>NC_133169.1:48538533-49788533 GCF_040802235.1 Manis javanica | reverse complement strand
ACATTTCCAGCTTCTACCTTGTCTTTCCTTATTTTCCCTTTGTTAAATTCTAATTTTATGATTCAAAATAAATAATACAGTTCTTTTTGTTTCCAATTTCTTAATTTTTAATATTCAGCTACTGGACTTGAATGTCCATATTTCAGCCCTTCATCGCTTCCATGGAACAATGCACTCTCCCTTACCATTCTTCCCCTGACCCCACTTCGGCTGCATCTTTTCTGATAGGGTTCTTTACAAGGGCTGACAAAAATGACTTGGACCCTAGCTAGTCCCCCTTGATTTCTCAGGAACCTTTTATTAATCATCACTCCCTCTTTTTCTTTTTCCTCTCTTTTAAACTTGCTGGTCTCTTCCTTCTTAAAAGTAAATAAGAAAAATAGAGGATAAAGACTCCCCTTTACTGCCACTGTTTTCGAAAGCTGCCTGGGCCTGCTGATCCCATCTTCTCAGTGCCCACTCACTCCTCATGAAATTTTCATCTCTGCATCCAGTCACCCCACTAAATGGCACCAATAACCTTGGGCTGCTACATCCCAGGACACTCCTTGTTCTCCTAAAGAGTGGCCTCTTAGGAACATCTGCCCCAGCTGAGCACTCTCCTCTCAGCCCCCAGGGCCCTCCTCTTCCTCTTCTCCCAGCTGCCCCCCACTGAGTCGTCACTGGTGATGTTCCTGGGGACTCAGATCACTTGGTCATAGGTCCATGGCTGTAGGGCTAGCTTTCTCTCCGTGTTGATGGGACACTTTTTTCTTGCTATAACAATGATGCTTACTAACATCCCATGCGAATCAGCTCTTTTCTGCCCACTATGGTTCATTTTCTACCTACATAAATCCAGTTTCCAATATATACACCTAAACCAGGTGAATAGCATGCTAAGAATCAGGAGAGGAATACGGAAAATTATACATAAAGGAAGGGATCCATTCCCTCCCATTCTGAGCAGAAACTGGTCTTGATGTTGATGAGCTGCAGGCATTCTGAAATGTCTCACTAGTTCACATGGAAGAAGGCATGGGAAGGAGTCTCTGTAGGTGGGTGTACGGTCACTCACTGTCTAACTGGTTTGTTCCCAGGCTGCTCTGCCCCACATACAAGCTGGGCCATGGGATCACCTTGGGTCTGAAGTAGAATATTAGCTGTCGAAGAAACAAAAATAGAAACCTAATTTAGTTTGGGCATCTACAGATCACCTCTACACAGCCATCTATCTGCTTGAAGTGACACCTACTTGAGCCCCAGCTCCTGGGGTAGGGGAAGGCTGTACACAATCTAAGATGAGCCATACAGAAGTGAAGAAACTCAATTACATTGCAAGGAGAGGCCTCTTCTGTTTCCTCCAGGATGTGAATGGAAAACATGTGACTCCAGTTGTTGCTGGCAACCATCTTATGATAAAGACGGAGAAGTTGTTGCCATCATGGCAAAGGGGAGAGACCAAGAGCAACAATACCCCAAGATACAACTGCTGAGTGCTGCAAAGGTGGCCTGCCTTGGGCTTCCACTTGGGAGGATAAACGTCCTCATCACTGTCAGCAGCTTAGGCAGGGCTTTGTTACTTGGACACTCATGCTTCTTGGGTGGGTCAAGCATCAACGGTGGGGACTGGGCTTTATCCCCACTGAGTGGCTCTCCTAAGTCACCAGGATGCACTTCAGTCCACCAAGAAGGTCAAACTGAGGAGAAAGCTTCCTCAGGAAAGTCCTTCACCCAAGGAGGTGGCCAGGATGCCAGCCCTTTGCCTTCTTCCCTTGCTTGGGGGACTCAGTAACTATTCAGAGAGGAGAGCTTTGCAAGAAGGCAGACGTCGAGAACAAGGGTTCCTGACAGGGGTTGGTGGGTAGAATCAGGTAGCCAGTGAGATCTGATGAGGGAATCATCTTTATTTTTACTACCCTCCAACTGAAATCTACCATTTTCTTCATCTGTGATTGTAGACACAAAACATCTTCAACTCTGTAACCAACATTTACTGAAGATTTGCAGCTACTACTGGTGGTTAGCCAGAGCTTGTCACTCCCTATGGGCAGAGCAGTGCCCACCTGACTGTGCTGCACACACTCTGAGGACAGACACTGTACATTGGGACACTTGGTTTCCTGTAGTCCTATCTACTTAACCTACCCCTACACTTACCCACTATTCTGAGAAGAAACCACAGGTTTCTTTTTCCTGAGACTGCCAAAGAGGTCTCAACTGCCAGGTTAGTCTATTTGTATTTACATTTATAAGACATATTTGGCATATCTGGATCCATTTCTATTCCTTTATTTGGTTCTGACTTACTGTTATTTCTAAACCTTCTTTATACCTCCCTCCCCTTTCTGCTTCTGAATGCACTGGTCAAATTTTCTTTACTCTACCCTTTCTATCTATATATCAAAAATTCTATTCTTTAGTGGTTACCCTTAAAATGTTAACATGCATACTGATAAAAAGTTTACATTTAATCAATATCTCTATTTGCTTCCTGAATAACAACAGGCTCTTAAAATACGTATTAGTTTCACACAGGGCTATCATAAAAGTACTGCAAACCTGGCGGCTTAAACAACAGAAACTTAATTTCTCACAGTTCTGAAGGCCAGACATTTGAAATCAAGGTGTTGGCAGGGCCGTGTTCCCTCCGAAGGCCTTAGTGGAGAAGAAATCTGCCTTGCCTCCTCCAGCTTCCGGAAGCACCAGGGGACCCTGACTGGGACTGCTTCGTTCCAGCCTCTGCCTATGTCTCCATGCAGCTTTCTCCTCTATGTCTGTATCTTCACTTTTCTCTCTTAAAAAGATACTTATCAGTGGATTTAGGGCCCACCTGGGTAATCTAGATCTCATCTCAAGATTTTAATGTAATTACACCTGCAAAGACTTTTTTCCAAAAAGGGTTCCACATTCATAGGTTCTGGGGATTAGGATACAGACATATCTTCTGGGAGGCCACCAGTCAAATCACTAGAGATGCTACTGCAACCCTACCCTTCCTCTTTTGTGTTGTTGTCCAGTGTTCGATTCTGCCTTGCTTTTATTATCCCTCCCTAATACTTAATGTTTGGTACAGACAATGCTTGTTAAACTTTATCTAGAGATGCTGGTCAGTCTTTCCTTAATCAGGGTTCTCCAGAGAAACAAACCAACAAAATAATGTGCGCAGGTGGGTGTAAAGAGATTTACTGTAAGGAATGGCTCATGTGATATAAGCTGACAAGTCCTGAGAGTTGCAGGGGAGGTCAGCACGTTAGAGGGCTGATGGTGCGGCTCCAGTACAAAGGCTCACAGGCTTGAGAACCAGGAAAAGACTATGCTTCATTTTGAGTCTGAAGGCAGGGAAAACCACTGTTCCTGTTCAAAAGCAGTCAGGCAAGAGGGATTCTCACTTCCTTGGCTGAGAATCAGCCTTTTTGTTTTATTCAGACCTTCAACTGACTGGAAGAGGCCCACCCACAGAGGGCAATCTGCTTTAATCTGCCCTACTCAGGCTATCAATTCAAATGTTACTCTCACACAAAAACACCCTCACAGAAACACCCAGAATAATGTTCAACAAATATCTAGGCACCCTGTGGCCCAGTCATGGCAACACATAAAATTAACTATCACAGCCCTCCCTATATCTCACTTTTTCTTTCTGCGCTTCATTTCCTTTTTTATCCTACACCCTTTATAAATTGTTTCAGTGAGGATCTGTGAAAGGTAAACTCACTCTTTGTGGTAAACTAGTCGTTTTACATCTGAAAACATCTTTCATTTGCCCTCATTCTTGAATGACAGCTTAATTAGGTAAAAAATTCTAGATACTATTCTCTCAGCACTTTGAAGATATTCCATTATCTTTTCTTATGTTATGAGGCTGAACAAAACATTTTAATTGTGTAGGCTCTTTTTGTGCATCTACTTTTACTTTTGAATCTAGTATTTCAAAAAGTAAAATGTATTTATTTTTCTCCTAACTGGATTTTTACTTCTTTGGTTGTATACTAAGAAAACAAATTCATACAATAAATAATTGCCCTTTGTATAGCTATTAGGGAGAGGTCCACAATAAAATATCTTCTGGGCACCTAGAGTGCTGAATGTATCCATCAACATGACAAGAAGGCTCATACACAGGCCAACTGTCAGCAGGTTTAATTGTCAATAGCTATCCATTATCATTTGTCTTCTATACTTAAGTTACTGTATATCTCAAATGGGTTTTGATTATTTTTCACATCCTTAGAATTTATCTGCTGGATGTTCTCCATGACATAATAAAAAGCATCTTAAGAGTAACCTTAAATGATGTCTAATACAAGTCACTTTACCTAAAAAGCCATGTTCAAAAATAATTTATATTACAACAGATGCAACAAATAATTTGTGCAAGAGATGCTATAAGTCAAAATAACTACAAATCACAGCTAGGTCCTCGTACAAACACGCATCACAGTACGATACAAGTGTTAATTATTTAATTCACACCACTCCTCATTCCACAACAGCACTACAGGATTGGGTACCACTCTGAGGCTCTTTTCTGCTGGCTCCTTTCCTTTGCATTTTCCTCCCACCTCTCTACTGTTTCTCATTTTTCTCTTAGTTGGAGGTTCTCACCAAGATTCTGCTCCTGACCCCTATTCTTGGGGGACAATCTCATTCATTCCCATGGCTTTCACTATCACCTATCTGCAGAAAATGTCTAAATCTAAGTTTCTCTTTTGAGCTTTAGTTTTTCACTTTCCAGTGCTTGCTAGATATTACTCCATCAATACTGAATATCTTAAACTCATTATCTTTCTCCATCAAATGTCATCTTCTCACGTGGAATTTCTGACTGACAGCATCATATCCTACCTATACATCAAGACTGAAATCCCTGTTGAAAAATGAAGAGGGGCCTCTAGAGAGATCCAGCTCAGTCAACAGTGCTGTTACCTGGCTACCACCAAGAGCCCATCAAGACAGAGCAAAGCCACTGGCTGTAACTCAACAGGACAATGTAAGACCACCACCTTGGACCCAGAGAGGTCCCTGGAGGCACTGTTTCTCCCCAGCTTTACTGAGGTATAATTAGCAAGTAAAAACTACATATGTTTAAGGTGTACCACGTGATGATCTGATATACCTATACACTGTGAAATAATTACCACAGTCAAGCTAATTAACACATCCATCACCTAGTATAGTTAATTTTATTATTACTGTTGAGAACAACAGTTACTGTTGTGGTGACAACACTTAAGATCAACTCCCTTAGTAACTTACAAGTATATACTACCATGTTATTGACTATAGTCACCATGCTGTACATCAGACCCTCAGCTTTTATTCATCTTATAGATGAATCAGAAGCCATTACTTATTCTTGGGCAGAAAAGTAAAGGATGTGGAGTTAATATCCAAAATATATAAAGACCTTATAAAACTCAATAGCAAAGACATTTCTTTATCCTAGGGTCCTTGTTTTATGCAAATTTCTGTTTACATAATTCCCCACCAGTCCTTACACTTCACAGCTGCTAAGTGTGTGCTATTGTTGCTGTTCCTTGAATCAGTGATATGTGAGCTAAAAGAAATGCCCTCCCCTCACCCCCCCCCAACAGGTTACTAGGAACAGTAGCTCACACTAACAAGGGGGTAGTATTTGTCCAGAGGTTGGCCAACCAGTGATCAAAGGACTTTAAATAAACCGCTGAGGAAAGAGAGGCAGGAGAATATGAAAAAAAATCATGACATCAGTCCCTTTTGGAGAACTATGAGAGACCATTCACATGAGAAAACAAATGAGAACAAGAAGTTTAAGTTTTCATGATCTTGAGATGTCCATAAATCAATAAATGTAAGTAGTAAGAAAAACCTTCATAGTTTACCTTAAATATGCAAAATAATCAATGAGATTTGTTGAAGTGGGTCTCAAGATTGGCCTGTAATGATGGAAAAGCATAGTTTAACAAAGAAACTACTGTTCAGAGGGAAAAAAGGAGAAGCAGATATTTTGTGTCAAGATACTGTACATCCTTCAAGGAAGTCCAAGTGAACAGGAGAATGGAGAAACATGTCTGAGAGAGGTCAACTGGCCAAATGGAGTAAATATGAAGGTTCTTAACAAATCACAGAACTGGTCGACAAGATAGAGCACCAACAGGGGTTCCAAACTACCTACAACAGGACTGCAGAAATCTCCTTCACTTACAAGCAGCATGTCTAACAAGTTCCCAATCCACTTCACCATTCATTTCACCTCCCACAGGCTCACATCTAGGCATAACCAGGGTAATGAACCCACAGCCTAACACAAACCCAGCATGAGAGGTGACCAGTAACTGAAGAATACAGTCTATCAGTTTTAAGTTTGCAAAACACAGGACAAAGAAAGCTGGGTAGTTGCAAATCCTCTTGATGAGGAAGGAAATGAAGAAAGTCAGCAAGCACGTACAAGAGGAACTTCACAGGAGACACACAGAGCTGCGGTGGCAAATGCAGAGACAGCACAGACTCATGCGAACCCAGTGGAGTGGAAGGTTGCCAATAAAAACAGGCACAAGCGAAGGGGCTTCTATCACCCCTTTTTCAAAAGATTTTCTAAAGTTTTTTTTCAGAGTAAAAGTAGGATAGAAATGGTCTACTGTTCAGGGCCAAGAAAACAATGGATGAAAACATTTTCTTAACATCTTCTTCGGTTTTGCTTTTTCTATCAAAGATAATCACCTAAGAACTGAGATAAGCAGCGAGGCTAAAAAACCTTGACCATGGGTCCAGAGGCTGGGAGAAAGCAAATAAATTCTTGGGGTAGGTTTCTCTGTTTACACACTTTCATTCCACCTCACTAAAACTGTTTGTATCTTGTGCATTTGTGCTGGTTTCTTCAAGTGATCTCCCATCCCATTAAGATAATTTGTTATTACCCGGCTTTCTTCACTCTGGGATTTGCAAACTTAAAAATGATACAGCTGCTTTCTTCCAAATTACTGGCCACTTTGCTTTCCATCCCCAAATGCAAAGAACACTTCCCACCCTTCCTTATGCTGTGCTCCTCACAGGGCAGAGGCAGCCGACCACTTAACTTTCCCGACAGACACGTCTCTGGTCCCCTCCTGCTCCTTCTCAGGCTTCTTGGCTATCCAGTCACCCTTTGCTGAAAAGATTACTCTTTTCCCCACTGAATTGTCTTGGCATCTTTGCCATAAATCAATGGACCCTAAATGTCAGGGGTTATTTCTGGATCTCAGCTCTGTTCTATTGATTTGTACATCTATGCCAGTACCACACTAACTTGTAGCAAGTTTGGAAATCAGGAAATGGGAACCCTCTAGTTCTGTTCTTCTTTTTAAAAATGGTTTTGACTACTCTGGTACCACATGAACTTTAGCTTGTCCATCTCTGCAAAAAACCAGCTGGTTATTTTCTTACAATTATATTGGACCTGCCAGTCAGTTTGGGGAGCACAGTCATCTCAATATTAAGTCTTTGGGTTCATGAACATGGGTGTCTTTTCATTTATTTATATCTACTATAATTTCTTGTGATGATGTTTTACAGTTTTCCATGCCAGTGCCATTTTAAATGGTATTTTAAAAAATGCATTTTCTAAGTGTTTGTTCCTGGCATACAGAAGTATAGTTGAATTTTTTTTCTTGAATGTGTATTGATCTTATACCTGGTGACCTTTCTAAACTTCTTTGAAATTAAAAAAAAGTCAGTTATAGGTAATAAGAAATTAAGTTTTGTTGGTGTTTTGTTATGGATTAACAGTGGTTGATTTCCTCAAACCAAGTCACATGTTGGTGTATCTCATCTGGTACCTGAGGTGTGCTGCCTGAGTGAAGAGTGGGATCCCACAAGTATAAAGGGAATGGCAGTGGCTCCCTCACACATGTATTCAGTTTACACTCAGTTACGAGGATTTACAGGTGAGTCCATCTACTTTTAATAAACTGTCCCTCATTAAATGGATAAATGCCTTAAAACCCCTGCAACATAAAGTAAACACTGGCAGAGCCGATGTTTCTGCTCCTTTTAGCTACTACAAAAGGTTTTAAAGACACCCAACTCATCAGATATGGAAAAGAAAGCCAAAAAATCAGAAATACACATGGAAATTACTAGAAAAACAATTTATTATAGCTATCAATATTAACCTAAGTGCTGGGCCTTCAGATACTATGTCAGAGAAAACCAACAGCACTGTAAGTAAGTATAATGCATATACTGGGACATGTGCACATGCACAACGGAAGAAGCTTGTGTCTCGGGACTGTGGGGAATGGGCCAGATGGGGCAACAGTAGACACAGGGAGCCAGACAGGAGTCACACTTGTAAAAGTAGAGGGCTGCAACAGATGTGGAGAGAAATGGGCACATTTTATACTTAGGAGTCTGGAGCAACAGGAGTTGGTAATCAATTAGATATGGAGGTGGGTCTAGAGAAGAAGATGTCTCAGTTTCTGCTGCAGTGACTGGAAGGGGACTTGTGGGGAGCTCTGAGGGGCTGATAATGCTGAAACTTCTTGACCAGGATTGGGGTTACAAAAGTGTGTTCACTGTAGTCATCCATCAAGCTGCAGATTTATGGTTGTGTATTCTTCTGTGTATGTTATAACTAGTAAACATGTTTGTTAATTTTTAAAAACCTGGTTATCTTACTCATGTTAAAACTCTTCAACAATATTCTGACACATGCTACAACAGGGACGAACCTTGAGGACATTATGCCAAGTGAAATAAGCCAGCCATGGAAGGACAAATACTGTTTGATTTCACTTGTTTAAGGAACCCAGAGTAGCCAAATTCAGAGAGGCAGAAAGAAGGGAGGTTGCCAAGGGCTGGGGGCAAGGAGAAATGGGGAGTTTCTTTTATAAGGTGAAGAGTTCAGGAGACCAGTTGGATGCACAACATGAATGTACTGAACACCACTGAACTGTACACTTAGAAGTGGTTAAGATGGTCAATTTTATGTTATATGTATTAACCATTATTAAAAATTACACATACATACTCTTTAATAGTTTTCTATTCCTCTTGGGATAAAGTCCAAAATCATAACATAGCCTAGAAAGTATGGACCATCTTTGCACCTCGAATGTATACACTCCCCCTCTCCCCAAACTCCTTTCCAGTCCTCATGCACATCAAGGGTGATTCTGGACCCTCTGGTTTTCATGTATGTTCCTCTGACCTGGAATGGTCTTCCTTTCTGCTCTTTTCAGTTTAATACCTGCTCATGCTTCAGTCTCAGCTTAAACATCATTTCTTCAGGGAAGCCTTCCCCCTCGTCCTAGACCAGGTTGGTTCTGTCAATTTATGCTCTCTCAGCATCCTGATACTTCCTCCAACAATTACTATTAAATAATTACTTGTGTTATTATCTGTTTAACGCCTGTCTCACCACTAGACAACACACAGGACCTGACTCACACGGTTTGTCCCTCTGGACAGCGTGCAGGAACATCCTATCCTGTCCTGCCTGCCATACAGTAGGGGCTTAATAATTATTTGCTGAATAAGTATTTGAAGCAGCTGTTCTACGTGAGTTTATGATTTCAGATCTGTATGAATCATAGTCTTGTGACAACATTCAAACAAGAAATGGCATTACTGACAATGACATTTGAAAAATTATAGGAGGTATTAGAAAACTAATCTGTGTAAACAGCCTTTAATATTTATAAAATGATGAAGATGGACTGTGAAAATTGTGGACAGGTTAGGGTGCTCGAATCCATAGCAAAATGTCAGCAATGATTATTAAAGGAAAAATTTGTAGACACTGAGAAGAGAAAGCTGTAATCATGGGGTGCTAGCAAAGGTTCAGTATGTCTGGAAGGCAGAATAATGCTCCCCCACCCCGCTTCCTCAATAGGTCCCCATCCTAATCCCTGGGACCTGTGAACACATTAGGTTACATGGTAAGGGGGGATTAAGATGCTAATCAGTCAACTTAAAGGACATTACCCTGGACTATGTAGATGGACCCAATGTAAAGGGTCTTTCAAGTGCAGAAGAGAGAGGCAAAAGGTCAGAGTCAGAGACAGCTGAGAAGATGACTCACTGCTGGTTTCGAAGACAGAGTAAGGGGCCACAAGCCAAGGAGTGCAGGAGACCCCTAGAAGTTGGAAAAAGCAAGGAAGGAGATTCCCCCTTAGAGCCTCCAGAGGGGATTTAGCCTTGTCCATGCCTTGTTTTTAGTCCAGTGAGACCCATTTCAGATTTCTCACTTCTACAATTCTAGATAATAAATTTGCATTGTTTTAAGCCACCTAGTTTAGGGTAACTGGCTGGAGGGGTACTAGGAAACTAACATACTATGGGTAAACCACGAACAGTTTGCTTCTTTTCCTTCCTTGCCACAGCTCCTGGTAGCCAATCAGGAAAAGAGTAAATAAAATATATTGAAAGACATTATATTTGTTCCATCAAAGCATTATGTCTTTTATGATGTCTCAAGACAAAGAAATACATACTAAATGCAAAGTCAATAAAGTGAACTAGAGAACTCTGAAATGACCACCCTGAAAAGTGCTAGCAGAATGTCAACCCTTTTAGAAGGCTTAGCAACACACTGCAAGGGCTGTTCATCCACACTCTTAACACTTTCATCAATGACTCAGATCAGGGATTCTGAGCGTGGAGTCTGTGGGCTACCTGGGGCTAACTGGACCTCCTAAGTCTTACTGAAAATTTTGTGTATATCCACAGAAATATGTATTTTTCAGCAGAAAGGCCCACAGTTTCATTAAAGTCTTAAAGTGGACCCATAACCCCAGGTTAGGAACCACTGACTCAGGCGAAATATGGGAAGTATGCTCATCACATTGACTGGTGACACAAGTTGCTACAGAGTAAAGGCTGGACAACAAATAAGGATATGAAAAATATCTTGAAAGGCTGAATCCAATAAAGATAAAATGACACTGCTTAGGGCAGCCTCTATGAGACAGACGAGAGGGTCTGGTCAGCAGTAAGCTCAGTGCAAGCCAGTGATCACCACTACCAAGGTGATGGGCGGGGCTCTAGGCAGGGCTCAGAGATGGGAAATGGCCGTTCTGCTCTCTTCTGCTCTGGTTAACCAAGTTGTAATGCTGTGTCCAACTTTGGCTTTTCCTCTGTATTCGTGTCCTAGGGCTTCCGTAATAAATGCTCCAACAGACATTTACCGTCTCACAGTGTTTGGGGACAGATGTCAGAAATCAAGGTGTCCGCAGGGTTGGCTCAGGGGACTCCAACAAGTGGACCCACATCTCTCTCCTCGCTTCTGGTGGTCACCAGCCATCCTTGACAGTTCAGCTACTGCAGCATAACTCTAAGCTCTGTGTGCCTCTATCTTCCTGTGTCCGTCTCTCTGAATCCTCTCTTCTCAAGGACACCAGTCACTGGATTTGGGCCGACTGAACTAGTATGATCTTATTTTGTTCCTTAACCATTTCCTAGTAAGGTCACATACCGAGGTTCCAGGTGGACATGAACTTTTGTGGTAAACTATTCTACCCACTGCATCCTTTAAGTGGAGTATTGATAGGCAAATGCATTCTGAGATTTACAATACCATATTCTTAGGAATGGTCAAAAGAAATAGGGGCATGAAGCCTAATGATTAGAGGGTTTGAGTCAGACAAGGAAATTACTGTCTGCAAATATTTGAATAAATATTTTTTTCCCAAATGAAAGACATTCCAACATTCCATTTTCCAGAGATGAATATGATAGATTTCCCTCATTTGCTCACGCTTGAGCTTGATAGACTTGATAGACTTTAATGATTTGACAGAAAGGTTGAGGGTTCAGATGGGTGGCAAGACTTGATGATCACTGATGATCATTAAGTTCTATACTTTTATAGATTCTGTAACTCCCTTCGCATGTCTGTCAAGCCCTTTAACTGGTATACGCAGAACCAAGGAAGGGTGAAGCTCCCTGAATACAGCAGGCACTGTCAGGGGGAGCAGGTGGGGAAGGTGGGTGGGATGCCAGCCAGAAAGTACACATTATAAAGAAAATTCAGAAGCCCTAGGAACGGAAGAATAACTGACCAGCTTCAGCATGTTGAACAGAGTGAGGTGAATGGCCTGAGGACGGAGAGGCTGGAGACAAGACAAGGTAGTGAGTACCTTGTCTACCACAGAAGGAGCTCAGATTTCCACTCTGAGGACGGTGAGAACCCAATGGAGGGGTCAGGCAAGAGGTGACATGACTGGGTGAAGCCTCAAGATTATTCTGGCAAATGAAGGGAGAAAAAGACTGATGGAGGCAGAAGCAGGGAGACCATGAAAGGGGAAGGGATGACAGCTGCCTGCACTGTGATGGCAGGTGCAGAATGCCAGGCTACCTCCTGCTGGTGAACCATGGAGCTCAGCTACAGAAAGTGAGGAAAAGCAGCAAGGATGACTCCTACCCATGTTTAAGGAGGGGACAGTGATGTCATTTACTGAGGTGGGGAAGACTGGGGAGCAGTGGTAGTGACTGGAAGGCCAAAGAAATGCCAAGAGTTCCATCTGAGGCTTATCAGTCTGTGGATGTCTGTGAAACATTTAAGTTAAAGACATCAAGTGGGCAGCTGAAGGTGTGAACCCAGAGCTTAGAGGAGAGGCTTGGGCTAAAAGTAGATATGGGAACAGGTGACAGGAGGCAGGTGGACAGGAAAAACTGCTGCCTTAGAGAGTTATTATTTCTTTAGGAGAAAGTATTTTTGGATATTGGGCTTTGTTAAGTGCCCATTTGTTTTTGCTTAGATTTTATGACCTCAAACCTCAGTCAGCTGGATTCTAAGATCTTCTCCAGCAATATCAGCTGTTTGGCAATAGGAAGCACAGAGCAGATAAATGTCGTGGTCCATCCAGGACTGAGATTTTGCCAAGTGAGTGTGATACAGGACAGGGGGAAAGGGTGACTATCACAAAGAATCATGGCATCTACATCAAACAAGGACAGAAGCGGAAGCCAGGAGGGGCTGAAAGAGCTCACTGTCCAGTGGGGCCAAGGCATGGGCTCTCTTACCATGCTCGATTCCATCACTGTGAGGCCCTACCATGGCGACTGTGGAGGGAGGGAGCTGCCAGAGAAATGGGTAACACACAAGCCTGGCAACGCAGTCGCAGCCAGAATAAATTATTTTAGGGCCACAGACTTACATCTGTTTATGAAATAAAATCAGTTAATTCCACAGGAACATTTCCTGATTTCCTTGTCTATGCCAGTGCCTACTAAGTAGGAGAACCTGACACAGGGCTTAGCTAGTGCAGAATCCTACATCTCACAGCATGGCACTGGAGTTGTAGAAGAGCTCAGACTTTGGGAAGACATGGAGCTTCCTCAAAGGGAAAAAAAAAATGGGAGCAGAATCCATTTTCAGTGCCCAGAGGAGAAAGAGTGAGAATCATACTATACACACAGATAAAAAAAGACAAATTCACCCAATGGCACACAGTGAAGTGCACATACTCCATCACCCACTGACCTAGTTCCCAGAGGCAACCACTTTTTCAATCTCTGGTTTTAGTCCTTCCCGAGTTCACCCTCCACAGTTCTTAACAGGTTTTTGGCATTATTTTCCGGTCTGGCAACTTGAGACATTATCTGTGGGTTTATGATATCACAAATTAAGATTCTGCTCAACTCTTACACTTCTCCAGCTATGCTCTCTCCTGATTATTTCATTGTTTTCCTTGTGGTTGAACCTTTTTGGTTTCTGCAACTACAGTCCATCTCTTGAACCTTCACCCTGTTATATGAGATAAAGATACTGGCCTTCACCTGCCCCCAAAACCCTTCTGCTTCATTTCTCCACCTGTGTCAGCTTCTATAGGTGCATATTCTTAAGGCTGATAACATTTACATTCTGTTTGGCAACTGAAGATTGATTTTAATTCTGTTTTTTAACTACAGATTAATTTTAAATAGTGAAAACCAACAAAACCCATAAAAGCATTATCATCATCATCATAAAGGTATTACAGAAGAGCTGAGTCCTGTGCTATGATTCCATTTTCCTCTCTAGGATCCACTACCTGCTCAAAACCACACCACACATCAGCTTGTTTCACATTTGGTCCAAGTATTCTTGGTCTTGGATTTCCCCTTTTTCTTACTAAGAGAAGGCATGCCCTTTTGAACGTATTAGTAGTATCTTCCAGTTTCCTACTCATACTAACCACTGCTTGGGATTCATTCTATTCTTCTTGAAGCAAGAGAATAAACAAACAGAATCAACCTGTAGACACTTACTTGTTGCCTTTAGAGAGTTTGCCTTTTCCTCTATGAATGTTTTGCATTGACAATCAACAGTTTCCAAAATATGAGAGAAAAGAGAAATGTCACCTATGATCCAATCAGTGTGACACAACCATTTTTACTTTTGTGTTACTTTTGAGTCCTTGTCCACTGTAAAATTTCACATAATTCAATTACTACATACTTTTTTAGGACACACAGCTTTCACGACAATCCCTTTCAATGGCTGTATAACATTCCACCAAGTGATTAGACCATAATTCATTAAACCCACTTGGGAAGCAGTACAAAGAAGTGGCTGAAGTGTGGCGCTGCAGTCAGACAGAGCTACATCAAGTCCAAGCCCTGCAGACTCCCCACAGTCACACAGCTGGGGGGTAACTTTACTTGCTTTAATTCACCCAACACTAATTATACAGTGCTGTCCTATGCTGCAGGTACCACATTCAGGACTGAGTATACAACAGTGGACACAGGGGACAGAATCCCTGCCCTCAGAAATAAACAAAAGAGATACATAATTTCCTATCATGTCAGTGCTATGAAGAAAAAAAGCACTAAAGGAGAGACTGGAGTGCCCCCAGTTGCCATCCACAAAACAAGGGTAAGTACTTCCTAGGGCCATGATCATCCACATACGACCCCTGGCACCATTCCTGGTACACAATATGTAACACATATCACCCACACCACGGCCTGGGATAAACCGAGCGCTGCAGCAGGAAGAGCATCCTTTCTGTACATTCCTTTCCTCTCCTTTTCTCAATCAACACAAATCCAGGTTTGAGCTCACTGCTAGGAGTTTGATATGGATCTTTTTTATATTCCTTTCTCTCCTCATCACGTTCATGTTTTCTTTCCACTCCCTGAACAAATCAAGTATACTAATAATAACTTTTGACATCCTTATCCGCAACTCCACCAGTTGTTTCATTTTTGGGACTGTTTCTACTGATTGCTTTTTGTCTGGCTATAGGTTTTATTTTCTTGTTTCTTAGAATGTCTCGTAATTTTTTATTGGATATTGGTCTTGGGCTTAATGGTTTTGGGAGCTGAATTTTGTTATATTCACATTTTGTTGGGCTTTGTTCGGGACTGGTTAAGTTACTTGGAATCAGTCGGATCCTTTTAAGGTTTGCATCTACGCTGTTGAGGGGTCCAGAATAGGGTTTGGACCCACTCCATGCCCTGTGCATTAGTTCTTTCTACTCTGATTAGTGAGAACTATGAACTATCCCCAGCCCCATGATATTTTTCCACCCACTAATTTCTGTCAGTTCTTCGTAAAATGTGCACATTAGCACTCAACCAAAGGCTCGAAGGGACCCCTGCCCCTCTCCAGAGTGCTTGCTCCATGCAGCTCCCTCCTCTCCAGTACTTTACCTCCCCCAACTTTCAAGCCACTTGGCCTCCTGGAGCCCTGATTTCTGTCATCAGGTCAGGGAGACCAGCATTCTTTCTGGATTCCCCCTCTCTGTGCCACAGCATGGAAACTCTCCATGTAGTCACCTGGGGCTGCCAAAGGCTTTGTTGTTTGCCTCCTTTCTTTCAGGAATCACTGTCCTGTGCTGTTTGTTGACCTATTTCTAAAACTGCTGTTTCATGACTCTGTCAGGTTTTCCAGTCAGTTAAGGTGGGGAGGGAATCCGGTTCCTGTTACTCCATTATGGCTGGAAGTAGAACTAAACAAGTTTGTCTTTAAATGACACATTTTCAATGAAACCTTTCTAGACTGCAAGTCCAAATCATTTCTCTGGTCTTCATGCCATTTATGATGTAGCACAAGAGGCCCTACAGTGTGCTCTGAACATCACCCCCTCCACACACACACACACCTTCCTCAACACCGGCCATCAGTTTTACCACCAGACCCAGCACCACGGAGTGAATGCAATTTCACCAACTCCAGGGGCGCTAGTGCCATGCACAGTCCTAGGCACTTGACAGAAGCAAAGATGACACTGTCTCTAACTTCCAGAGTTCCTGGTTTGGGACGATTTAGGAACCAGATTCTCATCCATAAATCCCTACCATAGTTTTTAATGTGGAAAACAAAGGTATAAACAAACCTTTAAAACAGGGTTGTCCAACAGTTTCTTAAAGGGCCAGAGAGTAAGAAGTTTAGTCTTGCAAGTCATAGAGGCTCCTGTCACAACCATTCAACTCGAAAGCAGCCACAGATATGCGAACGAATGGCCATGGCTGTGTCCCATAAACTCTGTTTACAGTAACAGGTGGCAGGCCCCTTGCGGCAGTGTGCAGACCCCTGCTTTAGAACAAAACCCACCTGTACGATGAAGACTGCCAGTGCCACCTTCTAAAATGGCACATCCTGTGTCACCAGAGAGCTTATCTCTTCAAAGAGAAAACCAAGCCCTCAGAGGCAGGAATTGCATACCATGTCTTTTGCACACACCATAGGATTTGCGTAACACAAGCACAGAGTAAATGCTTATTAAGTGCTTCTTAATTATTCCCATTTGACATTTGAAAGGCCTCCTTTGTTTTATTCAAAATTGCCTCCAACAGTAAAGAGAGTTACCCTTACTACAACTTATGGAAAATAATCAATGTCTAATGTATAAAATACTTAAAGGATGGTAAACGTTTTGATGGTCCTGAAAAACTTAGTTTCATTTTGTAAGTAAGTCAGGACTGCTCATACATACTTAAAAGAACCAGCTCCGAGGATCATACATTCATCCCACAGAAGCAGACATGCCCCAAATCACTACTGGACTTCACTTTTGAGATATTATCTAAAGAGACCATTCACAAGCATATAAGAAAAAAAGGCTGCAAAATAACTTTCAATTGTCAAAATTCAAATCTATCTAGAAAAATTAAAGATTTGATACATTGCATATTCTAGAACTGTTCAATCAAAAAGATAATCTCCCTGAACAATTCTAGAGGTGTTTAAATGTATGTCTTCGTTGCTGCACAGATACACATGTGTGTACACATAGCCCCATGTGACTGGCTTGAAAAGAACACTGTCCTTAATAAGCATATTTTGGCAGATTTGTTTAAAAAGATTTGTCTTACTACTTTAGTTACACCTTGTTCAAGGTGGAAGAATCTTAGAAGCTTAATCTAACCTTCTTTCAAATGAAGGATTTCCCTTTTGTAATATGCAAAACAATGCTCTGTACTTTGCTCAACTCTTAAAGCTCATGTCCAGAACTAAACATAAACTGAAGGTGTGCTCGGCGTGTAGGACTGGGAGGAGTGCTGCCCAGGATCCCGATGCCTAAAGACATGCAGGATCAAGGTGGCCTGGCCGTGGAGCTCACAGGCTTTGTCCTGTGACCAGCAGTTTAGGCTTACTGCCCTTAACTCCCTTCGATGCAGGTGATTTTTAAACAAATTCAGGATTGTCTTTTCTTTCCTATTAATTTTTTTCTTAGGGTCATCCCATCATTCTGCCCATTGAGACCCTAAGGAATGGACCTGTAGTCCAATATATCAGTTAAATATTCATGTCTTTATTAAAACTACTGTGACTACAATCATAGACCTTCACAATGGGAAGAGGAGCCGGAGGAGAGATGGAGGGCAGCAAGGACATACGGTGCTTCTGAGGAGCTTTGCCACAAAGAGAAGCAGAGGAATAGGATGGTGGTGGGATGGATATTTGGTGGGGAGGTCAAATGTTTTTTTTTAATGTTAAATAGTTACATGCTAATAGATCATCCAAAAGTGAAGGAAAAATACGGTATGTAAAAACACTTTCTAAACTGTAAAATTCAATATAAATGTAACTCACTGTATATATCTTCTTTATGTTCTTGCTTGGTTTATAATTTATGTCAAAATTTGTTTTTTAGAGCCTCCAGCTCCCTCTGAATTCTCTTTCTTTTCCATCTCTGCTCCCAGGATCAGCCCTGCCATTCCTCCAAATATTCTGAAATCTCTAACTATATCCAACAGCTTTTGCCATTATGAATTCTAACATTACAGGGTCCCTTTCATCCAAGTTCTTGTTTCCACTTCAATCCCCTCACTCTTCATCAGTATCTTAAAAACCAAGTTCAGGTTTAATGGATTCATCCAAGAAAATCACTTTTTAAAACATAAAAACTTATTTAAAAAATTTTATTGCACCTCTACAGTCAGCAAAGTGGCAAAAAAAAAAAAAAAGCTTATTGTTTGGACTGTTCTCTAAGCCTGTAACATCCAATCCTGAAAATTTCTATGTGAAGCAAAGAGTGGCTGACACCTAATTTTTCCCACCATCTGCATACATAATGACATCAACCAGGGCCAAACCCCACTCCAGGCTCAGACAAGTTAGTGGGCACTCACACAGTGTCCATTTACACTGTCTGCTCCACAGCAAGTACTAGTTAGTTTACACTGTTTTTAGACCCTTTCTGTAATTTAGTATTAAGAAAGCAATTGTGACCTGCATATAAATATAAGGCATCCTCCTTCAAAGTTCCATTTCTGAAAATGAATTCTTTATCAATTAAATTTGTTAGACCAAACAAATGAATCTCCACTTGCAAATGCATTCTATTTAATGACAAAGAATATATTTTCAAAGTACAATACTTGCTTATGCAGTATTTTATAAAGTTTAACACTTTCCAAAATATACTTTAAAAATACCAAAGCACTATTCCAGGGATGCAAGGATGGTACAATATTCGAAAATCCATCAACATCATCCACCACATCAACAAAAAGAAGGACAAAAAACACATGATCATATCCATAGATGCTGAAAAAGCATTTGACAAAATACAACATCCATTCATGACAAAAACTCTCAACAAAATGGGTATAGAGGGCAAGTTCCTCAACATAATAAAGGCCATATATGACAAACCCACAGACAACATCACACGTAACAGTGAGAAGCTGAAAGCCTTTTCTTTAACATCGTGAACAAGACAAGGATGCCTACTCTCTCCACTTTTATTCAACACAGTACTGGAGGTCCTTGCCTCTGCAATCAGACAACACAGAGAAATAAAAGGCATCCAGGCTGGTAAAGAAGAAGTTAAACTGTCCCTGTTTGCAGATGACATGATATTGTACATAAAAAACCCTAAAGAATCCACTCCAAAACTGCTAGAACTAATATCTGAATTCAGTAAAGTTGCAGGATACAAAATTAATACACAGAAATCTGTTGCATTCCTATACACTAATGATGAACTAGCAGAAAGAGAAATCAGAAAAACAATTCCATTCACAATTGCATCAAAAAGAATAAAATACCTAGGAATAAACTTAATGAAGGAAGTGAAGGACCTATACACTGAAAACTACAGGACATTCATGAGAGAAATTAGATACCAATAAATGGAAACACATTCCGTGCTCATGGCTAGAAAGAATTAATATTGTCAAAATGGCCATTCTGCCTAAGGCAATCTACAGATTCAATGCAATCCCTATTAAAATACCAACAGCATTCTTCAACAAACTAGAGCAAATAGTTCTAAAATTCATATGGAACCATGAAAGGACCAGAATAGCCAAAGCAATCCTGAGAAGGAAGATTAAATGGGGGGGGGATTATGCTCCCTGACTTCAAGCTCTACTACAAAGCCATAGTAATCAAGACAATTAGGTACTGGCACAAGAATAGACCCATAGACCAATGGAACAGACTAGAGAGCCCAGATATAAACCCAAGCATATATGGTCAATTAATATATGATAAAGGAGCCATGGACATACAATGGGGAAATGAAAGCCTCTTCAACAACTGGTGTTGGCAAAACTGGACAGCTACATGCAAGAGAATGAAACTGGATTACTGTCTATCCCCATACACAAAAGTAAACTGGAAATGGATCAAAGACCTGAATGTAAGTCATGTAGCCATAAAGCTCTTAGAAGATAACATAGGCAAAAATCTCCTGAATTTAAACATGAGCAACTTTTTTCTAAATGCATCTCCTTGAGCAAGAGAAACAAAAGCAAAAATGAACACATGGGACTACATCAAACGTAAAAGCTTCTGTACAGCAAAGGACACCATCAATAGAACAAAAAGGCATCCTACAGTACGGGAGAACATATTTGTAAGCAACATATCTTGACAAGGGGTTAACATCCAAAATATATAAAGAACTCACATGCCTCAACACCCAAAAAGCAAACAACCCAATTAAAAAATGGGGGGAGGATATGAACAGACAATTCTGCAAAGAAGAAATTCAGATGGCCAACAGGCACATGAAAAGATGCTCCACATCACTAATTATCAGGGAAATGCAAATAAAAACCACAGTGAGATATCACCTCACACCAAGTTAGGATGGCCAGTATTGAAAAGACTAAGAATAACCAATGCTGGTGAGGATGTGGAGAAAGGGGAACCCTCCTACATTGCTGGTGGGAATGTAAGCTAGTTCAACCATTGTGGAAAGCAATATGGAGTTTCCTCAAAAAACTAAAAATAGAAATACCATCTGACGTGGGAATTCCACTCCTAGGAATTTACCCAAAGAATATAATTTCTCAGATTCAAAAAGACATATGCACCCCTATGTTTACTGCAGCACTATTTACAAAAGCTAAGATACGAAAGCAACCTAAGTGTCCATCAGTAGATGAATGGATAAAGAAGATGTGGTCCATATACACAATGGAATATTATTCAGCTATAGGAAAGAAACAAATCCTACAATTTGCAACAAGATGGATGGAGTTGGAGGATATAATGCTCAGTGAAATAAGCCAGGCAGAGAAAGACAAGTACCAAATGATTCCCCTCATATGTAGAGTATAACAAGGAAGCAAATCTGAAGGAACAAAACAGCACAGACTCACAGACACCAAGAAGGGACTAGCAGTTACCAAAGGGGAGGGGTGGGGGAGGGTGGGTGGGTAGGGAGGGGAAGGGGTATTCAGGGGTGTTATGAGTGGCACACATGGTGTTGGGGGGATCATGGGAAAGACAGGGTAGCACAGAGAAGGCAAATAGTGACTGTGGCATCTTACTACACTGGTAGGCAGTGACTGTAATGGGGTATGGGGGGGACACGATAACATGGGTGAATGTAGTAACCACATTGTTTTTTTCATGTGAAATCTTCATGAAAGTGTATATCAATAATACCTTAATAAAAATAACAAAAAAACAATAACAACAAAAAAATACCAAATCATCTAAGGAAAATTTCTAATTTGCCCTTCAAAGGTATAGGACAAATAAATCTTGGTCAGAAATTCTTAGATACCTAATTGATAGTAGCACTGCCAATTAACAAGAAAGGTTTCTGATTTCACAAAGTTTTAGATTTAAAATGAGTCAGTGTTAAGCTCTAGGATACTGTGAATTTTTATGTTCATTTCTACCACTTACCCTCAAAATGAATTTTCATCAATTGCACATCTATTTACCACAGCTGTTTCTGGCCAGGAATTCTCTCTCACAACTTTTGGTAATTTGAACATAATTTTAAACATGTCAACACACCATAAGTCCTCAATAAACAATGTTAATTCCTTTCAATTCAAAATTATAAGAGCATAAAGGTCATAAGGAATATTTTTTTCTCAAAACAGAAAACTCTGAGCTCATAAACTCAAGAATATCATTATGTGAAATACCCAGACTTTATCCCAAGTTTAAGTCATTTTCTTTTTTTTTAATGAGGTATAATCGACATAAGCCATTCTCTTAAACATGTATAATTTTCATCAATTTCTACCACCATTCTTGTTTTAAAATACATTCCTAAGTTCCTGCTGCAAAATCAGAAAATTGTCTTGGATTTCATGTAAACCCATGCTTTAGAAACAGCACACAGGTAAACTGACTTATGAAAGAACCCCACTCGAATGTGAGCTTCAAGATGATGGCAGATTTTTGGTCTATTCACTGCTGTGGCCCCTCCCTCTTCCCCAGCGTGCCTTGAATGGTACTTGGTACATGGGATTGCAAACGATATTTGCTGGACTGAAAGAACTTATGCGTGTAGACCCCTTACTGCAAAACCAGACCCAAACCACCAGTAAGATCCCATCACCAACAAACACCATGGGAAAACCTGGAGTAATCTCATGTTGTGCAAAGACACAGTGAGCCCCTAGAGAATAGAGGAGAGGAAGGCAACACAGGGGAAATGACCTAGACTCAGTCTTTGCACACTGCACCAATGTGTTCATGCTGATGCGGGGTCTAAAACCCCACCGATTTAGACATTCACTTACATTAACAAGTCTTCTAAGAATGCAGGAATCATTTAAGCCTCTCAACCACCTTACGAAGTAAATATTTCATCATACTATTTTGCAGATGCATGAAGCTAAGTAGCTGAACTTCTTTGCCAGCATCATACAGTACGTAACAGCATGAATCTGAACCTTTACCCTACCATGCTACCTGTCCCCACAGTGGCAGGGGAATAGGACTAACTTTCATCCACACATCAGTGCACATCAGTTCCCCATCGTTTTATCCAAACAGCTAAAACAACCTTCCTCAAAGACAGGGCTTTTGTTTGGGGTGACGGGCAAGCAACAAGTACTTTTAGAACGTGGAACACTTTGGAGGCAAGACTCTATTAAAGTGAAGGTCATGGATTTGGGGTGCCTGAGGAAACCAACACTCAAAGACAAACCACAGATTTCAAAACATTGCACAGGGGCAGCTCTAGCTCCAGAACAGCTTGCCTCTCTCTCTTCCTCTTCCTACCCTTCCACGTGACCCTCAGGATTCTCTGCACTAGAAAATAGGCTACCATTGTTAGTGACATAGTTTGGCAACATTATGTGTCCCAACCACAGTGACTGGCACAGAACAGGCACGCAAATATTTACTGAATGAAGCAAAGATCAAAGTTGTTTCCCTGGGCAAGCTGGGACCCCAGCTGCCGTTTTTAACAAAGTGGAAATGAGAAATGCATTTGAGCACCTGGTGTAAAAATGGTGCAAAATGGTTATTGGTGGAAAAATGAACTTTTAAAGGGCGGGTCTACATTGGGGACAGGCTTCAGGGAAAGCCTTTTTCCTCAGCCAGACGGCTTCCAAGGAGAAAACAGCTTAGCACTTTTAGCACACAAATACAGATCTCGGAAGGCGCATGCTGTTTTAACATGTTAAGAGTATAAAAACAAACACCATTACCTTATTTAGGTCGCCTAGTTTAGGTCATCTTAACATGAATAGCAGCTTAAAAAAACAACAACCGTTCTTAGCATTCTCAGGGTGAGAGGAGGGTGGGGGTAGGGTAGAAGATAACATTTTCCAAAAAGTTCGCAGTGGGCCAACGAAACAAAAAAAAAATCACAGTCCACGGTGTGTAAAAGTTCCCTTGAAAACACGACCAGTAATTTATTCAAATTTAATGTTTTCTACCAGTCAAACCGAGCCCATGTTTATAAGACGTGAGGAAAAGCCAAACGGCTTCAAAGACACTTCTTGAAAATTTTATCCCGTTTCTCTTTTTGGTCGTCCACCCTTGACCTTAAGACCTGGCTACTGGTTCCAATTGGTACGGATTCTTCATAACGTGAGATTTTCAGGCTTAAAATTACAGTAAACTACTGGGGCCGACCGAGAGCCAAAAGCAACAAGGAAGATGCCCATTTTTCTCTTCCACCCTTCTTCCATTTGCCACCTAAGAAAAATCGCACGTTTTTACGTTAGGAAAGGGACCCATCTTTCGAGATCCTATGCAGCGTTTAGCCTGATCGGGGGCAAACCTGCCGATGCCGAAATACAGGTTTAAGTCCTCATCCACCATGAATTAGTTCTGCGCTCTTCCACTACCCCCTTTGTCTGAGCTGTCCCTGCAAACTCGCAGCTGAATGCCTCGCTATAAACAAGCTATCTAAACGAAAAGGAACGTTTTCTAGTCTTTTAAAAAAAGAGAAAACGCGGAGAGCGCTTCTGGAGCCTGGTTCCCAGCCGCAAGCAGGCAGGGCTGCACACGACGGAAAGCGCGACCCTGGGGGCGGGCGGAGCGGCGAGCTCGGCCGGGGAGGGGGCCCCGCGGCCCCGCGCCCGGCCTCTTTGCCGGCCTGGCGCTCACCTCCGTGGATGGGCAGCGGCGCCAGCACCTGGCCGCGGACCTCGGCCTTGGGCGAGTCGAGCCCGTAGCGCCCGCGGTCGATGCGAAACGTGAGGGGGGCGCCGCGGCCGGGCTCTTGCACTGTCACGTTGATGAGCGCCGTGTAGTACTCCTGGTTCGTGTTGTCCGCCCGCGCCGGCCACAGGCTGCAGGTCAGCAGCGCGAGCGCGGCGAGCCGGGCCGTGCCCGCCCGCGCCGCGCCGCTCATCGTCCCTCCGGCCGCTGCCGCCGCCGCCGCTCGCGGACCGAGCTCCAGGGCCGGCGCCGAGAGGCGGGGCGGGCGCGGCCGGCGCTGCGGCGGGAGCACGCGCGCGCGCGACCTGCGAGCGGAGGGGAACGAGCACGGCCCCCCTCGGCGCCGCGGCCCCGCCGCTCACCGCCCTTACGTCCGCGGCCCGCCCGGGTCACGCGCCTATGGGCCTAGGGCGAAGACGGTGGTCAGGCCGCACGCGGCCGTTTCCTCGGGGCTCCGCCAGGGCTGTGGGGACCGGCCGCCTCCATCCCCCGGGGCCGGTCCCGCCGAGTGTCGGGGACGTCTCCCTCAGACGGCGGGGACTCGGGGAGACTGCGCCAGAAATAGGGTCCGTGGAGCATAAAGTGGCGCTCGACAGGCAGCCGCCTGCGGCGCGTGCTCGCCGCCCCGCCCCGCGCCGAACGAGCGGTAACGCGCAGGCCCGGGCCACAGCCCCGCCCCCACGCGCATGCGCGCGGGGCCCTGCCCGCTCCCGCCCGCCTGCACGAGGGCCCCAGCTGGCGTTTAGGTCGCTTCCCGGGCGCAGCCGCTGCTGGTCAGTCGAGAGTGGTGGGCACAGGCCTGGGGCCTGGGAGCTTTCCAAGGGCCTATACAGAAATTTGACACGAGAATACAAAAGAAAAGCAGTTATCTTTACAACTAATTTAAAAGAAATGTCTATTAGATTTCAACTGGTCAACTGGCAGGCATATAATTGATATCATGACAGGGTTGGGTTGGGGGTAGATGGTCTCCTTAAATAAGAACTGGGGACTGCTGCACCTGAACTGTAAGGGCACCTGAGTGGTTGAGAAGGCCCTCTGCAGACTGGGTGAAGCCTCCAGTGGTACTGGGCAAGTAGAGCGCGATGAAATCTGCCACCCCAAACACCTGCCACCCCACACACTCGCCTTCCCCCCAGCACGCACACACCGTGTCCGTTAGGCTAGGCACCTTTCTGCAACATAAAGGAAGGGGAAGGGTGGCTAGCTTCAGGTGTGGCTGAATACCGGGAGGATGTACTGGAGGAGGTGGGAGGAAGGATGGCATCTTCTGACCAGCCAGCCCTGGATCCCTCACCTAGAGTGAGAGGAGTGGAGTCAGCCTTGCCAGCCACATATCCTGAGACTCCTGGAGAGGGGCTGCTTCCCAAAGGAAGCAGAGGCACTGTTTCCAGGCAACGGGTTTGGATGCAATGCAGGCTAGTATCAGAGTGTACATGTGTCTTCTTATTGATATCCCCCTCCAAGTCCTTCCTTTTCACCCCCACTACCATTTTCTGTCTAATCCGGGTCCTGACCTGTTGAGACTGGATTGCACTTATCTACTTGCCTCCCTGTATACAGCCTCTTGACCCAACTACCAGGCCCCCTTCCTGGGCCTAGCAGTAAAGGAGAATCTGCTCTGACCCTCTGGCAGCCAGACCTCTCCTACAGGGCAAGGAGTCCTTGGGACCAAGACACCCATGCTAAGGTACTTGATAACTGGAATTCCCTGCCCAGGCAGCTGGTAGGGGTTCCTTTGCTCTGGTATGCAAAGGAACTTGCATACCACTGGCATGCACTGGCCTACCCCTGCCAGACAAACTCAGGCCCTAGGGTCCTTACAAGGGTCTTTCAAAGTGTGGGATGCCCATACCCCCTATGAGAAATGATCACAGAGGCCCACAGACATGACCCTGTTACATCAGACAGGAAGGAAGAGGGTCCCTTTAAAGTCCTCTTTGACGCATGTGAAGTTGTCAAGGAGAAAGTTGGTTCTGAAGCACTTTCCACAATTCTGTGGCACCTGCCAATCTCCCTTTTAAACCAAGTGGAATGAGGCCTCCTGAGCTCAGCCTCCTCAGGTACCAGCATCTGAGGTGATGTTAACACCACCCTGCCTTTGGGAGTGCAGTTGTCTTTCAGTTTATGGAGACCCTTCCTTTAGGACAAGAGGCTTTTCATTTATAGTAGTGATGCAAAGCTACCTTTTAAAAATTGTGATAAAATACACATAACATGGAATTTACCATCTTAACCATTTTGAAATGTGCAGTTCAGTAGCAGTCAGTACACTCACATGAGTGGGCAGCCGTTCCCACCATCCATCTCCAGGACTCTCTTGTCTTGTTAAGCTGAAACTCTGTCCCCATTAAACACAAACGCCCCATTCCACCCTCCCGCAAGCTGCTAGCAACCACCAACTATTCTGTTCTCTGTTTCTATGAATTTCAGATATATATATATATATATATATATATATATATATATATATATATATATATGGAATCATACAGTATTTGTCTTTTTGTGAGTGGCTTATTTCACTTAGCATAGTGTCCTCCAGGTTCATCCATGTGGTACCATATGTCAGTTTCTTTCATTTTAAGGATGAATAATATTCTGTTGTATGTACAGAGCACATTTTGTTTATCTATCTGTCAGTGGACACTTGGATTGCTTCCATCTTTTGGCTATTATGAATAATGCTGCTATGGACATGGGAGTACAAAGTATCTTTTTGAGATCCTGATTTTAACTCTTTTCCCCAAACACCCAGAATGGGATTGCTGGGTTATATGGTAGTTCCATGTTTAATTTTTTGAGGACCCTCCATACCGTTTTTCATAGCAGTGATACCATTTTACATTCCCACCAACAGTGCACAAGTGTTCTGATTTCTCCATATTTATGCCAACACTTTGAACCATACTACCTTTGAAACATTTAAGTGAAAAGAAGTGAGCTGATTAAAAGTATATTATTTATTTAAGTAAGTAAAAGCACAGGTGGTACTTGGCTATAGCAGGTCTTGTGAAGGTGTGGATAAAGTGACAGTTCCTGTGGCCAGGATTCTCACCTGGTCCTGGTTGAGTCGCTCACTGCACACCTGTGGGCAATACATGGCTGTTGACTCTATATAAAGAGCTCAACCCAGTGCGCTGAGCGTGGCTTGGTGGCAGGGCTGCAAGACTGCAGGAGAGCAGAGCAGAGGCTGGAGTGGTGGCAGTGCTGAGGACAGAGGCCCAGAGGATGGCTGTGCAGGACAACTGTGCAGAGAGGCCCAGATGATGGCTGTGTGGGATGGCTGTGCAGGCAGAGAGGCCCAGAGGACAACTGTGTGGACAAAGAGGCCCAGAGGCAGAGACCGGCTTGCTGCATGCAGACTCGCTCTGAGTGAATGGGATTCTAATGACTGACCTGCCACCTTGAAATGAAGTTGGGTATAACCCTTTCACCCCAAGAACGTTTTGCTATCAATTTCTTTGGTCACACTGAATCCATAGTGACCTTGTCCGGGGCTGAAACCCATTGGCAAGACAGAAGGACACGGTGCTGAGGTCTGACTCAGGCCCACACTGGCCTGGGAGTGAGCTACCTGTAAGCCCCACATCTCTGTGGCACCCTTCCTTTAACTCCACCACTCTTGATTCTCTCCTGCCTCTGCTCCCACCTTCCATCTCCCAAGGATTCCTAGATCACCTACGAGCTATAGCTAAAATTTCCCTTCTCTACAGAGCTCCAGTGGGCCCAGCTGTGAGCCTCCCAGCTCCAGGTCCTGGTAAGGGCTTCAGCTGGGCTCCCTCCTCAGGGAGCAATATCTGCCTTCCCAGGGGCAGCCTGTGTGTGAAGCACACTAACAGCACTTAGTCGGCACAAGCTGATTCCCTGGGCAGTGTTAGAAACCTCAAAGGATTGTCCAAAGTCCAACTCCTCCTCGTCCTCCTCTTGACCCTTCTCCTCTTTTCTTTCTTAAATGGCACATGATCCCCTCTGGTCCCAGCAAGGCTCTGGCCCTATTTTATTATTTATGCATTCTCTTTTATCACTACCTCTCCTGCACATTCCCTCCCAACAGCCAACCATTCTAATGCTCCTAATGTGTGTCTGTTGTGTTCTTGCAAAATCAGTGGTATTGTTTCGTGTTCATGTATTTCTTAGGTACTGGTTGTAGATGTCATTCTGAGTCTCACTCTCCATACCCAGCACTATGTTGGGTTATTTTCTTTCCCCTTTTCTTGCATTTATTTAGTAAGGTTTAATTGAAATACAGCATGCCTGTATTAAAGTACAAGAAACAGTATGTGTAAAGCTCAGAAGATGTTTATTAGGAAGTGACAACATCTTTGTAACCACCACCTAGAGCAAGGTGAAGAACATTACCAGCAGCCCTGAAGCTTTCCTAGGTGGCTCAGGCATTAGCATCCCACTTTTCTGACCTTTGTTACCATAGATTAGTTTGCCTGTTTTTGAACTTTATAAAAACAGAACCACACAGTGTATACTGTTTGGTGTCTGGTTGCTTTTTCTTAACATCATGTCTGTGAGATTCTTTCTCTTGGCATGTAGTGGTAGCTTGCTCTTTTTCCTTACTGTATACTATTCCATAATTTCTTTGTCCATTTTCCTGTTGAGGTGTTTGTATTGATTTCTGTTTGGAACTATTATGAACAGAGCAGTTATGAGGACTGGGTGTCTTTTGGTAGACATATGCATGTCTCTCAGAGAGTGTATACTCTGGAGGGGAGTGGCTGCATTGCAGACAGGTGCATATTTAGCTTTGGTGGATGCCAGCACTGTCTTTTTAAGCTGCCCTACCTTTAGCTTTTGCCTTTCTGCTTGCCCCCTGGGGCTCTGTCCCTTGAAGATCTTGGTCCATGTTGGCTGCTCCTTGTTGCTGATTAATCTCCCTCCCCCCACCAGCACTGGCCACAGATGAAATGACTGTGGAAAACCCATCCAGTTGCCATGGGGCAGGCTGTCCTGGAGAAGCTGTTTACAGTATGTTCCTCATGTATCCTAAAGTCCTGAGAGACGCTGTAGGCGAAGAGCCATGTAGAGACATTAAACCCATAGGAGAGACATTCTGCACATGGGCCGAGCTTTTTCACATCCCGTCAGATCTGCTGTCTCCTCTGTCTGAAGTACCCGGTGACATGCCTTGGCCCTTTCACATCATGGCCTTTACAGAAGGCAGGCAGAGAGACAGGCCCTAGGTCCTCATAGTGCAGCCTCTGGGGCCCTGGACCAGAACATGGAAAGGTTATTTTAGGAAATGCAAGGAGTGCTTTTATTTTAATAACCAAATGTTCATTTTCATATTAACTTGCAACTCATAGCAAGTTCTTTCACTTACAATGAAAGTAATGTCACCTGTCTTTAAAAAGTGACTTGTCTTAGAGAAAAACATTTTACAAATAATAGGTGGAACATAGATGTGGCAAAATTGTAAAAGCAGCGTGCAAAAGACCAAAAGTGTAATGTTAAAAAGCAAAATTCAACCTAGTAAATCTGAAGGGCTAATTGCCTTATAAAGCGATTCATGAATCAGGCAGCATCCCCTCTAGCAAGCAGAGGGAGGCTCTGTTGAACTACAGGAAAGGAATGGTTTCTAAATGTAGAGAGGGAACAAGACAAAGGAAATTATTATCAGAGAATCCATTGTTTTGGGCAAGGTCGCCCTCCTAAGGGGAATGGAAGGGGTCTATCAGTAAATTTCCTAGTGCTGACCAGGAAATTCCATGTTAATGGTTAAAGGTCACATTCCTGGGGGGACTGAAACTGTAGTTAAGTTAGTTATTAAGTCTCAGTTTGCTGATGTAGGGCCATTAACATGAGTGGGCCTCCATCTTTGGGCCGGCAGTTTTCATTTTACCATTAGGAAATGCTGACAGAGAAAAGAGTAGGAGCTTCAGAGGTAGATGCCCAGGACTGGGTTCAAATCAACGGCACTGGTTGTTAAATATTCAGGAATTTTGCAAGCCATTTGCTAAACCATTGATACCTTGACAGCAGCCATGACATCAAATCAACGGCACTGGTTGTTAAATATTCAGGAATTTTGCAAGCCATTTGCTAAACCATTGATACCTTGACATCAGCCATGGTGGTAGGATAATCTTTACACCATAGCAATTGTCAGATGCCATGAATCAGGGCTTCCTCCTGCCTTTCTCTCTTTCTTGTTTTTCAGAGTGGTTTACCAGAATGCCTCTGGCTCAAATTCCTGCTTGACCACATGTCAGCTATGCGATATCTGCAAGCCCCTTTCCCATCTGGGGTCCATTTCCCTCTGTGTGGTGGACCTAATGACCTCTCCTGCTCTTACAGAGGCAAATCAGATGATGGGTGCCTATAGCTGTAGCTATCACAGTCACCCCCATTTCCCTGACCTGTTACTAGGGAGCACAACACCTGTGAAGAGTTTGGGGTGGCCTGGGTGAGGACTGCAGCGCCACCTACAGGCATCAGCCAGAACAGGCTGTCCTGAAGAGATGGCCTGTCAGGCCTGCCAGCAGAGCACAGCATGATAGCATCTTATTTAGAAAATCGCACAACACATTTCTAGCAGCCAACTCAAACTTTTAATCTTTCTTAATGAAAAACTTGAAGTATAAAAACAAGTGGAAAGAATGACACAGTGAAGCTATTGTATTCAACTTGGTTCAACTGTGGCTAACATTGGGCTGTAAATGCTTTAACTATTGCTTTTATTAAAAAAAATTTTTTTCCCCAGAGTCATTTGATGACCCTTTGGGCTGTTCTGTATTACTATGACCAAGATGATGAATAGTAATTCCGTAAAATAATCCCATATGCCACCCTATTCAAGTGTTCCCAAACCATCTAAAAGTGTCCCCCTATCACCCACTATTGTTTTCTTCAATTGGATCCAATGAAGGTTCTGCATTAGGTTTTGTTGTCTTTTTCCAAAAATTTCAAACTTTGAGAGTACTACCCCAGCTTCAGTAGATTACAAAAGTACAGGTGGCTCTTGAACAACATGGGTTTGAACTATGTGGATCTGCTTCTACACGGATTTTTTTCAATAAACATATTGGAAAAATTTTTTGAGACTTGCAGCAATTTGAAAAAACATTTTCTTTTCTCTAGTCGGCTTTATTTTAAGAATATAGTATCTAATAAACATAATATACAAAATATGTTATTTATATAATCAGTAAGACTTCTGGAAAACAGTAGGCTATTAACAGTTAAGTTTTTGGTGAACCAAAAGTTGTACTCAGATATTTGATTGTGTGTGGGGTCAGCACCCCTAACCCTCATGTATTTTGAGGGTCTTCTGCAGAAGGCCAACTTGTGATTTTGAACTTGTATCCTGCACCCCTTGGAGTTCACTAGAAAGTGTGCTAAGGTGTGCAATTTTACTTTGTCAATAACACGAATACATTGTATCATGCTTTTTTTGTGTAGACACTGAGATTATTCCAGTTACTACAAATCTTCTCATTTTTGAGTACCAGTAACCTCAAAAAAGTGAAAGTGGCTCAGGCTTCTCTTGCCTCTAAGAGGTCGGCTGGAGGAAGGAAGGTGCTGTTCTCCCTTTCCTGGTTGCTGGTGTTGGGGGAACAGTGGCTTTCAGAGGTGGCTGCAGAGCAGCTCATCCAGGTGAAGACAAGGGGAAGGCCTAGCCTCAGAAAAGAGCAGCTCTGGGGATCTGGGCTTGGAACAGAGGGGTGGCTTCATCAGGGCACTGCCGCTGGGCTCAGCGCTGCACACCTCCAGGAAGAAAGCATCTGACCTGACGAGTTTGTCTCAGGGGCTCACACCTTGATACTAGAAACACGGGGCATCTTGACTGTCAGCCTGCCAGGGAGTATCCCGTGGAGGAGGAAAGCCCTGAAGAGCCAACATAGCCCCAGGGAAGTAAGGACAGCTTTGCTCCAAGGAGTACAGCTACACAGGCTGCCTGTTCCCACTTCATACCAGAACGCTGCTGGTTTCTTCCAGAAGTAGAGGTGGGATTTTGAGCCTCTCTCTTCAGACATGTCATCCAGCCGGGGGACCGTGCTGCTTCCAGTTCATCTGTGGTCAGCCAAGAAACTGATGTTAGAGGCCCAGAAGCTTTTCTGTGACTGGCAGCCCGGGGACTCAGGTGCACCAAGGCGATCCAAGCAGCCAGCTCAGAGCTGACACCAGCCTTCAGGCTGCTTTTCAACCAATATTCAATACAAAAATAACACTATGTGTACAAAGGTGTTTATTGCTGCATTAGCTACAGGGGCAAAAAGTTGGAAATAAACTCATTTATTTGTTAAGCAAATTATGGTACAATTTTGAGGATGATTATGCAGCTATTAATATATTGAACAAGCTATAGCAACACAAAGAGTGCTTATGAAGTACTGCTGAGTGCAGATGCAGAATACAAAATCAACCTCTGGTCGTCACTCCGTGAAATAGGTCCACACGTGTGAACAAGGCCTGGAAGGAAGCTAGCAAAATGAAAATTGTTTGATTTGTTTGGCAGGATTATGGATGACTGGCTTTCCTTCCCCCACCCCCCATTTTTATAATGTGTTCTTTCTGCAGTTATAGAAAAGCTCTCTCATGAAGAGGAGCCAAGATGGCGGGGTGAGTAGAGCAGTGGAAATCTCCTCCCAAAAACACATAGAGCTATGAAAATATAACAAAGAAAAATCTTCCTAAAATAGAGACCACAGGACACAAGACAACATCCAGACCACATCCACACCTGCAAGAACCCAGCGCCTTGCGAAGGTGGTAAGATACAAGCCCCGGCCCGGTGGGACCTGAGCTCCCCTCCCCCCGGCTCCCGGCGGGTGGAAAGAAACCGGAGCGGTTTGGGAGTGCTTTTTGGAAGCCTTAAAGGGACAGGGACCCCATTGCTGGGGAGGCAGGGTGGCAGGACCGGTGAGCGGGTGCCTGGGACCGGCACCTGAGGATGGAGGAAATCGCGCGTTTTTCCCCTTTTTTTTTCTCTTTTTGGCGAGTGCTTTTTGGAAGCCTTAAAGGGACAGGGACCCTGGTGCTAGGGAGGCAGGGCAGCAGGACCAGAGAGCGGGTGCCTGGGACCGGAGCCTGAGGACAAAGAATATCACGTGTTTTTCCCTGCGGGACCAGTGGGCGGGTGCTTTTTGGAAGCCTTGAAGGGACAGGGACCCTGGTGCTAGGGAGGCAGGGCAGCAGGACCAGTGAGCGGGTGCCTGGGACCGGCGCCTGAGGACAAAAAAAAAAAAAATCAAGTGTTTTTTATTTTTCTTTCTTTCTTTTTTTTCTGTTCCCTCTCTAATTGTTGCTGTTGTTGTTGTGGTTTGGAGAGTGCTTTTTGGAAGTCTTAAAGGGGCAGGACAGGTCACTTAGACCAGAGGCAGGGAATCTGGGGATCTCTGGGCACTCTAACCCTCTGGGCAGCAGGGAGCACAGAGGCCCCTTATGGAGATAAAAAGCCACCCAGCCGCTCCCCCTCCAACGGGGCTCCACCATTTTGGAGGAGCAGCCCCAGCCAGGCCACGCCCACAGCAACAGTGGAGATAAACCCCATAGCGACCGGGCAGGAAGCAGAAGCCCTGTCTGCACACAGCTGCCCAGCACAAGCCACTAGAGGTCGCTATTCTCCCAGGTGAGGAAGGCCACAAACCAACAAGAAGGGAAGCTCTTCCAGCGGTCACTTGTACCAGCTGTGCACACTATCTCTATCACCATGAAAAGACAAAACTACAGGCAGACAAAGATCACAGAGACAACACCTGAGAAGGAGACAGACCTAACCAGTCCTCCTGAAAAATTCAAAATAAAAATCATGAACATGCTGACAGAGATGCACAGAAAAATGCAAGAGCAATGGGAGGAGATGCAGAGAAAAATGCAAGAGCAGTGGGATGAAGTCCGGAGGGAGATCACAGATGTCAGAAAGGAGATCACAGAAGTGAAACAATCCCTGGAAGGATTTATAAGCAGAATGGATAAGATGCAAGAGGCCATTGAAGGAATAGAAGCCAGAGAACAGGAACGTATAGAAGCTGACATAGAGAGAGATAAAAGGATCTCCAGGAATGAAACAACACTAAGAGAAATATGTGACCAATACAAAAGGAATAACATTCGTATTATAGGGATACCAGAAGAGGAAGAAAGAGGAAAAGGGATAGAAAGTCTCTTTGAAGAAATAATTGCTGAAAACTTCCCCAAACTGGGGGAGGAAATAATTGAACAAACAATGGAATCACACAGAACCCCCAACAGAAAGGATCCAAGGAGAACAACACCAAGACACATAGTAATTAAAATGGCAAGGATCAAGGACAAGGAAAGAGTTTTAAAGGCAGCTAGAGAGAAAAAGGTCACCTATAAAGGAAAACCCATCAGGCTAACATCAGACTTCTTGACAGAAACCCTACAGGCCAGAAGAGAATGGCATGATATACTTAATGCAATGAAACAGAAGGACCTTGAACCAAGGATACTGTATCCAGCACGACTATCATTTAAATATGATGGCGGGATTAAACAATTCCCAGACAAGTAAAAGCTGAGGGAATTTGCTTCCCACAAACCACCTCTACAGGGCATCCTACAGGGACTGTTCTAAATGGGAGCACCCCTAAAAAGAGCACAGAACAAAACACACAACATATGAAGAATGGAGGAGGAGGAATAAGAAGGGAGAGAAGAAAAAAATCTCCAGACAGTGTATATAACAGCTCAATAAGTGAGCTAAGTTAGGCAGTAAGATACTAAAGAAGCTAACCTTGAACCTTTGGTAACCACGAATCTAAAGCCTGAAATGACAATAAGTACATATCTCTCAATAGTCACCCTAAATGTAAATGGACTTAATGCACCAATCAAAAGACACAGAGTAATAGAATGGATAAAAAAGCAAGATCCATCTATATGCTGCTTACAAGAAACTCACCTTAAACCCAAAGATAAGCATAGACTAAAAGTCAAGGGATGGAAAAACATATTTCAGGCAAACAACAGTGAGAAGAAAGCAGGGGTTGCAGTACTAATATCAGACAAAATAGACTTCAAAACAAAGAAAGTAACAAGAGATAAAGAAGGACACTACATAATGATAAAGGGCTCAGTCCAACAAGAGGATATAACCATTCTAAATATATATGCACCCAATACAGGAGCACCAGCATATGTGAAGCAAATACTAACAGAACTAAAGAGGGAAATAGACTGCAATGCATTCATTTTAGGAGACTTCAACACACCACTCACCCCGAAGGATAGATCCACCAGGCAGAAAATAAGTAAGGACACAGAGGCACTGAACAACACCCTAGAACAGATGGACCTAATAGACATCTATAGAACTCTACATCAAAAAGCAACAGGATATGCATTCTTTTCAAGTGCACATGGAACATTCTCCAGAATAGGCCACATACTAGCTCACAAAAAGAACCTCAGTAAACTCCAAAATATTGAAATTCTACCAACCAATTTTTCAGACCACAAAGGTATAAAAGTAGAAATAAATTCTACAAAGAAAACAAAAAGGCTCACAAACACATGGAGGCTTAACAACATGCTACTAAATAATCAATGGATCAATGAACAAATCAAAATAGAGATCAAGGAATATATAGAAACAAATGACAACAACAACACTAAGCCCCAACTTCTGTGGGACTCAGCGAAAGCAGTCTTAAGAGGAAAGTATATAGCAATCCAGGCACACTTGAAGAAGGAAGAACAATCCCAAATGAATAGTCTACCATCACAATTATGGAAACTGGAAAAAGAAGAACAAATGAGGCTTAAAGTCAGCAGAAGGAGGGACATAATAAAGATCAGAGAAGAAATAAACAAAATTGAGAAGAATAAAACAATAGCAAAAATCAACGAAACCAAGAGCTGGTTCTTTGAGAAAATAAACAAAATAGATAAGCCTCTAGCCCAACTTATTAAGAGAAAAAGAGAATCAACACAAATCAACATAATCAGAAATGAGAATGGAAAAATCACGACAGACTCCACAGAAATACAAAGAATTATTAAAGACTACTATGAAAACCTATATGCCAACAAGCTGGAAAATCTAGAAGAAATGGACAACTTCCTAGAAAAATACAACCTCCCAAGACTGACCAAGGAAGAAACACAAAAGTTAAACAAACCAATTACGAGCAAAGAAGTTGAAACGGTAATCAAAAAACTACCCAAGAACAAAACCCCGGGGCCGGACGGATTTACCTCGGAATTTTATCAGACACACAGAGAAGACATAATACCTATTCTCCTTAAAGTGTTCCAAAAAATAGAAGAAAAGGGAATATTCCCAAACTCATTCTATGAAGCCAACATCACCCTAATACCAAAACCAGGCAAAGACCCCACCAAAACAGAAAATTACAGACCAATATCCCTGATGAATGTAGATGCAAAAATACTCAATAAAATATTAGCAAACAGAATTCAACAGTATATCAAAAGGATCATACACCATGACCAAGTGGGATTCATCCCAGGGATGCAAGGATGGTACAACATTCGAAAATCCATCAACATCATCCACCACATCAACAAAAAGAAAGACAAAAACCACATGATCATCTCCATAGATGCTGAAAAAGCATTTGACAAAATTCAACATCCATTCATGATAAAAACTCTCAGCAAAATGGGAATAGAGGGCAAGTACCTCAACATAATAAAGGCCATATATGATAAACCCACAGCCAGCATTATACTGAACAGCGAGAAGCTGAAAGCATTTCCTCTGAGATCGGGAACCAGACAGGAATGCCCACTCTCCCCACTGTTATTTAACATAGTACTGGAGGTCCTAGCCACGGCAATCAGACAAAACAAAGAAATACAAGGAATCCAGATTGGTAAAGAAGAAGTTAAACTGTCACTATTTGCAGATGATATGATACTGTACATAAAAAACTCTAAAGACTCCACTCCAAAACTACTAGAACTGATATCGGAATACAGCTAAGTTGCAGGATACAAAATTAACACACAGAAATCTGTAGCTTTCCTATACACTAACAATGAATCAACAGAAAGAGAAATCAGGAAAACAATTCCATTCACCATTGCATCAAAAAGAATAAAATACCTAGGAATAAACCTAACCAAAGAAGTGAAAGACTTATACTCTGAAAACTACAAGTCACTCTTAAGAGAAATTAAAGGAGACACTAATAAATGGAAACTCATCCCATGCTCATGGCTAGGAAGAATTAATATCGTCAAAATGGCCATCCTGCCCAAAGCAATATACAGATTTGATGCAATCCCTATCAAATTACCACCAACATTCTTCAACGAACTGGAACAAATAATTCAAAAATTCATATGGAAACACCAAAGACCCCGAATAGCCAAAGCAATCCTGAAAAAGAAGAATAAAGTAGGGGGGATCTCACTCCCCAACTTCAAGCTCTACTACAAAGCCATAGTAATCAAGACAATTTGGCACTGGCACAAGAACAGAGCCACAGACCAGTGGAACAGATTAGAGACTCCAGACATTAACCCAAACATATATGGTCAATTAATATTTGATAAAGGAGCCATGGACATACAATGGCAAAATGACAGTCTCTTCAACAGATGGTGCTGGCAAAACTGGACAGCTACATGTAGGAGAATGAAACTGGACCATTGTCTAACCCCATATACAAAGGTAAAGTCAAAATGGATCAAAGACCTGAATGTAAGTCATGAAACCATTAAACTCTTGGAAAAAAACATAGGCAAAAACCTCTTAGACATAAACATGAGTGACCCCTTCTTGAACATATCTCCCCGGGCAAGGAAAACAACAGCAAAAATGAGCAAGTGGGACTACATTAAGCTGAAAAGCTTCTGTACAGCGAAAGACACCATCAATAGAACAAAAAGGAACCCTACAGTATGGGAGAATATATTTGAAAATGACAGATCCGATAAAGGCTTGACGTCCAGAATATATAAAGAGCTCACACGCCTCAACAAACAAAAAACAAATAACCCAATTAAAAAATGGGCAGAGGAACTGAACAGACAGTTTTCTAAAAAAGAAATACAGATGGCCAAGAGACACATGAAAAGATGCTCCACATCGCTAATTATCAGAGAAATGCAAATTAAAACTACAATGAGGTATAACCTCACACCAGTAAGGATAGCTGCCATCCAAAAGACAAACAACAACAAATGTTGGTGAGGCTGTGGAGAAAGGGGAACCCTCCTACACTGCTGGTGGGAATGTAAATTAGTTCAACCATTGTGGAAAGCAGTATGGAGGTTCATCAAAATGCTCAAAACAGACCTACCATTTGACCCAGGAATTCCACTCCTAGGAATTTACCCTAAGAACGCAGCAATCAAGTTTGAGAAAGACAGATGCACCCCTATGTTTATCGCAGCACTATTTACAATAGCCAAGAATTGGAAGCAACCTAAATGTCCATCAGTAGATGAATGGATGAAGAAAATGTGGTACATATACACAATGGAATACTACTCAGCCATAAGAAGTGGAAAAATCCAACCATTTGCAGCAACATGGATGGAGCTGGAGAGTATTATGCTCAGTGAAATAAGCCAAGTGGAGAAAGAGAAATACCAAATGATTTCACTCATCTGAGGAGTATAGGAACAAAGGAAAAACTGAAGGAACAAAACAGCAGCGGAATTACAGAACCCAAAAATGGACTAACAGGTACCAAAGGGAAAGGAACTGGGGAGGATGGGTGGGCAGGGAGGGATAAGGGAGGGGGGAGAAGAAAGGGGGTATTAAGATTAGCATGCATGGGGGGGAGGGAGAAAGGGGAGGGTGGGCTGCACAACACAGAGAGGACAAGTAGTGACTCTACACATTTGGCTAAGCTGATGGACAGTAACCGTAATGTGGTTGTTAGGGGGGACCTGATATAGGGGAGAGCATAGTAAACATAGTATTCTTCATGTAAGTATAGATTAAAAATTAAAAAAAAAAAAAGGAAAGAAAGAAAGAAAGAAAGAAAAGGGGGATTACTCCTTGATTGATAAAACTATTGGTAAATCAAAGATCAACGCATGCTTTAAATATCCTTAATGTTGATCACTTAAAGGGTGTCAGACGATCAGCTATGGAGGTACTCTTTTCTGATAATATTCCTTTCTCTTAATAAAAAAAAAAAAAAAAGCAGTTACTGTGTGCTGACTTCCAATGAGTTCTGCACAGTGGTATAGAGGGCATGTCAAAGTGTGGGCAAAGGGTCTGTTTGTTTCTATGCAAAAGATCAAGGCCTAGCTTGGATACCCAGAAAATGAACTAAGATACGATATGAGGAGGAGCTTCCGGCATCAGCACTCTCTGGAGGACTTGTGCCGGGGGATGATCATCAAAAAGCCTCCACTGGGATCCGGACGATGCTGCGGTTGTGGGTGCATCCAGCCCACCGTCTCCTGGACTTGTCATAGGAATGAGGAGGGAGATGTCTAGGTGGGCATGTGCATACAGTGAGACAACGAATTTGACCGGATCTGTACTGTTGGTACTCAACCAGGAGTTGGGAGGGGTGCAAGGTGTAGCACTCCAAAATCTTATGACTATAGACTATCTACGGTTAAAAGAACATATGGGATGTGAACAGATCCCAGAAATGGGCTGCTTTAATTTGTCTGATTTCTCTCAGACTGTTCAAGTACAGTTGGACAATATCCATCATATCATAGACAAATTTTCACAAATGCCTAGGGTGCCTAAATGGTTTTCTTGGCTTCACTGGAGATGGATGGTAATTATAGATTTGCTTTGTTTATGTCACCGTATTCCTATTATGTTAATATGTGTGTGCAAATCAGTTAGTAGTTTAAAACCTATACATACTTAAGGTACTCTACAAGAAGATACGTCAAAGAAATTATCAATCCTCCCATGTTTCCTTCCATATGCTACATCTGTAGCTTTTCTTCTTTCTTCTTAATTACAACCCTTAAATACAATTCGTGCCTCATATCGAATTTACCGAGTATCATAATTCCTCCAGGTGGTAAAGATACCTCGAGACAAGTGCTGGGCATAGAAGCCACAGGGCATAAATCTGCAAAGAAGTAAAAAGCTAACCTTTTCAAACAATGTGGCTTCTCTCTCACTTACCAACTTTACATTTCCCTGTATGGCCCCGGAAGATGACTGGTTAGCCAGAGACGGGTAAGATTCCTCAAGGGAGGAACAACCTAAGACAGGCACAGTCGCAAGGGGGCCATCAGGTGAGAATTTGGGGATCAACAGAGGTGAGGCCCAGAACCTCACCCCCTCTGCTTTGAGAGAAATCTTCTGCATCCGTGGATGTTTTGCTGCCCTTGTCTAGCCTGGATTAATACTTAGTCCATAGGCACACACCTGATCATCTGATCATCTACATTTGCCCTCTTACAGCACTAAACTATGTTTTCTACCTTTATCTTGCACCACTTCAGCATTTTATTAAAAATAAAAATAATTATAATAATAAAGGGAGAAATGTGGGATCAACATATAAATCAAGTACAAAAATCAAACGAATATTCATATTTGACCTGATTGTTTATAGGTCATAATGCGTGATCAAAACCGAAAGTTTCTGTGATGAATGCCCTTGTACTGTTCACCATGTAAGAATTTATTCACTGTGTAAGAATTCGTTCACCATGTAAGAACTTGTTTGTTATGCTTCAGAAGATTGGAGACTGACGAGAATTAGACTTGAGATGGATTAATGATTGTACATTGAGCATTGACCCCCCTATACTGAATTTTATTGTTGTTAACAACCATTTGATCAATAAATATGAGAGATGCCCTCTCAAAAAAAAAAAAGCTGTAAGAAAACTGTGCACTATTTCTCACTTTGTAAAATGCATGGGGTCTTTGAGCAAGTCCAAATTAAAAACTCTCTCCTACAGATGTGGTCACAATGTGTGCAAAGACAATGCAGTCAAGGGTGGGGAGGAGATGACTTTTTTTCTGTTCCCCTTTTTGTACTCTTTAAAAACCTTTAGCAATGTATGTGTATTATCTTTCCAAAATTAAAACAAAAATAAAGTTAAAATATCAAAAAAAAACCAAAAAACGCTCTCTCATGACCCATCAGGAGACCACTGGGGAACCTATTAGAAGGAGTAGGATTGTGGCAGGTGGAGCTAAGCGTAGACAGATTGGGGTATTAAGAAGTATTGGCTTGGCAGAGTTGGGGGTGGTGGCCCAGGTTGCCCTCAGTCAAATTCTCCTGTACATTTAATGATTCTACCCCTATACTTAGGGGGAAAAATAGACATAAATTTAATCTATCAACTGTGTGCATCTTTGCTAAAGAGAGATCTCACATTATTGCCGCACACGGGATGTGAATGTTGGCAATGTTCCTATAAGAAGTCCTTTTCAAAAATTATGCCAATTTGGTTTTTAATGTTGTTACTGAAAGCCGGGGTGGGGCAGCCCATTACCCCTGCTGGAATCTCAGTTGGCTCTCATTCCTGCCAATCATTTTTGCACAAAGGAGAAGTTACACAAAGGTGGAGAACTCATCTTTCCAGGGAAGAATATGCCCATGGTAGGTAAGAATCTCCTAAGAAAGTTTGGGGTCAGGATATCCAGATCTGCTCAGATATATGAAAAAGGAAATCTCCAAGAGAGCCCACCTATGGAGGATGAAGTCCCGTAGGGAAGGGTAGTAGACTATGTGCCTGCCTGAGTTTCTGTGACGGGTCACTCAGTGGCCACTCCAGTCCCTTCTTCCTTGCCTGACTCCACTATAGGAGCTGTAGGAGGTAAAAGGCTTCCTGTGTGGATCTCCACCCATCCATCTATCCATCCATCCATCCTCCCACCCATCCATCTGTCCACTCATTCATTCAGCACATGTTTATTGAGCATCAGTTTAAAGGACTTGGAATACATAAAGCAAACAATAAAAGAATGTGCCCATCCTCCGGGCACACTCCAGACAACATGTGTTTCTTGCCAATGTGTGAGAGAGAAGATCTTCTGGTGCCACATTCCCTTCCTCCTGCTCACGTGTGGTCATGAGGATGGAAGCCACACGGCACAGGTGGTGGAGAAGCGAGGGTGAAGGCATGGGGTCCGTGGCCCCTGCATTCTTCTGCACTTCTTTGTTTAAACCACTATGTGAAAGATTTCCCACTGTTTACACCTGAATGCATCTATAACTGACACAAATAGGGCAAAAGGGGGGAGGGGGGCCACAGAGAACTCTATGCCCGGGTCCTAGGTGTCTTGGCACCCTGAAATCATCCCCATACCACTCATTTTAAAAGACTCCAAACTTGGACCTCACCTTGAGAAAGAGCTCCTCCTAGTGAGGGGACCCAACCCTAGAATAAAGAGGGAGATGGGATTTCGGGGTGTGAATGAGGAGGGCAGCTAGGGAGGGCCCTTCAGCAGGCTGCTGGCCCTGTGGGCACAGGGGGTAGAACTCAGTTTTCGTAAAGCACCCAAAACCTTTGTGTGAGTGATGAAAATCACATAGAATATGGAGGAGTGCATATTAGATTACCTCTGGGGGCAGTGATCGGGTGGAGGGGAAGGAGAGGGAAAGGAAAAAATTAACACTGGAAACCTCACCTGATTATGTGAACACAGAGACATAAACTTATTTATGTGAAGGCAGATATGCAAAGAAATTCTAATAATTTCTAGAGTATATTTATTAAAAGGTTAACAGTAGATATTTCTGGATGATGGATTTCCATTGATTTTTACTTTTTCTTTATGTTTTTAAGTATCATTCAATGAAAAGTAATCATAGTGATATAATAATGTATTATTAATATGATTAGAGAAAATGATTTGGTTTTAGAGTGTCTTAGTCCACTTGGGCTGCTGTAACAAAAAATACCATAGATTGGGTAGCTAATAAATAACAGAAATTTATTTCTCACCGTTCTGGGGGCTGGGAGTCCCAGACCAAGATGCCAGCGGGTTCAGTGCTGGGTGAGAGCCGGCTCCCTAGACGGCTGTCTTTTTGCTGTAACTTCACATGGTGGAAGCGGCAAGGGAGCTTTCTTGAACCACTTTTATGGAGCCACTAATCCTATTTGTGGGCTTCAACATACTAATTTTGGAGGGACACAAGCATTCAATTTATAGCACAGAAGAAAGGAAGGAAGGAAAGGAGGAAGGGAGGCAAAGGAAGGGAGGAGGGAAGGGAGGGGAAGGCAGAAGAGAAGGCAGAGTGAGACGGAGGTTCCCCCGAGCCCGAGCTCCTCCAGGGGGAGAGCATAGCAGTGAGGGGCACCCAGCCCCGGGCCGGGTCCCACATGGCAGGGACAGCTTCCTCTTCCTTCAGGGACCACCTGGGCATCCTAGGCTCTGGTCCCTGAAAGTGTGACATGCTGCAGCCTCACCGCCCCCGTGGAAGCCAAGGAGGTCGATGCTGCCTCCCTGCACTGGGAGCCAGAGGGCGGGCCCATGGCCTAGGGACTGCTGGAGGCCTGGGGTCGTCAGAGAGCCCTCATGGGGCAGTGTCCTGCCAATGGGTTTCAGCCCCTGGCAAGTTCACCACGGATTCAATGAAACTGAAAAATGACAATGGAATATTCTTGGGGTGAAAGGGTTTGTACTCAAGTTTATTCCCACAGTGGCAGGTCAGTCACTAGAATCCCGTCCACTTAGAGCGAGTCTGCGTGCAGCAAGCCGGTCTCTGCTTCTGGGCCTCTCCTGCGCTGCAGCCGCCTCAGTCTCTGTCCTCAGCACTGCCACCACCGCAGCCTCTGCTCTCCTGTGGCCTTGCGGCTGTCCCACCATGTTACCCAAAGCATTGGGTGGAGCTCTTCATATAGAGTCAATAGCAACGAATTGCCCACACATGTGTAGTGAGCTAGCCAACCAGAACCAGGTGAGAATCCTGGCCACAGGAACCTTCACTTTATCCACAATGGGTGATACTTCTTGCCAGCTGCTACCCTAACCCGGGGGGGGGGGGGGGACTGAGCTGTGCGTTCCTGCTGATGGAGGGGTGGCGTGGAGGGGTGGGCCGGAACTTTCAGTCCAGGGGTCTGCATCAGCAAAGCCATGGTAGGTCTTGTTCTCAGGGTCCCTAGAGTCACACACAGTTAGCCTGTGACCATTAGCTTTCTCTGCAACTGCTGTAGCCGCTGCAGACATTTTTCCAGCTCAGGGGACTGGGTGAGAATCCATGTATTTGCTCTCTGGGGCTGCAATACAAACCACCACACGTGGTGGCTTAAAGCTGCACTCATTTATACTTGGACAGATATGGAGGCAAAAATCCAAAGTCAGTGTCACCGCACAAGTCAAGGTGTGGGCAGGGCCGGCTCCTGGGGGGTGGGAGGGCTCCAGGGGAAGCTCTGTTTCCCTGCCTCTTTCAGCCTCTAGTGGCCGCTTGTATTCCTGGGCTCAGGCCCTTCCTCCAAAGTGAGTTCCCCCAGCCTCTGCCTCCTCCACCCCATCCCTTCATCTGTGTCAAATCTCCCCCTGCCTCCCTCGTCTAAGAATGCATGTGACTATATTAAGGCCTCCTGGATAATCCAGGAGAAGCTTCCATCTCCAGATCCTTGATTCAATCACATCTACCCAGTCCCTTTCGCCATGTAATTAACAGCTGTAGATCCCTGGGGTCAGGACAAACACATCTTGGGGAGGGGCTGTGAATCAGACACAATCACATGGTGTCTTGTGCTTCCTTGGGGGCTTTTTTGCCCTACAGAGGGTCCCCATAGTAATGGGATATGCTTTCTTCTGAATATCCCCATGAACATTGCCATGCTTATATAACCTCTCCAAGCTCCAGTAAGCTCCCCAGTGGCCAGGGCAAAAGGTTCAATCCATCCTGCCATACACGCCTGTCTCCCCAGCTACGGTTAGAGGCCACTGCTCACCACCATCACCTGTTTCAGCACTGATGCTGTGCCTGGCACAGCACAGGCTTCCAAGGCATCTGCTGATGGAGTGAAAGGGGCCAGTTTCACTACTGCAACTCTCTGGCCCAGGCTCACTGCACAGCCTCTGTCCTACTGCAGGTCAGGATAGGAACCTCTGCATGGCCCCAGGCTCATTGCACAACCTCTGTCCCCTGTCCTCCTGCAGGTCAGGATAGGAACCTCTGCATGGCCCCAGGCTCACTGCATAGCCTCTGTCCTCCTGGAGGTCAGGATAGGAACCTCTGCATGGCCCCAGGCTCATTGCACAACCTCTGTCCCCTGTCCTCCTGCAGGTCGGGATAGGAACCTCTGCATGGCCCCAGGCTCACTGCACAGCCTCTGTCCTCTGCACTCCTCCTTGGCCCTCACAGCCAGGCTCTTCTCCAGGGGCCCTATTGCTCCTCTCTAGCTTTGCCAGCACAAGTCCTGACTCCATCTCTCAGAAGGAAGGGCTGCCAGATACACACACCGGACATGTTCTGGAAGCTCTTCTAGATGTGAAAAGAAAAAAAGAATACTGTAATTTTCAAGTGGATGGAAAATTAGGCCCAGAGCAGACCACAGAGGGCGTGAATGGATTTCACTTGAAAACATGTGGACGCCATCCTTGTGGCCCTCTCAGCCTCCAGAACCCAACTGAACACAGCCCACAGGAATGGGCAACGAGGCCACTGGGGATCATGCAGAATCACCATGGCCCAGAGCCAGCAGATAGTGCAGCTTCGTAAGAGAAGCCAAGACCCAGATTGGTATATGATCCTTGAACAACATGGGTCTGAACTGTGTGGGTCCACTTATATGAAGAATTTTTTACAATTAAATATATTAGAAAAATTTTTGGAGATTTGCAACAATTTGAGAACACATTTTCTTTTCTCTACTTTATTATAAGAATACAGTATATAATATATGAAACATACAAAATATGTGTTAACCAACTGTTCATGTTATCTGTTAGGCTTCTGGTTAATAGTGGGCTACTAGCAGTTAAAGTTTCTTGGGGGTCAAAAATTGTACATGGATTTTCAACTGTGTGGTGGTTGCATGGGGAGGACAGTGCCTGTAACTCCCATGCTGTTTGAAGGTCAACAGTAATCTCCAATTTGAAATGGTTGCTACCAAGTAATTAAATTGCAACCATCCTGCAGGCCAGGCCAAAGGGGTCTGGGCCTGGATGTGGCTCCCCCCCTGAGCCTCTGCATGGTCTGTGGTTTGACATCATACTCTACAGAGCCCAGGCTGCTGTTTCTTCAAGGTGGGTATTGTGGGCCACCTGTTGGCATCACCTGGATACGATGTTCCTAACGTGACTCCTGGGCGCATTTTGGATCCCTGAGCCTGAGTCTCAGGGGTGGGGCCCTGGACTCTGCCTTTGCTCTAAGTGCCACAGGGATGGTTCCTTTAAAACTGCTGGATTTGAGCACCCTGGCCAAGGTCCACATGAAGCCCTGAGAAATCTAGGGACCCAGGGCTCTTGAGCTCTTCTCAGTGTCATATATGGGACTTATGTGACATAAGAGTCCCTTTAAAAAACAGTCTCACCTCCTCAGTAAAGTTTGCTACCTAGCACTGCCAATGTGGGCGGTGGGGTGGTGGGCGGGTGAGAGTACAGTGTCCACAGCAGCCAGAGCCATCTTGCTCATTTGAAAATGAGTCCAGCCACATCACCTGTTTGCTTACACCCCCCATCGGCTCCTGCTCACGGTCCTGTACATGGTCCTCCCGTGGCCTCAGGCCCTTGCCATCAGGGCCCCTCCGCCTCTCTGTGGCCACTCCCCACCCTTCCACAAGCCCTTTGCTCAGATGTCTTTTTCTCAGTAAGGCTTTCCCTGACCACTCTGTGTCACACAGACCCCCCTCCCATCCCACACTCTCTCTCCTTCCTGCTTAATTCTCCTTCTGAGCCCATAGCAGTTGCTTTCATGTTCTGGCATCATATTATAGGGTGGTTTGTTCCCAGGGAACAGTGCCTAGCACAGGGTAGGTGTTGAATAATATTTGCAGAATGAATGAATGAAAGACAACAGAGAGGTTGTTTCTGCATCAGGGCCTTTGCACGGGTTGGTGCAGTTGCCTGGAATGCTCTCCTCCCAACTGCACCCATCTTTGGCTCATTCTTGCCATCAGGTGTCCTTGTGTCAGAGAGGCCCTCCTGCTTTCCCTAACACCCCACTGTGGATTTGGGACGAAGTGGTGTTCTTGGAGAAGAGCAAATAAACTGGTGAGGCCATAATCAGTCTAAGGAAAAGCTAGAGTGGGAGAAATCCGTTCATTGCTCACGATGAGGCCCAGCTCTGCTCTTCCCCTCTGGCTGCGTCTCTCAAGCCCCATCACTCCCATCCCAGTGCACGTTCTCCTCTCCATCCACCCCTTCCAAGAGCAACCCCATGGGTGGATCCCTGGTGACAGACAGGCAGCAGACCAATTACTGCAACAGAGGTGAGGAAAGAACAGCTTCCCTCCAGCCCTTGTCTGGGAGTGTTGTGGGAAGAAACACCTATCAGTATCTAAATGGACCAAGGCTAGGCAGAGGAAATACTGCAGTTAACCCCATACCCACACATCAGCCTTTGTCACCCTGCCTTTTCCCTGTTCTTTAACGCGAGATATAATTCACATAACATTCATTTTAAAGTATGTGATTGGCATTTTTGAGTGTAGTCACAAGGTTGTACAACCATTGCCACTGCTTCAAATAAAGTCATTTCCTCTGGGTACAGCTCAGGAGTTCTCCGTTCCACAGCTTGCCTCTTGTCCTTGGGGCTCCCAACTCTGAGCCCCTGCTCCGCCCTGGGTGGTGGGGACAGCAGCCCACTTTCTCAGAGGGACACCCTGGCTTTGTGAGCAGAGCACTGGCTGGGGACTGGGGCTCTGCTCTTGGGTTGCTTCTCCCAGTGCAGAACCTCCACCTGCAATATAATGATTTATATAATATATATATATATTATATTATATATATATATATATTATATATATTTGATCACTCCGATGTATGTGGTCTTTATCTGCAGTTGCTTAAAAATAAAAAAAATGCTTCAGAGCCACAAAGGGGAAATGGGCATCTTGTGTTAAGGAGACTTTTGGACCCCACCCAAGGACTGGGGCTGGTGGCCAGGAGGACGAACCATGAGGTTATGTTGTCAGGAAGTCCAGTCCAGGGAGATCTCCCTGCGTGCTAGGTGAGGCCTCAACCTGGGAGAGTGTTCTTGACTGATCGAGAAGGAACTCATGAGTAGCATGCACAGCTGGTGGGAGTCCGCTTGGTGGCCTTATAGTGGGAGTTTAAGCAGGGGTGGAATATTCATCAGGGTGGGGGCCCTTCTCAGAATAGGGAGGGGATTTCCAGGAAACCAGGTGACACCCTCTTTTTGTCCTCAGATAGTCTTCTTCGGAATCGCACCAAGGGGTGTGATATTTAGTCTGCTAACGCGTGCATAATGCACTTTGAGGTGAAGTCACGGTCTCCACGTTGGAACCAATCAGTTTGGCAGGTCTGTTACATATATCCTCCCTACCCACATCCGGGAGAACAGTTTAAATGGGATGTTTAGAATATAAACAAGCATCTAACTGAATGTAAGCACCATCCAAAGTCCCCACGTCCCTCCCTGCTCCTGTCTGGCTATCCACCTACTGTAACAATTAGAGGTTGGAACTTCAGTCCCTGCTTCAAACTTCCAGGGAGGGGAGAGGGGGACTGAGAGTTGAACCAGCCAATGGCCAATGACTTAGTCAATGATGAAACCTTCATAGATATCTGGGAAAACAGCTTTTTGCCCCTTTTCCCCCTTTTTAGAGAGGTTCCATGCTTAGGGGACCAGAACATTTCCACGTGCCCCGGGAGGGCCCCCAGGCTCCACAGGGACAGAAGCTCCTTTGTTTGGGACCTTGCCCTATGCATCTCTTCATCTGGTTAGTGATTTGTATCCTTTATCATACTCATTAATGAACTGATAAACACCAAGTGTTTCCCTGAGTTCTGTGAGCATCTCTAGCAAATCAATAGATTCTAATGAGGTGTTCATGAGAACCTCAGATCTGTAGAGCTGGGTCAGAAGCACAGGGAACAGCCTGGGGCTTGGGACTGGCATCTGAAGTGGGGGTTTGGGGGGGAGTGTGGCAGGACCGAGTCCTCAACCCATGGGATCCCACTGTTCCTGGGCAGACAGGGTCAGAACTGAGCTGAATTCTCTGGTGTCGGAGAATTGCTCTGTGTTTTGTCTAGGGAATCCCCCACTGTCCCCCTGCCACCCCAACCCTGACACATTGTAACTGGGTCCAGGAACCCTAAAAGACCACCCTATGAGACAGCTGGAGTGAGGGTGCTCAGAGCTTCTTCATTCTCTGAAGCAGCACCCTGTGAATGGGGCTGGGTGGAGGAAGGGGGTCCTGGCCCCTCAGAAGCACTCACTCAGGACTTAGCTTTTGCAACACACAGCTGGAGGGTGGGATGAAAGATGCTGGCAGTCTGTCCTCTTGGGGAGATAATGGCAGCTCTTGACCTTGACCTGGGCTGGGGAGAGGGAGCCCTGGGTTCATGGTGGTGCCCACCTGGGGTGGTGCTTCCATCATGCTGAGCTGAGCTGAGAGTGAGGGTGAAGAAGCGGGTTGTGGTTCACAAGCCAGCAACTCCCGCTGTTCTTACCAAGTGTGACTACATTTTCTTAAGGACCTTTTTCTTCATTTCCTCTATGCTCTTAAGATAGTTTCCAGAGACTTTTTAAGAAACTAATTTTCACAACTTACGCATGTTTTGCTGAGAAATGGGCCCACAGGTGTCCTTTCTAGAAGAGGATTCTGCTGCTGATGCTTGGAGGAAACCCCTCCCCTCCCTGCCATGAGGAGCTTCCCTGTCCCTGTCCCCAGGGATACCTCCTCTGGGAGGAGCCCTGTGTGTTTGCCATCACATTATTTTGGCAGAAGATATCCTTGGAGAGACACATGCATCTTTTGCTGTCCCTGGATTTTCCCGTTTCAGTGCTCATTGTTGTGGTGCAGACTTCCCAATATCACAGACCCTCTCTTGTTTGGGAGCCCCACCTACCTCCCACAGTAAAATACTGTAATTTTTGGTTTGAAAATGCTTGAATGGAATTTTTTATTTGGCTTCAGAAATTATTTTTAAAGTGATTTTTAAATCAAACTATTACTTGAAAATAATGTATAGCATTAAAGGGCTTCTAACAAATCCAGCCATCCCTGTCTCCCCCCACCCCTCCATTCTCCCATCCCCGGAGGCACTCTGGGCTAACAGGTTCCAAGGGCCACACCTGCCAGCCCCCCTCAGTGCAGGCTTTCCCTGGAGCCCTGCCTGCCTGCTCACTCCCCTCTGTCCTGGGACTCTGAGGGTCCTCCTTTCCCCAGGCTTACCTGGTTCCCTCCCTGCATTGGACCTTATGATTGCTGACCCCCATCTTCTTTCTTGATTTATTTCCTCATTTTGGTACACGTATCTTGCAGCAGGAACATATCATGATGACAGTAAGTATTGGCAGGGATTTGGGGGCCCCCTGAAACCTGTTGGTAGGAGCATGGACTGGTACATTCTGGAAAGTGACATTGCATGAAATTAAAAATGTACAGATCATGTCCGGAAATCCCATATGCGGAGAAATCTCCCACGGCTAGAAGTTGGAAGTCCTTTCCCCTTGGGTTCTCAGACACATGTTCTTTCTCTCTTACAGGTTATTTTTTAATTAATTAACTTAATTTTTGAATAGGTAATATGTTACATGGTTCAGAAGCAGAAAGTCTTTTGCTATCCACCCAGTCCACATCTCCCAAAAGTTAACTATCATAATTAGGGTTTTGTGTATTTTTAAATATTTTTAAAGGTTTAAAGAGATCTTGAATGTCATACAAGCAAAGGCAAGTATCTATTCCTTCCCACCTCTTTATACACCAATGCTAATGTGCCCTACGTGCTGTTTTACAGCTATAGCCCATCATGGGGACCTTTCCCCATCAGTTGAGTATCCTTACCACTGCACAGTATTCCAGGGTGGGGCTGTGCCGAGCTTCACTTCACCAGTTTCCTATTCATTGACGCTTGGCCTTTTCAAACCTTTTGCTCTCAAACGGCGCTGCAGTGAACAGCCTAATACAGGCTTCTTCACCAGGGGGTGTGCAGGGATGATGACAAGACAAATGGCTAAGGTGGAGGTGCCATCACAGTGTACACATCCGTGCGGTTTTGATGGCAACTGCCAGGCTTACTTCCTTCCATAGGAAGGCATTTATATCCCACAAGGCAAAGTGGGAGAGCCGGTTTCCCCAGCTTTGTCCACACTGTGTTCTATTTTTTTGTCATCTAAGAGGCACACCAATGTGGTCTTCCTTTGAGTAAAGTCGAGCATTTCTGTCACCCACGAGTCATCTGCATTTCCTCCTCTTGTACTGTTTTTATCTCCTGTCCATTTTTCGACAAGATAGCCAAGCTTTCCATTTCCTTTTGAATGATCTTCAAAGTCAGACTTTCACTCCCAATGCGTCTCTGGAGCTCCTCCCTCTGAGGCGGTCAGTTCTGTCTCTGCTGAGAACCCAAAGGCCAGCCCTTGCTTCTTGTGTCAGCTTCTCAGGACACTCATGTCCTGAGTCTTCCTAATCAGCTTCTGTCTTCCTCTTAACTTTATCAGCTTGGTTTTCCTCTTAACTTCTAGAAAGTTCTTCTCAATGCCCTTTGATGGATCTGCCTTATTTCCTCAACCTCTGGACATTTGTATGTCCCAGGGCTCAGCTAGTTTCTCTCCGTCTGTTAGATGCTTTACCCGAGCCTCTGTTGTGCAAGCAGCCTGCTCAGGGAAGCCTTCCAACCTTGTGTATCCAGGCCTGGTCTCTCCTAAGAACTCCAGGATCATGTCATTTCAATCTGTGTTCAGTGTCTGCACTGGACTGTCTAATGGATATCTTGAACTAAACACGCTTCAGAGCAGATTCCTGGTTTTCCTTTCCAACCCTGCTCCTCCCCCGGTCTTCCCACATCTCAGCAAGTGGCAATGCTGTTCCTTCATTTGCCAAGACCAAAAAACCTGGGACTCAGCCTTGCCCTCTCCTTGTCTCTCACATTTGACTTACTCTCTACCAGCCAATACTGTCAGGTTTCCTTTCAAAATACGTCCCACCTCTGCCCACCTCCCCACCCCCACAGCTACTCTGGCTCAGCCTGCCTTCCCTGCACCTGCATCAGCGAGCAGCCTCTCTGCTGTGTGTTGGTGTGTGAGAGCCAATTAACTGCAAGGAGACCTAACAGAGAGGTTGTATATGTTAGTGATTAAGAGATCTTAAACCAAACTGTGCTCTACATTTTGCTATTTTTTACTTACATTCTAATCCAGAAAGCTGTCATTATTGAAATAAATAGGATGTAATGTCCCTAAAAGTCACAGGAGTAAATCAATTGATCAAAAACCTTTCTGTATTACTAGGTTGCATTGGTCTTACTGTGGTACTGAGCCCCTCACTGTCAGCCCTTGGCATGCATGCCGAGGCCACCAGAAAGCTCCAGTTTCCCCAACATCTGCCCTCCAAGAAGGCATCCAGGCATGGCTTCTCAGCAGAGGGGGTCTCTCCAAGCTCTGGGCTGGTCTGGGGAGCAAATCCAGCTGCTGAACCAGGAATGGGAAGAACGACGCCATTAGTTACTTCTTTGTTGTGCAAATACTGTGTTGATGTCAGATTTTTTTCCTCAGGATAAATAACAGAAGTAGAATTATTGGGATAAAAAGTATCCAAGAGATCTTTCCTAAATTGACTGTTACCCGTGGATTACTCTGGGTTCTCCAGAGGAACCAACAGGAGAGAAAGAGAGAGAGGTAGACAGATGATAGATGACAGGTAGAGATTTATTATAAGACATTGGCTCACATAATGTGGAGGCTGAGAAGTCCCTGGATCTGCTGGGTGCAAGGTGGAGGCCCAGGAGAGCCAATGACATACATTCCCATCTGAAGACAGAAGAACCATGTCCCAGCTGGAAAACAGGCAGAGAGAGTAAATTCTCACTTCTACCATCTTCTCTTCCAGTCAGGCCTCCAGCTGACTGGACAAGGACCCCCACATTGGGGAGGGCCATCTGATTTACTGAGTCCACTGGCTCAAAGGTGAATCTCACCCGGAAACACTGTCACACACGGAAATGTCTGACCCAACATCCGGGCACCTGTGGTCGGGCCAAGTTGACCCATAAAATTAACCATCACATCTGCCCCTTAAATTTCAGTGCCCCCCACCCCCTCAGCCTTCAGGGTAAACTTTAAGCTCCTTGGTCTGCCCCGTGGAGTCTTTCAAGAACTGGCCTTCCTTGCCATTTCTCTCCACTCCAACACACCAGGTTAATGTCACCTTCTTCTTTGCCGGGCTCTTCTCTCGCCTGCTCACTTGGTGGGGGTCCGTCATCAGCGGTGGGGCTTCTAGTCTGGGTCTCCTCTAACCTCTCTGGTCCTGCCTGGAGATCCAGGGTCGGATGCCAAAGGAAGATGGTGTCAGGCACCCTACTCAGCCTGCGGGCAGGGGCCCAGGGGTGCTGGGAGGCATCTTGGCACGGGTTTCAAGGTCTCCCTCCTGGATCTGTCCCTGGCTGGTGCCCCAGTACTCCCTCCTGGGTCCTGGGGAGTGAAAATGGGGCCATTTTCACCGAAGATGCTGGGCAGTGAGACATGCCCATCACAGCATGTGCCGAAGACAAGGGGTGGCGTCACGGGATCAAGGCCTGCTGTCCTCTGCTGCTGGGGACAAGGCTTGGCTTTGCTGGCAGGGCCTGTGGAGGGGCGTGTGCAGAAGGGGAGCTGGAGGCAGAGGGAGGTCTTGTTCTGAGCATGTCTGAGACCCGGCCGGGCACTCCTGAGCCACCAGGGACACCAGGGGCTCAGCGACCTTCCAAAGGGGAGACGGCGGGAGCAGGGGTGGAGGGCATGCGCGTCCTGTGTCCGTGCTTGAAGACAGACCAGTGGCCAGTCAGCACCATCCTTGATACCTTGGAGCCCCTGGTGCAGAGCTCTGCACAGGCCCAGGCCCTACCCCTGTCCTTGGCACTGTTTTTGCCTCTTTGAGCCTCCCTTTGTCACTGCCAAGAGGGATGGTGACAGCACCTACCTTGTGGGGTTTGTTAGGCTGCGTGTAAAGTGGCAGGCCAGCGACTTGGCACTCATGACAGAAGAATTTGAGTTTCAGGGTGAAACGGAGCTGCCTGCTGAGGCACACCCCGACTGAGTCACCTGGCTCCTCGCCCCTTGCCCACTGATGGATGTGGCAGCAGTCAGAAGTTAGGGGCTTGTGGGGGAGTGCTGTAAGTGAGACTTCCTGCCTATGAAACCTGCAGCCTGGGGGGCATGGTGGCCTGCTATCTGAAGGGCCAGGGGCCACACTGGCCACTGTCTGTCCCTGACTTGGTAGGGAAAGGGGGTCTGTGGTGCCCCTGGGACAGCTTTGGCTGTGCCTTGCAGAACTGCCCTGGGGTTACCCAGGGTCCTACCCTGGAGGGCTGCTGGGTGGGAGAGACAGGCTTCTGCAGAGGCCTGGGTGCGGCTGGGTTACTGGGTTGGTCCGTGCCCTTCCCAGGAAACTTCAGGGCATGGCGGTGTGTCTCCAGTGATGCGGTGAAGTGGGGACAGGGGCTTCAGAGGACCCACAGGTCACCCATGTCCAGCCAGGCCCCGGGGCGCTGAGGCAAACCCATCAAGTCTTCCTGCCCTCCACACCACTGTTTCCTCTCTGCAGGGCTCAGAGAAAAGGTGCCAGGATACAGCACAGCCATGCCCTCTCCCCGGCTCCCTGGCCACCCCAGGGCCCTGAGGCCCAGACACCTGCACGGCGCTGAGCTGAGCAGCTTCAAATCCTGTGTCTCGTGTCTGGGGGCCACGTCACCTGGCACCGTGCTGGGCTCACGGGCATCCGTCTTGGGTACCACCTGTGGTGCTGACACCTGCATAGCAGGTGTAGGCCCTGCCCATCGGGGGCCGTGGGCCATCTGACCCGGCCACAGGAACCGAGGGCAAAGGGGCCTCTGCAGGGAAGGCCATGAGTCCTGGGTACAGCCTAGGGACTGCATGTGGCTCAGGCTGTGAACACCATGGGAGGAGCCTCATGATGGGCTCCAGATGCCTCGTGAGCTTCATCAATCCCACTCTCCAATTAGAGGGGCAACTGGCCACACGCAGGGCTATCCACTCACCAGGCCCTGTCCATATGGCATGGGGTCCATGGAGTAGATATGACCCCCATGTCTCCCTCCTGACCCATGGCCACAGCATTCCCCAGCCTGAGCTGGGAAATTGCCCTGCATCCTGGCAGAAGTTCATTGCGGGCCCATGGATGAGAGACACGGTGTGGATGTGATCTGCAGGGTCTACAAGTATGTTTATACAACTCTAAAGCTTTCAATGTACTGTACATGTTGTCATCTCCATGGCAAATTTGTCCTGTGACTGGTGTCACAGCTGACACCCAAAAGCTATTCCCTGATACCAGCAGGATCCAGAAAGGGGGCGAATGGGGCTGCAGAGACCAGCCCATCCCAAGGGGCAGGGAAGGGTCCGTTGGCAGAAGGGCAGGGGCCACTGGTGGGTGCTGGCCCCTCATGTCACCGCGAAGCCTGCTAGCCACATGGAGGCTTCCAGGCCACCTGGCGACAGACTGGGTGTCAGCCTCTGAGTGAGACTGCAGCCACCTGACCTTCTGGAGCAGTGCTGCGTCCTTGACAAGGATGGACAGACTGACTAGCAACGTGGCTCCCACAGTCCTGAAGGCAAGACATGTCCTGCCCACATGTCTAGAAGCCCTGGACCCTGCCAGGGCTGAGGTTCCACAAAAGGTGGAGAAAGTTGTCCTGTGCCTCGTAGTCACGGGGGCGGGTGCCAGGCCACAGGGGCAAGGTCTGCAGAGCAGCGAGGCCCCCGCCGTCCGCTGGGCCGGCTGGGGCAGGGCTGCAGAGGCTTCTGCTCACTTTCGTTTCTTCTCCTCCTCCTGCTCAGTGCTTCACGTCTTCCCCAAAATAGAGGACCTGGGGATTCAAACAGCCAGGGTGGTTCACAGTTATACTTCCCCCTGGCGAGTCCCCTGCTCGGCAAGAGGCTCCCCACCCTGAGGAGTGGTGTGCGGTTCTTTCAGCTCTGTCCCCAGAGCCCTCCACTGCAGACGGCTTCCACCCGCTCCCGCTCGGCCATGCCAACATGCCAGATTAGCAGGAGACTGTGCCCGTCTCCCTTTATGACCTAAGGATATGGACTGGGGGCTTCTGGCACCAGGACTGACATGTCGATGGCCGATGGCCGAGGGGGGCAGCCTCCAGCTGCTGGGGGCTTTGGTCCCAGCCTGCCTACCCCAGCCCTGAGCTAACGCCCTGGCCTGACTGCCCCCCTCCACTGCAGGAGCTGCCCCGAGGCTGACAACCTGGTGATCAGGAAGCCCCTCGGCCCTGACCTGGGCCCAAGCACCCTCTCCCTCCACCTATCTTGGCTCACAGACTCACCTTAGAGATTTCCACCTCTCTTTTTCTGTTTGGTTCTCTGGGCTCTCACTTTCATAAGAAGCCAAATAGAGACCTAGTCAAGAAATGAAGTGAAATTACACAGTTATGGTGGATGATAATCTGTTCCACATCCGCTCTGGCCTTTTCACTTTTCAGTTAAACTTGGCAAGTAATTGTAGATTCACATGTGGTTGTAAGAAATAATACAGAGTGGTCCATGTACCCTTTACCAGGAGTCCCCAGTGGGTGACCACTCACACAACTAAAGCATGGGATCACCACCAGGATACTGATGCTGATCCAGTCAGATACAGATACTGCCATCGCCACAAGCCTCCCTCAGGTTGTGCTTTTACAGCCACATCCACTTGCGTCCAACTCTACCTCTTTCTTAACCCCATGCCACCCCTAATCGGTTCTCCATTTTGTCATTTCAAGAATGTGATATAAGTGGAATTGCAGCACAAGATATAAACTTTTGGGACTGGCTCTTTTTGCTCAGTGCAATTCTCTGGAGATTCATCCATGTTGTTGTGTGTGCCAATATTTCATTCCTTTTTATTGCTGAATAGTATTCTATGACATGGATATACCACTGGTTATTTAACTCTACCCACTGAAGGACATCTGGGCTGTTTCCAGTGTTTGGCTCTAACAAATTAAGCTGCTGTGAACATTGGTGTATGTGGTTTTGTGTGAACATGAGTGTGCATTTCTTTGTGATGAAATCAATGCCCAAAAGTGAAATTGCTAAGACATATAATAGCTGCATATTTTGTTTTATAAGAAACTCTGTCTAGTTCTACATCCTAAAAAGTTCATCTTGCTTTTTCTTTTTCCTAAAAGTTTTATGCTTTTATATTTTGCATTTGAGTCTGTGATCCATCTTAACTTAATTTTTGTATCAGGTGTAGGACTTAGGTTGAGGTTCATTTTTTTAGCTCGTGGATGCCCAAATGCCCCAGCACCCCTTGGTGGCAAAAGCTATCTTTCCTTCACTGAATCATTTTTGCACATTTGTCAAAAATCAAAAATCACTGGGCATATTTGTGTGGGTCTGCTTCTGGGTTCTCTATTCTGTTCCATTGACTAGTGTTTGTCCAACCAATACCACACATTCTTGATTACTGTAACTATACAATATCTATAATAGTTACAATACTGTAACTATACAATATTTAATATTGAGTAGAGTGATTCCTCTTATTTTATTCTTCTTCAAAATAATTTCAGCTATTCTAGTTCCTTTTACTATGTAAATTTTAGAATAAATTTATCTATCTATCTATCTATCTATCTATCTATCTATCTATCTATCTATCTATCTATCATCTATCTATCTACAAAAAAATCTTGCTGCAATTTTTATAAGAATTATATTAAACCTGTACTTAAAGTTGGGGAGGAGGATCAAAAGCTTTGTTATGTTGAGTGTTCTCATTCAGGAACATCATGTCTCTCCTTTTATTTAGATCTTCTTTGATTTCTTTCATCAACATTGTGTAGTCTTTAGCATATAAATCTTGAAAACGTTTTGTTAGATTTACACCTAGCTATTTCATGTTACTGAGAAATCATAAACAGTACTTGTATTTTGAAATGTAGTGTGTACATAATCATTGTTAGCAATGGACATACAATAGATTTTTGCATAGTTAGCTTGTATTCTGTGGCTTTGCTGAACTCAGTTCTAGGAGTTTTTGTAGATTTCCTTGGGATTTTTTTTACATGTTCTGCAAGTAGGGACAGTGTTAACTCTTCCTCTCTGAGCTGTATGTCTTTATTTCCTTTTCTTGCCTTATTACATAGACTAGATCTCCATTATAATGTTGAACAAGAATGGTGAGAATAGATAAACTTGCCTAGTTATTGATTTTAGTGAGAAAGCATTCAGTCATTCACCATTAAATATGATGTTGGCTGAAGGATTTTTGTAAATGCAATTTATGAAGTTGATAAATTCCCCTCTTTTTTTCAAGAGGTAAAACATTTATTTGGGATCAAAGAATTACAATTTGGGGTACACAGATTGAGGTAGAAACCCAAATAGTATCCTAATTACAAAAGGTGGACTAAAGGTTTTTCTTACGGAATCATTAATGTACAATTACATGAGCAACATTATGGTTACTAGACTGCCCCCATTATCAAGTCTCCCCCACATACCCCATTACAGTCACTGTCCATCAGCATAGTAAGATGCTATAGAATCACTACTTGTCTTCTCTGTGTTATACTGCCTTCCCCATGCCCTCCACCCTATTTTATGTGTGCTCATCATAATGCCCCCCTTTCCCCCTTATCCCTCCCTTCCCACCCATCCTCCCCAGTCCCTTTCCCTTTGGTAACTGTTAGTCCATTCTTGGGTTCTGTGATTCTGCTGCTGTTTTGATCCTTCAATTTTTTCTTTGTTCTTATGCTCCACAGATGAGTGAAATCATTTGATAGTTGTCTTTCTTCGCCTGGCTTATTTCACTGAGCATAATATCCTCTAGCTCCATCAATGTTGTTGCAAATGGTAGGATTTGTTTTCTTCTTATGGATGAATAATATTCCATTGTGTATATGTACCACATCTTCTTTATTCATTCATCTACTGATGGACACTTAGGTTGCTTCCATTTCTTGGCTATTGTAAACAGTGCTGCAATAAACATAGGGGTACATATGTCTTTTTCAAACTGGGCTCCTGCATTCTTAGGGTAAATTCCTAGGAGTGGAATTCTTGGGCCAAATGGTATTTCTATTTTTAATTTTTTGAGGAACCTCCATACTGCTTTCTACAAAGGTTGAACTAATTTACATTCCCACCAGCAATGTGGGAGGGTTCTCCTTTCTCCACATCCTCAACCAACATTTGTTGTTGTTTGTCTTTTGGATGTTGGCCATCCTAACTGGTGTGAGGTGATATCTCATTGTGGTTTTAATTTGCATTTCTCTGATGATTAGTGATGTGGAGCATCTTTTCATGTGCCTCTATTCTTATTTTTATGACAGCTTTCCCCATGCATGGTTGTCGAAATTTGTCAAAGCTTTTTCTATACCAATTGATATAATCAAGTGATTTTTCTCCTTTAGCCTGTTAATATGGTGGGTTATGTTGATTGATTTTCAAATACTGGATAACCTTGCATCCCTGGAATAAACCCACTTGGTCATGATGTATAATTATCTTTTTATATTGCTGAATTCTATTTGATAATGTTTTATTAAGGAATTTTTGCATCTATATTCATGAGGGATCTTGGTACATATATTCTTTTTTTATGTTTTTGTCTGGTTTTGGTATCAGGGTTATATTGGCTTCATAAAATGAATTGGAAAGTTTCCTCTCTTCTATTTTTTGAGAGATTGTGTAGAATCAGTATTAATTCTTTGAATGTCTAATAGAATTCTCTAGTGTAACCATCTGGACTTAGAGATTTCATTTTTTGGTATTTTTAAATTACAAATTCAATTTCCTTAATAGTTATAGGGCTATTTAAATTATCTATTTTATGTTGAGTTGTGTTTGCATTTTTCAGGCAATTGGTCCATTTCATCTAACTTGTCAAATTTATGTGCATAGAGTTGTTTGTTCTTTCCTCATTAGCCTTTCAATGTTGGCAAAGTCTGTAATGATATCCCTTGTTTCATTCCTAATATTAGTAACTTCTGTCTTACTTTTGTCAAGAGGTTCTTTGCTAGAGTATGGCAATTTTATTTTTCTTTTCAAAGAACCACCTCTTTGTTTGATTTTCTTTATTGTTCTGTTTTCCATTTCATTAATTTCTGCTTTCTTCTGCTTTTATTTCCATCCTTCTGCTGGCTTTATGTTTATTTTATTCCCCTTTTTCTAAGGTTCTGGAGTTGGGGAACATAGATGACTGATTGGAGACTTTTTCTTTTTTCTAACATACGCCTTCACGGCATCCTCCCTCAGCTCCACTTAAGATATCACAAGTTTTGATTGTCTTTTCATTTAGTTCAACTATTTTTTTTATTTCCCTTGAGACTTCTTTGACTAATGGATTATTTAGAGATGTATGGTTTAGATTCTGAGTGTTTGGAGATTTTCTTCTTGTCTTATGTTATTGATTTCTAGTTTGATTCCTTTGTGATCAGAAGGTACACTCTGTATGATCTCAATTACTTTAATTTGTTGCAGTTTGTTAAATATAGCTTGGGATATTATCTATCACGGTTTGTGTTCTGTGGGTGATTGAAATAAATGAATGTGAATTCTATAAATGTATAATTGTATGAAGTGTTCTATAGATGTTGATTAAATCTATTGTTTGTTGGTATTGGTGAGTTCTTCTATGTCTTTACTGATTTTCTGTCTAGTTCTAACAATTGTTGAGAGGGGCATTGAAGTCTCCAACTATAATTGTGGATGTTTATTTCTCCTTTCCATTCTATCAGTTTTTTGCTTCATAAATTTTGCAACTCTTTTGTTTGGTAGATACACATTTAGAATTCTTGGGAGATTGACACTTATATTATTATGTAATGTCCCTCTTTGTCTTTGGAAATTTTCTTTCCACTGAAGTGTACTTTATATGATATTATTATTGCCACTCATGCTTTCCTCTGATTAAGGTTTCCTTGTCCCTTTTCTTTTTAACCTCTATTACATTATATTTGAATAGACAGCATACAAATGTAGACACCATACAGTTAGGTCATGTTTTTAATTTATTCTGCCAATCTCTGCTTTTACTTGGTGTATTTAGGCCATTTACATTTAATACGATTATTTATATGTTAAAGCTTAAGTTGCCTTTTTATTTATTTAGTTTTATTTTCAGTTTGTTCTATGTTTTGTTTCTTTGTTTATTTTCTTCCTGTGGATTACCTCAACAGTTTTAGAATTCCATCTGGATTTATCTATAGTAAATTCTTAAAAGATACTTTCACTGAATATGGAATTCTGGACTGACAGTATTTATTTTTTCAGCACTTGAAAAATGTACCTCTGACTACCACCATGACTTCTGATGAGAAGTCTGAAGTCATTCAGATTGCTTTTCCTTTACAGATAAAGTGTCATTTTTCTCCCTGCTTTCAAGATTTGTTTCTTTTCCTTTAGTTTTCAGAAGTTGACTACAGTGTATCTTGCCATGGGTTTCTTTGGGTTTATCCTTCACCCAGCTTCTTGAATCTATAGGTTTTTTTTGTCTTTTTGATATCTGGGAATATTCCAGCAATTACTTCTTTGATTACTTTTTCAACCCTAACTTCTTTGTCCCTTTCCTTCTCAGATGCTAATGACATGAGTGTTAGATCTTTTGTTATAGTCCCAGGTCACTCAGGCTCTGTTGTTCAGATTGTATAATTTCTGTTGTTCTACCTCTAGCTCACTGATTCTTGCCTCGATCCTCTCCATTCTGCAATTGAGCCTACTCATTCAGTTTTTTGTTTCAGTTATTGTGTTTTTCAGTTCTAAATTCTGCATTTGGCTCTTCCTCATAACTTCTGTTTCTTTGCTGAGACTTTCTATATCTTCATTTGTTTCAGAAAGCCTCGAGGCTGACTGGATTGCCAGGCAGGTCCTGCCAGGGGAGGCCTGGAGCTGAGAGCAGGGTGGGACTTCTGTCAGAGGCTTTAACCAACCCAGGTGGGGCTCAATACATCTTAGGTCCCTTCTTTTGCTTTTCTCCACTTTTTTTTTGGGTGGGGTGAGGAACAGGAGGAAGAGAAGGTCAAAGGGAAGGTGTTTTTCTCTAATAGTACTTCCGAACGGCCAGGATTTTATCTGTATGTTCACAACCAAATTGCTGTATGGTAATTGATGTGTATAGAAACAGTATTTCTACACTGTTGACTGAAGGAGTGAAGAAGTGACTCTCCCTCACACCCCTCCCTGCCCTAGACACCCTCTGCCCCTCTCCTAATGTGCCTTTGACCAATTTTATTGCTCCAGTTCCATTGGCTGATGACAACAATCATCATAAGAACCAGTGTTGTAGTTTGGTAATGGTCCCCAGAGATATCTAGATCCTACTCCCCGGGACCTGTGAATATGTTACCTTTTATGTCCAAATGGTACTTTGCAGATGTCATTAGGTTGGACCTGGAGATGGAAGAATTATCCTGATTATCCAGCTGGGCCCTAAATGCCATCACAAGTACCCAAGAGGGAGACTTTATTACAGGAGAGAGATGGTAGAAGAGGTTTGAGTGATGTGCTTTTAAGGTGGAAGAAGAGGCCACAAGCCAAGGAATACAGGTGGCCACCAAAAAGTCACAAAGGGCCAGAAAATGATTCTCCTCTCAGAGCCTCCACAAATAACCAGCTTTACTGATGTCTTGATTTTAGCCCAGGGGAACTGATTTTGGACTTCTAACCTCTATAACTGTAAAAGGATACATTTGTGTTGTTTGGAGCCACTAAACTTCTGCTGATTAGCTACAGCACCAATAGAAAATTCATACAACTAGTATCAGTGAGTGTTGCCCTATGGCTGTAGCTGTGCCAACTCAAGTAAGTCTCACCATGGCCCTGGGGGTAGGTTCTCTCATTAGCCCACTTTATAGATGAAGTAGGTAAGGCTTAGGGAGAGTGAGGATCCTGTCTAGGGGCACACAGCCTGCCAGGTGTGAGCACCCCAGCTGGTGTATTTAGGTTGCTGAGCCTCTTGTTGTGGGGAAGGGACTCCAGAAACAGGTGAGACCCCCTCCAAAAAGTTACTGGCTCCAAAATATAAAAAATAAAATGTTAACATTGAAAATGTTAACAATTAAAAAGCAAAATCATTAAAAAAATCTTTCCCCCTTCATGTTTTGTTTTCGGCAGAGCAGGTTCTCCTGAGCATGAATGTGGATCCCTCTGTAAACTGCTTGTTGGGATGAGAAGCCAGGCCTCCTGTGTGCTGAGTAGGGGGCCTCCAGGGGACTCAAGGGGCCTGGATCCAGACAGCAGCTAATTGTGGGGCCACACTGCCCCCAAAGGGACGGTGACCACAGGCCCAGATGCCCACTTGCCTCTCCAGCACTTTCTCTTCCTGGAGGAGGAGCTCCTGGAGTAAGCTCACTTGGCAAATACACAAGCAAATTCACTGTAGCTGACAAATGGTGCAACGGGAGTGCTACTTTACTGCAGGGACAGGCATTGGTGGTCTGGAGAAAAGATGCCTCATCTCATGGTACACACACACACACACACAGGCACACATTCACATCCATGCACATGCACACACATGCACATTCATGCACACACGCACACACACACACACCCATGCACATGCACACACATACACACACATGCATGCACACTCACACCTGCTGTGGAAAGACTCAGGGTTATCCCAGCACTCTGCCATCCCCATGTGAGCTTCAGGAGGGCTCTTCTTATCATCATCCCTGTTACCCATGAGGAAAGTGGGGTCAGACAGACTGATGGTTCAGATTTATGTTGCCCAAAAGCATCCAGACTGTGTCCAAGGGTAAGCCTGGACCTGGGGATCCTTGAGGTCCCTACCTGCACCTTCTCAGGCCCTCTCCCATGATTTGCAGGTGGCAGCCATCCATCCAGGGCATGAATGACTAAGAGACCATCTAAGAGTCCCATGGGTGGGAACTGGGGCAGCTGTGGGTGCAGCTTACCATCCTCGCTGAAGATGGGGGCAGTGTGCAGGTAGTGGGTGATGCTGGGGTCTCGTTCGAAGGGACACTCCACTTGTTTCCATGTGATGAACTCTCCAACCTGCTTGGACAGCTCCAGAAATTTCTGCCAAGGTCATAGAGAAACAAAACGGGAGCCCCACACAACCCCAGGGCCTGGAGGGCACCTGTGAGAGTGACCCTGGAAAGACCTCTCTCATCTCTGCCCATGAGGCCGGCCTCTGGGCAGGCAGGGTCACTTTGAGTGGTTGAGAAACCTGGTGTTAATCACATCATTTCCGCTGAGGAGTCTGGGGACACAGCAGCTCGGCTACGGCCACGAGCAGGCAGTGCATCTAGCTAGAGGCGAAGATTACTTTAGTTTCCTTCTATTTAAATTTATGGTTATCCCTACTTGTGGCAAGTTTGTTTATCTAGAGAATTATGCAAATAAATTTAAATACATGTATTAAGTAAAATTTAAATAAATTCATTTAAGTAGGATTTTACTTAAGTTGAACTTGAATATGTTTATTTCAACAAAACAAACTGCTAACTTGAAGGAGGATTTTAAATAAATGGCAGCACAAACTCATGACTGGGTGGAAACCCCATTCCATGGTGTCCTTTATCAGTGTTGGTGGCCTGCTCTAGCTCCCACGGCCTGTGCCCCGAACCGGGGGCCACATGGACACCTTGCAGCTTTGCCTCTAACCCTGCCCTTAGTTTTGAGGAAGAGTTCAGGAAGTCAAGAGATGGGGGTTCCCACCCCTGATGTGTCAGGGTCACATGGAGAGGAGGTCCCAGGTGCCCCTGGGATCCTGGACTCTTCCAAGCCCAGCCTCTTCCATGTCGCCTCCAGCCTGGACCAACCCTGGGACACGGGGCCCAGGCCACCTGCTGGACTGGACTTACCCTGCTATGCTGGCCCTCAGGGGCAAGCAGGCTTGGGGGCAGCAGATGGAGGCCTACAGGGGTGTCTGTGAGAGGCCCTGTGCCCCCAGCAGAGGCAGCTCCTGGCAAAGGGCCCAGATAGTATCTGGGACGCCATCAGCAGGGGGACTTGGGGGTGCCTTGCAGCATGACTGCTCTTTCTAGCCCCTCTGGGCAGCCATGGCTGAAGTTCCATTTTACAGAGGGAGAGACTGAGGCACAGGCAGAGACAGGGGCTGACTGCCCCTTGTAGCTGGAGGCTGGACGTGGGCAGCACTGGGTGGGGCCAGCCCTCCAGAGGGAGAGAAGCCCCCTTCCTGTGGGTTGGGGAGGGCCACTGTGGCACGTCATGCCCCGTGTGACTCAGTGACTGTCTGCTGTGACTGCTCAGTTCTCTCAGGGCTCCTGGGCCTCAGTCCTCACTATGTTCAGCACACCAGTCACTCTGAGACACCTGTGCTGGGTGGTCTCATTTGGCAGGTGGGGACACGGAGTGTCAGCCTGGCCTTGCTTCTGAGGAGCTTGGGGGCTGGAGTGCTATGACCAAGGGATGCCTGGCCCCCTGTGCACAGGTCTCCCTCCACCTGGGAGGTCAAGGGGGGCTTCCTGGAGAAGGGGACCCTTGAGCTGACAACCATGAGTGTCTGCAGAGGGAGTAGAAGTCTTTCTTTGCTGAGGTTGCCTCCTTCAGGAGGCCACCCCGACCCACGCACTGTGCCCCTGTGCAGCCAGTCACAGCGCCTTGCCAGTTGTTGCCATGGTTCTGCAGGGTTTTCTCACCAGCCTGGGGGTCCTCAAGGGCTGAGAATGATTCTGCTTCACCAGGGCTGGGAGCAAGGCCCACACAGAGTGGGGATCAGTATCTGCATGAGGCCCAGTCTCCTCCCATGGAAGATGGGGGGGTGGGGAGGTCCCGACTGTCTGCCCTGATGTCTTGTGAACTGTTGCACTTGGCCTCGGACGTCCACTTAGTCCAGCTGTTCAGGGCCAGGGCCAGGGCCAGGGAGCCTTCACCACCCTGGGAGCCTTCACCGCCCTGTCTAACCCTCTGAGGCTCCTGGGCCCTACCTCAAAGTTGACGTGTCCGTTGGGGAGGCGGTTGGCACAGCCCTCATTCAGGAAGTAGATGTCTTTGATGAGCAGGCTGAAGAAGGGAATGACAATCTGGAAGGGAGAGGGTGCATGTCAGCCCTTAGGAGGCCTCCCCGCAGGGGCTGCATGGGCGAGGTAGCCTGGCCACAGTCCCTGCGCAGGGTCCTGAGATGCAACCCCAGGAGGCAGAGGGCTTCTCGGTGTGCACCTCTGGGCAAGCGGGAACCACATAGAAAGGAGGCACAGGCTCTCACCCTGCGCCAGACTCCTCCCTCCCTGGCCCTGTCAGTCTCCCCTGTGTTGGGGCACAGTCCCAAAGGCCCTTGAACACATCTTCCATTGCCTGCTGGGTGAGGCTGGGGGAGCTTCCCCCACAACCAGGGAGACCACAGACCCAGGCCTCCCGGCTCACGTGCACCAGGAGGAACAGAGCACACCGAGCACACAGGTAAATACGTATGGATTGTGAATCGTCTGTTGTGAAATTTTGTGGCCTCCTTTATATACATATCATATATATTTATTTACAGCAACAAATAAATTTACATATTTAACGATTTGCCTAGTTTATTGTATGGAGGTCACCTGTGAGAGTGACCCTGGAAAGACCTCTCTTATATAAAGTGTATTAAAAAATTTGTCATTCTATGTCTTTCCTGATGCTGAAGATCCAATCCAGCTACATTACGGTACATCCAAAAGCTGCTGTTCCTGAGGGGACAGGCTTGGGGCTCAGCCTGCGAAGGGCGGGGTCTCTGTTTACCGACAGCTGGCTTGCTCCTCCTCCTTCCCTGCCCTGCACACGCTGATGGCTGGTCCCTGAGGAAGGGATGCCCACTGCTGATGACTCAGAACACCCTTGGGCAGCCAGCTGAGTCCGCCTGCCACTGTGAATTCGGAGTGGAGCGCTCAAAGTCCTCAACCCTGGGGCCCGTTTATGGGACCTTCTCTGGAGATGGTCTTTGGATGGAATCAAGTTACGGTGAGTACACACTGGATACGGTAAGCTTTAATCCAGGGACTGGTGTCATTGTAAAAGGAGAAAGTTTGGATACACACAGGACAGATGGCCATGTGGAGATGGAGGCAGAGATGGGAGCTTTGCAGCCACCTGCCAAGGACCACCTCGGGGAGCTGCAGGAGGCAAGGAAGGGCCCTCACATGGCGCCTTCAGAGGGCGCGTGGTCCCGCCAACCTTGAGTTCCACCTCTGGCCTCCAGAATGGTGAGAGAAGACATTTCTATTGTTCTAAGCCACCCAGTCTGTGCACTTTGTTATGTCAGCACCAGGAAACACACCTGCTCTGTCTGCCCCCCCACCCCCACCCCCGAGCCGGGCACTTGCCGCCAGCCAGCTAGGACTGGCCTCCAGCCGTGGGGCCGGCACTTGGCCCTGATACCCCTGGCTTTCGGGTGGGACCTGGGTGCCGACCACTCTGAAGCATGGACGGCTCAACTGGGCAGGGCAGGTGGGAAACTGAGGCCCATAGGGTGAGAGCACCTGGCCCAAGGCCACCCAGCTAGTGACCACCAGGGCCAGGACTGGGTCCAGGTTTAGCAGGGAGACCAGCCACCTGGTTTGCCCAGGACCAAAGTATGCAGGACTTCACGTGCTGAAACTGGGGCAGTTCCAGGGAAACAGTGACAAACTGGTTGCCTTAGATTTATGTCAATTCTGCAAGCATTTGCTCAGGTCTTCTGTGCATCAGGTGCCAGGGCTTGGGGGACAGTGAGGATGTGTCAGATGCATTCATCCCTGACCTCAGTGTAGCGGGAACAACTCCAGGGTGCAGAAGCCTCGCCTGGGTGGTCTTTGTATCCCAGGCTGTGTTCAGGCCCCATCTGTGCCCACAAAGAGCTCCACTTATGCCCTCATCAGAGGGTCATTGTGGTGGGCCCGATGCTTCACTGAGCTGAGCCGTATAGGCGGGTCCTCCCATTGAGTCCCGTGAAGCAGCGCTCTCACTACCCCACCTTACAGATGAGGAAGCCGATGCCCAGAGAGGCTGAGTAACCTGCACAAACTCACACAGCAGTAAGTAGCAGGGGCAGGACATGGACCCAGGTGACTTGGCCCCAGAGCCCCTGTCCTGCCTGCTTCCTCACTGTGCCAGGTGATCTCTACTGCACCTTCCTGCCCATCACTGGTGCTGAGCTCCAGGCCAGTGTGGGTGCATGGGGGCTGACCTGGGCTGGAATGGGGAGACATGCCAGGATGGAAAGGAGATTCAGGGCGGTGGGACTCTGCAGAAGGAGACAGCTCCTTGGGGCCTGGTGCAGGCTTCCCTGGAGGTGGAGGCATTGGAGCCGGTCCTCAGGGAGGTAGCATTTCCATCTGCGAGAACTTCTCACCACTTCTGCCTGTCTGTGTGGGTCTGGGCCACCCCCCCATTGGGCTTCAGCATCCTAGCTGGTCTCTTGCTCCCATGGCATGACTGTAAACCCACTGACCATGCTTTCTGAGGCTGAGCAGTTCCATCTGAACCTTCTCTGAGTGGGGCCTGTGACAGGGATGGGGGCAAGGGAGGGGTGGCCGGCATCTGACCACAGAAAGGAAGGAGTGGCAGGGACCCTGGGACCTCCTGGCCTCAAAGTTTCAGTGGGGGCACCGGGCACCACAACAGCATCTGCAAGCTTCCCTCCCTCATTCCTTCCTTCATCTTTCTGTCCTTCCTTCCACCCATTTATGAAACACCTTCTGTGGGCCTAGCCCATGATCTCTCTGGAGAATGTGGCGAAGTGAAATGCACAGCTCTTTAAGTCACCTGCCTTCAGCATCAAGCTCACAGCACAGCGGCCACCTGCCTTGGTCTGGAGGGAAAAGCAGTGCAGAGGCCGCGCCAGCTGTGACCGCCACTCAGCACCTGTGCCCCAGGGACGGAGGCAGCCTGCTGCTGTGCAAAGCCATGAGATCCAGAGCCGGGCAGGCTGAAGTGTGATTCTGGGCTCTGCTGCCTACTTGCTGTGTGACAGGGAGGCCTCTGCTCTGAGACTCAGCCTTCTGGTCTGAGAGATGGCACTGCTGCAGTCCTCCCCACAGAGCAGTTGTCAGGACTAAGAGGGGGATGGAGGTCAGATGGCCCTCCTGGGGTGAGTGCTAATGACAGGTGGTCCCTGTCCCTGTTGCCCTGGTTTGCCGGCCTCCTGGCCCTGGGGGCAGCTGCATCTCCCCTGGGATTTGAGGCCCTGCCTCACTAAGTGCTGCCTCTCTGCATCAGCCCTCCTGGGCCCTGAGTCACTGAAGTGTTCACAGCCTGAATAGGAAGAGCCAGCCAAATAGGACACAGCCCCCAGCGTGGCCGGGATCTGTGCACAATCCCTCTGTTGGGTGGGGGTAGAGGGCCAGCAAGGCCTGGTGGTTGGCACGAGCATGCATACCTCAACTGATCCCCAAACCTGACCACTGGCATCCATACAGTATAATTCCAGTGACTTAGAAGGTCAGGAACAGCAGCTTATTGTATTATCCCTCAAGCTGGAAACAGACCACAAACCACAAGGTCCCTGATCCCACCAAGGTCTGTTCAAGAGACCAGACTGAAAAGGCGTGACAGGTCCTGCAGTCTCCTCCCCGGAGTGATGAACAACCCTAATCACCCAGCAGTGACAGGCTTTAAGCCAGAGGATCACTGCAGTGCCCTCCATGTGTGGCTTGTTGTCCTGGAGGCCTCCAGGAGAATGTGGAGGAGAAATGAAACTGGTCAGGGTCAGCAAAGGCCCCCAAATGCAAATGTAGAAGAACGCCTGTGCAGAGGCAGTTTGATTAAGAGGCTTGTTGCAGGCATTGCAAAAAATATGAATGTCATCTGAGGCCACATCAATGAAGATATTGTGTTTAGAATAAGGAGGTGTAAGACCCTATGTACTTGGAACCACAGTTTGATCTGAAACAGAAGGGCCACTGATAAATGAAGCTGTCCTGGGATCAGAGAGATCCACACGGGGAGGAGACTGGAGATGGCAGCACTGCAGGCCAGGCCTGGGGCTGACTCAGGGGGAAGGAGGGCATGGGTCTGGGGGCTCTGGCAGACTGGCAGGGAGAAGACGGGGCAGCTTCCTCCACACAGCCCTCCAGAGAGGACAACTCTGTCAGGAAGCACTTCCTACTGGTTAGAGATGCGTGGCGTGGCTGCCCTGTTTGGGGATCTCCCATTCTGGAGGCATGCCAGCAAGGTGACATGGCTTTCCCTGACAGGTGCTCCAGAAGGCAGGGGCTTGGACTGGGTGACCTTGGGTCAGCATCCCAGTTCGCTGGGCAGGAGTTGCTCTGAAGGCTGGGCAAGCCTCTGGCCTACCTTCTCCCGGCTGCTGTGGGCGGTCAGGGAGCGGTGGGCCGCCCCGCGTAGGGCCGTTCTGTAGTTGCAGAAATTCCCTGTTGGGTCCATCTGGTGCTAGAAGGAGACGCAGGCATCTGGGCAGCTGTGTCTGGGGGTCGGCTGACGGCCCCCACCCTGCAACCCAGCAGCCTTGCTTTTACCTCGAGGATGAAAAACTTGGCCGTCTTCACCCTGGCCCAGGTTTTCTTCAGCCTGGAGACGGGGCTCATGTTCATGCCAGCTGCAAGAGGGTCGCTGAGCTGGGGGACAGCTCGGGCTGCACAGTCCCTCTCATGGCCTCGGACAGGGGGCTCTGTGCAGCCCCAGCTGGCCCAGACATTCAGGCTGCACGCTGAGCACAGTGATGTTGGGTGGGGGGTGCTGGTGCACACTGTGTCCGGGTGGTCTGGCTTCTGTGTTTGTGGGCTCCTGCCCCAGTGCCCGCCACACTGCCCCATAGGGTGACCAGAGCCTACTTTGGGCCCCACCCTCCCTGGATCTGGGGACACCCTGCTAAGCCCTCACCAAGGCCCCTGAGGAGGTCGAGCTCACCTCTAAAGGGACACCTCCCCAGAGGGGTGAGGAGAGCATGGGCCCAGCTGACATGCACCCCCTGCTCAGAGGAGTGCCCTGGCGTCCTCCCCACCTGCTGGCTCTGCCCCTCCTCTCTGGGTGCCCGCCCCAGCACCAGGCCCGGCCGGCCTACTCACAGATGATGGCCATCAGAGAGTTGAAGTTGCCAATGTTGAAGCACTCACGGGCCACGTCAATGAAGAACTCGATCACCTGTGCCCTCTGCTTCTTCTTGGCTGGCTGGGGACAGGGCACCCGAGTCTCAGCAATGACACATCCCCTGCTTGCCTGGCCAGGCCCTCACTGATCTCCTCTAAGGCCCATTTGTGGCTGAAATGCTTGATGCCGGGGCCAGCGGCAGCCCAAGCACATCCCAGGCAGAGCCAGCAAAGTGCCTGCAGCCATGGAGCCACCTGCAGTCCCCCTCCCGTCCCCAGTCCTGGCTCCAGCACCCTCCATGGCTCCCTCGCCTTTCCTCCCAGCCCCAAGCTCGCTCTGCCCACATGGGGTCATGCCCTGACCCCTCCATCACTTTCTTCAAACGACCGCATGACTTCACTCCCAGCTCAAGGCTGAGGGCTTGGAACTGCAACCCCTCTGATGGCTCAGAGCACAAGGTCTTCCCAGCCATCCTGGCCCAAGCGCTCCCTGCCTCCAGGGGCTCAATCTGGGCTGCACTCAGGTAAAGCGCAGGTGAGCTGCTAGGCTGGTGCATGTAGGAAGTAGACGGGCCAGTGAACACCAGGATGTGTTCCTTCCACAAGGAGATCCTGCCCACTGAAAGGGCAGCAGGGACCTGGATGACCATGGCAAAGTGTGCTGTGGAGCTGCCATAGAGGTGCTGCCCACATGCCCTTCAGAGAGCCACCTGCCAGAGGGCCTGCCTGTCCTTTGCAGGGCAGCCCTCACGATGACAGCGATGGTGGCCAAGCAAGGTGGGGGATAAAGGCCAGCCATTTCGCTGCTGTGGGCACTGGGACCGGACACACTCCCGAGGCTGCAGGGTCACAGATCAGCTTCTCCTCTGAGCAGCCCCGCCTCTTCCCCTTTCTCTGGCACAGGTGCTGGTCCCCATAAACACCTTGCACCCCAAACTCTGCTTCTGGCCTGAGCTGGCATCTGCGCCGCTTCTAATCTTTCCCTGACCCCAGGGCCCCCCACCTCTGGAAAGAAGGGAAGGTGGTGGCCAGGCTCTGGCCCCACAGGACTGCCACTTGGGGACAAGCCCGTCCCGCTGGCCATTGCATGGTCTTCCAGCTTTCTGGTTGAAGCCATAGGCCTGGACTTTGTATGCGCAAGCTCCCAATTCTCAAAGTTGGCTCATTTCCACCTCCCATTCCTGAGGGGGCCAAATGAGCACAGCTGCAGGCCAGGTGCCCAAGGCGGAGGCCCAGGTGGAGAATGCAGGGGAGCAGCTGACTGCCCCGACTCCCACAAGGCGGGGTCTCTGCCACTCTGTCCCAGCTGGTGGGTCCCTACCCATCCAGAAGGGAAACACCCCTGCAGACAAGCCGGGCATTACCCACTGTCCTGGAGGGGGCCCCCAAACCCCTGCCACCTCGCCCCACCCCGGGCTTGCTCCGCACCATGCAGATCTCCGTCGCCACGAGGAAGCACAGTCTGTTGAACCATTTCACGTAAGCCTCCAGGTTGTTAGTCTTGTCACTGAAACAAGGCTACAAAAGACACAAGGACCGCACTCAGTCTTTCTGTCAACGACGTTCTGAACATGGAGTCAGTTCATGATCATTACAATCTGGAAAATGGTGACGCCTCAAAGCCACCCATAAACACCAATGATTTTGATGTGCATTCTCCCCGTCTTTTTTCTATGCCCTTAAAGATGTATTTTAATGTGCTACATATTTAATACCATGTCTATACACCCACTTTTTATAGATTCTGGTCTTCAGTTTTCACGGATTCTGTTTGTGACTCTGTCTACTCCCTAAAAACGTCTTTGTAAGCCCACCATCAATGATGATGCCCTGTCATTCAGGCCACGTGCAGCGTGGCAAGCAAGGGCACCCCCTGCGTGCTGGTGCACCCCCAGCTGAGGCTAAGTGCTGCGCTGCCTTCCTGTTTCAGCTTCTGCATGTCACCAGGTGTCCTTTTCGCAGCCTCCTTGGTGTCCTGGTGCCTTCACTGTTTAAAGGGGCCCTGAGCACAGGGATGCGGTGTGGTCTGGCACTCCTAAGCACACCACGGTCCCCTGCAGGGAAAGTACCTGTAGATAACCTTGTTCAGACAATGGTCACAGTGCTCTTGGCTGTGAGTCCGATGTTACTGAATGAACACTACAGATTAAATAAAGTGTCTTTGAGCAGAAACACATCAAAAAGGTTATACAGTTGACCCTTCAACAACACAGGTTGGGACTGCATGGGTCCACTTAAATATGTGGGTTTTTTTCAGTAAATGTTTTTGGAGATTTGTGACTGAAAAAACACTTTCCTTGAGCTTACTTTATTGTAAGAATACAGTATATAATACATATAACATATAACATATGTGTTAGTCGATGGTTTATGTTATTGGTAATGCTTCTGGTCAATAGTAGGCTATTAGTAGTTAAGTTTTTGGGGAGTCAAAAGTTGTAATCAGATTTTCAACTGTGTGGGGGGCAGGGGGGCAGTGCCCCTAACTTTGGTGTTGTTCAAGGGTCAACTGATACTGACTGGTTGATGAAAATGTGATGAGAGGCTTCCAAGGGACCCACTCCTGTGTCCTCTTAGGAGCAGTGGTATTTGCTAAAAATGAGGATCCACTGCTGTGTGGGGATGTATATATATATATATATATATATATATATATATATATATATATATACACACATATATCATGTTAGATACATATATTAAATTAATCTTCAAGTGTTTGGAAAACTTTATAGGATATGACTAATTTGAATCATGAGAATCAACTATATATATGTATTTTTCTGTCTACATATAACTATATATATATTTCTGTATTCTCTGCATGAACCTTTGGAAATGTAATTTCTTAATTGATTTAGAACATTCCACTGTATAAATGTACCATAATTTAAAAGATTAAACTGAAATATACATATTAAAATAGCCAGGGTGACTTCAGTAAATAGAGGTGGGGATGGAACAGGGGATTTATTAGTGTAAAAAAGGTATAGAAAGGAGCCAAAAAGACATGGGAAAGGTAAGCGGGTAACTGAGAGGGGGGATGGGAGACTGCCAGAGCAAATCCATACACATCACAATTCCCATCATTGTACAAATCCAGCAACTTGCTATTTTCAAGAGACACACCCTAAACCCAATGATAAAAGTTAAAAATATAGAAAAAATATGATGAACATCACATAACTGTACTAATGTTAGATAAAATAGACCTTAAGGGAAAAAAAAGATTCTGAGGCAAAAAGCAGTAGAAGAGATCAAAGGGTAACTGCATAAGGTGAAGGTCTGGATTTCCTGAAGGTGTGTCACAGGTGCAAACTTGTTTGCACTGAACAACTAGCTCAAAATAGGAGGCAGAAGTAATCCAAAAGGTGAAGTTCTTCATAAAGGGAAATTAAGTCCTGTTGTCACAATGGAAGATTTTAACCTACCTGCTGGTGAGGAATAGTTTATGGAGATTAAAAAAAAACCCAGTATGAATATAAAATTGAATACGATTTACGTAATTGAGGTAACGGACATGTATGGAAGCCTGCCATCTGAGAATGTACATTCCACTCAGATGCCAGAAATCTAAAAACATTTTAAAATAAGGTATGGATCAAAGATGAAATCATAGTGGAAATTAAAATGAGAATGAAAACATTGAGAAACAAAATTTGGAGGCTGCACATAAAAATATATTGAGAAGGAGATGAACAGTCTTTCATACTTTGATTCAAAAAGAGTAAGAAATCAAAACAACATCGAACCTAAAGATTAGAAGGACAGAACCAACCCAAAGAAAGTAGATGGAAGGAAATAGCAGGGATTTGAGAAAAAAAAATGAAATAGTAAAGAAAGGTGCAGCATATAGAGTCAATAAAACCCAAAGCTTTTTATTTAAAAAGACTAATACAACTGATGAGCAGTTGGCAAGACTGATGAAGAAACAGAGAGACAAGTAGACACAAAGACTGTTAGAGATGAGTCAAGATGGGTGTGAAGAAATAAAAATGATTAATAGAGATTATGGTGAATTACTTTCTGTTTATAAATGTGAAAACTTCGGAGGAATGGTCAGATGGCTGGAAAAATATATGTTATAAAACAAGAGTAAAGAAGAAATAAAAAGCCTAAATAGTCCTCTAACTATTGAAACAACAACGAATGAACAAGAAATCCTTGAATCAGTACAGAGTCTCCCCTAAAGGGAAGTAGCAGGCACAGTAAGGGAAATAACAAGCCAATCTCTTTAGAACAGTAGAAATCCTAAACAAAACCCTAGCAAACTGAATTGAGGGATGCATGATAAAGATACCAGTCAGGACCAAGTTTCATGTAGCCCAGAAATGCAAAGTTGGTTCAACACTGAAAAGAAAACGAATATAAATAATCATTGAAGAGCTTAAAAGGGAAGAGAACATGTGGCTAATAGATACAGAAAAAGTATTTAATAAAATTCAACAACTATTCATACACAATAGGAACTCTCAGCAAACTAAGAACAGGCAAATTTCCTAAGTGGATAAAGGGCATCTAAAAAAATGCAATAGGAAACTTCCTATTCTATTGTGACATGTTGAAAGCATTCCATTTAAAATCATGACAGAAGAAGGATGCCAGCTCTTAACATTTCCATGTAATATCTACCAGAGTGCTGGTTAGCACAGTAAACAAGAAAAAGAAATGCTAGGAGTCAGACTGAGCAAGGTTTCTCAGCAATAACTAATAACCCCAACATTTCAGAGATTTAAAAAACAGGATCTGTCATTCATGTCTGTCCCATATCAGCAGAGGATTCCTTGTATGGCTACCACAGAAATAATAAGAATAGGGACTGGAAAGGAAGGAACAAAACTATCATTGTTCCCAGAGGATGTAATTTTCTACATGAAAAACACAGAAGAATACAGAAAATTATCAGAATGAATAAAAATGCACAATATCATCAATTATAAAGTTGATATACAAAAGTAAATAATATTCCTTAAACCACACAGTTATGAAATACAATAAAGAAGATGCCATATATAATAGCAAAATATTCATAAGATACTGAAAGGAAAAAAATTAATATCTGTTTAAGATTTTTATGGTGGTAGTTATAAAACATTACAAAGATGTTATAAACTAGACCTAAATAAACTGAGGGACACACCATCAGTATGGGTTAGAGACTCAATATCATAAAGATGTAAATTCTTCCCAAATTGATCCATACTTAATACATCCTAACAAAATCTTGATAAGACTTTTCATTGAGTTTGACAAGTGATTCTTAAATTTAAATGGAAAAACAAGGGGCCAAGAAGGGCCAAGCCACTGCTAATGAAGATCCAGGGGACCCGCTTTACCAGACAGCAAGATGGATCATACAGCCATGATGCTGAAGGCAATGTGCGCTGACATAGAGACAGAAAACTCCATTAGAGGAGAGCAGACAGTCCGGGAGTATATCTAACACATACAGAAACCTGATGTGTGACAGCATCAGAACCTTCAGGGCTCATGTCATAAACAATGGTGCACCTAAATAATGGTGCAAAAACAATTGGTCATTTGTAGGAAAAAATCAGCATGGACCTGTACCTCAGGCCATCTCCACAGAATGAATTTCAAATCAAAGACTTAAATGTGAAGGGCAAAATGTTACAGATTCTAGAGGAAAAGACAGATTAACTTTATGACCTAAGTAGGGAGTAGAGAGGGAGTTCCTAAACCCCCCATTAAGGAAAAGTTTGGTAAATTTGACTAGGTTAAAATTAAGAACACCCGTTCATCAAAACATGTAATAATGAGAATAAGAAGCAACACAACCTTCCAGGAGCTGGACATTTGTAGTACATCAAACTGACAAAGGATAATTATCTAGTACATACTTTTAAAAAAACCTCATAAAAAATTCTCCAATCCTTAAGAAAAAGCCAGCTCACCCACAGGAACCTGGATGAAAGTCAAGGACAGGCCTCTCATAGAGTAGAAAGCAAGAATGTCCAAAACACGTGGAAAGATGCTCCCCTGAACAGTTTGACCAACAGGTAAAGCTCTGACAATTCCCAGGGCCAGCAAGGTCGGGGAGCAAGAACAGCTCTCTGCCTCAGTGTGAATGGGTACAGCCTCACTTCTTGGCACCTCCTGGTAAGGCTGAGCATGTGGCCAGCCCGTGACACAGTGCCTTCCCTACTACATGTGTTGTAGTGTGACAGTTCTCCCAGTGCTGTTCACAAGGGCACAACTATTTTCATATCCATGCAATGTCATTCCCTTTTCACTCTGTCAACATCTGCATGGAATGGTGGATAAAACTGCCGCTACCGCAGCCCGAATCCAGGCAGAGGCACGGATCCACATGGTGGCCGCCGTGCCCACCCACTCAAAGTCAGACAACATGTGACTTAAGAATGTCCTGGAGGAGGCAAAATGTTTCCATTTTATGACATCTCAACCCTTGTGTACACTTTCTTGCATTCATTTGATGAAATCTAAGTACACAAAAGCTGTCTACAGAAGTCTGATGGCGGCTGTGAGGCAAAGCAGTGGGGTGGCTGACTTCTGAGCAGAACTGGCCACTTGTCTCATGGAACACCATGTTTGCTTGAAGGAATGACTGACCAGCTATGGTTTTTCAGCCTTTGGGATTTGACTGACGTTCCCTTGACAATTGACAAAATCAGGCCAATCACTTCAAGGACAACAAGGGCAGATATCTGTGGCCCATGATAAGATTCAGGTGTTCAAGAGAAAATTAGGAACTTGCAAAACATGTATCTGCCACCTGACCCTGCCAGTCTCTCAATAGTTAAGGATGTTTTTTGGATGAGATCAGTAGAGATATTAATTAATGTGATTTTATAATGAAATGTGCCAACATTCGGAAGATCTTGATTCACTGAACTCCTATTTCCCAAGTGACCAATGTGTGAAGTTATAAAATCATGCATGAGCAAAACATCCATTCAAGAGGGCAAGATGAATCCATGGGTTTTAATGCAATAGAGCACAGAAAGCCCAGTGATGTATTTTTAGACTCCAAATTGCAAGTAATCTTTCAAAACTACCACTTGCTGCATTTTGCATAGAATTATCTGAAAAGGATGTGAAATATACTCCTCCCTTTCCCAATTACAGCACAAGGGTGGATTTCTTTCAACCAAAATAATGTATGTCAAGAGATTGAATGCAGAAGCAGATTAGAAAATCCAGCTGTTTTCTATTAAGTCAGTCTTTAGAGATTTATAAAAATACTAAATACTGTAAAATAATGTCACTCTTATCAGCAGTTTTGTATTTTGGAAAATATGGTATTTTTCATAAAATAGGTTTACTTATATGTTAACATACAATGGGTTATACTGTTATTTTTGAAAGCGTATTTTAAAAAGTTATCTGTTTTAATGGCTAAAATGATAAATATCACAAGATTAATCTACATAACCAGAAGTTCTTTGGGACCCTCAATAATTTTTTAGAGTATAATGGAGTCCAGAGACCAAAACATTTGAGAACTGATACCCTAGAAAAATATGCACCCATGAGCACCAGAGAACATGTAAGAATGTTCGTAACAGCAAGATCTCTAATAGCAAGAGGCTGGAAACATCCGTCAGCAGTACAGTGTGTGAATAAAAAAATACATGCACTCTTGATGTACTTCACAATGAAAAGGTAACACTTGGGAAGGGCTGAAACTCAAAACCAAAACAAAGAAAGAAAGTAAACACCTTTCTCCTTCCCGAATTTCCTTCCCTCTCCAGCCCACAGCCCATGCTGGGTTCCCCAGAGTGACCAGTCTTCCTCGAGATTGTCCACACTCCTGTGCAAGCACATAAGTACATGAACCCTCCTTTTTGTTGTTATGCAAATGGTCACATACTCTTTGTCACTGCTCTTCACTCTAGTTTTTTTCCTCAGGTGTCAATCTTGGCGATTATTCTGTACTTACAGTCACATTTATTCTTTTGAATAGTTGCAAAGCATTCTATGCATGGATGTATTATAATTTTTAATCCAGCCCCATGGATGATAAGGTAGTTTGATTCCAGCCTTTGGCCATAATAAATACTGTATATCCCAAATACCTTTATGCACACATCTTTGTGTGTATGGGTGTGTATAACTGTAGGAAAAACTAGGAGGTACGGAAAGTTTGGGGTCAAGGGTGTACCTTTCAAGTGTTGACGCCATTACCACACTGCCCTCCAAAGCGGCTATGCCGATTTCACCCCCTACCAGCCTGTTCCCTACACACCCGCAATGCTTAGCTGCTGCTTATCTGAGAGGGGCAAATACAATCATATTTAGTTTGGACTTCTTTTATTAGGCAGGAGAGAAGACACATGTTTTCAGTTCTGGTTCAGATCTAACCCCGCTGATAAACACCAGGTACCCTGCTAGTTGGGCTGGAAGGGAAGGGTAGCTGGAAATCCAGTGTGTGGTGGGCGTCCTGAGCACGTGGCCCAGGGGCCACCGCAACCCTTGGAGGGAAGAACAAGGTTACCTTTCCTGGGCAGGGCACACCAGCCTGAACTCCCCCAAGTGGCCACTAGAGGGCACCAGCGCCCACAAAACACCCCAGGAGCGCTGGGTCCCAAAAGGCAGTGCATCCTTTGCCCTCCTCCCCACCCAGGGCTTCAGCTCTTCCCTGGCTGGGTGGGTGACTGGCCGGCTTTCGTGGGGACTCAGGGCTGTAGTAGGGCTGAGAGTATGGGTGGAGCGGGCAATCCTTTCAGAGCCCATCTTCTGCACTCTGGGACCCTCCCAAGCCTGCCCAGCTGATGCTCACAGGATCCCCTGGAGGGGCCCGTGAGTGGGGAGCACTGCTGGATCAGCCAGTCCCAGGGCCTTCTACCTTTGTGCTGGCCAGAGGGTCCTTGTTCACAAAAGCCTGGACAAACTCCTCAGGCCCGATGTGTCGCAGCTGCTCCTGCATTAGAAAGGAGGTGAGCAGTCAGGGAGAGGGGGAAGGCTTGGGGAGGCAGGAGCCCACTGGGGGCCTGGCACTGTGCTCCTGTGGGCTCCCTGCCTCTGAGCCCACCCCAGCAGCGCCTCTGGACACTGTTCTTCCCTCTGGGGCTCCACAACCCTGTTTTAGGTTGTCACAGAGCTCAGTACTATCCTGAAGGAGGCAGCCCCAACTTTCCCAGGCCCAGAGGCTACCACACTTCACAGGGTGGGGGAGAAATGTCCCCTTAGGAAACGCTTGCGGCATGTGACATCGAGGAAACCAGGCTTGAAGTTGGCAAGCCTCCGCAGGGGAGGCCTGGAGGCTGAGCATAAGGTCTAGGTCAGAAGTGAATCCTGGCTCTGTCTTCTCTGCTGTGACTTCTGACAAGTCACTTAACCTCTTTAGGCCTTAGTTTCCTCATCTGTGAAAAGGTAACAATAGCATCTACCTGGCAGGGTGGTGGTAAGACAGAATGAGAGTGCTGAATGTGAGGGCCGAGCACAATGCCTGGGGCAGCAGCGGCCCCATAAATGGAGGTTTAGAGGTAAAGAGACCTCCTCCCCAGCCTCCACTCTCTCTGGGGCAGGCCCCAACATGTGGCGACCAGGCTAGGGCATTCCTTCCCAAGTAGGAAGGCCTGTCTGGGCTTCTCTGGAAAGTGTCTGTGTGGGCACTGGATGGAGAACCTGAGGCACTGGTGGACAGCACTCATCCTGGAGGATCACACAGCAGGTGGGGCTCGAACCAGGGTTTGAACCCAGTCCCTCTATCCCAGTCCAGGACTCTGAGACAGGCCAGCATTGGAGCTGGGCAGGGCTGGTACGCAGCCCTCCTGTTCCTGGCCTCAGAGCCAGGCCCCCCGGACATGCTGGGTCCCCCAGACATGCTGAGATGGCCCTGCTGTGATGGGCTCAGGCCCTGAGTTATGCAGAGACAAGGAGGGGGCCATGGGGGAGGACTGGTGACTAGAGGCTCTCAATTGCTGCCGGTGTGGGTTTTGGTGGAAGGTGGCCCAGGCCCACTCACCAGCTCCACATGGGTCAGCTGCTGGGCCAGAGTGTAGGGGTCACTGCAGACACCAAGGAGTTCCCTGTGGATGGAGGTGGGTGGCTTGGTCCTATAGGAGATGGGCTTGTCAGCGCCCAGCAGGCCCTCTGGGCCCTGGCCCAGAGCCGCCAGCTTCTGGTGCAGAGCCTGCAGGAGCTGATGCATCCTTTTTCGGTATGCCTGGAAGGGGATGGAAAGAGGGGTGCTCAGGCCTGAACCCCCATCTCCGCAGGCCTGACATCTGAGGTGGGAGGGCTCCCAGGCTGCCAGGGATGAGCTGTTCCTAGGTGGGCCTGCACCCGCCCCACCCGCAAATCAGGCCCCAATCCAGGGCAGGCTGGAGTTGGGGCCAGAGTCAAGGCCACGGGGCACAGGGGGTGGGGGTGGGGCTGCCACACTACAGTGGCAGCTAAGAAATGCACCCATCAGGGAGGCACCGAGGACCAAAGCCTCCTCAGCTGCCTGGGCAGTGGGGCAGGCGGGCTGGGCCCTGCCAGGGCCATGCAGGAAGGGGACGTGGATGGGCCCTCCCCAGGAGCTGATCTTTCACTCAGGCCCAGCTCAGAAAGGCCTTCCTGTCCCATCTCTACCCCAACAGTACCTCACTGGGACACCGTGTGACTCTCTTACAGGACCGCTGTGGGGATGACTGTGGCTGTTGCTCCCCACTAGAAGGACAGGGCAGGGAAGTCTGCATTGCTAGAGCTGGGCCTGGCTCCAGATACACAGTGGGCCCTCAAGAGCCACTTACTATATCAACAAAGTCTCCGGTCATTCAGCTCACACAGGCAAGTTCCCATTTTGGGCTGCCCTCGAGGGACACCCGCCCTTCCAACCTCCCATCCCCACAAGAAAACTGATTACTTCCAGCTCAAGACCCCTCTTTCCAAGGAAGGTACCATCAGACCAGCCTGGATTATTAAGTGAGCTGTCCACACATTCCCAAGGGTAGGGTCAGTGACGCTCAGAACGAGCCCCTGCACTTGTCGGCAGATGTCACATGCCCAGGAGCCAAGAAGTGGCAGTGAGCCCCTGGGGCCTGGCCTCCTGCAATGAGTCAGGTGGTGGGGCCACCGGCAGGGCCTAGTCGAGGCCTGGAGCATGACAGTGGTGAACAGTCAGCACTGCCAGGTAATTTCAGGCAGAAAAGGCACTTCTCACGCTGCCTGGAGGCCCCAAACCCAGTGGCCTTTTGCAGGAGGGGAGTCCGGCTTGCTGGGCTGAGTGTGCCCTGGGGATCTAGGTGGTCCTCAAGTCTCTGATGGGGACCGAGGAACTGCAGAGGCCCACCACTGTTGGTGTCCAGAGTCTGGTGATGGAGGTAGCGCCCACCCAGCCCTCGGTGGGGGCTTCCCTGTGAAGCGGTCAGGGTGGCTGTGGTGGAGCCTTAGACACAGGGATCAGGACAGGGGGCTGTCAGCCTGAACCCCAAGCTGAACCCTAACTCCCAGAGGGGCAGACCCAGAAGGCACCTGCTGGTGAGCTGGGCAGTGTGCAGGTAAACTGAGGCACAGCTCTTTCCTCTGGCGCCTGTGGAAGGAACAGCCACTCTCAGCTTTGCTATGTGTGAAAGGGTGATCTGCTCACTGCCTCCGGGCCTTCACCTGAATGTGGCAAGAGGGGGAGCCAGGTCCAGCACTGCCAGCCTGAGTGGCATGGCCAGTCAGCGGTGGTCTCTCAGGCTGTCCTCATCTCCCACACTCACCCTCCCCATCTAGCCCCCTCCCAGCAGCCTCCCTGGGGCATCATGGGGCCATGACCCACGGCCTAGGCTTCCAGCTCCTCCTGACCTGGGCTGTGGGCAGGCCTGTTTGCACCACCGGCAATGCCGGGTCCCTCCTGTCCCATGTGGCCCTCCCTGGCCCTCACTCTGGCCCTGGGTGCTGGGCAGGCGGGTTCACCCCCAGCAGGCCGTTCATGTGGACAATGCCCAGTGTGCATGCGCAGCTCCTTCTCTGGCCCCCAAAGCCACACAGCCAAGGGGCCACCCAGACCCAACACATGCAAGTGGGCGTCACGCTCTCCTCGCGCAGACTGTGTCCTCTGCCTGCATCCCTGCCTCCATGAATGGAGCGCCAGCCCTGGGCACATAGGCCGGGAGCCATCCTCAGGCCGCCCTCTCCCTCATGCCTCGATAGGCCATCGCCAGCGCTCTTGATTTTGCTTTTTTCCATTTGCTTGTCTTCCACCACGGTCTCTGGTCCAGGCCACTGTACCTCCCTGGCTGCTGCAGCTGCCTCCGCAGTGGGCTCCCTGCATCCACGCCTGGCTTTCTCCACTCCACTCTGTCCAAAATGCACATCTGACCCCTGCATCCCTCTTCCTTAAGATGCCCCCATGCTTTTGCAAAACACAAAGGCACCAAGTGACTCAGAGGCTCTGAGGTCAGCTCTGGCCATGCTCCATGGCCTCAGAGGGCCTTTCTCCCCTTCTCTATGCTCCAGAAACAAGTCATTCCTCCATGCCCTTGACCTCTGCTCCTGCCACCCCAGCAGGGCCTTGCAGCCTGTCCCTCTTGCCATGTTCTCCCTGTGCTCAGCACACGGGGCTTCCTTCCCAGCCCTTGACCAAGCCACGATCGGGGGTTATCCTGTTCCCTGCATCTCCTCTCACTGGACCACCAGCTCCACGAAGACAATACCAGGCCACTCTTTGCTCGTCCCCAGCTTGAAGAGCAGTGCCTGGCCCCTGGGAGGGACACACAGACATCTGCCGACTGGGGGAGTGCAGCCTCGCCAGCTCCTATGCATCAGCCTCTCCAGTGCACGCCGCCAGGCCCCGCAAACTCCAGATGCCGCGAGACTTTGCTCGTGGTTGACAGAACCACATGCTCACCCTATTTAAAAATGTGAACATAATTTAGCAGGACTTTCTTCTCCTGAACCAGTTCTCACTCTAAATCACTAACATTTCTGTTTGCTGATTCACTGAGCATTTTCCCCTTAGGGCTCACCTCAGCTTATTTGTTGGCTCTTTCCCGAATCTTTGGCTCCCTTTCTGACGTGGGGTGGCACTGGGCCTTCTCTCATTTTCTAACTGATTTCTGCACCCTTGTGGACAGAGGGTTGCAGATCTTGGTTCCACTGGGCAGACCCAGGGTCCTCCCACTGAGAACACGGAGGCATTCTCTCACCCCTGTCAGGAGTCCACATTCGGGGCACTGGGGTGTGGGCGGCACAGCAGAGCACCTCTCCCCATGGCTTGCCCACATGCCATCCACATCCCCAGAGGCACCTGCTGCATGCACGGAACTCGGTTCCAGGGCAGAGGCTGTCCCGGGTGGTGGCTGTGGTTCTCTGGGCACCCCCTGCACCGGGCATTTCATGGTAAGAACCTGCTGCAGTCAGACAGGCACAGGCCCCTGGTCTCTAAAGTTCTTGGAAAGTCTCTCCTGAGCCAGCCCAGGGTGACATGCAGTGGGCCCAGCCCTTCTGCATGGGCAGAAGTCCCAAGCCCACCCAGTGCGTTCTCCTGTCAGCTTTCCCTGGAGGGCTGTGGGTCTGCCCAGCAGGCAGCATGTGGGCCAGCAGGAAGGTCTGTCCCATCCCAGGGGGCCCGCTGCTTCTGAAAGGGCTCCACCAATGGTAGAGGCAGGCCTGCTAAGGCTGGGTGACCCCATCTTGTCCATGGGGAGACCTCACACTGTTGAAGGCCTCTGGGGAGAGGGAGATTGAGCAGGAGACTGGGCTCTCTCTCCTTCAGAGCCTCTGTTCCACCAGCACCCATCGCTCTCCACCCCTCTGCTGCAGCCCATCCGCTTTCATACAGTCACCCTCCCAAAGTCCATCATCACTCATCTATCCTTCCTCCCTCCTGTCTAACGTCAGCCACCCACCCACTCCTCCATCTGCCCTCCCATCCATCTACGCATCCGTCCACCCACCTGCCCACCATTCCCACCTTTCTCCCTGCCTTCTTTCCATTCATCTTCCCATGTCTGCTCACCCCATTAACCCACCTGGCTGCTCAATTACCCAGACATCTGTCCTCCTCACTATCTATCCGGCCTCTTAGCCAACATCTCCCCTCCCTGCTTCTACCCCCGTCCTGATGGGTCTGTGCTTTGTCCCACCCCAGACCAAGTGTCACGGCCCCAGCTGGGTCAGAGGAGGAGAGGGCCCTCATCTCAGAGCCCTCAGAACAGCTAGGTCGCTCATCTGCTCTGTGAACTGGCCCCAGGGCAGGGCCGCCTCTCTAAGAGTGTGTTGGGCCTTGGGCTTTACGGCTTCCTTTGGCCAGCCTGCCTGACAGTTTTCCTTTGCATCACATGCAGCAGGCCCTGCACATCCAGACCCACTCTGAGACATATCTCCAGCTCCCAGCTTGCCACATTCAGTCTTCTCCCAGGGCTGCCGACACTCACTCCCCGGAAGGTTCTTTCCTTCCACATAAAGCCACATCAGTGCTGGCCCCAGTCTTCTGGGGATGCTGACACACTGCCCCTTGCAAATGTGCCAGGAGACCTCCACCCCTTGGCTGCAGAGCGCTGCAGACAGGAGCAGGGCAGGACATGGCCCAGAAGCCCACAGTGCCCATGCACCGGCTGCCTCCCGAGCCCCTGGACAGCGAGGGCTGTGTTGGCCTGGGGTGTGGTTTAGCTGCCAGGGGCTGTCTCTCCTCTGCCTAGTTCGGGCCCTGCCAGGCCAGCCCAGTGGGTTGCTGACCAACAGCCCTACCTTGTGACTCCAAGAGCCCATGAGCGGGTGTTCCCTCGCCTGCCTCTGGTGCCAGCAATGACCACAGGGCAGCAAAGAGATCAAGAGACCAGCCCTGGACCTAGAGGCCTGGTTTCCCTGCCAGCTCTGTTGGCCTGGTTCCTTGATGGGGCAGAAAGGGGGTTGTGATGTACAGGTGGGGACCCAGGACCCTGAGGTGACCCTGGGAACAGGCCCAGGGACCTGTGTGAGGGCTCACGGGGTGCAGTAAGGGTTGCCCACTGTTCGCTCACCTCATCACAGGGGGCGATGCGGCCCACCACGTCCTTCAGGTGCCCGATAGTTGACTCCTCCTGGAAGTCCCTTGGAAATGTCTCTGTCCATTCGGCCAACAGCTGGAGCAGTTTGGGACCAAACTTCCTGACCTGGGCCTGCAAGGAGCCAGGGGAACAGCCCTGCTTGGTGATGGGCCTGCGGCGGGGCGGGGCCACATCAGCCCCGCCTCAGCCTCTCCCTGCATGTCCTCTGCCCAGGGCTGGGGTGCCCAGGTGTCACTGGAGGTGGCTGTGGCCAAGGGGGTTGGGCTGCGTGCCTTTCCTGGGCTGGGGGCCAGGCAACAGGGATGGGACACGGGGATGGGGAGCAGAGGGGGACAGACACACATTTGGAGTGGGGTCATCTCAGTTTTGCCTGCTGGGCATCACATATCCTTTCCTGTGGGGACACCATCTCAGTTTGCCTTGGGTCCCCCATAATTCCCAGTCTGTGGATCTCAGGAGAAGCTGACCCCATCCCAGGGCTCCAAGAGCCCCACCGTGCATGTGGCCTGAGATCAGGACTTTTATTGAGACCTAATGAAACTGGGCCTCTCTACTGGAATTGCGATGAGTAGACGGTGAGCCTGGAGTGGCAGAGGCCACCTGGCACCATGCAAGCAGAACCTCTTCCCGCGAGAGTGAGAGAGGTTCTGGCCCCGGGGGAAAGTGGAACAAAGGGTCGGGGGGAGAAAGACCACATTTTAATGAAGTCATTGAGCCCTGGAGCTGGCAGTCCTTGGGACCTTGCTGTTACAGGAGCCCCTGAGGTCCCTTTGTCTGGGCCACTTGAAGCTGGGTTTCTACCACTGTGAGGAGAGCCTGACCAATACACAGGTAAGTGGCCAGTCACCGGTGCGCCCGTGGGGTCTGGCCAGGGATGGTGGAAAGGATATGGGGACCACGGGAAGACTGGGCTGTCAGCAGACCCCACAGAGGAGGGCGGGGTGAGAGGAGTGTGCTGGCAGCTGCAGGGCCGTCCCAGATGCCAGGGGTTCTCCTGACGAGGCTCTGGAGGCCTGAGTCTAGGCTTGGTGTGTGCTCAAGGGCTCCCGGAGGGTGCTGGAAACCCGCACCGCGGGGAAGGGTTCAGACAAGTCAGAGACCCCTGCGGGCTCCTCATCAGGAGACCGGGGACCCTGATCACTGCCTCCCCAAGAGGCTGACGCCCCAGGGCTGGGACACTCAGAGCACCCTGGCCTGCCCTCACCTTGTCCAGCACTGGCTTGTCCAGCTGCTGCTGCTCAACACACAGGTGGCAGACCCGGGCCAGGAGCTCCCGGGGCTCAATGAACAGGCGGGAGCTCAGCAGGAAGGTGAAGATGTAGGCTTTCTGGGAGCAAATGAGACAAAGGTGGCACATGCTCAGGAGGGCATGGGGGTGGGGATGTGCTCCCAGACTGCCCTGCCCCCAGGGCCCAGGCCCAGTCCTGGCCCTGCTGTCTCCCCCATGCCCAGAGCAGAGCCCCCCACTGGGTGGTCTCCCACCTCGGGGTAGTAGTCGGCCGTGGGCACCAGGTGCTGGATCAGCATGTCCAGGGAGGCTGAGGACGGAGCTCCGTCCAGGAGGGGCTGTCCAGCCTGCGCGCCATCTGTGGGCTCCATCGGGGGAGGGCTGAGGCTGCCCGGGGTCACCATGTCGGAGGCGCTTAGGGTCTGGGGCATGCCTGCCTGAAATGGCAAGGAGGTGCTGGGCTCACTGGAGCTGTGGCCTGCACCCCCCAGCTCCTAGCTGGGTGGGCCCTGCCTCCCACAGGCCCTTCTGTGCCCATTGAGCCCTGTGGTCACTTCCGGGAGGGCTGCCAGGGACCCCTCGCCCTGGAACCACCTCTCCTCCACTCTCAGTGCCCACCATTCAGGGATTGACTCCTTTCAGAATTCACTCCCACCCTTTGAAGGCCATTTTTGGGAAGGCCTCGACAATCAGCATATCTTTCTGCCCTAGCCACAAAGATTAGCTCATGGAGGGCCAGATCCAAGCTGGAGGACTCAGGTGTAAGTCCCCAAACTCTGCAGCACATGGAAGCTCCCTTTCCCCTGGCATCCTTGAGCTGGTGGAATGGTGCTGTTGGGACCCTCTTGTCCCCACAAGGGCCAGGAGAGTGGACACATTGCCGAGGTCACCGGGGAGGTCCTGGATCCTGCTGTGCCTGAAGCTGCCCTGTGGACTTCTCCCCTGCATGAGCCTGGTAAAGGTGCTGCTGAACAGCTGCCTTCAGGCCTTCCATCTGTCATCTCCACCTGTAGTGGGGACCCATCTGTGGGCGCTTGGTGGAGAAAGGCCACCTGCTGCTGTACGGTGACATATCCACCCAAACCTCCAGGCGGGGCCAGGGTACCTGCTCTGATTTGGCACTGCGCCAAGGGCCTGGCCTGCCACAGGCATTGGTCCACGTGTGCAGTGACCTGTTTCCTCGGCCAGGCTCATCCATGAGAACACAGGCCAGGCTTCCTGAGTGAAGCTTTCAGTGAGCTCTCTGCGGGTCCTGGCCAAGCCTTAGGATTTAGCCATGTCCCACGCTAGACATTCAGATCACCCCCATTCTTAACTGTGGAGTCCTGCGGGGTCATGCAGGGGCCTCTAGGGGTCAGTCTCCCCATGACCCTGCTCACTGCCCCTGTGGGCTCCCTAGGGCAGACTGACACGGGCCTGGTCCTGTCTTTCCCAGCCCCCTGGGTGACCTGGCCCCGAGAGTAGGGCTAGAGGGACATGAGAGCCAGAGAGGACACTGGGGGTCAGTGGGAGCTCGAGGAAGGCCATCCCGAGGGCGTGCATGTGTAGGAAGTGTGGGCGCAGGTCACAGAGTGGGGACCGTGGACACCAGTGTGGATGGCATCCCACAGTCCCCACCCTGGGGATGACCACAGCTCTATTTTCACCCCACAGCCAACCTGTAAGTGCTCAATTTTCAGCCCATGAAACTCTCACATTTCACAAAACCACCTCCTACCCAGCGCTGAGGAGGCCCTGTGTATGTGGGCACTCAGGGGGCTGCCCGGGCTCAGCAGGCGGTGGTGGTCAGCTCCGGGTGGGTGCTGGCTCCGCCTCATGCCCGGGCCCAGCATCTGAGCCTGATTCCACTACAGAGCATGTGCGGGGCGGGCAGAGCCTGCCCCCTCCTGCCGGGCACAGGGCACCTTCTCCCTGCAGCACTGGGCAATTTTCCAGCAGGTCCTGGGCCAATTTCTCAAAGACGAGTCAGTATCTGGGGAGAAGGTGATTCTGGAAACTTCTCTGTAGAGCAGGGTGGTCTGCCAGGTGGCATGAGAGGGACCTCTCTGGGGTGGCCAGGGTGCCACCACTTCAAGAGACAGGAGGAGGCTCCCAGAGCACCTCCACACTGGGCCTGGAATGGGGTGGGGGGGCAGTGTGTGGGCACATGGATCAGGGAGCGCTCAGGCTCGGGAGCAGCAAGCTCCTGGCCAGAGAGCTGACAGACCACCGTGTGCCCCCTGGACCCGCAGCCACCCATGTCCCAGCTGGGCCAGGCCCAGGGGGGTTCTCACTGGGTGGGCCTCTTCTGGCTCATCTCCACTCTGCTTCCCTCCTGCTGCTGTGGAGAGTCCCTCTTACACATGTGCACAGTGTGGCGCTGTTCTAGGTGCTGAGCACCGGCAGGACTCTGGGAGCTGGTGGCAGGGGGCGCAGGGAACAGGCAGGCCAAGGTGTGTGGAGAGACTGTCCCCCTGAGGCACTCGGCAGGCATGCCTGGGTGAGGGCAGAGGGGGTGATGGCTCCCTGTGCTGGCTCTTCCCTCAGCAGAGGGTGCATGAGGGTGGAGCCACGGTGGTGCCCCTGCCAATCCTGCTGCTCCTGTCCCCAGGCATGCTGGAGACGCCGGGACAGTGGGGACCCACCCCTGCCTCTGTGTGCGCACTGCTGGATGCAAGCCGGCGTCCTCCTCCCACTGGCGGGGGCTCCAGTCTGACTAGAATACAGAGAGGAGCTGGTGGGCGGTGGTCTGTGCTGGGGCTGCGGCAGGAGGCAGTTTGCAGAGAAACACTTGCCGGGCACAGGGACCAGCATGTGCAAAGGCTCAGCCAAACTGGGGGCACCATGGTGGGTCGTGGGAGTCTGTGCTGTGGTGGCAGGAGCCAGGCTGTGGCCCCTGGAGGGCAGTGGTGAGCAATCAGGTGGGGGACCAGGGAGAGCGCAGGGGCTCACCACAGAGGGGGACGCTGGCGAAACCCGTTTGTGTCCTCTGAAGAGCCTTTGCAGTTCCCTTTCTGCCCTGCTGGGGGCGTGTGGGAACAGACATGTGCAGGGTGTGACTCTGGCAGGTGGCTGCTGCCTACCTACTACAGGAACAGCCAGTGTCGCCAGGCATGTTGGAGCGGCCTTTTAAACCTGCTGGGCAGGGGTGTGCGTTGTCACCGGCTGTCCCTTTGCATGGCTCCATGTGCCAGCTTGGAGACTTTATGTGGGACAGTGCTGTCACTTTGTCACATCCCTGGAAATGTATCCCAAGAAAAGAGGGAAAGCTGTGGAAAAGAGTTTGCTCTGGCACTAATTATAAGCAGCAAACAAAATCCAGGGTACAAATTCAAGTGGCAGAGTCTGTGGGGGCAGAAGCTGGGGAGACGCTTGGGGTCCCAGCCTGGGAAGGCCAACAAGGCTGATTCCCCTGCCTGGTCCCTTTCAGCCCTTAGATGAGGAACTGGAGGCATGGGAAGTAAATGCAGGGTGCCCAGCTCACACTCAGAGCACCTAGCAGAGCTGGGACTGCACAAGGGTATGTCCGAGTCCCCTGCCCTGTTCCTGTCCCCAGCCCATCTGGGCATTGATGCTGGTGTCCCCAAGTTCCAGCCTCAAGGGCACTTGGTCAGCCTTCTGAGGGCTGCCCAGCATGCCCAGGACAGGAGGAGAGAAGAGGCTCATGCTGGCTGGCTGCTGGGTCACGGCAGCCCCTCCTGGGACAGGCCAGCCCTTCCAGGCATTGCGTTTGAACCATGGGTCCCGGCCAGCTGCCTTCCTTGTCCAGCCTGGGCCCTTCAGACACCACCACCCTGAAGAATGCACCTGGAGGGGACCTGAGCTGAGGAGGCCTCACTTGCCGCAAGCCTGGGAGGGGCTGGGGTGACTTCTGAGTCACGGCTGTCCCCACCTAGGCATGTGCTTCTGCCTGGCTCCCTGCCTCCGTCCCTATTCCTGCTGCCCTGCCCTCATTGCTCAGGTGTGTCTGCCTCCTCCTGTTTAGGTCTCCAAGCCCAGCTTCTGGAGGTGCTGGGGCTCCCCAGACAGTGGTGGAGGCAGCTAGCCTGCACTGCATGGATTGGCCCTCAGGGTGGAGCACCCCCCAAGCTGCCCTGCAGGAGGCACCCTTCCCGTGGTTCCTGCTCAGCGTGAGGCTGGCAGGTAGTGGTCAGAGCTGTGGCCACTGGAACACGGCCCCATGTGGCTCCTCAGGGCTGACCACGAGCTCAGATCTTCCAGGTTTAAGAAACACCAGGACTCCTAATGTGTGTGTTTTGTATTCTGATTTTAAGGGTGGCAATTAAATTTATTTTTTTTAAAATAATAAGCCACTGTGGGGACTACAGCGTGGGACCAAAGCACATTTAGAAATGACATTTGCAACCCCTACTCTGCTGCCATGGCCTCTAGCACTAGTGGGTAGCAAAAAAACCTGCAAGAAATGGAATCCATCACAACTATGGAAGGAAAGTGTGTGGCTGGTCAGTGTAGTGCTTCTTTCTGACTGGAGGGGAAATGTTCTCTCAGGCATCCTTTCCTGGGTGGGCACCAGGCCAGGCCTGGCTGAGGGCACAGAGGTTATCTCTGTGCTGCGGGAAGAGTTCTCTGAACTCTGAAATGTGCCTTCGGGCTTTGACAATAGGAAGATTCCCTCCTCGATAGCTTATGCAGAAAAGGGGATGAATTAAATGTACAAAACACCCAGCGCAGAGCCCACCCTGGAGAAGAAAGGGTGGCCAAGGCCAGTCTGCCCCACCTGCAAGGGTCTGGAACCACAACATGGGTAGGAATCACACCTGCTAACGAGGCTCCCTGCCAGCAAGACCTGTCAACTGGAGTCCGGCAGTTTACCCTGCTTGTCCAGCCCTGCAGCTGGGGCGTCTGAAACCAGCTATCACTGGCTGCTGGAGACCCTTCCTGCCAGTCTGGGCTCGAAGGCTGTCCTAGGCCCACAATTCCATAGCAGAGCCACTTTCTCCTGGCCTTAACGTGGGGCAGAATTTTACACACTTACACAATCTCATCCCACATTTCTCCCTACATTCATTAAATCTTTTTTAAAAAGTATGGTAAAATATGCTTAACATAAAATTCACCATTTTAATCATTTTTAAGTGTACACTTCAGGGGCATTAACTGCAATCACAATGTTGTGCAGCCATCACACTACTTATCTCCAGAACTTTCTCATCTTCCCCACCTAATACGCTATCCACTCAACACTAGTGCTCTATTCTCTCCTCCCTCCAGCCCTAGCGACCCCCATTCTTTCTGTCTCTATGAATGTGACTATTCTCGGTACCTGTATAAATGGAATCATACTGTATTTGTCCTTCTGTGACTGGCTTATTTCACTGAGCATAATGTCCTGAAGGTTCATCCATGTTGTAGCAGGTGTCAGAACTTCCTTCCTTTTTTAAGACTGAATCATATTCCATTCTAAGTATTTATGCCATATTTTCTTTATCCATTCACCCACCAAAGGAATTTGTTTTCCATAGCAGCTGCACTATTTTGCATTCCCACCAGCAATGTAAGAGGGTTCCAATTTCTCCACATCAATGTTGTTTTCTGCAGCTTGGATAGTAGCCACCCATTGGATGTGAAGTGGCATCTCACTGGGGTTTTGACTTGCATTTCCTCAGTGACTGGTGATGGTGAGTATCTTTCCATGTGCTCACTGGCCATTTGCATAGGCCTTGGTCCATTCTCAAATTGAATTGTTTATTGATGTTGTTGAGTTTAAGGTTTTTTATGTATATTCTAGCTATTAACCCCTCCTTAGCCATGTGATTTGTAAATATTTTCTTCCATTCTGTGAGTTGTCTTTTTACTCTGATGATAATGGCCTTTGATGTGTGAAAGTTTTTAATTTTGTCTATGTTCTCTTTTGTTGCCTGTGTCTTTAGAGTCAGAAAAGAAATCACTGCCAAATTCAATGTCATGATGTTTTCCAATGAGATTTCTTCTATGGGTTTTATAGTTTCAGCTCTTACGTCCAGCTCTTTGATCCATTTTGAGTTAATTTTTGTGTATGGTGTTAGATAAGGGATACCCAGTTTTCCAGGCACCTTTTGTTCAAAAGACTGTCCTTTCCCCATTGAATGTCTTTGCACTCTTGTTGAAAATTATTTGCTTCTATATACAGGGGTTTATTTCTGGACACTCTATTTTATTCCTTAAAGCCAGTGCCACACTGTTTTGATCACTGTAGCTTTGTAGTAAAATTTGAAATCAGAAAGTACAAGTTGTCCAATTTTGTTCTTTTTCAAGATTATTTTGGCTATTCAGGGTCCCTTGAGATTCTATATGAATTGTAGGATGGATTTTCCCATTTCTTCAAAAATGACACTGGAATTTTGACAGAGATTGCATTGAACTATAGATTGCTTTGAACAGTACTGACATCTTAATATTAAGTCTTCCAATCCATGAATCCTGGATGTCTTTCTATTGATTTGTGTCTCCTGTCATTTCTCCCAGTAATGATTTGTAGTTTTCAGTGTACAATCTTTTGACTCCTATTTCTTTGTGATTCAAACTTGGGAGGTCTTTGGTTTCTAGGAATTTGTCCATTTCATCTACGTAAGTTGATTTCTAAGTTGAAATCGCTAAGTTTATTCTTATTGATTCTATTGTAAACGGAATTATTTTCTGAATTTCCATTTTGGATTGTTCACCATTAGTGTACAGAAACACAGCTGATTTTTTGGTGTTGATTTTATATCATGCTACTCTGCTGAGTGTTAATTAGTTCAACAGGTTTGTGTGTGTGTGTGTAATCTTTAGGGTTTTCTATTATATCATTTGCAAATAACTAATTTTATTCCTTCCTTTCTAATTTGGATGGCTTTTATTTCTTTTTGCTCTACCTAGAACTTCTGTACTGTGTTAAGTAGCAGTGGTAAAAATGGGCATCCTTGTCTTGTTATTGAGCTTAGTGGGAAAGCTTTCAGCCTTTCAACATTGGGTATAATATAATTCTGCATTTTTCATATATGGCTTTTATTATGTTGAAGTCGTTTCCTTATATTCATAATTTGTTGAGTTTTTTAATCATTAAAGGGTGTTAAGTATTGTCAAAAGGTTTTTTCTGCATCAGTTGAAATGATCATGTGTTTTCTCCCTTTGAAATTCTGTTCATGTGATGTGATATTTATTGATTTTTATGTTAAACATTCCAGGATTACATACCATTTGTCATGGTGTATAATCCCCCTAATATGCTGAATTCAGCTACTAGTATTTTGTTCGGATTTTTGCATCAATATTCATAATGGGTATTGGTCTGTAGTTTTCTTTTTTTGTAGTGTCTTTGGCTGGCCAAAGAATTCACCAGTGAAGTCATCAGGTCCAGGAATTTTCTTCATTAGGAGGTTTTTGATTACTGATTCAATGTCCTTATTACGTATTGGTCTACTTAGATTTTATTTTTCTATGTGATTCACACTTGGCAGGTTGTGTGGTTCCAGGAATTTTTCCATTTCATCTAGGTAATCCAATTTGTTCACATACCGTTGTTTGTAGTATTTTCTTATAATTGTAAATAATATTCCTAATTTCACTTTTGATTTTAGTAATTTGAATCTTCTTTTTTTATTAGTCGTCCTAGCTAAAGTTTTGTCAATTTTGGACTCTTTTTGAAGAGCCCACTTTAGTTTTTTTTTTTTTCCTTTACTGTTTTTCTATTCTCTGTCTCTGCTCTACTGTTTATTATTTTCCGTCTGCTCGATTTGGGTTTAGTTTGTTCTTCTTTTTTTAGTTTCTTAAGCTGTGAAGTTTGGTTGCTGATTTGAGATCTTTCTTCTTAATGTACATTTTTGTAGCTATAATATCCCCCTTAGTACTGCTTTCACTGCATCCCATAAATTTCAGTACGTTGTGTTTTCATTTTCATTCATCTCTGAGAATTGTCCAATTTCTTTTATTTCTTCTTTGACCCACTGGTTAGTTTCCACAAATGTGTGAGTTCTCTAGTTTTCCTTCCTTTATCAATCTCTAACTTTCTTGTTGTGGTTGGAGAAGATACTTTGAATGGCATCTCTTTTAAAATTTATTCTGACCTGATTTCTGGTCCAACATACAGTCTGTCCTGGAGACTGTCCCATGTGCACTTGAGAAGAATGTATATGCTGTTGTTGGGGAGGTGCTTTGTAGACGTCTTTTAGATCTAGTTGGTTTATTGTATTGTTCAAGCACTCTATTTCCTTACTTATCTTCTGTATGGCTGTTCAATCCATTATTGAGAGTAGGGTATTGAAGTCTCCAACAATTATTATAGAACTGTCTATTTGCCCCTTCATAGCTGATAATTTTTGCTTCATATATTTTGATTGTTTGTTATTAGGTGCATAAATGTTTACAAGTGTTATATAAAACATTTATTTTTTCTTGCTGCATTGAGCCTTTTATTAATATATGATGTCTCATAATATTTTCTTGTAATTTTTAAAATATAAAGTCTATTTTCTGTTAGTATAGCCACCCCACACTCTTTTGGCTACCATTTACACAGAATATCTTTTTCCATCCTTTCCCTTTGAACATACTTACGTCTTTGGATCTGAAGTGAGTCTCTTGTAGACAGCATATAGTTGTATCTGTCAATCTCCATGTTTTTGACCAGAGAGTTTAATCCATTTACATAGACATAATAACTGTAAAGGAGGGATTTACTTTCCCCACTTTGCTATTTGTTTTCTCTATGCCTTTTAGATTTTGTCCCTTATTTCCTACATTACTGTCTTCTTTCGTGTTTAGATACTTTTTTTTGGAGTAAAGCATTTTAATCTGTTCTTCTCATTTCCTTTTTTTGTATATTCCATAGCTATTTGCTTTGTGGCTACTGTGGGAATTACATTTAACATCCTGAAGTCATAGCACTTCAATTTGTATTTATACCAGCTTTACTCCAATAATGTACCTAAACTTCCCTTACCCTGTTTCAGTTATTGATGCCATAAAATCATATCTTTATGCATTATGTGTCCAAAACCACAGATCAATAATTGTTTTTAATAAACAATGCATTTGTCTTTACAATCATAGAAAACAAAAAGTGGAGTAACAAATATAAAAGTTATAATACTAGCTTTTACAATTGCCCAAGTATATACTTTTAACAGAGATCTTCATTTCTTCATATGACTTTCAGTTACTGATTAGTGTCCTTTCATTTCAATCTAAAGGACTGCCTTTACTATTTCTTACAGAGCAGGCCTAGTGGCAATGAACTTCTTCAGCTTTTCTTTATCTGGGAATGTCTTAACTTCTCCCTCATTTTTGAAGGGAAGTTTTGTTATATATAGGATTCTTGGTTGACAATTTTTTTTTACATTCACCACCAAATAAATCCACTTGCTGCCTTCTGGCCCCCAAGGTTTCTAATGTGAAACCTGCTGATGATCTTACTGAGGATTCCTTGTATATGACACATCACTTTTCTCTTACTGCTTTAAGAGTCTCTCTTTGTCTTTTGAGAGTTTGCTTATAATGTGTTTCAGTGTGGGTCTCTCTGAATTTCTCTTACTTGGAATTTGGTGAGCTTCTTGGATGTTTGTATTCATATCTTTCATCAAATTTGGGAAGTTTTCAGCTATTACTTCTCTAAATAATCTCTTGCCCCTTTCTCTCTCTTCTCCTTTCATAAGGTATATGTCTGCTTAACGGTGTCCCACAGGTCTCTTAAGCTCTGCTTATTTTTCTTCAATCTTTTTTCTTTCTGTTTCTCAGACTCAATAATTTCAATTGTCCCATTTTCAAGTTTGCTGATTTTTTATTCTGATATCTGCCTTTGAATACCCCTAGTGAATTTTCCATTTCAGGTATTGTACTTTTCTACTCTAAAATTTCTTTTTGTTCTCTATCTCTTTACTAATATTTCTATTTTGTTCATACATTGTTTCTGTGACTATCCACCATTTTCTTTAGCTCTTCAAACATCTCAAAATAGTTGCTTTAAAGTCTTTTCCTTTATAAGCCCAGCATCTGGTCTTTCTCAGAGATGGTTTCTGTTGATTTTGTTTCTGGTCCATACTTTCTTGTTTCTTTGTATGTGTTGTGATTTTTTTGTTGAAAACTTTGGAAATCAGATTTCTCCAGGATTTGCCATTTTACTTTTTAATTGTTGTAGGATGTCTCTCTGCCAGGATCAGCCTGAGGTGTAAACTTAAGTTCTTGGGTCTTTTCTGAGCCTGTGCTTTCCCTGGGCTCATGCAGTAACTTTCTAAATCCCCTTCTATGTGTGGTTGCTTTTGAATATCCTAATCTTTAAATGTCTGGCTCCCAAAAGTGGAAAGGGAGAAAAATGAAGGGGGTGAAAACAGGCTTTCAACCTTTAAATTCCCTAGAAGTTTCTTCAATTCTGTGGGGATTGCAACAATGGTCAGCTGCCTCTGTATCTGCATCTCTGTGATCAGAAACAGTAATAAGCATCAGAACTCAGATCCCTGACATTTTGTGGACAAGGCCCTTATTGTCCTCCTTGGCTCCTGCAAACTATGCACAAGTTACTCCAGGAACATGTGCATGGCTGCCTGCCACGAGGCTGGGGGTAGCGGATGGGTAGCTTCTACTGTGCTAAGAGCTTAACTTGACCAAAACTGATCGAGATTTACTGTGGAAGCTTTCCTCTGGAAACTACAAGTCTTTGAAGAGAAGCCAGAGTTCTGAGATGGTCACAACAGGCAGGTCCTACCAGTTCATTTGTTATCTAGTTGGAGATGCAGACCCAGTGCTTCCTACCCACCGTCTTCTCTGATGCTCCCCTCCCCATTGTATCTGTAATTGGATATTGTTATTGGACTTGCTATGTGGATTTTTATATCTCCTTAGTTCTAACACAGTCTTGGTTTTCCAGAAGTCAGTTATGTCTACAACTAATGGTAATTTCTTTTTCTTTCTGCTGATTAAACCTGCATTTGCTATTATAATACTTGTGGGAATAAGCATCTTACACTGTATCCTCTCTCTGTCAGGGCCAGGTGTGCTCTTGGGACAGAGCTGAGAGCTCTTCTAGGATGATGTTCTTAGTCGCCCTGCAGCTTTTTGGGAGGATCTGGGGCCACATGGTCCCTGGCCCTGTGTGTGTCCTGAAAGCCCCAGGTCTCCTCCTTCCTCTGCCATGAGGAACAGCAGCTCAGTTCAGTCCAGCTGGGCCTTGTCAGAGCCCATGTCTCAGCCTCCATTCAGTTTTACTTCAGCCGTGCAGGGTCCGCAGAAGCTCGGAGAGGAGGTCTGAATTCCAAGCTTTTCTCACAGAGTCCAAGCCAGACATGCTCCCCAGGTAGGTGTCTGGTGCTTCAGTCAGCCCAGGCCATACTGAGAAAGACAAATGGGCACCTTCGCTTGGGACTGCTTCTGCAGGACAGGGACAGCCCCTGCACCCTTAGGGAATGGGGACCTGAACTAGGGGCCTTTTCCAAGGGTCCTGGATGAGGTACCTGCTCCCTTTGACCCAGATAGGTTCTATGCCTCAGAGGTGTCAGTTCAAGAATAAACTGATTCCGTATCATACTTCATGTATCCTGTTCTCACATGCCACTTAATCCTTAACACTGCCATATGGGAATGACTGCTCACTTCAGAGATGAGAAAACCTGGCATCTAGAAAGTAAAATGGGGTGGACAAGGCTATCACTGGTGACTAGTATCCCAGACCCCTGGGCTCCTGATTTCAGGCAAAGCTCTTGGCACTGGCCCTGGAAGGGAGAACTGGTAAAGGCTGAGTGGAAAACAGACATGGCCCAGAGAACAACAGGTCAGGGGCTGGGATCTTAGGCAGCACAACCTGAACACTGAGACACTCAATGTGGTCTGGCCTCCAGGATGCAGGGAGCCCCCTGAGCAGCCCGATGGACTGAGCTGATGGACAGAGCTCGGCCCACAGCCAAGCCCTTCCCCCACCTTCCCAGGAACCTCAGGGAAGGAAAGGGTCCACCTTGAGTCAGGGCGCAGAGGATGCCAGTTCATGCCTAGCTGCTGTGGGCAATGACAGCACCTTGCCCAGTCGCCAGCAAAAAAAGGGGTCCTTCTCCCTCCCCAAGAAGGCCTGACACTCATCTCATTCCAGTTTGAGTTCCAGGAAGGGCTCCTCTCTGCTCCCAGGTGTCTGAAGGGATGCTGGGACGTGGACAGAGGGCCTCCCCAAGAGGTTTCACTTGCCCAGGCTGGGAATGCACTTGGCCGTTTCTTCAGGAGGCCACCTAATAGACTTGGCTGTAAAGGGAGGATCAGCCTGAGTTATTTTTATGCTCCATATGGCCCCAGCTCCTGCTGACAGAGCCTGCCACTTTCACATCTCAGGAAGCTGGGGTTTCTGTGAGCTCAGGGCCCAGCCTGCTTGCAGGCAGTCTGTCAAGTGCAGACTGATAGCACCAAGACCCACCACAGTTGGTAACTAAATATAGAGCTCTTCAAGGCTGGAAAAGTTGGCCGCTCTCTCATTCCATAATCCACCTGGTCTCTTACTCTTTGTCCACATTCTTGATTATTTCCTAAGGACATGCCTCTAGAAGGAGAGGTACTGGGAAGAAGGATACTAGTCAGAGTAATTGAAATATATCGCTCAAACTGCTCCCCCAAAGCACAGTGAAGAGGTTTTGTTTTAGCTTCCCAACTGCCATGCTTCCTTCTTACAGGAACAATTTCTCCCCACTGTCTGGAACCCTGGTTAGGGTGAAGTGGGGTAAATGGGCTCCTAACCATGACAGTGCAGTACCCCTCTGCTCACCCCTGAACAGGGGACTCAGGTTGTCCAATAAGAGTAAATCCTGGGCCTTGTTTGGAGATGACAATGGAGAGATGTTCCATTGATATTTTTTCTTCTTTCACAAAAATTAAACACAAAAGAGTCCCTAAGCACATCTAAAATTTAAATAATAATTACTTTTATTTTAGTATAACTACATGAACATCTGTGGACTGATAACCAGGCTAATTCAAAGAATATTACCAGTACCTTAAAATGCCTTATGCACTTTCCTCAATCAAATTGACTTCTTACCCTCCAACCATCCTAACTTCTGTGCTAATTATTCACTTGCTTTTTGTAATTATGCTTGTGTAGCTATCCCCAGACAATATGATCTTGAAAAACAAGGGCAAGCATACACCAGCTGTGGAAGGAGAGGGTGGTGCTGTGTCCGGTTGATGGAGGCTCTGGGAGGAGGTGAGCAGAATAGTCTCTGGGTCACGGTCTTGGTTTCCATCTGCCATGTTGGAAGCATTCCTCAGGCATCTGGGAATCCTTGGCTGTCAGGTAGAGACCAAGAAGCTGACTGGATGCTGAGGGAGAGGATAGGGCCTGTGGAGGAGCTCATGGGGAGATCTGGGCAGCTGCTTCGGGGGAGCTGATATGGGAGAGTAACTAGTGTCCCCAGCATTTTCTTTTCTCCATGGCACAGTGGCCTATGCTCAGAGCCTGGACTGGGAGGGAAATGGCAGCAGACAGCTGAGGAGACAGGCTGGAGGCTTCTGCTTCCTGTCTTCTTCCAGGCCTTCATGTCTTATTTTCCCTGGAGAGACATCACGACACAGGCAAGGCTCCTCCAGAGCCCCTGACCAGGCATGGGGGTTGGGGAGAGGCAGGGGCTCCCTCACTGCAGCTGGCTGACTCCCCATCATTCAGAGCTCACTGGGACGCATCTTCCAGAGAGGACCTCTGTGGTGTTGTGAATTATAACAAGGAATTTATCCTTTGAATTTCCTAAGCAGTAAGAGCAATAAAGGTGTCTTGATATTCATAGCACACCCCTTTCAACCACACCTGATTTATGTTAATGAGGTGATGTTTAGAAAGCACCTAAGGGTGGGGGCTCGTTGCCAGGGAGCTGGCCAGGTGATTGGAGGGTTGGAACTTTAGGTCCCACCCCCTGACCTCTAGAGAGCTTAGAGGGTTTGGAGGTTGAACAAACTGCCAATGGACAATGATTTAATCAATCATGCCTGTAATGAAACCTCCATAGACCCACAGAAGGAGGGGGTTTGGAGGGCTTCCAGGTTGGTGAACACGTGGAGATGGGGAGGAGTGGTGTGTGTGCCTGGAGAGGGCATGGAAGCTCCACACCTCTTCCCCATACTTGGCCCTATGCATCTCTTTATCTGTTTGTTCATCTGTATCCTTTATAATAAACTGATAAATGTAACCAAATGTTCCTCTGAGTTCTGTGAGCCACTCTAGCAGATTAATTGAACCTGAGGAGGGGGTTGTAGGACCCTCTGATCTGTAGTCAGTTGGTCAGAAGCACAGGGGACACCCTGGACCTGTGACTGGCATCTGCAGTTGGGGACCGTCTTGTGGGACGGAGCCTTTTCCCTGTGGGACCTGTCGCTACCTCCAGGCAGACAGTGTCAGAGTTAGCTACAGGACACCCAGCTGCCTCGGGCATGCTGTGAGCGTGGTTGCAGAGACACACACTGGGTCCTCTTGGATCACATCCTCGCCCTGCCTCGGCCAGACCACTCCCTCCCTGGCCTGTTTCCTCTCTGAATGAGCAGAAGGGGTGGGAAGGTCCCTGATGCTGTCTGGCTCTGGTCTGCACAGGAACAGGAGGATGCGTCCAAAGTCAACAGCAGCCTGGCTTCCTGCTTGCAGGCCCTGCCTCCTTCTCTCTGAAAATCACGATGATGTTTGCTTGCCTCCAGCCACCTTGATCTCCGACTTCTTGGGCCATAAGGCCCCGTGCAGAGGCATTCACCCCTGAGTCTCAAGGTGCCAGGAGAAGACCTAGCTGGGCCAGGAGGTGGGAAAGCTGAGAGCCGGAGAGGGGACATTGCACTCCAGGTCCAAGCTCTGGCTGCCCACCCCGGGATCCCATCTTGGGTGGTGGATGGAGGGGTCCCAGACCACAGGCCACCACACAGAGCAGACCCAGACCCTCAGACCCTCAGAGCTGGAAAGGGAACCATCCTCCTGACTTAGACCCCCCACATCACTCTGAGAAACCTGAAGTCAGTCTTTCACAGTGATGTTTGATAAATGTCTCCTCTTGACTCATTAAGAAACTTTCACAGACATGTATTGTCATAAATTTATGTTTATTTCCACCCATATTTTGGTGTTTCAAGCAAGTTCTTTGGCCTTTCTGTGTATGTTTTGGAATGACCTTGTCTGTATCTATAAAAAAATCCTGGGGTTTTGATTGGAATTACAGTAAATCTGTAGATTAACTTGGGGAGAATTGATAGTTTGACTGTGTTGAGGGTTCCAACTCATGGTCACAGCAAGTTTTTAATGCCATTGATTTCCACATTTTTCTTTATTATTTCCTTCCTTCCATCTGCTTTGGATCTATTTTGCTCTTTTTTTTCTAGTTTCTTAATGTGAGAGTTTTTATGATTGATTTAATTCAAGACCTTTCTTCCCTTCTAATGTAAGAGTTTAACACTATTTCTTTTTAAGCACTGTCTTAGGCATAGATCACAGATTTTGATATCATGCATTCCCATTCTCATTCAGTTCAATATGTTTTCTAATTTGAGAATATTAGTTCACTCAAGATAGACTCTCTTATCTACGGATTATTTAGAAATGTGTCCCTTAATTTCTAAGTGTTTGGAGATTGTCTGTCATTGGTCCACATTTGATTTCTATGATAACAGTAGACGGGGCTGGGGCCAGTGCATCTGGGGGCGGCCACTGCAGGGAGCGAGGAAAGGGTCCTGGGAGCTGCTGGGGTCACGGAAGGAAAAACCTGCTAGGTGGGAGGGGGGGTGATGAGGGTGTGTGCGGGTGCCTCCCTGAGCCTGTTTCTCTCCGTGCACCAGGGGACTAGAAACCTGAATAAGCTCAGAGAGGCTGTGTGTTCTCGGCCCAGCACTCAGACTTGGCTGGCTTCATCACTGGCTGCATCCCGTGACAGCCCGGGGGCCCCCTAAAGTCCTGGCTCCCAGTCCCACCAACGCGGCTCCAAGCCCACTTCCCCGACACCACCCCTAATCCCCCACTCCCTGCACGTGCTCAGGGCCCTGCCTGCTGCCCCACCCCGGGCCTGCTCTTCCTGCAGGCCTTCAGGCTGCCTGCCACCCGCAGCCTCCACTGGGTGCCCCCACCCTCGCTCTCTGCATGACCATGTCTCTGATGGCATCACGTTCTCACTTCTTGTTTGTCTCCAGTCCTCCCACGCCCTCCCCATGGACGTGAGCCTGCAGGGCATGGCTGTGTCAGTCCTCCTCACAGCGGCACCCCTTGCCCGGAACAGGGCTCTGTCAGCGCTCGCTGGGCCACAAACTAACAACTGCATGCACGCAGGGGTGGACGACAGTCACGGGAGGTGACCGGCTGCAGCCCAGATGGAGGGGCCTGGCCAGTGCTGAGGCGGACAGTGGGCACCAGGCCGCCGGCCAGGCGGCAGCTGTGGGGGAGGAGCGAGGCCTGGTTTGTGAGGGAAACAGTGTCTTATTTACCAGGACACTGAATGTCAGGCTCTGTGTGAAAAACACATGTGCGGCGGAGATGTGTGAAGGGCAGGCAGAGGCTGAAAGCACTAACTGTCTCTTGGCTGAGGGGCTCCTTACTCCCCCAGCCCTCCAGCTAGGCAGCTCGGCCTCACCCAGGGTGGGGGGACCACCACCCCGCTGGCCCCCTTCTCACCCCTGAGCACCAATCCCTATGGCTCACTGGGGCCCCCAGGGCTGCCCCCCTGCCTGCCCCCCAGCTCTGAGGCCTCTGCTGCAGCCAAAGGGGCTGCATGGCTGGGCCACCACCTCTCCTGCTCCCCATCGTCGGAGCCAAGCCCCCAACACCCGGTGTGCGTCTGGGAGTTAAGTCGGGGTGATGCCTCTGTGGCCCCTGCCTGGTGAGGGCCTGGAGGGAAGGTGCTCTTATTAGCCCCGTTACATTGCAGGGCCCCTCCATTTCGGGGCCCTGGTGTCCCACAGAGCTGGGGACAGCCTGGGTCAGAAGGCCACTGAGACATGGGTCTGGTCCCCCATTCTAGGCACCCTGTGGCCCTGCCCCAGCCCAGGAGTGGGATCCCCACCCCCCTCACCTCTACAGGGGCAGCACACGGGGGCAGCCATTCTCAGCTCAGGTTTGGGGCCCTGAGCTGCAAGAGCCTGGGGTTTCCAGCTGCCACAGCTGAGCCCAGGGCCGTGGGTCTGCCAGGAGATGGGAGTCGCCTGGGGGCACGGCCAGGAGCTGGTGGGGCTCCGGACAGCACTCCTCATGGGGAAGGGGACGCCTACCAGAACCTCGGCCTCTCCACAGCCCTGGAGCCCACACAACCCTGAGAGGATGGGGAGACCCTGGGGGTGACAAGCTCCCAGCAAACCCCTAGCCTGGCTTTTGGGCTGAGGGGTTTATTTTCAGCAACGCTTACAACGTTGGTAGCAACACTCCACTCTGCAGCCCCCAGCGCCCAATTTGGGGGCAAAAATAGCCAGTTCCTTCTCCCAGTGTCTGTATGAGTCACCCAGACCGCCTGACAAACACCTCCCAGGAACCGTGGGCAAAAATAAACGCTTTGTTTTCTCCCACTGCCTCTGGGAGCCTTTAGGGCAAAGCGGCCTGGAGAGGCAGATCTGGGAGGCTGGGGGCTGGCCCCGAGGATGGTGGCAGCATGCGGCCCACACCAGGCTTCCCCACTCATTGGCCGTGGGACACCCTCACCTGTCTGAGCCTCAGTCACCACACCTGTAATATGGGCTCATGGCTCTACTGGGGTTACGACTAGGGTTGGTGCCCAATAGTGTGGTCCCACCCACTCTGCCCATTGCACCTGCAGGTGGACAGAGAAGGACCTGGGAGCCACCTTCTCTGTGGCAAGGGATGTCCACGTCCTCCCCGGCATGCCCAGACAGCTGAGAGGTCAATCCCCACAAGCAGGAATTGCCCCCTAGTCCGTGCTGCCCAACCCCACCCCTCCACCCTTTGTGTTGTCCTGGCCTCTCACCAAACCCAGACCCAGGGCCCGGCCTTGTGCTCCTGGGGCTGTCCTGGTCAGGGCCCAGGGATTGCCGGGTGGTTAAGGGTACAGGGGGCACACCAGGGGACATAGATGAGGCTGCATGGACATCACTCCCTGAGGCCATTTCCTTGTAGCTAGAGATGATGTCAAGAGTCCGCAGAATCTTAAAGGACAGGGAAATAATTTAATTTCTTCTCTGAATTTGGAAATCTGGGGCATGAGTTAAAACCTGCACATTTTTTTTGTACATAATAAGCTGTGACTGATGTCCACAAATGTGGGGACCCAGGCCCATAGTGTGGTCCCAGAAAGTCGGAGTGACCAGGGCAGGTGGCTATGGGGCTCCCAGCCTTTCCCCCAGGCAAGCGGTGGGATCTGGGGCTGCTGTGAGCCAAGCGGGGCCTGCGTGACACCAAGCAGGACCACGTATCTGAAAATAACCCAAGAAGCAAGAAGAGGAGGCTCTCACAGCTGAACTTTCACAAATTCATCATCGTCTTTTCTGGGAGGACAATGGGAGATGAAGTCATCAGTGTTAGATCAAAACAAAGAAACATACTGTGTTTCTCTGGCTTCTCTCAGAAACATCCAGCAGACAGAGAAAAGGCCCTTGTCAGAAGGACTGGGAGGATGTGGGTGTGTGCAGGCCTGAGCCCCCGGCCTGGCATCCCCCTCAGATTCTGGGTTCAGTCCTGGCCTGGGCTCCAGCCTCTGGGGTGGTGGAGCCATTTTCCACCCCCCGCTGTTGCCCGTCTAGTGCCCTTGAGACTTGCTGAAAAGCAGTTTTGTCATTAGTTGCATTTCACAGGCGGGGAAACTGAGGCTTGGAGACAAAGCCTGACCTGCATTCGGTCACCCAGCTAGAACGTGAGAGCATAGGACAGCTGCACCCCTTCTGGGGACTTGAACACAAATTGGGCTTTTACTGTCCTCTGAAAATGGGTCAGGCGTAGCCTGCAGCAGGATTGATTCTGACCTGGGAGGGTCTCCCAGGACCCGAGGCAGCATGCATGGGGAAAGCTTGGGCTGGACAGTGGTCCTAGAGGCTGCCCCGCTGCGTGGGGTCAACCCCAGCGACTCAGGCAAAGCGGGCCTCACCAGCCGCCGTCCTGGTAGGTGGCCAAGGAGGTGACACATCAGAGCCTGCATCCTGAGTAAGAGGCTGCTTACTCATGGGCAGACGCCAGCAAGCTGGTGCCTCAGAGGACTGGATGTGTCCCTGACCTCGGCATCAGGGGCAGCCTACAAGTACCAGAGGAGCCCCTGGAACGCAGACGCCTGGGCCTCACCCCTGCTCTTGGTCAGCCCAGCCAGATCCTTACTTGGAGAAGTCCCCTCTTTGGGGACACACAGGGCTGCTCTGCCACCCTCCCAGGAGCCCTTGGGCAAGTCCTGTTTTGCAGAGCTTCCTAGTGAAGTGGATGCACAGCACCACCTCACACAGTGGATGGGAGGGTACAGGTGTGACCTGACCTGATCTCCAGAGAAACTCCCAGTCCAAACACAGCTGACACACACACCCTTGGACATGAACATGTGAATGTTCAGATGGCACACCAACACACTGGCAGAAAGGGCAGCCCGTTTTCCCTCCTACAGGCTCACCAGACCCTCTGGTAGCAGAGGGCATGAGGGTACAAGCAGTGAGAGAGTCACACGGCCCCTCACTCAGCGCTACCCACCTACTGTGGCTGCTCCCTTTCTCCGCGTAACATGAAGCCATGTGGTTGAGTGACTCGCCCCCCAAGACAGGGAGCTGGGGGAGCCGGGACGCAGCGCACCCACCTCCTACATGCGGGGCCCTGGGCTGCCCATGTCACCTCCAGGGGGCTGGAGGATGAGGGCTTCCCCTGGGAGAGAAGCCTTCACAGGGCTGGGATGCCTGTATGTAAGGCACAGCACGGTGACAGGCTGGAGCTCCTACAGGCACACTTGCCCCAGAGCCTGGGTTGAATGAGTCTCTCCAGCATCCCTGATGCTTCCAGGCTGACTGCTCTCTGGGCAGCTATTCACTTACTCGTGTCCCTCACATCAATTCACGTTTTAAAATCATCAGCATCCTTCCAATAATATCTATGAACTAACGGGTCTAACGAGCTGGCTATGTTTTAAAAATGCATTAAAATAAACACGTAAACATGTGGTCCTAGAGGCAGAGGCCATGCAGGCCATGCCTTCCCTGCCCCTGTGGGCTTGGCAGATGGCTGGCTGGGAGGGCTCTGGATGACCCAGCCAGGCTGGGTGCCCACTTTCATCTTGCAAAGGCAGCCTGAGCGGCTGCCAATCCTGTCATCAGGGCAACGACTCCATGGGGGCTTCGGCCGGACCAGGCACCACCCATCACAGCCCCGGCTGGCTTAGGCCCTGCTGCTCCAGTGATGGGGGTCTGGCCTTCTGGGACTAACACTTTCTTCAAAGAAGATTTGGCTACACATATGCTATGGAAACATTGCTGCTCTGGCAAGGGCCTGCTGAAAGCCAGTCCTGCCTGGCTCTTGGCTCTGCCTTGGTCAGCCGGGAGCAGGGGGCTGCAGACAGGAGGGGCTTCCGGGAATGGCAGTTTTGCTGCCTGTGGGGAACTAGGATGGGGATGAGGCCCTTAGAGTGAGGAGGGGCCGGGTGGGGGGCCATGTGGGGAACTGGCCTACGGGCCACAAAGTGAGTATTCCAGAAACACCTCCTCCTGGGGAAGGATGTGTTTGAGGCTGTCTGCACATCAGTCCCCTTGGGCAGCCCTGATCCCTTCCCACTTGGGGCCCACCTGCCACCCAGTACAGGGGCTGGCCTGCCTCTGTCACTCATAACAACCTGAGTTCCCTGTGTGCTCATGCTCTGACCACCCAGCAGCTTCTCTGAGGAGCAGGCTGCCAACTGGCTCCATTTTCAGCCTCCTCTCAGCTCCCGCAGCGAGGCCAGGGTGCAGCAAGCCCTGGCGTGCCACAGGGAGACCTGGGTTTGCCTCCCAGTCCCACACCAAGGCTTGGCCCTTCTGTAGCTGCCCAGGGTCATAGGCGTCTGTGGCATCTTCCTGCCCAGCATCTGCTCCTCCTTCTGGCACAGGGCCCAGTTTGTCCTCAGTTTCCACTGGTGGTAGGAGGGCATGTGGTGCTAGGAGCCACTTGGGGCAGGAATGGCGTTGGTCTACACTGGTTTGGGATGGCATATGATCCAGGCTGCCCATTCAGTGTATTTTACCTCCCAGACTTTGGGATAGATGTCACCTGGTGGGCCAGTGGCCTCATTCTTGGGACATTTATTTGCACTGTTGGAGCAGACTCTCTTTATGCTCAGGTAAAGGGAAGGATAGGAGGTGCTGGGGGCCTTCTCGTGAAAGTTGCCCATTGGACAAAGTAGATCCAAGGGACTGAGAGACTGAGACTGTGTCCTAGTTCTACCCATGCCTGAAGTCCACCTCTGGGCTTTTTATTTTCAGACACAAGTACATTTTCCTTTTGTGCTTAAGTCTGATTAAGTTGAGTTTCTGCACGTGCAATAGGAAGAATAGTAATACCCCAGGTTCACGAGGTGGGTGTATTTCTAGAGCACACCACCACCAGGCAGGGGCTACACCAATCAGTGGTGGGCTCCGGAAGGAACACTGACTTTACATGCAGGCCAACCAGAGGGAAGATGAGGGCTTCGTCCTAACTGGTTGTGAGACCCCATGGAGGTCACTTTCCCTCTTGCATTCTCATCTGTAAAATGGGCCTAATGACCCCAGCTCCCAGGCTGGTGTGTGAAGGTGACATTTGGTCTGAAACCCAAGGAAGGACCGGTTGTGGGAACTACATTCTGGGAGTGGGGAGAGGATGTGTGTAGCAGGGACAGCAAATGCCACATGGAGGGAGCAGGCCGAGGAGGGCAAGGCCACTGTGGCTGGAGCAGGGCAACAAGATCCTTGCTGTGGAGCCCAGGGAGGAGGTAAGGTCTGGGCTACAGAGGAGGGTTTGGTCAGTGCTGTGGATGGCCCTGGAGGGCCTCTGGCTGCTGGATAGAGAATGGGTGCAGGGAGTCGTGGGTGTGGAGCAGACTGGAGTCGGGGGGAGAGAAGCGGCTGCCTTCTGGACAGACTGGGAAGAGGACGCCATGGGCCTTGCTGATGTTGGATGGCAGGGGACTGCTGGGGGGAAAGGACACTGAGCTACTTGGGTTTGCCCCTGACCACCTGGTGACTTGACCGAGATGAGCGAGACTGTAGGAGAAGAGGGTGGGCGGGGGAGGTGGGCACAGTAGGAGGAAGCTCGGGCAAGGGGTGGGGGTCCTGGAAGCCCAGAGCGGAACAGAGCAGGAAGGAAGGGCTGATACAGTGGGCCTTGGTGCAGAGCAGGGCGGAGCATGAGGGCATGGTGACCCCGGGGGAGATGCCCAAGGCTCTGAGGACCCTCCCCTAGCAACAGGTGGATGGCAAGAAGGCCGAAGCCTGCGTAGATCAAAGCGCCTGCCCTTAGACCCAGCAACCACCCTGACGACCCGACCTGGGAGAGCGCAGCCATCACCAGCAGCTGCCCGGGGTGGGAGGCTCATAGTTCTGCCTAGGCTGCAAGTGAGCAGCACCCGGCAATAGGCGCTGGTTCCGCAAACGGGGTCCAAAGGGCCCCGGCTGAACCATCAGCGAAGTGCAGGGGATTCTGAGGTCTGCCAGCTACAGGTGGTAAGCTAGTTATTAGAAAGGCTGTGCTTAGTACAAACGAATCTTTGCGGAAGAAAATCACGCCTCCATGCACCAGAGAAAAAGCCCGTACGTTCACTCCTAAGAGGGATTGTCTCACTTCCTCTTTACTTCATTCTGCATTTCGGTCTCTTTTCTCCAGTCATTTTGTATTTTACAGACAAGCATCAAAGGGTTTGCGTTTCAGGACAAAAAAAAAAAAGGAAGGGCAGGGCGAGAGCAGGCCGGTGGTGGGGGGTGAGTGTGGCCCGCTGGGGAGGCGGTAGTGCTGGTCTCCCAGGGGGCCGGGCAGGCCACCTGCCCGCCCAAGCGCCTGCCGCCCTGGGAAGCCGCGCCCTCACTGATCGACTGGTCTCCTCTCTTTCCAGCAGCGAACTGGTAGCGTCACGTGCAAGCGTGCAGGGCACATTTGAGTTCAACGAAAAGCAGGAGTGATTGATTCCAAGTCACTTGTCAAAGCAGAGGCTTGCATCCGGGACGGCCTGGCTGCTCCCTTCACACAACAGCTGCAAGGCCATTTTTGTGCTAAAGCCAGTGGCACTGACCCTGCTCGCTGAGATGAGTTTAAGGGCCCAAAGCAGTCCGGAGACAAACTGCCCTTTTGGGGTTCAGACGGCACATGCTCGGCGCTGTGTGCAGAGTCCTCTCAGACGCCGTCGCCCCTGGCTCCGGGCCTGCCCACAGGCTCAGGGAGCTCAGCCCCCACCCCAGGCGGCCCAGCACGCGGCTTCTGCCCGCAGGACGACCAGGCCCACTCCTACAAGCTCAGCTCCTGGCGTCCTCAGCTTCCTTCTCGCTTCAGTGGGTTGCTTGTGCCATGCGTCTTCCTCTTGTTACTGACAGTACAGGGCACATCCTGATTGACGCAGCTAGGCGGGTTCTCGCAAAGCAAACACATCCGTACCACCACACCCAGTGCGGGAAACAGCACAGCCCCAGCTCCCCGACAGCCAGCCCGAGCCCCTTACCACTCACTAACGCCCCAGTTTCAACTGGAAAGAAAATGAAGCAGGATCACCATATAAGAAACCGTCACTGTTCAAACAAAGCCTGAGACAACATAGCAGCCAGAGGGCTACGTGCACTAAAAGCAGGAGGGAGGAGAGGAGGGGCCCTGTGTGCCTGCCCCACGTGGCCGTGGTGGGCTGCACACCCCGCTGGGGCCCCGCTCTGCACCTTCCATCAGTAGTGGTCAGGAAGCGGCTGTGGGGGATGTGCTGGGCCTGCTTGGTCTCAGTTTCACCCTAGATCAACACAGAAGAATCAAGGACATGGTAACAGAAAGACTTTTCCTTTTCATTTAAATTATTTTATTTAATATTATTCTACTTATTTAATATTTAATACTTAGTTTAATCATTTAAAAAATATAATTGGCTGTTTAAAGCAAAATTAATGTAGTGTGGGATGAGGAAATATGTGGAAAAAACATATGACATAATAGCACTGTTACGGGTTGAACTGTGTCCCCTCTAAAAAAGATATGCTGAAGTCTTAACCCCCACTATCTCAGAATGTGATGTCACTTGGAAATAGGGTCACTGAAGGTGCAACTAATTAGGAGTAATTAAATGTACTTACTAGAATAGGATGGGCCCTTGTCTAATATAACTGGTGTTTCCTATAAGAAGATGGCCGTTTGAAGACACAGATTCAGCAGTGAAACATCACGTGTAGAGATGACAGCTGTGAACTGGAAATGTCAAAGATTTCTGGTAAACCCGGAAGCTAGGAAGAAGAAAGGGCTTGTCTATTGGTTCCAGAGCAATCCTGGCCACATGATGCCTTGATTTTGTACTTTTGTTCTATGCAAGAATATATTGCTATTGTTTTAGGCCATCCCAGTTTGTGGTACTTTGTTACACAGCCCTAGGAAATAAGCACAGAGGCTGAGAAGGAAAACAGAAGCTTGCTGGCCAATGGTCCTCACACCACATGGGAATAGCATTAGATCACTTGAAGGTAGATTGTGCAATTAAAGATGTTGTGGTGGAGGAATTCTAAGATGGCCCCCAGATTCCCACCCCCTGGTATATATATCTTGTGTGTCCCCTCTCCTCGTGTGTGGGTGGGACCTGTGAATATGACAGATGGCACTCCTGTGATTAGGTTATGTTATGTGGCAGCTTTGCAAATTTAATTAAGGCCCTTAATCTGTTGATTTTGAGCTAATCAAGATTATCCTGGCGAGCCTGACCTAATCAAGTGAGCTTTTTTAAAGAGGGTTTAGCAGTCAGAGACTTGAATCACAGGCTCTTCTGACATTCTTGAAGAAATAAAACTCTGTGAGTCTATAGCTGCAAGGAAATGAATTCTGCCACCATCCACATGAGCTTGGAAGGGGACTCTAAGCCTCAGATGAGACACTAGCTTCAAACTTGTAATGCTTTGAGGAAAGGACCCAGCTAAGCTGTTCCTGGATGCTGACTCATGGAAACTAAAATAATAAGTGTTCATTGTCTTATGCTGCCAAGATTGTTTTAATGTTTTTGGCAGCAACAGAAAAGTAATACAAAGTATATTATGATGCCTACATTGAGCACTAAAATAACACAACAAAGGGATATAGCTAAGTCAACAAAGGAGATAAAATGGAATCATAAAAAATACCTAATTAATATAAAAGAAGTCATAAAATGAAAATAAAAGTAACAAAGAACATATGAAACAAATAAAAAACAAATAGCAAAATGATTAATTTAAATCCAATAATACCAAATTTTGCATTAAATACAAATGGCCTAAATAAACCCAAGTAATGATCAGAGATTTTCCAATTGGATAGGAAAACAAGAACCATGTAGATGCTGCCTACAAGAACCCCACTTTAAATATAAAGACACAAATAAGTTAAAAGTAAGAGGTTGAGAAAAGGAAAGTTGGTATGTCTACATTATTATCCGACAGAATAGATTTCAGAGCAAAGAATACTACAATAGATAAAGAAGGCCATTTCATAATGACAAAGTAGCCAATTTATCAAGAGGACACAACCATCCTAAATCTATATCCACCTAATAACAGAGCTTCAAATGATGTAAAGCAAGAACTGATAGAACTTCAAGAAGAAGCAAGTATACAAGTGTAGTTGAGATTTTAACACTCCCTACTCAATGATGGACAGAACAAGCAGACAGAAAATAAGGAAGGATATTGAACACTTGTATAACATTATTAAGTAACTTCTCTTGATTGATATTTGTAGAACCCTTCATACAACAACAGAATATACATTGATTTCAAATGTATATTTAACTAGGTAGACCATATTCTAGGTAATAAAACAAGTTTTAGTAAATTTAAAAGAATTCAAGTCACAGAAAGTATGGTTTTTGACAGTAAAAGAATTAAATATCATAAATAAAGAGATACCTGGAAAATCCCCAAATATTTGGAAACTAAGTAACACACTTCTAAATAATTTATGGGTGAGAGAAAAAAATAATAAAGCAATTTAAAAATATTCTGATCTGAATGAAAAAGAAAATATAACAAAATATGCAGGCTGCAGCCAAAGTGGCACTTAGAGGGAATTTCAGAGCAGTAAATACCTATATTAGAAAAAAAATAGATCTCAAATAATATATTCACATTAATGACTTCAACTTCTACCTTAAGAAAGTAGAACAAGAGCAAATGAAATCCAAAGTGAGCAGAAGAAAGAAAATGATAATATTCAGAGCAGAAATCAATGAGGTATTCAACAGAAAAATAATAGGAAAAAAAACAGTGAAACAAAAGCTGGTTTTCTGAGGAGATAAAAAGATCTAATAAATTTCTAGTCAGGCTAATCAGGGAAAAAGAGAATATACAAATTACCGGTATCACAAGTGGGAGGGGTAACATTACAGAAAGACAATAAAGAAATATCATGGACGACCTTATGCCAATTAATTGACAATTTAGATGGCATGGAAAATTTTCTTTAGAGATACAAACTATTAAATTTTCCAAAAGAAGAAACAGATAACATGAATAGCCCAATATCTATCAAAAAATTAAAATTGTTCTTAAAAACCTTCCCATCAGGAATAACACAAGGATGCCTGCTTTCACCACTGCCATTCAACATTGTATTGGAATTTCTAGCCAGTGCAACTAGGTAAGAAAAAGAAATAAAAGGCATTACATTAAAAGGAAATTGAAAAACTATCTCTATTCACAGATGACATGATCCCATATATACAAAATCCCAAGGAATCCACAAAAATTACTAGAGCTAATAAATTCAGTGAAGTTGCAAGGTATAAGATCAAGACACAAAAATCAGTTTTGTTGCTATCACTTTCAATTAACACTGAAAAATTAGTTAAGAAAACAATACCATTTACAATCACATGCAAAAGAAGAAAATATCTGGTAATAAATCTACCCAAAAGGATGAAAGACTTGTACACTAAAAACTAAAAAATATTGTTGAAAAAATGAAAGAAAAATAAAAAGGAATGACATCTCATGTTTGTGGATTTAGAAGACTTAGTATTATAAAAATGGCAATAGTACCCAAAGCAATCTATATATTCAACACAATCCCTACCAAAATTCCAATGTCCTTTTTTACAAAATATAAAATCCATCCTAAAATTCATATGGAATTGCAAGGAGCTCCAAATAACCAAAACAATCTTGAAAAAGATGAACAAAGTGGAGGACTACATTTCCCATTTCCAAAACTTACCACAAAGCTACAGTAATCAAAACAGTGTGGTATAAGAACAGACATACAGACAAATGGAACAGAATCAAGAGTACAGAAATAAACCCATAGGTCTACAGCTAGTTAATTTTTGAATAGGGTGCTAAGATCATTCAGTGGGGAAAGAAAGTCTCTTCAACAAATGGTGCTGGGACAGGTGGATATTCACATGCAAAAGAATGACGTTGGGCACTTCCCCATACCAAATATAAAAGTTAATTCAAATGGACCAGAGACCTATATATAAGAGCTAAATATGTAAAACTCTTATAAGAACACATAGAAAGAAAGCTTAATGACACTGGATTTGGCAATAGATTCTTAGGTATGACATCAAAAATGTGAGTAAAAGAAGAAAAATGGCTAAATTGGACTGCAATAAAATTAAAAACTGGTGTATCAAAGGACATTATTAAGAATTTGAAAGGACAGACTACAGAATGGGAGAAAATATTTGCAAATCATGTATTGGATATGAGTCTAGTATCTTAAATATATGAAAACTCCTACAACTCAACAACAGAAAGACAATCCATTTTTTTATAAAAGGCAAAGGGCTTGAATAAATATTTCCCCACAGAAGATGTACAAGAGGCCAATAAGCACATGAAAAGATTGTTAACAGCATTAATCACTGGGGAAAGGCAAATCAAAGCCATAATGAGGTATCACTTCAAACCCACTAGGATGGCCATCAACAATAAAAGTGAAACTAGAATGTGGAGAAACTAGAACCTTCATATGTTGTTGGTGGGAATGTAAAATGGTCAGCTGCTGTGGAAACCAGCTTGAGGGATGGTTTCTCAATAAGTTAACCATAGAACTACCATATGATGCAGCAATTTCACTTCTTGTTATATACCCAAAAGAACTGAAAACATGTACTCAAATACTTGTACATGAATGTTCACAGCAGGACTATTAAAAATAGCCAAGTGGTAGAAATGATCTAACAGTCTAACAACAGATGAATGGATAAATAATGGTGGTATGTACATACAATGGAATATTATTTGGCCATATAAAGGAATGAAGTACTGATACATGCTACAACATAAAGAAGTCAGACTCAGAAGTTCACATACATGGGATTCCATTTGCATCTAATGGAGATAGAACATAAATTGGTGGTTGCTAGGGGTGGGGGAGGGCAGAGTGGGGAGCAACTGCTTAATGGGTATGGGGTTTTACTTCAGAGTGATAAAAATATTTTGGAACAAGACAGAGGCAGTGGTTACACAACCTTTTAATTTATGGTATTGGACTAAAAAAAGAAAATGAGGGAGATTCTGGGAAAATAGATGGTGCAGTAGGAAGGCAGGTGGCAAACTTCCCCCACCCCCACAACACCAAGGAAGCAACTACAGCAAATACAGCTGACCCTGAAAACCACCTGAAGACTGAAGAACAGACCACCTACACCTGGTAAAGAAGACAAGACCACACAGAGAAGGGAAAAGTGGCAGAGCCACAGTTGGGACCACAGCCCTTTCCCCATCCCAGCCCACCGGTGGGAAGTAAAGGAATGGAGCAGGGCAGGGGAGAGGCACCCAGGAACTCTGCACAGCTGGCCCTGGAGATCTGCACTGGGAACAAGAGTTCATATTACACTGGGTTCTGGTAATTACTGGTGCTGGACACCAAGGAGAGTTGGAGCACTCTGGGAGGCTAAGACTAGCCACTTGTAGATGACAGACACACTTCAGTGATCCTGCTGAGACCCAAAACACAGAAGGAATGTTGAAAGATTTACCAGCAGCTGCAGGGGTGTCAGAGGGAGGAGAGTTGGACAGAACTCTCTCTGCAGGAGAAAGGGCAGGTGGATACTTCCTCAGCCCAACAAACACTCCAAACCTCTCACTGGTATCTCAGCCATGAGGCACTTCCTTGTGTGCCTGCCAGCCCAGCCTAGGAGTGTCAGACTTTGCTGCATGGCAAGCAGAAGGAGGCTTTTCCAGCTTTCTTGTCCCTGTCTCAGTCCAACTGGAGAAGCACCTGCAGGAGCCAGTGCTGAGTGCTCCTTCCTCTTCGTGGGTGGCTGAGCCCAGTGGTATCCCTCTGCCACCACACAACTGCTTGACTTACCACTGCATGATAGCCCCAGAGCTGCACGACTGCTCTGATCACCCAGTTAGCCCAGCAGTGCTGCCAGCACTGCAGAGAATGCAGTGGGTGGCTCCACCCACAATGATCCCAGCAGAAGCGCCACTGCTCTGCTCACAAAGGGCTGACTGAGGCAAACTGCCAACCGTGGCTGACTGAGATAAACCACTGCCTGCAGACAGACAGAAAGACAGCACCACCCATAGCCTACCAACAGCAACTGGGCTTCACCACAAAGGAGAACCAGGCACTGGAGTGTAAAGGATTGAGCTTCTGCACAACACAGGATGCCTTCTTCATAAAGCCATTATTTTCTAGGCCAGAAAGTATAATGGATCTATCGAATACAAAAGAAGAAACACAGAAACTCTGACAAAATGAAGAGGCAGAGGAATGTGCTCCAAACAAAACTACAGAACATGACACCAGAAAGAGGGCTAAATGAAATGGAGATCACTAATCTCCTTGATAAGGATTTCAAAGTAAAAGTCATAAATATGCTCACTGATCAGTTGAAATATACTGAAGATCTCAGAGAGGACTTCAACAAAAAGACAGAATAGCTGAAGAATGCAGTAACTGAAATGAAACATACAATGGACGGATGAATAATAGATTGCTGCAAGTAGAGGAGACAATCAATGAGATGGAAATTAGAGAACAGGAACAAAAGAAAGCTGAGGAACAGAGAGAAAAAATAATCTCTAGGAAGGAAAGAATGCTAAGAGAGCTGTATAACAACTCCAAATGAAACAATATTCACATAATAGGGGTCCTAGAAGGAGAAGAGAGAGACAAAGGGATAGAAAGTCTCTTTGAGGAAATAGTTGTTGAAACTTCCCCAATCTGGGGAAGGAAATAGACACTCAGGTCATGGAATCGCAGAGAGCCCCTAACAAAAGGAACCACAGGAAGACAACACTGAGACATACAATAATAAAAATGACAAAGATTAAGGATAAGAAGAGAGTATTGAAAGCAGCCAGAGAGAGAAAAAAAGATTACTTATAAGGGAATCACCATCAGGGTATCAACAGACTTCTCAGCATAAACTTTACAGGCCATAAGGGAGTGGCATGAAATATTTAATCTATTGAAACAGAGGGACTTTCAACCAAGAATCCTCTACCCAGCAAGATTACTATTCAAATTTGAAGGAGAGATTAAACATTTCCCAGATAAACGAAGGCTGAAGGAATTTATAACCACTAAACCAGCATTACAGGGTATGTTAAAGGGACTGCTGTAGATGGAAATGTTCTTAAGCTTCAATAGTTCACCAGTGCAAGTAAACCCACAGTAAAGGCAGTAGACCAATTACTTAACAAGCAAGTATGAAATAAAACAAAAGAAAAACAGTAAAACCAACTATACACAAAATCAGTCAAGGCATACAAAAAAATATAGATTATAACATCTAATACATGAAGTATGGAAGAGGAAAAAAGATTAAAAATAAGTACTTTAGATTATATTTTAAATAGAGCAATCAACTTAATATAGACTGTGATATAGTTAGGAACCTATCCATGAACCTTATGATAATGACAAACCTAAAGCCTGTAACAGATACACAAAAAATTAAAAATGAGAAATCCAGTCATAATACTAAAGAAAACTATCAAATAACAAGAGAAGAGTATACGAGAAGAAGAAAGGAAGAGAGAGGAACTACAAAAACAACCAGAAAACAATTAACAAAATGGCAATAAGTACATACCTATCAATACTTATTTAAATGTAAATGGACTGAATATATCAATCAAAAGACACAGAGAGGCAGAATGGATAAAGAAATAAGAACAATCTATATGCTGCCTCCAAGAGACTCATTTCAGACCCAAAGACTTACACAGGCTAAAAGTAAAGGGATGGTAAAAGATATTTCATGCAAACAATAGGAAAAAAACGAGCAGCGGTACTTAGACAAAATAGACTTCAAAACAAAGGAAGTAACAAGAGACAAAGAAGGACATTATATAATGATAAAGGGGTCAGTTCAAGAGAGGAGAGAACCATTATAAATATTTATGCACCCAACATAGGAGCACCCAAATATATAAAACAAATACTAACAGAATTGAAGGGAGAAATACATTGCAACACCTTATTTTAGAAGACTTTAACACACCATTCACATCAGTATACAGATCAACCAGAGAGAAAATAAATAAGGAAACAGAGGCACTGAACAACACATTAGATCAAATGGACTTAACAAATATCTACAGAATCTTCCACCCAGAAACAGTAAGACACACATTTTTCTCAAGTGTACATGGAATGTTCTCCAGAAAAGATCACATACTAGGACACAAAAGAGCCTCAATAAATTAAAAAAGATTGAAATTGTATCAAGCAACTTTGCAGACCACAGTAGTATGAAACTAGAAATAAATTACACAAAGAAAAAAAAAGCCCACAAACACATGGAGGCCTAACAACATGCTTCTAAAAAATCAATGGAGCAGTGAACACATCAAAACGGAAATCCAGAAATACATGGAGACAAATGAAGACAAAAATACAACATTCTAAAATTTGAGGGACACCTCAAAAGCAGTTCTGAGAAGGAGGTACATAGCAATACAGACCTACCTGAAGGAACAAGAACAATCCTAAATAAACAGTCTAAACTCATAAAGAAACTAGAAAAAGAACAAATGAAACCCAAAGTTAGCAGAGGGAGGGACATAATAAAGATCACAGCAGAAATAAATAAAATAGAGAATAAAACAATAGAAAAAATCAAGGAAATCAAGAGCTGGTTCTTTGAGAAAATAAACAAAATGGATAAATTCCTGACCAGACTTATTAAGAAAAAAATAGAGTACAAAAATAAACAAAATCAGGAACAAAAAAGGAATACTCACAATGGATACCATAGAAATATAATTATTAGAGAATTCTATGAAAAATTTTATGCCAATATATTGTATGACCTAGAAGAAATGAACAAATTCCTAGACAAACACAACCTTCCAAGGCTGACCCAGGAAGAAACAAAAATCTGAACTGACCAATTACCAGCAATGAAATTGAGTTGGTATTCAAAAAACTTCCAACAAACAAAATTCTATTACTAGATGGCTTCACAGCTGAATTCTACTAAACATTTAAAGAAGAGCTAATATCCATTCTTCTTAATGTATTGTAAAAGGTAGAAGAGCAGGGACTACTTCCAAACTCATTCTATGAGGCCAGCATCACTCTAATACCAAAACCAAACACACTACAAGAAAATAAAATTTTAGACTAATATGTCTGATGAACATAGATGCAAAAATCCTGAACAAAACATTAGCAAATCAAATTAAAAAATACATCAAAAGGGCCAACCATCACAACCAAGTGGGATTTATTCAGGGATGCAAGGATGGTACAAAATTCATAAATCAATTAATGTCACATACTACATTAACAAAAGGAAGGGTAAAAACCACATGATCATCTCAATAGATAACGAAAAGGCATTTGGCAATATTTAACACCCATTCATGATAAAAATTCTCAGCAAAATGGGTTTAGAGAATATGTACCTCAACATAATAAAGGCCATATGTGATAAACTCACAGCAACATCATACTTAATAGTGAAAAGCTGAAAGCTTTTCCTCTGATAACAGGAACAAGACAAGGATGTCCACTCTTGCCACTTTTATTCAACATAATACTGGAGTTCCTAGGCATGGAAATCAGAGAAGATAAAGAGATAAAAGTCATTCAAGTTGGTAAGGTTTAAATGTTACTATTTGAAGATGACATGATTTTATATATAGGAAACCCTGAAGAATCCACCAAAAAACCATTAGAACAAATAACTTGATTCAGAAAAGTTGCAGTATACAAAACTAATACACAGAAACCTGTTGTGTTCCTATAGAGTAAAAAGAAACTAGAAGAAAGAGAAATGAGGAAAACAATTCCCACAGTTGCATCAAAAAGAATAAAATACTTAGGAATCAACCTAACTAAGGAGGTGAAAGACCTGTACTCTGAAAACTGTTAAGACACTCATGAGAGAAATTAAAGAAGACACCAATAAATTGAAATCTGTTCCATACTCATGGATAGGAAGAATTAATATTGTCAAAATGGCCATCCTACCCAAAGTGATTTACAGATTCAATGCAATCCCTTTCAAAATAACAATGACATTTCTAATGAACTAGAACAAATAATTCTAAAATTCATATGGAACCACAAAAGACCCTGGATAGCCAAAGCAATCCTGAGATAGAAGAACAAAGAAGAAAAATTATGCCTCCTGACTTCAAGCTCTACTACAAAACTACAGTAATCAAAATAGTATGGTACTGGCATAAAAACAGACCCATAGATCAATGGAACATAACAGAGAGCCCAGATATAAACCCACACATGTATGGTCAATTAATATATGATAGAGGAGCCATGAATATACAATGGGAAAGAGACAATTTCTTGAAAGACTGGTGTTGGGAGAACTGGACAGCTACATGTAAGAGATTGAAACTGGATTACTGTCTAACTGCATACATAAAAGTAAATGAAATGGATAAAAAACCTGAATGTAAGACATGAAACCATAAAACTCTTAGAAGAAAAACAGGCAAAAATCTCTTGAACATAAATGAGCAATTTTTTCCTGGACACATCTCCTCAGGCAGGGGAAACAAAATGAAAATGAACAAGTAGGACTACATCAAGTTAAAAATCTTCTGTACAGCAAAGGACACCACCAGAAGAACAAAAAGGCAACCTACAGTGTGGGAGAATATATTTGTAAATGATTTATCCAATAAGGGGTTAACATCCAAAATATATAAAGAACTCATAAGTCTCAACAACAAAAAACAAATAGCCTAATTAAAAAATGAGAAGAGGATACGAACAGACACTTCTCCAAAGAAATTCAGATGGCCAACAGGCACTTGAAAAGATGCTGCACATTGCTAATCATCAGAGAAATGTAAATCAAAACCACAATGAGATATCACCTCACACAAGCTAGAATGGCCACTATCCAAAAGGCAAGAAGTCAATAACAAGTGGTGGCAAAGATGTGGAGAAAAGGGAACCCTCCTACACTGTTGCTGGACTGCAAATTAGTTCAACCATTGTGGAAAGCAATATGGAGGTTCCTATAAAAACTAAAAACAGAAGTATCATTTGAGTCAGTAATTCCACTTCTTGGAATTTACCCAAAGAACAAAATCCCTGAATCAAAAAGATATACGCACCCCTATATTTATTGTCACATTATTCATAATAGCCAAAATATGGAAGCAACCTAAGTGTCCATTAATAGATGAATGGATTAACAAGAGGTGGTACATATACACAATGGAATATTATTCGGCCATAAAAAAGAGAAATCCTGCCATTTGTATCAGTGTGGACAAACCTACGAGGTATTATGCTAAGTGAAATAAGCCAGGCAGAGAAAGATGAATACCATGTGATTTCACTTATTTGTGGTATATAAAAACAAAACAAAACAAAATGAACAAAATTGCAGTAGACTTATGGACACTGAGAAGTGACTCGTGGTTACAATGGGGGAGGGTTTGGGTGGATGGGGGGGGGCAAAGAGGATAAAGGGGCACAAAAATTCTCAATTATAATATAAGTTGGTCACAGGGATGGTAGTACAGCATGGAGAATATAGCCAATGATTCTGTAACATCTTCCCATGTTGACAGATAGTAGCTGACTAGTGGGGTTGAGGATTTAATAATGTGGGTAACTGGTGAACCACTGTGTTGTGTACTTAAAACCAAGATCTGATTGTACATGAACTATAATTTAAAAAAGAAAAGAAAATGATCATCTCATAGATAAAAAAACCTATTTGACAAAATCCCAAATCATTCCTGCTAACAACTCTCAGCCAACTAGAAACAGAAAGGAAGTTACCCAGCCTGATAAAGGGTGTCTATGAGAAACCCAGAGCTTCCATCATAGTGGTGAAAAACTGAATGCTTTTCCTCCAAGATCAGGAAAAGATAAGGTTGTCTACTCCCATCATGTCATTCAGCACTGTTCTGGAGGTTCTGCCTCGTGCAAAAAGGTCAGGTAAAGTGAGAAAGGCATCCAGATAGTAAAGGAAGAAAGAAAACTGTCTTTGCAACTAATGTGACATGTGTGTTAAAAATCCTGTGAAATCTGTCATAAAAGCACTGTAACTAGTGAGTTCAGCAAGATGGCAGGATACAAGCCTGATATACAAATATCAACTGTATTTCTATTTACCAGCAACAAAATATTGAAAATTGACATTTTAAGTACTGTTTATGATAGATTAAAAAAACTCAAAATACTTAAGCTAAATCTGAGGAAAAAAGATGGGCAGGAGCATTACATGGAAAATTATAAAACACTGTGGAGAGAAATATTAAACATGTAAATAAATGTTCATGGACCAGAAAACTCAGTATTGTTAGGATGTCAGTTCTCCTAAATTAATCTATAGTTTATAGAGATTGACAAGCTGGTTCTAAAATTTATTTCAACATGCAAAGGAATTACCACAAACCTACTTTGAAAGGTAGAGAAAAGGAGTTATTACACTTCCTGTCTTCAAGACTTATCTTAAAGCTACAGTAATCAAGAAAGTGGGATGTTGAAATCAAGATAGGCAAAGAGGTCAACGGAGTACAATAGAGAGTCAGAAATAGAGCCACATGTAATGCTCAGTTGATTTTTTAAAAGAAAATACAAATACAATTCAGTTGAGAAAGATGGCTATTTCAACAAATGGTGTTGGAACCACTGATTATTGAATTACAAAATTTGATATGGATCCATTCTTCCCACTGTAGGCAAAAATATACTCAAAGTGGATCACTGATTAATAGTAATACCTATAGCTCTAAAGTTTTTGGAAGAAAACATGAGAGGAAATCTTTGTAACCTTGGGGAGAGGTAAAAATTCCTTTAACAGCAAACATGATCAAAGAGAAAAAAATTGGTCAAGTGGACTTCCTCAAAATTAAGAATGTCTGCTCTTCAAAAAACACTATGAAAAAAAAGAATAAAATGATAGCCACATAGCAAGGAGAAAATTATAAATCACTGATAAAGAACATGCATCCAAAATATATAAAGAGCTCTCAAGAAACAAGAAAACAAACCTAATAAAAAATGTGCAAAATATTTGAATGGACATTTCATCAGAAAAGTTACACAGATGGCAAACAGGCACAAGAAAAGATGTCCAGTATCATTAGCCATTCAGGAAATGAAAATTGAAACCACAATGAGATACCACTATACAGGTAGTATACACCTACCTGAATGGCTAAAATTGAAGACTGATGATACTAAATACGGCAAGGATGCAGGGCAAGTGGAGCTTCCATACATTGCTAGTGGGAATGTATAATAGCTCAACCACTTTGGGAAAAAATCTGTCAGTTTCTCAAAAAGTTAAACATGAACTTACCATATTACCTTGCCAATCCACTCCAAGGTATTTCTCCCACAAAAGTGAAAGCACATATCCACACAAAGACTTGCATGAAAATGTTCACACCAGCTTTATTTATAATAGTCCCAAAGCATAAACAACCCAAATGTCCACCAGCAGGTGCAATGGACATACTAGTTTTTTATTGCTGTGTAACAAATACCACAAACTTAGTTTATAATTGCCACAAACTTAAATAAACATAAACTTATTATCTCCCAGTTTCTGTGAGTCAGGATTCTGGAATATTTGGGTGAGCTCCTCTCCTCAGGGGCTCACCAGGATGAAATCAGGGTGTCAGTAGTGACCGCCTCCTCGTCTGAACCTCGGGATCCTTTTCCAACCTCAGTGCTTGGCAGAAGTCTGTTCCTTGCAGCTGTAGGGTGAAGTCCTCAGCTCAAAGAGACCACCCACCTTCCAAACACCATGGAAATTTGCTTCTTTAAGACAAGAGAATATTTCTCAGGCTTCAAATCTGATTTCAGGAAAGATCCAGGCCCTCCATTAGGGTTCACCTGATTTGGTCAGGCCCACCCATAATAATCTCCCTTTTCATTAACTAAGTCAACTGACCAGTCACCTTAATGACATCTGCAAAATCCCTCCTTCCATATAATGTAAACTCATAACCTAAAATCTCATCATATTTGGAAGTCCCTCTCATAGTCAATGGGAGAGCATTATCCAGTGCGTGTGCAATGGAGTCAGGAATCCTGGGGGCCATCACAAACAAATTATGGTATGTCCATACAACAGAACTCCTGCTCAGCAGTGAGGGGAAGAAGCTGTTGAAGCTATATACACAATGTGGATATGCTTTAAAATAATTGTGCTGAGTGAAAGTAGCTGGCTGGATAGATTTATTATTTTGATTGTGGTGATGGTTTTATAAGTGTTTACATATGTCATGAGTGTTTACTGTATATCAATGAGGCAGATATTTGAAAAGGAAGTTGATAAAACCTGATACTTGATGCAGTTATTGGAAAATAAATTTGAGTATGTTTTTCAACTTTTCAACTGTAATTTTTATGAAAATTTAAATACAGATCAATTATTTTTGGTGAATATTTAACATTCAAACTGAGATGTGCTGTAAGCACAAAATGCACATCTGATTTTGAAAACAGTATGAAAAAAAGAATGTAAAATAGATCCTTGGTAACTTTTACATTGATTTCAGGTTGGAATGATACTATTTTGAGTCAATTGGTTTAAGTAAAATATACTAATCTTAATTTCACCTTTTTTAATATGGCTGGGCTACAAGGAAATCTCAAATTACTCACAGTGTCCCATGATATTTCTCCTGGACAGAGCTGCTCTAGATCAAACTGCTGGCCGGGGAAGGATGAGGGGGATAGGCTACCAAGTTCAATGACACCAGAAGGGAACAAACAGCCAAATCCAGAACCTGGGACACCCTACAGGCAAATATGTCCCTATTTCTCTCACCAGTCTGGAATAAAGACCACAAAACAAAACAAAACAAATGAGAAGAAGGACCAGAATAGAATAAAAGAGACCTAGAGTTATAAAATTGAATGCAGTGTGTGGAACTTGTTTAGATCCTGATTCAAACTAACCAACTGTAAAAAGAAATTTTTGAAGTAATGGGGGCATCTGGTTATGGGCTGGGTACTAGACAATAGTAAGAAATTATTGATTTCATTAGGTGTATCAGTACCATGGTGCTCACACAAATAACACCCCTAGCAGTTCAGAGATTCAACATATCAGAGTCATGACAGGGTATCCTGGATTTGCGTAAGACCCCGGCAGGGTGGGAGCACAGATAAAGGCGGGGTGGGCTGTGAGCGGATAGCCTAGAAGCTGGGAGACGGGTCTATGATGGTGGTCTGTGTTCATCCTATTTTTATTTTTATATGTTCACATTTTTGAAATTTTCCATTAGAATTTTTTTTTAAAAAAAAGAGGAAAATCTGTGACTTTCTCCCTAAACTCCACAGGGCCTGGTGTCCCGTGACCTTGGGCTGCCCTCCCTGTCTGAGCAGGGGATGAATATGGCAGCAGGAAGGGACACAGGGCTTCCTCATTAAGACAAGTGGTAACACTGCTGGTCACGTTTATTATATGCCAGGTACATCTGTCACTGACTCCACTCATGAAACTGGTTACAGTACAATAGATTAATTTGTACTTCCTCCTTTCACTCCCTATTTGCAAAATATAAGGACATTTTCCCTTCCTGGCAAACATTTCAGAACTGCAACATGCGGACACTTAAAACCCTTTTCATCATCCAAAGTGCTAATATAATTTGGCTGTGTTCACGCAGAAACATCTGTTTTCAAACCGCAGGCCACTGGGGGCCTGCCTGCAATTCACATCCTGGGAGCAGCTGTCATACACTCTGTTGTTTCAGGGTCTGTAACCCTTTCCACAATCCCCCTTGCACGTGTTCACACAAACAACCTAGTACTCTACCTTTGTTCTGAAGGGGTGTGTCAGAACCGCTGAGCTGGGGGTCCCTGGGGTGGTCAGGACATGAACCCAGGAAACAGCTGACTAAGAAAGTCTGGAGCCCTCCTGCATCTCCCACACCTCGCTCCCAGCCTGTGTGCAGGTGGTGGGGACAGCGGCCCAGGATCTGTCCGTGAGCCACCCACAGCTGGGGCACAAGAGAGCAGGCACTGAGCTGCCGGGGTCTCTTGTGCTGGGGGCCTGGGCTCTTGTTCCTGCCTCTCCTCCTTGCTGACCACCCTCTTTTTGCCTGACTCTTGTTTGACCTTCCAGAGCAGCATGACCTCCTTCAGGGAGCCTCCCTAGAGGGGACCTCCCCCACCCAGGTGTGTCCTTGGGGACACTCCAGCCCTGTGCCAGGGCTCGCAGCAGAGAGGTGCTCTGGTGGCCATGTGGTCTCCCCAGTGGGAAGTGTGTCCCCAGGGTATAGTTCAACAGGAGGACTATGGGATGAAAATAGCAGGAATCCTTTTAACATGTTGCATTCACTGAAAGGAATTTGCTAAGGAATGTTTGTTCCCTAAAAAGGTTACCTGTAACACATGAGTTATGAAGCATAGTAACAAATTAGAAGCCTGGAGGTCTTCCACCCAGTGCAGCTGGGGACCCCTCCTTTTCCACCTGTGCCATCCTCCCTACCCACCCCACTCTCATCATTCCCACTATCTGGAATTTAAAAATAATTCATTACAAAAATGTATCAAACTCATACAACTTAATACCAAAAACAATGTGATTAAAAAATGGACAAAGGATCTGAATAGACATTTTTCCAAAGAAGACATACAGATGGCCAACAGGCACATGAGAGAAAAGATGCTCCCCATCACTAATCATCAGGGAAATGCAAATCAAAACCACAATGAGATATCACCTCACACCAGTCAGAATGGCCACCATCCAAAAGACAAAGAACAAGACACATTCTTGGCAAGGATGTGGAGAAAAGGGAGCCCTCCTACACTGTTGGTGGAAATGTGAATTGGTGCAGCTACTGTGGAAACAGTATGGATGTTTCTCAAAAAATTGAAAACAGAAATACCATATGATCCAGAAATATCACTTCTGGCTATTTATCTGAAGGAAACAAAAACACTAATTTGAAAAGATATCTGTACCCCCATGTACACTGAAGTATTATTCACAGTAGCCAAGACCTGGAAGCAACCTAAGGGTCATGAAGAGATGAGTGCATAAATAAAATTATATACACACACACACACACACACACACACACACACACACACACACACACACACACACACACACACAGAGGAATACTATCCAGTAATGAAAAAGGAAGCAATTATGCATTTGCAACAACATGAATGGACTTTGAGGGCATTATGCTAAGTGAAGTCAGAAGAGAAAGACATATATCATGGGATCCCACTTATATGTGGAATCTAAAAAAACAAAACAAACACATAGAGCTCACAGATACAGAGGACAGACTGGTGGTTGCCAGAGGTGGGGGCCAGGGTGGGTGAAATGGGTGAAGGGGGTCAAAAAGGACAAAGTTCCAGCTATATAGTAAACAAGTCCTGGGGTTGGAACGTGCAGCATGGTGACTGCAGTTGATAATACATTTGAAATAATAATAACATTTGAAAGTTGCTAAGACACTAGATATTAGAAGAAAAAATAATTTCATCTCAGCAACGTGTCCTGAAACAACATATTGTATAGTTTGCTTGCTTTTAAGATTTATATAAAAATAGTATCATTCTGTATACAGTGCCCTGTGATTTTTTTCACTTAACATGATGTTCCTAAGCGTCTGCTCCTTGATGGCCCACTATGTGCATGTCCCACAATTTCTCTTTCTGGTTTCCTGCCAGTGCAACTTAGGCTGATTCCCGGGGGGCTCTGGAGCCCACCTAAAGCAGGGCCCTCCGTGCACATGCACACGTGGTTCTCTGGGGACCTGCAAAGGATATGCTTCAAATATTCAACTTGACCACACAATTCTCGGTTGTTTTGCAAACTGGTTGTTCCAGTTTACACCCCCAGGCATGGATTAGAAGGGTCCCTGTTGAACCCCATCATGCCCAGCATTTGTCATTTTCACACATGCTCATGTTTGCTGATGGAATGAGTGTGCGAGGGTGTCTCCTCCTCACATGTTCGATAGAATTCACCAGGAAAGCCACCTGGGTCCAGCATTTTCTTTCTGGGCAAGTTTTTCATTATAAATTCAATTTCTTTACCAGAAATACCACTGTTCAGGTTTTCTATTTCTTCTTGTGTCAATTCTGGTAAGTTATGTTATGACATTTGTCCCTTTTACCAGATGTATTTGTTTAAAATTCTCCATAAACATCCCTTGTTATCCTTTTAGTATGTGTAAGATATTGGTAACTTGTGTTTTCTCCTAGTCAGCCTCACCAGGAATTTAATTTTATTCTTTTCAAAGGGTTTTTTTTCTTGATTATTTTGTTTCTTGTTTTATTCATTTCCATTCTCATGAGATAATGTTTATGAGCAACTGGTAACAGTAAGCACTCAGAGAGGCTCCTGACTGAGCCCAGCTCAGGCCTGAAAGTGGGCGACTGTTTCTAGCATGACTCCTGGTGATCAGATGGATGGACAGACGCGCGGCTGAGCAGAATGGAGGCCCCACAAAGACAGGAGAGGGCAGGCATACCTCTAAAAATAGCCCGGCCCTTAAACGTATCAGACTACAAACAGCACAGATGGAGCTCCAAGCCCCAGGCTGGCTGAGTGACTCTATGAAGTCCCCTTATGCCCCTGAACCTCTGTTTTCTTTTTCTCATTTATAAATCAGATGGAAGCTGCTGTGAGAATTACCTGAGATCACAGATGCACAGGTGCTGGCCCCATGTGGGGGCTGCAACCATCAAAGAGAGAAGTGGTCACTTTATTATAATTATTATTTAGCCAGACTCTGGCACTTTTGAATGCTGTCTGGATTTAAAAACAAACAAATGAACAATTTACTGAACAAATGGGTCAAGTAAATATTGATTCTGCAGGGGCAATATTTACCTGATTCCAAGAGGCTGTGCTCCTGGCCCTGGGTGAGATCGGTGGCAGGGAAGCAGGAATTCACCAATTAGGATGATCTCTAGTGAGGAGAGAAAGGCCTTTAACTGGCAACACTGGAGCCTGTGTTAGCTTTACTCAAAAGTAATAAAACTGAGGCACCACCCTCCAAATCATGGGCTTTTCACAGGTGAGACCCTAGGACTCTTCCTGGCCGGGTTTCCATGGCTTGGTAGTTTGGGGTGTGCTTGGTGGCAGTGCCTGGGGAGCCAGGCTCTAAGGAATCTGTGGAGGTGGACGTGACAGGCAGGAGAGGGCTCCTTTCTGCAGGCAGGGGCCCCTGGGAGCTCTGCCGGGCAAAGGAACTGCTCTTGTTATCAGCATCGAACGTGAGGGACATACGTAAGGGAAGGAGCACACATACTCTGCACCAGACACAGGCCCCATTTGGTGGCTGAAACTCAGAATGATCCTGGGGGCCTCAGAGCCGCCACCCAGTGAGGAAGCTGGGGCTCCCAGCCTCAGTGACCTGGGGTGACTCTGGGGGTGACTCTGGTTCCCTAAGGAATCTTGTGGGGGGGCCTGCATGCAACAGGCATGGTGGGCTTCTCTGCTGAGAGGGAAGTCCCAGAGGCAGAGCTGGATGCTCAGGGCCAGACCCAGAGGCTGCACAGTAGGACGTGGCCCCCTTGGAGGGCACAGTGACAGTGACAGCAAGGGGACCAGGAGGGATGCCTGGAGGGTGGGAAAGGAAACTGAGGCTGGAGTCCAAAGTTACCACAGACACCCTGGCAGAGGCTTCAGCCCCAGGACCCCCCGCCTCTCCTCCCAGCACCTGCTCCCCACTCAAGGCCGGCAGACGCCTGACCCCAGGAGCACACAGCATGGGCAGGGGGCGGTGCGGGGCTCTCCTCCTGGACGCGCGGCACGGTCTGTAATTTTAAAACAACTTCAGCCCAAAACACTTAGCCTGAATTGAGTTTTGAGGAAATCACCCAACAATTCCAGGTTATGGGAGAAAATGGATATGAGCCTTCAAAACAATGTCAGGATAAACAAAAATCGTGGAGGGACTGTGGAGATTCAGACTCTCATGGGGGACTCGCTTGTCCCCTCCTGGCCTGAGCCAGGAGCTCTGTCCTTTTGCTTTATATCTAAATAAAAGCCTCTGCCTTGCTCTCCTAAAAAAAAAAAGACTCTCATGAACACATCAACCCCGTGCAATGCTGGATCACTGATTGGCTCACTGATGTAAAAGTAAGGCCCAAAGGAGATGGCTGGGGCAGCTGGCCTAAGTGGACTAGGACTGTGTATGAGGAATGCTTTTGTGTTGATGAGTTTCCTGAGCGTGGAACCTGAATGGAGGTTTTGCAGGACGTCCTTGATCCAGGGAGATGCTGGTTATTAGGGGGGAGGGCATGATTCTGGCAACTGACTCCTAGATGCTTCAGCAGAAGAGAAGCACCCGCTGCGGGATGTTAACGAGTGGTGGGTTTCGGCGAAGAGCAAACCAGTCTGTATGGGGCTTTCCAGTTACAACGTTTGGGGACATGGCCAGGTCCCAAGAGATGACGGCTGCCGCCTTAATGCAAACCTCCCCAGAGAGCTCGACTGAAAGCAAGTGAAACCACCCAGACCAGGCCCGGAGCACGGCCGGGACCCAGGCTGCTGCGTGCCTGAAACTGAAGGAGACAACAGGGCCTTCCCCACTGCCCCGGCACAGCAGGGTCAGCAGAGCCCGGGGACAAGGGGCGGGCAGGTGGAGCCAAGAACCTGGACAAACTAGCACGGGAAGGAGAAAGTCTCACCCGCGTGAGGAAATTCTGAGAGCAGGTCTGAGACCAGGGGAGCCGGAGCACAGGACGCCTGGGAATTGAAAGGGCTGCAAAGCATGCGGGCCAGGGGCGGCTGGCTCAGAAAGGCTTGGCTTCTGGGGCACACGGCTCAGAAGTGGAGGCCGTTAGAGGGATGGTGGTAAATGAATAAGAAGTAGCCTGAATCCCAGGATTCATAGTAGCAAAGTGAATTTAAACTTAGAAGACACACAACCATTGCAAAGAGCCTCCAAGTAAGGAGGCTGCACTTCTCTCAACTAACAGAAGAGGGCACTCTTGAACTAAGAAACCTGACGTTACCCACATCCCCAACTCCTGCCTGCATTTGTCTAGTATTACCAGTCCCCACAAACATAAAGATGTGCCTTAGATAACAGAAGATAACAGACTGTATCCACATAAAGCCAATATGAGGCTGAGTTATTCTCAAAACCACTGTACAGAGGAACAAAGTAACACACCAGCCCAATTTGCATTGCCTGAAGAAAGCATTCTGAGACATGAGAAAAAACACCTCAAGTACAAACTTGAAAACTCAGAACAGAAACAGACACACGCAAAAAAACAACCCAAAAACCCACAGATAACATGAAACTGGAGTTGTTTAAACTCAAGAAAGAACATGAAAAAGACAAAATCATTTCAGAGATGAACACTAAGTTAGAAGCCTGCTCAGGGAAAATAAACTTGACTGAAAGTTGCATAGTGCTCATTGAGGAAATGAATGAAAACTGCAAAACAAAATGAAATAAAGACAATACTAAAGAGTATCACAGAGAAAGTGATAGACTTATAAGGTGGGCAAAAAAGATCTAGCATATAGACATAATATTGGGAGGAAAGCATTTAAAATTATTATCCAAAAATACTTTCTGGAAATAAGACTTGAGTCTGCATATTCAAAGGGTCACCCATGTACCTGAGAAAATTGATACTGAATAGTTAATTCCCAGATACTTCCTAGTAAAATGATTAGACCTTAAAGGTAAAGAAAAAAAAAGGTCCTTTTGAGCTCCAGGAAAATTAATGAAGTCCCTCATAAAGGGAAGAAACACATGTTTGTATCAGACTTCATGACAACACATAAGCAATGCAACCCAGCACAACATTTTAACACATTCAAGGAAAGAAAGCGTGAGTTAGTATTTTATAACCAGCCAAGCTATCCTTCAGATATTAAGGGTATACAATTTCAACATGAAAGAAATCAGGGAAAGCTGTAGTCATGAGCCTTCTTGAAAAATCCATCGGAAGCTAAACTTTTTCAAACCAAGGGCTGGCTGGGGAAAATTTAGCAAAAATAAATATTAGCAAACAGAATACAACACCAGTTTGGTGGACAGACTCTAGGGCACTAATGATCCCTTTCTCCTGATATCCATTCCCTTGAGTGTGTATGGAACCCTTGACTTTCCTCTGTCAGAAGAGCATGGCAACAGTGGTGGGCTGTTACTCCCATGATTCTGTTACATGAGACTCCATGCAGCAGATTTACTCTGGACGCTCTTTGCTGGCCTGATGGAGCAAAAGTCCATGTTGAGGAAGCCCACATGGCAAGAAACTACAGGTGGTTCCTAGGAACTTCAGGTGGCCTCCAGAAGCTGAGGGCAGATTCCAACCAGCCACCAGCAAAACACTTCAGATCTCATTCCTACAACCACAGAGCACTGAGTGCTGCCAATAACCACTGAGTGGAAAGGGAACCTGTTCCAAGCCGAGGCTCTAGAGGAGGACCCAGTCCTACAAACACCAGCAAGGACCCAGCTAAGCCATTCCCAGACTTGGGACCCACTGTGTGTTGTTTTAAGCCACTCTGTTTATGGTAACTTGTTACACAGCAGTAGATAGCTAATACAACCATATTAAAATGTATATAATGCCCAGGTGGTTTCTATTTCAGGAATGCAAGGATGGCTTAATGTTCACATTAATAAGCCTCATTGATTGCCTCACCCTCATTTTGGACCTGATATTAAGAAATCCATTAATATGAATCATCTTATTAGAAAACTAAGGAGAAATAACATATAATTATCTCCCTCTATGTCTTCAACAAAACTCAATACTCATTCCTAATTTTAAAAAACTGCCCAATAAAATAGAAATTAGTGGATACTCCCTTAACTATATGTATATGTGTGTGTGCATCCGTGTGTGTGTGTGTGTGTGTGTATCTCCCCATCCTAAAGTTAGTGTCTTTCTTAGTGGGAGAAGAACTAGAGGCATTTTTGGTAAGGTCAGGAGCAAGGTAAGGATAGCAATAATATCCAATATTTAATATTGAATTGGAGGTATTTGCCCAACTTAATTAGATAATAAAAAGCAACTAGATCCTAAAAATCAGGAAGAAATAAAACTATTTCATTTTGCAGATGACAGAATACCTGAACTATCTAAAAGAATCAAGTGATAAAACAAAATAGATTTAGTGAGGCAGATAGGTATAAAACAACAAACACACAAACAAAAACTAGTTATAAGATATAATAGAAGAAAAAACAATTATAATAGCAACAAACAAGGTAAAGTGCTCATGAATAAACTTAACAAGAAATGTGAGGAAAACTTCAAAATGCTCCTGAAAGTAGTCTTGAACACATAGACACTCCTGGTTTTGGGAAAGATGACTCAGCTTCATAATGATGTCAATTATCCTGAAGCTAATATGTAAATATAATATGATCCCAACAAAAGATACCAGCAACATGCTGGAATAGCTAGGAATCCTCTGGAATGACAAGCAGTAGCAGGAGGATTAGCCCTTCCAGGTATCCAGATATCCAAGCACAATAATGGGAGTTGAGTTCAGTCTTGCTCCTCTATGGCAATAGTTGTGGATAAAGTCTTCATGGCCCTTCACACGCACACACACACACACACACACACACACACACACACACACAATATTTTTATAATTCCCACTGTGTTTATGATATAACAAACATGAAGAGACACATGAAGAGACAGAACTATAAGACAGACTCAAAAGCCCAGAAATAGGTCCAGCTGCATTTAGATGTCTAGTATATAATATAGGTGCTTTTTAGATCACTAGAGAAAAGATGGCCTCTTAAGTAAAGCATGTTGGATAGAGGGATAGAAATTTGGGAAAAGATTAAGATCCTTTAACTGAGTGTAAAACCAAACAAATCCTAGAAAACATGGGTAAATTCCACTATAACTGGGTGTGAGAAAAACCTTTCCAACTAGGATTCAAAAATCTAGATGCTATAAAAGAAAAGAATGATTACATCAACCACATAGAAATGGAAAGCTTTTAATATCAAAATGCATCATAGACAAAATTTTAAAAAACTGGGAGAAATATCTGCAATATAACAAAGATAAACCATTAATCTTCCTAATAGGTGTTTTAAACAAACTTAAATCCAAGAAAAAAATCCAAAACCTATAGGAAATGGGCATGATATATGGACAGGCAATTCACAGAAGATAATCAAATGACTCATGAACATATGAAAAGATGTCCCATTTCATTCATATTAATAGAAACATGAATTGATATGCACCAAAGTATTTTTGCCCAGCTCTCAGAGCAGCGAGGCTGTAGGGCAAACAGACACTATCAGACATGGCTGATGGGTGTGCAAAATCTGGGAGAGGGGAATTTGGGAATAGCCAACAAAATAAATATGTGTTCACTCCTACTTCTTAGATTTAAAAATACACCTCAACAAATACAAATAACATATATGCGAGGTTATCCATTACTCCCTTGTGTTTAATAACAAAGGCCCATCCATAGGACACTAGGTGAATAAACCATAATACAGCCACTCACTGGAGTACTATGTAGCTGTACAAAAGAATGAGGAAAATTTCCTTGGACTGGCAAGAGATATTTTTAATTGAGATAAGCAAGGGCAAAAGAGCTGTGTGTGCTAACTTTGTGATAATGCATAAAGGGGATTGTGCAAAAGAAACGCAGGAAGGATAAACCAGAAATGATTTCAAATGGGTACCCCTGGTGTGAGAACAAGGAGGAAGACACAGGGATGGGGTTGAGACTTCTCAGTGCAGCTTTTTAATAGTTTTCACCTTTGAACCATTAAATGTTTCACAGGTTCAAAAATAAAATTATATCATAAAAACTAAAAAAACCCAAAAAACCCAAATCATGTGCAAACAGAAACAGATGAAGCTAACAGTGTGCTTCAGTATGCTTCATCAAATTGGTAACACACTCACACCATGCTGACTGCCTCCCAAAGAAACCCTGAACTTGAACTAGTAAGTTTTGATTGGCAGTGGTTTGAATGTAGTGGTTCTGAAACTATTTTGGGTGTATTATAGGATCAAGCAAATGTCTACTTATATTGTTGTTTTGGGGGGACCAGTTCTTACTGTTGGAGAAGGGAGATGATAATATAAATATTTAGTTTAAAAAACAGATTTCTTGACTCAGTCCACTGAGAAGGCCTAGAAGCAATGATGCCAAGTGGCAATGAGCACATCTAATGGCCAGTACTGGTTTCTAAAACCCACTCCTGGCTAAAAGGTGCCAAGGCTTCTTGGAGAAAAGGTTGACTCTAGGTCTGGGTCAAAGTACAGGTGAGAGCTGGACAATGCTCAAAGACTTATGGGGACATGTCAAAAGGATGAAAAACTCACTGAACACCCAGCCCAACCACCCAGTGGCATGCTGCCTGTTTCTGTGAACTCCCCACAGGCACCTCCTTGCTGCTGGGCACAGGAAGTGGGAGATTGGCAGCCAGGTACCAGGAGGCTGCAGGACACAGGGCAGTGCTTGAGCCCAACCCAGGCTCCCTGTCCACCACAGCTGGTCCCTCGAAGGAGACCCCGAGTGCTCAAAAATCCCTGGCAGACTCCAGCCACCTCCTCCTCACTCCCTCTCCTGCCCCCATCCTCCCCACCTCCCTCAGGGGCATCCTTACCATACTTAAACTGTGAACCCTCTGGGGGCTGCCCACTGTGCTTAGAGGAAAACCCAGCTCCCTTCACTGGCTCTGGCCAGCTCCTCCCACCCATACCCCAGCTTGCCTCAGGGCCTTTGCACCTGCCATTCCCTCAGACCTTAACCTTGGCTCCGCTCTTCCATTTACATCACAGCCTGAGAGAGTCACTGCTCTGGGACACCCTCCCTCACCAGGCTGAGGCTCTTAACACCCCCCACCCCACAGTCTTCCACTCCAACTACCCCACCTTATTTTCCTCCTAGTCCTCTTATCCTCTGCAAGAACTTTGGCTTTTCCTCTGATTACTTGTTCAGCTTCACTGTCCCACACCGGCTTGTAAGCACTTACTGGGCGGGGAGCAGATTGTTCGCAGTAGGCGCCCGGTGAACTCTCTCCCCGAGGGAGTGGGCAATCGCAGGCCTGCCCTGGTCGCCTGGCATAGCAGCCAGAATACGCTTTTGGAGCGAGTTGCACTGGGGTTAGAACCCCAGCTTTGCCGCTTCCCTGTCCTGAGACCTTGACAGGTCCTGTCACCCGCTAAGCCTAAGCACACCAACCTTAACATGGGGGACACAGCACCTGCTGGGTAGGTGCACTTCCCCAAGACACGACGCAGCTCCGGAAGCTCAGAACATCTGCCTCAGAGACCGGGGGCCGGAGGGCGGGGCTGGGATGAGCCCCTTACCACCCAACCTGCCGCCGCACACCGAGCATGGGGCAGGGACAGGAGCGTGCCCGCGCCTCTCCCCTCCAGGACGCCCACCTGAGCACAGAGAGGAGTGGACCAGGGGTCTCCGGCCCCTGCCCGCCGTCACTCCGTGAGGGACACACCCAGAGCCCCTGGCTGACCCCGCAGGCTCTCCAATGGCTCTCACTGACCCTCTCCTCAATCCCACCCAGCTTCAGAGACAATACCCTCTTCTCAGGATCAAGGCTCTTCCCCTTCTTCCCAAGCACCCGGCGGGGCCGCCTTGCTACTCCCATTTCAGAGACCGGAAAGCTGAGGCCCAGTGCGGCGGGGGTGGGGGGCTTGGGTCCCGGCTGGGCCGAAGACCCCGAGTGGGGTGGCGAGGGGCGCGCTGCACAGCCGGCCTCGGGGCGCGGCGGGCGCCCGGGGGTGTGTCCCCCGCGGCTCTCCTCCCCGCCACCGCCTCGGCGCACCCACCCCGCAGCCTCCTCCCGCGTCCACCTGCCCCGCAGCTCACCCGGCGGCCGCGCCTCCCGTGCCCGCCGGCCGCGCACACGCCCACCCGCGCGCTCACCTGTGCCTGGGGTCAGGCCCAAGCGTCCCCGCGCAGCTGCCCGGACGTCCGCCGTCCCCGCTGGCTCGCCGTTCGCACCTCCGCGGCGCGCCTGCCCCGCACCCGCGCCCCGCCACCGCAGCCCGCAGCCCCTCCCCAGAGCCCGCAGCCTCGCGCCCTTGGCCGCAGCGCCCTCGTCCCGCACGGCCGCGCCCCGACTCACCGGCTCCCGGCGCGCCCGGACCCCGGGCCCGGCCCATGGGCAGCCCCCGCCGCGCCGGCTGCGAGCCGCGGGACCGCCGACCTGGGACGCTGCCCGCCGCCCGTCGCCCTTTCGCCGGCGCGGCTCCCAGGCGCAGCCCGCCGTGCGCTGGCGGTCGTTCCCGGAGCGGCGCGGCGCGGCGCCCCCTCGCGGCCTCACGGAGGAGCGCGGGCGGGCGCGGGGTGGGGCCGTGGGCAACCCCGCTGCGCGGCTCAGTCCCTTTTCCGCTCCTGGGGCTTCGCACACCCAGCGTGGCTCTGCCCACCGTCCTCTGGGTCAAGGCCAAGCGTCCAGGCCTGCGTTCCGGGCCCTCCGCTGCAGCTCGCCTCCCACCCATGTAGCTGGAACCCACTAGGAGCATCGCACGCTGTCCCCCACAGCGTGGCTGCTGCCGAACTCTGCACCCTACCGTCTCCCTCACCTGGGAAAGCCCTGGAGCCCTAGGACCTAGTTCACCCCCTTTCTTGAAGGCTGACCCTGGCCGCTCCTCTGGGCTCTCCTGTAGTGGCCACTCAGCTGTGGTGTGTGTCCTGAGTCCTGTGGGCACAGGTGGGCTTCAGGGGGACAGGGAAGACTGCACACAACCCCCTACCCTTCCCACTGCTCCGTGCCCTCTGTGGGGAGGGCCCAGGAATTGCTCCCCCCGGGAGGGTGGATCACCACTCTGAAGACCCTGGGGCGCCTGGAGAATAACTGTGTGCTAGTTCACTCTTAGAATGATGTTGGGGCCTGAACATCATCCTGCAACCCTCCTCAGTGGTGCCACCTGGACATCAAAACTTTCCAGGTTTGCTCCATTGCAGTGGTCAGGATACCTGTGCCCTGTTTTAGCCAGGGCCTGCCTGATAAGATGTGGCAGGAAACCTAACTAGCTTAAGCAAAAACAGTTTATTGGCTCATGAAGCATTTTTTAAAAAGTGAACATAGGGTTCTTTCAGGTGCTTAAACAATATGAATAGAAATCCACTTCCCCCTGCCCCCAGCCCCTCCGTGGTGGCATAGTCCTCAGCAGCGGTGGGAGCACACCTCCTCTGGGTTCTGAGGGAGCCCAGGGCTGCTGTGCATGAGCCAAGGTGCCTGGCTTAGGGCATTTCTGCAGACCTGGACAGTGAGAACCACAGGCCTGGGTGTTGCCCTCCTGGAGCTGGGTGTGCAGTTAGCCCCGTGTCGACCCTGAGGAAGGATGGAGTAGCGTGCTGCTCTGTGCACTCCCTGAGGGCTGTTTCCAGAAGACTGGACAAGTAAAAACAAGTCTAGCCGGTAGCTTGCACAGTTGGGGAAACTGAGGCCTGGAAAGATCAGGCACTTGCCTGGGGCACACAGATGTATTAGGGCCAGTGTGGGTTAGCTGGGCTGGGCATGGAAGCCTTGGGACAGGGCCGTGGTGAAGGTGATGTCCAAGGACAGTGCCAGGTCCAGGCTATGGTGACGGGCAGGGGGAACAGAGGTAGGTGGGGGGGCGGGGGCAGGTGCTGGGGCCAGTCCTCAGGCTGAGGCATCTTCTCCAGTTCACCCCGCACCCTCACATGAGGCCAGGTGCTCTCCCGGAGGCTGCTGGGGTTCTAGGGAGTGGGCTGCAGGAGAGCACCTGGAGCAGCTAGCTCACTCCCCCGGGAAACGCAGGGGCCCCTGACCAGTGCCACTCACAGGAGCAGGGCCACTCTCCCCCATCTCTCCCCTTCTGTGAGCACAGGCATGGGGGCCATGGAAGCTTCCAGGCTGGGTGCAGGTGAGTGCCTGGATTCAGGTAGCTGAAAATAAAGGGCAAGCCCGTGGCCACAGCTCATGTCCCAGGTGGGTGAGTGAGGCAGGACTGTGTACCAAGACGAGGGAGATGGCCGAGTTCCCTGAGCTGTCCTGTGTCATCTCCTGCTGCACGGAAGGTCTGCTCTGTGCCGAGGGTGCAGCAGGGTTGTCCTAGCCCCCTGAGCCAAGCCTCCCGGCCAGTGTGGACTGCTCCGAGCCATCCCCAGCTTCGGGGGGTGTGGCTGGGCCCCGGGAGCGTCTGGCCTGGCATCGGCACCTCATTTCCCCAGCCCCTGCGCGGCCGCCCAAGAGCACACTGTCCAGTGAGGCCCCTCGGCCTGCCCCCCAGCCTACTTCTCCCCTTGCAGGGGCTCCTCCCCTCATGCCAGGACAGAGGCTGAGCCCCGCGGAGAGCTGTGAGCCCAGCCCCCACTGCCCCCACTCTTGCTGTATTTGGTGGATGTTTCCTGAGGGCCTGTGTGCCACATGCAGGTTTGGGGGGCATCTGGAGGCAGCTGGACTTGCGGGTGCAGGTATGGTGTGGCCCTCATGGGTGGGAGAAGTACACTCCGGGGTTCCAGCCACTGCAGGCACTCGGCACCTGGAGCCTGCGAGACTCGCAGCACGCCCGCCCTGGCTCCTGGGCCAGTGGGGCAGGCAATGCAGGAAGGAGCCTGAATCTGGCCAGGCTGCCGAGCGGTGTCACCAATAGCAGGGAGGTCAGGACTTCAGGCCCTAGCCAGTGCAGCCATGGCCCGGCAGCTCTGGGGCCTGGTGAAGACTCCACATTTATGGTGAGGGCAAAGCTCCAAGAGAAGGTCCTCTGGCAGCCGGGCCCTTGGTAGGGTCCCTGCTCTGGACTGAAGGTTCACATGCCCCCCAAATCTGCCTGTTGAAGCCCTCAGCCCCAAGGTGATGGTACTGGGTGGGGCCTTTGGGAGGTGGTCAGGGCAGGAGGGTGGGGCCCTTATGAGTGGGATCAGTGCCCTTACCCAAAGGGCTCCCACTCCAGCCATGTGAGGACACAGCCGGAAGACAGCATCTGGGATCCAGGAAGAGGGTTCTCGACAGAACCTGACCACACTGGCACCTGTTCTTGGACTTTCTGCCTCCAGACCTGTGAGAAATAGGTTTCTGTTTTATAAGCCGCCTAGTCTGAGGCATCTTGTCAGAGCAGCCTGAACAGACTAAAACAGTCAAATGTAATTATTACTTGTAGCCCAGGGCCCTGACTCTCCACTGAGTCTGGGTGGGGTCAGGGAGTGAGTGTGTGTGCACGTGTGCCCCTGTGTGTACATGGTGTGTGTGCATGTGGTACAGGTGTGTGGCACACATGGGGCATGTGGGGTGTGTGCATGTGTGTGTGGGGGTCTGGGTCCCCCATCACAAGGCTGCAAGTGGGGCTGGCCCGAGGACAAGGGCAGGCCACAGGTGGGATCCCCTGGGAGCAGAGCCTGAGAGGTGAGAGCAGGTGGTTGATGTGTGAGGGGATCCCAGGTTGCTGGGGGGGCTGGGGACAGCCCATAAAATATGCATTGTCAGGATAGTCAACACCATGGCCAGTAAAGGCCCAGACCCTCTGGGGGAATGTGCTGGAAGTTTCTCTGCATTTGCCTTCTGGGCAGTGAACTTGAGAACTTAACCATGTCCCCTGTGTTTCCAGGGCGCTCCTGCCCAAGGGCTGAGCCGACTGCCACAAATCATGCAAAATTCCTGAGGCGGAAAAGAATGAGCTGGGGTGGGCCACTGCTGGTACGCACACAGGGCCATCCAGGCAGCTGTGCCGAATGCAGGTGGGCGAAGGTACAAAGACTGCCTGTGACAGTCCCCCCTTGGAACTTGGACAGATGTCTTCGGGCCCCACAATAAGTCCATGCAGCCACCCCCCGCTGCTCCCCTACAGGAGCCCTGACACCCACAAGAGGGGTTTTATGGGCTTCGGTGGCAGACCTGGGGTGGGCCCACTGCCAGCATGGAGACCCTCTTGCTACCTGCTGGCTCTCTGGCATGAGGAGCCCAGTGTCTAGGAGGCACCGACGGAGGTTCAGAGGACCATCTACTGGTTCCAGCAGCAGAGTCCAATGGAGGCCTGGGAGACACCTCTTGAGGGTCTCCAGCCCCCAGATGCAGAGCAAAGCTGGCCATGGACGGGCCCATGTTCTTGGTGGGGTCCGATGGCATAAACCTCCTGTCCCCTCTGAGTGCCCCAGGCGCCTGCTGCACTCCAGCTCTCAACCATCCAGGCTGTCAGATGCTCCTGTGTGAGGAATCACCTGGAGCTCAAGGGAAGGCAGCCCCCCAGGGTGCCCACCAGCACTCAGGCTGGGGGCCTAGGTGGCCCCACGCTCTGTAACAAGAGCCCCAGGTGATGTTAGTTGGCCAGAAGATGGGGCACACTTTGAGAAGTCCTGGTTGCAAGGGTTGGAGGGTGATTGCCCCCATTTGTAGCAGGCAGAATAAGGGCCCCAGGGATGCCCACATCCTGATCCCAGGACCTGTGAGTATGTGGCCTTAGCCAGCAAAGGGACTTCACAGGTGTGACTCTGTTAGGACTTTGAGATGCAAACTACCTTGGGTCATCAGGTGAGCCAGATGCAATCATGTGGAAGTTAAAAGTGGAAGAGGCAGGCACAGAGTCAAGAGGCATGAGGGCAGTGGTAGGGTCAAGGAGCTGTTGTGCCTCCAGCATTGCTGACAGAGGAAGGGGCGGCACCAGGGGTGGGGATGCCAGTGGGAGCTGAAAGGCAAGAAGCTGACCCTCCCCTGGAGCCTTCAGGAGGAAGGGGCCCTGCCAACACCTCACCCAAAGCCCAGGGAGACCCACATGGACTCCCATCTACAGAGCGCATAGCTGTGTTGTTTCAGACCATTAAGTTTGTGGTGACTTGTAACAGCTGCAATGGTGAAACCAAGACACCACTCCTCAAGAGGGGCTCAGAGAGGGCAGGCGGCTTGTTTGGGTGGCACAGCAGAGCTGGGCCGCAAACCCTCTGTGCTTTCCTCGGGCTGCCCTCTGGGGTGTGGGAGGATCAGGCTGCTGCCCCCTGCAAGGCTCCGTCAGGGCAGAGTGAATGTGTGCTTGGCCTCCCCTGGGAGCTCGGTTACGGCAGAGGTGCCCAAGCCCCTGCCAGGACCTCATCTCAGAGGCTCTGGGTGGGGCCTCGGGGCCACATCTCCTAGCAGTGGTTCCATCACCAGGGCATCACCTTAGATTACAGACCTCCCACTGTTTAGAATCAACCAGCAGAAATAGGAGAGAAGGAGTTTTAGGAGGCCTGAGTGTCCTAAATGTGACACTGGCAAACTTAAGAATGTTGGTGGGAAGGTGTGTGCATGTGAGCAGCGTGGCTGTGGGAGCTCAGGTTTGAGAAACACCCGTGTGGTCAGTGGGACCCACGTAGGCTGCCAAGGAGGCCGTGACGAGGTGGCCACAGTGAGGCTCATCCCAGGGTGGGGTGAAGAAGGGCAGTAGCTGGACAAGGGTGGAAGCCAGGAGCCCCTTCAGGCCATTACAGCCACTGTCCCCATGTGCAAGGACTGGTTTGCAGTTGGGTAAGGGTGGAGCTGGGGAGAAGAGGATAGACCTGAGCTATCTTTAGTGGGAAAGTCAGCATGGATAGGGCCTCCTTCACCCAGCTTCATCTCCTTGGCCTTAGCTGTCAGCGTGGCTGGATTGAGTAATTTGCAGTCACAGAATACGTTCTCCAGAGCCAGGGGCCCTGTGTGTCTTATTTAGGGGACACAGGAGCCATTCCGTGGGTGTTTGTAAAAAATGCATGAAGATGAATGAAGGAATGGGGCCTAGCAAGTGGTGAGCCAGTGATGCATTATGGCCCAGCCGACTTGGTCCCACAGAAGGATGCCTCCCGATTGCACAGAGGAGGCAGGGTTTCCCTGGGGAGCGGTGCACTCTGCCTCCAGCAGGGCTGGCTGTTTCTAGAGTGGGAGTGTTGGCAGGCTGAGGGGATGCCTGCATCAAGCCTGGGCTGGGCTGCCTGTCTGAGTTCAGCAGGGCTCCGCCATGGTCCGTGGGCTGCAGCGCCAGAGTCTCAGAGTCCTCTCACAGGGCAGAGCCACTACCCCAGACACATACACACAGCATCCCCCCTCCGTCCCCCATCAGGAGGTGGCTTTGGGACACTTGACATTTGTTACCTTCTCCTGCTCTTCCCCGAATAAGCTCTGCTGCTTCCCAAAGGAAGCTCTTTTCTATTCAGAGTTTTCTGAGCATTTTTTTAAGAAACAAAAATAGGTTATTTATTGAAACAGCTGTGTTGAGTCACCCTTGCATTCTGGAAAAGGCATACAAACGTCAGATTCAGTTCACTTCTATGAAAAGGGCATATAATCTTGAGCTGCCTTGATCCAGTTTTGGAATCAAGATAATGCCAGCCTCCCCAACTGAGCTGGTGCTTTGAAAATCTTGGATAAGATGGGATTTGTCTGTTTCTTGAAAGTTTGGCAAATGCTGACCTATGAGACTGATTTGTCTTGGAGAGTTTGGGGTCTGGGGGCGTGGCCTTTGATGAGAATTTCCATTTCTCTGGTGGTCACTGGGCCATTCATTTTCTGGACCATCCAGAGCAGATAGTAGCCCAGAGCATTGGGCCTGGAGCCCCCGTCACTGCATACACTGCTGTGGGAACTCATGTTCTCTTCCTGCCTCTGTTTCCCCAGCTTTGCCATAGAGATGAAAACACCCACCCCATAGGAACTGTTAAGATTAAATTTTTAAGATCGTTTGTGTTATGTGCTTGGTATCATCATTCTACTGGAGACAACTTCAGTGCTTCAGATTTCTGTAGAAATTTATCTGCTTCTTCTAGATTGTCATGTTTGTTAGAATACTATAAATTTGCTTTCATGCCTACAGTGATTTTCCACTTTGCATGTTACTTGCATATTTTTTTTGATTGGTATTGCCAGAGGTTTGTCTATCTTATTCATTTTCTGGTTTTGCTAATTTTTTCTCTCATTTTCATTTTCAAGTTTCTTGTTCCCACCTGTATTTTTAGCATTCCCTTTTTTATTTCTTTGGACTTGCTTTATTGTCAATCCCCTGAGCTGAATATTGAACTCATTTAAAAAAAATCTGGCTCGTTTTCAGCCGTAGACTCACGGACACTGAAAAGCAACTGGTGGTTACCATTGGGGAGGGTTTGGGATGGAGGAGTCACAAAAATGCTCAGTTATATTAAAAGTTGGTCATGGGGATGGCAGTGCAGCATGGAGAATACAGGCAATGATTCTGTAACATCTTCCTATGTTGGCAGATGGCAACTGCGCTAGTGGGGGTGAGGATTTAATAATATGGGTAACTTGAACCACTGTGTTATATATACTTGAAACCAATATGAGATTGTATAATGGTAATACTTTAATAAAAAAATAATCTGTCTTGATTTGATGAAGGTATTTCAGCCTTATCTGGGTGCTACCAAATTTGGCATGTAGTGCTTGTTTGTTTAAGGTCATGCACTTTTAGGAGCCCCATAATCTTCTGGGTGATTTCCTCTTTAACCTAGATTGCTTCTAGTGTATTGTTCAGTCCCTAGATGTGTGAACTCTTTTCAAATTTATTTAGAATTTTATTGCATTATTACAGAAAAAGAGTTGTGTATTATTGACCTTGGAACTTAGTGAGGTGTCCTCTGTGGCCCATATAATAAATTTTCCTTTAGGTTCTTTGTGTGATCACAAACAGTTTGCCTATTGGATATAATATTCTCCACAAGCCCAGGTTCGGTAACTGGCATTCCAATCTTCTGGATCTTTGCTCATTTTTCACCTGCTGGACTAGTCAGTTTCTGAGAGAAGTACATTCAGATTTCAAACAACACATTTTGATTTATTTTCCCCATGGTACTGCCACTCATTTCACATACACACGTACATTCTTTAGTAGGTTTCTGCTACTAAAAGTCATGTAGACACATTTACTCCTATGAATGCTGCTCACTATAAACACTAACATACCCACATTTGATATACAGGTATTTATGTATGTACGTGTCTGTGTATACTTTATGCATAAAGTCCATGTGTATACCTCATGTGTGCAAGAGTTTACAGATGTTAAAAATATCTGGTTGCTTGTATAAAAAAATTACTGGGGATTATATATTGGCATGTATGTATGTGTGCACATACGGGTATACATATGCAGGTGTGTGTGCATGTGTGTGTACCTGCATGCACTCAGAAAAGGCTGACACACATGTGGTAAAATGTGAACATTTGGGGAATCCAGGTGGAAAAATGTATCCGGAAATCCTTTGGACCATTTTGCAACTTCTCTGCCTGAAATTATTAAAAAAAAAAAAGTTCAAAACTTAAGTTGTCAAAAGGAGTGGAAACAGTCAGCTCTAAGGAGCTTCCCTGGCCACAGGTATGGCAATTTAAGTCTCAAAAAGAATGCTTTGAAACACTTGAAGAAAGAGAAATCCAGAAAATAAGTTGTCCTGTGGTATTGGGCTGTGATGAAACTAAAAGAGCCGCGCACCCGGATCCTCCCCCAGCCAATCCGGACCCGGATCCTCCCCTCACCAGTCAGCGAAAAGCTCACCAACTCCCCAACCAATCAGCCAGAGCCACGACCATCACCCCACCAACTGCCCCTAGACCCCTATAAAACCTTTGTGCTTTTGAAACTTGCTCTCTTTCTCCAGCATCTCACAGCTGCTTCGGTGCAGATAGGAGCTTGAGCTCGAGCTAGCTCGAATAAAGGCTCTTTGCTTTTGCATCGGTGTTGGCTCCTCGGTGGTCTTCTGGGATCCGCGACTTTGGGCATTACAGAAACCACGCTCTCCTCTGAGCACTGTGGCCTAAGGGAAGGAACGTGGCACGAGCCAGTCCTTTAGCCAGACTTCACCTGGTGTTACCAAAATTTACCTCGTGGCCACCAGGCCTCATCCCAGGACCGCTAGGCTTCACCCTGGGGTCACCAGGCCTCACCCCGGAGCCGCTAGGCCTCACCCTGGGGCCGCAAGACCTCCTCAACCCGGGGGTCGCCAGGCCTTACTCTGGGGCCACCAGACCTCACCTGGGAACGCCAGACCTCACCCCAGAATCACCAGGCCTTACCCGGGGGCTGCCAGACCTCACCCTGGGACCGCCAGACCTCCTGACCCCGGGGCCGCCAGACCTCCTCACCCCGGGGCCGCCAGACCTCCTCACCCTGGGGCCGCCAGCCCTCCTCACTCTGGGGCTGTCAGGCCTCACCCTGGGACCGCCAGACCTCCACACCCTGGTACCACCAGACCTCCTCACCCCGGGGCCACCAGGCCTTACCCTGGGACCACCAGACCTCCTCACCCCGGGGCCACCAGACCTCACCCTGGGACCGCCAGGCCTTACCTGAGGGCCGCCAGACCTCCTCACCCTGGGGCTGCCAGACCTTCTCATCCCGGGACCGCCAGACCTCCTCACCCCGGGGCCGCCAGGCCTTACCTGAGGGCCGCCAGACCTCCTCACCCTGGGACCGCCAGACCTCACCCTGGGACCACCAGTCCTCCTCACCCCGGGGCTGCCAGGCCTTACCCTGGGACCGCCAGACCTCACCCTGGGACCACCAGTCCTCCTCACCCCGGGGCTGCCAGACCTCACCCTGGGACCACCAGTTCTCCTCACCCCGGGGCTGCCAGACCTCACCCTGGGACCACCAGCCCTCCTCACCCCGGGGCTGCCAGACCTCCTCGCCCTGGGGCTGCCAGACCTCCTCACCCCGGGACCACCAGGCCTCACCCCAGGGCCGCCAGGCAGCTCCTCTGATGGCACAGGGCCAGTGAAGGACTTTGGGACATTGGCTGATCACCTGGGGCTCAGTGTGAGAGGTGTGCTGGCTGGGCCCCCAAAATGAGCCCACGTGGACAGCTTCCTGGTCACGAGGAGAAAGCCCTGGCCACAAGGACTGCGCTGGCAGCACCAGACCCAGGGGGCAATTGCAGCATCGCTGACAGTGGGTTAAAAAGACATGAAATGTCTTCTGACTGGAGTTCACATGAAGGACACTGTTATCAATCAAATGTATTATAACCAGAAGATGCAGGTGAATTATTAAACCTCGAGCCCTACCTTCCAGATCCAGGACATGCTGGAAAAGGGGAGTGGCCGCAGAGCTAGAGGGCACACACCTGCGGGACAACATGCCTGCTTCCACACGCTGGTGTCATGGGCACTGGAGGATTAAGGACATGTCAGAAAGCAGACACCAGAACACAAGGTGTGGCTTGATCCTGGCTGGGCACACCAGTGAAGGGCTTTGGGGACACTGGGGAAATCCACAGGCCAGGGTATCAGACGAAACTTAGACATGGGAAGTCGGAGATTGGTAACTGAAACATACGTTATAAAACACAAGTACGGCATGACCTCATGTGGGCAAAAAATAAACAAACCAAAAGCCATATAGGTGTGTATATGTCCACAGAAAGTTAACTGAAAGATACGTAAGGTAGAACAGTGGTTATCTCTGCATGAGGGAATATGGCGTTCCAGTTTCTACTTCTTGTCTATTTTCTAACATACACATGCACATATGCATATGGCATCTATTTATCCATCTATCATCCATCTATCTATCCATCCATCCATCTATCTACCTATATAGTTTTAAAAGGAACAGAGGAGTGGTGGGTGGAGAAAGTGAATGTAGACTGTGCTGGATTTCTGCTGGGAAGGGGAGCCACTGGAGGATAACGTGGGACTGAGCACATGGGTGACAGTGGGAACCATGGGGACAGAGGCGGGGAGAGGAGGCCGGCCATCCAGCCCTCTGTCGGGACAGCTGGGCAGCTCTGAGCGCACCTGAGAATCCCATGCAGCTCAGCGTTGCTGCCCAGATATTTACCTTTTATAGCACCTTTAGTATGATAATTTACTGCTTAAAAATACCTAAGAAATCAACGTGGAAATGGAGAGCTGTCCGCGTGTAACTATTAGTGGTCTGTACTGAGCTCTTGTGGGGATTAAATCAGATTAAAAAAAGGAGTGTGACCGTTATCAGCTGAAAAACAAAACAAAGCAAATCAGGCAGCTCTGCTCCAGGGGACCGGTGTCCAGTCATGGGAAGTCACACCCAGCTTGTGCCTGATGGTCATGATCCTGGAGTCAACAGGCCACAGCAGGGTGGCCCCGCATCAGGTCGTTGGCCCTTTGTGGAGTTGTGGGAACACAGAGGCCAAACAAGCCATTCGTTTTTCACACGGAGACAAAACAAGGCTGACCCGTGACCCACCCTGCTCGCCTACCCACTCACTGACCTGGGACAATGACTGGTTTCCTCAGTGTCCGAGGGACAGCCGAGCGTAGGTCCGGATGGGGAGCTGGTGCTCATCACCTCACCTGCTCCTCCCAAGCAAAATGAGAGAGAAGGCAACAGTATGAACTCTGGGACACAGGGACACTCTGGGAACTGGTGCACGGGGACAGACCTGTTTCCCTTCCCAAAAGGTGACCAAACAAGATCAGAATGCTGCTTTTGTGTGCTCATGACCTTTACGAGGTGTCCGTCAAGAGGCTTCCTCCTGGCTCCGTGGCAAGGTGCCGCTCTGCAAGGACAGGACCATAGTGCTGCGGAGCTGAGGGGCCCCACTGAGTGGCCAAGTGCTGGACAGAAGGGTCCTGTCACGGTGGTGGCTGGAGAAAAGAAAGTAAGTCATTGAGGGTCCTTCTACTGTGGTTTTAAGGAGTGAACATCTAAAGTGCCTCAAAACCAGACTCAAAATCAAAGTGGCTTATCCCACAAGCCAAACCACAGGCACAAAGGCACCAGGAACAATTTTAAGTGACACAAGGGAAGATGGAGATGGGTTCTCCTGACCAACGCTTTGTGAGGAAACAATCATACCAATACACTGAATATTCAGGTTTGTACTTTCATGTTTCTGAAACTTAGATTCAGGAATTTGCAGAACATTTTCAGCAAGAGAACTAACAGAAAGGTTTGCCTTTCAGTTTAAAAACATTTGCTAATACTGATTGAAATGATGACACTCCAGCGTCTACCCATGTTCATGTTAAATTTGTGACCGGAGATGGTGATGTAGAAATATACAGTGTCACTTAAAAACACACAAAAATTGGACATGCTATACATTTCTCTTTTAAAATGCATCTGTATTATTTTCACCAATCAAAACACACATTATATATTTTATTATAAAACATTAGGCAATGTTACTTTGAGATATGCAATCGGACAGGTCACACCTGTATTTACTACCAGTATGAAATACTGGAGGAGTTACATTAGCAATCAACCAGGCAAACGCATACATCAATACCATGGCTTCCACGGCATCAAGTCTGGACCACACCAGTATCCGTCAGCTCGGGACTCAGGTGTCAGCAAGGGGCCCTGCGAGGGTTTCCTCCTCTCTGCACTGCAGCTCTGTGTTTTGCATCCCCAAGGTAAGAACAGAGCCCTACTTCTATCTCCATGACCACAGCTGATCAGCAATGTGTATCTCCTACTCTGATGGACTGTCTGCTCTCTGAAACCTGTGCTTGAAAAATCAAGACCTGACATAGGGGAGGCAGTCACGTCCTTTTTGACGGAAAACTAAGCCAACAAACAAAACAAACCTAGTCCAAGTTCCAGGCTAATAGTACATTACCTGGTTTATAAAAATATGTCCAAAATAGTTACTTCCGGGGTTGTGTATAATATAAATTACAAAAATAAAATAGAAAAGATGAAAAAGTTGAGCACACGTTTCAGCTCTTTATCCAACATCAGCACTTGTCCACAGAGGTTGGCTGGAAACCACCTGTATGGCACCAGCATCTGGCACCCTCGGCACAGGAGGGAGGACCATGCGAGCTGAGGTATTCCTCTGGGGCTCTGAGGCCCACTGATGGTCCTGGGGCCTTGTGTGACTAACCAAAGGCAGGTGAGGCAGGAAGCCCATCCCTGCCTACCGGGCTCCATCCAGGAGTGCTCAGTGGAAGGAGGGCATCCAGCTCCTCTGAAGGAGGGCGCCTGGCAGACGTGACCTCCTGTACCCCCAGCGCCTTAACCGAAGCCCAGGGTAGATAATGCATTTGTCAAACTCCCCTTTCTTTGTTTTTCTTTTTAAAGATAGGTTTAGTAAGGCCCTTAAAAAGCATGTATGTTATAGAGAAGGCCATTTTAAGATGTTTATGTATGTTCAGTGCTAACTATATCGTCAGGCCTCCAACACCAAAGTAATCCTGAGCCATGTAACAGGTGTTTCTGCTCAATCCCCATTGGTTTTTCCATGTGCATCTGAACGTGTCAAAACATCACAATATAGAACTATCATTTCAATGTTAATTTTGTTCACCAAGGGGGTTCCAGTTTCCAGTGATAAGACCAACCAACAAGATACAACTGGTACAGAGAGAAGCATTTATCTTAGATGAGATTTATAATAAACTTTCTGGTCAAGGTTCCTGCTCAGAATGCATTCTACAGAATGTCGACCCAATGACTTCCAAGATAGGTAAACACAAGATGCGACTGTAACAGAAGCTCAAGGGAGAAGCATTTTGAGCACAGTGGCGCACGTGTGACCACTGTGACTCCATTTCTGCAGTGACACTTCAATACTCAGTATCTTAGGGAATTCTGAGTAATTTCCATATCAAAAATTCTAAAAGTATCAATTTCAGGTGAGCAGTTTTAAATCAGAAAATACTCAATAGTTAATCATGACTCCTCAGGGCATTTCCTCTATATCCCTCTGAAGAGTTTTTCCAGAACATATGTGGTGTTCCCTGAAGAGGAAATGCCTCCACAAAGTGGGAACCAACATGAACAGGCCTCTGAATCAGCCCAGCTTCCTCACACAGACCGAAGGGGGCTTGTGTGGTTTCTTCAGTAAAGAAGGAAAGTGGAGTACGGATTTCATGTTGGAAATGGGAAACACTACCCTGTGTGGTCCTGTACCTGACCTTGAATGACGGGAGGTAAGAAAGGACCCAGTCCAGGCTAGGCCAAGCAAGCACTTAATAAGTGACTTCATCACTTATGATCCTTGTGTGAAATTCTACTCTACCAGCAGCGCTGGATTCAAGAATCTATTTGCCATCATATCACTGACATGGAGTGTTAGGTGGCTAATAAAGAAAGTGGAATTCTAGGTAGCATTTTAATAATACGTCCTGAAGACCAAGAAGAAAGAGATAAGGTAGATAGGATTTTAAAGTTATATATGTCTTAAGCAGCACCAAACAAAACTTAAAATTTTGTATCATGCAGTAAAGCTGAATGTACGATCATTCCAGACTAGTTTAGAGAAAACAAAGTGTCCATATAAATGCCTTGATTTTAGCAGTGATAATTCTCACCCCAAAACATGACAGATTTGTTATATTTTTATTTATTAAATAGATTTAATTATATTCCTTCTGAAGTACAAAATAGAATAAATCATACCATAAAAGAAGGTAAGATACGGTAATAGGATGGTGGCCAATTAATACACATAATTTTTTTTCTGGACAGACACCAAATTACCTAAAAGGATTAAGACATAATTCTAGAAGCAGCACTACTTGGAAGATTATTTGGCATTTAAATACTGATTTCCAAAGTGCCAGATGGCAAATCTAAGCGAGCGTATGTGGTCACATGCAAACAAGTCCCAACGGTGACTGAGGATGAGAAGTTGTCACGACTATTACCGTACAACTTAAAAAATTCATCTATTCCGATTGCTCACCTGAAATGACCTTGAACAAAATCTCTAAAAGTGTGGCTTGCACTTTTTTTTCTTCAGACATAATCTGCTTCATTTTATAATCTAAGCAGGCAGTCCTATTAGAACTGAGTAGGGGCAAGGCATCGTGTTTCTTACATGCAGAACATGGAGTTTTTCTATTTGGTTCCATCAGCTCCCAGGCGTGGCAGGCCCACGGAGCAACAGTTCCTCCCTGACAACAAGCTTGCTGTGTCTAACTTATCATCGGCAACCTTCCAGGGGTCCAGTTGAGGCATCAAGGCTGCTGTCTGTGTCTGAGGCCAGCGTCTGCTCGGTGGACATGGACGAAATGTCATTGATGGATGATGACTGAGAAGGCGTGGTGTTGCTATTTACTGCTGCATCTGTGCTAAGAAAACCAAATATAATAAAATCTGAGGCATGACACTGCTGCAGATGCAGGCAGGGAGATGTCAGGCCACTATGCAGCCCTGCCCTGCTGCAGTTTCCTCCTCTCATTCTTGGTCTAAACAAGAAGTTAGTCTACCGTACATTCTGAACTTCCCCTGGAGTCTTCCTTAGGCCTGGAATCAAACCTTCCCGTGTCCTTCCCTGCAACATTCCCCTCCTTTCCCTCGTGACTGGACATCATATATGTACTTACTATGTCAGCTAGTTAAAAATACCTGCTGATTTAAAAAAGATATTAAGAGAAAACTGATGGATTTATCCTAAAAATATCAGTATTGCCAAAGGCTTAAGCCCAAATAGGATTTGAGGGTCATATAGACATTTCAACTACAATCAAATCATAAGCACTTTGTCCAAGGAAAAGAGCGACAACCTTTTTAAGAATTCTCTTGTAATAAAAACACCTTCTGAAATAAAGACTGTCTACAAACAAAAGGAGAAAAAGAAAAATAATTTAGCGGCCTCTTGTTAACTTTATTTTTGTTTTGTAAATCCCCAAAACTGACATGTTGATCTCTTAAGGTAAACGAAACTATCCTATTTCCCACTATGCTTATTTCACTCCAGTTTGAGCAAAAAGGGAACACCCAGGCTCCATGTCTGCAGCCTTAAATTTGTTTTATCAACAAACACCTTCATTTGTGCTGGACTTATATGACCTGGAGGTGCTTGACACATAAATCCAATAAATATGAATTAAAAAATCCAAGAAAAGGAAGTGAGGAGTGTACTCTGCACCCATGTGTATGTATGCATTCTCCAGTGGGGGTGGGCTGAGAAAGCAAACACACCTGGGGGGTCAATTTGAATCCCACCCACATAAGTTTATACCTCATATGTTATGCTTCTAATAATCATGGTTGTTAATCAGGCTTCCACCACTAGGCAGATCAAGTAGAAAAATGGGAGAATCACATGAACAATTTTCTCAAAAGCAAACCAACTCCATTTTACCTAGATTCACGTTAATTTTCCCTTTCAATGGGGTGGGGCCAGTACAAAGGGGGTCATGCATATTGAAAATGCTTTAAATTCAATTTCCTCATTTATGAACAGAGCAGACAGCAGCTGTGGCAGGCATGGAATAAGAATGCTTATAATGTGGTTAGTTTGGTGAGGCACATTGGTGATACGCCGACTGCCACCAACCAGGACAACTGAAAAGGGGGAGCTGTTTCACACAAGGAGTTTTCAAATTCCATGTGGGCCAAGCTGGCATCTAACATGCTGCTGTCATTTTAAGGAATCAAAACTATCAAAGCAATCACTAACCTGAAGGTTGATCTTTTACACCATTCTTGCTTCTTTCTTCCCAATCCATTACTTCTTTGTAAATTAGCTCTTCAAATAGAAATGCAAGTTAAAATGCTTCATCAGTATCTTTGTATCTCTAAATCCTGCTTCCAAATCAACTGGAACCATTCCCAGGGCACTGAGGTATGTTATTTTTAACTGTGACATATGGTTAGGAAAGTAATATAGTCTAGCTAGACTAGAACATCCATGCTTTGATCCATCCTATCTTTTCAACCCAACTATTAAGGCAGCCAAGAGAGTAGGGTAGTTCTGAATCCATGAGAGGGTTTTACAGAGAGGACAGAGAACTTGCAAAGTGACTGTAGCAGAACATTTTCAAGTTCTGTATTGGGTGTCCTCATGCCCGCTTACATGTTTCTCTCCACCATTACTTGTAGGTCCCCAAATGTAGCCAGTATCCACATGTAGGCTAGAAGCCTCTCCAGTCTGGCCAGATAGTAATCCAAATACCTCAGTCTTTTTTTGGCTTCAACCCCAGCTTCCTCAACCTTCATTTGTAAGAAAAATTCATTTTCTGCTGAGGAAGCTTTCAGGGGTTCCTAAAATTCTGGTATCATAAGCTGAACGAGCACACTGCAGGCACCTACCGAGGCCTGCGAGCGGCCTTTGGTAACAGGACGCGGCTGCGGGCAATGTGCCACAGAGGTGTGCATGCAGGTCCCTGGCACTCTGGACACCCTGGGGAAGGGCTCTTGGGCAGGACGCATCACCGCCTGACTTGCACAAGCCATGGTGCACCCCACACTGACTGTGCTTTATAATGAAAATGGTTAGTTCGCTCATTACTGGTTTAGTTTGTTGTGGGTTGTTTAGTTAATCTTATAATCTTTTGAAACAAATAATATGTGATTCATAGGGCTTCTCTTTAATTCTGTTGTTTTTAAGTTCTTTTTCTACTAGGAAGTGAGGAGAGACAAGGATAAGTGGGCTGTGGGGGTCCCCTGCCCGTCCCCTGGAAAGGCTACAGCTGAAAAGTGGAGAGCCACCCCTTTACAGACTGCAAGAAAGGTGCTAAGTAAAGATCAGAATAAGCTCTCTCTTTACCTTTCCATTCTTCAATTGCATGTTCTCTTTCTTCTAACTGGGCATCATAGATTTGAGGTGGTGGCTAAAAATTAAATTATACGTAAAGTCAACAGCTCAAAATATAATGAGGCCTGAAGCAAAAGGTAAATCATTTGCGAGATTCTAATCTCTGATAGAGAGGTATTTTCATTCAATACATGGCTTAGTAAATATTTCTTCACAAGTGTGATATTACATCAATTTCAGAATCAAAATTAGGGAAAAATTAACCAAAAAAATAAAGCTATTATGGTCTTAATAATCACCTGACCTTAAAACACTCTAAAGATTGTGCCCAAATGTAATTATAAAATTAGGAATCACACGCTGCTCCCTAGAGATCCACCCTGGACAAGGCACTGTGCTAGGAAATAGGGAAGGCACCAAACACAGCTCAGGTTTACAGGTCTTCACAGCAGGACCACCAAACCCAACCCCCAATTCGTAAGTAGGCCATTCCCAAAACCTGTTTAAATGTTTATAAGTTGGATTCTTTTCATATAAAACAATATTTAAAGTGGTGGTTAAATCTAGATGCTGAGACATAGAACCATGTTCTACGATGGCATACATCAGCAGGTCACAATGTGGTTAATTCACTGACAGCTACGGCCCAGCAAAGCCAGAGCTGCTATGGGGAGATGCACGGGAACATCCAACTCAGAAGGGTAGCTCCCTAGCAGGGGTTTCTGAGGAAGGATAAATAAACCTGTAATTCTCAGCCAGTTTCTTAGCCTTTCTCCTGGGCAGCCTAAACAAGAGGATGTTAGCAAAGCCAAGGTGCAGGGCAGACTGATGGGGCACACGCAGTGAACAGTGGCATCCAATGAAGGCATTATACCCCCGCAGCAGCAGCCTCTGCCTCCCCAGGTACTCCGAGCTAGAGCCCGAGGGGCCCGTGTCCCTGAAGGGCCCCAGATTCTCAGACAACCCTGGCCCCTTGGTGATCAGGAGTCCTTTTAAATCTAGGACTTGCTATCCGTATGTAGCCCCTCCAGACTAACAGATGGAAGGGCAGGGACACAGACACCTCTACACATAAGTCTTTTCAAAATAGATGCTTACCGCTTCTGCCTCAGCAGGATCATACCAAACGGTGATGTAAGGGTGGCGCAATGCTTCGTCCACAGAGATGCGCTTGTCAGGATCTATCACTAACATTTTTGATAACAAATCTCTGGCTTGACTTGCTAGGTGAAAACAAATATTAGATTAATAAACTAATGCTGTTAATCTGGAACACAGAACATGTAACAGCACAGAGAGCAAAGATGTAGTAACTGAGAGCTCTTTGATAGGTTCCAAATCAACTCATCCTTTCTCTAAGAATAAGTCAAGCAGCCACTCTCACTACAAACCAGATTTCGTAGTTTCCACCTCTACATCTGGGCGGGGAGGAGGGACGTGGCTCTGGGGAGAGGGTTCAGGCAGCTTCCGAACAGGCCTGGACAGGCTGGCCGTGGCGAGGAAAGCTGCCTCCAGGGAGGGCACAGGTACTAACTGAGGGGGCCACCGCCAGGAAGGCAGCCCGAAGCACGGGCAGGTGACTCTTCTTGATGGCACATTAGAACGACATCAGGACAGACATTTTAAGCCACACAATAATATCATGTCTGCACAGGTAGAACACTTCACAGAAGCCTCTGCTTTGCCTACCTGTATATAGTGTTGGAAACATGCAACTTTTTTTTTTCAATCTAGAGATTAATAGAAAAAAACATGACTAGTTCAATAGCTTAGTTACATATAAGGCTCACCTAGGTTTTGGCAATTAAAGGTCACATGTGTGGGCAAAGCAGAGGTGGGCTTCTCTGGCTGAGGCACAGTTCACCTTGACATGGACAGAAACCAGTCTATTCTCTTCTCCTAAACACGTTTTGGAGATGGGCACAGGAGAAGGGGAGGAGGAAGCCTATTCTATGGAATGATAATATGGGTTGACTCCAGCTGGACAAGAATCTTTGTTCAAGTGCTCTTTATACCTGAAAACTGACTGAATCTCAATTGCTGTAACCAACAGAAGAGTCTTTCAGACTGATGTGAACATTGCCCTTTTGGCCTGAAGCTTCAGTTAAGCCACATCAGAGGACAAAACCTCTAGGTCTTTCCACTTGCCCTCCGCACTGTCTTCATTTTAGTCTGTGCATGACCGTATCTGAGGATCTCAAATACTTTTTCTCCCAATATTCATAGGTTTCAGAACGCAAACAGGAAGACTTAAAGCTTCACCCACACTATGAAAACAGATATGAGGAGAAAGGATATCTTACTTTTTATTTTGTCTCGTTCCGATTCTGATGGGAATATCCAATCTGGAAAGAGTTCTTCAAATTTGATGCCAGGATACTTGGGCCTGTTTTCTACATAATTCCTCACAGTTGGCTGAAGTTTCTTCATGAAATCCACAGACGGTGTCCCTAGCTGTTCAATAACTTTATTCCACTGATCAATATCTAAGGAGTTCTTGAGGAAAATACAACTGAAAGGCCTTCTATTGGTTACATGAAGCAGCGTCATTCAGAGAAAACCTCCAATTCTATTTCTACTCATCGACAAGTATTTAACTAGGCCACCCCACCAGGTAAGCACATTTTGAAATATTATTCAAATAAGGTTTGGGTTTGAAAGTTTAGACTATTTTGAAAAACTCCTACACCTTGCCTGTTTGTAAACTGATTACAGGTTATGAAATCAACACAATGGGGTCTATATGCCTTCCCATTCTAGATCAAAATTAAGTTATTTTGGAACTAAAGAATGCCTGTGACAGAAATGATTCAACATGAAATTTAAACTTTACTAGGCAAACTGAAATCAGTTTCACACTAAAGCTAGTCAGACTCAAAGCCCTTGGAGTACACAGCCCTGTAAGGCAGGCCTAGGGGGACTGGGGAGTGAGAGGCAGGCAGGAGATGGGGCTCCGGGCATGTGAGCCCCCCATATCCATCCCCATGGAACCACATGCTTCCTGTACTTGGGCTCTGGCTGGGCAGTGGCAGCTTTGAGAAGTCGTTCTGTTCTGCTGGGCACTGGCCCTGACCATCACTGTGATACCCAGCAGTGCATTTTGTTTCCCTGCAGAGTACGTGTCCTGGATCCCAGATGTGGGTGTGAAGCAGACACTGAGCAGGTATCAGGAAATCTCCCCTGGGTCTCAACATTCTTGTTTGTGAAATGCAGATCACACCAGCTCTGCCCGTTTCACAGGCAGCTTGATAAGAGTGGAAAGAGATTCTGAAGCCATAAACAACTACACGAGGGCATGCCTGCCAGGAGGTCTCACACAAATAGCAGCCGAACAAGGGACTGAGCGAGGTATATCCTAGGAAAGTGAAGTTGTCACTGGGAAAGAACTAGGGAACAGGTACATGTTCTCCCAAAGAAAAAGCACAACTCAGCTCTTCCACAAAATGTTGGCCTTGCGTGGACCTGCTTGGGGAGTGGGCTTTGGATTTAAATCACTAGCATATCCTTTCTTTGGTCCTCTGTTTGTGCACACTGCTCAGTCAGACTCATGCAGAGTTCAGGCCCTTCTCAGCACCAGCACGTCCCCTCCTTGGTGGCTGCCTCTGTGGCCTCCCACTGAGCAACTACTGCCCTGAGCTGCCACAGGTCGCTCACTGTACCAATGGGGACAAAGGCCCAGAGAGGCCCGGCCCTTGGGGTGCAGAGCCACCGCTTGGGGGTCAGAAGCTGGGCCCCAGTAGCCTGGCTAAAACTTCTTTTCCCTGCAGGCCACGTGAGGACAGGAGTCCCTTTTTACCCCAGGTCACGAATCTAAAGCAACTCTGAGAACTGCAGTCTGTTTTCCAGGATCTTTTCCTATCCTAGTAATTTTTAATCTAATGTTTGAAAAGGTTTGGCAAAACTGTCTTTAGAAAATAATGTTAATCTTTGTGTTTTGAAAACGACATTAGGTGAACTTATATATAAAGTTATTCATTACTGACAGTGCAAGATGTTAATAGAAATATTAAATTAATGCACCAAAAAGTACCCACATTTTTCATTTTTAAACTTTCTGAAGAAAATATTTCTTAATAAAAAAAGGAAAGGTAGAAAATGAATAAGAACTGAAAGAGCCGAATGTTAAGTAGATTTTTCTGTATTATTTATCTTTAGAATATATCAACTTTTCCCTCTTCAATTGTGCTTTTTTGCAAATTAAATAATTTACAGTTTAAAACGAGTGAATCTAAGGTAAGGCTACAGAAAATTGTTAGAAAATTTATTGGAACAAAATAGAATGCTGTATATAACTTCACATAAAATATGTTATATGAAAAATGTCAAGGAAGGTAAACACAATGATAGGAATAAAATCTTTTCATTCCAAGTTTGTGTGCGAAGAATTTATATTACAAGAAAAGCACCCTCATAAAATTATAAAAAACTAAAATTACTTTGATAAAATACAAACAAAACATTGAGTTCACAACTTGATTTCCTTTAAAAATTACCATCCATCTGCCAATGGGAAGAGATCACTTTAAGCTTTCGTAACATAAAACAAAATCAAAGACTAATTAAAATATTAGTGGTTAGAACATAAATGAAAAAGGGTATATATGAAGAACCAAGTTAGCATAACAAATACTAAAGATGGAAGAATATGAGGAATATGAGGAAAGAAAGCTATTACGAATATATTACCTATTTCCCTTCATGCTCTATGTCATTAACATGATTTGCTGACCAGTGTCAGTTAATCTTTTGCATTTTATATTTATTTAAACTTCCCCAGTGTGTCACAAAATAACCTTCTAGATGGATCTTTTAAAAATTTCTATGACATGTCAGCAGAGTAACAGGAAAATATAATGTGAATTGTTCCTCATATACTTTTCATTTTAATCCTTTTCACTTAGGGCTTATGATTTGTGCTTCAGTTCTTGCTTTGGGGGAAATATTTTAATGCATACCAATAACTAACAAAACTGCATATTAATTAAATTACAGACAGCAACTTTCCTAGCTAAATTAATTGAATGAACTAAATTAACAGTATTTTCACTTAATTATCAGAACACATTTGTCAAGGAATAAATCAATTTATTTTAAGCCATTTTTGGTGAGATGAAGAACTAATGTAATTGGTTTAACTGTAAGCCTCAGTAAAATCATTACAGGTAGTCAAGTGAAGAAGAACACGTAAAATCGTAAAATCGAACCATTTGGCTTGTGACACTGTGATGAGCGTCATAACAACCCTCTCAGGACACAGTCTAGTAGCGCCATCTTCCTTTTGAGTTCCTGCTACCATTTGGTATTTATGGAAAGCATGGCCGGGAAGGTCCCGGGAAGGATACGATCAGTGCCTTGGAATATCACACAACCTTTCACCAGCTCTCCCATGATGCAACCCACTGACCAGATATCAACTGAAAATAAAATGAAATGATAAAATTATGAAGTGCCATGAACAAAACAAAGGTGAGGAAAAGGAATTCTAACAGTGTTCTAAACACACAGATATGGAAAAATAAATTGCTAGCTAAGGCATGGTGAGAATGACTGTAGGTCTCATTTTGGCCTTTGGTTTGCAGCAATCTGGGCTTCTGGTGCCAAAGATCCCGATACTTTACAGCATTAAAAAACAAACCCCAGAAATGAGAAGGCTGTGCCCAGGCTGCACCCCTGCAGCCCCTCCACCCCTAGGACATGCGGGGTCTCCCCCGGAGAAGGATACAGTCTCTTCCTGGGAACAGGACTTTGTGGAGGACCATTTCTGCCATGATGCACCCGACAGACCAGATGTCCACTACCAAACACCAGGTGATTAAAGCCAGCCGGAGGCCCCCACGACTTTCCTCAACCCCCTCCCGCACAAAGACAGACCCACCCCGCTTGCCAATGGGAGCCTCTGCAAATATGGACACCACACCTCCTGAGCGGTCCTCTCCTAAACTGCGGCCTCAGCAGGGCCTCACTGGGTCGGGCCTGCTCATCTAGGCTCTGGGTGAGGCCCGACCAGAGGGGGCCCTGACTTCCGGCCACTCACCTCACAGAAGGCCGGGCAGAGGGCTACTTAGTGCCCTTGCTGGTGAGGGTGGAGAAGGAGCTAACAGGGAACACAGGGGGCCCACAGAGCTGTGTCCCTCCTAGTGGGAGCACAGGTCATAAGGTGTCCAGATGAGCTTGGAGCACAGCTCACTCCAGACCACCTGAGCAAACTTTCTTGCCTCTTTTTTTTTAAACAAGTAAATGTGATTTGTTCTTTTTGACGAAATTTGTCAAAAGCTGACTTTTAAAGAGCTTTGATGTTGCTAGAATAAGTTATGTTTTGATGTTAAAAAACACCAATTTTACACAAAAGAGAACATGTTGCATTATTCCATTTATATGAAGTTCAAAAATAAGTAAAAGCAATCTGTGGTGTAGGGGCTGAGACCTGAATGGAGGGCGGGGCCTGGGTGCTGGTATGCAGGCGGCTCCCACTGAGTTGCACACTGGAATGTGCAGGCTTTTCTGTAGGTATGTTAGACTTTGATAAATGCTCAAAAACATCAATTTCAAAGAGAATGCTTTAAACCAATGGAAATGTGAAATTAATGATTTCTTATCTGTGGACCAGGATGATACATATAGCATGCAGTGCCCACATTCTACTTCATACAGTTCATGGGAAAAACTAGTGACGACCAACAGTGCTGTTTTTCAACACCTTAGCCTCTTCGGGCTCCCTCTGGACTCACCGTTCTCTTTGTAGCCCATGCCCAGGATGACTTCAGGTGCCCGATAATAGCGCGTTACCACATAGGGGGTCATCATGAAGTTGGTGCACGCTGTCCGGGCCAGGCCGAAGTCAAGGATCTTAAGTGTGCAGTCTGATTTTACTACGATGTTGCTAGGCTTCAAATCCTAGGACAGAAATAGTTTAAATGAGTGAAATGAGCTAAAGCATACTAACGCAGTGACCTCAGATTGGCAGGGATTTAGGATAGTCAGTCCATGATTAGAGAAGGATGTGACAGTGCTGGGGGAGAAGGAACCCTGGGATTTTGGAGCAATTCTGGGAACTCCTACTCTCAAACTGAAATGAACACAAATCAGCCTAAAGAGGTCACATAGTTGCCTTTGCCCCTGGGATGGAACTCTTCACCACATTCCTTGGCTTAAGACCTTCTGTGAGCTTCCATGAGCAATCCACCCCTCCCCCACCATGCCTGGTCATCCCTCAGGTTCGAACAGAAACATAATTTCAGCCACTTATGTAATTTACATTTTTAAATAGCCACCTTAAAAAGACTGACCAGAAACAGGTCAAATGAATGTTAATAGTATATTTTATTTAATCCATATATCTACAGTATTATCATTTTAGAATGTAACCAACACATAAACATTATTAATGAGATATATTACATCCCTTTTTTTAGTCCTGTCTTTGAAATCCATTGTGTGCTTACAATTATAGCCACATTCAGAGTATTCAATAGCCTTAAAGTGGCTCGTGGCTACCACACGTACAAGCCCAGGGCAATTCTCTGACCCCACAGGCTCCCCGTGGCTTTTCCTCCCCAGGGAAGAATTCCTTGCCCAAGGACGCAGCACTGCCCCTGAAGCTCCCTCCTCTCGGGCTCCTGTGCGCTCTGTGAGAGGGGCCCTGCTGTGCCCAGACTCCAGCCGAAGCAGCACACACTAGCAAAGGTCTGCCAACACACACCACCCACCTCCCGCCACCACATTCTCCACGCCTCAACACCCCTCCTGCAGGCTTTTCCCTTTTAACTTTAGGGCCCTTCTCCATGGTGAGCCCCACACCCCAAGCCCCTACTCAGGCCACAGGAATCTTGCCTGGGACTCCAGCCTGCAAACCGTCTCGTACAGCGTGACTTCTAAACAATCCACATCTATTATTTTCACAAGTTTCCAGTGCGTAGCTACAGCGTCAAACTGCCAAGTGGCACCACACAGTAGGACCTGGGAGCACATTTTTGGATTACAAATTGCTAATAGATAAAATGCTCAGCTTCATGAAAACAAAACAAACCTCCAAACGATGAGGAACCCATTTTAGGCTGTCCTGTGGCAATGAAAAGAGCGGCACCTGGTGCTGCCAGCAGAAGCCCACACAGCCCCTTCCTCACCCTGCGGTGCGGACACCAGGAGGCACTTATCTTTACAAGAGGCTGATTTTTAAACAATTTGCAATGCCTGTACTTTATCCGCTGCAGCCCAGGATCCAGCCCTGCCTTGACCTACAGCCTCGTGAACCCGGGGAGAGCTGTAGTACTCCACGCCACCTCCACGGTCCCACCACTAATCAGAAAACACTCGCCCCGGGTTCCACCACTAATCAGAAAACACTTGCCTCAGGCAGCACCCACCTTCAACCCTACCCATTTTGACCACGCCCACCACCTCCCCTGCCTACCACACCCACTCCAACCCTGCCCATCTATGACCACGCCCACCACCGGCCCTGCCCACTTCCGGCAACGCCCATCTCACGCACCCTCACCTGTGGGAACTAACTGTTTTGTAGGAACAGCATGCGTTACGGCCATCTGCTGGATTAGTATGATGACAAAATGCAAATACGGTTGTCTCCCGTGGCCAGCCGCCCGGACAGGGAGGGGCGACCCCTACTGGTCGCCAATGGGAGGTGCTTAGCAAAGCCCCGTGGCTCCTAAGGGCTCCCCACGCCCCGGCCATCTCCCACTAGCCTCCACACTCCACACACACCAGAGGCAGCTTTCCAAACCAACTGGGCTTGCGGTTTCACAGTGCTAAAGACAATTCTGCCCTTACAAATCTTGAAAACCGTCCCAAACAAGGAACATAAGAAACGATAAAGTACAGATGACACCTAAACCTGGGGACATGACCCACGCAGGGTGGGGATGACTAATGGAGGGTGGCATCCAGCAGCCAACAAGAGTGTGCAAAACATGTTACCAAAGACCGGTCGGAGCAGGGGCACAGCAGGCGGGGCGTGCAGTGTAAACCGCCCCATTCCCTTGAGCTCTCAGATCACACAGTGGGAGGCATCTGGTCTTGGGAAGGAGGACCCTACAACAGCGTGTTAAGTGCCCACTGCCTTCATTTCCCGTCTTCCCCACAGGCACCCGCAGCCACTTAGGTGGCCGACGGAACCCTGGGACAGGAGACTACGCAGACACCTGGAGCACGAATGGACATGAATTCTAAGTGGGCCCTGAAACCCCAAGACCCAAAACATCGTCATCACCTGCCCCCGCTTCCGGGGGCTGCGGGGCGCCAGGTAATCAGTGGGGACCAGGCCAGATCATTTCCAACGGTGTTATGACAGAGGCCTGGGCAAACTGAAAGAGCATGCTGTCAATCCCACAGAAACGTGAACGGCTCTGATCTGCTTTGCTAGTCAGTATGGAAGGACACACTGCCCATCCGTGGCCACATGCTGTCCCTGCGGCCTTATGAACCTGCCCTAGCAATGCCCGTGTCCCGCACAGCAGCCGCAATCAGGGCGAGCTGGGTCAGCCTCGGCAGCCCATGTTCTCGGATCCATTCAGCTTCGTCACGGGCTGGACTAGTGAACTAAACTTGGATACGAGAGGGACCCCTGCTCCCTGCATCCTTTCAGTTTCAATGCTGGCATTAACCTCCAACCTCTCCACACTCCAAGTTCAATGTTTTTATTTATTCTCTTGAGGGGGGCAGTTTCAGGTCTCCACTTGGCCTTTCCCAACACTTGCTTCACAGGCCAAGGAATCAAGGTAGGGATCACCCACCTGCTGAGTGTGAGTTCCAGTCATACACTCAGGGGCTGGGGAGATGACTGCCAGTGGGTCTGCAGACCTGGCACCCATCGAGAGCCACCAGACCCACAGCCCTCAGGAAGGAGTCTGGGTCACGTCAGGTAAGCCACGGAGACCTGCCAAGGTGATGGCTGAGGGCACGCAGAGGGGGAGAGAAGGGGCATCTGCTGTAGCCGCAAGGTCAGCTGCAGTGATGGGGCGGTCATTCACCCCACCCACCTCCCTCTTCTCAATTTCCTTTGGGAAGAGAGACCATGGGGAGCAGGGGAGCTGCTTCTGACCCGTGCATCTCAGGCAGTGACCACACAGGGCCCCAGGCCTTCTCCTGTGAGACACCAGCTTCCTCTTGTGGGCGGTATGAGGGCCCTGGGCCAGCAAAGCTTTCAGAGAGCTGCACTGTAGCCGCTCCCACGCGTCTGAACTGTGCTGCCCTCCGCCAGCCCCCCCATCTCCTCCGACCTGCTCCCCCTGTGCTTCCTCTCAGGCCTTCTCCCTGGACATCTCTTGCACATCTAATCCCATCATGGCATGCTTATGCCTTCGATGAAAAATCCCATGCACTCTATGGGGTGAGAGCAGCAGAGAAGCAGGAAGGGACCTGGCTGAGTGCAGGAAATTCTAACCTCAGTGAGCGGCCCACACAGAGATAGTGTGGACCACAGCACTAGGAAAAGGCTTGGGAAGTGGTTGGCAGGTACTGTGGAAGTGGGGTTAGTAATGGGACACTAAGGGGGTATTTCAGAAGGTCCAGGAAAGATAAAGGTAGACCTCCCAGAACTACAGCTCCATCCCAGAAGAGAGGCTTGGGCCCCTTCTTCACTCCTACTGGCCCATTATTTAGAAGAGCTGAAACCAAGATTCTAGATTTGGGCCCAATACTGACAGATATGTTGGGATGAGGCACATGGAGGGTGTGGGTGAGGGGCCAGCTAAAGGCCAGTGGGTCTGCATTCTGCCTCTTGAGAACCGCAGCCCCACTCCATACAGCCTCTAACACAGCAGCCAGGCTTCTATTCCACAGTCAAGAGGCCGGAAGAACCTTTGCTAGAGAAACTAAATGATTCTCAGAGAAAAGACCTGCAAGCAGAGCCCCCTGTGGCTTTCTGTTGCCCAGAGAAGAAGCTGTCATTCGACAATCCCAACCCATGCACTTCTCCCACTTGGTCTTTGAGTATTTCCATCTTAAATAGCATCAGATGACACAGGATCACCAGACGTTTGGGGAAAGCCTCACACATGAAGGGGACAGATCAAAGCACACTAAAAAAGGAACTCAGGGGAGATAAAAACCATGCAGGCAGCAGTAAAAAACTTCAAAAAATCTTACCCTTGGAGAGATGATAGGGTATCCATGCAATAAGAACAAAATGCTATAAAAAGGACATTTTAAAGGTAAAGAGTTCCAGCTAACTGGTGCTTCAAAGAAAGAGAAAATAATGAACACAGTGAAGAAGGTATTCTGAAAGAAAGAATACAAATTTTCCAGAATTCCTTCCAGGCTGAAAGGCCCCAGTGCCCACCACAATTTAATGAAACAAATGTCCACATCAAGGCATATCATCATAAATCTCAGAACACATGAAATAAACATTTTAAAGAAGTTTCTGGAAATTTACAACCCAAATCAGGGCACCAGCAAAGGCTCAGTAATAAGAATGGCATCAGAAAGCTCAAACAGGTTCTGATGTTTCACTTACAACGTGGGGGCGACTGGTTTGCAACTCAGCATTCTATACCCAACCAAACCTTCAATCATACGACAGGAAAGAACAGTTTCAGACATCTGAGCCCTCAGAGAATTTACCTCCCCTGTCTGGGACAGCTATGGAGGATATGTTCCACCAAAACAAAGGTGTAAACTGTATGTAATGGCAGAGGGGAAGGAGGCGGGAATCTACCACAAGGGAGAGGGAAGGAAATCCCCAGGAAAATGCTGGGGTGCAGTCCAGAATAACCCCACCAGTGCAGACAGGAGCAGTGCTGAGGTCCCAAGGGAAGGAGAGTTCTTGGAGTGACAGGCCTGGTGAAACTGCTAAGACATCTGGATGCACTGAGACTAGACCTAGACACCTGGCAGGAAGCTTTGACTTAAGTTAGCAGCAAGAACACAGAAAGTGACTCCCTCTTTGAAAGGCAAAACAACAAAGGCCAAAACTGAAACCAATAAAAGCCAAGTGTTAACTGCAGGGGTAAAAAGTTCAAAGGAAAAGAAATACAGTCATGGTGTAAATATAAGGCTCGGCTGTGAAAAGCATTTACATGATCATGATGATGTTAAAATACAGCATCAATCGGATCCAAACTTAGTTACACTGTGATACTGGATGGAGGACGGGATCAGGAGAAGTGATGGGGAGGGTCTGGGGTGGTGAAATAGAGCTCAGTCTGTACCTTATGCCCCAAACTGAAAAAAATCAGCTAACAGAGAGCTAATTATATTTCACTATATGGAGATAAACACCAAAGTATCAGCTAAAATAACCCAAAGAATTCGCTTCTGGGAGAGAAAAAGGGAGGAGGTAGAGATTCTGAGTTTTAAAATAAATGTTTGATCCTTTATTAAATAAAAAACACATCAACCAACTTGTTCAACGAGTGCAGAGCAGTTATGTCCAAGATGCTCCTGGTTTTGAAATGCACAAGTTAAAATGGACATGAGAATAGACATGTCCTGGTATTAGCGCAAGAGTCGTCAGCTTACAGTCAGGAGGGAAACATCCAGCTGCCTGTCACTGCCCCTCCAGGGACACTGCAGGGCTGGGGCCTTTCACTTCTTTTAATTTTTTGAATTATGTAAGGTAGAAAGGAGTGGTATTGTGGGTGTTTTATTTTCCGAATTAAAACTCATGTTTAGTATGAAACCGCTTACAATATGTAAAACTGGAAGTGTGTATCCATGTGTAGTAGTGTACACAGCAAAACAGACCAGAAAGGGCCCCAGAAAACCATTAACCCACTAAGGGGAGAGCTAGCTCATCACCTCCTGGGCCCTGGCCTCTCACTATGTGCTTTTGCCACTCGTCTTGCAATGAGCACGTGGTACTTCCATGAGCGAGAGCCCAGGAGTATGTGAACCGGAGGGAACAAGGCAAGGGGAGGGGATGGTGAGGCCCATGGGGTGGCAAACGGAATGGTAAAGTGGTCCACAGGGTCATGTGCTCAGGTCTTCCCAGGCTCCTAAACAAAGGAAACACTTCTCCGGCCTCTATCAGACAGCAGGCCTGGCCCAAGCCACAGGGACCACAGCTGCCCAGATGCCTGCACATGCGCACTGCAGCTCTTACAGGTCCGAGACCGGGAGGCGGTGCTGCTCTCCCAGGTATCTCTGGGCCCAAGGCCAACCGTGACCCTTTACAAAAATACTAAGGCTTAACATAACAAGGTCCAATAGTCTGAGAACTTATTCTAAAGCATAAATTTAGTAAAAAATATACTTAAGGCATATTAAGAGAGCCTTAATTTATATAACAGACTGAAAATTTTAGGAAGAGAAATAGAATGGCAGGTTGGGAAATCTATTTTTAATTAAACAAATCAAATATGCCTATTTTAAAGCAAATTCATCAAGAGAATCTATATTATTTTAACCGAACACTTGGTGGCAGCAAAGACTGAGTTTTAAGTAATGGCACACTGATCAGGAGCCTGGCGTTTATCAGGGTGCCAGGCCCCCACCAGGCCCCAGGAGACCTGAGGCCCAGGTGCGGTGGACAGGTAAGGGCTCAGCCCCCTCTGGGTGGATGGGCCTCCATTTGGTGGCTACTGTGGAACCAGCCTCTCTTGGCACCTACCAGATGCACCACATCTGTAAAAACTTGTTTTTTTCTATGTGAAGAGGCTTCACTGACCTTGTCTTCCTGTCTTCCACCCCACACAGATTTTAGTTCAGAGAAATTGCGACTTCTGACGTTGGACCTTAATGTCTAAAGATAGTTTGTCAACAGAACCAGCATGGTAGAAATTTAGGGAATGCTAAGGATGTTTCCAATAAAATTTTACCATCTCTGCCTGGAGTCTCACTCAACATTTTAGTTCTTAAGATTCTGTCATTATGCTCCGCTTACAATGGTACAGTTAAAAAATACCAAAAACTAACCAGCTTAGAGAAGCACATTACCTCCCTGGTTTTGAAATGTTATTTCCTGACAGTAGACGCAGCACTTGTCCTTCAAATCCCAACCTTGGCCCAGGCAAAACGGCCACCCCGAGCCGTTCCAGAAGCCCCCACCACGGGGCCCGGGGTGCTGGAGTGGGAGAGCTGTACGACACACAGACGGATGTCTGGGCTACAGCCTGTAAAAGAGGTCTCAAGCAGCTGTATTTTTACTACATGGCCACTAACTTGCCCCCATCCCAAATCTAAACTCCTTGCTCATTAAAAATGGGACTTCAAATATGTCAAGATCATTAACAATAGGTGGGCCTGGGTAACTAGTGTTTGGGAGTCCTTTGTCCTTGCAGTTTTTCTCTAAGTTTTAAGTTACTTCAAAATGTAAAAAAGAATTTTTTTTTTAAAGAAGTATTCTTCTGCAGTATCACACTGAGCGGCTGGCTCATGCCTGCATCCCATGTGCCCAGGGAACCAGGCGCTCCACAGATGTCTTCTAATCTCAGTGATACCTGGAAACTCAACAGGATCCCATAGTTTATTTTCAACACTGAAAATTCCACACTGAAAAACATGAATTCTTTTGTAACTGAAGGCTTCTGACAATGAAATGATTGTGATTTTAAAAATAAAATGAACATGGCATTAATACTTACTCTGTGAATTATACCAGCTGAATGCAGATGTTTAATACCACAGAGCATCTGGTAAAGAAGGTAGGACATTCTTTCATGGTCCAACTCCATGTGAATAACCTGACATAAGTTAGCATCCATTAATTCCATAACCAAATACCTGAGGAAAAAAAAGATCAGCTATGTATACATGAATATTATCTGAAATTCCTTTATGGTTATTAAACCAGAGTTTTTATGAAAGCGGAAGAACTGGCCAAAGTAAGAGGAAAGCTTGTTTTCTCTAAACATGTCTAAGGTGTCCTGAAATGCAGCAAATGTATAATGAACTTTGTCAAAGTTGAAAACAGTACGAACACCTGACAACACAGTGCCTTTGAAGTTAAAAACGAAACAATTTTCTACTATATAAACAATCTCAAGCATTCATATTCTCCTACATCTTAAATTTTTGGCTACTGGGTCAGTCTAGCGATATAAAAGCCATGCCATTATTTCTCTCATCTTAAAAAACTTTTAACCTCACTTCCCCACCAGCTACTGCCCATTATTTTTGTCCCTTTGCAAGCACCCCAGAGAGGTGTCTCTATTTGCCATCCCCATTTCTGTTTTTTCCCAGTCCTACTTTGATCAGGCTTTGGCCCCACCACTCTGCTGAAATTGCCCTCTGCAGGCCCCTGTGACTCTCACGTTGCTAAATTCCATGGCCCGTGCTTCAGAGCTGGCTGACCCTGCCTTTATCCTCCTCCCAGCTTCTCCCAGTAGGGGGCCATTGCTGGTCCGTGGCCTTCTCCTCGTTTCCCTAGTCTCAGTGATGGGCTCTGGTCCCTGGTTTCAAGGCTTCAAATACCATCTATAGATCCTCAACTCCCAAATTCACACCTCTGACCCAGACCTCTCTCCTGATCACCAGGCTGTCTAGCCACCCCCCTTCACAGACCCTCTGGGTGTCCTAGACTCTACCCTCCCCAACCCGCTCTGCCTGGAGGCTTCCCCTCCTCAGCGGAGAGCACTTCCCTCCTGCAGGCGCTCAGGCCCAAATCACTGGTCTCTCAACTCTTCTCTAGCACCACACTCCTCTCTAGGGGCTCTACCTTCAGGACAGCCTCAGAGCCAGTCTCTCCCCTCCCCCTCACTGCTATCCCTCTGGTCTCAGTGGGGCTGCCACAGTCTCTCACCTGAATCACCACAGGAGCCTCCTAACTGGTCTCCTCTGTTCCCATACCTTATAGTGCAGTTCCCAAGCCAGAAACCAAAGTTGTTCCTTTTTAATGTAGGTTAGGTAAGCTGAGTACTCTGCCGAAAGTCTTACTGACTTGCCTTTGAGTAAATGGAAGTCCTTCCAATGGCCTAGAGGCCCAGGGCACCCTCTCTGCTCCCGTCCTCTAGCCATGCTGACCCCTTTCTGTTCTTAGAACACACCGGGCATGCTCCCGCTCCTTTGCACAGCCTGTTCCTTCTATCTTGATTCCATCTCCCCAGATATCTGTAGGACAAACCCCATCACCTCCTCCAAGGTTTCCTTCCGATGGACCAATCCAGTGAGGTGTTTCCCCAACGACTCTACAAAAAACCACCAACTGCCATGTAGCCCCCAGCACTCCTTAGCCAGCTCAGGGCTCTACCTCCATACCTGCCCAGTGTCACTTCTTCTTCTGATGCTGGATGCCCCTGTTCCCTGCCTTGCCTGCCAGCCAGCTCTAGCTGGGAGTATGGCTACCCACTGTGCTCAGTAACAAGAGGGGCTGTTGCCTGTTTTGGGGACTAGAGGATGTCAAGTACAGGACAGCATCCAGCACATGTTGGTCACCAAACATTTGTTGAATGAATGATGACAGCAGGAAAGTTAGGATGAAGTTGGGCATTATATTTCAATATGATAAATGCATATTTTATTTCATTGTTAATAAGTAAGATAATTCTATTTCAGATTTGGGAAACACACAATATTTAATGACTTAACCATTTCAAATAATAACGGTGAACACCTGAACCCTACAATCCTAGCTTCAGGGGACTGGAGAAAAACATTTTATATTTCAGTAAAGCAATTCAGTGCCATTAGTGGTCACTATCTGCTCTGAAGAAGTTACTTTCAGTCATCTTCAATTTGTTATGGAGACAATACCCATGTAGGCACAAACAGTTGGCTATTATTATCCATCTTCCTCAGTATTTCTCTTCCATGAAGAAAAGTGGCCAAGATAGCTCTAAAAATGTACTGCTGCCCACACTGCCTAAGCAAAAAGAGCGGCTACTTTCCTCTGTAAGTTTTCAGTCTTTGATGCATAGTGTGTTACTGATAAAAATGGTACTTACACATCTTGAAATTCTTCTAGAGTTTTCTGTGGTGTAAACACATTTAACAAACTAATTATCTGAAAAGAGAAAATCAATTATACCTCAGAACATCAGATAACATGATTATAAAAATTAAGTTTAACATCAGAATGTGTTAAAACTGGAAAAAAATTGCAGTGTAGCTAGGTATTTATTATTCATGTTTTTGCTTTTACCAAAACATTCTATTACATAGAGTTTGAAAAAATTAAATGATTAGGATTTCCCTTTGGAAGTAAGATGCACTTTTAATCAAATCACTTTCAAGTGTGCCTAGTACCTCGTTTTTACAGAATTGTAACACATAACATCTTTCTGGCTCTGAATATAAAAAAGCAGAAATACATAAAAATAAATGGCTAACAGATATAGATAGAAGAAGTTCAGCCTCACAAAGGAAAAGAAGGTGCCATTTGTCATCTATCAGATGGGCAAAGTAAAACAAAAAATAAACAATATACGGTGCTGGGGGATTTTGAAATAAAAGACATTCTCAGATACTCTTAATGAGATTGTAAAATGACTGTCTTCCTTGAGGTCAATTTGTTGGCATGTATTAAAACCAGAAGCGTACACAGTCTGACTCAGCAATCTTGGCCAAGAAATTCACCCAGACAGGTGTGCAAAGGTACATGTATAAGGATGGTCACTGCAGCACTGTTTACAATAGCACAAAACTGCGAGCAATCTAAATACCCAGTATAGGGACTGGTTAAGTAAATTACTGTGAATCTGAACTATGCAGCTGTTTTAAAAATGGTTTATATATATGTCTGTTAATATATATGAGACTGAGTAACATTCCATGTGGGACAAAAGCAGGATGCTGATAACATAGCTCATCTTGTTTATGTACGCAGTGTGTGCACATATGCATAGAATGCTCACCAAAATGTTAGTGATAGTGACCTGTAGGTGGTGGAATTCAAGGATTTTTGCTTTCTTTTTTAGACTTTGAATTTTAAAAAGTAGTAACCATGTATTTTTTGTATCCTGAAAAAAATTTTTTTAAGTAAAATAAAGCATGCATTGGTGAAATTAAATACAAGTACAGACCATAGACTCAAATGAATGAACTTCTCTTAGTTTCCTATTTAATGTCCCTACACAGGAAAGAGTCAGCACAAATGTTAAAACAAAGGGAATCATAGAGAATTGAATGTAATCTTAAATATTCGTCTCCCTGCAACAAAAAAGAGGTCACACGGGGTATCTCCAGAGCCCCTACCAGACTTAACATTTTATGATTTTATAACCTGGCAAGGTTATCAAAATTGTGCTCAAAATATGCATAGAGATCAGCAGTAAGATATACAATGGGCCCGAGTACCTCATTTTCTACAGATGTACTGTTTGTTTTCCCTTAAAATTTACAGTGCTTTAACTTCCTTGGAGATGTTCCTTGGAGATGCCAGGGGCAGCTATCTTGAATATATCATGACCTAATAACATTTATTTAAAACTGAAATGTTCACTTTACAAGGTAAAAGGCTACTATGGAACAATGTTTTGTTAGGTTGATACTGTTGCCATTTTAAACAGAAACAGTGAAAATCAATGACAACAGGTTAACTGATGTCACTGTAGCTGTTAAGTGGCCCGAATTCCTATGGACTATGATGACTCTTGCTGATTTCAGTTTCCCCAGTGTTGACTAAGAATTTTATCAACAAAATATAACCATGTGTATAGTTATTTTCATCACTAGTTTAACCCTAAGTCTAAACGCAGTATATCTCCAAAGACCTAGAAGATTATCACACTATTCACAACATTATACAGAGGAAACACAGAACTCACATTTTTATGATTGACACATTTTAAGAGGACGAGTTCACGATAAGCTCTCTTTGCATGAGTTTGATTCTGAAAAGGACGGCTTAGTTTCTTGACTGCAACATTTATTCCAAGAACTGTATCAAAAGCAGCACTATAATTAGGAAAGGTAATAAGCAATCCATTAGAATGGTTTTGGAAAATACAGCAATGCAGAATATACATTCAGTGCTTTATCTTTTAAAATGAGTAACAAGTAAGGAAAAATCTTTCTGCTTCTTTCCACCAAGGTACTTCTACACATGAAGGGCAAGGCAAGTTGGCTAGGCGAGCAGGATGGACTGGTTCTTTTGTGGAGGCACCGACATGGCTGTAGTCAGGACAGCATTCAGCAATCCTTCACATGCTGCTCATTACATTAGTTGAGATTATTGTGTTCAGAACCAAGTAATTTAATACAGAGCATGTGAGGCCAGCCAAGAAGTGAAATTTTCAGTTTAAATGTGCCAGTAAGTTGGAAAAAGTCACCGGTTATCACATAATAAAACATATTTTGGGGTATCACAGTGGAGGAAATTACCGGACTCCTGAGAATAATGAAAGAAATTTAGGTTTTGATGGATTGTGTTTTTTCCAGATGAAAGAATCTAAAAAGAAAACAGAAGCCAAAATCTCAGCTTATGGTAAATCCCCAAGATACAAAATCCCTAACAGAAGCAATTGCTATTATGAAATTCTACTAGAAACACATTCTGATGCTGTGAGAGTAAGAATAAAATCTCACAGAGGTTGTGTTTCCAGCTTCTCCAGTTCTCAGTTGAAATTTATGGTTCACTTTCCTCCAGAAAACAAGAAAAATCGAGCAGCCCGAGTGCACATTTTCTACTAGTTTCAAAGTGGTACTACTAGGACCGTTGGTGGTGGTGTGTCTTCTGGCTACTGATCTGGGGCTAAAAGCTGCTAAGGACAACCTGAGAACTGAAGCACCATTTAACGGACTGTTTTTACTTACTTACCCTATTCAGTTTGTAACACTGTTTACATCTACACACTTCTATTGATTATCTTTTTTGCCAAAGGACACTAACTTAATCCAACCTGCTTGTAAATTAAAGGCTGTTGCTGTAGCACTTGGTTAAGAATTATTAGAAATTAGTATGTTACTTTCGAATTATTTTTTGTTTAGTTTACATTATGTGGACATGTGTACACATATGTAAATGTACATGTCCACATGCAAATGTACCATTCATATGAATTATACAATGTTAATGATAAATCTACTTGTGAAACAAATCATTGACGTAGTTGTATGCAATGTGTATTTGCACCAAATGCACATTTCTCAATCTCAAGAATTTGCAAACAGACACACCTTGTTTGGTCTCAAAAGTTTTTTGTCCAAAATAAGCCAAATGGACCAATTCTGAGCATCTGAGCGGATGCATGCTCCCCTGTTCCTAGTTCCAACTCTGGGAGCAACTACCTTCGATTGTTCTTGGTTTGACATCTTGTGGTCACTTCTTAACTCCAAAGAATATATTTGATCACTATTTCATCATTTATCAACTTTACTCCCCATTATGAAAACTGAGGATTTAGTCACATACTTGAAACCCCAACTCTTCCAAGTTCTTTGTTCTCACGTTATTTTTAACTTTTGCCCTGGCTACCCTTTTAACTTTAAATACCATGCCTAAACTTCTGGTTGCATCAACCTTGCAAGGAACCTCTTGACCCCTGGGGAATGACAGATCAGACGATTATATGCCGTCTCCTTTTCCTCCAGCTCTCTGCTTTATTCCCTTTCCCTCCAAACTTGTCTTAAATAGTCAAGCCTGATAACACATCTGTTCTACCTATTTCTTCTTTAGAATGTATATAAATGTTGAAAATCAAGGCACAGAGTTGTACGTATGTGTGCACACATGTAAATATTACTAATTGCAGAGCTGGGGTTACTTTTCATTTTCTAAAGATCCCATGACCCTTGCTGTCACTCTTAAGAGAATGAGATCGTTTCCAGCATCAAGGTCAAATGCATTCTGTCTTCTTATAGTCCATCAATTGCTCAAACATCATGTCCTTTTAACTTTGTTTTATACTTAGGCCATGAACTTTTCTAGCTTTTCCACCACAAATTTTTTAAGAAACTTTTTTCCTTTTTAAGAGAAGAAAGCTATCACCAGTACTTCCTGCCATGTCAGTTAACTCACATTAACTATTGTTTGGAATCTATCCCATTCTTGAGACATTTCTCCAAGTTTCCTTCCAGGCCCTCCACACAGCAACTGCCCCGGGCTCTTGGCCTCCACTGCTTCCTGCCCTGCCTGTCCTGGTATTCTTTCTTGTTAGAGTGCAGCCTTAAGGAATTTCCCCAGAAGAAGTGTGTTAGATAAGCAATCTTCCTCTACCCTCCTTGAGGCAGTTTGTCTCCTAAGTTCAGAATCAGTTTTCTCTCACGACTTCACTGGTTTCAGCATTGAGTGTTGTGGAGGCTGATGCTTGCCTGACTTTCATGACTTTGCTTCTGTTTTTGCTCCTCATCTCAATGATTGACCACAAAGAGCTGCGCTCGGTCAGCATCCCCAAAGGCCCCCCGACTTCCTACTCATCACTATCCTTTCTGTCTCCCAAAGATGAAAACTTTTATGATCACTCCCTTGCTTTTGTCAGCTAAACATGCATTTTCAAGCCTCCCCACTTGCCATTATCAGTTTTTGTCTCATTTTTGAAATTGCCTCTGACGTCTTGCACTCAATATTGTTGGTGAGATTCATGTTGTCGGGTGTAGCTGTGATTCACCCTGCACCACCGCTGTAATATTCCTTCATATGGCTATACGATGTAGGGTCGATGGATTCAGTTTGCACGTGATGACAAATAACATGGTCATGCATGTTCTCATACATGGCTCTGGGGCCCCTGTGCATGCATTTCTGACGAGCAGGTAGCTAAAGGTGGGATTGCATTTATTTTATTTTAGCAGATGATGCCAAATTGTTTCTGAAGTGGTTCATTCTACCAATTTTTAAGCATTTGATTTTTTTGTATATTGACCCTGTGTCCTGCACTGGTGCAAAACATACTCATTAACAAAAGAAAGATGGGGGTAATGTAATCATGAGAGCCCTTCAGAAGCAGGGTTTATTCTGCTGGTGGGAAGGGGGATAAATGAGAGAGATGTGAAACCTGAAAAGGACTAGCCATGCCATCGCTGCCTTTAAGATGGAAGCAGAGAAGGGGTGTGGGAGCTTCTAGGAGCAGAGTGGTCCCAAAGCTCAGAGAGAGTGAGGGAATAGGGGCCTCAGACCTATAGCTGCAAGGACCTGTGCTCTGCCAACAACTGGAATTGGAAGGAGATTCTTTCCCAAAGCCTCCAGACAAGAGCCCATCTAGCCAACACCTTGATTTCAGCCTTATGAGATATTGAGCAGGGAACCCAAGTGCCCACCCAGCTTTCTGACTACAGAACTATGAGATAAGGGGCTGTTCCTTTAAACCACTAAGTTTATGGTAATCTGTCATGCAGCAGTGGAGAACTCACATCCTATTTTCCGTATTTTTCTGTCTTTCTGTCTCCCCAGGCTTCATTCAGCTGTTTTCTTCCCTTGTTCACATCACTAATTCTCTCAGCCATAAGTAACATGTTATTAAACCCATCGACTGCCTTCATAATTTGATTATATCTTACAGTTCTAGAATTTCGTTTTTTTTTAATTTTTCATTTTTCCAACAAAAATTTTTCGTTTCACTTTTTATCACCCTAAACATAACATCATAGCTATTAAAAAATTTCAATCCAATAATGTCAATATTCCCTGTGGATCTTTCTTTTTCCTGTATTTTTGTGGATTTTATGCATGCAAAACTGTTCGCTATCTAGAAATAATTTAATATCCAGTGTGATGCTATCTTCCTCCAGGGAGAATTTACATTTACTTCTGCTGGGTACCCAGGGGACACTAGCAGTTTGGGTTCACCTCAGTTCAAGGTCAGCATGCTGACTGTAGTCCCTGCATGGGCCTCTTTCCTTCTGATTCATTCTTACTCCTAGGATGCAGCCCTTAATTGGTCCCAATTTAAAGCAAAGGAAGTTCACTAGGCCTCTTTAGAGGTGCTAGACTCCAGTCCCTGCTCTTGGCTCCACAGGTAAGTCAATAGTACTACTCAGTCTCTCAGCTGCTCACTCTAGAATTTTCAAATGCCCTCAAGGGAAAGACAGTGCCAAATCCAGGGCTCCCCTCACTAGGCTTCTGTCCTTCCCTGGAGCCTGGCTAATGATATTTCACTCACCTACTCCCTCCCTAGGAGCAAAGGTTCAGCATGGGGCTGGGGTGGGGCTGATGGGAGCCTACAGGCACAACAGTTTCATGGACACACATCTGAGTAACACCCCTATTTCTAGCCACTGTGTCATCTTTATTTTCTGTATCTGTCATCTCTACACCCAGAGCCTCTTTGGGGTTCTGCTACACAGTTCTCTTCCTTGCAGCGTCTCGGCTACTTACTCTCACTTCCTCTGCTGTTTTATCTGCACCAAGTTTCCAAACACTTCTTTTATTTCAGAAATGGTTTAAAAGCTCTCATTTATGCCCCTCTGTTCTCTTTGGGTGTTTGATCCACCATATTAGATCAGAAGTCCCGCACCATTTGTTTTAGAGGTGAAGTTATTAAGGCCCATAAAAACATATGAATTAAAGATCAGAGCAGAAATAAATAAAATCAAGAAGAGTAAAACAATAGAATCAATGAAACCAGGAGCTGGTCCTTCAAGATAATAAACAAAATAGATAAACCCCTAGCCAGACTTAGCAAGAAAAAAAGAGAGTCTACACACATAAACAGAATCAGAAACGAGAAATGAAAAATCACTAGGGACACCATGGAAATACAAACAATTATTAGAGAATACTATGAAAAATTATATGCTAACAAATTGGAAAACCTAGAAGAAACAGACAACTTTCTAGAAAAATACAACCTTCCAAGACTGATCCAGGAAGAAACAGAAGATCTGAACAGACCAATTACCAGCAATGAAATTGAACTGGTAATCAAAAAACTACCCAAGAACAACATCCCTGGACCAGCTGGCTTCACTGCTGAATTTTATCAAACACTTACTGAAGACCTAATACCCATCCTCCTTAAAGTTTTACAAAAAGTAGAAGAGGAGGGAATACTTCCAAACTCATTCTATGAAGCCAGCCTCCCTCTAATACCAAAACTAGGCAAAGACACCACAAAAAAAGAAAATTACAGACCAATATCCCTGATGAACATAGAAGCAAAAATACTTAACAAAATACTAGTGAACAAAATTCAAAAATACATCAAAAAGATCATCCATCATGATCAAGTAGGATTTATTCCAGGGATGCAAGGATGGTACAATAATTGAAAATCCATCAACATCATATACCACATCAACAAAAAGAAGGACAATAATAGCATGATCATCTCAACATATGCTGAAAAAGCATTCAACAAAATTCAACATCCATTCATCATAAAAATTCTTAACAAAATGGGTACAGAGGCCAAGTTCCTCATCATAATAAAGACCATAAGGACAAACCCACAACCAACATCATACTTAACAGCAAAAAGCTGAAAGCTTTTCCTCTAAGACTGGGAAGAAGACAAGAATGCCCTCTCTCACCACTTTTATTCAGCATAGTACTGGACGTCCTAGCCATAGCAATCAGACAATACAAAGAAACAAAAGGCATCCAGATTGGTAAGGAAGAATTTAAACTGTCACTGTTTGCAGATGACATGATATTGTAAATAAAACTCCTAAAGAATTCACCCCAAAACTACTAGAACTAATAAGTGAATTCATCGAAGTTGCAGGATACAAACTTAATACATAGAAGAGATAAAGATGTGGTAAATATACACAATGGAATATTACTCAGTCATAAGAAGAAAACAAATCCTACCATTTGCAACAACATGGATGGAGCTAGAGGGTATTATGCTCAGTGAAATAAGCCAGGCAGAGAAAGACAAGTTTTAAATAACTTCACTCACTTGTGGAGCATAAGAACAAAGCAAAAACTGAAGGAACAAAACAGCAGCAGACTCACAGAACCCAAAAATGGACTAACAGTTATCAAAGGGAAAGGGACTGGGGAGGATGGGTGGTAAGGGGGGGATAAGGGCGAAAAGGGGGCATTACGATTAGCATACATAATGTAGTGGGGGGCACAGGGAAGGTTGTACAACACAGGGAAGACAAGTAGTGATTCTATAGCATCTTACTAAGCTGATGGACAGTGACTGTAATGGGGTTTGTGGTGGGGACTTGATCATGGGGGGAGTCTAGTAACAATAACGTTGCTCATGTAATTGTAGATAAATGACAAAAAAAAAAAAAAATGGACTAACAGTTGCCAAAGGGAAAGGGACTGGAGGGGAGGGAGGGTGGGAAGGGATGGAGAAGGGGAATAAGGGGCATTACTATTAGCACACATAATGTAGCGGAGGCGGGGGCACGGGGAAGGCAGTATAGCACAGAGAAGACAAGTAGTGATTCTATAGCATCTTACTACACTGATGGACAATGACTGCAATGGGGTATGTGGTGGGGACCTGATAACGGGGGGAATCTAGTAACTACAATGTTGCTCATGTAATTGTGTATTAGTGATACCAAAATAAAAAAAATTAATATATATAAAACTGTTGCATTCCTATATACTAACAATGGACTAGCAGAAAGAGAAATCAAGGAAAACACCTCCATTTACAATTGCATCAATAAATACCCAGGAATAAACCTAACCAAGAAGGTGAAATACCTGTACTCTGAAAACTATGACACTGATGAAAGAAACTGAAGAAGGCACAAATGAATGGAAATCTAACCCAGGCTCTTGGATAGGAAGAATTAATATTGTCAAAATGGCCATTCTGCCTAAAGCAATCTACAGATTCAATGCAATCCCTATCAAAATACCAATAGCATTTTTAAACGAACTAGAACAAATAGTTCTAAACTTCATAAGGAACCACAAAAAACATGAACAGCCAAGGCAATCCTGAGAAGAACAAAGCTGGAGGGATTGCACTCCCCGACTTCAAGCTCTACTACAAAGCCACAGTAATCAAGACAATTAGGTACTGGCACAAGAACAGACCCATAGATCAACAGAACAGAAATACAGTGCCCAGATATAAACCAAGAATATATGGTCAATTAATATATGATAAAGGAGCCATGGCCATACAATGGGGGAAATTACAGCCTCTTCAACAACTGGTGTTGGCAAAACTGGACAGCTTCATGAGAGAATGAAACTGGATTATTGTCTAACTCCATAGACAAAAGTAAACTCGAAATGGCTCAAAGACCTGAATTTAAGTCATGAAACCATAAAACTTATAAGAAATCATAGGTAAAAATCTCTTAAATATAAACATGATCAATTTTTTTCTGAACACATCTCATTGGGCAAGGGAAACAAAAGCAAAAATGAACAAATGGGATTACATCAAGCTACAAAGCTTCTGTACAGCAAAGGATACCTCAGCAGAACAAAAAGGCATCCTACAGTATGGGAGAATATATTCGTAAATGACATATCCAATAAGGGGTTAACATCCAAAATATATAAAGAGCTTACATGCCTCAACACCCAAAAAGCAAATAACCCAATTAAAAAATGGACAGAGGATCTGAACAGACACGTCTCCAGAGAATGGATTCACATGGACAACAGGCACATCAAAAGATGTTCCACATTGCTAATTATCAGGAAAATGCAAATTAAAACCACAATGTGATATCACCTCACAGTAGGTAGGATAACCAAGAAACAAAAAACAAGGGACAACAAATGCTGGCAAGGATGCAGAGAAAGGGGAACCCTCTTATACTATTGGTGGGAATGTAAATTAGTTCATCCATTCTGGAAAGCAATACGGAGGTTCCTCAAATAACTAAAATAGAAATACCATTTGACCCAGAAATTCCACCTCTAGGAATTTACCCAAAGAGAACAAGATCCCTGATTCAAAAAAACATATGCAACCTTATATTTATTGCAGCACTATTTACAATAGCCAAGATATGGAAGGAACCTAAGTGTCCATCAGTAGATGAATGTATAAAAAGTGGTACATATACACAATGGAATATTATTCAGCCATAAGAAGAAAACAAATCCTACCATTTGCCACAACATGTATAGAGCTAGAGGGTATTATGCTCAGTTAAATAAGCCAGGCGGAGAAAGACAAGTACCAAATGATTTCATTCATTTGTGGAGTATAACAACAAACCAAGACTGAAGGAACAAAACAGCAGCAGACTCACAGACTCCAAGAAGGTACTTGCGGTTACCAAAAGGGTTGGGGAGGGTGGGTGGGAAGTGGGAGAAGGGGTTAAGGGGCACTATAATTCAATCACAATAAAGGTAGGTCATGGGGAAGGCAGTACAGCACAGAGAAGATAAGTAATGACTCTATAGTATCTTACTACGCTGATGTGACAGTGACTGCAATGGGGTGTAGGGGGGACTTGACAATATGGGTGAATGTTGAAATCACAATGTTGCTCATATGAAACCTCCATAAGATTGTTTATCAGTGATACCTCAATAAAAAAAATTCATTCATTCAAAAAAAAACCCCACAGTGATTAGCCAAGCACAAAGAACTATGAGGTTCAGAACTGGACTTAGAATTCAGTTCTCTGAATCACAGCCTTCCTGTGCCTTAGACCATGTATCTTCTTTATTAAAGGAATTTTGTTGTGGACATTATGTTTTTGTTCATTTATATGGACAGAAAAAAAAACAGTGTGAGAACAAGCCAACATTCAGTCTTGTACAGAATTAGAAGAAGTAAAAAGGAGTAAGAGCTATACCACCCATTTCACTTAAGGTTGTAATTGTCACTTCTTGGTACTGCCAGATCTAATATTAAGCACTTTTTAAAAAGTTAAACACTTCATAGAACTGTTTCATAAAACAAATAATCTTTACTTGAGATTTTAAAAGAAAGAAAAGCTGAATATGTATGAAAGAAATGTATACATTTTCCCCGCTAGAGCTTCAAAATCTTGTAATTACTTCATTTTACTATTTAACTTAGTTGATATCTATGAACAGTTCAAAATGATAAACATTTTAAAACTTCCTAATTAATTTTGCTAACATTTTAAACAAAAAACAAACACACAGAAACCAATCAAACACCACTGTAAAAACAATTTAGAATTAGGAGTCAGAATATTTTATTCTGATCCCAGCTCATCCATTTAATCCTGTACCCACTACCTGCACCCTGCTTACCTGCACACCTGTTCCTATGTCTTCATAGAGCTCTGGTTTAGATAGATGCTAAATGTTACAAGCCATGCACTATTGCTACTATGACATTTTATTTCTCAAAAATGTAAACACACACATGCCCACTGTATTGGTTTCCTATGGCTGCTGTAAAAAGTAACCACAAATACACTCACTGGTATAAAACACAAATTCATTACTTTACAGTTCTGCGGGGAGTGTATATGTGTGTGTCTGTCAATCAGGCATTTTGGTTCAATCAGAAAGAATGCTCTATTCCAAGTGTGAGCTGAGATTATCAGGAGACATTTCATAGACTAAATAAGTCTTGAAAGACCAAGGACAGTGACGGTGTCTGGACAGACCAAGGGGTTTCAGAGGGGAATCCTGCCAAGAGGTGCAGTTGGGACAAAAGTGATGGCAGTGGGAAAAAACCACTGGAGGGAACAAGTCGTCTGGAAGTTAGGGCTTGCTGGTGGGAATACTGAAGCCACCTTCTAGTTTACTTTCTTTCAAAACAATTTTTATTGAGGTGAGATTCACTAAACATAAAACTAACCATTCTAAATCTAACAATTCGGTGTCATATAGTACATTCACAATGTTGTGCAATCATTACCTCGATGTAATTCCCGAAGATTTTCATTACCCCAAAGGCAATTCCATACCCATTAAGCACTTGCTCCCTCTTCCCTCTCCTCCTGGGCTTGTTAACCACCAATCTGGGACTGTCTCTATGGATTTAACTACTTCGGACAGTCCACACAAACGGACTACATACTGCCTTTCTTGCCTGGCCTCTTTCACTCAGCATGTGGTCTTAAGGATCACTCATATTATGGCCCATATCAGAACTTCATACCTTTTTGTGATGTTCCCCATATATGTATAACACAGCACATCCCTCATCCATGGATGAGTATTGAGCTGGTTTTACCATAGGCTATTGCAAATAGAACTGCGACAAACATTTGTGTTCAAGTCTTTTTGAACATCTGTTTTTAGTTCTTTGGGGTATGTATTTATCTAGGAGTGTTTAATGGGTCACGTGGTAACTGTGTTTCACTTGTTGAGCAACCATCAAACTGTTTCCCACAAGTGGCTGCACCATTTCATGTTCTCAGCAGCAACTCCGGGGGTTCTAATTTCTTCACATCTTTACCAACAGTTGTTATTTTCCATCTTGTTCGTTGTGGCCATCCTAGTAGGTGTGAAGTGTATCTCATTGTGGTTTTTATTTGCATTTCTCAAATGACTAATGATGAGCATTTTTCATGTGCTTATTGGCTATTTAAATTTTCTTTGGTGAAATGTCTATTTAAGACTTTGCCTGTTTTTTTCTAAAACTGGGTTGTTTTTCTTGTTATTATTGAGTTTTAAGAGTTCTTTATATATTCTGGATACTTGACTCTCAACAGTTACATGCTTTAGAAATATTCTCCCATTTTGTGGATTGTTTTCTCACTCTCTTGATGCACAAAGTTTTTATTTTTGATGAAGCCCAACTTTTTCTTTTGCTGTTCCCACTTTTGCTGCCATTTCTAAAAATCTAAAGTCATGAAGCTTTCCTCCTGCATTTTCTTCTAGGATGGTTTTAGCTCTTATATTTAGGTCATTGATCCATTCTGGGTTAACTTTTTCTAAGATGTGAGGTAAGGGTCCAACTTCATTCTCTTGCATGTGGTTATCCAGCTACCCCATTTGTGAAAGAGAATGTTTTTTCCCTTCTGAATAGTCTTGGCACCCCTTTTGAAAATCAACTGGCCAGAACATATGGGTTTATTTCTGGACTCAGTTTTTAAAATTCTTTAAAAATCAGAACTTTCTATCCCATAATTTCACCACTGCTTTTACCAGAGTTGGTTTAGCTTATAATGGCATACTAGGAACTTTAATTCCAAAACTAGAACTTTTTAAATAAAAAATACACATCCATAATGAATGACTTCATTATGAGACACTTCTATGTAAGATAAAGATGAGAAGTAGTATATGAAACCAAAACCAATCTCAGCAAAATGGTATGTTGTAAAGCAGCATGCCTGCCATTTTACTGTTATTTACCATGCGATCATGAAGTCATTCATTTTAATTGCCTACCCTTTATAAGGCCTGTCTTACAAATAATTATGAACTTCTAGTCAGCCTCTTAATGTGGTGATTACATTCAATGTCCTTGATACCAGTCTTGCCAAGGTACCTGTGTCCAAGTACCACCCAATTCCAAAAGAGATGGATTATAAATTGAAAGAATGCCTTATTATTTAGAAATTTTTATTAATATCAAAGTGTCCTAATTTAAGGCATCCTTTGATTTTAACACTTCTGTCAGCACCCTGGATTTGCTCTAATTTAGTGAGTTACTGTTCAGAAGTTAAGATCACCACTATTTTAGACACAAGCTGGGAATTCCTTCCAAACAGTCCCTTCTCCTACGTTGGTTTTTCTGGAAAGCTCTGAACCTCAATCTCCTCTTAGCTCCTGGGGCCTTCAACTACCTAGCCCGCAGAAAACAACTGACTTCCCTGATCACACATCGACAACAGAGGAACTGGGAAGGTTCTCCAAACTCAACATCTCTAACGAAAACATAAACTCTGCTACCAGAACATCCAAGAGTTCCTTTTGTCTTGAGTCTCCTCTGCCTACAAGCAGTAAACACTGGATGTTCAGTGTCACCATGGTTTCTGTTAGAGGCAAAGACAATCTTGTTTTTACTGACTGAAATAAGGAATAAAAGTTTTGTCCGGAAAACTAGGTGATAAAAAGACTGGGAAGTGCTGATAACTGTAGTCTGGAAAATGCATGAAAAACTACCTTTCGCCAGCCCGTGATCGTGGGAGCTGACTGCCTTACCATCAAGAGACTAAGGTTCAGGGTCAGACCAATGGTTCTGACGTTCTGGGCTGGACACATGGTTGAGGTGAGACACCAAGGGAGAGACGGCCAGCCTGACCCTCACACAGCAGCCCTTCCTGGCTAATCCTTGGGGTGATAACACCACTGTCTGGCCACACCCCACAAAGAGTAAGGCGCTGCAGTGAGGCCACCAAGAAAGAACTGGAGTAACTGGGAACAAGAGGGGAGGGGCGGGGTGGGGTGGCCAGGATAAAGAAATGAGTGAAACTCCAATGTTCTATTACAACTCACTGTCACACCTATCACTCTAAGATCACAATGACAGGGGAATGGAAAAGAAAATAAAAAGAAAAAAGAAACAAAGGAAAAAAACATGAAAAACTACCTACTTACACTTATGTAGCATTCTAAGAATTTGGGTTTGTGTCATACAATCTGACTACATAAACTAGAGCGACTGGTTGATTCAGTTTAGCTCATAAACCTATAGCTAGGAAGAGGATTTTTATCATCAGTGTTTCTAAATTCTGGCAACATAGTTTTATTACACCAAAAACTCAAACCACACTTGTGGAACAGACCATACTTACCAAACAATTCCCTGGGCTCCAGAGCCAATTGGTTTCAACTGCTGGTAACGTTTCAGGACAGTGAAAGTTGAGTCTGCCACTTGTACACTGTAAAACTGACTGTCACATTTGCTGTCACTCATGATGTAGTGTCATACAGTGTCCCGAAGAGCTGGTACCGTCGTCAGAGTCCTTAGGAGATGAACAGAATGGACACGCATTCTTACTGAAATAACACACACACAGCTTACCTAACAGCGCCTCAAGTTTATTGCTAGGTAAGACAGATGGCTGTTAAGCTGACACACTCAGTTTGATCAAGTCCTGAACTTGGTCATCATGCAGAACATGCAAAGATATTTGAGTGGTGCGAGGCTATTAGGAAAGGAGCACAGTGAGGCCCTGCACGACCACACTTTTAGGGACTGGATTAGAAAACAACCACCTCTGGAGAAAAGAACTCACACATTGTCACTAGACATGACAGGACTATGGCACTGTGTGCTTCCTGGGGGGCTGGCCCCCGCCCGGCTGACTAGGCCAGAGATGGAGGCACTCGAGGTGCTTCAAAATGATCTTGTCTACAATTCCTACAGAAAACAAATGGACCAGTCTTCTACTAAATGCACAAACCCAGGTTACAGTGATGAGCCAGAAGGCAAGTCCTAGGCCAACGTAATTATAAAAGAGGACGGTGAAGAACAACAGGGTGTCAGGCCTGGTGATGCGGGCATGTGCCGAGCGCATCCTGGGACTTGTGAGAGCGGTCCCAGACAGCTGCAGAGAGAAGTGCCATGGATTCATGATGGGAGGGCAGCTGGCTGCCTGGGAGTGGCCTCGTGGTGGTTTATGTGGCAGCCTGAGATTCCTGCTCTGAAGAGCCCACATGCTTTTATACAGAAAACAAGCACAGATATCGGTAGGCAGCTACATTTACCTGCTTTCCTGGCTTTTGTCTGACAAATGTTTATTTGACAGTCAGTAAGCTATTTATTTTGGCCTTTGGTTTTAATTAAAAAGCCAATAATAAAATTGTAGAGGTAAATATTCTATATGGTTTAAAAATACAGAACTTAAATTTTACTCTGCAGCTCCAGGAAATTCCTGCCTGTGTTTTACCATCTAATATTTAATGTCTACCCATTCAGTCTTTTAAAAAAAGAGTGATGATTTGTATTTTAATGCAGTGATATTTAGGACTTTCCATTAAATATGGAAATAAGCTAATTATTAACAAACCTAAACAAAGAATCTAAATCAAATGAATGGTTTCTCCACCTGACCATTGCTTCATGATTTTTTACCATGCTCAGGGCAGTGGCTAAGGCACAGCTGTTGGAACCACGGGCCATGCTGCCTAAGAACCACTACACACCGGCTCGGGGGTGCCTCCAGGAGGCCGGCACTGCTCATGACAACTCACAGTGGAATCAGCAGTCCCATGTTACACTCTGAGCTGAATGGCCGGGACAAGCCAAGCTGCTCTAAGGAGGGAGCCCTAAGCTCCAGAAGGCCAGGATAGGATTCTCGCTCCTGGTGGCATCCCAGACACCCAGCATGGGAGGCCGGTGGGCGTTTAGTAAACCTTGCTGAGCTGACCCACAATGCAGCATGCTGCTCGATTGTACTGACATCTGATGGAATATCGTCTTCTATAAAGATGAGTATTTTATAGTTTTTATGGGGTTGGGATAATGCAACTCAATATTCACAAGGTGCCTTGTACAAGAAAGTGGTAAGTAATGCAGGTGAGTATGGGTGAGATTTGCTGGGCGCCAACTCAAAGCAGCCTGTAAGCCACCAGCTGGGCAAGCAGCACTCGTTTTGGGGAATGAGTCCTTCACCTCCACTGCATGGCACCATTGGTGAGGGCAGAGGTAAAAGGTAAACAAAGTCAAAAGGCAAAAGAGATGTTACCACTGGCGGGTGAGCAGAAGGCAAGGAGAGCTTCCCAGAGAAGGCGGCAGCTGCCCTGGACAGCATTGCCAGAGGCAGGTGGTAGAGGCACAGAACTCGAGCTGACTGCCTTCAGCTCAGCTTAGCTCAGGGTGCAAGCAGAGGATCAGACACCGACCTGGGGAAAAGGCAGGTAGCCGCTATAAGCTGCTGTTTCTTTGCCACATTGTTACACACCCACAAGGCTGGTGGCTCACAGGACTCCCCGGGCCACTGGGGGGGAGGCCTGTGCCTGGGCAGTCACCCTGCCTGCACTCGGCAAGCTCAGACACTGTGGCACCCTCAGGAAGACCGACGCAGGGAGAGCCCAAAACCTTAGGGATGGGAAGGCTGTGGGTGTGGGGAGGGGAAGGAGCGGGTGTGGACTGGCAGAGGTGCTTTCTGGGAGGACAGGTCATTTGTGATTTAGTTTTGCCTGGCAGTGGGGGAAACGAGCTGGAGAGAGAAAACGAGGTCAAATCACCCCAGGCCCATCTGGGCTCAGACCTGGACCACAGTGCAATAAAAGCAGGAGAGGCACATGCTTTGACTTGCTTTTCAGAGATGTCATTCTGGGAGTTGAGGAAGGGATGGATTCCAGTGGGTCGGATCAGGACAGGGAGCCCTGGCAAAACAGCAGGACCGTGGCAGGTAGGGGAGGAAGGAAATGAGTGGCTTGGAGGAAGAATGTCCGTGATGGCTGCCCTGGGGAGTGTGACCAGGAATGAGGGTGGTGCAGCAGGAGGTGAGCAGGAAAGCGCGGAGTCTGTGGGTTCAGGACAGGAAGGTCTGAAGTGCCTAAGGGACAAGCCGCACGACAGGCACCAGCTCTGACGAGCTCCACCACCATCCCTTCTTTGTTTCAGTTACAGAAACCTCCCTGTTCTAGCTGGACAGACAGCTGCCCATCCAGAGACAAAACTGGGCAGCTTTCCTGGCAGCCAGGTGTGGCCAGATGACCGATTTTTGGCTAACAGGATGTGATGATAATTTTTCTTCCGTAAAGCTGCTTGCTGTCTAATCTGTCTTTCCCCCTTGCTGCTGGCCAGGGTTGGGCTGTGGCGGACCCTGGTGGAAGTCACATGATGACGGCAGCAGAGCCACCCAGCCACTCACAGGAGTCCTGAGGGCCCTTGGACACACAGCCGCCCCCTGCTGGTCCACCTGCCCACACTGAGCCAGGCACAAATTAACCTCAACCTTGTTGAGCAACTCTGGAATCTGCTACAGCTGTCAGAACCTGTACACTGGCTGATACAATATGAGGTTAGCTTTTGTGGGTTTGGGGAATACACTACATCACTAGGTTTGAGATATGAATATAATTTCAAATCAAGATTTAAAATAATTTGAAAATTACAGTAAGTTGCTCTTTTTTCTGCTCTAGGCAGATAAAAACAAGAGAGACCCTGTCAATGCCACCACTGAGGGCACCATCTGCCTTCACTTCCCTTACCTGGGCTCCAGGGGGACCAGAGCCGCCCCTGCCCCCTGTGCAGTGCCCACGGGGCTCCCTGGCTCAGCTTCCCCCAGGCTCCCCACCTCCCTCCCCCAGCGGAGAGCTCTGGTCTTCCCTCTCAGACAGCACCACTGGGGAACTTAAAGGAATGTGCAATGCCCACCTACTGGAGAGCCCCTGGAAAAAGCCCCCAGGGGTCACTCTCTGCTCCTTGGGCTCATCAGCCCTGAGGGCAGTGAGCTGACGCCTTGAGGAAGGAGCAGCACGCCTTGGCTGAAGGTGTCTGGCTCCCTTCCTTGGGGTCCCTGCCCTTCCCACTTACCGTGCTGTTTCTGTGAATGCCCATTGAAGGAAATGCTCTAATCTGAAAGCTGCCTTATTGTAGAATCCCCTCCAGGATGCTGGAGTAAAATCTACCCACTCTATAAACAAACACTGGGCAGAAGGAGCACTCCTACCTGCTGGGAGCCTAGAGTAAGACATGCTTCTTAAAAAAAAGTCTCTAACTCTAGTATTTTTCTAAATATAAGCAATTCAGGTTCTGTGAATATATTAAATCTCTGATTAAGTTTTCTTAATAAAAAAATAGCTCTAACTTCAGCTTTAAATAGTTATATTTTAAAATGGGAAAGTACAGTGGAGATGCCAACCACCATTTGCTGATTTCTCCCAGCATTTCCTGAAGGCCTCCTGTGCCCAAGTAGGAGGTAGGGGCTGCCCGGAGAGCACTACCCAGACAGTCCCTTCCCTCAAGCCACCAAGAGCATGATTATCACACTGCCTAGGAAGCATTCTGCGGGGGGTACACAGCAACCAGGCACGAGCCCAGCAGAATGAGTGGGGGTAGTGTGTGCGAGGGAGAGGTGGCTATGCAGGGAGGCTTCCTGGAGGAGGCAACACCTCAGAGCAAGTTTGTTCACAGTATCAGCCCAGATGTGAGGAAACAGGTAGCAGTGAGAACTCTTAAGTTGATAGAATATAGGTAAGGAAAATAGGTAATATCTAATGGAAATTTTAAATGCATATGACTCCTAACCTGGCAACTACAATTCTATAAACACATCTGACAAATACATGTGGACCGATATCCAAAGATATTTGTGCAAGGATGTTCGTAGCACTTCTTGCAAAAAACTAGAAGTAATGTAAAATGTATACTTGGATGACTGAATAAATTATGGCATAAAAGTAAAACAAAGCCATTAGAAACAATGCAGGGACTTTATGTACTGATATAGAAAGATGTCTAAAAATATAAAGGAAATAAAGCAAGTTAAAGAGGAGTGCACATAGTAAATGTCAAACTGTGGAGACACACCCACACACACAGAGCATGTCAGCAAGTGCAGAGCACCGGGAAACGGCACTCTCACTCTTTTCTCATTATAATGTCCTGGGTTTTCTTTAGCCATGTACATATTTCACATTTTTTAAAAAACTAAGCAAATGCTTTTAAAGAAAAGCTACGGAATGGTCACTCTAAAACCTGTACAGAAGATGGCCTTGTGGCAGATGACGCTGGAGGCGGAAAGCTCCTTGGTTGCAAGGGCTCTGGCAGCCTGCGGGGGGCGCCTTGCTACGCCCACTTTGCAGCCCAGAAGGCTGCTCCTGGGGAGGTGCCCAGACTCCCAACTGGAAAGCGGTGTGACCCAGAATTCAATGCTGGTGCGTTTGAGTACAGTATTCATACTCTTCCCAATGCATCAGTCTTATATCTCTAATTTTTTTTTTTTGGAAAGTAAAGTGATACATCCAAGGCTGAGTCAGGACCACGGCCAGAAAAACACAGACCTTCACTCTTCATCCTGATGGCTTCACCTCACTGAGACTCTTTCTCCCTATGATAAAGATGATTCAGTCATCCACAGACGCAAACCCTTAATCACACTAATGCTTCCGAACACCCAGGACATACAATATTTAGATTAACTGACTAATGTGATTAAAAGCAGATTTACACATTCATCCTCTTTGTTTCTATACTTGCTGCTGAAGTTTTTTTATCAAACTGGTTTTTTTCCTACATTACTTCTTAATAAAAATAGCACAGCACAACAACTTAATCTTTCTTTGATAATCAAGAACCTTGGAATTATTGTTCAGAAAAAAAAAAAGAGCCTTGGAGCATCTCTGGGTGTCCTTCTGAACTTGAGCTACAGCATGCACTGTTCTTAAGCTGCCACACCCACTACGATAAGGAACAATAGCTAGTCAGGCCACCACACCAGCCACAGGGCTCCTCAGGATCCAGGGAGGGGCTCCCACCGGCCCTGCAGGCCTGTCCAATCGCCCCCTTTCCAGCCTCCTCATCACTCCCTGGACACAGAACGAGCTGAGCTGCTCCCTAGCCTCCACTCCTGCTACCTCCAAACCATGGTACACATGCTGTTTAGAAAGGGAGATTAGTCCACATGAAAACCTGTACACAAATGCGCATGGTAGCCTAATCTGTAAGGCTCAAAACTGGAAAAATCGATGTCTTTCCATGCATGAATGGTTGAGCAAATTGCTATGCTTCTATACCATGGAACACTATTCAGCAATAAAAAGGACTGACTACTGATACATGCAGCAACTTAGGTGGATCTCAAGGGCCTTATACTTGGAGAAAAAGCCCATCTCAAAAGATCCACACTGGATAATCCTATCATACAACATCTGGGAAATGACAAATTTATAGGATACAGAAGAGCTTAGTGGTTGCTGTGGGCTATGGGTGGGGGGCCCAGGCCGTGGTGTGCTATACAGGGGCAGTCCAAGAAGTCTCTGAGATGACAAAATAGCTCTGTATCCTGATTGTGGTGGTATACAAATCTCCACATGTGATGAAATGACATAGAACTGTATGTACACATTATACCAATGCCACCCTCCCGGTTTGATATTATAGTATAGTTATATAAATATACAAACACTGGGGGAAACTGTGAGAAAGGTGCATGGGACCTCTCTGTACTATTTTTGTAATTTCTTGTGCAATTTCTAGAATTATTTCAAAATAAGGAATTAAAAAAGAGATCTGTTGAAAATATGCGGTGGTCATACTGCTCTATTTAAATTGCTTCAATAATGTCTGACCTTGAGAGTAAAATAATCCTTAGCCCAGCAGAGGGGTCCACACACCCTCTGGCCTGCTCTCAGGCAGTATCAACCCCCTGGGACCAGCTGACCCTGGCAACTGTGCATCTTCAGGCCTCTGCCTGTCTATCCCATCTGCTTGAAAGGACGTCCTTTGTCCTCCTGGCCAACTTTCATCCTCCTTCAAAATCTACTGCAAGCACCTGCTTTTCCTCCAACTTTTTTTCTACAGCCTCTCCCTTCAAACTGTGCCAGGCATGCCCCCTTTTCTGGCACCACCACCTGCATACATGTTATAATGCACTGCAAGTCTATCTCTACTTGTATTCTGTGAACTCCTTAAGGGCAGGAAATGTGCCTGATTCATTTCTCAATCTACTAATTACATAGTGGGTGCCCAATAAATGTTTGTTAGAGGTAAAACCAAGCAGGAAAATAAATGTGGTAGGGCAGCACAGTGCAATGGTTAAGGGCAGACTCCATCAAAAACTATCATAACTAATAACCAGTCTAGTAAAGTTCCATTATACAAAATCAATGCATAAAAATCCTTTGCACTTATATATACTAATAACAAATTATCAGAAAGAGAAATTAAGAAAACAATCCCATTTGCAATTACATAAAAAAGAATAAAATGCCTAAGAATAAATTAAACCAAGAAGGTGAGAGACCTGTCTATTGAAAGCTATGTTAATGAAAGAAATTGAAGAAGACACAAGCAAATAGACTAATGCTCAGGGATTGGAGGAATCAATATTAAGATGTCCATACTACACAAAGCAATCTGTAGATTTAATACAATCCCTATCAAAATTCCAATGGCATTTTTCATAGTAATAAAATAAATAATCCTAAAATTTTATGGATAGCCCATTGAGAAAGAAGAACAAAGCTGGGGGCATCATGCTACCCTGACTTCAAATTATATTACAAAGCTATGGTGATCAAAACAGTATGGTATTAGCACAAAAATAGACATGTAGATCAATGGAACAAAATAGATGGCCCAGAAATAAAACCATACATACATTGTCAATTAATTTATGACAGAGGAGCCAAGATTTACAATGGGGAAAAACAGCCTCTTCAATAAATGGGTGTTGGGAAAACTGGACAGCAGCTGAATCACTTTTTTACACAATATACATAAATAAACTCAGAATGGATTAAAGGCTTAACCATAAGACCTGAAACCATAAAACTCCTAGAAGATGACATAGGTGGTGAGCAACCTGACATCAGTCTTGGTGATGATTTTTCGGATCTGATTCCAAAAGCAAGAACAAGAAAAACACAAATAAACAAGTGGATCAATATCAAACTTAAAAGTTCTGCACAGGAAAGGAAACCGTCAACGAAATGAAAGGGGGACCTACTGAATGGGAAAAAAATTTACAAATCATATCTGATAAGGGGCTAATATCCAAAAAATATAAAGAACTCACATAACTCAATAGCAAAAAAACAATTGATTAAAAATGGGTAGAATATCCAAATGGACATTTTTCCAAAGAAGATTTTCAGATGGACAAGTACATGGAAAGATGCTCAGCATCCCAAGGAAATGCAAATCAAAAAAACCACAAATGAGACATCACCTCATACCTGTTAGAATGGCTGTTATCAAAAAGGCAAGTGATAACAAGTGTTGGCGAGGATGTGGAGAAAAGGGAACATTTGTGCACTGTTGGTGTGAGTATAAATTGGTGCAGCCCAGAAAATGGTATGGAGGTTCCTTAAAAAATTACAAATAGAACTACCATGTGATCCAGCAATTCTACTTCTGGGTATTTACCTAAAGAAAATGAAAACACTAACTCAAAAAGATACCTGTATCCCCATGTTCACTGCAACATTATTTACAATAGCCAAGATATGGAAACAGTCTGTGTCCATAAGCAGATGAATGGATAAAATGTGGTGTGTGCACAGGCATGTGTGTGCTCATGCGTAACACACACACACACACACACACACAAGAATATTACTCAGCCATAAAAAAGAATGAAACCTTGCCATTGAGACAACATTGAGGATCTCAAGGACATTATGCTAAGTGAAATGTCAGAGAAAGACAAATACCATATGACCTCACTTATATGTGGAATCCTAAAAAAAAACAGGTAGGAGAAATTGGTGGAGGGGGTCAAAAGGTTAAAAAAAAAGTACTACTCTCTTTTAAATTAGAGTATATAGACTTAAGATTTAGAGTGTATATTTCTTACAAGAACTGCCAAAATAGCTTAGGGTTTCTAGAGTAACCTATCCAAATATTTAACTGTGATATATAATAATACAATAAAAGATATCTAGGTCAAAAAAAAAAGAAGAGGTAGTTTCTAGAGTCAGAGGGCAGTTAGTCTGCCACTTATCTGGGTGACCCTGGGCAAGCAATGGCACTCAATTAAAATGGGGATAAGCACGGACTCAACCTCAGAGGACAGTCAGCACAGTGCTCAGCACAGGGCAAGGTCTCAGTGCTGGCACTAGGCTAGGTATTACCACACCCATTCTACCTACTGCTTCCCCAAACAAACGTTTGCATTCTGAAAATGTAAACTCAAATCTGCACAAAAGCTGATGCCATGACCAACACTGGGCGAGCACCTCACTGAAAGACCGACAAGATACAACGTACAGAAGTCACTCTAGGGTGTGGCAGGCAGATGACATTTCAGGAAATTCTCTGAAGGTATCTGCTTGGAAACATAACAGTCGGTATGTTTTGGACACTACAGTTGAGGTGGTGAAGCGGATTTTGATTCCAGAACCAGAGTAGGCGGTTTTATTACTGGGGCTTCCCCCTCATGCCTAGCTATGCTAAAATCAAACTAGAATCACCGTCAGTTGAAATACACATATTTAAATAATCTAACCAATTAAATCACTTAGAGTTCTGCAGAAATATGTATGTATATATACATGTACACTCACACACACATATACATATATATCTGTATCTCTCTCTCTTTCTATATATATATATTTTTTTAAGGAAGTTATTTTAAAAACAATCTTTCTCAGTCATTCTTACTCTTAGCATCATTATAGGGGAAGAGAGATAAAATGTTTTTTAAACAAATCCCCAAGTTTTTCTTACCTTGGCTTATGTAAAGACAAACTTTTGGCAAACCACTAAAAAGGTGGTTTTCATACTGTTTGTTCTCCCAATAGCCAAATAATTCACTTCTAGAAATACTTAACATTATAATTTCAGAACAGGCAAGAACCTATTTAACATAAAGGGAGTTAATATTAATCTCATTTTTAAGAAGACAGTAAGAACCATCTCATTTGTAATCCATATATCCTTAGAATCTATTTTTACTATTCCTGAATTGTTTTAGAGTATGTAGTCTTTGCTTTAGAAAGATATTGAGGTAAAATGAGCTGGGGTGGTGGGAGAGAGTAGAGTATTTTATAGAACAAAAACCCAAAAATACAAAAAAGAAGCCAAATGAATTTTTTTAAAATCAAATTTGTTAAATTTCACCTTCAGATGTTTTTTAGTAAACTTCCTTAGCTGTAAGGAATTCCTATGTTCAAATGGTGACTAGCCTTCCTCATTATTTTTGTATCTATTAGTTATACTCCAATGTTTTCCAAAGAGGATTTGAGGAGTCAATTAAAAATACTGGCAATTCAAAGGCCAATATAAAATCTTAGAAGACCCACAGTTCTTTTCTAAGAAATGAGTTTTTCTTGGGTAAGAGATAGACAAGCTTGCCTCCCAAATAATACACCTTCCTGACGAGTGCATGAGGGAATGTACCTTCCTCTAGGCACTGAGCATTGACAGCTGCTAACAGCACGGCTTGAGCCAACCAGGTTTACCTGCCTCCAGATGGAAGAGCACTGCCCACTGGGAAGGCATCCTGACTCTGATTGAGCCTTGTCTAGGTTCAGCTCTGAATTTTCAGGAAATACAAAGAAACACATGGAATTACAACCCAATTGCTTCAACAAAATAAGTTACAAGGAAAACAGGAAAACAGAGGGGGAATCCCTAGATTAAAAGAAACTTAAAAAAACCTATCAACCAAACATAATGTGTGGATTCCAACACAAATTATTATAGAAACTATAAAACTTATCGGACAACTGGAAACTTGAATATTGACTGGTCATTTTATTTGATTATATTAAGGAATTATTGCTTTTTGGAGCTTAAGAGTCCTTGTTTTCAGAGACGTTCATGGCTGAAAAATATTCATAGATGGAATGACATATTTAGGATCTATTGAAAACAATATGGGAATTTAGGATGTAACTAGAAGAGGATGGTATGGAACAAGATTGGCCAGGGGTTGATAACTGTTGAAGGATATCATTCTGTTTATTTTTGTGTATATTTGAAAGTTCTCCTTATAAACGTAAAGACTAATGTTGAAACCAGTTCCCACGATCACAAAAGATCAAGTACAAGTTTAATTATTCTTAAGGAAAATTATGTGAAAATACCTTAACCAAGAGTGAAGTATTTGACAGAATACCACCTTTTGAATAAACCCACCCACCATGTCAGAGAGACCTAGGTGTTACCTTACCTAGGCTACAAGCATTCTCCAGAGGACACCTCAACAAGCCACAAGCCCACCTTTTCTCTGGCCCCCTCCCCTCAAAGAGCCGGCCAAAGCCCTGGCCATAAAAAGCCTCTTGACCTGTTACTCTCTCTTTCCTTTGTTCTGCTGGCCAGGACAGAGCAGTCCCTCTCAGGTTCAGCAATAAACCTGCTTAGACTGTTGAGTTCACATCTCCTCTCTTCTTTCAGCATTACTACATATTTAGATAAAAAATAGCTGCCCTGCTGCCTAATCAATAGTTAAGAAAAAAATGTGGTTTCTGTTTTACCTTATGAATCATGAAAACAATTGTTTTACTCATTATTAATTGCTTCATCAGGTACTCTATATCCAGAAAATTAAGAAGATTTAGTTTTAAATAGACAAAAACTGAAGTATACCCTCTAACATTTATTTAGTGGGGCCAAATAAACACATTTTGATTTGTAAAAAAATTACCTAAACTCTTGGTATCCTGAAAGTTAAATTCTCAGGAAAATCAAAGCTCTCCAGAGAAGTCTGTGCCAAAATAGAATTCTTTTTCACCCCACAGGATCCTTGTGAAGGTTAACAAAAGGGTTAAATACAGGAAACCATTAACTAGATCGGAAGTTGTTCTTCCAGAACAAATTAAATACTCAGAGAATACTCAGAGCTGAGGAAGCCAGGAAAGAATGCCAATCTGGGAAAGACCTGGGTTCAAATTTCCCTTTCCAGCTGCTTCCATTTCCTCCTCTGCAGAAATGGGTGTCACAGCTGCTACTACAGGGCTCCAGTGACAATTAAATGAAGGTACCAGGGTAAATAGGTACCAGCTCCTCTGGCCTCCAGCTACCTGCTGCAGCTCTTCCCTCCTACATGACCTACCCTGGAGGACAACAATCCTGCAACCAAGCTGAATGAGATCTGAGTTTGCCTGGCTAGCAGCATTAGAATTTTTTAAATTAGCTACTACCAACATCTAAAATTCTGGAGATTAGAAATACAAATTCAGAGTTCTGACTTCTTTTTAAAAATTGCCGGGTGAGGTCTGTTTCTCCAGGGTCCCCACCACTCCCTGCTCTCTGACACCTGGCCCTGTAGGCTGATTCCCCACCCCAAACTCTGGGCTGAAGTGCTTCCCTCGCCCTGCCTTTCCCACTCCTGTGCCTCTTCTTGCCTGGCAAATTTCTCCTCATCCTTCAAGGCCCAGCTGCAGCACCACCTGTCACCCCCACTACAACAACGAGTCATGCTGGCCTGGCACTCAAGTCTGCCCGTCTGTGTTCTCTGCTCCGCTCAGAAGCAACAAGACCGTGTTGCTATCGCCTTCGTGTCCCCAGGGCCCAGCAGAAAGCCTGACCTAGATAATGTAAAACTCAGGAAATGTCTCCTGAATGTGGGAAGGAAATTAGAGCTAAAACATCATAAAAATTTATGATTTTATATCACAGCTCGCTCTGTTACCAAGTAAAGGGGGTCAAGGACATTAAAATGTTTCACAAAATGAGAACTAGCTCCCATCTGTTTATGTGTCTCACAAGTTGGTCCGAAGTTCACTAAATGAACTGACAAAGCAAAGGCAACAAGGCAGGCAGGGTCCCTCACTACTGCACTGATATTCCCGAGTACGTGCTGTGTGCTGTCTGAGCGCTGGGGAGAAAGCAGTAGACCTGTCAGACAACTACCTGTTTTCATAAAGCTACATCCTAGCAAGGGAGACGGAAAATAAACAGGCAAATAAACAGAACAGTTTCAAACTATTTTGAACGCTAGGAAGAAAATTAAACAAAATAGTGATACACACTAAGGGAAGAAAGAGAGTGGTCAAGGAAGACCCGGGGGGAGGACCATTAGGAGCTAGCTGTGCAAGGATGCCGGCGACAGCTCCAAGGGCTGGAAGAGCAGGCGCGTAGGTCCGGAGGTCAACAGGTAGGCTTGGTCGAGGAAGCAGAGAAGATGGGCACAGCGGCGCTCTGGGTGGGGGAGTGGCAGGGGAGGTGGAGGGGTGGGGAAGTGGGCAGGGCCCGCGCTGGCGTCGCTGGGCACTGCGTGTGCAATGCTGAGGCACTGGAGGCGCGCGGGGACGCGGGCTCCGGGCGCGTGGGGAGGGGGTTCCTGCCGCACTCACCCCAGCAAGGGGCAGTATCCCTTTGCACATACGTGCACTGGCCTCCTGCCAAGGCGCTTTCACACACATCCACGCAGTCTGACGACAACTCTGTCCCGAACAGTGGGCATTTCCCCACGTTCCCGAGGGGGAAACGGAGGAGCAGTGAGGGTCAGCGCCTCGGCCAAGGTCGCGGGAGCCAGACCCCGGCGTCCTGGGCATGCGGGCGCGGGTGTGCGGCTCGGCGCCCACAGTCGGGAGCGGTGGCGCCCGCAGACCCCGCGGCGGATTGGCCCGGGCCAGGCCGGGGAGCGGGCCCGCAGCCCCGGGCTGCTGACGGCCGGGCGGGAGCGGGCGACTGCTGCAGCCCGGAGGACAGGGGCGGCGGCTGCACCGCTTCAGCTGCTTCGCCCCGCCTGCCCCGCAGAGGCCCCCGCGGCCCCGGCCGCGCGCCCTCCGCCGTCTCCCGGGGGCCCCGCCCGAGCAGCCCCCGCCGGGCCTAAGCCGCCCGCCTGCTCACCTCGCCTCCCCGCAGTCGCGCGAGCGGGAGGGCGGACTGGCGGCGCTGTACGCTGGCCGCTCGCGGCTCCGCTGCCCCGTGCTCGGCCGGCCGCCCCGCCCCGCTCCGCGCCGCCGCCGCAATGGGTGTGAGGGGCGCCCGGGTGCTACGACCCTTCCGGTCCGGCTCCCAGCTCTGCCGCCGCCGCCGCCGCCGCAGCCGCGGGGCCCGGCCTGACCGACCCGCGCGCAGGCCAATCAGCGTGCGGAGAGGCGGGCAGGCGCGGCCAATCCAGCTACGGGGCGGGCCGCTGCCGGGAGGCGCGGGCGGGGCGGCGGGCGGAGCCGCGTCTACCGGCGGGTTCGACCGGCCAGGCGCCCAGTGGCCGCACCTCCGCTCGGGCCTGCACCGTGCGCGCCGGGGGCCGGGGACGAGCCCCGGCTCCGTAAGCCCGCCGAGTCTGCCGTCCCTCACGGGGGTCCACGGCGCGGCGGCCGGACGTGGGACCGGGAGGCGGCTGGAGGGCCGATTAGGGGACGGACAGCTGACCTCGGGGCTGCAGGTGCAGGGTGGCAGCGGCAAGAAGGCCTGAAGGGGGACGGAGCCGGCCTGTTACGGGGGAGAGCCGGGGCGAGGGCGAGGGCAGGCCGGGGCGTCCAGGAACCCGGCGTGTGGTGGCCCCCGGGGGAGGGGCTGCTGCGGTGCCCTTGGACCTCGGGTTTGTAGAGGTGCGGCCGGAAGCCGGGGGAGCCGGGTGCGAGGGGGCCACGCGCACGCAGGTGTCCTTGGGGTTCCGTAGCAGAGGAGAGGAGAGGTGAGAACAAGCTGGTGCACTTAGGGCAGGGGTCAAACCTCTGGTTCAGAGGAGAAGGGCCGGGTGGTAAATGCGGGAAGGGGGTGGGGTGCTGAGGGCCCCCAACGGCCTGGGGTCCGTTGACACTGACCTTTTGAGTCATCTCCCGCAGCTCTCCGGACCCTCGGTCGGGTCTCAGAGACTGGGGTCATGTGAAGACACGGGAGAGCCCAGGGTCTTGGATGTTGCAGGATCTCCACTTGGTTAGCAAAACTGGAAGTGAGGCAAGGACGCTGGACAGTCTGGGGAAAAGCTCAGGGGTCTGTGGGCGAGGTGGGGGCAGTTGGGCCTAGGAAAGGGGGAGAGGAGGGGCCTGTGGAGGAGGAGCAGCCCTTACAGGATGCCAAACCTACAGGGTGACCAGGGCCGGCGTCCAGACTGGGAAGGAGCCGGACTCTGCAGTGGGGAAGGTCAGGGGCCAAGTGGTGGCAGAATTCGGGTAGGGTGGCGATCCCCATGACCCAGGTCCTGCTGGAAGCGCAGGGCCTCAGAGGAGGTCTGAGGTAGAGGAAGGGATCTAGCCGGGGTGTCCTTCGTAGGCCACTCCCCACCTTGGCCACCAGAGGGAGTTTTCTGACGCCGTGTAGGGCCCATCCCTGCTGAAATTGTAGCTCCAGAGTGTGGCCTGCATTGAGGAGGGCCTAGGGGAGAGCTTCAGTCCACACTCATCGTCACCTCCGCCTCGCCCGTCACCGGCACAACAGGTAACGGAGCCCACATTGCTCCCATCAAGAATTATGGCAAACTGGTGACGCCGGGCAGCCAGAGCAGCGTTTCACCAAGGGGCAGGCCTGGGTGCTTCCTCTCAGATTAGGCAGGGGCTCCTGTCCCCAGACACACTCCAGCCCTGAGTTTACAGCACTCACTGCATGCAAAGCGAGTACCAAAATTCGTGTGCGCAGATGCACCTCGACATACTTCAGGCTGATTTTCTGAGCAGATCCTGCCTTTCTCTGGTTTATGAACCAGTGAACGTTTATGGACACAAAGCTGAGGTGACAGGGTGCATAGGGTCTAGTCCCTTGTTTGGAAGAGTGCACAGAATTTTGGTTGAGGCTGACAAGTGAGAAGACCCTGCCACAAGTGTGATGAGAATTTGGGGGGTGGGGGAACACATGAGCAGGACTGACAGCTGATCTAGCCTGCCAGGTGGAGAGAGACAGTTGAGGGAGGGCCCCTGGGCAGGAGGAGGCCCAGCTGAGGCTGGAAAGCAAGCAAGAATAGCTAGGCCTATAGTTTAGGTAGAAAGGGCACCCAGATGCAAAGGTGAGGAGGTGAGGACCTGGGTGCTGTGTTCTGGGAACCACACATCACCTGGTCTTGCTGGAGATGGGGAGGGAAAAGTGAAGTTATGAAGGCTTTGAGGTCGACTGACACTGGGGACTGGAGGCCTATGGGCTGGCTTGGGCTCACTGATATGCTTTGTTTAGCTCAGAGACTTTTTTTTTAAATTGGCTTAGTTGTCAACATTTAAAAATTGGGAATATTTGCTTGAAAAATCTCAATTGTTGGTTTCTCTTGAATAGTTTGTAGGTCTCACAACATGGGGCCCAACTCCCAGGGATAGTGGTCAGCTGGAACTGATTGGCAGCGGCCCATTTAGGTGAGGCCCCTAGTTTGCCATAGTCCCCACCACTCCCTATTACCCACATGTGGCCTGAAACTTCACTATCCCTTATCTGCTGGTGGCTGGGACATTGCAGGGTGGGGCCCCCAACCGTCGAGGCAAAGGGCAGCTGTTCAAGGGTGTTAAGAAAGGAAGCGAGTGATGCAATTAAGTATTTATTTTGGAAAGATCACTAGGGCACATGAAGTTTCAGAGAGTAGGGGCTTAAGGCCACAAGACAAGTTATCAAGCTGTTGCATAGGCCCTTGTAAGAGAAGATGAAGCCTGGCCTGGGACAAGGGTCAGGAGGAAGGAATTTATTTTAAAACTGTTCCAAGAGTTTATGGAAATGCAAATTAAAGTCACAATGAGTTACAACCACCCACCCAACGCAAAGTGAGTACCCGCAAGCATTGTGCATGCATATGGGATGGCTCAATAAAAAAGACTGAAAGTGGTGATGATGCTGAGCAGTTGGAACTCTCAGACACTGCTGGTGGGAAAGCAAAATGGTATATCCACTTTGGAGAATTGTTTGGCAGTTTCTGGTAACATTAATCATGTACCTGACAGACCACCCAGCAATCCCATTCTTGTATATGTATTCAAAGAAAGAAAAGCATGTCCACACAGAGCTGTACATGAATGTTTATAGCAGATTTATTCAAAACAGTCAAAAACTAGAAACACACATATGTCCATATTCTGGTGAATGGCTAAATGAACTGTGGCACATCCATACGGTGGGATATTACCTGGCGACAGGACTGACCTGCTGCCAAGTGCACAACAGGGATAAAGTAAGCAAAACACACTAAGTGGCAGAAGCCGAGCAAGACCAGACCCTCTGTGATTACGCGTATATGACATTCTGAAAGAACATAATCAGATCAGTGGTCCCAGAAGGTCAAGAGGAAAGGGAAGTGATTATTACCAAGAGCCCTGATGGAATTTTGGGGGATGATGGGTATACTCTCTATATAGTATGGTGGGGGTCATGTGACTATATATTTGTGGAAATTCAGAACTGTGCACTTGAGAAAAAGGTGGTAATGTGTGTAAATTATGCTGTATGTAAATTTGAGTAAAATAAACAATCTAAGGAAAAAAGTCTGTTTAGAGGCAAAATTGTCAGTCTTAGAGGTGGGACATGGGGGTGCAGGAGGGGGAGGAATCAGGGAAGATGTCCCTGTTCCTGGCTTGGAGTGGGGACCTCTGTCCTTGGCCTGCTCACCCTTCTGCTGAGAGGAAGGCCTTTTTGAGCCTGCCTTCTGAGCTGGTCACCTGCCTCTCCCTTTCCTGTCACCTTCAGCTTTGGGGCCCTGGCTGTGTCCTCTCTGGGATGGAGGCCACCAGCTATTCCCTCCTCCTGAGACCTCACTTCCCCTCCCTTCCCTGCCCTGGACCTAGCACCCTGATGGTGCAGCTGGCAGACACTGCCCACCTCTCCACTCCACAAGGGCCTCTTCACCAGGGAGAAGAGAGCAGGTGGGAGGCAGAGCTTGGAACCCCACTCCCTGGGCTGAGGGGACCAAGACATATGGGGGGCTTGTTTAGGGCCACAGTGTGACAGGTTCCATGGCTCCAATCTCATTGTCCACCCTTGACTGGCCTTGACTGGGTTCCAATAGGACTCTTCACCTAGTTGTGCTCCTCTGGGTAAGAGATTCACCTCTCTGAGCCTCAGTTCTGTGGGGAGAGGGCAGGGGTGGTGAGGCAGCCTGATGGGGATGCTGTGGGGACTCGAGAGAAGTTACCAGGTGCAAGGCACAGAACATGCACGCTGGAGGGTGACTGTCCTTGTGCTGGCCTCTTCTGCTCCCTCCACACCTTACCTGCTTTCCCCCTTCTCCCCTACTCTCTCCTCTCCTCAATACGAGCAGGACCATAGATGTGCCAGGAGGTGCAGATCAACTGTTTCAGTTGTGCGGTTTGGAAAGCCAAGCTGCACTTAACCCGATGGGGGTGATTGTTGGGAGGTCCCCCCACTGTCACGCCTGGAGCCGGCCTCAGGACCGCAGGCTCACACTCTGGGCCCAGGCCCTGGAAGCCATCAGTCTTCCCTCCTCTGGGTCAGCTTCCTTCCCGTGCCACCTGCTCTCCCACCACCCAAGCAGCTGGGCCCTCTGTCCCAAACCAAGATTGAAACCCCAGAGGTGGACTCTGATGGTCCCCCTGGACAGGGCTTCCACCCTGGGGCTGCGCAGTCAGGCCCGTGTGAGGACTTGAGAGGAGAAAGGGCAATAGTTGGGAAAGGCAGACATCTGGGGGTTTAGTCTGGTGATAAGAAAGAGGCCAGATGAGCCAGGCACAGCTGAAGTGTTGTGTGAACACAGGGTTGTGGGGTGGCTGCATCACTGAGCGCTGAGTGCTGGGGCCCTTGGCACTCCTCTTCCACCCATCTCCCAGGGAAGCAGCAATGTGTGCTTCTTCTCAGGCAAGAGACTGGAAAGCTCTTCTCCGACAGTCTGACCAGCCCTGGAGCCTAAAGGAAAAACCTGACCCTCCTCTTGCCTCCTCCCCCGAAACTTTCCCCCGGGTGTCCAGAGGTGCACTCGGCCTCAGCAGGCTGCACCGTGTGCTCAGAACTTTCCTCCCACTTTGAGTCAGACTGGACAGCCCAAGGTCACAAGGCAAAGAAAACAGAATCAAACAGAAAAATGCACCTTGAAAGCAGCAGAGACTGTGAAAAAGGAAGTGTCAAAAGGAAAAAAAATATTGTAGGCTTCAGAGAACATGAAAAAATATTGCATCCTTTTAACAAGAACCGGCCATTAAAAAAAATACTCAGCACAGACCTATGTCCTTGCTCTCTTAGCTGGGATGGCCTAGAAGTAACGACATCCCAGTAGCCAAAGGCCAGAGCCCAGGAGTTGTTTTTGGGTGCCATTCTCCAGGAAAGGACCTGGGGGTCCTAAATGAGCAGTGGCTGATTGTAGGGCTGGGGCAGAAATATGCAAGATGAGCTTGGAGTATCCTGTAGTGCAAGAAAATAAGGAAATGCTTACAAAGTGCGCGCACACGCGCGCACACGGAAGGAGGTGTGTCCAAGGAACTCAAGAGCCAACTTGGAAGAGCTCTCAATGGCAGCAGCTGGGACACGTTGAGCAACAAAATAACACTATTGTTACAACTCAAAGTATAAAATGGATGTCTGTGAGTTCATGCTAATAGAAATGAATGGCTTAATAAGATAAATGGGGAAGAACAGACTGTGTACTGAATTTCAAATAAATGTGTAGACACTTCCTTTTCAAAGAGGTGACTCTTACTCTTCACACTTGTACATTCTTATTTTTCAAGTGTGGGATGGGAAGAGCGACTTCCAGAGAGGGTGGGAAGGATAAAAAGGTATGGGAAGAGGGGAAAATCAGAGTACCTGCAAACACCACCTCAGACTCGTGACCAAGGTCAACATAAGCATGAGAAGACATGTTGATCGTATATATCCTGGACGGGAGGTGATGGGTGGTCCTTTACTTTTGGGCTCTTCCTCCCCAAAACGTATACCCCCAATCTAACCATGAGAAAAGCATCAGACAAACCCAATCGAGGGACATTCTATGAATGTCCCACCAGTGTTTCTCAGAACTGTCAAGGTCATCAAAACAAGGAGAGTCTGAAAACCTGTTATGGCCAAGAGGTGCCTAAGGAGACATGTCATGTGGAGTCAGGAAAAGGACAGCAGAAAAAGGACACTGGATAAAAACTAAGGAAATATGAATAAAGTATGGATTGTGGTTTATTTTAAATATATGTATTACTATAAATATGTATGTTCAGAGCAAAAAAAGAGCTCTTGGAAATTGTGTTGGCAGAAATGAAATATCTTAGCAGTAGACAGGTTGGGTGAGCAAACTGAGGACATCTCCCAATTAGAGCAGAAAATACAAGTAATAACGACAGGAAAGCGGAGGCCAGTCCAGCAGCTTCAGGAGTGCCAGTGGCTAATGAGCAAACAGGGCTGCTTCCACCAGACACTGTTGAGTCCCTGTTTTGAGGAGCTCTCGAAATCCAAGTACACAGAAAGAATGAGATTAACAAAAACCTAAATGCACAAGACAAAAAAAATTGTAGTGTCTTTATTGTCTTAAAATTGCATAGTACATGATAGTGCACGCTCTTAATAGAGGGCAAGGTAGCCTGCTTCAAACTACTTTGCATGGGATGTTTCCATCTGTTTGCAATGGGCAACAGTAGGGACCAAAATTCTGGCTGGGCTTAAAAAGGTTCACGATCAGATTAAACACAAGTTGGAGTGTTGGAGGGATTTAGACAAGAAACTGTAGAAGGATGCTGAGATTTCGATGGGACTTAAGAGACAGCATAAGAGATGGTGAGGGGGCTTCCCTGGTGTTAGGAGAGGATTCAGGAGCAGCCAAAAGAGGGCAAGAAAGGGGGAGTCCAGAGGGGCAAGGCCTTCTGCTGAGATGAATGCCACCTCTGGGAGCCTGGAGGCACCAGGTAGCCGGGGTGCATGGTCTGGGTGTTACCTTGGCTACAGAAAGCCACATACTAGAAAAATAACTTAGAAGCTATACAATTGTCATTATAAATATTTCGTTTCTCAAAACTAACTAGTGTTGGTTAAAAAAGGTTCACAGTAACTCTGAAAAGAGCTGTATCTCTATTGCACAGTAGTGGAAAAGTCTGCTCTGATCCCATGTGTAAACAATGATTCCCTTCTCCTCTGGCAACTTCAGGACACAGAGAAACAGTATCTGCTGTAAGCAAAGCACTTGGGTACAAAGGCACATCAAAGCTGTCAAGCGCTACTGGGATCTACTCAGAACATGCAGAATGCTGGCTGATCTTCCTGCTTGGCGTCGCTGGGACCGGTCTTGAACCACACTGCAGGTGGTCATGGCCTCCTCAAGCTGTTGTTCTCATTCCACAGTTACAGACTTGGCCAGATTTCTGGGGAAGTCAACCTGAAACGATAGAAAGTAGCTGCTCAAGACCCCACAGATGCCAGCCACACTCCATATTATGAAGTCTGTTATTGGTGGACCGGATGGCAGGCAGACAGGTGTGCCTGATCACCTGTAACAGTGAGCTCTTGATACCTGCATCTTGGAAGTGGTTCCTTACTCCAGATTCTCACTCACTGTATAATGTTTAGTTCATTCAATGAACATTTATGGACGTGTCATGCTATGCTAACACTATTAAAAGGATATGATTTGTGCCATTAAACAGCTACCTCAGTTTGTGCTGTTAAATATTCACTTCCCTTGTTAGAATATTGATGAAAATCCACAAAGCCTTTTAGCTTAGTGTGGGGGCTGCGGAAAGGAAATGTGACCTGGGATGGCTGATAAAGTAGGCTTCAACTTTAACTGCAATGTCTTATTCACTTATAATAATGTTTAAGAAAAGGGAAGGAACAAATATGAAAAAATGTTAGCAAATGTCAATTCTAGATATATATCAGATGTTTGCTATCTCATTTTTTGCATTGTTAATGCACTTTTAAAAGCTTCTCAAAATGAAACTGTAATAAAACTCCTATTCTTGCACAATGAACTGGATGTTCTTACATACTGGAGGATGAGCTGGTAAATTGGTTCTTTTCTGGAACATACATTGACAATATATGTGAGGACTCTCAAAACGTTTAGTCACTTGCTAGACTAAAGACAAATCTCAAACATGGGAGAAAGAGAAATGCACAAAGATGTTCACAGCAGTTGTTATTTATGCACTGTTCCAAAAGATTAGAAACAGTTTAAATAAGACTGGCTAGGTAATTGTTAAAACCCATGTTATAAGATCGTAGTGGAATACTGTGCAACAGTTAAATGTTGCTTACTATAAGTTCAAGATGTGAAAAAATACTTGTTACATACAGGCAAACCTTGGAGATATAGCTGTTTGCTTCCAGACCACTGCAATAAAGTGACTATCATAATAAGGCATGTAAAATGAATCTTTTGGTTTCCCAGTGCACATAAGTTATGTTTACATTGTATTGTTTGTCATCTATTAAGTATGCAATAATGCTTTGTCTAAGAATTAATGTATACCTCAATTAAAAACATTTTATTGCTAAGAAATCTAACCATCACCTGAACTTTCAACAAGTTGTAATCACTGATCATGGATCACCATAATGGAAAAGTTTGAACTAGTGCAAGTGTTGCCAAAATGTGACACAGACACAAAGCGAGCAAATACTTTGGAAAACTGGTGCTAATAGACTTGTTCAACAGAATTGCCACAAACCTTCAATTTGTAAAAAACACAGTATTAGCCAAGTGAAAAAAAAAGGGGGCAATAAAGCAAGGTATGCCTGTATAAAAAAGGAAGATGCAACATTTCGTCTTTGATAAAATCTTGAAAACTGTTTAAAAATTTACAAGCACAAGGAAAAAATTCACATGCACTGGAATCAGATACTAAATTTGTTAACGATTTTCCTCTTGGCTGGGCTAGGTGCCGGTTTGGACGTACGTCGTATCCTCGGAGCACAGCCAGGTGAAAGGAGAGGAGCTGTAGCGGAATCACACTCAGGATGCCCTGCAGGCAGTCCACTGTGTGGGGCAGCTCGATTGTTTTATACGCAAACTTGGAGCTTTCAGTGTCCTCCTTGGAGCACAGTATAATTGGGCGACCCTGAAGCAGAGAGAGCAATGGGTGAAATAGGTGAAGGGGAAGTAGAGGTACACAGTTCCATTTATAAAATAAGTAAGTCATTGGGATGAGAACTACAGCATGGAGAGTATGGTCAGGAATATTGTAATATCCTTCTCCGTTGACAAATGATAACTACACTCATCATGGTGAGCATTTTGCAATGTACACAACTGCTGAATCACTATGTTGTGCACTGGAAACCAATACTGTATGTCAACTGCTTTTCAACTATATTTCAATTTAAAAATTAAATAAACAAATTACAAAAAGTCATTCGAGGAAAAAAAAATTAAAGCAGAGAAATAGGACAACAAAATGCAGATTGTCCCCTTATACGCAGCAGGGTCTCTGAAATTAACATTAATGCAGTGATAACAGCAAACTTCTGTTTTTGCTGGGATTATGGGGGAGGCGATGTGAATGATTTGTGAAGAGCATGAAGCGTTAATGCTTTTGGGTGAGTTTCTCTCCTTCCCTGGGAGGGTGATCATCACCCTGCCACTTCCATTCAGCACCTGTTGGTTGAGTGTTGGTGGGCCTTGCAGAGGTGAGGGCACACCCCCTCCTTACCCTAGTGGGGCTCACAGCTGAGTGGTGGAAAATGAACACAAACAAGTAAACCAACAGATCATGATGAATTTCAGAAGAACGCCACAGAGGCAAGAAATACGGTAACATGGTTGAGAGACAGCGGGGAAGCCCTCTTTAAAGAGGAGACATTTGGATGGAGACCTGTATGGTGAGAGGCCAGTGCTCTGAAGGCATGTGGGAAGAGAAGACAGCCTGCCAAGGTGCAGAGGCAGAAGTCAGCTTGGCGTGAGTGAGAAACAGGAAGGGGCTGGAGGGTGCACACCTGCGGTCACTGGGGTTTGGTGGGGAGCCACCGGGTCTAAGCCAGGTGACACGGTTTGTGTCATGACTTCTCTCTGACCATGGTGCTGGGTCAGATGTGGCAGCCGCTGGCTCAAGGGCACCTCCCTCCAAACGCAGGGCTTTCCCAAGTGACTGTTTTTCACAGCGGGTCCCTGAGACCACACCTGAGTTCATGCTAACGAGGTACTCCTGGTGGATCCTAGATGGTTTCAGGGTGGGGGCTGAGCAGACCAGGAAGATGCCCCATTGATTAGAGGGCTGGGCTCTGACCCACGTGGCATCAGCCTGGCTTCCCACCTCTGGGGCTGGAAGAGGGGCTGGGAATCGGGTTCTATCACCTGGCCAATGATTCAATCCATTGGGCCTATGTAATGAAACCCCGATAAAAATGCTGGATGCCGGAGGTAGAAGGCAGAAGCTCCTACAAGGCCCTGCTGGGTGATGCGCACTGTTGTACAGGGAGGATGAAGCATCGTGAGGACACAGAAGCTTCGAATTTGGGGACCCCTGCCCTGTGTCTCTTCTTCTGGTTGGTCCTGCTCTATGTCCTGTATAATAAAACTGTAGTAGCAATATAATGCTTTCCTGTGTTTTATGAGCTATTCTAGGCAATTACTAAACCTGAAGGGGTAGTGGGAACTCCCAAATTTGTATCCAGTTGGACAGAAATGTGGGTGGCTTGGAAGCATCTGAGTGGCAGCCAGCGGCTGAAGCAAAGGCCATCTTGAGGAGAACCATGCCCTCCACCTGTGAAATCTGCCCTGACTTGGGTTGTTAGCATCAGAATTGCCCCCAGGGCTCTCCACCAGGCATACCTCCTCAGGTTCCCATGCCCCCAGGGATCCAGAACAGCTCCAGGCAACCTGGGTCACTGTACCTTGCTGAGGAGGGGCTGTGGGCATGGTCCCAGGCTGGCCAGCCCCTTTCTGAATGTTTGCTCCACTCAGGAGGTGGCCCAGGAAAGAGGGTGATGTCACACACTCACTGGCAGAACCACTGGCAGACAGTGGGTAAGGGGGGTTTATGTGAAAGAGAACAGGAGGGAGGGCCATCAGCCCAGCTGAGAACCCTCACCTGGCGGGCTGTGATCTGCTGCAGGGCGTTCTGGCATTTAGCAAAGCAAGGGTCCTTCATTATCACCATGATGACGGGCATCTGCTTGTCGATCAGTGCCAGGGGCCCGTGCTTCAGCTCCCCAGCCAGGATGCCTTCTGAGTGCATGTAGGTTATCTCTTTAATTTTCTGGGGAAACACGAAGTAGGATCAGGGTGACCGTGGGCAGATGGGCTGCCACAGAGCAGCCAGAGGCAGGGAGTGGAAGGCTGCAAGCAGACGGGTGCATGGAGAGGCCAACAGCACCAGGGCAGCTGGCAAGGCCAGGGCCAGGGAGAGGGCTGGCTGTGCCCAGAGCACGCACCAGGCCCAGTGCACAGCCTGTGTCCCGATACCAGCCGCAGGTGCAGCTACCCCTCTTGGATGGACAAGTCAGTATCAATGTAGCTTTCCCCCTTCCCCCTCGGTGGCCAGCCCCTGGACCTTCCTGCAGCTATAATTTGTAGTAATGGCATTGTATTCTGCCTAGATATTCCTTCATTCAGTTAAAGGATTAATCATTTCCCACAATTCCAAACCATTAATAGCTTCCAAAGGGTTGCTCCAATGTACCTATCAGCCAGAAAAGTATACACACTGGGCTGATATAGGCATTTCCCCCATGTTTAGGCAGATCCATTTCTATTCAGTTACCATTAAGTTCACATCACTGTGAGAAATGAAAAAAACATTTCTCAGCTTCTCTGGAACTATTTATTTGCCTCAAGGAACACTGTCAGGAGTGTGCCTCCACCCTGGAGGCCACCGACAGCTGGAGTGCCGGCCCCAAGTGACCACAGAGGGGTCATTGACTTGTTCCAGCAGCAGCTAAAAGCTTCTTTCTTTCCCCAAAGACTGATTTGGAGATGCTGTTGAATGTGCATCTTTCACCAGTGCACTCAGGCGCTCAGCTGACCCCCACCCAGGCAGCAGGGGCATGGGGACAGGGAGGCACTGTGCGGGGACCCCACCCAGGCCTTGCTTCTACGTGCTGCCTGCAAAGCAGCATGTCCAGCCCCTCGCTTCCTTTGGGCGGGGTCAGAATCTCATTGGAAGACTGTGGAAATTGGAGCTCACTGTGGGTCAGGCAACTTATGGCTTGCGCCCACCGCATCCCACCACTTGTGAAGCTCTCTGAGGTTTTTGGTGAACCACTTGCAACAAACATTGTTTTTCAAATGGGGAAGGTAGGGGAGGAGGGGAAAGAAGGTCCCCTTGCTCCCATAGGGAGAGGAGGGGAGCCAAGCTGGGTTATGGGTGGCTCCTTTGCCTGGGCACCAAGCCCTGCCTCACCTGGGACACTGTCTCCAGTCACCTTGGTTGAGCATTCCCATCCATGAACAGCAACAGTGAGTAGAGAAGCAACAGATTCAGCTCCCTGAAGAGCACTGTCCACCCTCTTGGTAGCCCTGTCATCATGGTAACTTGCCCGGGCTCCACCAACTCTCTCTTACCCTGGGTGGGACCAGACCTTTATTGCTAGAGGGCCCCAAACAGCCAGTTCATGGATTTAAAAAAGGCAAGGCCTTCAAAGCTCATTCCTGCAGGATCTTAGTTCTCCCGGGAAGTTTGAGGGGTAACAGGGAATTCTGCAGAGACTCCCACCAAGCAATTCTGATCTGCACCAGCCCCACCTCCACCCTCATACAGGCTGCTTGTGTTCGTGCATAAAAGCAAGGAACCTGAGTTTGAATGTCAGACTAATCACTCTCTCCCACAGCAAGATGCACCTTTTGGAGGCTTAGCTTCCTCCTGGGTAAAATGCAGACAGTAACTGCCAGCCAGGTAGAAGATGCTCATGAGGTGTGAAAGGGATATCCCGGATGGAGCCTGGTGTAGGCTGATGCCTCGGGGGATCACCCAAGGATGCCCGTCCCCTTTCTCAGGAGATCGGGGGCCCCATCTCAGAATCCTCAGAGGGAACACCTGATCCGAGCTAATGCTGCCTCACGGGGTGGCCAGCGGGTCCCTGAGCCCTCCTGTCCCCTGCTCACTGCCCTGCCCTCCCCAGTGGTTCCTGCCTCATGCCGGGGCTGGTGGAGGTGGGGCAGAGGGGCCTCACCAGCGCCCCTTCCAGGCACGTGGCGTAGTTGTAGCCCCGCCCCATGACTAGGAGCGACCTCTGCGTGTAGAGCTCCAGGGCCAGGTCGTGAATCTTTTCGTCCAGCGACAACACTTCCTTGATCAGTTCTAAGTCACGCACGCAGCAGAGCGGGAGAGTCAGTCGTGCAGATTTTGGAAAAAGATTCACAAAGAGAAATCATGGTATAGAACACGGTTTTGAAACTCACATCACTTGGCACACTTAGTTTCTTTGCATTAAGTCTACAAGGATTTTAATCGTACGTTACAGGCAATAATGGGTTGCTGGCTGGCATTTTGTTGGGACGGTAATTCATATTTGTGTTCATACTTTCCTGCATTCATGTAAGGTAAGTAGGGGTGTTGTTTCTAGCTCCGTTTTACAGGTAAGGCAACTGTGGCTCAGAGAGGCTGACTAGCCAGCTAGCCGACCAGAGCTGATACCCCAAACGATTGTTCCTCACCCAGGCCACTTGCTATGTGTGTAAATTGGACCAGTGCTTCTCAAACTTTTTGGTCTCAGAACTTATTTACACTCTTGAAAATTTTTGGGAATCCCTAAGAGCCTTTGTTTGTGTGGGTTATACCAGATTAGGTATGAAGAAAAAAATATTAGAAAAGTATCCATTCATTTAAAGATAATAATATTATATATTATTAAACCCATTATATATTTTTAAAATTAGAAGAGTAGCATTGTTTAACATTTTTGCAAATATTTTTAATGAAAGATTCTCAAATCTACTTCCTCATTCAATCTGTTGTGATGTGTTCTTTTTGTTGAAGCACAGGAAGAAAATTCAGCCTCCTGGAGATTTGTAGTTGGAAAAGGAAGTATTTCAGTAACTTTTTCAAAGAATTGTGAATGTTCTTATTAGTTACTACATCAAACTCAAGAAGTGGTCATTCATAGAAGAGTAGTTGCAAATGTGAAATCTGAAATAGTATCAATTTACATTTCCTACCTTGTTATATTAGAATTTCTTGGTCTATTGTGTAATTATTTAGATGGGTCTTTTTACACATGCATAATTTTTTAACCAGATGCCTTGGCCATTTGGAAAATACTAATTCACTGAGTTACGCACACCTTCTAAAAATGGACACATCCCATTATAAAATATTCTTTGAAAATTACATTTGTTAAAATCATCATGACTCCATGGCAGATGTCATTTAAATGGAGGGAAGTGGTCAAGCACATGCTGATGGTTCTAGGTTTTCCAAAATCCTGTTTCTCTGCAAAGCTCAGCATTTATCATTGGTAACACTAACACTGTCCGTTGTTTTTCTTGAAGGGTCGGGCTAACTTTGTTGCCCTTTCGGAAAATGTCCACCCAGTGCCCAAGTCAGCATGTCACTCAAACAGTAGCAGGGGCTTCTCAGGGACAGGACAATCGTACCTGGCAGTGTAGCAGAAGTGCTTCACCCAGGCTTCCCATTTCGACACAGAGAGTATTTTTAGAAGGGTTGCAATTTAATTAAGACCAATGCATTTTACAGCATCACTAGGGACATTCTCAAGTGACGCTGGGCATGAGGTAGGGAAGAGCACAGGGGTCATGAGAGTGGTTTGGTGCCTCTGCTAAGGCACCAGCGGTGGCTACCCCGCCTCTGCAAATGCCCACGTGGCAAAAAAAGCAAACAAGTCTGATTTATTATAGATAAGGTATTACTATCAAAATAGGGCCACATCTTGGGATATGCCTGCTCGACATCACAATGGGGTCCTGCTTGTGCCAGCTTCAAGTTAGGAATGCTTTCCTCGTCAGAACATTCTCAGTATGCAGTCTTGGCCAGATTTGGTTCCCTAGGCATTGCAGGATTGGATGGTGGCTTTCCCTCACTGCCTTCTCTGGGGCTTGCTCCCTGCTCCCTGGGAAGAGCCTGTGCCAGCCTGTCTCTGGGAAAGGCTGCCCCACAGCTCTGGGGCCATCCTGCCCCCAGCGCTGGCTCTGTGTCAGCCATGGGCTCTGTCCCATTGCACACTCTAAGGGCTGCCCAAAGAAAGCCCAACAGGTCCTTTCCTTCCCTACAGTGCAAGTGACCACCATCTTGGTAGTCCCAGAATGGTGCCCAGGCAAGGCACACAGCTGGCTCTGGCACATGTGTGGTGAATGAATGAATGAATGAATGAATGTGACAGACCTTGTATCTCACTGACTACAACAGACGGGGCCCAGTAGCAAAAGAGGAAAGTTTGGTCACACTGTGAGTCTGGGACAGGAAAAGGCTCCTCCTCAGGTATTTCCTGAGCACCTACTGTATGCCTGGCCTGGCTGGACACCAGGTAACAGCAGCAATTCCAACAGACAGAGTTTTATGCTCACTGGGCTGAGATGTCAGTTAGGGGGTACAAGCCAAGTCTATTGGTGAACAGGTAATATCAGATCATGGCATGTGCTACAAAGAAAAGAAATGGACTAATGTTTCATAGAGACTGGGGCAGGTAGGTAGTTAGGGTGGCCAGGGAAGGGCCCCAGGAGGTGACGTTTGAGCTGAGACTTGAGGGATGAGAAGCCATCTGCATGAAGAGGGTTTCTGTAAGGAAATAGCCAGTGCAAAGGCCCTACGGTGGAAAGAGTTTGGCTTGCTGAAGATCAGGAGGTCAGTGAGGCGGCCCAGGGATGGGAGGGCATGGGATGAGGTCAGAGGCTGTTGGGCCCAGCACACTGAGCTCCAGGCCTGGTGAGGAGTGTGGACTCTAATCTTGGCCCAGTGGGAGAGCTTCTGGAGACACTTAGTGGTGAGAAGGGAGATTTGGGCTGGGAGAGGAGTGATGGACAACCTCGTTTATGGGACAGAGCAACCAAGAAGAGCCCACTTTGAAGATAAGGAAAATAAGGATTTGAAAGTAAGGAAAGTTTGGGTCTGGAACATACCAGGTAAAGATCTCAAGCCGTGGATGATCTCTTTCCTTCTGTTTTGTAGTGAAATTCGGTCTTCGGACATCATCAAACCGAACATAACCAGGGAGATGAATTGGCTGGTATACGCCTGTGACGAGATGGTGGTGCTGGCAGAGCCGGGACAGGAGGCAGGTCCTTGGGCCCCAGTGGCCTCCCCTCCACCTGCCCTTGGCACACACGGCTCCTTCTACCTTGGTGCTGGCCACGCCGATCTCTGGTCCCGCGTTGATGTGGACCCCGCAGTCAGTCTCTCGGGAGATGGAGCTGCCCACAGTGTTGGTGACGCCCACGGTCAGCGCCCGCCGGTCTTTACAGTAACGCAGCGCCAGGAGGGTGTCAGCCGTCTCGCCTGCCACATGGGCCCTGCCTCTCAGTGCCGTGCTCACAGGCGCGTGGCTCTGCCAGCTCTAACCCCCAGCGCCCCCGCCTCCAGACTCCTTTACTCTCTCCTCTTAAGCAAAAACTGGGGCCCGGACACGGCCGGCTGTGCTCAGAAAGGAAAATGCACACTCAGCAATTTTTGTGGTTGTTTCTTAGATTCAAGTTTTGCTTCTATTTCTGCGGAGAGCACTTTCTCACCCACTGCTTCACCGAACGATCATAGCAACTCCATGGGGGCCACACTGTCCCCATTTCCCGCTGAGGATGAGGTGCCTCAGAGACAGAGGAAATCAATGCCTCTCTTGCTCAAGGCCATGCCACTCAGAGCCGGGACGGTTCAAGTGGGCCTGGCTCCCAGTGTCCCCCTAGGCCTCCTCACTGCCTCATTCACAACTTGCTGAGATTTAACATTTAAAAAGAGACAGTGCCCCTAAATGGCATTTCTCAAACCTTGTTTCGAAGGAAAACACTTCTTGCAGCCTCCCAGGGTGACCTCAAATTATTTTTATAGTAAACCTACTTAAACCTGTGTTCACAAAGAAACCAGCACAAACTCCCAATGTTTGTAGGCCCTGAAGAGCTCACACCTAAGCAAATACAATCCTGACCACAACATCAAACTCATTCAGTGTCCACGCAGCCACTGCTCTTGGCCGTGGCTCTCCCAGCTCTTCCTGCAGGCAGGCCAGTGCTAACTAAACCACCCACTTCCCTTTTCCTCTTCAGATGTGTAGGTAGCGCCCTGGGATGTTGTGCGGCTCTTCCTCAGCGCTGAAGGGGCTTGGGTCTTGGAGGTGGGAACAGGATGGCTCTGTCTCCATCAGCCCTGCTTCCCAGTCATTGATACAGTATTCTTTTAACTTAATGAAAGAGCTGAACAGAATGAAACTTTAAACCCCCTTTGTGCCACAGCATGATTTCCCATTAAAGCCAATTCTGCTGTCATTGGTTGGTGGCTCCCACCAACTCATGAGACATTTTTAGGTTTGGATGGGATCGTACACGCAACGCCAACATTGGCAACTAAAGTCACATTACAGCTCCTGGGTGCGAGGTGATCGGTCAGATAGTGACTGTGTCTGTGTTAGATTTTTAAAGTTTGCCATTGAAATGGAAATGGTATTAAAAGTATAAAATAGAAGCATACTGTTAAGTCCCAGTAGATATTAGGGCATTGCTGTTAATGTTTTCATTGTGATACTGACATCACAACTTTGTTTTTCTTTTATTATTTAGAAGTATTTATGGGTGTACATATGGATTATGAAGTATATATGGATGAAGTAACATGATGTCTGGCATTGACTCCAAAACAACCCAGTGGAGGGGAGGGGTTGTTGAGGGTCACTACTGAGGCTAGGTGACTCCTTTTGTGAATCTCTCCACCTTTATGGAGCTTTGGAATTTACCATAATTAAATGTTTAGAATAGCATCCTAGAGCTCATAGGGCCTCTGAACATACTGCCGTGGATCACTTCCCTAACCCTCTGCCTGGCTTGGCTGGACCAAATGCCCAGGCCTAGTGTTAGGATGGCACCCAGGCAGGATTTGTTGAGGGTGCCCTGGACTCTGCACCCAGCAGTGTCTTTCCATGCCTCTCCCTGATGGACAGTGTGGGGATGGGGACTGCACAGCATCCACACAGTCCTCGAAGTGACTATCAACCCCTAGAATTTTAAAGAACTTTCTCTCCTCTAAATTAAGCCCAACGCATATTTATGAGCACCTTGGTAAGTATTCCCTTAAGTCCTGAACTTAGAACGGCAGGAGGAGGAAGAAGCTGTGGTTGTATGGTCCTCCCCATCAAATGGGACAGTGATGGCTCTGAGTGTTAATTGTCCCTGGGCACAAGAGAGCATGGCACATGGTCCATGTGCAGAGAACTTCACCAGATGAAGAAGGAAGGTAGATGAATAGTGTGTTAACCAGAGGACAGAGCCCTGAGAGGAACTAACACACACCTGTATCCCTTACCTGACTGGCTTATGAAAAAGCAAACGTCATCCCTGAACACAGGCGTGTTCCTGTCCAGAAAATCGCTAGCAAGTTCAACCATCACTGGGAGCTCGGTCAGTTCCTCCAAAACTTGCCGTGTCTGAAGCCAACCAGAATGGAGACCAAAGTCAGTCATGGACACTATAGAGATATGGGCTGCTGGGCCCCTAGGGACAGTGTGTGAAATGGTGCCTCCACGCCCAGGTGGAGAGGGGACTTCAGGTAGTTGCAGGCCACACTGCAGGAGAAAGGGCTGGGTGCCAGCTCTTATGCTGGCTTATGGGCACCACAAATTTTGGAGGCCAAGTGCATGACCGCATTTAAGAAGCATCCTGTCCTAGACTGTCACTACCCCCCGTCGGGCACTACCAAGGGCCCAGCGTACTGCACTTACAGCCACGGCGGCGTGGTAGCTGGTCCCACAGCCGATCACAATGAGCCGTCGGCATCGCCGTATCTCCTTCAAGTGGTCCTTCAAGCCACCCAGGAGCACTGCAAGGCACACACACAGGGGTTAATGCTGACCTGACACAGGACTGCACGGTGGACTGCACATCTGCCCAGGGTGCAGACACGGATTACCTGTGTTGGTCTCAAAATTCACCCGGCCTCTCATCGTATTGAAAACTGACTCTGGCTGTTCGAAGATCTCCTTCTGCATAAATGCACTGAAGTTACCTGGTCAAATAAACATCACCATCATGTAGTTACATTAGCACTGCTTAACTTTTAATCAGGATGATTAAAATTTTTAATCAGGGCCTGTTATGCAGTTAACCACAGTGACACATGCAAAGGCCCTGAAGATCACAGAAGGCAACCCCAGGTATTGTCCCACCTGATGCTCATGGTGACAAGTGAAAGGGAAGCAGGTCAGGTCTGATTACTGTCTCCAGTTTACATGTCAGACCCTGCAGCCCCAGGGAGGCAAGGATGCAAGCAAAAATGTGTGACTGATCTTCCTGGGACATGCTCCTCTCTTATTAGCAAGGCCAGAAGAAAGTAAAATGCTTTACTTTCATAAAACCCATCTGCTTAGGTAATTATGAATTAAACATTTTCTTTTTAACATACACCCTCCCAGCTTCTGTATTAAAGAAAAACCTTTTCAGCCATGTATACATTTCTAGACCCTGATTTGAATGGAATTGGGTGTCGTCAAAGGGACCATCTGGGCACAGCATGTTAAGGCCCCTGACACGTGGTGTTCCCAATACAGGCAGGGTAGGGATGTTCTCCAGGACACACATGCGCATGATGCCAAACATCACTGTGTTCCCTGCCTGCCGCCTTTGGCAGAGGACACATGCAAAGAATGCCACAAAACAAAAATGACAAGGGGGGTGTGGGGCCACCGCAGACTCAGGATCAGGGAAGGGCTCTCTGAGGGGGCAGTGTCTCAGGGGAGCTGGTCAGAGGCAGCCAGTCCTGTGAGAAGATGATTGTGACAACCCCTGGGCCAGCAAGCACGTGGCTGGCTGGGTAACAGCAAGGCAGCCAGGGCGGGCGGAGTGGAGAGGGGACGGGGGTGAGTAGGTGGGGCCGGCTCTGGTAAGAGGCTCTGCTTCACTCTCAAAAGTTTACCCAGGCTGCCCTTGGAGAAGAGGTACAAGGAGACAGGTTTCCAAGAGAAAGTGATCCAGAGCACCCCCTTACTGCAGGCCTCCCTCCCATAGAAATGATGCCCAGATGTAGGACTGTGTCCCAGAGAGTAGGGAAAGAGCAAGCAGGGAGACAAGGCTCCTGGGTGGAGTCAGAGGCCTCCCTTGGAGGAGCTGGCCAGGCAGGCTATGGCACCCCCCCAGGATGGAGAGTCTCAGGGGCTCCCTCCAGAGCAGCTGCACCTGAAGTTGTGACCACAGACCCTCTGAGGACACCTGCCTTTCATGATTTGTTGCAATTCCATCTGCAAGGTCTGGATTGCTCGGGATGGGTCATCACTAGCCAAACGCTTGACCCGGTGGATGGAGAGTTTCCCATCAGCCACTGCAGCGATGTCATCATCCTCGAGGAAAATGACCCGATTGGTGTGTTCTATGATAGCACTGGGGTAAGGAAAACAGGTGTCACAGATGGAGCCTGCCCTCGACCATTACTGGATGACAGTCCCTCTGCTCCCCAAGTGTGGGTCTGTATCAGTAGCCCTGGAGGGCACTTTAGGAAGGACAGGGACACCACACATGAGCATCTCTTCACCCCTTCCTGCTGTCCCTGAGAATTATTTTGAAGCCAGTCCCAGCCATCGTACCCTTTCCTCTGTAAACATTTTAGCTTATGTCTCTGAGAGATAAGGATTATTCTTTAACCTACTATAATACCATTATGACATCTAAAATTAATAGTTATTCCTTCAAATCATCAAATATCCAGTATATTCATTCCCCCAAGAATCTCATAGACGTCCTTTTATATCTGCTTCCTTCCAGACGTGTTGCCTTTGCAGAGCGGTGCAGAATGCTCAGGAACCAATGCAGGGCGAGTGTGAAATGTTGGTCTTGCCTTTCCAAATGACCTATCTTTCAGAATAGCCACATAGTTTATGAAGGTAAGTTTCTCCTTTTGGAAGGCATCTAGCTAGTAAAGAAGGAATGACAGAATCACACTAATTGATGCATGAACTCCTAATCATTAATGACTCTGATCCAGGACCACCAGTGCTTGCTGAAACCAAGCAGTGGAAGCTGAGAGCAGCTTTACGATGGACTGGACAAGGCTGGTGATGCTTGAGCCCCTGAACAAGCTCAGCAGCACAAAAGGACAGACAGTGAGATCCAAGTGCCTCTTGATGGAAGGATATACCACCACCTATGAAGCAATCTTGCCAAAATATCAAACCTGAAGAAGATCACGCTTCTAAGACTTTAGTTTACAGGAACTACAGTGGACACAGGGACATGTTCAGTGGCACCATGCAGGAGTCACTCAGCAAAACCCAGACAGTGGGTAACTTCAGGACAAATGACTCAGTTTCTTAAAACACACACACACACACACACACACACACACACACACACACACACACACCACACAGAATGCAAGAAAAAAGTAGAAAACTACAAAATATGTCCATCAATGAAGTAGGGGAACATTGCTTATTGTTATAACTTTCTCTGTGTGGAAAGTAATAATAATTTTTCCCTTGAGATTGCAATGGAAAGTTTCTTTGAAAAATACATTTAAGTTAGAAAAGTTGGCAAATGAAAAAGAAAGTTAGATAACCAACAGCACAGGTGGCCCATAGATGTAAAAATCACAAAGGTAGTGCTTAGAGGACCACAGTAGAAAAAAACTCTCATTCTACCAAGTGTCCTGTGCAGAAAAATGAACACTTAAAACTCCCAATGCAAAGTCAAAGGGAGAAACGATCAAGTTTTCCGGTTCTCTGAGAGGTGTCTTCAGACAGACCCTAGGGAAGAACAGAATGCCCCCAAACCAGAAAAAGTTGCTTTAAACAATACACACCCATGGTTTCAAAAGTAGAAAACCAAATAAGAGGAAGAAAGTGGTCTGATCCCGTCTCCAAGAGATAAACACAGCTTACTCTGTACGGCCTTCCTGGCAGTGCTTCATCCGTGTGGTTGTATTTATGGGTATGTGTGTGTCTGTGTGTTTAAGTGTAGCTATTATTTTTAGCCGCACAGTGGATGGCAGTCTAATCTGTCATTCAGACCATTGGCGTGGGAGTTGGACCAACCTGATATGGAATCCTTACCTCACTGTAAAATGGGAGATGATGGATGCGCCTTCACCAGAGGTTTATTGTCATTGTTAGAATGGGTCATCCTGGAAAAGCCTGTCCTTATAAAAGCTCTACATGCACCTTCCTATCTGGGAGGGTCACCCTGTCATTCTCATTTTTTAATGCGTTTTATCTGGGAGGGTCACCCTGTCATTCTCATTTTTTAATGCGTTTTCTCATCTATACACCATACATTATAGAATCACTTCTTAAGTTCAAAAACCTAAACACACAAAAGAATCTTGAAGATTTTAATTAGAGCATCAAATTTACAGATTAGTATAAGGAGACTCAGTATCTTTTAAAAAATAATTTTTAATTATTAAAATAATTGTAGACCAGTTAATTAAAAGAAATAATATTAAGCCTTTTTTTACCAATCTCTCCCTTAATTCAAATCTCTTCTTGTTTCTCATGGTAAACTTTTGTAGTCTTCTGCAAATGAGGTCTGTCCTATTTTTATTAAACTTTATTTTAAAGGATGAAAACATGTTTTCTTCTGCTGTGGTAAACAGATTACCTTTTTTGTGCAACAGGGTCTTGCAGCGAGCCTGCTGTGCTAGTCATGTGAGGAGATAGAGGGAATGAGGTGAATGTGGTGTTCCCTGCCGCTGCCTCCCCTCCTAACCCTGCCCAGCGGCTGCTTCTGGGATGCGGATTTCTACACCTTGAATCTTTGACCACTCGCTAGTGTTAGTTCTCACAGCCTTTCAGTTGGATTTTAGAAGTATTGTATTGCCTACAAATAATTATTTCATCTCCTTTCAGGTGTTCACATCATTTTTGTTTTGTTTTTTTGAGAAACATCTGCCATATTTCATTGACTATAAGGTAACATTGAACATAAGATCACAGATATTTTATATATTTCTAAGAAATAAAAATGCTAGCAAATTATAATTGCCAGAGGCCACTTATAAATGTGAAAATCTATGAAATGGTTGTGTGTCTTAGAGTCACTGAAATAGTACTAGCTTATCTTAGAAATGGTGCCCTGAGGAACATAGTTTGGGAATCACTGTTCTTTACTGTAAGCGTTAAGTACCATGCTGGCTGGGGGCTGAACAGGCCTCGCAGCCTGGGCTCTAGATCTCTATTACTCCCAGTGTCCCACGAGGCCTCTCCTGGAGTTCCTCCCCCCACCCCCTGCCCTGCCATTCACAGCAAGGCCATCCTAGAGGCTGGTGGGAAGGAGACAGGAGAGAGGATGCAGGAGGTACAGTGGTGGTATGTTTGGTGGTTTTCTATTTCAGGAGGAAAGCACTTTTTCTTCTGACTGTGTGTATACATTTTTTTCTACTAAAATGGGTATGAAGCCAACTTTCTCAAATTGCAGAATTACTGTTTTGTGTATTGATGAGAACATGAACTTTGGGATCCACCGGGCCCACACCCTCGATCTTGGCTTTTTTATGAATGGTCAGCGCAGGCAAAAGCAACTGGAATGCAGGCAGACCTGGGGCTGTGCCTGGAGGCAGCGGCCCAGCTAAGGGAACAGCTTTCCAGTGGCCAGGCGGGGTACAGCCTAGCATGCTCAGATTTGCTGGTTTCCAGAAAAACTAGAAATCAGATTTTTATATGAAATCTCCCAATTTCAAAATGGTGGCAGCTAATTCAATTATTTTGTGCAGGCCCAAGGTGCAGGTCCATGGATTTGGCCTTCGGCCACCAGGGCTGCGGCTGAGGGCCACGCAGGTGCTCACTGCCTAAGGCTTCTTGGGGAGGGTCACCCAGAGCTTAAATCTGCTGTCATCCCGCCCCTTGCTGAGCCATCCATGAGAAAACACCTCAGGTAGGGGCAAAAGTAAGAAATGGTGGTGTTCACCAGTTGTTCTTGATTTCATAACCCTAAGAAAGAAAAGAAACACATTTAGCTACCTTGCATCTGAAGCAAAGAAGAATTCCACTGCTTTATCGCCTACGGCATGAAGGCAGGTCGAGCTGTCCAGCCTCTTCATCCTTGTCTTACAGATATTCTTCACATTCTCAAAATTGCCTAGCAAATGAAGGAAAGCATCACAAATCCCCATTAAACTCTTTTGTTTGAATAACATGAAGCAAGGAGCCAATTTCCCCTTTGAATATGTGTGGGAGAAATTTGCAATTTTTAGCTTTGGCTGCGTCAGCCAAATTGTGTAAAAGATCCCCAAATAGCACAGTACTGCTGGGAGAGCATTTAACGGCTGCAAACAAAACCAACCAACCCTCAATCAACCCGCGAATCAGGGCACGGGCGCCTTTATATAACAGAACAGCCTGCTCTTCCCTCAACTTGTGTACGTGTTTGAAAAAAGTTTCTGAAAAAATGGAGCCAAGTCTCACTTGTGTGCCAACCTTTTGGAACTGGAGCCTCATGCACGTGGGTCCCTGAACAGTGAAGGCATCCTGCCCCCTACAGGGGGGCTGCCTGCACAAGAGCAACAGCTGCCCTGGTCAAGGCCTTCTAGAAGAACTTACGCGTCCTATACAAGATGGGGATCTGTTCTGTGGAAAGTTTATATTTGCTCCGCACTCCAATGAGCAGGGGGCTGCCTCTCCTGTAGGGACGAGAGGGAAAGGAGTTACCCACCACCCAGACACCCCGCGGTGGGGCTGGATGCCCTCTGAGCACTGAGGATGGGTCCTGGCATCTAGCCCTCTCCCAGGGGCAAACTGTCCTGTTGAGGTCCCACTGAATGGGCTCCTTGGCCGCAGGAATACACTCCCACGGCTTGGAGCAGGGACAACAGGCTAACAGAGAATCCCAGTTTACTTTCATGACCCACAGGGTTAGAACACAGAGGCTGTGAGTTACTGCAGCCCTGTCAGGGTCTCCACCTGGCCCCCACTTGCTGCCCATCTCTAAAGTGGGAGCCCTTGATGCCCGGGACCTGGCCAAAGATGCTCTTTGCCCACCCCTTTCACTTAGCTCAGTTGTTTTCCACCTTTAGGGGGCATTACACTAACTGGCTTCAGGTCTATTGGACATTGTAGGCCACGGAGGGCTCTTTCAGGAGTGGTTCTGTTGTGGCCTGAGTGGCACTTCATGTATGAAATTTCACCCTGCACAAGGCTGGCTCCATCACAATGGGGACGGCGATTTTCACAAGGTGAACCCTGGAGGTTTCCTGTACCTGACCCTAGCTCAGGGCTCCTCTCCCACAGCCTGGTTTCGACACGGCTGCAGAAGGCTGGAAAGCTCTTCATGGACCTTCCTTCTGGCCCAGCACTCCTGCAGCTAATGTAGCTAAGGCATTAGTCCATGATTTCAACGGCATCCCACCTCCCAAACCTAGTTCACTGCCCACTCTTCCCAGTTATAGCATGCACATCGAATTCAGCACGTGTATGCAGCAGGACAAGCAGTTTACTTCTATAACTCAACCCTAGACCTGTAACTCAGCCAGAACCCAGACAGTAACCTTCCAGTAGTTACTAAATGATACATTCTTTTTCTCCCCTATAGGTTGACCTAATAATAAGAAAACACTAAGAATGTCTTTTTTAGTATCACCACTACCACGGTTCATTGGAAACTTTCAGTGTACTCAGAGGGAAGCTTATTGTTTTAAGTTCAAGATCACATGTATCCTGGCACCTACTCTGTAAGTAGGAGCTATCTTTACCTTTTTATTTTCCAGCTTTATTGCAATATAAGTTTAAGGTACACATATTGATTTGATACATTTATATGTTGCAAAATTACCACAGCATTAGCTGCCACCTCCATCTGCTTACATAGTTACTGCTTCTTTTTTGTGTGTGTGGCAAGTAAGAGATGATTTTAATAAGACAATTTAAGAAGGCTGTCTCAAACACATTAACTAGAATACATGGGGTAATATTTTACTTCAATCAGTTTCTACCAACTGAGGTCAGCGAACTACTTGTTAAAACAGCCTGAGTCCAGGTCCCATATATTCAGTTATCCTGACTGAATACAGGCCCTAAATATTTCCCAACAATTACAGATCTCATTTCCCACCAGTATTGACCTGTTTGGACCCCACTTCTGACTTCTTTACAGTGGGGGACATAGTCTGTGGCTCTGAAGGGAGTGCTGTGAGCACCTTGAACAATCTGGATGATCTTGTATTGTGTCCAAAGCAAATCAGAGACATAGTTTTAGGTCCACTGGGGAATCAGTTTTAGTCTTTATAATCATGACAGTGAGAAAGTACTGTGGTCATCAAATTTTCTTGGCAAATGTCTCCCCCAAACTCTATAGCTGTTGATGGAGCTTCCCTGGACTTTGTGGCATGTGATGCTCCCCAGACAGCACAAAGACTGCCCCAGAGGTTACAGAGCAGCCAGTTACAGGCAATTCAGAAAAATAAAGATAGATGGCTTCTTCACCCTGTCTTTTTCTGCATTCCTTTTAAATAGTAATACTATGATAATATCAGATTTAAAGAGGGGGTTCTAAATTTGATAAGGACCAATGGATGTTTTATGATTCTATAATTTGAAGTAAATTCCAAGTGGTAAATTAATTCTTATCCTAGAAAAAAATAAAACCACACTCCTTTCATATCATTCCCTGCCTAGATACCTTGGCAGTCTTCAGAGCACCGCATCACCCCCTCTGGCCTGGTCTCCCAGGACTGCAGGAGCCTTCTCGATGGCCCCCAGTGCCTTCAGAAGCCTGCAGCCCACAGGGCACCTTAGGCCCTGCAAATCCGGGCCCTGCCCACATCCTTAGTCCCCACAGCCCTCGCGGTTTTCAGCTCACTATCCATACACCCGTGCTCTCCACTGTCCCCCAGGCCTGTTACACAGGTGTCAGTGAGCACTCTGAGACCAGAGGAGCAGCACATCCCACCAGGGCCCCCAACCCCACCATCCTGGCCTAGCTTTGGGACCTCAGAGTGCCACGCTCACCATGGGCCCTTTGCGCCTCCCCCAGACTGACAGCTGCTCCCACTCAGGCTCCCACTGCACTGCCCCAGCCTCAGGCACAGAGCATTGCCAGCCCCTGCCCTGCTCTGTCCTCCTGCACAGCTGTCCAGTCCTGAAGGGCAGGGCCAGGTCAGGTGTCACTAGGTCCCAGGGCCCAGCGCAGCTCAACAAGCACTAGTAGGATGGATGCATGGATGAATGTGTGGTCAGGTTGACGGGTGGACTTGGATGGCTGGACGGACAGATGGCTGGATGGACAGGGCTCTAACAGAGGGGCGTCTGGTCGCCAGGACACCCCTGGTATAGAGGTGATAAAGCTTGAGTACTGGTCCTTCAAGGCTTCTTCTTTTACTGAATTCAAGTCGATGTTCATTTTCATTCCTAGTTTGTGTTCATGTTTTCCACGCTTTTCCTAAAAGAAGTCTGTGAAGTTGACCTGAACCCAGAACCTGCCCTCACTGTACAATTTTATTTTTAATTTGGATTTGCCAACTTCTAAAAATCTGTAGCTTCCAAATAAAAACCCAACGCCTGGCTTCTCTTTAAAAACTCAGAGGCTCTGGCTGCAGGGCCTCTGTGGGGTACACTCTCCATGGCTAAGCCACAGTATCTCTCCAAGAGTGTACCTCCCAGTTTGCCAGAGGCCGTGCTCCTCCCTTGGCCGCAAGTGAAGTGGTTTCCTTTTCTCTGAAACATCAATGAGTTTTGCCTCACCTTGTGGCAACTGCCTCTCCTGGGTAGTGGATGCTCTTGAAAACCAATGCGAATGCGCCTTCCTGCAAACACAGGAGAGAAGGGTGAGGAGGACTGGCTCTGGCTAAGCTGGGCCTCTGCAGCTGGGCTACCGCCCCAGACAGGGCAGCTCCTCCTGGGGCAGTCCTGGGTCACTCACGGTGGCCAAGGCAGGACAGCCCGTGCAGAGTGAAAGCGAGACACAGCACCATGCTGGAGAACCGAAGGCCAGAGCATATGGATTTCATCGTGAGCACCACAAACCACACTTGCCCAGGCCCACGAGGAGCAATTTCCAGCTCCGCGCTGACCTGGGCAGGCTGGCGCAGGTAGAAACTCTGGAAATGAGACTCAGGGACAGAGGTCCCATGCTGCACCTCAGGGACAGTACCTCCTGTGAGGACTGAAGGGCCCATTGTGACCTGCTGAGTGCCACACACATTAGGAGCTGGGTTCAAATCCTACTTTCAGTCTTCTGCGTGCCCCCTGGTGAATGGAGTGAGGACGGTCCTACCTTGTATGGCATCTGTGAGCTCATGCATTTTAAGTGCTTGGCACAGCGTGTGCCCTCTCAAACACCAAATGGAAGCAAGAGCTGGCATTACTGCCCTTCTTACTATTCCATGGCGATGACTGTCATGTGCTGCACCTCGGCTTGTTGGTGTGTGCGACCAGAGCTAGAATCTGGCCCAAGGCCCCAAATGTTCTATTTAATCTTCAGTGCAAAATTCTTTCCTATATGCTGACCGCCTATATGAATTTACCAAGACCCTAGTACCTAGTAGACTTTGGTTATGTATAAGCAGCTGTGAGTCTGGATTCCCATGTGCAATCCTCCACATTCTGGAACCCTGGGCAGAACCACAGCCCAATGTGGCCAGTGTGCTAGGGGCAGTTTGCCAACCCAGCCACACAGCCAGGGGGACCCAGACTTAGTGTCCCCAGGCCTCTAAGGGCCTTTCAAACTGCTCCAAATGAAGGGACTGAATTAAAAACAAAAACGAAACACTTTCCATTCTCTGCCCAAAAGAGCACTGTGTTGCTTTAGGTAAGAGAAGTCCCTGAAGTTTACAAGTGCCCTCCCTGGAGAGGTATTTCCAAAATCTAAAATCACAAGTGGAAAAGATAAAATATGGGGATGCAAAACCAAATTTGTTGACTGTACATTACACAGTACATTGTATGGAACATCACAGATGGGACAGGCCCTTATTTACAAATACATTCTCTAAATCATGACCCCCCAAAATGGGAGTCCTAGGGCAAAGGGCTTGACAGTAGACTTACTTTAAAAAAAAAGACTCTGAAACAACAAAAAGGGTGATATTTTTTAAACCAGTACTGGACCTGCAGCAGCCTCTGACCCCGGGTGCTCTGGATTCGCAGCCCAGAGCCCTGTCCCCATTTTGGAGGAGCTACTGGATGGCACTGGACCAGCTCTGGGAGGTCTGCAGCCCTACACAGGGCCTGGGTCCACTCCACCCCCTCTTGTAAGGGGGGTTTCTCTTGGCCAGACCCCCTCCCGAGCATGTGCTCATTTTCAAGAACTTTGTTCCACGGGTCCAGTCCTCTGGGACATTACCAATGTCTCTCTTCTCCTGGGTCATTCCCCTCAGCACACAGACCTGATCTGGTATCTCCTCTGGGCCATCCCTTTGCATCGTCTATAACCCAATTTTTTAAACACCTGCACCTCCTGTCTGTTTCCTCTTCCTTCCAACTCTGCTCCGTAAGGGTGTTTGGGCTTTTCTCCTGCGTGACAAATAACTGCTTCACTAAACAGGAGGAAACACTACACTTTTTAGTCTCCAACGTCAGTTAAGTGCATCTCGAGTCTTTAACTAACAGCAGACACAAGTCAACCGACCAGATGACAGTGTGAATCGCCACAGCCAAGGTCCTGTATACAACATGCCATCATGAGAAGGCACAGATTGGAAGGCTGATCAGAATTCCAGAAGTGTTAAAATAAAGCAAGACACTTTCTACTTGATGTTTAGTACACAAACCTCACAAACATCTCCCAATTCTACAAGGATGCTGAAGATGAGCTATCTTTAATCCTCAGGGACTTGTGCAAATTTGCCTAACAAATGCCTATGGAAGTGAAAGAACAAAGGCACGACTGACAGGTGGGACCTGCAACTCACCAACTGCTGGATGACTCTCTCAACCAGTGTTGAAAACGTAATGTCCTCAGTTTCTCTGTTGTCAAACACATATTTAATCAGCTTGGCAATGGTCTCTGTATCTGTTTCTGACTCAAACTCGTAGCCTTTGCTTTCCTGGAATATTTGGTTGGACACAGGGTGTCAGGGAACAGTCATTGCGCAATGCAGCCCGGCCAGCTCCCTCTCCTCCCCCATGATCTGCCTTCAGAGGGACTTAAGACTGAAAGCAAGGGAAATGGGAAGGGATGAGAGATGTTTGCCAGAATCACACAGCCCGACACAGCTGAGTCATTCAAATATTCCCTGAGATCATCCCTCCGCAGAAGCTTGTCCTTGCCATTAATCTGGACATTGCAAAACAAGTCAAAATGATCAGATCTGTTGAGTCAAATCCACCCACATCCCAACCAACACCACAACTTTTCATATTTTAGATGTTTGCAGGCTGCCTCCCCACCCCACTTTTCGTTTGGCATATGAAGTCAATGTGCTATTTAGCACAGACGCTTTATTAAAAGAAAGTCCACGTTCTTTTGATTCTGCAAATCTGCAATGGCCCCTGAGGAGAATGCAGATGCTCTGCCCTCTCCTCCAGCAGGATTGGGGCAGCCGCTGAGCGGGGATGGAGTTTGGGTCTAACGCGGTGGTGTGGCCCACAGTGGGTCTCCCTCAGCTCCTGCCTTTGTTTCCAGAGGGAAATGAGCTGGTTGAAAAGTTTCTGGGGAAGTCCAATATCCTTCCACTTAGATGTTCCCCAGGGGATGTTTCTTACCAGAAATTTCCTCAGGTCTTTGTAATTGGTGATGATCCCGTTATGGATGACAACAAATTCTGGAAGAAAAATTTAGTCAAGAGAGAAATGCTGTGCAGAAGTGAAGTTCAAGTCCGATAAGAAGGAAACCAGTCCGGCAGCTTCACTCTTGGCAAACTGCTCCTACAGAGATGCTTGTTAGCCCTCACATTCGGGGATTAGAGCAGATGTCTGCCATGATTACAATTTAAACCTGAGGAAATGCATTTCTGTTTCGGAGGTAAGCATCCACCAAACTGACCTCGCACGGAGCTTTGCAGATCATGAAACCGGCTTTGATCTTTATGTCAAACGGGCGATGAACCCTTCTTTACCCAGAAACAGTTCCAGGCACTCCCAACTGGCTTAGACTCAATGAGGTCACAGGCTAGAGGGCTACACCCATGCTGTGTTTGACCCACACTGTATTAGAAAAAGATTTGACTTTTAAAAATTTGCATTTTCACTTCAAATTCCTGATTTTCTTAGGGGATCCCCCCCAAAAAATTCTGGCATCCTGGGCTCATTCTGGTGTAGCTAGGAGCATGTCCCTGTACGGGTCTGCTGCCCGCCAACACACTGTGCAGGAGGGACCCCCCTGGCGACCCTGCGGCTCAGGAATGGGGCTGCCTCAGTCACCAATGCATTTTCTTAGTATGTAGCTGGTGAACAAGAAACTTGAGGAAAAGGCCTAAGGTTCACCTGAGGGTTTTTCTGGACAAGTCTTTCTGCTCCCCTCAGCCTAGATGATAGAAAGACCCTTTTTCATCCTTGGCATTCAATAAATTCCACCAGGATGTATTCTGGTGTTGAGTTTTCTTCAGAAGTATTATTCAGTGAACCTTTGGATTTTCAATTCAAGTTTTTCTTCCATACAGGACAGGTTTCTCCTATTCCATCTTTTAAACCCTTTCTTTCATTCTTTGACTTTTTTTTAAACCATCATTTCCCCTCTCTATTCCTTTTTTTACAACTTACTGTTTACATTTGTGAGTTCACACAAGAACTGGGAGGGCTTGACTAGAAAAGCCATTTTCAGGCCATGGGCTAGCCACCACAGAACTCTGCTACAGCTACACAGTTTTTTAGTTTTGTTTGTTCTGATCTCTCCTTGAAGACACCAGTTATCCACCTGTTAGGTCTTTATTAACTGCCTCTCTATCCATCCCCTCCTCCTGTTTTTTTCCTGTTTATTGCAAAGTATGATTTCACATGGTTGCTTTCCATTATTTTCTGAACCCTGGCATATTTTCTATCATTATTGCCAACTGTCTCAACTTCGCGTCATTAATTTGTTTCCTAGAATCTGTTTTTTTCCTTGCAAAAACTCGCTTGTGTCATTTTCTTGTGCAATGTTGCTGCTGGGTGTAAGCCTTCCTTACAAGTGTGGTCTTTAGCTACTGCTGATAAGTCGCTAAAGGTATTTATGAATCTTCCCTGATTTCCCATGTTGTTTTCTTTTCAATGACTCATCCTGAGTCAGGGTAGACATTTCCCAGTTTGGGTGTGGGGGGCTCTCCTTGGAGCCTCCCTGCTTCAGGGACACAGAATCATTTTCTGCACTGACGCAGGTTCTCCTTATCATCGGGAAGGCTGGGCCGGGGGTCAGTACCTCAGGGCTTTGGCTCTGGTGCAGTGCTTCCTCAGCGTCCGGCTTGGGGTTTGGTCAGATGTGTGCTCTAGATCCTCAGCACCCTGGGGTTTGTTGTCCCCCTCCCGCGTGGGGTTGCCTGGCCCAGTAGTGGGGTGCCTTAGGGTTCAGGGCATGGACCAGATCCGAAGAACATTCCTTGGCAAAAAGCCTTCACCACCCAAGACTCTGACCACATGTCGCCAGCCCCTGCGCGGCCGAGTTCCAGCTCCCAGCTCTCCGGCTGAGCAGGATGCATGGGGGTCTCTCTTGCTCTCCAGAGGGGCCTTCCCTTCCAAATTGGGCAGTGGGAGCTGCCTCCGGGAACCGCTGCCCCACAGGGATAAGGGACACTGAGCAGGGAGGTGCTGCTTTCCTTGGGGACCCAACTGCACATGGTGCTGCAGGGACGTTTGTCAAGCATTTAGCCAAGTGCCTGCCGCTAAGCACCTCACAACAACTCTGACAGACCTGATTCCTACCCTGACATGCGGCTTGACAAGAACTTGCATGTGCCAGGGGATGTCTTGAGGGGGCCCAGCTGACTCCAGAGCTCATTCCCTCCACTGACACCCTCCTCCTTCCTGCCCTCTCATCCAGGGCTTTAGACCTGACCAGGTCTAACCCAGAGCGAGGTCTCACTGGAAGGCCTTCCCAGGAGCCCTGGGGGGAGTCTGGGATTATGTCTTCTCTTCATCTCACATGCCTACTGTGTCCTGCTGCAGGAGGCCCCCGCACTCCTGGGGGTGACTGCAGAGTACCCAAGAGCTGCCACCGGCATCTATAGATCTACCATTCCTTCCCTCATGAGAGGGGCTGGGGTGTCACTTAGGAGAACCATGGCATGGAGAACTGTCCTGGGGGCCCAGGCAAGTGAGGGGCCCATGAGCTGGGGAGGGCATCGGGGGGTGGTAGGGACAGTGGGGAGATCGCAGCCCACCAGAGGGGCTGGCGTCCCTGTGACTGTCTTTACAAGGGACGCCAGAAGTCTTGACTTTTATGTGCAACTTTCTCAGTTTTTAAACACACAAAGGGAGCCAAGAGGAGAAGCCCCACAGTAGCCTCTGATCCTCCAAATCTCAAGCCTTAGGCTGCCACAGCCTTGCTGCTGGGCCCAGGGTTGGAGCACCTGAGACATCCACCAAGCCCGACACAGCCGCCCACCGGGCTCAGGACCACTCTCCTCTGGGCCAGGGTGGGTGGGGTTGGTCTAGGAAGGACCCCAATCCCTGCCTCAAGCCCCTGGAATACTTCGGTCCCTTGTCAAGGAACAGCCCAGAGCCTTCAACACCTTTTGTCACCAAGTCCGTTTTGGCATGGTCCCAAAAGCCAGCAGTGCTTGTGGATGTGTCATTGTTTTCCTGTGGACACCTGGGAGTCAGACCGTCCAGGCGCCAGGCAGGGCTTGCCACCCCTCTGGATCCTGGGGAGACAGGGCCAGCTGAGAAGCCTGTTGGCAGCAGGCAAGGGCCGGGGCCAGCCAGGCCCACCAGGATGGGGAGCAAGGTCTATTACGCACCATTGGCTTTGTCTGAGCGCTGTGGGTGGCTGTTGACAGCATTGGGGACCCCGTGGGTTGCCCAGCGTGTGTGAGCGATGCCAAAGTGAGTCTCAAACTCCACCTTTAAGTCCATGTTGTCTTGTTCTAAATGAAAGAAAAATCCATTTGCAGCACTTTAAAAGCAAGCACGGACCCAGTACTCTTAGAGTGAGGGCATCATACCGTGGGGACTCAGTGACAGAGACAGCACATCCTACCATGGAGGGCAAAGGCCCCACCCTGGGGATTTCCCCAGATCCCGGGTATTGCTTAATTAGTACTAATCAGTAACCTAACTCAGCCTGCAACTGAAAGAGACTTATTTTAAAAAGAAAATCATGGACCACTACCACAAATGGAAAAGCAGTATCATTTGCTGAAAAATTAAATACCAAATATTAAAAATATTTAATACTAAATATAAAAAGAAAATTCTCCACTCACCACCTCCTAAAATAAACCACCCCACATTCTAGGAAACACAGTTTTGCAACATGGGCTTAACCCTCCTCCTGTTTATCCATGCCTTGGACAAGTTGGAATAAAAGATTTTAAGGTGATCCACACTGCATTTGTTGCTCTGACTCTGGATGTTTTCCACTTACTGTAAAGTTCTTCATCAAGAGCCTTGACATTTCCTTTCTTCTTGACAAGCTGGATATGCCTTTCTTTAACTTCATTATTATTTCCATCGATTGCCACACCTGTAATACAAATGTGATTTTCAGTTGGAATTTAAGGTTTGTCACCCACACTTTGTTACAGGGCACGGCCCAGGATGAGGGCTACACAGACCTGTCTATTTATTAGTTCTTGTCCTGCAGCAAGCAAGCGATGTGCACTTGGCACCCTGGCTGAGGCTGCCCTGACCGAATTCCAACTAGGATGTACCCCCAGGAGCTGGCCTGTAAGTGAGGGGCCCCCAGGCCCACCACTGAAGGCAGAGGCTTGTTTAAGGGCATTTATCTCCTTGTGTGCTTTGCATTCTGCTTGTTTGCTGGCACCCCCATTGTATTAGTGTTCCTGCAATCTTTCATCTGATGTGTTGTTAAGAATTGATGGGGATATAAAATCATCTGCCTCCTTCTTCCTCCTAAGCCTGTTTGATTAAAAATGGAAAAAGACTAGACAGCCACCCGTTGGGCAGATGCAAGAGTGAACCCCGAGACAGACATCCAGTGGAGGGACTATGCAGCCACTTAGGAAGATCATCAGGAGGAGTTTACGGTGATGGAGAAAGCTGAAATAAGCGGGAAAAGAATATCAAACTAAGAAAGTCTGTAATTATGATTAGGCAAAAATAAAAAAAAATCTATGCATGACCCTCCCAGCCCCCACCCCCAGACCACCCCAACTTAGCCACAGCAATGACTGCAAGAGGGACACAGAGATACATGTGGGGGGTGCTATAGATGGAGATATTTTAACACTTGTTTTTCCTTTCTATTTTTCTGTAATTTTCAAGTTCAATGAGCAAGTGTTGTGTTCATATCGCAGCAGTATGCGGGGCCTACCTGCCGAGTCATAGCCTCTGTACTCAAGCCGCTGTAGGCCCCTGATGAGGGTTTCAAAAATCTCCTTCCTCGTCCGGGGGACTCTGTAGTTCATGTAGGCAAAAATTCCTGTTAAAAGAGGAGGAAACCACATGTTTATAAAACACTTGGTTCATGTTTAGAAGAAGACACTCAGAAGAAAATGCTTCCAGGATGCCTTGAGGGCAGGTTTCCAGGCTATATGCAGGGAAAGTGTGGCCTTCCCCAGACAGAGAGGAGGAAGCGTGCTCCCCTCCTGCTTCTGGAAAGGCATCGTGTGCAGCCCTTCCCCTGTGCAAAAAGATCCACGAAGTACGTGAAGAACACATGCATACACTTGGCCTTGCAAGGCCACTGCAGAGAGCTTCTCCCGTGGACGTCCTTGCAGGAGCCAGCTTTCACTGCAGCATTTATCACAGCAAAGATCAGCAGAGTAACCCAGCCCCCTCAGGGCATCTGGAGTGGACTCCTTGATTTCCACAGAACACACAAGGGAAGAGTCCTGAGCGGGTCACAGCAGCCTCCTGCAGCAGGCAGCAACAGGGGTCATGGCCTTGCACCACCTTCTACTCTGCCTTGGTGCTTAGTTTAGAGCTTTGGCATCAATAAATACCACTTTTACAACAGCAAGAATTAAAACCATTTCTTGGCCCCTGGAAAATCCTTAGCTTCAGGGGAGGCCCACAAGCTGAGAAGCTTTTGTTTGGCTTTGTTTTCTGTATTTGTAGTTCAAAATAACATTTTCCCAAAGAGGAAGTAACATTCTGCATGTTGTTTCTTTCCAAACTTCTCTGCGTCCCTGCTTGAGACTCCAGACCCTTGGTCTGTCTATCCTGCCCTTCGAGTGCCCCACCTTGGCATCCCTCTGTCCTTCTGTCCTCACGCACCCTCCTCAAAGCCCAGCTCCAGCCCCACCTCCCAGGGCTGGCTGTTCCAGGCCCTGGCCAGAGAGTTCCTCAGCTCTGGGCTGCCCCAGTGCTCTCACATCCTGGGACATCTACAGCCCCCGACAAGGACACAGGCTGGCACTTCCATCTGTATATTTCTCACTGTGTGTCACCACACAGTTCTTGTTCATACATATGTGGAATAAAGTGACTGTGATTCTGTAGTAATCAGCGATGCAATAGTATGGATTGTGACAAATACTGGGCTTCAGGCATATTCATTATAACTGAGTGAATTCATCTTACTGTGAATTCACTATGTGCCAGCCACTGGTCCAAGCACTGCCTCACAGGTGTCAGTCAAGACTCACTGCAGCCTTAGAGGTCGGACTTGCCATTCCACCCACTCCACACCTTTGGAACATGAGCCTGGGAAGCTGTGGCTGGGCCCATCAGGAGTGGAACTAAGGCATTTAACTTCAGGACTCACACGTTCCTAACCATGGAGCAACTGCATCAGGGATGAATGAAGTTAGAAAGAGGTTTATTTTTCCAATTAAAATTTTTTTAATTGATTGAATTTTTTAATTCTCCCAACATTTTTCTGGGATGGCAGAGGTCTGGCAAGGATTAAACATTTGACAGATATCTGAACCCCCATTTTCACTGCAGCACTATTTACAATAGTAAATGGAGACATGGAGACTTCTGAGTAGCCATCAATGTATGAACAGATAAAAAAAAACTGTTACACACACACATGCACACACACAGTCGAATATCATTCAGCCGTAAAAAAGAAGAAAACCCTGCCGTTTGCAAGAATAGGGCTGAACCTTGGAGGCACTATGCTAAGAAAAATAAGTCGGACAGAGGAAGACAAATACTGTATGATCTCACTTATATATGGAATCTAAGAAAAACCAAACTCATAGATACAGAGAGCAAATTGGTGGGAGGTGAAAGAATGGTACAAGCTCAGGTTATAAGAAAAATTAAGTCCTGGGCATATAACCTACAGCATGTCGACTACAGTTAGCAACACTCTATTGGATATTTGAAAGTTGCTAAGAAAGGATCTCCTAAAATATCTCATCATAAGGAAAGACATTTCCAACTATGTGATGTGACAAATGTTAACTAATCTTATTGTGGTGTGATCATATTGTAATACAGACACACACCGAATCACTGTGGTGTACACCTGAAGCTGCTACAGTGTACTACATCAATTAAGTCTCAACAAAACTGGGGGAAAATTGCCAGAGATGAATCTCAGAAAGGATGACTTGCCTGCAGATCACTGAAGTCTGGTCACAGTTATGCACACAACCAGCTGTAGTATCTCCCTTCATTAAGTAGCTTAAATTCAAGTCAATATAGTATATCTGGATGAATGAGTAAGCCTCAATTAAATGAATGCTATATTCCTAAACACAAGGTAGGGCCACATCATATGAGCATTTAACTCATTAAAATGCATCTCACACATCAAGGAACAGGCAATAAAATTAAACAGTCCTAAAAATGATACTCTTTGCTTATGTACTGTCCATTACCACACAGAGGATATATTTGCACACAAGTATTAAGGTGTGGGGTGTATATATAGAAACACACAGACTGTGTTTTCTAAGCTGTTACAGATGTTTTCTTTTTAAAAGGACTAAGGGTAATTTTGGTGGTCAGCTATTTTTGTCTTCCTGGCTGACTCTGGTCAGGTGAGAGGCTGAACAGCAAGGCTGTGTGTACTTCAGACGTCTGTTCCGCTGGGCTGCTGAGCTTTACCATATGCTTCAAACCTCAGTGTGTTTGGGCAAGGGATGCATTCTTGTCACCGTACTTACTTAAAAAACCCAATGGTTACCTTTTAATTTCAGTAGTAAAAAATGTTACCAGCTTCATCAGATATCACACTATTCTCCCACTTAAAGAGTACAGTTCAGTGTTTTTTAGCATGTTAACAGAGTTGTGTGACCACCACCACAGTCTATGCTTATATGAAACTTTTCATAATGTGAATTTTTCTGCAAAGCATCAGAAAGCTCCCTGGGGGCACATGGTCAAATTCCCATCACTGTAAGGACCACATGGCTATGGGGGCAAGCCAACTCACAGATCTTTTTTGGAGCCTTTAAAGTACAAGACTTCCCTGGCATGCTGGAACTCATTCTAGAATTACACCTGCACCTCATAGAAGGGAGCTGACAGGCACTGCAGATCAAAAAGGTCCGTACACCCAGTCTGGGGAGGTTCTGAATCAAGATGCTTTCATGAGGGCCCTCTATGGCTCTGCTCTCCAAGTTTCCTCTGCAACTCCCCTTCCTTGGGGCCACAGCACACCTCTGAATTCATGTCAGGCACATATGTTCTTTGAGGCATCTCTGGCTCTCAGATCCAGAACAGCCTCCTTGGTTGGGGGAGAAGGGAGTGAGGGGGGGTGTATCACCGCCAGAGCCCCCGCTTGGCAGGCAGGGCCCATTAAAGCATCCTTGTCCTCAGGACCACCAGCTGCGTTCACACCCAGCCAGTAGGCTTGGCAGCCACTCGGGCATCATTTGGGAGATTACTGTGGTGAGGGGCGCTGCCAAGCAGTGATTTCCAAGGTCTTTGTGCAATAAAGCATAAATTTAATTTTCAACATAAAATCTCTTGCATGCCAACATCTCTTCCATAAGTTTTCTCACTGACTAAGCACAGCCCCTCTCCTCTCGAGGCTTCCCTCTCAGCTGGGTGCCCCCTGGTCTCTGTGGAGATGAGGTGAAAAAAACAGCACTGACACTGTGCTCTTCCTGCTGAAAAAAAATAGTGAAATAGAATAAAGCTGCTCTCCCAGGAATTTCTTGCCATTCATGTCAGAATTCCTTTCTGGTATCTCTTCTACCCATAATAAAACCTACAGAGAGAATCCATTTTTTTACCTATAAGATCAGTAAAGATGAAATAGTTGTAAGAGAGTGTTTAAATTCATGCACCTCTTTGGCAGGCAATTTGGCAGTCACTCAGCATTAAAAATGTACACATCTGTTGGCCAGAGCTGTTGCACTTCTAGGAATGTATGCAACAGATATCTGCAGGGATGCATGTGCACACACATATGAGGATAGTTGCTTACCACTGTTTGTGGCAGCTGAAGACTGGGGACAGCCTGCTGCTTAGCAGGAACCAGACCAGATGAGTGGTGGTGCAGCCACACGGCAGCTGGGCCATGGGCAGGTGGCCCTCCACAGGGAAGGAGATGGAGCTTGTGCTCTTTTGGAAAACAAGTTACACATCCAAGATGTGTTGAGGGGAAAAAACATCTTGCAGCACATGAGTAAATTATGCAGGGTGGGGTACAGAGATGCATACTATTTCTGGGAGGGCACCCAAGACCCAGGGGGCAGTGACTGTCTCAGCAGTAGGGGGTGGGGAGGGATTGGTCCAGTGCAGAAACTCCCCTCACTGCATGTATGCTCTTTGCACAGTCAGGATATTCTGCCGTGTGCTCTATGTACTATTTTACCATGTGCTGCATGAGTCAGAGAGTAGTGGGGATGGGACTGCCACCCAGCCCAATTTGACCACACCATGGCTCCCCGTTGCTGGAGGGGACTCACCTGGAGGAACAACTTGGAGAAACAACAGCCACAAGAAGGGAGGAGCATGACCTGAGCACACCTCCCAGGACAGGCTCTGGGCTGCCCCAGGAGTTCCTGCACCTGGAGTGTGTGAGATACAAACTGCAGCAGATGTGCGGGGCACACGGGAAGCCAATACTTTCAGAACCTTATCTTGTCTAATGTCCTGTGCCAAGGCTGTGGTTCCCGTGGACAGACTGGGCATCTCTGGCTCCTGGGACAAAGACTTGAGTAATTCACAACCAGGTCTATCTGACTGCAAGGTGCTTGCCCCTGCTGCTCCCCAAGTCATCACAGGACCTTAGACCCCTACCCCAGCGGGTGAGAATGAGCTCACACAGAGGATACCTGGCCCATGGGAAGGTGTCCACCTGGCCCCTGATGGACAGACCTCTGAGCTCCCTGGTTGAGCCCAGGCCATGCTGACGGGCCCTCCTCTGACCCTTGGGATGATGCCCCATCCCTCACCATGTGAGGCACATGGGGCCGTGGCAACGACAGCAAGGCTGGCTCCCACTAGGTCCCTCCCCGCCCTGCGCGGATGGGATGGTCAAGTCCCTCCTGAGGTGGCGTGGAGAAATGCTTGGCTGGGACAGAGGCTGCCCTGGTCCAACCTTCCCGGTTCAGCCGTGCCCTGTGCCCACCCCCCGGTGCTTCCAAACAGCTTTTCAGGGCCCACTCTCAAAACTGAGGGGGAAAGTGAGTGAGAAAAGGTTCCCGATAAATTCAGGGGGCCTCCAGAAAAGAGGGCCTCAAAGGTGATGAAGGACAGAGACCAGCCCTTCCAAGGGGACTGTGGCCCCTTGGCCTGGGCTCACCGTGGAGTCCTGGGGATTCTAATGCTTCTCTGTACACCTTGAGAGATCGTACAGGAACTCAGGATCAAAGGCACCACGGAGGTCTATCCCTGCAGGCAGGGGCCTCTCAGCCTCCAAGTGACAGATAATGACAATGAGCAGCTGGGGAGGAATGTTCCCTGGACACATGGCTACACAGCCAGAACTAAGATCACAGAACTCCCAGAATCTTCTCTACACCCACTAGAGTGACTGGGGTGGCCAATGGCGGGAGGTGGGGAGTGTTGTGTGGGGTCTGGACGAGGGAAGAGGTCAGGTTCCCAGTGGTCAGGCTGCGATCCATATCATGAATCTGTGGTTGTAGTTCTGGAAAATCTGTCCATCTCTCTGAGCATCAGCTTCCCAGTGAAAGCACTGTCCTCACTGTGAGGGTGGACAGTCCCAGGCAGAGATTCTGCCTGTGCCCCACAGGGCGGGGGCTCACTCCACCAGGAGCTCTGTCACCGTCCAGCCAGGCTGGGACCCTCCCCAGGCTGAGGCTGCTCTTTCCACCACCACCCAGTGCTTCTCAGAACTGAGGGGGCTGACCTTAGTTCATGAACACAGTAGAGATTAGATATGAGTCTAGGCCCCAAACTGGATCACTCCCCACCCAGACTGAAGACATGCTCAGCTGGACTTCTGCCTCGCAAGATTCCCGGGTGTGTGTGTCTATGAGTGTGTGTGTCTGAGTGTACATGAACGTGAGTATGTGTGTGTAGTGTGCTGGGGAAGTGGAGAAGGTTCTGGGGAGGCTGCCAGGTGAGGGAGCCATAGGGCCAAGGGTGAGGGCTGCAGAAGAGGCCATGGCCTCTGGACGCCCAGGCTTCACCCATGTAGACTGGAGAATGCTGCTTTACTGATAAGTGGGGATGACAACTCCTGGTTGTCAAGTTTCCTCCAAGAAGTGAGAACAAAGGCCGAGGTGCCAGGGCATCAGGGGGTCCTGTGGCTGAGCTCTCACACAGAAGTACAGGGACCCACAGCCTGGTTCAGAGGGCGGAGGAGTCTGGCTTGTCTGGGGACAGCCTTACTCTGCCTCAGACCTCCTTGGGACTCCATGGGTTAACGTCACCTCACCACTGGAATCCCAGAGATAACAGGAGACTCTACTGCTTGCAGTAGACATGGGCAAGGCATTTCTATTTTTAATAGACAAGTTCTTGGTGTCCTTGTCATTTTAGGATTTCACCAAGAGCAAAGGGGAAAGGAACATATACTCTAAATGGTACTTTAAGAAAAAAAAATGGAAGTCTTATTTAAACTGGAAATTTGACTATAGAAAAAGTCAAACTGTCTTGGTGAAACACTTCCTTTGAAAATGAAAAAGAAACAGATGATCAGATTACATTGCTTAATTGTTTTTATATTAAATTAATCCTGAGAACTTTCTTCCAGAGTGTTTGTAACCTCAAATTAATCTCCCCTTCTTCGTCAACCTTACTGCCCTCAATTTAATAGCACTGTTTACTAATGTGACATAGCAAAATTTCCAGAAGGTTTCTTTGATCTTGGGGAATCCCGATGAATACGACTGAGCCGTGGAGGGATGGAGGAGGATGGGGAGAAGGCAAAGGAAGAGGAGCAGCCCACCTCGGTGCGCAGCCCCTGCCCACGGCCTCTGTGAAGCCCTCTTTCCCACCGTGCCCACCGCGGTCCTGTAAGTGGGGGTGGGGGTGTGTGGGAGCGGCTAGGATTGGCTCCCAAGAGCCAACGAGGTGCATCTCTTCCCAGTTCCACACTCAAGGACCCGACATTGAAGACCTAAAATTAGCTAGTGACAGTATTTGCACCACAGAAACTGGCCAACCAGAGAGCTTGTTTGTTACACATTTACTTGCACATCAGCGAGTAGGGACTCTGTTTCGCGAGGCTCCTATGCTTGGAGAGGTAACAAGCCACGCGACCTGACCCCATCCACTCCAGCCCAGACCCTTCTGAGGCAATCGTCCATGACCTGAACTATTAGAGAGAGGAAAGGAGTATCAAACATGCTGGGGTTCTAAGAGCCAGAAGTTTGGGACAAAAGGGTGTGCTCTCCCCTGAGTGACTGTCTCTCCTGAGTGCTGTTTCCTTAGCTGAGATGAGAGGTAAGCCCCCTGTGAGCGCTTGACAAGCTCTCCTAAAAATCCTCTGTGCAAGCAAATGGGCTGTGTGGGTGTCCTGGCGCCCCTGGACTCTGGGGAATAAAACCACGCCTACTTCTTGCAGGGAACAGATGAGCGGGAAGGGTGTATGCGTGCATAGAGGGCAAGATGCAGCAAGCACCGTATTTATATAACATGAGGACTACCTCTAGAGGAGCAATGAAAACCACTCCAACTGGGTATGTGGCCCCGTACCAGTGATGGATGGGGTATTTAGCTGTTGCCTATGTTCACCTTCTGACTGTGGTGGGTCCAGCCTGGGGGTGTGTGTGTCAGGGGCAGATGCTGGCAGCCCTCTGGTCAGCAGTGTTCTTGTGGCCATGGCTTGAGCATCTGGGATCGGCTGCACAGGGATATTCTTGGGGAAGCCACCTGAACGCAGGAACCCAATTCATCCTGGAGCAGGATGAGTAATGGCCCTCAAATTTACCAGGTCCTAATCCCTAGAAACAGCAAATGTTTCTCTATGTGGAAAACAGTCTTTATGGGTATGGTTAAGTTAATGATCTTGAGATGGGATATTGTTCTGAACTATTCAGGTGGGCCCTAAATACAATCGCAAGTGCCCTTGTAAGAGGGAGGCAAAGGGAGATTTGACATGGAAAAGGAGAAGGTAATGTGACCACAGAGGCAGAGACTGGACTGAGTGGCCGCAAGCCAAGGAATGCTGGCGGCCACTGGAAGCTAGAAGAGGCAAGGGACAGAATCTCCCCTTGGAACTTCCAGAAAACATGGGACCCTGCTGGCACCTTGATTCCAGAGTCAGTCAAGCTGAATTTTGGGTTTCTAGTCTTCAGAACTATGAGGAAATAAATTTATGTTGTTTTAAGCCAGCAGGTTTGTGGTAATTTGTCATAGCAGCCAGGGGAAACTAAGACTCCAACTAAGGCACAAGGTGATGAATTTGGGGCAAGGGCTTTACCTTCTAGCAAAACCTGAGAATTCTCTAATTCTTCACAGTTTAGTCTTTTTCCCCCACCTCATAGATGACTAACTGTAGTAGTGGAGGTCAGGGAAGATTGAAGAATTCATGGGTGGGAAGTACAATCCTTTTTGTCAAAAATCCATGCATGCATGGCCCATGGTGCCACGGCCTGTGTATGCCGTGCCCTCAGCCCATCACCACCTTCTTTCTGCAGAGCTCATTCCGTCTCCTCTTGGGCAAGTCAGTACCTGGTGGACCCTGCTGTCTGAGCTCGGGACCCGCCACCAGGCAACATCGGGAGTGAGGCAGCTGGGAGCAGGCGCCTGCACCTTCATCCCTGGGCCACCGTGCTCTATTCAGAAATAGGAACTCAGGGCTGCTCATCTTTTGTTTTTTTCAAGAGATGTCGAAAATTTCACCCACTTTTGTGAAATCTCCCAATTTTGTAATTTGGCAACTAATTTTAGAAATACAGCTCTCACATTGTGCATCGCACAAAAGGATGGCAGCCAGCAGGGCACGAGTCCACAGGCTGCAGCTTGTGCCCAAGGTCTTCCTCATTTGGCAGCATTTACCCCAGGGGTCACTCCACCTCTGGACTGTCCCCAACAACCTGGTCCTGCTCTGAGGGGAGGATCGCGCCCACATGGCCCCAGGGCCTGGAGACCACAGGGCCTCTCCCAGAGCAGTTAGTCACTGGTGGCTGAGTGAAGGAGGGGAGCAGGGAAGGAAGGAGGGAGAGAGGGAATGTAGTAACCTTTCTATTGGGAGCAAGTCAGCAAAATGGCGGCAGCTCTCAGATGTTACCGAAGCCAGCTGTGAGTGCCCTGGTGTCATTTCAGCTAAACTCTCAGTGCAGTAAAACTCTGTGGTCACCTGCTAGAGTGCAGAGGATCAACTAGCTGGGCCTAGCTTTCTGTGGGCAGAGTAGGAAGACACCAAGAGCAAGAGCCAGTATAGCATGGTGACCAGCAACTGACCAGGAAAGGCCTTCAGCTCAACCATGCTACCCGGTGGGTACATCCCCAGAGATCTGCGCTCTGAGGTGGCTTCAAGGTGGCAGACCTCAGCGGTGCTGCAGCCAGCCCAGAAAAATGACTTGGAACAACTGCTCAGACACAGGTGTGCATGGACCTCTCTAGTCCTCAATTTCCCCAAGAGTAAAGAGGTCCCAAAAATAAAGTAAAAAGATAAGTGGTTTATTCCATGAGCACTTTCACAATTTTTCCTGTATCCTGGTACCAAATGCACAATCATTTCTTCAATATTTTCCTACCAAATTGACTAAATTTTAAAAAATGTAAATGAATTCATTACAAAATAATAAAATCATAAAAGGAAAACCAGCATCACTTATATATACACAGATCATAACTCCCCCAAAAAACCCCACCAACACCAGGACAGCATGTTCAATTCTAGCCACCGTGGCTGTGAGTTCTGAGCCTGGACACCTCTGTGCAGAGGTGCCTGGCAAGTGTCCAGAGGGATGTAAAAGGCACCCAGCTGAGACTCTCCCATGGCTACTTGAAAATGAAATAACTTTCCCACATGGGAATTCCCCATGACTCCCTGACTTCACTAAGGGCTGCAGGGTGTGTGCGGAGCCCTGGTGTGAGCACACAGGTAGTTACAGCTCAAAGCTCATCCTTTCCCTAGAGGACAAAAACATGTACAACCCTTTAAGAAAGCAGAACAAAACTTGAGGTTTTGAGAGTCAGAGACATCGCCTCCCTCCCCCAGGCTTGCAAAGACAGCAGAGAAAGCTGGATGCAAGTAGGAAGCTGGATGGAAAGCTGGGGACAGTTAGTGAAGGGGTGGGGGAGTGCACGGGCCTCTCTGGGGAGGAAGGACGGAAGCTGCACATCTGGTGGGGCACACTTCTCTGGGCCGGGGTCTCAGGGCACTAGGCTGGCTCTAAGGACACCAGCTGCTCCAGGGCCACGAGTGCCACACTGAGGAGTTTGGAACCCAAAGGGCTTCTGGCAAAACTGCCACCGTTACCTCATTCTCCCAGAAACGCCTACAGGCGGCCCTATACTCTGCCAATGATGACCCAGAGTCCTGGGATTTTTGCTGAGGATTCAGGAATTTAAACTGATGCTCACTTGGGGGGTGGGGGGAGATGGGGGCTGCCGGCTCCTTGGCCAGTCGTTCCTTTCCAGCTTTTTCAGGAGCGGCTGGCCTCAGAATCAAGGCCTGTACAGAGCTTGGCCCAGGGCTCGCCACTGGCACAGCCCACCCGGCAGCCCTGCCCGAAGTCAGACAGAGGCCTTTCATGGCTTCAAAAGTTCCACCAGGTCCTCCAGCCACAGGAGGCTGGAATGGGTAACTGAATCCTACTCAAGGAAAAAAAAGGCACAGTGACCTTTTGTCCCAGCCGAAGTTCCCGGCCCTCTCCCCAGCCTGCGAAGTAAGAACCGCAGATGTGCGCGCACCGCCGCGCGCCCTCGCCACCGCCCCGCAGCCTGGCCGGACAGCGCCGGGTCGCGGCGGTATTCCGGACGCCCGGAGCCCAGCCCCGGACTCCGTCGCTCAGTTTCGGCCTGAGGCTCGGCCGTCATTGCTGCCTTTTCCCCGCGTCTCGCCAGAGCTCTTTCCCGCAGAGGCTGCAACGAGGACTCAACCCCTCTAGGGACAAGAGGTTCATTTTGGGACTCGAGGAGGACGCCAGGCCCTTCCCGAGCGCACCAGGGGCCGCTGCTGACGCCACAGGGGCGAGCCCGGCGGGCCGCTGGGAGGGCGCGGGTGGGATCGCCGCTCGTCCGTGCGCACGGTGGGCTGAGCGCAGGGCTGGAAGCCCCGCATCTGGGGTGCGCGAGCTGGCGCGTGGCCGGCCGCCTTTGTGGGCGACTTGGGGGCGTTTTCCTCACTGGCCATGGGGTGCGGTCACCTCTGCGCCGTGAGGAGCCAGGCCCGGGACAGGACCAACTCTCCGCGCCCCGCCCCCACAGGGTGGAGGCCGGTCGGGTCGCTCCCCACAAGTCCGAGACCGGTGCCGGGTATTCCCCTCCCCGTCGCCTCCCTGGGACACGCGCTCGCCGGCGGGGCCCAGGAGGACGCAAGCCTGGCCGGCGAAAGCCCCTGGGTCGGGGACCGGACAGATCAACGCCCCCACACCGCCGCCCCCTGGTCCCCGGCGAGTGGCTCTCGGGCCCAGGAGCTGAGAGGCTAGGGCGCGGGAAGGGGCGGCCGCCTCACTCACCGCACATGGCGGCTGCTGCGTGTGCCCTCGCGGCTCTGGGCTCTGCGCGCGGCGAAACCTCAGAACTCGGCGCGCCGGGCGCTCGGCGGACCCTGCTCGTCTGGCCGGGCCTCCCGCCCTTATAGCCCAGGGCCCCCCGCCGGGGGCGGGGGCTGGGCGGGGCCTCCTCCCGTCTGTCCGCTCCCCATTGGCCCTCAGTTGCCGTGACGACGGCGGGGCCTGGGCCCCCAAGAGCCCGGGCAGCGGGCGAGGGGCGGCTCCCAGGCGTCAGTCGTGTCCGTCGGGCAGCAAGTCCCGGAGATAGGCGGGTCGCCTGGGTTCTAACGAGACTTAACCACCGTCCAGGCGTGGGACCTTGCGCAGGGGCCTGAACCGCTCCGGGCGTTGATTTCCCGGTCTGCAAAATGGGCACGACTCTGGGGCCCACCTCCCGGGCTGTGGGAGGATGGAGACAGTCGGTGGAAGGCGCGGGGGACGACGCGGGGCGTAACACGCGTGGTGCGAGGCGCACCCCTCGGTGCCGGGCTTCTGGGGACCAGAAACGCGGCACACCAAAAGCCTTAGAGCCCGGACCCGCCCTGTGAGGAGAGAACCCCAGGCCCTGGCAGGCAGATGAGAAAACAGAGGCGCCGGAGGTGGGAAGGATGTCGCCTGCGCCCGGCCGCGGGGGCGGTGGCAGCACGTGAACCGGCCTTACCGCAGCTCCTCAACTGGGCGGCGGGGATCCCCCCACGCGTGAACCCAGCTGGGGAGATCCAGGGAGCCTCCCCCTCCCGCAGCGGCGCTGGCCGACCTGTTCCCCGCGCACTGGCGCGCGCGCGAGCCGCAGTTCCCCCACCCCGGCGGCCTGGAGCCCCAAACCGGCCTCGCCACCCTGAGTCATCGGGTCGGCGCTCCCCGCCCTGGTTCCCGGCCGACCCCTCCCCTCCGCGCTGTGCTCTGGGCCTCGGTCTCCCGAGGAAGGTCACGAGAACTGGCCCAACATTTGCGTACTTTGAAGCCATCTGGTGTTTTTTATTTTACTAAAAAAAAATCCTCAAGTTCTAAACAGATCTCCAGTCGTGTTGGAGAGCTAAACGAAGCTTCTTGCGTCTTTTCTAGGGCATTCTTGGTGTAATCTCACTTGAGCTTCACCCTGGCTCTTCAGGCCTTGGGGGGATAAAGTGGTTATTGTACCCATTTGCAGGTTGAGGAAACTGAGGCTCTGTGACAGTAAGGAAGGGGTGTGGTTGAGTCATCCTGCTGGGAAGTTGTGGAGCTGGTTCAGGAGCCACTGCATTTGCCTCTCCTGCTCCATCCACTCTGCAAGGTCCCCTTTATTTGCTCATTCCCTCATTCCTAAGCAGCTGCTTCCTTCGCCTCCTGGTTCTAGAGACTTAATGATGAGTGAGAACAATGCAGTCTGGAACCTCTTGGCACGCAGTGGTGGCAGGCAGACACTAGTCCACAGAGAGCAAGACAATCCCAGATGGGATACAGGAAGGGGAGGTGGGCTGGGCTGATGGGGAGGGTGCCAGGCGCTGCTTGGGGCTGGTGCAGGTCCATGCAGAGCAAGAGTAGGTTCCCAGAGGATTAATAGATTCGTGAAGTAAGATACAGCCACGTGCAAGGTCCTGTGGCTGAGAGTTAGAGCTGGAGTCTGGCAATCAAGTCGTCTGCCCCAGACCAGCCTCCACCCTCTGTAACAGGTGGGGACCGGATGATGTTATGAAGTCCTCTGCCAGCACCAAGACACCAGGAACTCTGGGGCCCTAGCAGGGGTCCAGCTCTGTCCCCCATCCTCCCTGGGGATTCACAACTTCCCAGTAGGGAGTGACATGAATGCGATGACCCCTGTGGAGGTATCTACAGCTGCTGCTGGTCCAGCAACCCCCCTGCTTTGGGGACCAGCTCCTGAGAGTCCTTTGTGAGAACAGTGGTCTGGGCCTGGCCACTGGATCCCCCTGCCCCTGGCATTGGTTCAAGGCTCAGCACATGACAGCCTGCTCAGGGACATGGGTGAAATCAGCAGAAAAGATGAGCTTGTGGTGCAGCTGGCTAGAGGGTATCCTGGGGATGTTGGGCACCCTCTTGTCACCTTTGGAGTTGGATGTGAAGAGGTTGCCTGAGAGCCAAGTGGTCCAGAGCAATGTGGATCCCTACAATGGAGAGAGACACATATTTTAGAGCCCCTGAAAGCCAGGATTTATCTCTGGAATTCCCAGTATTAGGGCTCAGTAAACTCTCATTTTCATTTGAGGTGTTCTGAAGTGATGTCATTTGCAACCAAATAGAGTCCTGACTTCTTCAACCTGCTGGAGCTGTATCTGAGGTCCAAGGGAGCAGTTAGGCATCTGGTGGCCCCAGCCCATAAGATTCTGCTGGGCCAGAGCCCCTTCTTGCCCTTGGCCTTCTCAGGGACCTGTCGTGAGGCAGCCCAGTGGGCCCTGGAGTTTGGACGGAGTAAGCAATCTACCCAAAGTCATACAGCCAGGAAGTGGGGTCTGGTCTGGATCAGCCCCTCTCTGAGAAAGGAAGATATGGGGCAATGCTAAGACATCTGCCCCAGCCTGGTACCATAACTGTGCTTCCAGGAGGTAAGCCCAGCAGGTGGAGCAGGGCCCTGAGCCTGCTCTCAGTGGGCCATGGGTGTCCAGTGCCCAGGCTGATCACCATGGTTGGTTCTGTTCCCACTTTCCAGGACTGACCTAGATCACCAGAGTGGGACCATGTGCTGGGATTGCAAAGAGAAGCCACAGACATGGCTTCTTCACCTGCACAGTTTTTTCATACCTCGAGTCAACTTTCACAGAGTTTGGAGATTTGCTCATTGATCTGGTTTCTCCCAAACAACCAAGGATCTGTTTCCTCCCCCTCCCCCCTACAGTCCAGCTGAGTCCCATGGCTGTCCTGGTAGATATGGAATGTGTCTGGAATCCCCCAGTCACAGGCCCTGTTCAGCTGCTTTTCCCTGTGACATTTTTGCTGAGGCCTGGGGAGGGTTATGGGGTCCATGGTATGAGAACTGCCCTCTAACTCCCATGGGAGTCTTGGCTGAGCTTTGACTACCTCCCGTGTCGTCATCAGGGTCCTGGTCACTAGCTCCCACCTGCCCCAGCTGGGCTGTGGCAACTGGGTGACAGGATGGGCCCCTGTTTCTACTGATCTTTGTCCCTCTCTGGGAGCAAATATGCCAGGCACAACTCGGTGTTGGCTCCTTGGCCCAGAGACCCAGTCCAACTCAGAGCTGTGGAGCACAGGGCTTCCAGGGCTTCAGCAGAGGGTCCTGGGAGCTGGGGGTGCAGGGCGCTGAAGCTTGCAGTTGGAGCCCTGCATTGGCTCACTGTGTCTGGTGGGTGGGGGTGAGATGCTATGGGGACCTTGAGTGGTGCCCACAGCAGGCACTGTGTGAGGAGCCCAGGCCAGAAACCCCAACGGTCATGACCTCATGGCTGGTCCTCAGCTCAGACCTGAGGGTGGGGAGAACAAGGAACCTAAGGCATGAGTCCAAACCTGGGCATGGGGCAGGAGGCCACCCGCATAGCCCCCTTCCCCTTCTCCCTCTCCTGGGAAGGGGTACATGGGGGCTGGGGAGGGGTACATGGGGTTGGTTCAGCTATAAAAGACCCGTGGCTAGTGACGGTCTGAGAGATTGGCCTGCAGCCAGGGTTGGAGGACGCCAGAGATAGAGAGCTGGAGAGGAAATTGAGGCCGGAATTCTTCCACAGAGGGAAGACACGGTGGAGGGAGGCCTCAGAAACACGCTGGGGCAGGGAAAGGGGGAGGGGTGTGTAGCTCAGTTTGGCCACTAGATGTCTCCACTCTAGCACCCGCACCCCCACCCCAGCACCTAGGCTGGAGAGGACCCCTCCACCCCCACCCCTGCTTTTAGCACAGGCTGGGGCTGCACGGATGTGACCTTCACCTTCTCTGGGAGCTCTTTGGGGCCATGGGCTTGTTCCACCTTCTTGCTGTCCCGTGAGGACTAAGGAGTCTGTCCCACAGCTGGCCTGTATTATTTTATTACTGTAAGTCAATTTAAACAAACATGGCTAGTTATATATCTTTATAACATTTTTATTTCAGAAGAAATACAAATTCATTTTAGGAGGCAAAGAATAAAATTAATTTTTAGGATTGACCACTGTCAACCTTTTACCCTCCCACTCTGCCCAAATGTTATTCTTTGCATATATAGTCATTATTGAAACAACAATATGGTTGCTCTGCAAATACTGTTTTATAGCCAGGGTTTGACCTCTGCATGGAGTGAATTTCAAATCATGTTGCGAAGCCCGGATCTGGCCCAGGGATACCACGCTGTCCCCAACACACCGCTGGGGCCATTGTACCCAGGAAAAGCAGGGCCTCGCTCTGCTCAGCCAGGAGAGGGTGGGGTCTGTGTAGGACAACCAGAAATCTGAGATTGGGTCAGGCATTGGCCGTGGAACTCCAGTGAGTGGAGGCCCACCCCTTGCAGGGCAAGCCCTGGAGGCTCATGACCAAGACACCGGGGCTATGAATGGCAAGAGCACATGTGGTCATGGTGCTATCAAAACTCAACCCACTCCAAGTGGCGTGTTCATTCGGTCTCCATTATTTCAAGTAAGCATCTCTTCAGGGACAAAAAGTTACCAGACACACTCTACACTCCCTGCCCTGGGGCCCCAGGCCCTCTGGCTACAGGAGGAGGTCTGGGGACAGAGGGGTGCAGTCAGGATGTTCACCATCTCCCCAAGGTGTGTTGTCTGTCTGGAGGCCCCCCCCACTGCTGCCCTTTCGGGTCTGGGAGTGGTTATGCTCTGGCTGACCCAGCCTTGCTGATCTCCTCCTAACCCTCACTGCCTGCAGGAAGTGCTCTATCACCCTGTCCAAGAGCACCCAGCCCAGAGTGACCAGCTGTCTGAGTTTTCCAGACTGTCCTGGATTGAGCACAGAAGTTTCCAAGTCCTAGGGAAGCCCTCAGTGCTGGCACACTGGGCTAGTCGGCCATGCTAGCTGTCACTGATTTCTGTGGAGCCTCTGAAACACCTTTCTTGTGTCCTTGCCTTCTTGTCTACTAAGCCAGGATTAAGATGGGCCCACGCTGTGCCCTGGACTTGCAGTTTCTCTTGACCAATTGGAAGAGCTGGTGATCCTAGCAATGGTTGCCTGGTGCTGAGCATGGCTGTGCCCCTAGAGGAGCTTGTCCCCCATCCTCCCCATCCCCCCTATAGTTTTCCTGCCGAGCCCTGTAGGCAGCCAAGCCAGCTACTCCGTACACAGCTGATGTCCTACAGATTCCTGGGGGGTGAAGGAGGGGACACTCTGAGGGTAGTAGTCAGTGTCCCCTCCAAGCTGTCCAATCTAGCAGGGACATTTGGCTGCAATTCTTAGAGTCCAGGGCAGGGACAGAGGGAGAAGTTTTGGGGTCCAGGACTCTTCTGGTGTCTATCTCCATCAGATATGGGGAGGGGGTACTTCTGGGTGGTTCATGCAGACAGGGCAGTAGAGGGATTCTGTGCAAGGGTCAGTCCTGCCCCTGAGGGTAGGGGTTTGTGCCCCAGAGCAAACCTGGAGCCACTCACACTTCATGCATGACCCCATATCCCTATTTGTTGGGGCACTGGGGACATGAGACCCTTCCAGACCCTGCCAGAAGGATTCTTTAGGGAGGGCCCATGGGCAACCGGGCATATGTGCAATGGTGTCTTCTGGTGTGACCAGCAGGCATGAAGACATCTGGACCTGAGAACACCACTCTGGATTCCTCTGTGGAATTATCCCTCTTCCACTCTCAGCATGCTGGGTCACATGGGGCTGGCCTGGCCGCTGGCTGCTGGGTGGGCACACAAGCCAGGCCTAGAAAATGAGGGTAACATACTCTGAACACAGGGATTGGGTCTTGGCTGGGCAAGGGGCCTAAATTAGGCCAATGAGAACCACTGGCATCCTGGACACTTTTCAGAAAAGAAATTTTTTTCTCCTGGAAGTTATAAAGTTATGAGAATGTAGAACTGGGGTATTCCTTGTTACCAGCTTGACCCCAGTGGGGAGAATCCAGGAGAGGACATGAAGCAGAGGAAAGCAGAGTTGTGCACCCAGATCCAGCCCTGCCTGAAGGCACGTGTGCCTGGGCTCCACAGGCATTTTGTCCTTGCTTGGGCGGATCCCTGGCTTCCCTGGTAAGGCTGACCCTTTACCTCCAGGACTGCTACTCTGCTTGCCCCTCTGCTTGTGCTTGGCCATGTTTGGGGGCTTGCCGGCGGCCAGCCTGTCTCAGAGTTGGCACTCATTACTTTCACGTGCATGCACTGTGAGGGTATGTCTGTCTTGTGACATGGTCCTGAGAACACTGATCCTTGTGACATGTTTTGAAGTTTCTCATGCAATGGGGGTAACACTACCACCTGTTTATATAATCTGTGACCTGACTGTTAGGAGTTGGGGGGTCTCACACCTGAGTGCTCCAGGGAGCCAGCTGCCCGAGATGCAGGAACCCTTACAGGGTGTCTGTCTGTTCGCTGCCCTTGCATCAGTGAAATGGCTCTGTTACTCTTGCCCGCCTGAGCGGACATGAAGGAGACCTTCATGCCTCTAGGAGAGAAAACATCTCCTTTAGACAAAGGACAATGGGGCAGTAAAACAGGGCTTCCCGTCTTCCCATGCTGGCATGGCACAGTCTTGCACATGTTCCAAAATAACCTGACCTGTCCACAAAAGCCATCTTCCTTTTCTTGTCATGGAAAGCAGAGCATGCAGTGTTTAACTTCCTTTTCTTAATAATACTTATCTTTAGAGAATCTTTTTGATCTTAGCAAATATGAACACATACACACAAACGTATATATTTTGTTATGAAAACTTCTAAAAATAGTCTAACACTCTCCATGTATTCATCACACAGAGCCAACAGTTATAGGTGTGTAACCGATCTTCCCTCCAGCTTTTGTTTGGGACTTAATTTTCTAGTAACGCACTATGTGTATTTCGAAGCTCATATTCAAAGCTAATATATATTGGAATATATTCACTATTCCTTGATTGTCTTGCAAATGTCTTTTTGTAGCTTGTTGGTTCAAATCAGGATAACACCAACATCTGCACGTGGCCTTTGGCTGGTATGTCTCTAAGACTTTGAAATTTATAATCCACTTAAACATACACACACCGGCGCCGTCCCCTACTTGGGATGGTCTGATACTAGCAGGTATTTTAATATCCTGCTAGGCCCAGGGTAGCTGCTCCCTGGGATGTCTGTCTTCTGCCTGTAAAAGCAGTAGCCCTGGGGCTCAGAGCAGGCAGGAGATGTGAAGACCAGGAGGGGATGGGGGCATTGTTTTCTTGTGATGGGAACTTTTAAGATTTACTCTCTAAGTAACCTTCAAAATGCAACACAGTGTTACCTATAGTCACCATGCTGTACATTACATTCCCTGACATTTATTTTATAACTGGAAGTTTGTTCCTTTTGACCCCCTTCACTCATTATGCTCACCCCCATTCCCTGCCTCTGGCAGCCACGAATCTGTTTTCTATATATATGAGCACATTGTTTTGTTTTTGGTTTTAGATTGCACACATAAGCAACATCATACAGCATTTGTCTTTCTCTGTCTGACTTATTTCACTTAGCATAATGGCCTTGAGGTCCATTTGTGTTGTCACAGTGGCAAGATTTTCTTCTCTTTTATGGCAATGTAATATTCCACCATGTATGAGTAACATCTTCTTTACCCATTCATCCATTCATGGACACTTAGGTTGCTTCTAGGTCTTGGCTATTGCGAATGCTACAGTGAACATGGGGGTGAAGATGTTTTCAAGTTTGTGTTTTCATTTCCCTTGGATAAATATCCAGAAATAGGTTTGCTGGATCATATAGTAGTTCAATTTTTAATTTTTTATAAAACCTCCAAACTGTTTTCAGCAGTGGCTTCTCCAATTTACATTCCCTCCAGCAGCGTACGGGTGTTCCCTTTCCTTCACATACTCACCAACACAACTTTCTCTACAAAAGATGAGACAGTAAATATTTAAGTTGTGTGAGCCACTTTGTTCTTGCGGCAGCTTGACTCTGCTGTGGCAGCCATAGGTGATACATAAGCAATGAGTGCAGTCACACCCCAATGAAAACTTATTTACAAAAGCAGGTGCATGGTGGATTTGGTCCACTGGCCATGGTTTTCCAACCCCTCAGCTCAATATTATGGGGTGTGTTTGGGTCTTCACTTTGGTCCCACTAGAAACCTAAAATGCTTAGAACCACCAATGTTTTTCATGTGTGACTGCAGGAAAGAAGCAGGTGGTAGGGCAGTGGAGAGACAGCTGCTTAAATCAAAGTTGCCCTACTTTGTAGCTGGTCGGGAGCCTGAGTGGATCACTAGGGCTCCTTCTGCAGCCTGTTCTGCATTCCTGTTACCCCCTATCAGTACCTTGGCTGGGCTGGATTCTCTATCTGGTAATTCTTTTCCAGAACTGTACTGCCACAGGACCCGAGTCCTTCCTTCCTGGGCCTGTCCTCATTGGGTGGTGCACCTTCCATTGATCAGCACCCCTAGCCAGGGGTACTAGGAGGCACTGCAGGGAAACCCCTGGGTTCACACAGAGTCCTCTCAGTGCCACTGCACAACAAATGCCCAACTCCTTCCTGGTAGCTGGATCCGCTCCCTGCCCAGCACAGTGACCTCTCCTACTGGCCTGTTGATTCAGTGAGTGGCAGACACTCTTAGCCTCCAACAGTAGGAACCATAACTGCAAAATATTCCTCCCCTGGACAAGCATCTATGAACTCCCACAGACCCTAAGGTGACCAAGAGGGAAAGCAAAACTTCTTCACATGGGGATCAGTGAAACAGTGAAGGGGCCACTCCTGCTTCTACTGCTGGCTCTCAGGCCTGTGGATTCTGTATAAGGGGTAGCCGGTGCCATATTCCATCACTGGTTTGAGGCATACACCACCCTTTCCAGGCCAGCACTCCAGCCTTAAAAGGTATTGTTTGCATATGGTGTCCTAAGGTGCCTTCAAGCAGACCCTTCCACCACTCCCACAAGCCAGCTGCTGCTTGGTAAGGGGGCATGGGAGAGCCCACTGGCACCATAACATGCACCCTTCAGTGGGAGGCAGTGCCGTGTGGGATACCATGAGGCAAGTAAGATGGTCTCTGCATCCGTGAACTCTGGTGTTGCAGAAGCTGCACAGGCAGGGGAGGCAAAGCTGCATTTGGAATGTGCATCATTCAGGGGAGGACAAAGAATTCTCCCTCTATGATGAACCTGCAACCAGTGGCCAGCTGATCCCTGAGGGAATGGCACCATGCTGTCAACAGGTTGGTCACTCAGCAGTGGCAGAAGCCAGATCAGCCTTGGTGCAGCCACATCTGTGCCATTGAGCCTGTGCATGACTTCCATCCCTGTCACCTCAGCCACTTCATATACCGCCTCAGTTGCTGTCACCATGGCCACATTATACACCACGGCCACTTTATATACAGTCTCCATCCTGTCCCCTTGGCCACTTCACACAGAGCCTCCATCCCCATCACGGTGGTCTCATTATACCCAGCCCTTTGAAGAAGCGTGAGGATGTTGGGAAAGAGGGTGGCCGACAGCCACAGGTGGGTTAACTTGCCCAATAAATGAGCGCCTCCTCCATGTGGATGCCCGGCGGTGAGCCCACAGAACGCAGATATCATCACTCTCTGCCCATTTCCAGTGGCCAGCTCGTAGGACCCAGACTAACCACCTGGCTTCCAAATTTCCATTCTTGTTCTTTCCAGGCCCTGACCAGCCAGCCAAACTGTCACTGCCCATGAATCCAAGTGTCTGCACCTCAGTCATATTTCCTTCTATGGAACGTGGATGACCAGGCATGTGGCCTGGAGTTCTGTGCATGGGGAGAATTTCCCTTGAGCATGTTCTTCTGGGTCAGCTGGGGGTCGGGGCAACAGGGGCTGCCAGACACTTCTGGTCTTGGCACCGCCGTACTGTAGAACCTGAGCATGAAAAGGGCCTTTAACCCCTCTTACAGGGTCATGGGGCAGCTCTGCCCAGGAGCCTACAGTGGGCAGGAGCAGAGGAAGGGAAGCCAGGGGCGCAGGTGCAGCAGGAATCCCAGCCTCCTGCTCCTGTGGCAGCTCTGTGCCTTCCGGGCCTGCTGGTCCTTACTAGTTCCATTTTAAGATGAAAGGCCATTTTTCATGTACAACTTTGTGATCAGGTAATACCCAGTTTCTGGGCATTTGGAGTCATTTGGTACACTTGCTATCCCAAGGTCAGGCACGCATGCGCCCCCAGGGTTCAGCAGAGGTCAGAAACTGGTTTTCAAGTGGAGACTTTGTGGGCAGAAGAGGGCACGGCTCTCCTCCAGGACCCCGGCATCTGTGCTGGGGAGGCTGCCTCCTGCTCCAGGCCCCGCCCACAGCCACAGGTGATCCAGGAAGTGAGTTGGACCAGGTACTCAAGGGTGGCACATGTGGTCTCTGAAGTCCAAACAATGTTGCCTCTTCTTCCTGGTGGGTGGAACAGGTGTAGCAGCTTCTCCCTCACTTGGGAGGGGACGACCTGGAAGTTTCCCACAGTGTGCCTCCCACCGTCAGGCAGGAACATGTCTTACTAGGGCTCCGCCCCAGCTCCTGGTCTGGATGTGGCTGCTGGGACTCACCATGGACCCCCATGGTTCTGAGAGGTACAGGGGTGTCCAGGCACAGCCAGTGAGAGGCCTTTGTGCAGGGGCAGCTATTTACTGGGGCTGGGGCACCTCTGGTGTCCAGAGAGGTGTGGGGGCATCTGGGGACTCAGAGTTCAGCCTCATTTGTGCCTGACTGTCCCTATCCTGTGTCTCAGGGACCTCCCACCTGTGTGCCCTGACCAATGTGTAAGTGAAGCCAGCAGTGTTCAGCATTTAATTGCCACTGCAACAATGGGACCCACAAAATCATGCCCCAGGCATGGTTTTCCCCCACACCTGCCCTGCTTCTCAGAGGGGGCATCACCTTCAGGACCACTGCCAGGAAGCCTCCTGACCCTCTACCTGCATCTCAAATGGACATTCCCAGCTCGGAACTTCTCCACGTCCCTAGGAACACTCTCTAGGATGGTGCTTCTCCAACCATCTGTGGGGAAATGTCATTTAAAAATATTTCCAATCCACTGCAGACTGATACTTAAGTATAATATAATATAAATGATTTACTGAAAAAAATCAAGAAAACAAGTCATATAAAATATAAAACATATAAAGTATTAGATTTGATGTAAAATCACTTTTCAATAAGTAGAATAAACAGCATAGAAAGACATTCAAATGACCAAAACTACATTTCATTGAGACTATCCGCACAGGTGATTAATGTGAAGAATCATAATTACATTAATAACTTTTTGTCATTTTGTAACTAACCAACCAGAATGTCAGGAGTTCAATAATGACTGCTGTCTATGGAAGCTTTCAGTGGAGTAGCTCCTTGCTTGTTAATTTCTCTAATCTAGATTGAATTGACACAATGTTATTAAGTGTAGTAATTGTTAATAGTAGAGAAACTAGTCTCACACAGGAGGTTTGTAGCCAGAAATGAACACAGAGATTTTAAACTGAGAAAGCTCTGCATATTTATTTTAAACTTCTTTCTAAAATGGAGCAAGTGATATCATCTTTTAGAGATTCATCTCTGATTCCTTATTTGTAGCGGTCCCAACAACTAATTCTGTAAATTGGAGTTAGATTATCTTCAAAGAAAGAAATGGATTCCACAGTTTAAATACGTTTGGGTTTCAGGAGAGACTAACCTGGAATCCCACATGTGGTAGCATGGTCCTGCTGCGCACATCAAGGACACGCTTGTGCCACGTGTGTCTCACCATGTGACTTTGACGACACCTTAATGGGTGCCTGCCCTGTGCCATTGTGGATAAAGTGAAGGTTCCTGTGGCCAGGATTCTCACCTGGCCCTGGTTGGCTAGCTCACTACACACATGTGGGCAATATATTGCTACTGACTCTATATGAAGAGTTCCACCCAGTGCTCTGGGTGACACAATGGCATGGTTGCACGGCTGCACAGCTGCAGGAGAGCAGAGGCTGGACTGGTGGCAGCGCCGAGGACAGAGACTGAGACGGCTATGTGGGTAGAGAGGCCCAGAGGCAGAGATCGGCTTGCTGCATGCAGACTCTCTCTGAGTAGACAGGATTCTAGTGATTGACCTGCCACCATGGGAATAAAGTTGGGTATAAACCCTTTCACCCCAACAACGTTCCACTCCATTTTTCGGTCTCACTGAATCCATAGTGCACTTGCCCAGAGCTGAAACCCATTGGCAAGACAGCCATAAAAGCACTGGTCAAATTCTTGGATGCACTTAGATGTCACAGCTAGTCCAAAATGCTACAAAGTTTTCCAAACACATTTAGTTTCTGAACTTATTCCATCTCTGACCAGCAACAAGCCTGTGGACAGAGGTCACATTTTGACAATAGATGCTCTAGGGTCATTACTATTCTCTGAGCCATGGCTGCTGTAGCAACTGAGTGTCAAGCCACTTGATGCTCTAATGTCTTGCCCACCACTTGCATCTACCTCATGCCGACCATTGGCCATCCCTTGGGGAGTCACGATGCCACTGCTTGCCAGCCATCCTGTGTCCCCTTTCCTCCTGGCAAGGAGCTGTGATCTATGTGTCCCTCAAGTATGCAATCAACTGGATCCCAGAGGCCATCTGGAGGATGTGTTTCCTGAGGCCCATTCAAATAGGGTGAGTTGAGACAAGTTTAATAAATAGACTCTATGAAGGTGTGCAGAGCGTGTAGGAAAGCTGTGAGTGAGAGGGCAGCGCTCTGGGCTGGTAAGTGCCAGGAGGGGCACCCCCCTGGTCCTGCAGAGACAGGAGCAGAGCAGGTTACCCCAAACCCTGGAGGCCCCCAGCCAGGAAGTGACTTCCGGCAAAGGAACACAGCCAGGCCTGGCTGCCCTGCAGGAGGCGCACCTGGGGACGAAATGCCTGCACCTCTGCTTCCCATGGGAGGCCTGTTGGCTTCTGATTCATCCTAGAGGCCAGGCCCCTGGGGCCCAAAACCAGGGACAGAGCTGCTCTGGAAACAGACTGAAGTCACGGCACTCATTTCCTGCACTTCTGAGCTCCTGGCTGGAGATTCCGGTTTCCACTGTCCAAGGGAGACCCTCAGACCACTTTAAACCACTCAACCTTAGGGGTCCCCTCCATGGGCAGGCCCAGGTTCCAGCCCAGCTACTGTGCCCCCTCCCTGTGATTCTGCTCCAAGATGGCCTCCTTCTCACAACCTCCCTGTCCCTCCCCCATCCCATCATGGAACTACCCAGTCCCCGACCTGGTCTGAAGCAGAGAGAGACCAACACCATCCAAGCTGGCTGGGCCCCCAGATGCTGGGGACATGAGCAGCAAGGGCCCAGCTTGCCCAGGTGTGGGCCAGCAGAGTGGAGCCAGCTGACCATGGGGGTGTAGGGACAAGGAGTATTGTTTCTGGAGAAGCTCTCTCTGGTGCTACCTGCCCTTGACACCCCTCTGATGCTAGCACCATTTATGTTTTAGTCACACAGAGGAAGCCACAGGTTCCGAGAGCTCAGGGGGCAGTGGGGCACGTCATCAGAACATGGTAACAGTTGGTTCTCCTTGTATTTATGTTCATGGTTACCTTCTATTTATGGAAAAGGAATCTGGTTTTATATTTAACTTAGTGATCTAAGATTGCTTTTAATGTAAGTGTCTTACCAATGGGTTTCAGCCCCAGTCAAATTCCCTATGGAATCAATGAGACCAAAAAAATGAGATTGGAACGTTGTTGGGGTAAAAGGGTTTATACCCAACTTTATTCCCATGGTGGCAGGTCAGTCACTAGAAACCTGTCCACCTCAGAGCGAGTCTGCATGCAGCAAGCCGGTCTCCGCCTCTGGGCCTCTCCACCCCCCGCGGCCACTTCGGTCTCTGTCCTCAGTGCTGCCACCACTCCAGCCTCTGCTCTCCTCCAGCTGTGCAGCCATGCAGCCCAGAGCACTGGGCAGAGCTCTTTATATAGAGTCAATAACAACATATTGCCCACACGTGTGTAGTGAGCTAGCCGACCAGGGCCAGGTGAGAATCCTGGACACAGGAACCTTCATTTTCTTCACAATAAATTTATTTAAATTAAAGCATGAGGGACAGTCAAAAATAGACCAGAGGTGAGTAAACATGGCAACCCCAGGTACGGGCTGGCCTGCCGGTCTTGGGAGTCTCTAGGGGCCACATGGAGTGACCTCCACTCTCGCCCCAGCACCCTGGTGTGTCGTGTTCCTTTCCTGTGGCCACCATGACAAACTGTGGCAAAATGGGTGACTTAAAGTAACACAGCAGTTGAGTCTCACACAGTTCTGAAAGCCAGACATCTGAAGTCAGTTTCCCCAGGCTGCAGACAAGGAGTGGGCAGGGCCATGCCCTCTCTGAGAGCTCTTGCAAAGGACCCTTCCCACCTCTTCCAGCTCCCGGTGGCTCCGGGTGTTCCTCAGCTTGGGGCCGCAGCCCTCCAGTCTGGGCCTCTGTCTTCACAGGGCTTCCTCCTCTGTCTGTGTCTCTCCTGAGGACCCTGTCATTGTATGCAGGGCCCACCTGGATGATCCAGGATGCCCTCACCGTGAGACCCTTCATTAACTCCATCTTCAAAGACTCTTCCCAAATAAGGTCACCTTCACAAGTCCTCAGGGGTGGACATTTCTTTTCTGGGGGTACCCACTCCCAGTGGGTCCTGTCCCCTTCTGCTCCAAGCCACCTCAGCCCCTCCTTCACTTCCTGTCACTCTTGCACCTGTCACTCCATTGCAGCCACACAGAATGGCTGGCCCCTGGATGATTCTGGAACATGCTGGGCTTGTTTCTGCACGTGCCTGGGGCTCCGCACCCACCGCCAATCCTGCGGACTTCATTCTCACTTCTTCAGGTCTTTGTTTCCCTATCACCTTCACAGTGGAACCTTTCCCTGCTCAGTGTGCTTTAATAATGCAGCACCCCTGCCCAGTCCCCACGTCCCCAGCCCTGCCTCTCGGCTCCAGCTCTCCACGGCAGCGCTCTCCTCACTGGGTCTGGGTCCTTGTCTGCCTGCCTCATGAGAATGGCAGCTCTGCCACAAGGGGAGGAATTTGTGTGTTTTGTCCACCTTTGTAACCCCAGATTCTAGAACAGTGCCTGGCGCATAGATGCTGCTCAGTAAATATGCTGACTGAACTGTGCATGGGGATGGGATGGAGGGTGAAGTTGGGGGACCCTAGGGCCCCAAGCCCCATGAATAGGGGTGGAGCTCCAACCCAGGGGTCTGCTTGGCTGCCAAGTCTAAAAACCGCTCCTGTTCCTAGGTGTGCCTATAGTGGGTTCTCCATCCACCTTGTTCTCAAAAATTGGGTCTGGCTGCTTCTATTTTTCTTACAACGGCAGAAAGGGGAGATTCTGTCTATTTGTACTTAAAGATTCTGTCTATTTGTACTATTTGTACTAAAACTATTTGTACTAAAATAGTTTTACCATGCTCCATTTTAGGCAAAACTCCAAATCACCCAATCAGGGACTTATCTTTTAAAATAACCTTTTTGTTCTGCATTTATTTTTTATGAAAGCACGAGTCACTACAATCAATTAAGGCAATATGAAAAACGATAAAGAAGGAATTCACCGCGTACTTTTGCAAGGCCTTTCTTTTCCAGGGAGGGCCAGTGGGCTCCCCCACTTCCTGTGCCTCTGTCATCGGGTCTGATCCCTGCGAGCGGGGGGAGCAGGGCCCTGGAGCCAATGCAGGGACGTGTGTGAGGCCTCCTGTCGGGAAGCCTGACACCAGCCCTTGCCAAAAATCCCGAGAGGGGCTCCAGGGGAGACTAGTTTGAGGCTGGGAACTCTGAGTCCCTGAAATGGAGAAAGAATTCTGTGCTCTTTTTTTCCAATGGAGCTGTTGGTTTGGCCAAACCCCTCCCTACCCTGGTGAGGGGCCCGAGGTCTGGCCTGTCCTTTTCCCGGAGAGGAAGAAAAGAAATGCTGTTCAGCCAAGTTCGCCCACCTGGTGCTTTCAACTGTGAGTTTGTGTCCCATGCCAGCGAACTTGAACAGGAAGGCACAGAGAAAGGTCCGCCTCTGTGGGGATGGGAACAAGATGCTGCCAAGAATGTGCTGGAGCAATGGGCCAGCACCCCTGGCTGGGTGGGGGGGGCGGCAGGGAGGCGGCCCACTAAAGGCTTCCACTCTGCAGCCCGCAGGCAGGCCCCCCACTCTGGGTCCTCACAGGAGACTCTGCAGGGACAACCTGCCTGCCGCCCCACCCACTTCATTCCTAGGACAGTACCCTGAGGCCCAGGGCCCTTGCAGCTGCAATCCCTAGCTTATGACCTTGCACAGGTGACCTCGTTTCTGAGTCACAGCTTCCCTTCTGTAAAATGGACTAATAGTTCCCCAGGTGGTGGTGACAACTTGGTAAGCCTGTAGCACGAAGGCACCCAGCTCGGCTGGCCCTCCAGTGAGGCCAGAGTCTTGCTCCTGCCCTGTCCCTGTGTCTCCCCTTAGACACAAGCTCAGTTTGGCAACAAGAACCTTTGGATTTCTGGTGCAATGAGGAAGTTCAAGCCGCGCTGTTTGTCAGGGCAGTTAGAGGGTCTGAGATGTGTCCTGGCTCCCAGCTCCCACATGCCAGACCTTAGCATTCTTCCCTAGGTCCCTTCTCACTTGGCCTGGCCTTCTGAATCCCCCCCTGCAGCCACCTCTCTCTCCATCTTCCTGGTGGGTCATCTCCCCCGATGTCTCAGTATCGCAATGGCCAGGAGGTTTCAGGAAGGCCAGCAGAGTCTTGCTCCATCACTGTCCAGGTCCCCCTGTGATGCCTCTTAACCTTGCTAAGTCTGAGTCCTCCTCTGACGGCAGAGGATGGCTGTGACCAATGCGCAGAACTGCAGCCATGCAACCTGTGGGCACTACTGTCATTGTCACCCCCACTACCCACCCTGGCAGAGACTGGCTCAGGCCCCTTCCTCCATTGCAAAGATGCTCACATCCCCCAAATCTGTGTGGTCTCCCATATCCCCCTCTTGCTCCATCCTGGCTTGAGACCAGGGACCCTTTCATGGCCCCCTCCCCCAGCTCTGTTTGCTCTCCCAGCTGGACCCAGACAGCAGGAGGGCCCCCATGTCCACTAATGACTTCCAGATGTGGCCTGGTGCACAGCTGAGCTGCCCAGCCAGGCAGGGTGGTGGGAGCCAGGACTGGCAGAGGTAAGGGTGGGGTGGGGCAGATAAGCTACTTGAAAGGGAGGAGAAGCTACAGGAAGGGCCACATGGTCAGGATACAGCCTTCTGATGTTGAGAAAGATCCAGATGTGTCTGCTGGAGCTGAGGCTGTATGCAGAGGCCTACCCTGTGCTATTCTCCCCACAATACTGTCTGCTGTTCCATGTGTGGCCTTTGGATGGGCAGAGTCTTGTCTCTGCCACTTGTCCTTGTGTCCCTACTTCACAGGCTGTGCCCTTTGTGAGAAACATTCTCCCTCACTCCTCCTTTGCAGCCTACTCTGGGAAATCCTCTGAGCTGACCACCATCGGACCCACAGATCCTTCCCCTACAGTGTCTTCCACGGCCTCCTTCTCTGGCCCAGGGCTCCTGTGGGTCAGTTTGGCCCTGATGGGTTCCTTGTGAATAGGACCCTCAGCCCTTCACTGTTCATCTCCCTACTGTCGCCATGGGGTTCCAGGTCCCCAAGGCCTTCCCACCTCTGCTGCCTTTAAACTCCTGTCCTCAGTTAGGCCAGGGAGCAGGAATGAGCACCTGGGATCTGGAGTGAAGACAGTGGCCTAGAACCCTTGGTGACCAGATCGCTTGCTCATATCTGTTTGTGAGGTCAGCTGCCTTTGAACCACAGGAGGGAAGATTGTTCCCAAAGGAAAGTCAAGGGTGACTTTCACCCGTTAAGAGCCAAGGCCAGTGTGAACTGTTTGCTGAGATTCCTTGGAGTACAGCCCTTCCTCTTTTTATTGTGGAAACTCTAGAAGCGACCTCTGTGTGGGGAAAGGATAGGAGTTTAGGGCTGTTGCAGCTGTTTTGTGAACATGAGAAAAGAGTCTGGAGGAACTGGGGCCACCAAGAGGGTGCCATCACCATGGAAGGAAGAACAGAGAGGAGAGCTGGGTTCTTGTGCTATTGTCTGGGCAGCTGGAGCAAGCCTCACCTGAAGTCCAACCCTGGACTTTTTAGGTACATCATCAATACATTCCCTTTGCTGTTCAAGTCAGTCTGGTATGATTTCATACCATGTGTATCCCAAAGGTTCCTAACTGAGAGAATCCTGCCCGCCCAAACTGGGAGACAAACATGGGCCATAATGGGAAGTGGGGTGTGCAGGAAGATGAAGAAAACAGAAGCTCTTATTGAAAAGTAGACAGCCTGGGAAACACCAGGCAGGGGAGGATATACCTTCTTGGTGAGAGGCAACGTCCCCACAGGAAGGGGGTGGTGCAGTCTGGGACAAACTCCCTCCAGCAGTGTCTGTGGGCCTCCTGAGGTTGGGAAAAGATATAGGAGCCCCTGGATCCCTCTAACTTTGGGGAAAAGTTATCCACCCTGTGGTTTTGAACACCAATCATAAGAGAGAGGAAACCTGAAGTGCTCACATAAGGCAGTCCTCATTCTGACATGTGCTGAGCTTCCTGGGCCCAGCAGCTCTGGCAGCAGATGTCCAAGTATGCTGTCCTGGAGCCTCAGAACAGGTGTCCAACCACGGGTGACTGTTCCTGTAACTAGCCAGGTAACTAAGCTCTGGTGGAGATTGAGCCTTTTTGAAATAAGGGCAGGCTTTGCAGGATGGAAGTGCCCACTGCCTTGGCTGGCCAGCAGGCTGGCAGTGTGTGAGCATAGGAGAGCTGGGTCTCCATGACTTTGAAGACATCTATGGCCTTTCAGTTTTAAGAAGACTAGGTTTCAGGTGTCTGTGGCAACCCCCTAAAGATGACCGGGTGTCTTAGACAGCCTGAGGACTCCCAGGACAGCATGGCTGATGTTTCATGCATTCTCATGTGGGCTGCATGGCTGGAAACACAGGCTTGGGACTCCCCTGTAGACCCCTCTCCAGCTTTCCTCAGGGTTGGCCTGAAGCAGGCAGGAGGGACTGGGCAAAGCAGCTTGTTGTATGCAAGGCTCTACCAAGCCACTTCCATCCTTGCAGTGATGTGAACTGCCTTTTTCGTTACTTCTCTCAGGTGGGAATTATATTCAGGAAATGACAGTGGCTCAAATAAAGTAGAAGTGCATTTCTGTCTCATGTAAATGCAGTCTGGGCCTAGGCAGGCTCCCGTGGGAGTGGTGGCTCTATGGTGTCACCAGGGCCTAGGTTCGTTCCACCTTCCTGATCTACCAGTCTCAAGGTCATAAGATGGCTGCTAGGCCTCCAGCCATTACACCAAGTGTCTAGATAGAAAAAAGGGGTAGGAAAAATCAGGAACAGAAATATGAAAGGGCGGGCTTTCTTAAACCTGCACAGACTTCCACCTACAACTCATTGGCCACCTCCATCTGCAAGTGAGGCTGAGAAATGTAGCTTCTCACCTGGACATATTAAGGGGTGGACCTGGTATTCAAACTCAGCAAGGCTGCCTCTAGAGTCTCTGCTCTAACCAGACTGTATAGCCTTCTAAAGGCAATAGTATATCATTAGAATTTAACACTTCCATTATATTTTGACTTTATTTTTATGATTACATTTGGTTTGTGTCAAGTTGATAGAAAATTGAAAACAATTTTATATTTATAAATAGTATACATATATACATTATGTACATATATATGCATGATTTTATATATACACATGATTGATATATATCCATGACATATAAACACATTTTCATATTAAATTTCACTTTTTCTTCTTTGTGTAAATATTCTCTGGATAAATCTTGAATAAATTCACTTTTGGATTAAGCCCCATTTAGTCATTATATATTATATTATACATTTATATTATACCTATTTTTGTGTATTTTGAATGTATATATAGTGACCAAATAGAATGTATTCCAAAAATGAAAAGTTATTCAAAATCAGAGAATTACATAAAGGAGAAAAACCATGTGGCTATACCAAGACATATAATAAGGTATTTAATATAATTTAGCAATCATATCTAACGAAAATACAAAAGAAAGGAAGGCTAGTCAGAAAAATGTTAACTAAAATGAACATGTTTACCAAAACTAACAGCAAGTATCATAATACTGATACTGAAATCACTTTCACTAAAATCACCAGCAAAAATGTATGTCTGCCATCACATTAAATCCAAGACTATTTTAGAGGTGTTAGCTAAAGAAATAGTCCAATAAAAGAAAATAATTAGTTAATCCGTTATATTTGGAAAAAAAGATTATCTTTATTTGCAAGTGAAATTGTTGTACATCCAGACAAGACATTTTTGGAAAGAGATTACTAGGATTGATAAGAGAATTTAGGGTGGCTGAAAATATGATATATTAAAAAATCTACATTTTTCTCTTTAACAGTTAGAAATGAAAACAAAAAACAGATTTACAATAAGTATAAAATTTTAGAGATAATTTTAAAAGGAAAGATACAGAACCTATATGAGAACAACTGTGAGAATGAATGGAAAGTTCCCAAATAACTTAACAAATAGAGCAAATTTAAGTTCTTGGATGAGAACCATAAATTATAAAACCATAAAAATGTCATTTTCCCCAAATTAATATAAAATAATGAATATAAATATAATAGAATATAGAAAGAATATAAAATAATGTGTTTTGGCTTTCAGGGGAGCGGGGAAAGGGATTGGAAGGGAGGTAGGGAACTGGACAAAGGATTTAAAAGTTTATAGCAAAGTATAAGTATATAAGGAAATTATTAAAATGGAATGGTTAGGGGGAGTTGAACTACCGGACGCTACATCTTATTTTGAAGTCATTTTAACTAAAACGGCATGTTGGGAATGGCTTGTATTTACAGTACGGCACAGCAAGACGAGTGAGTTTCCCTTGGCCACGGGATCTCTGGAAGGTGGCTGCTCTTGAGTGGCCAAGGCCACAGAGGGTATCTGCAGGGTGAACTTCCAGAGCAGGGGCAGAGGGAGGGTGTTTTGCAGCCAAACAAGAAAGCATCACCAGTGTAGGGAAACTGCAGCCGGAAGGACCCCTGAAGCCCTTTGCCAGGGAAAGAACTAGCATTTGACTTTGTGCCCCCCGAGGATATCAACTCCAAGAAAAAGCAGTACCTGTCTCCACCCCCACCCGCAGCTCTGGAGTAGCTGGAATAACTGGCACGGGTCAGTGAGGGAAATGAACAGACGCCTCATTTTCCGCTACAAAAATCCCAGAGTGAAGCTGGCCCCATCGAAGTGCAGCGAAGTCTCCATAGCATGGAGGAAAAGGTGGGGTATGAAAGAGGAAGGTACTTCTGCCTGTGGGCTTTTGGGTGCAGCTGTTTCAATCAGGTGCACTTGTAATCATTCATCAGTTCAGGGTCACTATTATGTATAAGTTTTACTCCCTGTCTGTATTAATTTCCTCGGGCTGTTATAACAAATTACCACAATCTGGATGACTTAAAGCAACAAAAATGTATTTTATCACAGGTCTGAAGGCCAGAAATCTGAATCCAAGCCAAGCTGGCTCCTCTGGAAGTGTAAGAATAGAAATAGGTTAGCATAAGCATAGCCATCTTAAAGGCCTAGAAGCCATTTTCTGAGTATGTGACTTAGAAAGAAAAACTGGAACTGGGTAAGGCCTTGAAAAACAAGTTAATCATGAGCACCGGGTGGTGGGCAGCTGTGACCCTTGGTCAGCTAACCTTGGTCAGTAAATCTTACATACCAAGCTTATCGTGCAGAACCTCCCTAACCATTGAGGAGTAGTCTTACCCTGCCCTTGCTTAACCCCAGGATATATGTCTTGCAAGAATAATGTATAGTTATAGAAAATTGCTATGAGTTAAGTGCTTTGAAATTGCTATATAAACCCTTGGCTCTGAGTGCTCGGGGTCCTTGTTGAGACCCACTGCATCGGGCTGACTTGGACCCCAACTAGTTGGCTGAATAAAGACTTTGCTTGAATTTACATCTCTATGCCTGTGTATTTTGTTCTTTGGGGAAGCCTCGGAAGCCTGCACCCTAACATTTGGGGGCTCGTCCGGGATACGAGCAGCTTCCCTGAGAACAAAGGACAGCTGGAGGCAAGGTCTAATTGTCCGGACGGGGCAGTGTAATTCGAGGGTCGCCCCCTCGTGTCTGCATAAATCCATTATAAAGCGGGAGTCGCCATCCCGTGTATGGTCTCGGGTTAGTGGTCCCGAGTGAGGAAGTCCGGGCTGGTAGTCCCGGCCCCCAGGTTAGCGACCCTGGGTGAAGCCCAGGTAACCAATCCTGGCCCTAGGGTCCGAGTGACTCGGCCTTAGGAAGGCAAATCCGATCGGCAGAAAACTGGCGCCCGAGGAGGAAAAGATCGAGCTCGTCACCCTGCGGCAGTCCGAGTGGACGCCCTTCAGGAGAATTACGAGAGTTTTTGAAGACCCTGAAAGTGGTGAGTGTGGTGCGCACCAGAGTGAGAGAAGGACCGGTCCGAACGAGTGCGATCAGATGTGGTGTGTGTGTGCTTGGTGTTATCATTGACTGTTTTACTGTGTTTTGGTTTCAGTTTATATTTTTTTGCGCTTCTCATTTTAAGTTTCCTTGTTCTAAGGTTCTCCTGCTCTCTCCGTTCCTCCTTTCTGCCACTACATCATTCCCCGCGGGCACGGGTCGGGCAATTAAGAGCCATTAGGGAGCCCGCCGCTAGAAGACTCCCGTGACAGGATAAGGGGGTCACAGCCGCGAATCCCAGATAAATTCGCGTCCCCCGTGGAAGAAAAACTGTGCAACGACAGGCACTCGTTCACAAGCACATACAACAGTCATTTTGTTTGAAGTGGCATCTTCATCCTTCGCCTTTGTCTCCCTCATATTCTTTTTCCTTCTTTCTCACCATGAGACAGACTCAGACGACCCCCTAAGTGTGTAAATGAATATATCTTTCTACCTCCGGATGGTATTAATGAAATTGATTTAAAGACAAGCGCTTGTGAAAATTGGGTATTCTAAAACTTCCAGAAAACCTGATAAAAAGTGTTAAGCATTAATGCTAATTTGAGTTTGCCTGAGGCGGGCATGTCCTTGTAGTTATCAGCTGCCTAAATTTACCTGAGGTCATTTAAGTCATGTTATCTGCTAAATCTTTTAAAAATAAAATGCTTAAAGGCTTGGCTTTGTCTAATATTCAGTAAAGGTCTTGTAAGTAATCTAGAATAGTTGTTACGAATGAGTGAACTAAATGACTGAAGCAAGTGAACCTCTTTTTAATTGTGTGTTACAGTGTGTATACCTACCTACTGCCTGAGAATCTTTGTAGAAACCTAAAACCTTAAAGTTTTGCTAAGTTAAGAAGATATACTCTATGAGAGATTGTGCTGTAAAGCTCATGGTTACAGAAATTATAAAATGTGTTCATAAATTTGTCAATCTAAAGAATGTTAGTTTAACAGTTTACAATGGCCTGCTTCTCGGTGTTCACTGGAAATTAAAGTTTCTAATGGTTTTAAGTTTTAATTAAAACTATTTAAAGTAATAAAACATTTCTCTATGCTAAAAAATGTATGTTTTAATAAGAAAAAGTATAAAGAATGAAAAGTCTTCTGCATGCTAAAGAATGTGTTTTGTGATAAAGAAAGTAACTTTGTTCTAAAGTACAGCTATTTGTTTAAAGAGAGAAAACAGCGTGGTGCCTTTTGTTGTAGAAGACCCGCTCAGCATGTTGCTTTGGGGGGGAGGGTCAGGATGTTTAGAGATTAAGTGAGATAAACCCAGTCAAGCCGCAGGCAAGCCCAGGCTAATTCTCACCGGCTTATGTGCTTGGGACCATAGGGCAAATGAAGAATAAATTACTATATTCTTACAGATATAGTCGTGCCTAGTGAAATTAAAGCAAGTGAGTCTTGACATCAAGTGCACAGCAAAATTAGAATCTTGTTTCTAGTTAAACAGTTTTCTTTAACTGTTAGTCTGCTCTTAATGTTGAAAGATCAAAGCAGTTTCTCATGCTTAAAGTCTCAGTGAGTTGCCAGAATATTAAAAAAAAAAAAAAAAATGAAATTGTAATATTAAAAAGACGAAAAGCTAAAGTTTGTTAACAACTGTATAAGCTTTATTTGCCTTTGAAATATTTTGTTATTGAAAACGATTGCATGGCCTGAGAAATTGAATTATTCCATATATTTTTATAAGTGGAAAAATCTCTAACCAACAAATGATTAAAGTTGTTACTGATTATTTGTTTTCTTAATTTATCCACCTAAGCAGAATGGTAACAAAGCTTTTTTCAGCTGATTAAATGCACTTAGTTAACAAACCAAAATTTATTCTTAAAAATTAAACTAGAATCTAGACAAGATTATGTTTCTCTCAGAAAAACAAGTTTCACTGTAAAAGTTTAAATGGACAAACGTGTGACCACTTTTGAGAAAGGTTGTAATAGATTTTTTTTGACAACCACCAGGTCTTCTTGTTTAATTTATATGCTGTATGTTTTAAAAAAAAAAAAAAAATGGGGGATGAAAGGAAAGGAGTGACACATAGCAGCAATTAACCGGAGAGTTCCGCTTTATTAGGGAAAAGTGCTAGGTTATATAGGAAGGGGCATGAATTGATTGAGGTGTCACTTCTACGGAGCTGGTGGCTGTTGGCTAGGTGCTGGGATTGGGAGGGGAGCAAGAGGTGATTGGGCTTCAGGTGGCGCCGGCGGAAACCAAGGACCCCGAAGAGAAGCCGGAAGTTTGCCATCTTACTAGTAGTAGTCCTTCAGAGGACTCTTCATATTTTTTAATGCAAATGATCTTAGAGCTTTTAATAGAATTTGCATAGCAGCTTATATCTACTATTAAAGAGTAAAACATTCTTGAAGCTTTCAGAGAAGACCTGTAGACTTAAGCACTTTCTCTGCTTTTTTTGTATCTAGTCTTGGACACTTATGCTAAGTTCAAAAAAAAAAGTGCTTTTACCTCTAGTTAACTCTGATATTTTCCAGAGGGCCCCTGGAACATGTCAGAAGAATTTTTTTCTCATTAGAGAAAGTATTTGACTAATTTGGCTTATTTATCTGATATATATTTATTTATTTACCAGGAAACCACTGTCAAAGAGAATGATGCTAAACTTTGTTACTAAATGTTTTGTATTACAGAAATAACAGAATTTCCTTATGTCAACTGTCTTACAGTAAGCTCTCATCAGATCTTTAACCATTGTCATTTGTAAGTCTTTTGTCATTTATAGTATTATCCCTAAACTGGTAAAGAACTAGATTTCAGCAGAACAGGTATTAGTTACATAAGATTACATAAACTAAAGAAAATGATTTTGTGTCTTTTTGTTTCAAATGTTGCTGATAAAGTGTTTTAACCTTGTTCTCTTAAACTGACAACAGTTTAGTAAATGACTATCTTTATGAGCAGAATTGAAACTTCCTTCTCTCTACCTGATCCCTCCAGAGTTTAAAAACTTTCAGTGACTGTTTTTGTATTCCATGGCAGTATGTTTATTTGCATGAGTTCAATAAGAATCTGCTTTCCTTGTGAGAAGACTACTTAAGAACACTGGTTATACTGCCAGGGCTTTGACTGGAATGTCATACCTGAGAGACATGTGCATGGACTCAGATGTGAACAACTTTAAGGAACTAAGATTGACTTTATAAAGCCAACAAAGCCCTTTGGAAGAACTGGCCTAGTACCTTGCTTACAGAGTTCCCAGCAGCCTTACCAGGTGAGTAAAGAAGGTCACTTCCTGGCAGGTTCAGAGACCTCGAGAAGAGAAGAATTCATCCAAATCTACAGGTACTTCAGGCAAAGCCTGATGGCAAGTCTAGCTTGGCTGTCTGGCCTCAAGAGGCCTTTAAAAGTTCAATCTGAAATTCCTTATAAAAAGTTCCAGCAAAGCATATTTAAAAGAGCCTGTGTAATCAATTGCTCTTCTTGCTGCACTTGTGCAAATGATCAAGCCAGCTGTTAATTATTTTCTTAACCTGGTTATTTCTAATAAAAATGAGGGTGATTTTAGAGAAAAGTATTGTTTCAATAACTGCAGCCTCCAGAATAGAAAATCCAACTCCAGATGTTGCTACATAACCTAATAACACAATTTGTTTTATCTTGCCTAGAAGCCACAAAACTGCAAATAGTAATAGAAGCGCCAGCCTTCTGAAGCCCTCTCAACTGACCAGTAATAGAGACCTAGCTGCACCCTTTACTGCACCCCCTTCTCAGCACGAAGCAGCCAGAGCGGTCATCGCCCCTTTTCCCTAGCAGCAGCTAGAGTCCCTATCTGTAGAAGACAAAGACCGAGACTCACTTTATCCCCTGCAAGTAGGCAAAGAACCTGCATTGAGAGAGTTCCTAAAACTTACACCTCCCTCTACAACAAGACAGAAGTAATCAGCACCACCCCAGCTTATTCTAACAAGTAGTAGGCCCGCCAAACCGGAGTCACTCCATGTGTTACCTTTATCAAAGAACGCATTAGCACCGTGCAAATCATAGTGTTGAGACAGAACTATCAGAGTGTTAACCAAACAGATGACCCCTAATTTCATGATTGAAATAGATACAAGAAGAAGAGGGGAATGTAAGAATAGAAATAGGTTAGCATAAGCATAGCCATCTTAAAGGCCTAGAAGCCATTTTCTGAGTATGTGACTTAGAAAGAAAAACTGGAACTGGGTAAGGCCTTGAAAAACAAGTTAATCATGAGCCCATTGAGGAGTAGTCTTACCCTGCCCTTGCTTAACCCCAGGATATATGTCTTGCAAGAATAATGTATAGTTATAGAAAATTGCTATGAGTTAAGTGCTTTGAAATTGCTATATAAACCCTTGGCTCTGAGTGCTCGGGGTCCTTGTTGAGACCCACTGCATCGGGCTGACTTGGACCCCAACTAGTTGGCTGAATAAAGACTTTGCTTGAATTTACATCTCTATGCCTGTGTATTTTGTTCTTTGGGGAAGCCTCGGAAGCCTGCACCCTAACAGAAGCTGTGAGGGAGAAGCCACCCCATGCCTTTTCCAGTTCTGGTGGACTTAGGCTGTGGGCAATCCTTGGTGTTCTCTGTCTTGTAGATGCATCCCTTAAACCTTTGCCTCTGTCTTCACTTGGTTTTCTCCTCTTTGTCTCTTTGCATTTCTTCTCTTTTTCTGTCTTTTGTGAGAACACCTGTCAGTGGATTTGGGGCCCAGTCTAATCCAAGATGATCTCATCACAAGACCTTTACCTTAGCTACATATACAAAGGTTTTGATTTCAATTAAAGCCGCACTCTTGAGGATCCAGGTGGACATATCTTTGAGGGGGTGGGGGGGGTTGGGGAAGAAAACTCGCTAAAGATCTGTAGCAGGTATATCAGTCCCAGTGGCTACCACACACAAGCCCTCTTTCCTGTGAAAAAATATCATACCTGAAGTTTCCTACTAAGGGAAGGTGGAATGTGTTGTGTTGGTAATAGGATCAGATTGGTACCCGAATTCAAGGGAGATTGTGCTTAGAGAGACTGTGGTGTTTAATAGGCCAAATCAGACTTGCTCGTTTCAAAATTTGGACTGAGAATATAATACACATTGCTTGAGAGAGCAAACAGATGAGAGTTGTCATTAGACACTAAAATGCTATAAAAACACTATGTAAAATAAAAATTTTAAATGAGAGATATACAAGATTTCTACACCTAAAACCACAAAAATTGCTGAAGGAAATTATTAAAGATTTAAACAGTGGGGAGGAGTACCATATTCATGGATTGTAAGACTCAATATGGTTAAGATGTCAGTTCTCCTTAAATTGGCCTGTAGGTTCAATGCTGTTCGTATGCAAATCCCAGCAAGCTCTTTTTGTAGAAACCAACAAGCTGATTGTAAAATGCATATGGAAATATAAAGGGCCAAGGCAAACTTAAAGGACAAAGCTGGAGGATTTACACTATGTGATATCAAGATTACTATAAAGCTATAGTAAACAAGACACTGTGGTGTTGGGGTAAAGACAGATACACAGACCAGTGGAAAGAATACAGAGTCCAGAAACAGACACACACAAATATAGTCACATAATTTTCAACAAAGGCTCCAGTACAGTTTAATGCAGTAAGGAAAATCTTTTAAATACATGCAGGTGGATCAATTGGAAATGTATATTTTAAAAAATGAACTTTGATCCCTTACCTTATACCATACAGAAATAATATTTTGAAATGAATCATAGACCTAAATATGAAAGATGAAACAATAAAGCTTCTGGAAAAAGGCAGAAAACTGTCATCATGATTTCAGAGTAGACAAATATTTCTTAAATTAGATGCAAAAGGCAGTAATTATAAGAGAAAAAAGTGATCAATTTGACTTTAATAAAATGGAAAACTTTTGCTTACCTACAAACACCGTGAAGAAAGTGAAAGGCAAGCCACAACCTGGGAGAAACATTCGTAGTACATACATCTGACAAAGGGCTAGAATAGTAGACTATCTAGAACACATTAAGAGCTTCCCCTAAAGAAAAAAGAAAATGATAAAAACCCAACAAGAAATGAAAAAATATTGAATAGGCACTTCACAAAAGAAAATATCCGTGTGACCAATAAACATATGAAAAGGTACTTATTAGCTTCAATAGTCATTGGGAAAATACAAATTAAAATCACAATGAAATACTACTACCCACCCCATTGCATGGCTCATTTTGAAGACTGACAATACCAAATGTTGATGAAAATACCAAGGAAGTGGAACTCTCATGCACTGCTGGTGAAAGAGTAAAACAGTCCAACTGCTTTGGAAAACTGTTTGCCAATTTCTGTTGGCAATTTCTGCTACTATAGGGCCCAGGATTCTCATTCTCCATATTTACCTAAGAGAAATAAAAACATGAATTCACACAGACTGGTACAAGAATATTTATACAGTATGATTCCATTTTTGTAAATTTTAAGAGCCGTTGAAATTCATGTGTGATGATAGAAATGAGAACAGCGGTTTCCTCTGGATGGATGTGTGGGTATGGATAGACTGGGTGTAGGCAGCCTGTGACATTTGTGCATCTTACTGTATGTAACCTATATTTCAGTAAGAAATAATCAGAAGAAAGGGCCAGAAAATAGCTAGACCCTACCCCCTTGCGGACCAAAGAAATTGCTCTAGCATCGTGAGGGCCTGTCAGGCTTCTTGTCGGGGATTGCACAGTAACCGTGCCAAATGGGGCAGTGTGTATATGTGTGTGTGTTGTTGTGTGTGCGTGCATATGTGCATGTGTGCGTGTGTGCATGTTTCCAATTTGACCAGCAACATGTTTTAACCTTTATGAATGTGAATGCCTTCAGGTAGGGCAGGCGCCTCCTAGTCTGTGAAGTCTGTATCTTTTGTTTTGCCCCTGAGGACATTTTGCCTCAGGGGCCAGTACTTGGGGGATGGGGTGGAACTGGGTCACCTTCCTGTTCCCAGCAGGGGAACTCCAGGCCTGCTTGCTCCTCCCTGGTGCTGGCCCCTGCCGGCTCCTGCCCCCACCTGAGCCGCGTGGGTCCTCCCTCCCTTAATCTGAGGCCCTTATGACTGCTCCCTGGTCCCTCTAAATTGGGACCCCATCTCTGGGCCCTGCAGGCCTTTCCCTGGGAGGACTGTGGGCAGGAAGGCAGGTTAGGGCATCCGAGCTGGCCATGTCCCTCTCTGTCCCTGTGGTCATTCTCTCCCAGGAGCTCCCTCCTGGGGCCTGGCTCTGCCTGACCCATGCTCCCCAGAGATGCCAAGCTGCAGTCGGGGTGCCTCCCAGCTGCCATTATTCATATTGCAGACAAACAGCTCTGACCCTGTGGTCCCTGCTGAAATGTGTGTGAAAAGTCTGCGAGGGTGACAGTGTGTGATACCAGAGAGTAAGTCGGGCTGGCTGAGTGGGGAAAGCACTGTGTGGCCCCGCAGGGAGGAAATGACGGGCGCTGTGTCAGAGCCTCATAAACAAGCATGACTTCACCCGTGTCCCCGCACACACCCCTCTGAGGTCATGTAGACCCCTCCCGTCCCCTGGGCCCGCTGCACACAGGCCCTGACACCACGGGGCCACATGCTCCTTGGGGTGGGCCTGCACTTGCGCAAGGACCACAGGCACATGGGCCACTCAGGGATGACATACTATCCGTGACCTGTGAACTGTGGAAGTATCAGGTCCCTCCCTGTGCCAGGCCTTGTGCTGGGCACCAGGGACACAGAAGGTGGTTCTTGCCCCCAGCCCTCAGGGACTGGTGGTGGGGAGCACAGCCATTTGACTATCCCATTGCAATACAGCCTGGCTGGCTGGCAGGATAATGGGGCATTGTCCAAGGCCCCAGGACGCACAGCAGAAGGAGGGATTTCTCCTGCTGTGGGTCAGAGGAAGCCTAGGAGGAGGAACCTGCCAGCTGTGCCTCGGAGGAGCTCACCCTGAAAGCCACGGAGAAGGACTCCAGGTAGGCAGGCCTGAAGTGCTGCCCCGAGGGGGTAGTTCAGATGCAGGAGCCAGAGGGCTGCTGGCCCACCTACCTCTGGTGTCCTGCCTTCTGCCCCCCAGGGGGACCCCAGGAGCATCAGGCATTCAGTGCAGCCAGCACTCCTGGGTCCCTGCTCCCCCACCCACCCCCAATCCAGAACCAGGAGAGCGCGTGGGGATGACAGGTGCTGCCTTCATGATGGGTCCCTGTCCCCCAGGGAGGCCCAGGAGGCCTGATGGTCCTGGCAGTTAGAGAGGCCTGTCCCTATGTGAGCTCTGACCCAGCCACCCAGAATCCCCAAACCTGTGGAGCTCCTCCAGCCTTCCAACTCCCATGCCTGCCATTTCCCAGTATACCCACCCTGGCTACTCTTTCCTGGCTGGTCAGCAGGCACCCAACGTCTCTGTGGTTGCCCGGGGTCGGGCGCTGATGTGGCTTCAGATTCCCCCCGTGACGTGATGGAGGAGCATGAGTCCCTGGCAGTGCAGCCCCCACTCTGGGCCTCTGCTGTCACCTTCCACCTCGCCCCCAGTTGCTCATGTGCACAGCTGGCTGGCAGGGAGCATGACTTCCCCATGCAGGACTGGGCACAACACCTGCTTGGGGCCACTGCAGGGACACAGTGGAACCAGGACTGGAGCTCGGAACCTGGCTTGGGTAGACCTCGGCCTGGCCTGCCTGGCACTGTTGGACAGTGTCACCCAGAGACCTGTGCCATGAAGTGGACAGACCCAGATACAGCTGCTTGCCTGGAGGAACAAGTAGCTGGGCTTGTGGCCAGCCAGGAGGGGAGGGAGACCCTTGTCTGAGCCCAGCTCCAGCCACCTACGGCTTATGGGGTTGCAGGTCACATGTGGTCAGACCACACACCCCCTCCCATCTTCCAAGAGAAGCTGGAAATTCAGATTTTAGACAAACATCTTTTGCTATTAAAAAGCTGGCAACTAGTTTGAAATGTTAAGATGCTCCGTGAGGACGCAGTAACATGAATCTGTGGGCTGGTAGCCTCCAGTGGCCATGCACCCTCTTTGTCATGCAGCCTTTCACTGAGCATTATACCTAATGTACAAAGGCAGCCCTGAGCCTGAGAACTGCAGTGAGCACCCATAGGGCACAAAGCCAGATGTGGAGGCTGATGCAGGGAGCCAGGTCTGTGCATTCTCCACCCGCCCCCTACCTGGCTGGCTGCCTTGCTGAAGGTTGGATGATGGCCACAAGCCTGGCTGTCAGTGCTGCTGCCTGTGTGGTGCATGGTCATGAGGACCCCGTTGGAGCTCTTCATGGGAGCTCAAGGGCCAGAGTGGTCCAAGCTGAGCTGGGCTGTGGCAGCCCCCTTGGAGTGAAGGTGCAGCTCTTGCCACTTTCCCTGGAGCTGTTTTTGTGCTTCTGGCTCACTCAGGTGAGCCATTCCACCTCATCATCAATGAGCTCCGGAGGGCTCCCATCTACACCTCACTCACAGCTGAGGCTGTGTGCCTCCACTGCACTGCTTCACACCTTCCTGTGACAGCGCTCCAAGAGCTGTCATGATTTCTGTTTTTGTTATACAGATGGGCTGAAATTGCTTGAAGCAGTATTGAAATTTGGTGGCAGACCCAATACTGGGATACAGACCTACCTGGCCTCAGAGTCTTCACCTTTAATTATCATGTGCTTTCCACCCCCTATGGTCCTGCGTTCAAATTCCTGCTCACCTGCCACTGTACACTTTGGTTTCCTTGTCTGTAAATAGCTTAGAAATGCCCCTGTGCAAACTCACCATGAGGCTGTGGAGAAAGAATCTGGTTGCCCAATCCTTGTATGTCTCCAGGGAAGCCTGGAACCAAGATTGGCTTGTGGCCAGTCGCTGGGAGTGTGGCCCTCAGAGCCCTCCTTTTGCTGCTGACCGATGGTGCTGTGTATGCCCAGAGCACGGCGGCATCTCTAAGAAGCGCCCAGCTTCTTAGGACTCATCAGGGATTGTTTTGTGCAAACATCAGGATTGCTGCCGTACCTAGTTCCACCTGTGGGATCCCACATTGTGGCTGTTGCAGAAGGATGTGCCTATGCGGCCAGCCCTCTATGGGAGCCTGGGATCCTGGGGCTTGAGTGGGCTTTGCTGGGCAGAGACGTTTACACAGGCTCCTATGCTTCTCTGCTGCCGAGAAAAGCGTGTCCTGAGTGACTCCAATGCGGGCAGGACTTGGAAGCCTGGACCTCCCCCGATGTACATCTTTTTCCTGTTGCTTTTACTGTTTCCTTTTCTGTAGTAAACCTTAGGTGTGAATATAACCTGGTATTGAGTCTTGTGAGTTCTAGCAACTCATCAGACTTCAGGGCAGTCTTGAGACCCCCCAAAATAGAGGATTAGAGGGAAGTTAGATAAAGTGTCTGCCCGTGGCTGGCACATGGTGTGGGCTCAGCAGTGGTGGCCAGAATCACCAGCTCTAGGGCTTCAGCCTATTCCTGGCTGTTCCCACTGACCTCACCCTCCCCTCTGACCAGGGGCGGCCTTGGCACTGACCCTCAGTTCCGGTCTTTGCTTCCCTGGTTGGATTTGGCATTCATGCTCCCAGGGCTTCTTCAAAGCTGATCTGCCACAAGAGCATCTGAGATCAGGGCTGGGCCTTGTCCCTGGCTGTGGACACCAAGTGAAGAGGCCAACCCTGGCCTGATCCGTGGGGTCAGTCAGTTCCACAGGCCTGTCTCCCCCCAAGAGGTCACAAGGTGTGTCCACAGCAGGACAGCAAACTTGCAGGGAAGGGCCCAGAAGACTTCAAGCTTGGAGTCAATTTCCTCCCTTTGCACAAGCTGAGTCCTTGTCTTCCCATGGTCTTCTCCAGCCAATGCTAAGATGGTGCTCTCTGTCCCGGAAGCGGTCAGTGTATTGGAAATGGAATCAGGCCCTGGAGGGTGGGGCGGGTCTGAAACCTTGGGAAGAAAGGAAGAAGTGCGGGGCAGACAGTAAATGTCACTGAATGAATGAATGGCATCCAAGCCCACCAGGAACCCAGAGTCAAAGCTGGTTGGGGCATGGGGCGCACACTCTCCAGACGGTCCAGGCGGCTGGGAGGGGCTTCTAGGCTGGGCCTTGTGTCCAGCGATGCTAAGGCATGTGTGGGGAGTGCTGGTCAGCTCTGGACTGGGTGCTGTGAGGAAGCAGGGGCAACTGGGTGATTCCTAATAATGCTACTTAGGAGATGGGAGGAACAGAGAGGGTTAGAGTCCCCACTGGTGAAGTACAGTAGGCACTCGGGGCCCAGGAGGGCTGCTTGGTATCTGTGCGGTTGTGTGCTTGTCTCTGATGCTCCGTGCTCATGGGGTGGCCCTGCCCAGTGGTGTATCTACAGAAGTTTGTATTCAGTTGGGAATACTACATCCTGTCTGGCAACTCTCAGCTGCCAGGCCATTTCTCATGTTCTTGACGTGTGCTCCAAGTGGCTTCACGGTTCCAGGTCTCTGTGGCCACCTTTCCCACCTCCTTAGCTTCTAAGTGAAACCACCTGGGATGGTCCCTACTGGCATATTTCTGAGAATTCTTGGCAAGTATGACTTGCTTTGTAACACAGGTGGCCTGTGGTGAGCCACGCCTCCCGGTATGCATACCCGTGTGAGGTCTCTTCACAGGGAGGGAGGGGCTCTGAGACGAGGAGGTGGACCAAGGTAGAAACGGTGGCTCAGAAGCACTGCCGCTGCTGAGCCAGACCGGCCATCCCTGGCCGCCAGCCGCGCTCACCTGCAGCGCACCAGGTGGACCATGAGCGGAGCCGCCCTGGGCATCGGGGCTCCGCGATGTCACGTGGAGCAGACACACACCATGCGTGTCGTCTCAATTCCTGACCCTCTTGGCCTTTATTTTCCTTTGATGAGGGTGTGGGAACAAAATTTTGCTGTATCTTAACATTCTCTTAACTGTCTCTTTCTCTATAGAAGAAATGGTGGCAATGCAGTGATAAGCTGCCGCCGACACTTGGCCCTAGAAATGCAAACAGTAAGGAATGGTGTGTTTTGTGGCAAACGGGAGAATAATGCCCCAGCTAGGCGCAGCGCTGCTCAGCGTCATCGGTCAGCTGCCAGGCAGGAAGGAGCGCTGGGCGGCCTGGCCTCCAGTTTGTCAAGAGGGGTCGGTGATTTCTTGTGAAACCTCAAATTTTAAATGCTGGCTCAAAAGATTTTGTAAACACTGTGTAGATACCCACACCTTCTCCAAAGTGGGAATAAAAGGCAAACCCTGCCACAGGCTGATTTTGGCTATGGTTTGTCACTTTGTAAACTCTCATCTAGAGGAATGCTTCTCAACACTTTTACTATTAGAAAGTATTTTCATTAAAAAAAAATTAAGCATTTCATAACCCCTAGGAAGTAGGAGTTCTTGGTGATCTGCTGCTGCATAACAAACAAACCCAAAGTTTAGTGGCTTAGAACAACACCCATTTATTTTCTCCCAGTTGCTGTGGGTCAAGAATCAGGTGTGGCTTAGCTGGGTGTTACTGGCTCAGGGTTGCTTACAAAGCTGCCATCAAGGTATGTGAAGGCTACACTGGGGAGGGATCCATTTGCAAGCTCACACATGGCTGTTGGCAGAACTTGTGGGCCATTAGACTGAAGGCCTCGGTTCCTTGCTGGCTGCTGGCCTGAGGCCCTCCTCACCCACCTTACCACACAGGCCACCTCCATCGGAAGGCTCACCACGTGGCAACTGTCATGGCCAAAGTGAGCGACGGTGTGAGCGACATGGATTGCCCTCTTTACAGCCTCACCTCAGCAGGGGCATCCATCACTTGCACTACGTTCCATCTTTTAGGAGCAAACCCCTATGTGCAGCCCTCTGTGAGGTGATTGCAGGACTGTGCTCACACCCAGAGTCACCAGCAGAAACAAGAATCAAAGGTGGCGGTAAGCAGCAGCCACTGCCCATACAGAGAAGGGAGGCTGGGCCACAGTTCCCACAGCAGCGTAGTGCGGTACAGGCTGACTCGGTCCCAAAGCACCCTGCTTCCTGGGGGCTGGCCTGTCACCCAGACACAATGTCTACTTGGGATGCCATTGGGATTCAAGCCAAGGTCGCTTCTGGCAAGATGGAAGCAAGTGGCAATCACAACATAATGACTACAGTGGGGTAGGGGGCACACACACACAGCTGGAGGATGTGCACATTAATAATAATGTATTAGTAATAACACATTAATCTGGCTGGCAAAATGGATTAAGAGACTAAACATGGTCGTACCTTTTTTGTCCTAGTCCTCTTCTGTGAGTCTCAAGCATGAGGACAAATCAGAAAATCACACAACATACATTTTTAAATGATCCCACTGTTGTTTATAAATAAATGTGTATATTTAAGGATATCTATTCAATTATCTCTAGGAGGTAGAGTCACAGGCAAATATAACTTTTTTCCTTATCTGCATATTGTATAATGCAAGTAAGTTACTTTTGCATTAAGAAATTATTTTACAAACATATATATAGATTGTAGGAGATATTTAAAAAAACACAAGTGGGCTCTCTTGTCCCCTCCTGGCGTGAGGACCTCTTTCCTCTCACTTTATTTCTACATAAAAGCTTGTACCTTGCTCTCCTAAAAAAAATAAATAAATAAACACAAGTTAGAAACATTTAAAACGTTCAAGACTTGGGTTATATAATTATGATATAGTCATACAATAAACCTTTATGTGGTCATTAAAATTATGCTTGTAAAGTTTTTTGTAAGAGAGGAAAATCCTTATAAAATTAGTTCAGACTAAAAATTAGATACCTGTTAGAAATTAAAATGTACAGTTATATATAAAGATTTGGCTCCAATTCCAACATGGGGAAGGTAGGGGTTTCCTCACACCCCAGGCAATTCTCCAACACCAGCAGAGTGTCCTACAATTCAACTCAGTTCTGACACGACCTACCTGGAGAAAGCATCAGAAGCCAATAGCAAGTCCAGGTTGTCCCCTATGCTTCTAACCAACTGGTTATACATCAGAAGTTCCCCAGCCCCCTCCTTGGGTTCAATTAATTTGCTAGAGTGACTCACAGAACTCAGGAAATACATTTACTCACCAAATTACAGAGTTATTACAAAGGATGTTAAAGGATATGAATCAATAGCCAGAGGAAGAGACACATCAGGAGAGGTCTCAAATAAAGGATCTTCTGTCCTGGGGGAGTTTGGGGCCTGGCTCGGTGGCATGTGGAGGCGTTCTGCTCCCCCAACTTGGAAGCTCTCTGAACCACCTCCTTTTGGGATTTTATGAAGGCTTAATTACATAAGCATGATTGATTAAGTCATTGGCCACTGGCAATTGATTCAATCTCCAGCTCCCACTTTCCTCCCCAGAACTCAGGGGGTGGGACTGAAAGTTCCAACTCTCTCTTCATGGACGGTTCCCTTGGCAACCAGCCTCCATCTTTAGGTGCTTTCTGAAAGCCCCTCATGAACATAAGTCCAGTTGTGGTGGGAAGAGCTTATCATGAATAATAAGACACCCATTTCACCTTGGGCTCTCAAGCCAAATTTTAAGAAGTAAGGATGAGGCACCAAAGATTATAACAAAAGATGCTTCTATTGCTTTTATCACTCAGAAAATTCCAAGGGTTTTGAGAGCTGTGAGCCAGGAGCAATGGACAAATATATTTTGGTCATCTAAATGACCAAGCATTTATTTCTTATAAATCACAATATTGCACATATGAAGTTAGTCAGGCTCAATTTATACAATCAAATTAACCCAATTAAGTCAATTAATCCTCATGTCTGGCATACAGTTGGCCCATCACCCACATTGTGCTGAAAAAATTTGTTTCTTCAACCAAATTAAGTAACTGGTCTGGGAAATTGATTCTGGGAGGCCATCTTTGATAGAAGGAAGAGGTTGATTAGATTATCTGATTGGGGCTTGATCTGCTGATTGGTTAGATTATCTGTTTTTGATTGCTTTTGTTTGAGTATTTGGAGTGATTCATGCAAATTGTGATTGCATGGGAATGTTAGTTTACACATGCTTAGTTAGGAACAACAGTGCAAGAAACCCACAAGAGGGTAACAGTGGTTACCTCTGGATGAAGGATTGTGATAATTACATTTTTTTATTTTATACTTGCCATCGATACTCTTTTGTTCCCAAGTTTCTGCTCTTCCTTTCCCTGTGAGAGGCCTCTGCACATTTCCTGGGACCATGCGGTGCCTGTCTCTGAGATGAGCATACTATCTCACCCTGCTGACATTGCATTTGACCATTGACTTGATCAGCCAGTGGAACATGGGCAGAGGAGACATGCATGGTGCTTGAAAGCCATTGGTGGTTTCACCAGTTCTATCTTCCTTGCTACTAGAACAGCATGTCCCAGTGAGACTGAATCTTTAGCCTGCATCGTGGAGTGGAGACTCACAGGACAAGCCTGGCTTACATCACTGACAATATAAAACACGAACAAGAAGTAAACCTTTGTGGCTGGAAGCCACTGAGATGTGGGGGACTATTTGTTATTGCAGCATATCTCAATGAAAGCTGACCAACACTTGTCTTTATTTTCCAAGTTTTCTACAAGGAATATGCATGAATTTTATTACCAGTTTCTAAAAGTTATTAAAATACAGATTACTCTCTGCTATTTAATGTGTTACTCTAAATCTTTTTTATCTGTGCAGGGTCTATGTTGTGAAAATAAGCCTTGAATATTCCCACTAAACTGGGGGACCACAAGGGTCTGAAAGTTATTTGAGAACAATTTATTTTATACATTTTTATTAAAGTATCATTGATATACAAGCTTATATTGGTTTCAAGTACACAACACAGTGGTTCAGCAGTTACCCATATTATTAAATCCTCACCCACACTAGTGCAGTTATTATCTGTCAACATAAGAAGACATTACAGAATCATTGACTGTATTCTCCATGCTATACTACTATCCTCATGACCAAATTATACTGTGATTGAGATTTTTTGTGCCTCTTTATCCCCCCTTGCCCTCCCTACCCACCCAGCCCAGTCCCTCCCTCATGGTAACCACTAGTCACTGCTTAGTGTCTGTAGGTCTATTGCGGTTTTGTTCCTTAGATTTTACTTTGTTTTTATATTACACATATGATCAGGGTTGTTCTGGGTTCTTTTGCCAGCCTGACCCTACTAAAGATGCTTGGAAGGAGTCTGCCAGCCCTGGGTGGGGCTGAGGACTGTTAAGAAGCAGCACCCAGGGATAAAGGTAGCTTTATTTCTGCTGGTCCTGCAAGCTGGTAATGGTACCCTGGCTTCCTCTCAAGAAAGCAGCCCTGCTCCACAGCCAGCCCAGGAGGTATGGTGGACTGACCCAAAGCCCTGACTTCAGAGATGAATATGTAACCCAGTCCTGGTCAGTCAGAACAGTGAGAACCCTTGGCTTCAGAAATTGACTCAAGGAATCATATGGCCTATGATAAGCTACAATACTCTGAGTTTACAAATTACTTTATTCTCCTGTCCCAGCTCTGACTGGACTATGGGCAGAAGTGATGGATGCCACTTTCAGGCCTGCATCTTAACACATCTCCCACGTGGGATATTCTGTTTTTTGCCTTTCCCTTAAAATCTTGAGGCTCACATTGAAGATGGTCATACAATGGGAGGAGTCTGGACACCTTCGTGACTACTTGGAGCAAAGTGTCCATCCCCTAAGCACACTGGACTGTGCTGGGAGTAAGCAGTAGGCGATCTCAGGGTTTACATGTTACCATGGCAAAGTCTAGCCTACTCTGATAAATACATGACCCAAACCCAGACCAGACTAGATAGAGTCAGCCCTGATGACTTTGGTTTGGAAAATTATTTACTCTCTTTTTCCTGGAATTGCTAAGCTAATAGGTTGTAAACCCAGAGTGTTAAGCCCATCATTCATCCATTCATTCATTCCACAAGTATTTAGTTAACCCTACAATACTCCTGGCATTGGCTTAAGCTCACAGACCAGGGATGCACAGCGGGGAGCAGCCAGTTTGAGAATGAGGCTAACAGAGGAAAGTCAAGCTGAGAAAAAGAGCATTGGTTCAAACTGCTGGATCCATCCATACCTGAAACCAATTGCATTCTCTTTTTGTAAACCATTTTTGAGTGGGGTTTCTGGACAAGCTGCATGCAACAAGTTATAATTAACTCAATGGCAAGACTGAAATGAAAGCGAGGTCACAGGCATATGTGGTCACCCAGGTGGGCTGATTAGGGGCAAGGTGCAGATACTGGTCCAGACAGCTTGTCAGAGCAGAGCAAGTCAACACAAATGATTAAAAAGTGCAGGCTTAGGAGGCGGAGCCAAGATGGCGGCGTGAGCAGAGCAGTGGAAATCTCCTCCCAAAAACACATAGAGCTATGAAAATATAACAAAGAAAAATCTTCCTAAAATAGAGCCCACAGGACACAGGACAACATCCAGACCACATCCACACCTGCAAGAACCCAGCGCCTTGCAAAGGGGGTAAGATACAAGCCCCGGCCCGGCGGGACCCGAGCGCCCCTCCCCCCGGCTCCCGGCGGGTAGAAAGAAACTGGAGCGGTTTTTTTTTTTTTTTTTGGCCAATGCTTTTTGGAGCCTTAAAGTGACAGGGACCCCGTTGCTAGGGAGGCACGGTGGCGGGACCGGTGAGCGGGTGCCTGGGACCGGCACTTGAGGACGGAGGAAATCGCGCATTTTTCCCCTTTTTTTTCCTCTTTTTGGCGAGTGCTTTTTGGAAGCCTTAAAGGGACAGGGACCCCGGTGCTAGGGAGGCAGGGCGGCGGGACTGGTGAGCGGGTGCCTGGGACCGGCGCCTAAGGACAAAGAATATCGCGCGTTTTTCCCTGTGGGACCAGTGGGCGGGTGCTTTTTGGAAGCCTTGAAGGGACAGGGACCCTGGTGCTAGGGAGGCAGGGCAGCAGGACCAGTGAGTGGGTGCCTGGGACCGGTGCCTGGGGACAAAAAAAAAATCAAGTGTTTTTTCCTTTTTTTTTTTTTTTCTGTTCCCTCTCTAATTGTTGCTGTTGTTGTTTTGGTTTGGAGAGTGCTCTTTGGAAGTCTTAAAGGGGCAGGACAGGTCACTTAGACCAGAGGCAGGGAATCTGGGGATCTCTGGGCACTCTAACCCCCTGGGCAGCAGGGAGCACAGAGGCCCCTTACGGAGATAAATAGCCTCCCAGCCACTCCCCCTCCAACGGGGCTCCACCATTTTGGAGGACAGCCCCAGCCAGGCCAAGCCCACAGCAACAACAGAGATAAACCCCATAGCAACCAGGCAGGAAGCAGAAGCCCTATTTGCACACAGCTGCCCAGCACAAGCCACTAGAGGTCGCTATTCTCCCAGGTGAGGAAGGCCACAAACCAACAAGAACAGAAGCTCTTCCAGTGGTCACTTGTACCAGCTCTGCACACTATCTCTATCACCATGAAAAGACAAAACTACAGGCAGACAAAGATTACAGAGACAACACCTGAGAAGGAGACAGACCTAACCAGTCCTCCTGAAAAAGAATTCAAAATAAAAATCATGAACATGCTGACAGAGATGCAGAGAAAAATGCAAGAGCAATGGAAAGAGATGCAGAGAAAAATGCAAGAGCAGTGGGATGAAGTCTGGAGGGAGATCACAGATGTCAGGAAGGAGATCACAGAAGTGAAACAATCCCTGGAAGGATTTATAAGCAGAATGCATAAGATGCAAGAGGCCATTGAAGGAATAGAAGCCAGAGAACAGGAACGTATAGAAGCTGACATAGAGAGAGATAAAAGGATCTCCAGGAATGAAACAACACTAACAGAACTATGTGACCAAGCCAAAAGAAATAATATTCATATTATAGGGATACCAGAAGAAGAAGAAAGAGGAAAAGGGATAGAAAGTCTCTTTGAAGAAATAATTGCTGAAAACTTCTCCAAACTGGGGGAGGAAATAATCGAACAGACCATGGAATTACACAGAACCCCCAACAGAAAGGATCCAAGGAGGACAACACCAAGACACATAATAATTAAAATGGCAAGGATCAAGGACAAGGAAAGAGTTTTAAAGGCAGCTAGAGAGAAAAAGGTCACCTATAAAGGAAAACCCATCAGGCTAACATCAGACTTCTCGACAGAAACCCTACAGGCCAGAAGAGAATGGCATGATATACTTAATGCAATGAAACAGAAGGGCCTTGAACCAAGGATACTGTATCCAGCATGACTATCATTTAAATACAATGGCAGGATTAAACAATTCCCAGACAAGCAAAAGCTGAGGGAATTTGCTTCCCACAAACCACCTCTACAGGGCATCCTACAGGGACTGCTCTAAATGGGAGCACCCCTAAAAAGAGCACAGAACAAAACACACAACATATGAAGAATGGAGGAGGAGGAATAAGAAGGGAGAGAAGAAAAGAATCTCCAGACAGTGTATATAACAGCTCAATAAGCGAGCTAAGTTAGGCAGTAAAATACTAAAGAAGCTAACCTTGAACCTTTGGTAACCACGAATCTAAAGCCTGAAATGGCAATAAGTACAGATCTCTCAATAGTCACCCTAAATGTAAATGGACTTAATGCACCAATCAAAAGACATAGAGTAATAGAATGGATAAAAAAGCAAGACCCATCTATATGCTGCTTACAAGAAACTCACCTTAAACCCAAAGATAAGCATAGACTAAAAGTCAAGGGATGGAAAAACATATTTCAGGCAAACAACAGTGAGAAGAAAGCAGGGGTTGCAGTACTAATATCAGACAAAATAGACTTCAAAACAAAGAAAGTAACAAGAGATAAAGAAGGCCACTACATAATGATAAAGGGCTCAGTCCAACAAGAGGATATAACCATTCTAAATATATATGCACCCAATACAGGAGCACCAGCATATGTGAAGCAAATACTAACAGAACTAAAGAGGGAAATAGACTGCAATGCATTCATTTTAGGAGAATTCAACACACCACTCACCCTGAAGGATAGATCCACCGGGCAGAAAATAAGTAAGGACACAGAGGCACTGAACAACACCCTAGAACAGATGGACCTAATAGACATCTATAGAACTCTACATCCAAAAGCAACAGGATATACATTCTTCTCAAGTGCACATGGAACATTCTCCAGAATAGACCATATACTAGCTCACAAAAAGAGCCTCAGTAAACTCCAAAATATTGAAATTCTACCAACCAATTTTTCAGACCACAAAGGTATAAAAGTAGAAATAAATTCTACAAAGAAAACAAAAAGACTCACAAGCACATGGAGGCTTAACAACATGCTACTAAATAATCAATGGATCAATGAACAAATCAAAACAGAGATCAAGGAATATATAGAAACAAATGACAACAACAACACTAAGCCCCAACTTCTGTGGGACGCAGCAAAAGCAGTCTTAAGAGGAAAGTATATAGCAATCCAGGCACACTTGAAGAAGGAAGAACAATCCCAAATGAATAGTCTAACATCACAATTATTGAAACTGGAAAAAGAAGAACAAATGAGGCCTAAAGTCAGCAGAAGGAGGGACATAATAAAGATCAGAGAAGAAATAAACAAAATTGAGAAGAATAAAACAATAGCAAAAATCAACGAAACCAAGAGCTGGTTCTTTGAGAAAATGAACAAAATACATAAGCCTCTAGCCCAACTTATTAAGAGAAAAAGAGAATCAACACAAATCAACATAATCAGAAATGAGAATGGAAAAATCACAACAGACCCCACAGAAATACAAAGAATTATTAAAGACTACTATGAAAACCTATATGCCAACAAGCTGGAAAACCTAGAAGAAATGGACAACTTCCTAGAAAAATACAACCTCCCAAGACTGACCAAGGAAGAAACACAAAAGTTAAACAAACCAATTACGAGCAAAGAAATTGAAACGGTAATAAAAAAACTACCCAAGAACAAAACCCCGGAGCCAGACGGATTTACCTCAGAATTTTATCAGACACACAGAGAAGACATAATACCCATTCTCCTTAAAGTGTTCCAAAAAATAGAAGAAGAGGGAATACTCCCAAACTCATTCTATGAAGCCAACATCACCCTAATACCAAAACCAGGCAAAGACCCCACCAAAACAGAAAATTACAGACCAATATCCCTGATGAATGTAGATGCAAAAATACTCAATAAAATATTAGCAAACAGAATTCAACAGTATATCAAAGGATCATACACCATGACCAAGTGGGGTTCATCCCAGGGATGCAAGGATGGTACAACATTCGAAAATCCATCAACATCATCCACCACATCAACAAAAAGAAAGACAAAAACCACATGATCATCTCCATAGATGCTGAAAAAGCATTTGACAAAATTCAACATCCATTCATGATAAAAACTCTCAGCAAAATGGGAATAGAGGGCAAGTACCTCAACATAATAAAGGCCATATATGATAAACCCACAGCCAGCATTAAACTGAACAGCGAGAAGCTGAAAGCATTTCCTCTGAGATCGGGAACCAGACAGGGATGCCAACCCTCCCCACTGTTATTTAACATAGTACTGGAGGTCCTAGCCACAGCAATCAGACAAAACAAAGAAATACAAGGAATCCAGATTGGTAAAGAAGAAGGTAAACTGTCACTATTTGCAGATGATATGATACTGTACATAAAAAACCCTAAAGACTCCACTCCAAAACTACTAGAACTGATATCAGAATACAGCAAAGTTGCAGGATACAAAATTAACACACAGAAATCTGTAGCTTTCCTATACACTAACAATGAATCAATAGAAAGAGAAATCACGAAAACAATTCCATTCACCATTGCATCAAAAAGAATAAAATACCTAGGAATAAACCTAACCAAAGAAGTGATAGACTTATACTCTGAAAACTACAAGTCACTCTTAAGAGAAATTAAAGGGGACACTAATAAATGGAAACTCATCCCATGCTCATGCCTAGGAAGAATTAATATCGTCAAAATGGCCATCCTGCCCAAAGCAATATACAGATTTGATGCAATCCCTCTCAAATTACCAGCAACATTCTTCAATGAATTGGAACAAATAATTCAAAAATTCATATGGAAACACCAAAGACCCCGAATAGCCAAAGCAATCCTGAAAAAGAAGAATAAAGTAGGGGGGATCTCACTCCCCAACTTCAAGCTCTACTACAAGCCATAGTAATCAAGACAATTTGGTACTGGCACAAGAACAGAGCCACAGACCAGTGGAACAGATTAGAGACTCCAGACATTAACCCAAACATATATGGTCAATTAATATTTGATAAAAGAGCCATGGACATACAATGGTGAAATGACAGTCTCTTCAACAGATGGTGCTGGAAAAACTGGACAGCTACATGTAGGAGAATGAAACTGGACCATTGTCTAACCCCATATACAAAGGTAAAGTCAAAATGGATCAAAGACCTGAATGTAAGTCATGAAACCATTAAACTCTTGGAAAAAAACATAGGCGAAAACCTCTTAGACATAAACATGAGTGACCTCTTCTTGAACATATCTCCCCGGGCAAGGAAAACAACAGCAAAAATGAGCAAGTGGGACTACATTGAGCTGAAAAGCTTCTGTACAGCGAAAGACACCATCAATAGAACAAAAAGGAACCCTACAGTATGGGAGAATATATTTGAAAATGACAGATCCGATAAAGGGCTCACACACCTCAACAAACAAAAAACAAATAACCCAATTAAAAAATGGGCAGAGGAACTGAACAGACAGTTCTCTAAAAAAGAAATACAGATGGCCAAGAGACACATGAAAAGATGGTCCACATCGCTAATTATCAGAGAAATGCAAATTAAAACTACAATGAGGTATCACCTCACACCAGTAAGGATAGCTGCCATCCAAAAGACAAACAACAACAAATGCTGGCGAGGCTGTGGAGAAAGGGGAACCCTCCTACACTGCTGGTGGGAATGTAAATTAGTTCAACCATTGTGGAAAGCAGTATGGAGGTTCATCAAAATGCTCAAAACAGACCTACCATTTGACCCAGGAATTCCACTCCTAGGAATTTACCCTAAGAACACAGCAATCAAGTTTGAGAAAGACAGATGCACCCCTATGTTTATCGCAGCACTATTTACAATAGCCAAGAATTGGAAGCAACCTAAATGTCCATCGGTAGATGAATGGATAAAGAAGATATGGTACATATACACAATGGAATACTACTCAGCCATAAGAAGTGGAAAAATCCAACCATTTGCAGCAACATGGATGGAGCTGGAGAGTATTATGCTCAGTGAAATAAGCCAAGTGGAGAAAGAGAAATACCAAATGATTTCACTCATCTGAGGAGTATAGGAACAAAGGAAAAACTGAAGGAACAAAACAGCAGCAGAATTACAGAACCCAAAAATGGACTAACAGGTACCAAAGGGAAAGGAACTGGGGAGGATGGGTGGGCAGGGAGGGATAAGGGGGGAAGAAAAAGAAGGGGGGTATTAAGATTAGCATGCATGGGGGGGAGGGAGAAAGGGGAGGGTGGGCTGCACAACACAGAGAGGACAAGTAGTGACTCTACAACATTTTGCTAAGCTGATGGACAGTAACCGTAATGTGGTTGTTAGGGGGGACCTGATATAGGGGAGAGCATCGTAAACATAGTATTCTTCATGTAGGTATAGATTAAAAATTAAAAAAAAAAAAAGAAAAAAAGAAAGAAAGAAAAGGGGGATTACTCATTGATAGGATAAAACTATTGGTAAATCAAAGATCAACGCATGCTTTAAATATCCTTAATGTTGATCACTTAAAGGGTGTCAGATGATTAGCTATGGAGGTACTCTTTTCTGATAATATTCCTTTCTCTTAATAAAAAAAAAAAAATAGCAGTTACTGTGTGCTGACCTCCAATGAGTTCTGCTCAGTGGTATAGAGGGCATGTCAAAGTGTGGGCAAAGGGTCTGTTTGTTTCTATGCAGAAGATCAAGGCCTGGCTTGGATACCCAGAAAATGAACTAAGATACAATATGAGGAGGAGCTTCCGGCATCAGCACTCTCTGGAGGACTTGTGCCGGGGGATGATCATCAAAAAGCCTCCACAGGGATCAGGACGATGCTGTGGTTGTGGCTGCATCCAGCCCACCATCTCCTGGACTTGCCATAGGAATGAGGAGGGAGATGTCTAGGCTGGCATGTGCATACAGTGAGACAACGAATTTGACCGGATCTGTACTGTTGGAACTCAACCAGGAGTTGGGAGGGGTGCAAGGTGTAGCACTCCAAAATCTTATGACTATAGACTATCTACGGTTAAAAGAACATATGGGATGTGAACAGATCCCAGAAATGGGCTGCTTTAATTTGTCTGATTTCTCTCAGACGGTTCAAGTACAGTTGGACAATATCCATCATATCATAGACAAATTTTCACAAATGTCTAGGGTGCCTAAATGGTTTTCTTGGCTTCACTGAAGATGGATGGTAATTATAGATTTGCTTTGTTTATGTCACCGTATTCCTATTATGTTAATATGTGTGTGCAAATTAGTTAGTAGTTTAAAATCTATACATACTTAAGGTACTCTACAAGAAGATATGTCAAAGAAATAATCAATCCTCCCATGTTTCCTTCCATATGCTACATCTGTAGCTTTTCTTCTTTCTTCGTAATTACAACCCTTAAATAGAATTAGTGCCTCATATCGAATTTACCGAGTATCATAATTCCTCCAGGTGGTAAAGATACCTCGAGACAAGTGCTGGGCATAGAACCCACAGGGCATAAATCTGCAAAGAAGTAAAAAGCTAACCTTTTCAAACAATATGGCTTCTCTCTCACTTACCAACTTTACATTTCCCTGTATGGCCCCGGAAGAGGACTGGTTAGCCAGAGACGGGTAAGATTCCTCAAGAGAGGAACAACCTAAGACAGGCACAGTCACAGGGGGGCCATCAGGTGAGAATTTGGGGATCAACAGAGGTGAGGCTCAGAACCTCACCCCCCCTGCTTTGAGAGAAATCTTCTGCATCCATGGATGTTTTGCTGCCCTTGTCTAGCCTGGATTAATACTTAGTCCATAGGCACACACCTGATCATCTGATCATCTACATTTGCCCTCTTACAGCACTAAACTATGTTTTCTACCTTTATCTTGCATCTACCTACCACTTCAGCATTTTATTAAAAATAAAAATAATAATAATAATAAAGGGAGAAATGTGGGATCAACATATAAATCAAGTACAAAAATCAAACGAATATTCATATTTGACCTGATTGTTTATAGGTCATAATGCGTGATCAAAACCGAAAGTTTCTGTGATGAATGCCCTTGTACTGTTCACCATGTAAGAATTTATTCACTATGTAAGAATTCGTTCACCATGTAAGAACTTGTTCGTTATGCCTCAGAAGATTGGAGACTGACGAGAATTAGACTTGAAATGGATTAATGATTGTACATTGAGCATTGACCCCCCTATACTGAATTTTATTGTTGTTAACAACCATTTGATCAATAAATATGAGAGATGCCCTCCCAAAAAAAAAAAATGTGCAGGCTTAGGCATGCCCTAGGTCAGTGGGACCTTGCTCCAAGGATGGGAGAGGGAAGAGCAGCCTTGGCTAGCACCATAGTTTGCTTTGACACCCAGCCTGTGTTCTGACTGCTCAGGTCAATTCCATCAGCTCTGACCTTGCTCCTGACTTCAGCTTTCAGGCTGCCCTGTCCTGGGCTATGTATGGCTGTGGGCTTGGATTTGACAAAAAGCTGTAAGTCAGAACTTGGAAGTACATAAATGAAAATCGGTTCAATGCACACAGCACATTTATAGTGCTCCCACTGTGTTCCTGTTCCAGTGCTGATTTGAAAAAACTGTCTTGAACCCTTTCTACATGCAAAGAACGTCATCCTTCTTTCCTCCCTTTCTTTCTTTTACTCAACAATAATGGAATGTAATCTCAGTTAGGCTCTGTGCTGGAAAGTGATCAATGACAGATCAATGGGATGAAAGGGCCCTGGATTCACAGAAAGTGTGCTAGTCATTAATGTCACTCAATATTTTTAGCTCTCCATCTTCTGAGCAGATTTAGGGCCACACTTCCCAGCTCTCTTGTCTGGGTGGGCTTGAAAGACTAATGAGTCAAACAAATGAGTTGGTGTACTTAATTGCTTCTGCAGGGTCTCCAACAGTCTCTTTCCCTCTGCCATGGTGAGTATTCGTGTTTCAAGTGGTGGCCACTTCTTCAGCCTAGATTGTGGAGACAGGAAATATACAACAGAACCCATACAAAACCCATTATAAGCAGGAAGAAGCAGACCTTTGTTGTTATAATTCACCAAGAGTTTAGAGCTCTTTGTTATTGCAGCATGGTCTCGCCTATCTACACTGATGCACACATTTCCCAAGGATGTAACACTAAGCTTGAGTTATGTTCACAACAGAAATACTTCCACTGGATTGGTCCACAAGAGCCCCTCCTCAGAGAACACTGGGTTCCTCCCTGGTTATAAGTCTGGTCTTCTGCTGGGACCTGCCAACCCCCTGCTCTTCCCATATAGGATTGCAATTGACTTTTCATCAGTTGGCCTGGGGTCTTTCTTCTGGAATGAGCTGGCCTGGGCAGGGGATCTGCCAACAGTCTGACCTCTCTGAAGCTTTATTAGTTTCCTAGGGCTGCTGTGCAAACTGCCACAAATTCCACGGCTTCACACAGCAGAAATTAATTTTCTCCTGGGTTTGGAAGCCAGGAGTATCAGCAAGGCCATACTCCCCACTGAGGTTCCAGAACAGAATCCATTCTCCACCTCTTCTAACTTTTGGTTGCTGCCATCTGCCTTGACTTTTGGCCAGGCCACTCCAATACCTGCCTCTGTGTTCACATCACCCTCTCTTGTGCCTGTCTCCTCTTCTGTGTGTCTTTTATAAGATCATTTGTCATTGGGTTTAAGGTCCACTCAGACAATTCAATATGATCTTTTCATCCATGATCCTTAACTTATTTATGTCTGCAAAGACCCGTTTTCCAAATAAGATAACATTCACAGGTTCCCGGGATTAGGACATGGACATATCTTTTTGGGGGTCACCAACAAGCACCTTGTGTAACCCTAGGGCCAAGGAGTTGGGTGAGGGCATGGGACTTCTTGTCAGAGTCAAAGACAGTGACTCTTTTGTATGGCTTTTACATCTTTATTTTAATGGGATGTCTAGGAAATATAAAATAGACAACGAAACATAAAATAAGCAAAGCCCCAGGGCCCTGATGCTTGAAGGAGAGCTGGTTCTCTTCCTTCCACCTGAGCAGATGTGGCGGCTGGGGCTGGAATGAGAATGCTCCCATTGTTTAGGGGCTTCCCTTCCCCCAAACAGATGTGAACTCTCCATCTGTCCAAACAGTCCACAATGTAGGCCTTAGAAATGATTCTGGCCACTGAATGTGATTTCACCATGTGCAGGTTATTTTAAGAGTGCTTGATGATATTTCTCTGATTATACAAGTAATAATGGTCATTAGAGAGAAGTTGAAAATGACCAAAAAGTGAATAAGAGACCTCCCTGGACCCTACCACCCTGAAAGAACTGGTAAGATGTGAAAAAGCCTCTCTGTATTTTCTCCAAACATGTATTTATTGCACTTTGTTCCAAAAAGCAAAGTGGGGCCAATGGTTTTAGAGAAGATGAATAAGTACCTTACCCTAACTCTCCCACTAAATATAGTTAAAATTCTTGGCCAGAATGTGTGGAACAGCTATCTGAGAACTCTGAAAAATAAATGAGATGTAAGGCTCCAGTCTGGCATGTAAGGAGCTTGGAAGATGTCTTTCCATCCTAACAACAAGCTAAAGGCCAAACAAGCTGAAAAATTAACGACTCCTCTTAAATCTGTCAGAGAAATGAGGTCATAGAGCAAACCATTGTCCCAAACATGAGATACACAGGTGGATACAGAGAATCACAATTTACCAGAGTAGAAACCTAGGTACAGAAACCTCCTTGCAAACCAGCTCTGGGGTAGGAAAACCTGAACTATAATTGATGGATTGGAAGCTCATCACAGACAAGTCTGAGAGTTAAAACCTCCAGAGACCCAGTCTTAAGGGAAGCACCCATACTTTTGTGAGTTTTACCTCCAGGATCCTCACCAGGTTCTCAGAGTGAATATCCAGAAAAATCCCTTTGTTCTTCCTGCAGGGGAGGGAAAAGTAACTGTTTTGAAATATGCCAGAGCACTCTGTTCTTCTTAAAAAGGTTTGTTCTCAAAAGAAATTATTTTACCAAAACCTAGCCTGTTGGGGTTTTGGCAGTCTGATGGCCCAGAGGGAAATGAAAATACCTATCACCAGCCTCCCACTAATCCTCTATGTGGGGGGAGGGAAATACCCAGCTCTAGCATCCCCTGTCCACCTTGTCCCATCTAAAGGAGTGAAAAACTGAGATACACTTGTGAAGTTCATAGGCACAGGTTCGCTAAAAGACTGGGACCTAGTCGCAGGACTATAGAACACTTCCCCTCCCCTCACAGCCTACTACCACATCACTGAAGGCCTACTTACTGGGGTTCCTTTTACACAAAACATCATATTTGGCTTTCAGCATAAATATACAAGGCATACTAAAAGGCAAAACAAAGCAAAACAAAACAAAAAAACATCCCACAGTTTGAAGAGACAGAGCAAGCATTAGGTCCAGACTCAGATATGGCAGGGATGTTGGGATTTCAGACTGAGAATTTAAAGCAATTATAATTAACATGCTAAAGGGTCTAATGGGAGAAGTAGACAGCATGCAAGAACAGATGGGCAATGTGATCAGAGAGATGGAAATTCTAAGAAGAAATAAAAAAGAAATGCTGGAGATGAATATCTCTGAAACAGAAAGGAAGACTATCTCAGTAGTAGACTGGACATGGCTGAAGAAAGAATATCTGAGCTTAAGGACATGTCAATAGAAAATTCCAAAACTGAAAGGCAAAAAGAAAACAGACTGAAAAAGAAAATGGAACATAGCATCTAAGAACTGTGGTACAGCTACAAAAGGTATAATATACATGTAATGAGACTACCAGAAAGAAAGGAAAAAGAGAAAGGAACAGAAGAAATAGTTGAAGCAATGAAAACTGAGAATTTCCCCAAATTAATGTCAGAACTCACCCCAGGTCCAAGAAGTTTAGAGAACATCAGGCAGGATGAATTCCAAACAAAAAACTACAACTAAGCATGTTGTATTAAAACTGCAGAAAATCAAAGATAAAGAAAAAATCTTGAAAGGAATCAGAGGGAAAATACACCTTACTCAAAAGGAGCAAAGATAAAAAATTCTATCTGACCTCTTAGAAACCCAAGTAAGAGGAGTGTAGTGAAATTTTTAAAGTATTGAGAGAAAAAAACCCCACCAACTTAGAATTCTATATTCTGCAAGGTAATCCTTCAGGCATGAAGGTGAAATAAAGACTTTCTCAGACAAGCAAAAATATTAAATTTATTGCCAGGAGACATACTTGCGAAAAATGTTAAAAGAAGTTCTTCAGAGAGAAAGAAGATGGTATAGGTCACAAATTCAGATCCACATAAAGGAAGAACATTAGAGAAAAAGTAAGTGAAGGTAAAATAAAGACTTTTATTTTTCTTATTCTTAATTGAAATAACAGATTATGGTTTGTTCAAAACAACAGTAGCAGCAATGCATTCAAGGATTATAGTTTATGTGTCAGTGAAATGAATGACAGCAATGATACAAAGGATGGGAGGAGGAATTAGGAATATTTTATTTTTAGTAAGTACTTGCACTACCTATAAAAAGTCATATTGTTGTTTGACAGTGAACATGGATTAGTTGTAAATGTATAATGCAGATCTATGATAACTATTCAAAATGTAAGAAAATAAATATAATTGATGTACTAAGAAGGTAGAGAACATGGAACCATGTAAAATGCTCAGTTGTGGCCACAAATGACAGAAAAAGAGTGCAAGACAAAAGAAAGAAAAAAATAAACAAGGGCAATGAATAGAGAACAACAACATATGTAGTAAATAATAATCCAACTTCACAATCACTTTAAGCATCAATGGTCTAAATATACCAATGAAAGGATGAGATAAAGTGGATCAAAAAGTAAGATGCAAGTATATGTTGGGTACAAGAAACCCACTTTAAATGTAATGGCACATATAGATTAATAGGGGCGGAGAAAGATATGTTATGTTAATACTAATCAAAAGAAAGCTGGAGTAGCTATATTAACTTCAGACAGAGTGGACTTCAGAGCTTGAAAAATTATCAGAGATAAAGAAGGGCATTACATAATGATAAAAGAGTTGATTCTCCATGAAAATAAAATAACCTTAATGTGTATATGCCTAACAATCAACTGCACATCAAAATATGTAAGAGAAAAACTGATTGAACTGCAAGGGAAAATAGATGAATCCACTATTATAGTTGGAGGCTTCAATACTCCTCTAACAGAAAGGGACAGATTCAGTGGTCAGGAAATCAGTAAGGAATAACACCAGCAAACAACTAGGTGTAATTGACACCTATAGACTACTTCATCCAACAACAGCAGAATACACATTCTTCTCGAGTTCACAGGGAGCATTCACCAAGACGGACCTTGTTCTAGGCCATAAAATACATCTTAATACATTTAAGAGAATAAAAGTCATACAATGTCTGCTCTCAGACCAGAAATTAAACTAGAAACTAATAACAGAAAGACAGCTAGAAAATCCCCACATACTTAGAAATTATGCAACACATTTCTAAATACCACATGGGTATTTAGAAAAATTTAAAACTATTTTGAAGTAAGTGAAAACAAAAACACAGTTTGTCAAAATTTGTGGGATGTATTGAAAGCAGTGCTTACAGGAAAATTTTTAGCATTGACTGCATGTATTAGAAAAGAAGAAAGATCTAAAATCAATAATGTAAGCTTCTACCTTACAAAACTAGAAATAGAAGAGCAAATTAAATTCAAAGTAAACAGAAGAAAAAATAATAAAAATTAGAGCAGAAATCAATGAAATTGAAAATAAGATATCAATAGAGAAAATGAATGAAATTAAAAGCTAATTCTTTGAAAAGATCAATAAAACCAGTAAACCTCTCGTCAGGTTATCCCAGGAAAAAAGAGAGAAGACACAGATTAGCTAATACCAGAAACTAAAGAGGGGAAATCACATTACTACAAATCTCAGGGACATTATAAGGATAATAAAGAAATATTATGAACATCTCTATGCCCACAAATTTGATAACTTGGATGTAGTGGACCAGTTTCTTGAAAGACACAATCTGCCAAAACTCACACAAGAAGCAATAGACAACCTGAATAGGCCTTTCTCTCTATTAAATAAATTGAATCAACAATTAACAACTTTCCCAAACAGAAAGAACCAGAGTCAGATGAGTTCACTGATGAAGTCTACCAAATTTTTAAGGAAGAAATTGTACCAATTCTCTTCAATCTCTTCCAGAAAACAGAAGCAAAGAGAATACTCACAAACTCATTCTATGAGGCCAGCATTATCCTAATATCAAAACTAGACCAAACACAGGGAAGTGTAGCTCAGAGAAGACAAATAGGGACTCTGTGACATCTTACTATACTGATGGACAGTGACTGTGATGGGGTATGGGGGGGACTTGATAATAAGGGTGAATGTAATAACCACATTGTTTTTCTTGTGAAACCTTCATAAGAGTATATATCAATGATACCTTAATAAAAGAAAAAACTGGACCAAAACATTACAAGAAGGGAAAACTACACATCAATATCTCTCATGACCATAAATACAAAAAGCCTCACCAAAACCAAATCAATACTTTATAAAAAGAATTATATGCCACGATCAAGTGGGCTTTATCCCAAGTATGAAAGATTGGTTCAACATTTGAAAACCAATGAATGGAATGCATCACACCTACAGGCTAAAGAAAAAAAAATCACATGATTACATCAATATATGCCAAAGGAAAAGGAAAATGATATGACAAAATAAAAAAACCATCCATGGTAAGAAATTTCAGCAAACTAAGACCAGAGGGGAACTTCCTCAACTTGATAAAGAACATATAAAAAAAAACTTACATCTAACATCATACTTGGGGGTGAGAAACCTGAATTTTCCCACTATGATCAGGAATAAGGCATATTCCCTCTTAACGCTGTCTTTCAATGTCATCCTAGAAGCCCTAGCAAATGTAATAAAGCAAGAAAAGGAAATAAAGGGCATAGAGATTGGGAAGGAAGAAATAAAATTGTCTTTATGCACAGATGATATTATCATATATGTGGAAAATGTACAAGAATTGACAAAAACACTCCTGAAACTAATAAATAATTAAAAGATTGTAGTATACAAGGTTAATATACAAAAGTCAATCACTTTTCCATATACTATTAATGAACAAGTGAAACTTGAAATGAAAAACACAATGCCACTTATATTAACACCTCCCCAAATGAAATACTTAGGTATAATTTGACAAAATATGTAACACAAATATCTATATGAGGAAAAGTACAGAACTCTGATGAAATAAATCAGAGAAGAACTAGAAATGGAAAGATATTCCATGTTAGTGGATAGGAAAACAATATTTTCAAGATGGTAATTCTTCCTACCTTGATCTATAGATTCAATGCAATCCCAATCAAAATCCCAGCAAGCTATTTTGTGCATATCAACAAACTTATTCTAAAGTTTATATAAGAAGCAAGAAGATTCAGGATAGCCAACACAGTACTGAAGGAGAACAATGCTGGAGTACTGACAGTACCCAATTCCAAGACATACCATAAAGCTACAACAATCGAGACAGTGTGGTATCAGTAAGTAAGTAGAAAAATAGATCTCTGGAACAGCAGTAGAAAGCCCTGAAATAGACCCATACTGGTCTTTCACAAAGGACCAAAAGCAAAGAAATGGAGAAAAGATAGTATTACAGCAAATGGTTTTGGAACAACTGGACATCCACATGCAAATGCAAAAGAAAGAAAAAAATCTTAACCACAGACCTTACACTCTTCACAAAAAGCAACTCAAAATGAGTCACAGATCTAACTGTAAAATTCTAAATTATAAAACTCCTAGAAGATAACATAGGAGAAAATCTAGATGACCTTGGATATGGTGATGATTATTTAGATATAACACCTGAGACATGATACATGAAAAAAATTATTGATAAACTGGATTTCATTAAAATTGAAAACTTTTGCCTTTTGAAAGACAAAGTCAAGAGAATGAGAAGACAAGCCATGGACTGGAAGAAAATATTTGCAAAAGAAGGGACTATTATCCAAAATACTCTTAAAACTCAACCATAAGAAAATGAACAACCTAATTTTAAAAATAATCAGAAGACCTGAATAGACAACTTATCAAAGAAGGTATACAGTTGGCAAATAAGCATATGAAAAGGTGCTCTACATCACACATCATCAGGGAATCATAAATTAAAACAACAATGAGATACCACTAGAGAACAATTAGAATGGCCAAAATCCGAAACACTGCCAGCACCAAATGCTGGTGAGGGTGTGGACCAACAGGCACTCGCATTCATTGCCAGTGGGAATGTAAAATTGTATAGCCTCTTTGAGAGACAATTAGGCAATGTCTTACAATACTAAAGGTAGTCTTATCATACAATCCAGCAATCATGCTCCTTGGTATCTATGCAGAGGGGTTGAACACTTACAGCCACAAAAACCTGCATATGGATGTTCATAGAAGCTTTATTTATAATTTGCAAATTTGGGAGTAACCAAATATCCTTCAGTAAATGAACAGATAAACTGTCGAGCCTCTGTATAATGGACTATTATTCAGTGTTAAAAAGAGATGAGTTATCAAGCCATGAAAAGACAGAGAGAAACCTTAATTCATATTACTAAGTGAAAAAAGCCAATCTGAAAAGACAACATACTGTGTGATTCCAACTATGTGACATTCAGGAAAAGGCAAAACTATGGAAGTACTAAAAAGATTAGTGGTTGCTAGGAGTTTGCAGGGTGGAGGTGAGAAGGGATGAATAGGTAGATCACAGAAAATTTTTAGGGGAGTAAAACTATTCTGTTTGATACTGTAACAGTGGATACATATAATACATTTGTCAAGAAAATCCTTAAATGTATGAATCTTAATGTAAGTGAATCCTAATGTAAGCTCTGGACTTTGGGTGATAAGATGTGTCAGTGTAGGTTCATTGATTGTAACAAATGTACTGCTCTAGTGGGGAATGCTGACAATGGGGAAGCTGTGCATGTTGGGGGAGGGATGGAATATATTGGAAATATCTGTACTTTCCCCTCCATTTTGCTCTGAACCTTAAACTGCTCTAAAAAATAAAATGTATTTTTAAAAATGAAAAAAGATGGATTGGGGGAAAAAAGACCTTTAAGTACCACTGAACCACCATGAGCTTCTTATTTTTTCCCTTTGGTATTATTTGGCTTGGACTCAAAGTCAGCCCATAACCCAAATGTATGTACTGGGTATGGATAAAAATATTTCAAAGAGAAACCCTTTACTCAAAGAGTGGGAAAGAAGGCTCTTGTGTGTAATAGAGAGTAAAGGAAATCTATTCGTTTTCCTGTCTATCTCAGCCCACCCTCCAGGCAATCCCCATAGATGTAGAGCAGCTGTGGCTACTGGGAAGCTACCTAAAACTCTGAGATAGGAAAAACCCTTTCTGTCCAAAGGAACTGTAGTCCCAAGAGTGTAGGGAGATACCCATGGCTTTTGTTCTCTCCATCCTCTCACTGGTTGGTCCCTTAGGCAGATATAATGAAGGAAGTATATGACAGGACAGGAAAACTAAAGCCTCCATATTCTAGTTAGAAATCCAGGTAGTGTGGGGTGTGGGGCTGGAAGCTGGTATGTGTTGGGGAGATGGCTTAAAAGTAGGAACTAAAAAAATCCGTGTGCACACATGGATCTGACTATTAGCAGCAAATCAATGAATTTGAAATCTGAACTACAGTGTAGACTACCATTTAGGATCCAGGGTGGTACATATAGATAGGACAGATAGAAATGCCACTGCAAAGTCTTTGAAAACTGAACTGAGATTAGAACCACAACCCTCAGAAAGCAGTTTGCTTGCTAAAAGACACACACACAAAAATCCTCTGTGGGATTTAAACAAGACTCAGAGTCCCATAGTGTAGTATTCAAAATGTCCAGGACATTTTTTTTAGAGCAGCTCACAGAACTCAGGAAAACACTTATGTTTACAAGTTTAATAAAGGATACCATAAAGGATACAATTTAACAGCCACATGAAGAGAGACATAGGGCAAGGTGGAGTGTTTATCCTGGCGGAGTTTGGGGCCTGGCTCAGTGGCACGTGGAGGCGTTCTGGTTCCCCGGGCATAGAAGCTCTCCCCGACTGAAAAGCAGGATCCAACCAAGCAGAGCAGAGCAGAGCACAGAGAGAGAGCAATAATCTCTTCTCACGGGTTTTGTGAGGGCTTCATTGCATAGTCATGATCAACTAAAATATTGGCCACTGGCTGATTCAGCCTCCAGCCCCTGCCCTTGGGTGGGGGTGCAAAAGTCTCTGATTAACATGAAAAAACACCCATTTCACCTTTAAGACTCTACTGTGTTTTCAGAAACTGTGGCAGAAGACCCAATATACCTGAGAAATATATATTTGGTCATATGAATGACTAAATATGTATTTTTTATGACTCATTATATCACATCTCCTATTTATGTTATTTAGATATTTTTAAATTTCTCAGGACTGCTTTACAGTATCAACACATAGGTCTTCCACACCTTTTTTTCAGGTCTGTCATATCACTAATGCTATTATAATGATATTTGCTTTTAATTTCAATATCTGATTCTTCAATTATAGTATGCAGAAATACAGTGACTTTTATATATTAATTTTGGATTTGTAATCTTGCTAAACTCACAAGTTACTAGCTATTTTTATAGATTTCATAAGATTTTCTCTATAGGGGATCACATCATTTACAAATAAGGTCATTTTTCTTCTTCCCAATCTGTAAGATTTTTGTTTCTTTTTCATGCCTGATTGCATTGGCTAGAACTTCTAGTACAATCTTGAAAGGAATGATGAGAGTGAACATCCTTGTCCCTGATCCTAGAAGGGAAGGCATCAATCTTTCACTGTTAGTGTGATGATATCTGGAGGTTTTTCATCTACACTCTTTAGAGTGTTGAGGAAGTTCCTTTCTATTCATAGTTGTTGACATAATATTTATTAGGAATGGATACAGGATTTTGTGCAGTGTTTTTTCTTCATTCATTGAGATAATCATGTGGCTTTTCTTTTTTAGTTTCTTAATATTGTCTACTAGTTTCCTAGGGTTTCTGTAAGAAATTACACTAACTGGTTGTCTTAAACACAGACATTTATCTTCTCACAGTTATGGAAGCTAGAAATCTGAAGCCCAGGTGTCAGCAGGGCCATGTTCCTTTTGAAAGCTCTAGTGAAGAAAGCTTCCCTGCTTCTTCCAGCTTCTGGTGGCCCTGGGCATTCACTGGATGGTGGCCATATAATAACTCCAGTCTCTGCCTATCTCCATCTTCACATGACCTTCTCCATTTTGTCTCTGTGACATCTCCTTTCCTCTTCTTATAAGGATGACAGTCTTTGGATTTAGGTCCACCCTAAACCTAGAATGATTTCAACTGGAGATCTTTAACTTAGTTATATCTGCAAAGACTCTATTTTCAGATACAGTCACATTCTAAAGTTCTGAGTGGACTGGATTTTCTACAGAGGGGTGGTGGGAGGGAGTTTTCTGGGGATGGTGAAACTGTTCTGTATTCTAATTATGATTGTAGCCAGACTTTCCCAAAGCTGGAAAATGGTCTCCCTCCCCCAATCACCAAGCCATTATATATGGCCTCACATGGCCCCTACAACATGCAGGTCTCTGGAAGAAGGTGGACCTAGGCCCTGCCACCTACTGGACACCAGGCATGAGCAAGTGGAGAAGCAAGGCATAAATGCCACAGCACCCAAGGGAGATGCACAACAACCACGACACGCCATCCCGACACCTGTCCTGCAGAACCCCTGGTGAGCTGCTCTCTGGGAACCTCTGTCCAATTCTGTGATTTCTCAACTATCTCACATCTGAAAATCAGCCCCTTCTCCTCTGGCCCTCCTCCTGGGGTGCGACTCAGTTCCAGGGCACAGAGGTGAAGGGGAGGCCAGGTCCATAGCCTGCTGCTGTGACTGCTGTGGATGGCTCGGACCCTGCTTCTTGTGGCAGCCGGGCTGGCCCACACCCCCATCCACCCTGGCCATGTGCCCCCTTGCTCAGTGCTGCCCAACCCCGCCTGCTTCCCTTCACCCTTCCTGGCACCCAGGAGCTCTGGGTGGCCACCCACATGTCTCACCGGAGGTGGTACCAAGGCCCCCTTGCTGCTGTCCAGCCTGCAGTGCTGGGCCTGGGCCTTCTTGTGAGGGAGGTCCCTGCACCCACCTGAGAAGCAAGGCCAGGTGCCCTGTGCTCCGGGCTCCTCAGACCTTTCTGGGCTCTGGCCCTGCCTGTCCTCTGGGTGGCCCCAGGAGGTAGTGGGAGTTGAAGACAGGATACCCTCTCAAATGTACTTGCCTCCAGCCCCAGGAGGCCCCCCACTTGCCAGAGGGACCTGACTCTCTCAGCATCTGTCGGCCGCAGGCTCACACTCTCTGCTTTGGGATTCAGCATCCTCCTCTTTCCTACCTAAAGGTCTTGCTCATCCAGGGATGATCTGAGCACGTTGAGGCCCACAGAAATGCAGGGGACCGGGGTAGGAGTGTCCATACATGGGAGCCTGGCTTGCTTGGCAGGGTGACAGGGAGGTCAAGGGGCAGCCCCAGCATGGGGGGGGATGTCAGGGGCCGGGGCTGGGCAAAACCAGGAGGCGCCCTCTGGCTTAGCAACTGGGAAATGGCAGCCCGAGGAGGCGGAGCAGGGCACTGGACCCCCTGCCCCCTCCTGACCCCCGCAGGACTCACAGTCTGGAGAGCTGCTCAGACTGGCCCCGCCCGGCCCTTGCTCCTCCCAGCTAGTGCAGGCCGGAGCCCCAGCAGGGAGAGTGCCCCTGAGACTTGCCATGGGGCATGGTGACTCCCCTACATGAGAGCTGAGAGCGGAGCGCTGTGACCTGAGGCAGGGGAATCGACACTGGGCCCCGGTATTCCCGATCGTGCCCGCCTTAAGGGTGGGGACACTGAGGCACTGAGTGGGGAAGTCGCTCTTGTCTGGGTTCCCCAGACATAGACTGTGCGACGAGGACTTGTGTGCGAGCAGTGAGGCTGGTGATGCAGGAGGGGTTCGGGTGCGAGTGAGTCCCCAGGATGCGCAGGGAGCGGGGGCGGGAGGGAGGAGAGCCCATATAGAATGAGCTCCTGAGCAGGGGACCTCCTGAGTGCCTTAGAGGCACACTGGGGGCCCACTGAGGGGCAAGGGAGCTGGGGTACTGACACACCCACTCGTGTCCTGGAGCATCAATTCCCCTGCCCCTCGGCCCGCCCTGCCCAGAGGCGGAGATATACCAGGGAGCATTGAATGACCTGGAGAGAGACTAAGAGTCACGTGGCCTAGGTAGGCTCGGCTGCAGACAGGCCCACAGCAGGCTCTGTGAACGGCCACAGCCATGAACGGAACAGAAGTTTAGCATCAGGTTGCTGGAGCCACTGCTGCTGAGGCCCAGGCTGGCTCTTCCCTTTTACTTTGCAGGAAGGCCCTGCCCTGGGCTTCCATAGCCCAGGGGCACTTGCCAAGGTCCCAGGTCCAGAGCATGACTCGACAGGGAAGAGGCCTCTCCTTGGGGTGGAAATCTCCGCCCTGCTCTGTCCCCAGCAAGTGCCCCTTACGGCCCCTTGGCCAGAGCTGGGTCTGTTCAGACCGAGGTGGTGCCGGGTTGGGGATGGCAGCACCTTCTCACCCCCTAGCCGCCACCCCAGGATCTGGGGAGTAACCAAAGACTTCTGGGGCGGCGAGCCACCAAGTCCCCAACCCAAGGCAAGCCTTGCTTCCACCGGCTCTGTGACCCTGGGGGGCCGGGGATCCATCCCCAAAACACTCAGGCAGAGTCCAGACCCCAGTCTCAGCTTGTCCCTCCCCTGTCCTCAGGAGGAAGCAGGGAGAGAGTGTCCAGCATAGCCACCAACAGACTGGCCTCTGCTTTTCACATGAGCAGGGACTGTGGCCAATAAACACTTGTTGAGCCAGACAATGTTGGTCATGCTTATGTGCCTCTAGAAGACACTCCTGAGGGCAGCCTGAGGTGGGCATGTTGCATTGCCTGTTTCCTGGGTCACTATGGCTTGGGGCGGTCAATGCCAGGCCTGGCTGAGATCTACACCCAGCCTAGACCTCAAGGAGGAACCCTGCAGAAAGCAGGACACCTGGGTTCACACCCTGCCCTGCCTCTTCTGGCCTTGGGCCCCCACCGGTCAGGACTGTATCTGAGCCTGATTTCCTCATCAGTACATCAGGGATGACAATGGAGTCTATCTCAGCAGTAGGACTGAACAAGGTGAGGCTGCCCAGATCTTGCCGACTGGTACTTCTGTTAGGGTCCCATCAATTTCCTTCCTCCCTGTGTTGTCATGAAGATTAAATGCAGGGGATAGCAGGGCACCCAGAGCCCTGCCGGCACATCAGTAGGGGCTCAGCGCTGCTTCCTTTCTTTCAAGATTTATCTTCAAGCAGAATTAACAAGTGAATGGTCCAAATGCCAGTCCCCCCATGGCACCGAGCTCAGTGGTGGATCCTTGCTGACTGCCAATCAGTTGTCATCAATCAGTGCCTGGAAGGTTGCCTGGACTTCTGCAGGGACCGCTGCTGGAATGGCTGAGAGGGGTATCCAGATGTCCTGTGCCTCCAAGTGGCACATGCCAAGAAGCCTCCAGCCCTGCCCCTGAGGTTTTCTGCCAAAACAGTTGAGCCTGAATCCATTGACTTTCAGTTTAGAGGAGGAAGAGGAGAAGGAACCAGTTAAAGGGCCACAAGGCAGCCCGGACAAAACAGGAAGGGGGGATACTACAGAATGACTGACTTGGCTCATGTGGCAAGCCAGTGACAAGAGGCAAGGTGGCAGGGGACAGCCTGGGTGAAAAGAGAAGTAAGAAACACAACACCCACATGTAATGATAACCCTTGCATGGATCTTACGTGAACAAAATAAATAAAAAGAGACTTTCTTTTTGAGGCAATGGGGAAATGTGATGATGGCTGGACATGAGATGAGACGAAAGACTTCCGATCAGTTGGTGTCACAATGGCATTGCAATTACATAGGGAACCATCCCTATATTGCACCTTATATCTAAAAGGTATGATGTAGGAGGGAAGTACAATTTGCTTTTTAGAAAAAGCTATGGTGATGGCCAAAATAACTAAGACCAAAAAACTTATTTTGTGGAAGATGTCTGATTACCAGTGGCCTATTTGTCTGTGGTGTAAGAATATTATGGCATGCAATGTTTATTTCTAAAAATGGGAGAAAAAGCTATTTGCAAAAAATTCTGGAAAGGGATGGATGAGAATCAGTACCCGTAATATTGTAGTGAAGCTATTTTCATTTATCAGTAGTGAGAGGAAATGAGCATCAAAAGATAACTTGGCAGTAAGTAGCAAGAACCATTAAAATGTTTGTTCATATTCTCTATCCCGAGAATCTCACTGCTGGGAATTCACTCTGTTGAAATAATCTGAAAGGGGGGAAGCCTCTCACAGCAAGGGCCTGGCTCTTTGACTTACATACTTTGGCTTGACCGCTCGGAAAGCAAATTGCTGAGAGCTATGTCGCAACTCTGCGATGGAGCAGCACAGTGCAGTGGGGTCACAGCCACTGGGAGGCATGTGTGCCTGGGGCTCCAGCTGTCAGAGGGCTTGGAGAGGTGAGCTTAGGCACATCTGGGGAAGCCACAGCTGGGCCTGTGGGCAAGCGGATGGCAGGGGTGTGTCCAAGCTTGTACCATGCTGTCTTGGCCACACACACAGTTTCCTCAGGAATGGACTGTGAGCCTGGAGTGGCCTATTTTCACTCACCTGGTGAGAACTCAGCACAGTGGCTTCCCATGGAGCAAAGCTGGGCTTTCAGGGGTCCTGGGAAGGCCCTTTCTTTGCCCTGTTTCTCCCATGAACCCCGCTCTGCCGGTGCTCACACACAGACAGGCTTCTCCTGTTAGGGTGGGATTGTCAGACCCTTTCCCAAAATCTAGGGTGGAGAAGGGGTGAGATCATGAAGGCAGAGTGTCTGGGGAGCAGGGGGTGCCCATGGAGGGGAGAGGGAACAGGGTGAGGCAGACCTCCTGGTGCTAGGTCCTTGCACTAGGTCCATCTTAGAAAGAGGCACTGTATAAAAATCTCTCTTCCACTTAATCCACTGTGGAGATTATCATCCCCACTTCTCAGATGAGGGAATGGAGACTCTCAGGGATTAGTAATTTCATGAGGGTTACTGGCTTCAGCTGTAAACTGAGATACTCACCTGGATCTGTGGCTCTGGGGTCAGGCCCTCAGGAGCAGGGCCGGCGATAGATAATAAGAACCAGCTGCCCCAGGTTGTCTCTCCCTGTAGTGTCGCTTGTGACACCTCAGACGGGAAACTGAGACCAAACCCTCACAGGCTTGCAGAGGTGATCCCACTGCCAGCCTCCCTGATTCTTACCCCAGGAACTGATCTCATACCCCACCTTCAGGGTGCTGGGCCCTCAGGTCCCACATGGGTTAAGGCTGACGGAGCTTTCTGCTGGCCCCACTGGACCCTGGAGAGGGGACTCAAAGATGGATCTCTCACTAGGAAGAGGCACCAGGAGCCCAGACTATTGATTGTGGCATGGCCATACCACATGGTGGATGTGCATTTTACTTTATTTTTAAATCATAGTAAAATACACATATGAAATGTACCATTTAAACTATTTTAAATCATACAGTTCAGTGGCAGTAAGTACACTGATAATATTCAACCATCACCACTCTTGAACTCCAGAACTTTTCCATCACCTCAAATAAAACAGCCATTAACAGTCACTCCCCATTCCTCATTGTCCCTGCCCCTGGCAACCACTAATTTGCTTTCTGTCTCCACACACGTGCCTCTTCTGGACATTTCATATCAATGGAATTATACAATGTGTTGCCCTTTGTGTCTGGCTTCTTTCACTCAGCATAATGTTTTCCAGGCTCATTCAGGTTGTAGCTTGGATCAGCAATCCATTCCTTTTTTTTTTCTTTAGTCAGGTAATACTCCACTGTATTCATATACCATCTTTTGTTTATTCATTCATCCCTGGATGGACATTTGGGTTGTTTATACATTTGGGCTATTATGAATAATGCTGCTATAAACATTTGTGTACAAGTCTTTACTTGGGTCCCTGTTTTCAAGTCTTGGGTACATACCTAGGAGTGGAATTGCTGGGTCACAGAGTGATTCCATGTTTAACTTATTAAGGCACCCCCAACGTATTTTCCACAGTGATTGTACAATTTTACATCTCCAGCAGCTAGATACAAGGGTTCCAATTTCTCCACATCCTTGTTGACACTTGATATTTTCTGTTGTTTTTTTTTTATCATTGCCATCCTAGTGGGCATTAAGTGGTATCTCATTGTGGTTTTGATTTGCATTTCCCTAATTTTCATGTGTTTGTTGGTCATTTGTCTATCTTCTTTAGAGAAATGTCTATCTAAGTCCCTTGGCCATTTTCTAATTAGATTGTTTGTCTTTTTAGCTGTTGAGTTGTAGGAGTTCTTTATGTATTGTGGACATTAGATTCTTATCAAATATGTGATTTGTAAATATTTTCTCCCATCCTGTGAGTTTTTTCACTCTCATTTCAAAATATTAATTAATTTTTAATTGAGGTGTATTTGACAATTAGGAATTTTTAAGATTTAAGGTGATAAATTTAAGTACAATTGATACTGATGTAGATTACAAAATAATTACCGCACTCAAGCTAATTAATGTATCCATCTCTTCAGATAATTACCACTCTGTGTGTGTGTGGTGAGAACATTTAAGATCTACCCTCCCAGCAGATTACAAGTATACAGTCAAGTATTCTTAACTATAGTCACATTGTTGGATATAGCTTCTCCAATGCCTTCTCATAAGCTCCCATTTGTCCTTCAGCGTCCCAGTTTGCCCTTGTTTCCCCCACCACACATCCATCTTCTCTCCTGATTACCAGCACTGCTGACTCCAGGCTCCAGCACCAGGCACAGAAGCTTCCCACACATTGTTTAATCAGTTCCCGCATTGCATAAGGCCCAATCCCTCTAATAAATAAATCCCTATAGTCTCCAGCTAGTCCTGCATCTCCCATCAAATCCTGACTGATGCCTTGATGCATACGTCCGTGTGAGCGGGGGCTGGACAAGAAACCATGTGCATGAGTAATTGCTGTGTGGTTCCCAGTGCATCCCATCAGGAGGTACATGATGTTGACCTGTCTCATTGTTACTATTAACCTTGGCCACTTGGTTAAGGTGGCATCTGCCAGGTTTCTCCACTGTAAAGTTACTCTTTTCTCCTTTGTAATGAATAGGCATCTGTGGGGGCAGACTCTTAGATGACTAAATTCAAGCATCCATTCACTCCCTGTCTGCAGTGATGGTTTCGGTGGTGCTTGCCAAGAAGTGATTTTCTTTTCCATCATTCCTTTTACATTTATGAATTAGAATTCTAAGAAAGAGCTTTTCTTTCTTTCCCAATTAAATTATTTATGTATTTAAATATTTATTTATATCCAATTCATGGATATTTATTTTATCATATGGTTTATAACCCATTATTTATTTTGTTATGTTCCCACTGGCCATTGGGACCCCTTCAAGCTGGCCTCTGTGTCAAAGGACCGTCTTGATTTATTAATTTCCTCTGTTGTTCACATATTTGCTGTTCTGTTGGTTTCTAGCCCAGTGACAAGCTCTTTTTCCTAGCTTTTACAGGCAGAAACTTACAAAATTGATTTTAAATCTTGTTCTTGCATATTAAAACATTTAAAGCTATAAATTTCCCTCTCAGCTCTGTTTTAGCTGCATCCCTCAGATACTGATATATCTGGGTTTTCTGGTTTGTTTTTTTCTTTAGCATTCAGCTTAAATATCTTCTAATTTTCCACAACATTTTTTTTCTTTGATTTACTCATTTGGAAGTATTCTGATAAATTTAAAATATTTAGGAATTTTCTAGATTTTTTTTCTAATTTAGTTCCACTGTGGTCAGAAAACATGCTTTGCATGATTTCCATTATTTCACATCTACTAAGATTTCTTTTTTGCTTTAGCATGTGATCTATCTTGATGAATGCCACATATATACGTGAAAGAGTATAAACTATAAAGTTGTTTAGTAAAATGTTCTATAAATATCAGATTAAATTGTTTGACAGTAATGTTAAAAGCACTCATTTCTTACTGGTTTTTTGTCCACTTTGGTTTATAACAGTTACTAAGGGAGAGTGTGAAAATTCCCAACTATAATTGTGGATTTGTCTAATTTTCCCTTAGATCTTTCAGTTTTTGTTTGGTAAATGTTAAAAGTTCTCTTACGAAGTATATACACATTTGTAAATATTCTGTCTTCCTAATGAATTGATGCTTTTAATTATGAAAGGTCTCTGTCTCTAGGAACAGGCCTCATGCTGAAATTTACTTTGTCTAACAGTGTTAGCCACTAGCTTTCTAATAGTTAATGTTTCATGGTGTATCTTTAAACTTGTATTTTTCTGTTTATTTAAAGAGCATATATTTAAAGCGCATAGTTGGGTCTTGCTTTTTGTTCAGTTTGACAAGCCCTGCCCTTTTTTTAGTGTTTAGTTCATTTCCATTCTGTTTATCATTGCAATGGTGGCTTTAAGTGGAACATCTTTCTATTTGTTATCCATTTTTCTCTTCCTTTTGTGTCTTCTTTTGGGCTCACTGTACATTTTTTTGAAGTTCTATTTTATCTCCTTTATTGGTTTTTTAACTGTGCCTCTTTATTTTAAATTTTCAGTGATTGCTCTAAGGATTATAATATTCATCTTCAACTTATCATGGGCCACCTTGAATTAATACTATACTTTTTCTTATATAACTTAAGAAACTTAAAATAGTATACTTTCATTTACTCTCTTCTAGGATTTGTACTATTGTTATTACATTAAAAAATCTTTTACATATATTGCAAACCGCATATTACATTGTTTTTGTTATTTGCTTGAAAAGTTCAATTATCTTAAAAGATAAATGAAAAGAAACCAGACAGAAAGTACTGTATAGGCACTCTCATACTTTATCAACTCTAGCTCTCTGTTCCTTTGTGTAGATCCAAATTTCCATCTGGTATCATTTTTTTTCATATTAAATACATTTTTTCTTTAATATTTCTTGTGGTGTAGGTCTGCTGTTCATGAATTCTTTCAGTTTTTGTCTATCTGGAAATGTCTTTATTTTACTTCATTTTTTAGGGTATTTTCACTGGATATGTAATTCTGATTGACAGATCTTTTTTCTTTTGCTTTAAAGAAGTGAATCCATTTTCTCTGAGTTACATTGTTTCTCATGAGAATTCCATGGTCATTCGTATTATTGTTTTCTTGAATGTGCTATTTTTTTTCCTCTGGCTTCTTTCAAGACTTTCTCTTTCATTTCAGAAATTCTACTATAATGTGGCTGGGACTGTATGTTTGTGTGTGTGTTCATACTGCTTAGGGTTCACTGAACTTTATGGATATACAGATTTGTATTTTTCATAAAAATTTGGACAGGTATACGAATAAGAATTAAACTGGACCCCTTTCTAGAGCATACACAAAAAATTAACTCAAAATGGATTAAAGACCTGAAACCATAAAACTTCTAGAAGAAAACATAAATGGTAAGCTCCTTGATGTTGGTCTTGACCATGATTTTTTGGATTTGACACAAAAGCAAAGCCAACACAAGACAAAGTCAGGAAACTGGACAACATCAAACTAAAAAGCTTCTGCACAGCAAAGGAACCCATCAACAAAATGAAAAGGCAGCTTATTGGATGCAAGAGAATATTTGCAAATCATATGATAAGGGGCTACTATCTAAAATATATTAAGAGCTCATACAACTCAATAAAAAAAATCCAATTAAAAAATGATCAGATGAACTGAACAGACATCTCTCCAAAGAAGACATACAATGGACAACAGGCACATGAAAAGATGCTCCACATCGCTAATCATCAGAGACATCAAATCAAAGCCACAGTGAGAGACCACCTCACACCAGAGGCTGGAAGAGGCATGGGAGGGGTTCTCCCTGAGCCTCCAGGAGTACAACCCTGTCCATACCTGATTTCAGTCCAGTAATGCTCACTTCAGACAGCTGCCTCTGGAGCTGTAAGAAATTGTGTTGTTTTAAGTCACCTAGTTTGTGGCAATTTGTTAGAGCAGCCATGCGGCATCTCTTCCAGGAAGCTGGGACCTTGTGTTCTGGCTGCTCTGCCGGCTAGTGGAGGGATCAGTGCCTGGGGAGGTGTCATGTGGGGACTGAACCCAAAGCCAGCAGCCCTGAAGGCCCCCTCAGCATGCTCACTTTCAGCTTTCTGACAAGCTGGGGGGCCTCCCAGGCCTGGCCCAGAGCAGAGGCCAGCCTGTAGGCATAGCAGCTTCCTCAGGGCCATCTGCTTCCCCGTCCTCAGGTCCCAGGGCCAAATGGGGGAGGCTCCCTCCTTTGCAGCCTGGCCTGGCCAGAGTGGTTGCTGAGAAGGGTTTGGGGTCACAGCCTGTGCTCAGCATCCTCTCCACAGCATGGCCACGACCCCCAGCTCCCCAGCCCAGTTCCCTTGCTGGCTCCTCCCACCCCTGGCCCCTCCGGCCATTTCACATTCTAGGGCCTCCACATCAGTTCCTGACTGGGCCTCCTGGACAGAGACTGTCCTTCCTGCAGCAGAGGTGTAGAAACTGACACTCCTGGTGGGACTGCTGGCCTCTGCACAGGTCTGGGCAAAGTAGGCCTTGGCACCTGGGGTGTGCTGGACACTTGGCGTGAGGACCAGACTGGCCTCCTCTTCCCATTCTGGGCCTGGAGGGCAGGGTCGGGTCTGACTGGTCTTCTGGCCCCACTACCTCCCAGGGATGGGGGGAGGCCTGAGTGTCTGTTGAATGAGACCCTGAGAGAGTTGGTTTATTCAGGAAAGCATGAGGGCCATATTTCTCGTCTCATTCCCCATCCCGCCCCCTTCTCTCGTAGCCCGCTCTCCTGCCTACTCCCAGCTGCAGATCTGGGCATTGGCAGGAGGTGGAGGCCCTGGTGCCTGACTCTGTGAAGACTCCCTGGACCTCTCCAGCACATTGCTTAGGACTTCTGATCCCATCAGCCAATTGGCTTGGGCCTCTGACTCCCGCTGCCCTCCCTTCCCCTACACCCACTCCCTACACACACTTCTGAGGCTGTCCTTCTGCCCATTAGCTCTCACTTAGAACCTCCCTTGTGCATTCCCATAGCTCCATGCTCCTTTCAGGTCATCCAAGCTCTGACCTCCACCCTCTGGGCCCTGAGCTGGGGTGGAAACCCTGTGCAGACTGGATCCAAGACAAAGGACGTGTATTCTTGCTTAGCTGACACCCCTTGAATAGACAGCAGGCCCACTGGCCAGGGCTGGTCCCCATGCACAGGCCTGTGCACCCCTGGCCATCCTGCTCTCTCCTGGCTCTGCATACTCCATGCTGACTGCACACTCAGGCAGGCCCTGGCATGCAGACTTCACGTGCCCAGCTTAACAAACCCATGGGAAATAGTCCCTACAAAAGTCCCCGAATTGGGTCCTCTCAGTCTGCGTTGAACTTCTTCAGTCTCAGCAGCAATAACTTGGGCAGGGAATGGAATTTTCTGAGTCAGCCTTTGGGCCTGGGACCTGTGCCTGGGGGTGCTGGAAGTGCTGATTTCTCTGGAACCCCAGCTACTGAGAGGGAGGCAGGGGAGAGGCCCACGGGAAACCCACTGTGGGAGAGAGTGGATGTTGAGGGGACAGAAAACGCTGCTGCCTCACCAAAAGCAGCCCACATCTGTTGCACCCTCCTGTGGCCCCTGACACTTCCCACATCCCCATTGCCAACAGGCTGCCCAGACCCCATGTGGGGCTGCACCTGGCCACTGGGCATGCCCTTTGGGCTGCAGGGCCTCTGCTTTGTTCACTCCACTTGCCAACACTTGCCCCAGCCCCAGCCTGATGGCCTCAGTCCTTTGTAGGGACCAGACTGAGCCAGCCAAGCTCGCCAGGGGGCCTCCTCACCTCCCCCAGCTGGAAGAGGCAGTGAGGGATAGCAGGACAGGGAGTTGTGTCTGCCACTTAGAAGAGAGAATTCCGTCTCAACCTCTCTGATCACCAAATGGGGCAAAGCAGAAATTCCTATTACCTGTCTAGGCTGGGATGAGGGCAGCTACAGGAGGATGCTTTGCGGGCTAAATTCTTTGTTCAAATGTTAGCTGGCCAGTGGGTCTCCCAGGCAGTTCCCCTACAGTGTCTCTTGGAGAACGTGCCTCAGACCGGGGTGTGGTACCCAGGTCAGCAGCTCCAGGTGGGATTGGTCCACGCAGACCAGACGCCCACCTATTCATTTTCAGCAGGATATACACTGATCCTCCATGAGATGCCTCTGGAAAGTGCTCAGAGCTTACCCTGCCTACAGGTCTGGGGTAGGGGGCTCACAGCGGCCCCTGGGCACTTAGCCAGGCACAAAGGGGAGACCTGACACCCCCCAAAGTCCCAAACTGGTGAATGAAGTTCTGCATAAGGCCCATGTTATGTATTCCAAGGGCTGCCTTGAGGGGCATAGCTAAGGGGAGCGTGGTCCTCAGAGGAGAGAGGCCTGGGGGTTGGGGTCACCTGGGAGGCTCCCAAGAGGAGGAAGCTAGGCCTGGGGCTGAGAGAGTGGGGGGCAGGGGAGGGTGCTTGTGGGCAAGGCTATGGTGGTGTTGGGGAGGCAGAGCATGGTGGCTCGTGCTGGGCCAGCAATGATCTTGGAATTCTCTAAGGCTTTCCAGAAGCCAAAGGGCCAGGGTGGAGTGGGAGGTGCACCAGCCACAGCTTGTAAGCCCTGGGCAGGTGCCCGTGGGCACCTGGCACACTCTGCTTTCCCTGAGGTTGAGGTGGGCTGGGAGGAGTAACAGAGGGAGCAGAGGTATCCTGATGTACAGTGTCCTGTACTCCAGATAAGAATGGAGGGAGCTCAGGGGAGAGGGTGACGACGGGGCTGCCCCATCCAGTTGTTGTGCAAGAAAGACATGTGTCTGGTCAAATTTCAGGGCCAATGGGGAGAGTGTTCTGGTCATGGGTCAGCCCCAGCCAGTTCCCTCCCCACTGGCCCAGGAGATCTGAAATGGGGAAAGCAATTCACACTCATTATCAGAGAGGAGATGACTGCACCCAGTTTACAGACAGAAAAGCTGGGGCTCAGAGGATGGATAATGCACCCGAAGGGCCAGACAGCAGCTGCAGGCTGGGGTGGCCACGGGTTGCTGACTGCTGACTCTGGGCTGGGTGGAGGAGGGGCCAGATGGGCCTGTTCTGCGAAAGGAAAGGGCCAACCTCGTGGGGGCTGGGGGAGGGACCAACCTTGGGGTGGGTGGGGCAGGCGTAATTGCTGACCAGGAAAACGGGAGGTCTGAGAGTCGGGAAGGCTGACAGGCTGCAGACAGAGGAGCTGTGGTGCGCTCAGTCAGAGGTGGAACTCCGGTCTGCAGGGGCAGAGCCAGGCTGTGGACTGGCCCCGAGGCAGGTCTGGTCACAAGGCAAGGCGTGAGGTCCAGAGCAGGGCGGATCCCACTCAGAGGCCTCTGCGTTCACATCCCAGACCCCTCCCACCACTCCCAGGAACCCTGTGGACAGGTTGGTGTCTTCCCCCTTCTATAGGCATTGCAGTTTCATCTCGTAGTCGACCCTACCTGAAAGAGTCTCCACATACAAACCACGCATACCCAAGCGTGAGCTTCTGCCCCTTCTTCCAGCTTTATCTCAGGAAGGCTCCCCAGGAAGCAGCTCCTGAATTTCTCTGGATCCTGGAATACGTGGGCCAGTCATTCAACACTGGTAGAAATACAAGTGTGTGCTGGGCACCCACCATCCGCCCTGACAGTCGTGGGGGAAAACAGACAACCAGAGGAAGGAGCAAATACACCATGGCACTTTGATTCCTGAGGGGAAGGGAAGGATCAGCATGTCAAAATAGAGCTAAGAGGTCAGGCCTCTCTGAGCTGGGGAGGCAGGGAACGAGGGTGCTGGGGAGATCTGTGGGCATTCCCGGATGAGCAGGCCCCGATGCAGAAGGAAGGCGTGAGGCTGCGCCAGAAGGGGTGGGGAGTGGCCCGGGCAGAGTGGGACCGGTTGCTGGGTCCTGTGTTTCAGGCGCTGAGGACCTGGCGGCAGGGTTGGGCTTCGTTCTTAGAACCACGGGAAACTACCTGCAGACGCCCGTGTAGTAACCGATTTGCGTTTGGGAAGCTCCCCCTAGCGGCTGTAGGCGGAATGGGTCGGAGAGCTCAAGACCAGGTCCTGGGATACCGCTTTGCGGCCAGCGGCAGCCATCCGCTTCTAGGACTAGGGCAGGGGTGGTTGGATCTAGGGAGCAGAATTGGGGGATAAAAAAGGGGAATCCCAGGTGCAGCTTACTTCCCCTGAGGGGACGCTCGGACAACGGCAGACTCAGGGGGCAGTGGGACGGGCCATGAGTCCTGTCGGGAACTGCAGGTGAGTGACAGCCGAGGAATGAGTGCACACAGCAGGTAGACAAGTTATCCCAAGGGTCTGGCAACGACACATAGCTTAGAGTCACCATCAACACTTGTCTGACCACATAGTCAGGAGGGCTGAGGTCAGGTCCACTCCACCACATATCAACTGGGCCACCTGGACCCGTCATGGTTACCCACCCTCCAAGAAGGATTTCACCTGCACTGGGGACTTCAGCCATCAGAGATATGCTCCCAGCTCACACCCACACCTCCCACCCAGCTTCAGGCACAAGTCCAGCTCCTCTGGGACACTGCACCTGGCTGTCATCAGGCACCCCAACTCCCACAGGCCCAAGTGAAACCTATGCAGCCTCCCACTTGACCCCATGCCCACTCCCATTCCTCTTCCTGCATCCTCTGTCAGAGGCGACCTAACAACAGCAGGAAGCTTAGTCGGCCCTCTGGACCAAGCCTTGCACATAAGTCATCTGGAGGGCCTATGAAAGTGCAGGTTCTTGCTCACCAGGTCTGGGAGGCCCTGAGATCCGCGTTTCTGACCCGCCCAGGTGCTCTGGCTTCTGCAGGTCCTTGGAGCACAGCTGGAAGAGTGTGGCTTCCCTAGGCCCTTCCCCTCCCCCTCCACGTTCTGAATTCTTCCTCCATCTGTCCTGCATTCCCCTCCTCCCACAAGGCCCCAGGTCTCTCATATGGATGGCTGCAGCCACCTCCTCACCCATGTTCCTTTGGTGTGTGTTACTGATGGGTGTGCTTAGGAGAAAGCAAATGTGCCAAGATCGGTATTACTTGCCTAGTTTCCTTGACCACAGCTGTTAAAATGGGGAGGGTGAGTCCAAGGCCTCCCCCCTGTGGTCAAGGCCAGGCTGGTGGGTCCAAGATGCTCCTCACGGCTGACTCCGTACACGGGGCTTGGGGACACGCACAGAGCAGAGTCCCAGGCTGAATGACAAGAGCAAAGTCAGGAAATGAACTCTAACAGGCCATCCCACCAATCTCGTGGGCTTGTCCGACAATGGGCCTGAAGGCCCTGGGCCAAAGCGAGGGAAAGCCCTGCTCCAGAGGAGGAAGGGAGGCCTGGCCCCCTTTCCCCAGTGTTCTAAATCAGTGGGTTCCAGATTTTCATAGTGTGGACTAAAATCACTTGCTAAAATACAAACACCCTAGCCCTAGCCCCTGAGATTCTGATTCTGTCTCCTTGGAAGAGCCATTATTTTAAAAGAAAAACAACAAACAAAACGACTCAGGAAGGTGCACGGGCCCACCCACGTTTGAGCGCCCCTGCTCTTCAGCATTGATGCCGAGGGCCCCACCCGGCGGCCTTCGGGTGACTTGCACTCCATTCCCCACACATCGTTCCCTGCACGTCCCACCTTGGACACAGGCTCACTATGCAGAGTATCTTTTCTCATTTTCCCAACAACCCTTTCGACAGATCCTCATCTCCATTTTGCTGATGGGAAACTGACACTTGGAGACTGCAGGTGACGTCTCCAATCACATCTGGGAAGTGGAGGAAGCAGGGTTAGACTCAGGTCTTTCTGAACCCAGCACTGTCATCTGTTCCAATGGCTTGTAAACCCACCTGGTGGTCAAAGTCACCCATGGAGGCCTCATCAAACAAAAGATGAGGTTTCAGAATCCGCCACATGCATGGGACTCCTCACCTTCCTAAGCAAGAGTGACATGCAGAATAGTCAAGGGCAAGAACACTGCGGCCACCCAGGAGAGAGACTACACCTGGAGCTAGGGTAGGTTTTGGAGACTGCTCCCTGCTAAACCCACCAGCTGCTCGATCGTTGCGGGGTGCCAGGGTCTCAGGAAAGGAGTGGGGGTTATGGAAAATACAAGCATGGGGAGAACAGAAGAGGGAACAATAGTAACACAACTTCTGAGACTGGAAAGCAGACACTTTGGCAATTGACCTAGCAGTGGATGTGGGCTGGGCATCTGCTGTTTTCCCGAGTTAAGATGAGAGTCAATGACTAAGGGCCCTATGAGCCCCTAACATAAAGAAAAGGGATGCCGACAGGAAAGGTTTCCTCAGAGGAATGGGGAGTTGGTGAATCATGCTGTAGCAGCACTTCCGGGGGTCCTCAAGGCCCCCCAGCCCAGGGGGAGTCCCAGCGCCTGAGCCAGGTGCGGCTGCCTTCTGCAGCCCTGTCAGTACAGGGACAAGTCAGTCCTGTGGTGACAGCTGCCAGCCCCAAGCCCTGCCCCCCAATATCCTGGTCTTTTCTTCCCTGTGTATTGTGAAAGGAAGAGCAAGAGGCACCTGATGCTCAAGGAAAGCCAGCTTCCTGAAATGGAGAGATCCAGACCAGGGTCCTGAAACAGGATGTCCACAAACACAGGGACAATTCTGGGAAAGAGGACGGAGCCAGAAGTAAAACTCTAATCAGAATCTTCAGAGAGGTTCCAGACAATATTGCACATTGTATCCCCACCTGAAAGATATCTGCAACTTGCTCTATCCTCTTGGTGTTGTTTTTGAGATTTATGCATCAGAAGTATATTAAGTAGTTAATTTTTGCAAAATTCATTTGTATGTATGTTCCACAATTTACTGAACGACCCTCAGGTGGATTCTGTCTCACTTTGGGATTTTGCAATTACAAATAATGCTTGATAGCCCTGTGATTTTGCAGTTACTTTGAACCTTTCTGGGCTTCTGTTTACAGACACTTGGTTTACAAATACTTATCTGGAAAATGAGGATAATAGCAGAATTTACCACATAGGCTTGTGATGAGAATTCAATGAATTCATAACTATAAACCAGCAGTAGGTCTCAACCAAGGGAGATTTTGTACCTGCAGACATTTAGCAATGCCTAGAGGCATTTTTGGTTGTCAAAGCTTGGGGAATGAGGGCACAACTATTAATGATACCTGGCAGGCTGTGGCCAGGGATGCTGCTAGAAAGGAAATAGGTAATAAAACAAATACCAGGAGAGTAGGAGGAGGAAATTAATAAACATAAAAAATAAATTAATGAGATAAGAAAAAAGAGTAGCTTCAATACATATTTTTTGTATGTCAATAAAATAGACAAAATTCTGACTACTATGTCAAGGCGGGCAAGCTAGAAACAGAAATAATATTAGGAATGAGGAAAAAGACATGACCATAGATAAATAGAAGATTAAAAACTGTAATAATAAAGAATTCTATTTAAGATAGAGTACTGTCTACACCCATCTGATTTCATTTCCATGAAACCTCATAAAAACTACAGTAAAGGGACGAGGAGGTAAATAACCCTACAAAACAAAAATGGGCAGAACAAAGAGGAGAAATACAGTAATAAAAATTTGGAAGCTGGAAAGCAGATATTTGAGTCATAAGTGACTTGGACCCCAGACAACAGAACCTAAGCCAGAAGTGGGGAAAACTGAGAAACTGGATTAAAAATTAAAACCTAGCCCCTGCACCACAACCTGGCCATCCGATCTACCAGCTGCAACAGGGCAGTGAGGTCCCTGGCCTCCCAACTCTCACCTCAGAACCTGGCACTGCAGATAGTGCTATTATCCCCCAGCAGGAGCAGGGGAGTCTTGGGGTGTCCTGGTCCCTGATTTCAACCAGACACTGGTGGGCCCTGAAATGGGAGTAACAGCAGAGTGGTTACATCTCCTCGCCCTCTGCCCACTGCTATAAGGAGACCCAGGCCCAGTGGCCTCTGCTCGTGCCCCTCCCCTGCTAAAGCCACACAGAAACAGTAGGCCAGCCAGGGAAGTGCCTCCTGCCCCCCAGAAGAGCAGCCGGCACTGAGCTCCTTGCAACAGCAGAAGAGCAAAGCTGACTACTGTGGCACAGCAAGGGCTCAGAAAACTGTCACTGAGACCAAAGCGAATCTACACAGTACACTGGGTGACTGCCTGCTGACGTAGAAGACCTGAAAACATCTAAGGACCAAGAGTCCTCACACGTAATAACCCAAATGTGAAGGGTATGATAGAAAATCACTTGTATACCAAGAGCCAGGATAACCACCATTCAAATTAGGGAAGATGAGATGAATCAGATGTTGGGATTATCTGACAAGGATTTTAAAGCACATAAGAATGCTTCAATAATAAATTACAAATTCTCTTGAAACAAATGAAAAAAGAGAAAAATCTCAGCAAAGAAAATAATTATAAAAAACAAGAATCAAATGAAAATGATAGAACTGAAAAATATAATAATCAAACTCACTGGATAGGCTCAACCGTAGAATGGAAAGGACAGAGGATAGAATCAGTGACCTTTAAGACAGATTGACAGAATCTAATCAATCTCAACAGAGAAAAAATAGATTGAAAAAATAATGAACAGTTTTGGGGACCTGTGGGTCTATAATAAACTATTTATGTCATCAGAGTTCCAGAAAGTGAAGAGAAAGAGTGAGATTGAAACCATAGACATGGAAATAATGGCTGAAAATGACCCAAACTTGGTGAAAGACATAAATCTACAGATTCCAGAACGGGAGAGAATCCCAAACATGAGTAACCCAAAGAAATCCACACTGAGACACATCAGAACTAAACTTCCAAAAACTAAAAACAAAGAAAAAAATCTTAAAGATAGCTAAAGAGAAATGATGCACTATCTACAGGAAAACAGCCATTCTAGTGCCAGTGTGTTTCACATCTGAAACCATGGAGGGCTGGCACATTTTTCAAATGCTGAAAGAAAAACTCAACTTTCAAGCCTAAATCTGGTGACACTGTTCTTAAGAAGTGAAGGGGAAATAAAGACATTCTCAGATGAAGGATAACCAAGAGGATTTGTTGCCAGCAGACCTACCCTTAAAAAATGGCAAAAGGAAGCTTTCCAGAAAGAAAGATTGTGGTAGGAGACTAGGTGCACAGAACAGAAAGGACAATGGAATGGGGAAACACAATAGATTATCCTTCACCTCATAAGTTTCCTTAGTCATATTTTATGGTTGAAGCAAAAGTTATAGCACAATCTGCTGTGGTGTTCAATGTTTGTGGAGCAAATAGTCCACAAATTTATATTTTAAAAGTAGGGAGATGAAAGGAACCTAAATGAGGTAAGTTTTCTTCACTTTACTCAAAATGGTAAAACATTGACCCCAGTAGACTGTGATTAACTTACTTATATATATGATAATTCTAGAATAAAACATTAGGAAAACTATATAGTGATACACTCAAAAAGCTTACCAATAAATCAAGGTGAAACCCTGCAAAAAGTTCCAATAACTGACAGAAAGGCAAGAAAAAAGCAAAAGAGGAATGAGAGAGAGAGGGAACAATCAGGAACAAATAATATAGGGGGAGACTTAGCCCTAATATACCAATTACTGCTCAATTCCTATCAAAGTTTCAACAAACTTTATTTTATAGATATAGAAAAGATGACTCAAAAATTTAAATGGAAAGGCCTGCAATGGCAAAAACAATTTTTAAAAAGAAAAGTAAAATGAGAGTTATCACCCTTACAGGTATTCAGGCTTTACTATTAGCTACAGCAATCACAACAGTGCAAAATCAGCAGAGGGATACTCACAAAGACAAGTGGAGAATTAATTAATGCTCAATTAATTTGTGAAAAAGGAGGAAAAGTGATTAACAGGAGAGGAACTTTTTAGTAAATGGTGTTGGAGCCAAATAAAACAAAAAGAAACCTTTTAACTAAGCCTCCCATCTTACACAAAATGGGTCATGGACTTAAATTTAAAATGTATAGCTATAAAACCTCTAGAGAAAAAGTTGGAGAAAATGTTCTGGACCTAGGACTAGCAAAGAGTTCTGACATTTGACACCTAAAGCATAATCTTAAAAAGAAAACTCACTTAACTGGATCTCAACAAATTTTTAAACTTTTGCTTAGCAGTAGACCCTGTTAAGAATGTAAAAACACAAATTACAGACTAAGAGAAAATATTTGCAAGTCACATATCTGACAAAGGACTTGTACTTAAAAAATATATAAAGAGCCCTCAAAACCCAGCATTAAAAAGACAAACCCAATTAGAATCCATTTCCTCAGGCAAGGCAAACAAAAGCAAAACTAAGCAAGTGGGACTACATCAAACTCAGAAGCTTCTGCATATCAAAGGACACCATCAACAAAATGAAAAGGCAACATACTTGAGAATATATTCATAAATGATATATCTGATAATGGGTTAACACCCAAAATATATAAATAATTCATGTTACTCAATATCAAAAAAAACCCCTACAAATAATCTGATTAAAAATGGGCAGAGGACCTGAATAGACATTTTTCCAAGGCGACATACAGATGACCAACAGGTACATGAAAAGATGCTCCACATCACTAATCATTGGGGAAATGCAAATCAAAACCACAATGAGATAATCACCTCACACCAGTTAAAATGACCACTATCCAAAAGACAAGAAATGTCAAGTGTTGGTGAGGATGCGGAGAAAAGGGAATCCTTGTATACTGTTGGTGGGATTGCAAATTGTTGTAGCCGCTGTGGAAAGCAGTATGGAGGTTTCTCAAAAAACCTAAAAATAGAAATACCATATATGACCCAGCAATTCATCTCCTGGGAATTTACCTGAAGAAAACAAAATCACTAATTCAAAAAGATATATGCATCCCTATTTATCGTAGCATTATTTACAAAGGCCAAGATAGGAAAGCAACCTAAATGTCCATTAAATGAATGGATAAAGAAGATGTGGTACATATACACAAGACAATACTACTCAACCATAAAAAAGAATGAAATCTTGCCATTTGTGACAACATGGATGGACCTACAGGGTATTATGCTGAATGAAATAATCAGACAGAGGAAGACAAATACCGTATGGTTTCACTTATATGTGGAATCTAAAATACAAAACAAATGAACAAACAAAACTGAAAAAGACTCATAGACACAGAGGAACAGACTGGTGGTTACCATGGGGGAGGGGAATACGAATGACAGATGGGTGAAATTGGTGAAGGGCAAAAATTAGTGAGAATGTTTGATATCTTTATCTGGGTGGTGATTTACCTGAGTGTGTACACATGTCAAAATGCATCAAGCTGTACACTAAAATTTGTGTATTTTATTGTATGTACCTCAATAAAAAAGAATTCTAAATGCAATAAATAAATAAATGCACAAAAATAAAATAAAATGTTTTCTTGATCCAATTTTTAGGACCTGGCTAAAGGCTGGTCAGTTCTTGAGCAGACAATTAAGCCTAACCCTCTCCCCAGCCAGCTCTTTTATTGGGCTGTCACAGTCCCACCCACTATACACCTGCTTTAATCATCCCAAGGCAGGGCACTAGTACCTATGCCCCAGAGCCCACTGAAATTATTCAAATTAGCCACTGTAAACATGTTTACCCTGCCTCACACACTCCTCCCTGCAGAAACCACAATAAAGTCGCTTGCCCTCAGTTTCCCCTCCCTCTGCCTCCTGACCCACCCTGGTGCTTCTCCAGATGGTCCCACATGGAGTACTGTGTTCTCACATTGAATTTTGAGTAACAAAACTGTAAAACTCTTGCTGTTTTTCTCTCTTGACCTGCATCTTGTCTCACCATATCTCACCCATGTTTAAAACATGCAGCCATTCCAGAAAACAGTGTGGCCGTTCCTTTTGAAGCTAAACATGGGGTTACCATATGAACCAGCAATTAAACTCAAGGGCCTTTATCCCAGAGAAGTGAAAACACATTTTCACACAGGAACTTGTCCATGTTTCAGTAGCTTTATTCATGAGCCCCAAACTAGAAATGACCCTAAATACATAGGATTATGAAGAAAGACAGTTATATTGAAATAAAGTTACCAAAATATTTAAAATGTCATGACACACTATTTACACAGTTCAAAAGCATATCACATAACAAGATCTACTACTGGTCAGGTCTGACATCTACCATATTTTCAAAGTAGTAAATGAGTGAAAATGGTACTTCAAGATACCCCCAACATTTTCTTACAGGATGATGTTTTAGAACTATATTGTGAATGTACTAAATACCACTGAATTGTACACTTCAAAATGGTTAATTTTAAGTTACATGATTTGCACATCAGTAAAGAAGAAAGAATTAATTGGGGGAGAAAAGATCTCCCCAACAGCTGTGACAGGATATGGAACTGTTGGGATGGGTTTCCCTAGGCACTACACATGCCACTGGTTCAAAGTGGCAGGAAATGGGAACATATTCCCATCTCTGGGTTCACCTCACCCCACCTTGAATTCAATCCACAGATCTCTTGGGGGTACCTGGACCACAGAATAAAAACCCCTGCCCTTGGGGGTGACAGAACCAAGAGAAAGAGCCCAAGTACCTGAATCTTTACGTGGAAGAAAGCCACCTGCTAAATGAGTTGTTATACACGCAAGAAATTTTCTGTTTATTACAGTAGCTTGTGTTACCTTGAGGCAGTACGTTCCCATTTCTTATTAAATTACTTCCAGTCAGGTTTCTATTCTAGAAACTGAATGGATCCTAATAAATTCAGAGAGTGACCCAGGAATCAAGTTATACAGAAAGAGGCCTGGGTCTTCTGTCACCGCAACCCCTCCCCATAAAGCCCCAGAGCCCCAACCATCTCTGGAAGGACCTGCATCCTCTGCATCTCTCCAGGTTTTCACCTTGAGCTCCACTGAGGATCCCCACGGAGACCATATGGGGGTTCTGGGCTGGCCCCCTGTCCACAGGGCAGACGAGGGTCTCAGGGGTCATCAGTCTGGGTACAGAGCCCATGTGTGTGTCCTCGAGATGAGCACCATTCCCCAGCTTGCCCACTGTGATTTCCCAGGGGCTTGGAAGGTCGGCTGATGTCAGTTTTGGGAGACCTAGGCCTCATTTACCTGTCTTGAACAAGAGTCAACTTCCCTTAAACTGTTTTTAGGCCAATCTCCCCAAGAAACATCTTTCAGACTTCCCTTCTAGTTCAGTCTCCTGCCATCACTCCAACCCCCAGTATTGTGTAGCAAGGAACAAAGAGACAAATTACTGTTCTTTGCTCAGGGTGGTATCAGGGATTAATCTGCCCTCTGGCCTCGAATACCCCTAGAGGCCCCCTACATGTGGACTTTCAGTCACAGGAATCAGTAAGTACACCCACCTATTAAACATGTTTGAGGAGGTTTGGGTTAGTTTTGTTTTGTTATTTAAGGCCAAAGCATTGTAATCAATTTATGCCTTTGGGAAGTGTGGCTGGGGTAGGGGCAGGGCTACACCATCCATTTTTTTTCCCTCTGGGACCCCGCCAACTCTTTCGATCTGTGCTTTGAGTAAGGTTGAAGACAATCCAGCTCCAGGGGAGGGCATGTGACTTCTCCCTGGCCAGGGTAGGACATTGTCCTGCACATGGGGTTTGGTTCACAGATGGAAATGAGAATCAGGCCCGTGACATTTGTTCAGCTGTTGAAGGAAGCTCTCGCTTTCTGGCTGGGCTTGAACCTTGTAGGGGCTGGCATTCATTCTGCTTCAATGTGGCCCTGACTGTAAAGTCAACATGGAGGTGAGCAGAGCTGACAGTGGCATTAGCCCCCAGACCAAGCTACACCTGAAGCTGGTGGACTCTTCCTGGCCTTTTAAAGCTATTTGAGCCAACGAATTCCTTTTTTCTCTTAAAGCCATTTCAGTTGTTTTTTTTTTTAAAGCTATTTGAGCCAACGAATTTCTTTTTTCTCTTAAAGCCATTTCAGTTGGGTTTTCAGTCAATTGCAGGCTGATAGAGTGAACAAAGGACACTGCTGGGAGCTATGACTGGGACATGAAGCTTCAGCTACTATATGGGGCCCTATCTGAAGAAAATGGTGGCAAGGGGGCCTTGAGCCCAGACACTGGGAGAAAGATGGCCAGGGTGTATACACTTCCTTGGCACTGGGTAGGAGTCACAGATCTTGGTCCCTGGCCAGCGAGTCTCTACCCTAAGAGGAGGCATTGGACCAGCAGAACTGAGTGGCTCCTCAGAGTCCATAGTTCAGGCTTACCAAGCAAATTCTAATAACCTATCTTTCCACGGGCTTTCCTACTGGGACAGGATGTGTGGCTCTGCCACCACAAACATTCTGGTCCCAGAGAGGTTCATCAGTCTGATCAACCCTGCCCATCTCTGGGCACCCTGGTAACTCCAGCTGCTGGACTCATAGAGTTATGCACCACAACCTACACAGAACCTGAGTCTGAATTCCAATGCTCCAGTCACATCCAGTAAATAGATACAACAACATCGGTGATCATGACCTTCACTTGGTTATCTTGGTTATCTTGATTATTTATCCACCCATCTATCATCTAATACATCCAGTTAGAACTATTTTGATTCCAAGCAACAGAAGCCCAACTCCAACTTTAGCAAACCATGAATTTGTTGGTTCATGTACCTGAGATAGGTTACAGGCTAAAAAGAAAAATGACCAAGAGCTACCAACTCCAAGCCGCCAAGATGGTCTTTCACCATCACTCTGTCCCCAGTTATATGGTGGGGAAGATGCACTGCCTGCCAGCAGTTCATACTGTCCTGGCTTAGCATCCAAAGGGAGCCATAACTCTCTTCCTACGCCCACATACCAATCTAAGATCAGCCACATGCCTGCCTTGGAGCCTGAAGGGCAAGGCTCTTGTAACAGAGGAAAGAAATGGAGAAGCCTGGGGTCGGGAAAGTTTCAAAAGCAACCCCAGTTGGCAGTGTGGAGGCAACAACATGAATCAGATTCATAGGAGCAGCCCACCCTGGCAGGGGAGATGATGACTGCACCATCTGCTAAGTGCTCTGATGGGTAAAGGGGCTGGGAGCCAGAGGACACAGTGACCAGCTCTGCCAGGGAAGCCTTCCCAGAGGAGGGGTGAGCTAGAATCTGCTCCCCTGCTTCTGGCCTCCTCCCAGTCTCCATGAGGAATCATGACTTCCCCACTCTCAAACCCTCTGGCTCATGTGGGGCTGACCTCATACTTTGCTGCAGGGATAGAGTCAGGGCTCAAGCCAGGCCAATGAGAGCCTGCCCTGGGTTTTCTGTTGGAATGAATGGGCACGGGGTACTCTTTCTATCCAAGTCAAGAAGGTGGTAGAATCTAAGCCTGCAGAAGCTAGTGGCTGTCTTTCCTGTATGGTCAGAAATTTTGCATGACGAAGCCAGTGGGGGGGGGGGGCAGTGCAGCTGAGGGTGGAGGAGATCCATTCTTGATGACATGATGCGTGCGTGACCTTTTCAGTTATGTGACACCCTGCACACATAAATTATCTTTTTCAGCATAAAGCCTGTTTGAGTTGGTGTTTTATAACCTAAAAACCTATTCCTGCATAAGCCTGTTGGGAGTTGGGAGGTCTTTCCTAACATGAGAGGTACTTTGATGTGGATCTGGAAAGGTGAGAGGCACTCAGGTATTCAGAAAGAACAGGATGTGCATAGGCAGGGCCACCGTTGGTGACAAATGGCTCCAAATAAATCTGCTCTCCCTGTATGTGCATGCTGCTTCTGTGTTGCTTATGTGTCCTGTGTCTTCTTCTCTTGAATCTGGACTTGGCTGGTGACTGCTGTGGCCAACAGAATACAGAGGAAGTGACATTCTTCATAAGGTCTGGCAGCTTCTACTTCTTCCCTTTTGGAGCCCTTGCTTTGTAAGATGTCCAGCATAATCTGCTAGAGGGAGAAGCCATACAGAAAAGGGGGTCAGAGAGGCCTCAGTGGGGGGCCCTGAGGTGCCAGATATCCAGTCCCTAGTCATTACCTTGGGTACACGCATGAGAGAACCCCAGTGAGACCCACAGAACTGGCTGGCTAGGCACCAGATTGGTGAGATAGAGTAAAATCGTTGCTGTTTTATGCACTAAGCTTTTCGTTACCTATTTCCCTTCCTCCATACACATTGTGCTACTCATAAAAAGTAAATCCTTCTAGGCAAATTACCAGAAGGCACCCCTCTGCCCAGGTTGGAGCACAGGTTGCCAGGACGCACATTCACAGGGGTGGCAGAGACCCAGCTGGATGTCGGCAGCCTCTGGCCCGAGTCTGGTAACATTTTGTATGCCCCAAAGCCAGTGCTTAGTAGTCTGGGGTAGGAAGGCGTGAAGGGAGGCCCACAGCAGCAGGTCAGTCTGCACCGGTTTTATCCACCACTTACCCTTGCTGGCCTTTTGTCTTGCCCTGCACTTGTCCAGTGTCCCCTGGCTCTACAGGACTGTGTTGACACTGCTGATCTCTTGACACGTGTTAGGTAATGGCCTCCCAAGGCCATGCTGGGAAGAGCTCAAACAGCCTTTGCCCCTTGACCTTTTCCTTGCTCTTCCAGCTCTCCTTTGCTCCAGCGACAGCTACCCATCTCCTATCTCTTCTAGCTCAGACTTCAGTGAGGGGTGTCTCACTTCTTTGTTATTGTTAGTTCCTGGGACTGGTGCCACACTCACTTCTTCACGGTTGATCTTCCAGGAAAGAGCCAGGAGCCCACCTTAGTTTGCCATGTAGGCGGACAGGTAGCTGTCCCTACTCCCTCACACCATGCCCCGCCACATGCTTCGCTAATGGATTATTATTAGCAGTCTGTTGGGTGTCTCTCTTGCCCCTGGTCTCTGAGCTCACTTGGGGCAGGGTGCGCCTGATTAATCTCTAGGCCTTGGCCCCAGCACAGGGCCTCCACCATCAATTAATGTGTCCTGATGCAAGCATCGTCAGTCAGCTCTGTCTTTCTCTGCTCACCTTCAATCACCCTTTGAATAGAATGTCTGGTTCTTCGAAGGCAGCCAAGGGCCCATTTATTCCAGCAAACTTGTCCCTTAATTTACTGGATTTAATGACGATTAATGGACCGACTCGAGTCATGAGTTAACTTTTTCTGCACATTTGAGGCAGGAAGAATTATGCGACTGTTCACGATGGACTGTCTCATCTTTAGGCAGATCAAGATACCGGCTAAGGTCACAAGTCTGAAAGCTTATCCCTATTTCCACGTGATTGACAGGCCCAACGAAAGAGAGAAAGATCGGGAAAACTGAGGGAAGACGGGAGATAAGAGCGGACAGTCCGAGACAGAAAAAGAGCTGGGTGAAAGACGGGGCGGCGTTAAGAGCAGAAAGACACGACGCGGCAAAAGAGCAGCGAGCAAAGCGGGAGGAGAGGCGGGAGCGCCGGCCGCGGAGCGCGCCGGGGCGGCTCACCGCCCCCAGCGCGGGGGTGAAGGGGCGGGGCCTGGGCAGCGGCGTGCGTGGAGCGACCCCCCCCCGGGGCCAAATGGTCGCGCCCGGCGGCGGCGGCCAATGGGCGGCCCGGATGTTGGAGCGGCGGCGGCGGTCGGGGCGCTCGCTGGCTGGGGGAGGCGGCTGCCGCCATGATGCTTGTTTGCTTTCAATGAAAACGAGGGGGGCGCGGAGGAGGAGGCGTCGGCGTCGGTGTCGGCGGCGTCGGCGGCGCGGAGGCGAAGGCGGCGGTGGGCGCAGCGAGGAGGGCGAGGCCGGCGGCCGAGAGGGCGGGAAGGCGTAGTGGCGGCCCTTCCGGGAGGCTGAGGCTGGCGGCCGACGCGGTGGCGCTCGAAGGGGGAACAAAGAGCGGCGGCTGAGGCGGCGGAGGAGCGGCGGCGACGGCGCTGCAGCAGCGGGCGGGACTGGTATGGTGTGTCCACAGGTCAGACCCCGCTGCACTCACAGGGAGGAGGCGGCGGCGGCAGGCAGCGTACCCCGAGAGGTAAGCGAGACGGACCCAGCCCCGGACGGCGCCGCTCCCCGCACCGCCACGCACGGGCCACGCTCGGTCGTGCCCTCGGGACCGGAGCGCGCGGGCGAGGGCAGAATGCCCGCAACCTGGCGGAGCTGGCGGGTGTTGGGGGCCCCGGACGCGCCGCGGTAGCGGTCCCGCCCCTTCCAGGGCCGCGCCTCCGCGCCCAGTCGGCGCGGGCGGGGGGCGTTGATTGACGGCGGGGGCGCGCGAGGGTCGGGGGCGCTCTGGCTCTGCCCCCCGAGGTGAGTCGGGGTCCGGGACTCGTGGCCAGGACGGGTGGCAACTTTGGAGGAGTGGTTTTGTGGGGTTGCTGCTGTGGAACTTCGCAGTCACTGCAGAGCGGGAAACCAGCTGCTCACCCCGTACTCCAAATGCATTTGCAGTTCAGTTTAAAGAGTTTTGGGGGGGCGATTGGGGGTTGGAATGACATGGTAAAAGACGCACTTAGCCCTAGATGAAGAGATTCATGGTTTTGCTAAGGACTCGAAGACAGTCCTTATTACGCGAAGCAGTTTTCGTCTGTAACTTCATCTCTCCTCTTTATTTCTAAACATCAGTCACTGTGCTCTTTGAAACTGTTTTCTCTGATTTTTTTTCGTCCACCTTCCCCAAACAGCCTGCTAATAACTGTAACCTTTTCTTTATAACTGCTACTGCTAATGACAACATTGTGAATGGATGTCTTGCTTGCCTTCTCTTGGACTTGTTACTGTGTTCAGCTGCCGTTGTTTAAATAATTTGCTTGTGTTCTTGTCCGTTTTCCAGGTGGAATGTCCCATTAGTGCTCGTGTGGAATCTTCTTGACTCTTATGTGTCTGGGGATTAAATTTTGGAGAGGCAAAGAGCAAATATGAGCAAGTGAAAAGTAAAATGGCGTGTAATAGCACTTTGTATTGTTCACAGTACAGGAGGCTGTAGGAACTGAGAGGGCTATTGATCAAGATTTTGAAAACTCTGTAATTGCTATCACAGCAGTTATCACAGTCTTTAGAATGTGATCATTTTTAGGATAAAAAGTGCTTAATATTTTTAGACCTATGGTCTAGTCCAGTCGCCTTGCTTCAAACGAAATATTTGAAAAGCTGCTGATGAGGAAACAGACCTAGAAAACTTAAAGCAGCTCGCCCCAGGGAGGTGGGAAGGACCAGGTTTTGTGTGAATGTACGCTCACATGGGGGTGTGGTGTAATTGCTGGAGATTAGTTTTTTTTGGAGGGTAAAGGGTGTTTTAATGGATGGGAGATGTTTGAGGTGGTTTGAGTCTGGTCAGTTGTCAGTAGGTGAACAAGATGGATATGGTGAAAAATGAGGATGTCACAGAAGACAGACATTTTCTTGTGAGACTCAGAACATTGACTCTGAACATCCATCCTGTGTGGTTTGGAAGGTGTCTTGATCGGTAGTAATGTAGATGAAGTTTCTTTGAATGCCTATTTGATTTGTAGGTATTTTCAGGTTTCTTAAATCTTGGTGGCAAAGTAAAATTAAAATTATTGGAAAATTTCAGACTATTTTCCTCTGAACAGGCATGAGGTTGGTTGTAGAACTTGGTCCTGACTTCAAATAAAGTCATTGTAGAAATTTGCCTAGTGTACCTGTAGTTGGTATTTATTTTGGTTGATCCGTAGGCATCCCACTGTACCTGTATTAGCCTTCTTGTATTCTTTAAAGTGTAAACCTTCGTCATAACATAGTGCAACAGAGGGATAATACACAGTCTCTTTCTGGAATACTGGAATAAATGGTCAAGGCTGCTCACAGCTATAGCCATTAGGCCAAGGGGACTGAGGGGACCAGTATCTTCAGGACACTTGTAACTTTCCCCTATGCAAGGTACACTGGTTGAGACGCTCTGCTTTTAAAGTGTTTATTACTTCAGAAAAGTCCAGGCACATTCAGCCAAGACCATGTATCTTAATGGAGAAAGGACTTAGGTTTGTGGGGATGCAGTGCTGTTTACATTTTTCTTTTAATTGGAACTTAATGTTATTTAGAAAAAAGTTCCAATTTTAACTTTCACATGCTTAGCTTCCACAAAATCCTCTACTGATGTACTTTTTTGTTTAACCTTACCTACCTACTTTATTTTAGGAAGGTAGCCATTACAGTGTGATTAATAAAGCATTCTGTGTGTGAAATTAAGAAATGCTGAGTAATTAAACTAAACTTTGCATCAGACTACAATGGAATGCACCCTATTTTGGTATTTGAATAAATAATCAGAGAGGAGATTATTTGCATCCAAGGTGGGGACTCAATGAGGCTGCATTAACCTTGCCCAACCCTGGGCTTTACCTCTCCTTCATCCATTTGTATTTTCTTGATAACCCAAGTTAGGTGTCAAGGAATAGTATATCAGGCCCTGAGAATTCAAAAATGAATACTACTCTGTTTCTACCTTCTTGTAGTCTCAGGCTTAGTAGGTAGGTGTACAAAAGGTTGTGGGAGAACAGAAGAGAGAATGATTCAGTCAGTGGAAAGTGTGGGAGCAGTTTACAGAAGTAACAGAATAGGTGTTTATCCAACTGGGGCAAAGGCGTCATTTCAAACAAGGTACAGTGGGCGTGTTGAGGTGCCAACTACTAGGGTAAGGCCACTGGTGAGGTGTTACTGGAACAGGGAGAGTGACTAGAGATGAGCCTGCAAAGGTGTGTCTGGCCTAGATTTTGAAGGACTGTGTTTACTCAGCTAAAAGTGAGATTTGTATCTTCATCCTATAGCAAAAGAGGGAGCCAAAATATTTTCAGCAGGAGAGCAAGGTGATTTAGAGATATCACTTTGGCATTGGTGTGGAGGGACTGAGTGGAGGCCCCACATGTAAAAAAAAGTCACATTTGAGATTGTGTGGGGCTAGTGACTCCAAATCTATTTTTAACTTGAATATAGTGTCTCTTGTGTCTTTGGCCCCTTGATAGTATGGACTTGAGGGCTCTGCCCAGCTGTCCTATAATACAGGGTAATTTAAAATCAAAATGTCAGGATGTTTTGGAAGAAGTTAAAAGCAATCAAAATAATAAAACCCATAGAACGGTACACTTGAAAGTTCAGGCATTGAGAACCCATCTTCTGAATTAGGCTTAGGCAGATTGTAGAGATTAAGCTGGAAAAATCAACCCTCTGCTCACCACACGTGAGAGTCACCAAGCCTAAAGGGTATGACTCTCCTAATGGTCTGTTGGAATATGGGCTGTGAACATTTTATGAAATCTGGGGGGAGGGCAGAGTTTTTGCTCCAGTAAATTATTACAGTTAGAATATTGAAACTTCTGTACAGCCTAAGAGCTCCTCATACAGCTGTTAATTTACATAATCAGTTATGCTATAAACATCACATGTATTCCTAAAAGCCACTATGGTATGCAGAATTGTGCATAAAAACTGCCGGCCTTACAGGGAAAAATGGGATTGGAGCACAACAAAAGCTTTGTCAGTGACTTAACTTTATGAGAAGGAACCTAATGAAAATGTAGTACAGTTTTAAACATGTGAAGTGGTTAAGGAATACTTAAGTCCTAGGGTAAATGTAGTACTTTGCCTTGAAAAAGACCTGTTTGGCTTGCGGAAATGGAAGTGGGCATAATGTGGAATTGCTGCTTGTGACTTATTATGAAGTGGTGACAGGCAGGTTACCTGAAATCAAATGGAATGTTACAACCACCCCAGACGACACGTGGTGAACTGATGCAGCTGGTAGGTGTTTGAGGTGTGTATTTTGTGTGTGTCTACAAAGCTCAGTTCAGCTGGGTGCAGTTTTAGTGTCTTTTGCAGACAAAATTGTACATAAGCAAATGGGAATTTTGCTTTATGACGCTGAAACAAATTCACATTTTCAGAACATGGGATTTAACAGAACTACTTATACTTGAATACTAGTACTAAAACTCAGTTCCAAAAATAGTCAGATGCCCATATGTCAGGTGCCATGTATAGACTTTGCTACCCTTGTGGGGCTTACAGTCTTTTGTCCTCAGTGGCTGTATAGTGGTGTAGAAAGACAAGTGAGCCAATGAAGCACTCACCAGGTTATATAGTAATGAGGAACATACAAAGTAGTTAGCACATGCTAAGAAAGGAGCGACTACTTTTGCTTGGGAAACTTGAGGGAATCTTCTCAGAGGTCTTAAAGCTGTTTTGAAGGGTGAATAGGGGTTTGTTGGGCTGTACTGTGAAATACAGGATGCAAGGATGTGAGGGACAAGAGAATTGGCCACAAAAACAAACACTTTGTGAGTAGTCTTAGGCTTTTGCTTAAAGTGTGGGATTTCCATTATATATAATGAGGATCCACTGAGAGTTGTTAGGTGGATAGGGTGGGGAAATTGTGTGTTTGACATACCTTTCAGGAGACAAACAGTAAAAATGTGGAGGTGGGATTAAAGGGGTCAGACTGGGGCCAGAGGCTCACTTACATCCTCTGTGAGAAGTCCAGGATATCAGCATAAGAGCTAGAAAAGCATAGAATAAACTTGATTGAAAGATTCCAAAACTGGGAGCAGATAAGCACTGCGTTATAAAATTAGGAAAGAGTTCAGGCCAGAACAGAAGTTCTTCAGCTTAGGGAACTGTTGATATGATTTGATTTGGAACATAGAGGATCCTAGAAGAGCAGATTTGGGCAAGAAAAGTGGAATAGTTTTGGTTCTCAGTTTGACACATGTGTTGGATATTTCAGGTGGATATGTCTAAAATAGGTATATGGACTAGAGAGTGGTTGGGGATTTTATAATTTGGTCATTATATAATTGGTGTTGGAAGTTAGGAGATCAGTCTGGAAGAATGTATGAACAAATGCTTTTCACCTTTTTTGAGGGGAGGTAGGGTCCCCATTTGAGAATCATGTGAGAATTATGGCCCCTGCAGAAGAGAATGAAAGTATATCATACACACACATGTGTGAAACTTACTCGTGGACCACAGGTCAGTAGAAAACAGAGAGAGGAGAGGACCAGAGGAGCCGTTAGGAATAGCCAGTGTTGCATTTTGGACAGGACTGCAGTGAAGTGGTTAAAGAGGTAGGAGAACAGGAGGGCGCAAAGTTAGAGGTGCTGGGAGAGGTAAGAGTGCCCAGCAAGACGAAGTTTTCATTGGTGACAAGTGGTGCCCAGTTTAGGGTAGGATGCTCTCAGAGCGGACTGATAGAATTTGGCCATGAGCGAATATAAATAGAATTATTTTTCCTGGAATCAGGAAAGTAAACATTGGATTGTAGGTTGGGCTGGGAACAAATGGGAGATTAAGATGAAAAAGTTATATAGACTGCTGTTTGGGAAAATTTAAAGTGGAGGAGAAGGAAAAAGGGTAATAGTTGAAAGAGGAGGAGACAGGGTTGAGAGAAAACAGGCACCCATGTTAGTTGCCAGCCTTCTGTTTCCTTTAAGTCCAAAACTTGGGAAATAAATTTCATATATATAGATACATATGTATACCTATCTATCTATACCTGTATATATATATATATATATATTAGATGTATATTTAAAACTTTTCCTTTATACATTGGTTGAAATGATTGATTTGTTCACATAAAATTGTTCTCTTTGGAATCTTTTGTAATTTCAAAAATGGGAAAGGAAATTTTTCCTCATTGGAAGTGGACATTACATGATGTAAAATCATAAATACTAGAACTTTCAGTCCTCAGTTACTAGAAGACTGAAATTTGTTTTCGTATTCCCTGTGCTAGGTTTGTACTTAACAAAGTTCATTTGAATATCTGTACACTTTTAAATGTAGAATAGTAGCAAAGAGGAAAATTAGGCAGAGTTATTTTCTTTCAAAGTTATTTGCTACAAACATAGACCTCACAAAGGGAACTTGTGGCGATCTAACAAAGCAGAAATTAGGCAGTGATCTTTGTATCCAAAGAGTATCACTGGTAATTCTCTAGATACATGGGGTGGTTGTATACAGATTTTTTTACCAGGCAGATTTTGAGTCGGGTAAGTGTGGGGAGACTGATGAAAAAATAAAAAAAGATATTGGTAGAGTCCCTGCTAATTAAAGTCCAAACAGAAACGATGGTTTATTGAAATTAAGTCAGAAGTATTATTTGCAGTCAGCTTTTGGGGGGGCAAAATTTTTTGTCCATAAGGTTGTTTATAGTTGTGTGTAAACATTGCAACATAATTAAACAGGACCTTAATGAAGGTGACTGCCATGGTTTAGACAAAGAGCTTCTTTCATACATTTTCATCTGAAATTGTTGAAATGAAATGCGTAGTTTATTTGGGACATCTAAAAGAATTGTCATTTGGTTTCTAATTTTAGGGAAACTAAGAAACTCAAACTTAGGGACTTGTAGTCACAAAAAGAAATACCTGTTGAGTGATGTGACAGGCACTGTGCTTTACATATGTTGTCATTTAATCCTTATACCAAAAGAGTGAGGTAGATACTTTATAAATGAGGAAACTTTTTTTGGCCTGAAAGATGAATGTAAACACACCCTTGCAGAGCTGGGACTTGATATCAGTCGATTTGACTTTACTTTGTGTTCTTAATGACACTGCTTGCTCCACTTCCCTCTTATCACCCTCTTGGTGCTGTGCCTTTCAGTGGGCCTTTGGCATGGATTTGAGAGTATAGGGAGACCCAAGTGCTGCCCTAAATTTGAAACCACTTACATTAGTGGCGATCATGTTGACATTATATCTAACTGGCAGAATCTTTATTAATATTTGTGATTCTCTTTTTGAAGATCAAAAAGCCTTATGAGAGCCCATGTAAATATACTATTCATGGTGAGGAAAAACCCAGTTTTAAAGCATTTCACTGTTTTAGGAAGAGACAGTCACATGCAGTCAAAAATCAGTGCAGAGTGGGACTCCCAATTGAACACAGTTGCCTTGGTCTTTCTGGGTCTTCTGAAACATCACTCAGGGGCTTCAGAACAGTATTCTAGTGTTGGTAAAGGCTCCTTGATGATTTGTTAAGTCAGCATTTCACGAATAATCTTTATTCTTGTTTTGGGAAAAAATGACTAGTGGGTCAAAACTGCTAGTACATTAGAGCCTCCCAAATGATTGTATCCATGAACCAGCAGCTAGGGTAAATGTTGAACATCTCAAAGGCCAAAGTTCCTACTAGGTATTGTAACTGGAATGTTATGATTCGTAAGAGAGGGAAGGGCAAATAGGTTATGAACAATCTCGCAAAAGATAAGAAAGGTAAATGAAAAGATTTCTATTGGCAGCCATCATTTGGTGCTGGAAATACAAACTAGATGGTTGTTGCTTTTCTCATGCTAAGGGAGCAAGCAGATTTAGGATTGATGGCATCCCTCTCCTTACCTTTTTGATCTTGGTGAGGTTTTACCAGAAATCATGGTTTTGACTTAATACCCTGCAAATTAGTGGACACTCAGCTTTTGCTGATAGAGCACAAATCTTGTCTGCTTTAATATGTTTTGCGCTATGCTTTAGACGTTAACATTTCTAGGCTAACTGGTTTTTGTATCTATTTTGAGTTGAAATTTGTAGGTGACCTATACTTGATGTGTCTTTATAGGTGTATTTAGAGCTAACTTACTGGAATGAATGAAATTGCTAATATTTGACTCTGTTTTTTACCTTCAGAATTGGTAGTTTCCTGTGGTGGTTGCAGTCACCCTGCGCTTCTCTCTGGCTGTATTATGTATTCTCTTGTGTTGTTGGGCACGTGCACGTGGTCAGAGTTGCGTTTTAATGGCAGTCTGGTAAACTTCCACATTGCCTGGCAGGGACCTGACACTGAACACAGACGGGTGCCCCAGTCTTCCCCTTTCGGAACTTAGTATTGGCCACATCTGCTACTCAGCTTTGTTTTTGGAGGAGTGTTTTATCATATAAAACTTTCTGTTTTTGCAGGGGTCTTATTGATTGGAAAATTTTAGTTAAACCAGTTTGGACTGAAATTTATTTTTGTTCTACTTGAGAAAAGGGTTTAAGGAAATTTGTATGAGTTTTCTGGGGGAGGAGGAGGTGACTACAGAAACTTTAAGTTCTTAGAAATACTACTAAGATATTATTTGCCTTTTTTCATTTTCATTCTCTTATGAGTATACAGTACTTTCATTCTCTTACGAGTATACAGAGTTTTCCAGAGGCTAGCAAATGATATGTGATACTTGATCAGATTGAATTCAAAGGAGATACGTGAATTCAGCTGTCCTCTAGTATGTCAGACATTAAACAGATTTCCAAAAAAGGAAGAAAGTGTCACTAATTGTGAAATTTTACTTTGTTTTTGAAAAACAGTTTTCATAAAAATGCTGTTTATTAACGTGAGGTAGCTTTATTATATTTATTGAATTACTATTTTAAAATTTCTAACTTCTGGTATGGCAAATATTGACAGATATAACCCACATCAGTGAAAGTTCTCCTGAGATGATAGTGTTGAGCATAAAATAGGTTCTTTTATGCTGTCTTTGATTATTAGGCAGAGTTTGGGAGTGGAGTGTAGCTTGGAAGATGGTACATCTGAGAAGGAAACTAGAAGGTTCATGGTCTCAGTAACATAATATTTGGAGAATGAATGTGACATCTTGGCTTTATCTGTGACAGAATTCTAGTTGTGTGAGACAGTAATGTCGTAGACTACAGCTTTGTGGCAACATTAGTCTCAGGTTCAAATCCCAACTCTACTACTTAACAAGTGTGTGTAACCTTTGACAAGTTATAAACCCTGCGTCTCAGTTTCTTTATTTAAAGTGAAATGGGAATAACAGCTACCTTATGGGTTGCTATGAGTATTAAATTGAGATAATAGAGGTAAATTATTGCATAGCCACTTGGCAGCACAGTCTTTTGGATCAAACAAGTTAAAATCACAGTTGTGCCTCTAGTATCTCTGTGATCTCAGACAGGTTACTCATTCTCAGGACTTCCCTGTCTTTGTGTAAGAATACTAGTATTTACTTGCAGGAGTCTTGAGGGTTAAATGAAATATTGCTTGTGAAGGACCTCATAAATGTTAGCTGTCTTGTGCTCAGCACAGAATGTGGCAGGTGGGTGTTCAGCAGTTTTGCCATTACCCCCAGGTGTTTGAGGTTTGCTATTATTTTGCCTTAGCATGTCACTAAGATTATGTTTGTACAGTTTGACCTCTACGTTTATACCTTGTTTCTTATTCCAGGCTGTTGGAGAACCAATATTGTCAGTTTTGGGTTACTGTGGTCCTTTCTGTCTGGTTTCTCTAGATTTTTTTGCCTTCATGATTAGAAACATAGGTGTTAGTTTTTCTTATTCCTGGTAAGATGGCATTTCCTCTTTGCCTCTGTTAGTGCATGTGTCTTTTACAAAATGTTTGCTTTTTTTGCTATCAGCTTCTCTCTTTGAATTCTTGTAAGTATTCAGACTTTGTACTTATTATTTGCCAGGCTCTGGAGATGTGAAATATTTTAAATAGTGCAAGGAACTATATTAGACTAAGTAAGACATGTCTTTAAAAATTGATGGTGGTTAAAGATTAGTGGGTTAAAGATCACAGCGGTAGAAATACCTTCAAAGTTCAGAATAGCTTGGAACAGAGAATGATGAACTCTCCTGTGTTTGGGAGGGATAGGGAACAACCTTTCTGAAGTTGGCTATCTGAGTTGGCATTTGAAGGATGACTAGAATCCCTAAGGTGTCAGAGGAGAGATGGTATTTCAGGCAGAGGCAATAGCATAGGGTAAAGCATGGAGGTTTGTAAGAGGTAAGTGGGAATTGGGGAGACCCAGATGATGAGATAGGAGAAGCACACCGGAGTCAGGTTATAAAACCACCTAATTTATTTCTTAAGTGAGCCTGAGTTTCGGTTTAGTTCCACACATATTTGAAACTTTTGTGTCAGGTACAGTGGCAGAATCCAAGGGTACAAAGATGGAGATGTGGTTGCAGGACCCTGAGGTGTAAGTACTTGTGTTTTTAGGAGGGTGCTTTGGACAGGAGCCAGGGTGCATTAGAGTAGGGGAGAGCAGAAGGGAGAATGTGGGTCTGAGACAGTTGGAGTAGCTCATAGCTTGAGTAAGAGCCCAGGGAATTAAGGTTGAGAGGATGAGAGAAAGATTTAGGAAATAAAATGGCCTTGAACTAGAGACTGAATATGAGGGCTGAGATTAGACGAGGAAGAGTCGAGGATAATGCTCCTATTTCTGGCATCGAAAACTGGGTGGAGAACATGGGAGGAAGGGTGGGTTTAAAGACAAAGATGACAGTTTCATTTTTAAGGAGATCTTTTTGGTACCTTGCTGATTTTGCTAGCTGTTTATTCTGTCCTTCCTGTGCAGTTCCATTGCTTGCTTAGAGAGATTATCATGAGTTTTAAAATACCTGCCTGAGTATCATTGTCTGTAATAGTAACTCTAAAATCCATAGATCCACAGGTAGTATTTAAGTTTTGCTTCTTAGGGAAGAGTAGTCATCATTTGCAGAGGTTCTTTTTATGCTTGTTTGTTTTGCCACAGGGGTACTAGTGGTAAACTAGCTGCCAGTAAGGACAGCTCCTGAATGAGGTTTGTTGTTTCTATAATGGAATGCGGATAGAAAAGGGAGAAAACAAATGTGATGATCTTGAGAGTCTGGATGATTTGGGTTTAAAGTGAGATGTGGAAGTACCTTAACTCAATTGAGGCTATAAAAAAGACTTAGGAATGTAGTCCCTGGGAGCCACATGGTGAGATTTAGAGCAGTCACATAACAGCTTTAATTTGCCAGATTCAACTAATGTTTAATTTGTAGAATTCAGCTAATATTCCCAGCAAAAACAGGAGGTGAATAAAAAATATGGTGGACCTGGCATCTCAACCATAATTAATTTCACATTTAAAATTACAGAATATTTTCATATTTTATAAAAAGTTTCAAGTTTATTTTGTTTATATGAGATTTCAAATGTCTTATGTGTCTTGTTGGAAACAATATAGCTTAGTGTTGTCACACAAAGTTCCTAATATACCTTTGAATCATCATTTGGATTGTAGTTAAAGAGGGAGTAACCTTTTTTCCCTCTGGTATTAGAATAGTGACTAGGTGTTTTTATAACAGTGGGAAATAGAAAGGTTATTTTTTATTCATGTTATAATTTCCTTTCTTTGGCTATTTCCTTTTCCATTTTAAAATACCACCATTTTCCTTCTTCCCTTTCCATCAAAAGCATGGCTCAGAACTAATTTTAATTTCTCTTACTTGATTTTGAAATTTATAAACTTTTTGATAGAGCTGTCAGTGCACTCTCACAGTAGAGTATAGATATAATGGGCTGTGATTAAATTTAGCATGGGTTATTGGAAACATGAGTTACAGTGTATTTCTGTTTACTGAAAGCCAGGGATTTCAGATTGGTCTTTGAAGAACATACAGACTATTTTTTCTAGTTTTACTTTGTGGAAGGCATTCATGGTTTTAGTGCTTTGGGAAAACAGTCTGTTACCAGTTTGTGATGCACTGTGAAGGCCTGGGTGAGGGTGTGGGTAGGAGATAGTATTTGTCCTAAGCTTTGAAGTATGGATAGAGTTTTAGTGCTATATGATATAACTAATGGCATGGAGATAGGGAAATGTGATCCATATTTGAAGGATGGCAATTTGTCAGTTGCATTAAAACACAGAGAAAGTCTTAGACAAAAGTCTAGAAAGGTAGAATATCTTGAATTCTAAACTGTAAGTTTAAATTTGTTTTCTAAACAGTAGACAGTAAGCTGGGTAGGATGGGGGTTGGGGGAGAAAGGATACCATAGAACAAGCTTTAAAGCTGATAGAGGACCAGAAATCATACCAGATAACACTTTCAATTCTTTAGTTAGAAGTCTGCCTCTACAAAGGATGGTTCTTTTTCCTGAATTTTGCAGTGTAATTAGAACTTGGCTTTTAGGAATAATAGTTTGAGAGTGGTATGTAGGTTAATTGTAATCTTAAAGGCATAAATACCAATTATAAGATACCTTTAAATTAGTTGAAAAAATGGGAAATAAAGTCCTGAATTAGAGTGATGTCTGTCAAGAAAGGATTGTTGTATGATTACATGTTGGTGAGATGTTTGCTCCCACAGTAGATTAAGATTGAGATCATTTATTTCTTTTTTTATTCTTGGTACCTGGTAGGGTCCTTGGCACATAGAAGGTGCTTAGTAAATATTTATTAAATGAATGATTCTGAAAGGAAAGCTCCCTTAAGGAAGCATGGTTCGGGTGTATTGAATTGCTTTTGGGTTTCTCTTCTGTGAAAACCTGATTCTGGGTCATGAAGGGAAGAATGTCTTGACCAGTTTATGAGTGCAATGTGCAAGGCCTTGTGGAAGACACTGGTAGATACAGACTGGGTGGTAGATGCTATAGCCATTGTGTGGTGTGCAGAGGAGGGGACAGTGAACTTGTGCCTTTGTGAGGAAAGGCTTACAGAGGCTCTAACATGTAACCTGTGTTGCTGTGAAGGGTGAAGAGTAGTTTAGGGTGAAGGCTGCCCTTCAAGGGATTACCATGTTTTGAAAGACTGTCTTAGAAATAAGTTTCTCTAAGACTTTATAGGATGGCATGTCTGTAAGTGGTTGAAGCTGAGCGAGAGTATTGACTAAGTGCCAACTTTGAGGTTTGGACTTTAGGCAGCAGAAAGGGCCATCTTAAGGTTTTTAAGGAGGAGAATAACAAGATCAGGCATCTTTCAGAAGATGGATGTGGAGGAGGTTGTTTAATAGTTGAAGCTGAGAAACAAGGGGGGTCTAAATTAACTTCAGTAGTAGTGAAAATGGGAAGACAGGTTTAGAAATCCTGATGACGTTAAAACTCAAGTTTCATGAAAAATTGGATTGGAAGAAGTGAATTTTGGCACCAAGGTTAATGTCACTGCGTTTTCAAATACGTCTTACCTTGTTCCTCTGAGAGGAGCCTGATGAGTCAAACTAAAAGTGTCTTTGACACAACTCTCTCTCTACCTGCTACCCTCCCTTCCTTTCCTCCTCTCCTTTTTTCTCCTTCATGTTTGGCAAAGAAGTAAAGCACAAAAAATGGAGGAGAAAATATAAAAAGCACGTAAGAGAAAAGAGAGATGTTAAATTTAGGATTTTATCTTGTCAGTGGAGATTGGCCATAACTCAACCTCATTTTCCTTGAAAAAAATCTGGCCAATACAATTAAATTATTTAACTTCAGAGTGCCTTTTAACAAGAAACACCTTTTTTTGTACATGGCCAAAGTAACATGATCACATAATTATTCATTAATATTTTAAATATGAACTAAGTATTAAAAGTTTCTCCAACTGTCCACAAAATGTCCTTTATTCCTGACTTGTAGATCCTATACAGGGACCATTCATTGTATCTGATTATATCCTAATACTCTTCAAATCTAAAATAGTCCTGACAGCAGCTTGTTGAAGGAAGCAGACCAGTTACCCTGCAGAAAGTCCTGCATTCTCATTTTGCCCACTTGCCGATTCCTCTAGTTCTTAATCAGGATAAACATTCTTTATGTGTACTTCGTATTCCTGTCACATTGAGAGACCAGTATCTGGTTCTTCTCCCATTTGTGTTGCAAAGATTGGTGAAGAACGTAACAATTTATTCCTCCTTTGAACATTTTCTATTTTAGAATCTCAAAACAATCTGGGTGGTGGTGTTACCTTAGCATTATGCCAGTGCCAGTGATTCATCTAATGGTTTTAACCCAGTTTATAATCCTTGCCTAAAAAAAGCTTCATCAAGAATTACAAAATGGTAGTCTTTTTTTGTAATCCTTTCATTCTTCATTTATTAGTTGTCATTTTTTGGTAAAGTAGGACTTTTCCTTCAATTGGGGGTCTTTGACTACTCTGAGATGTGTACATACTGAAAGGATAAACACTTGAATCTTTCTTTTTGGTTACCAATTTTCTTAGTTTATGTCTGCCTCAAATGGTGGCTGACGTGTGCCTTTGGCCCTGCCCCACTCTTGCTTTCTTCTCGCCTTGATTCCTGGCAGTAGTTTCCTCTGCTATTAAACCATCTTTTATTTTATTTCCAGCTCTGTTTTCTGCAGCACAGATGATGATCATGTTACCCATAGATTTTTATTGATTCACTGTATTTCATTCCATTATAATTATGATTATTTTTGCTCAAATTGGCACATTCTGGACAGTGAGGACCCCTTCTAGCTGGCTCCTGTATCAAGTAGAGGTGACACAATGACCACATTAGACTTAGCGTTTGGGCACTAAAAGATGTCCCAGGCTCGTTTTATACATTTCTTGCCCCAGACTTGTAACTGGCCATTTCACAAAAGACACTGCTTTCCTGGTATTAGAGATCAAAATTGAGGGGTAGGAGTGCTGTTACTACAAAGGCAACGTTGCTTCTACAAGTCTGAGGTCAGTGGATACTTAGAAACCAATTAAAAATCATGAGTTTGTATTGTATTCTCAGGTCAGTTTTAGTATTAGCATTGTCATTTAATTTCCATGATTTATAAATGTTTTCTTACCTTGACAAACCTAGTTCCTAACATTAACAAAGTACTTGCTTCATTCTGCCATGTAAAGTAAATAATTCAGTATAACATCAGTAGTTAACATTCTTTCCACAGTGGCATGATTCCCATAGTATGGCTGGCACAATGACTTACTTAATCATACATTCCTATTGGTAGTTATTTAGGTTGTTGGCATTCTTTAAAAATCATAAACAATGCTCCAGTGAGTAATTATTCAGAAGTCCCTGGGTTTTAGCTTCGTAATTGCTTGTCTGAAAGCACCTTTTTGTTTGTCCTTACAATTGGCCAAGTGTGAGTATAGAATATTTTTTAGTTGAAGTAAAAGTTACATAAAATGATATTTCTAGCCCTTAAATGTACAGTTTGAGTTTTGATAAACGTACCAATGTAAGTCATAACTCATTTAATAATATTTTCATCATTCCCATAAGGGCAGCCATTGTTACCACTATAAATTCATGTAAATGGAATCTCTCTTAGATCTTTTTCATTCAGTTTAATGTTAGAGATTCATCTATATATGTGTATGTATCAGTAGTTCATTTTTTATCACTCAGTAGTGTACTGAGTAGTATTTTATTGCTGAGTTGATAAGGATGTGTCCCAGTGTGATTATCCTTTCACTGTTGATGGACATTTGGGTTGTTTTCAGGTTTTGGCAATTTTGAATAAAGATGTTATGAGCATTTATAGAAATGTGTTTTCATGGACATTTTAATTTCTCCTGGGTGCACAGCTAGGGGTAGATGTGCTGAGTTACAGGGTAGGTAACTGCTGTCTTAGACATTAATCAGTTCTTTGCCTTTCTTTTGTTTTTCTGTAAAACATGTTTTATTATGTGCTTTGTGTTAGTGGGAATCACGCTTACATGTTCTTCTGTGATTTGCCTTTTGTGCCTCAACCTTGTTTTAGAGATTCTAATATCCAGATACTTATTTTTTTCTCAGCTTTGCACTCTACCTTTTGCCTTAATTTTTCTTGTCCCATACTAGGCTCCTTTATTTGTGGTTTTTGTTTATGAGTTTCATGTTCTCTTTAACTTCTTTAAGCATGAGAAGCCTTTTTGTGAAAATATTTTTCAATTTCTGTAGTATTTCTTTGTTTTTTGTTTTTTATTTTTTTTGTAATAGTGGTTTTTTATAGTCATTATGCTGTGTGTTCATTTAACTTAGGTTTGACATTGGCCACTCTGTTGCTTTTTATTCAGATATGTATGGGTGGGTTCTTAGGCACCTCTCTTGGCTTCCCAATTCATTTTGAAGGTCAACTATTGATGGGATGGAGGAGAGGCAGGCTGTGGCACCTGTTACCTGTGGGCAATTATGATTGGTGGATTTCAGTTACCAGTTGGTGGGCTTTGTGATTACACATCCTTTTTTCATGCAGTGCCTTCAAATATTTGATAGTCCCCAGTTTTGACTCAGCATGTTTGTTTCCTGACAGAAAAATAGACCAGAGGCTCCTATTTTATGTCCCTGTCTGCAGCATCTATTTCTTTTCACTCCCAGCAAGAGGATGGTTAAAGTAGATTTAATTGAAGGGCTCTAAGAAACTAAATCTATTTGGGGCCATGGGTCAGGGGGATATAACTTTTTACACAGGGCCTTTGTGGACATTGACATTCTATTTTGCTCTTTTCGTTGTTCTTGCCTTATTTGTTTTCTTTTTACTTTAAATTCTTTTAAATCCCTTATAACTACTCCATATGATTCCTGTCTCTGCTCCTCACTGAACCAAAACAGTACACACACACACACACACACATTTCTGGGATACACCCCATTTCTGTAATTGAGGGGGTTAGAGACTGGATTCCTGAATTTCCTTCCCTTCTAAAAGGCAGTTTTTTGAAGATTATGGTATGAGGTTAGGCCACCCTTAGTTTAAATGTTTGGATAGTCTTTTTTTCACTGTGTTATGGTTTGTAGTTCTGCTTTGCAACACTCACTTTCCCAGGACAGTCATAGTTCTGTATTTTTAAGCCATAACCTAAAATGTCTAATTATGGAAGCATATCTTGCTATGCTAGTAAGTGATGTGCTATGTTTCTTTAAGGTAAATAATTATTCTAAAATGATGAAAAACTGTTCCTTTCATCAACAGAACAGGATGGATTTTATGCTGCCAGGATCAGTAGTGGTGTCTGGTATTGGATTGGAGGAGTAGGAGATTGACTGAATTGTGCTGTATACCTGCTGATTCTCGCCTAGCTGTTTCGTTTTGTTTTTTCTTTTTGAGTCTTTTGTAATTCTTCTCGAATAGTTTTTAAGTCTGTTTTGGAAACCTTTTTTTTTTTTTTAGATAATAACCTGCAGTGGCATACTGTATTTTTTAGAGAGCAAGATCTGCTTGTACATAATTACAAAGCCTTGGGGAAAAATCTTAATTGTATGTTTTTTTAAGTCCTTTTCTCTGCCTGGTCTCCCATGTTGTGTTTTTTTGGCCTCCCAGAAAAATGAGTGGGGTTGCTCGGTGGGCAGAAGTGCTTTTCTGCTGCTCCTTGAAAGAACTTGACTGTCCAATCTGCAATCATTTCTTTTTTTTCTGTTGTATTCCACCCTGTTGCACCCTGCCCCCCCTACCTCCTTCCTAATCCTTACCCTTAGGGATTTGGGAAATAGAGATCTCATGCTCTCAAGTTTAGTGTAATGAGGTATTAAATTTTAAGACAACCCATCTCATGTTATGAAAACCCAGAAAAAGTGGTTGGCTGCCTAGGACATTAGATGGAATGACCCGAGATCTGGGCCTGATTTTCAGATTTCTTAGTTCAGTAATACTTTTATCAATTCTCTGAAGTGTGAGCAAACTCTGGGCATTGGTTTACACTAACCAGACTCACATGATGGTAAATCAGACTTCTGAACTTTCACTAAGAAGTCAAACGATTGATAATTAATAGGATCAAAACACTAACCTCAGCTGGACAGAGCAGTTTCTTAACATGATTAAATTCCATTTGCAAAAGACAATAAAGATCTGAGAGTTGTTTTGTAAGTAGAATCTGGTCAGAATAATGGCATTTGGGTGATGTTAATAGCTCTTGTCATCAAGCTCTGGTACCCTACACAACGTTTTATATTTTCTAGATAGTTATGGGTATATTCCTATTATTCAGAAGGGGCACTTACCTCATCAGACTGTTCTCTAGACAGAATAGGAATAGTTCTTGACTCTGTTGCTCTCTGTTAGGCTTTCTGTGTCTGTCTAAAGTCTTCAGTCATTAGTATTTCTGTTTTGAAGAAATTAACATATGCAAGAACAGTTTATCAGTAATATTTCACAAACAACAAAATAGATACACTATTTCTTTTGCAGATGATTATTTCACCATTTATATTCCTGATTTTCTCAAGCTGCTTTTTAGGATTACTTACTTCCTCTTGTATTTTGACTACATGGTCTAAACCCACTTCTGTGTTTTAAAAAGAGCTCTACTTCCCATCACTAGGAAGGCAGCACAGCATAATCAAAGTAGCTTTAACTTTCTTCCGATTTTTTTTTTGTATTATGGAAACATATACACACAATTTACAATCTTAACCATTTTTTAGTGTAATGTTCAGTGGTATTACATACATTCTTAAGGTGGTGCAATCACCACCATCATTCACCTCAGTAATTCCTGTTGTAAAACTGAAGCCCCGTGCCCTTTCAGCACTCTGTCTCCCCTCTCCTAGCCCCTGCAACCACCACTCTACTTTGTCTCTATTTGTTACTGTGGGTGCCTCACATAAGTGAAATCACACAGTATTGTCTTTTTGTTACTGATTTCACTGAGAAGGTAGCTTAACTTTTAATCAGATGCATTCAAAGCCTGATTCTGCTTCTTCCCGGCCTTGTAACAATGGTTAAATTGCTTAAACTTCTAAGGGCTTCAGGTTTCTATTAGCAAAATGGAGTTAATTCCATTTCTGCCGGAAGAACTAGCAAATGAGTAAGTCTGGAGACATGAGAGGAAAACCCAGAGAAAAGATACCCTGGAAGCCAAGTGAAATAAATGTTTCTAGAGGGAGTGATCATCTATGTCAAACACTAATCATAGGACAAGTAAGATGAGGTACAAGAAATGAACATTGGGTGTAGCAACGAGAGGTCACAGGTTTTCTTCTTGACAGTTTTTGGTGGAATGTTAAAAGCATGTTGAATGGAATGGGTTTAGTTGAGAGAAGAGGACTAGGAGACAGAGTGTATACAGTTCATTTGAGGACTTTTCTTGTAAAAAGAGAGGAAAAAATGTAACAAGTGGGAAATGGAATCAAGAGTTTTTTAACAGTGGAAATAATACCGTGTGTACATGTACTGAAAGTACAAATCCAGTATAGAGGGAACATTTGATATAGGAACGAAAGGAGAGAATTGCCAAGTAATGGCCTTAACTAGGCAAGGTGATGGGGTGAAAGTAGGTGCCGAGAGAGCAGGCAGTCAAGGAGAGTATAGACAGGTAGAGGTGGGAGTTCACAGAAAGGCCTTTTCTGCTGTTTGCTGTTTCAGCGAGAAAATAGAAGAGGGAAGATGCAAGGGTTTGAAGAGAGAATTCATGTAAGAGAAGGGACTAGGAGAACTTACAGTAATTTCTGAGTGGCATGAGGAATGTGTTGGAGGTAAGTGATTGCTGACCGGCTCACTTTAAATCCACATGGTGGAAGGTTTTTCTCCAGCTGTGTTTAGCTGTGTAGGTATCTACCCAGAGTAGGTGGAGAGGTAGTTAAAGTGGATTATGGTTCATCCATATGAATAAGGTGAAGTGGGGCAGGGCAAGGACTTTGGGGGAATATGGAAGGGAATGAAATTTATTTCATCTAGATTTCGAATGTGTCTTTAACAGATAAAAACTAAAAAAAGCAACCACAAGTGAAATTAACAGTAATCCTTTAATATTATCTTATATTTAGTTCTTCAATTTGTCTGAACATCAAAAATGTATTTCTACACTTGATTTGTTCATATCGGACCCCAACAGGGTCTGTACATTGCCTTTGATTGCTGTGCCTCATCAGTCATTTAATCCACATAAATTTCCTTTCACTCCCCTTTTTTCATATCATTCATTTGTTGAAGAAATCCAATCTTTTGTCATGTGGAGCCTTCCATATTCTGCATCTGGCTTACTGTACTCTTGTGTTATTTTTTAAAAATGAAAAAATTAATTGTAAAATACAATAAAAATTACTGTCTTAACCATTTTTAAGTCTATGGTTATAGAATGAAGTATATTCACATTGTATGTTGTATTATTTATTTATTTATTTTCTATAACTTTTTAAAAAAATTTTATTTTGGTATCATTAATCTATAATTACATGAAGGACATTATATTTACTAGGCTCCCCCCTTCACCAAGTCCCCCCCACATCCCTGTTCACAGTCACTGTCCATCAACACAGTAAGATGCTGTAAAATCACTACTTGTCACCAAGTTCACAGTCACTGTCCATCAACATAGTAAAATGCTGTAAATTCACTACTTGTCTTCTCTGTGTTGCACAGCCCTCCCTGTGCCCCCCCAACACTATACATGCTAATCGTAATGCCCCCTTTCTTTTTTTCCCGCCCTTATCCAGCCCTTCCCACCCGTCCTCCCCAGTCCCTTTCCCTTTGGTAACTATTAGTCCATTCTTGGGTTCTGTGCTTCTGCTGCTGTTTTGTTCCTTCAGTTTTCTTTTGTTCTTATACTCCACATATGAGTGAAATCATTTGGTACTTGTCTTTCTCCACCTGGCTTATTTCACTGAGCATAATACCCTCTAGCTCCATCCATGTTGTTGCAAATGGTAGGATTTGGTTTCTTCTTATGGCTGAGTAATATTCCATTGTGTATATGTACCACATCTTCTTTATCCATTCATCTACTGATGGACACTTAGGTTGCTTCCTTATCTTGGCTATTGTAAATAGTGCAGCAATAATGTATGTTGTATTATTTTTAACATGTTTCTCTATCTCCCGTATTTGTGTAAACTGTTACCAGATCTAGAGAGGCTTGAGTTGAGTCAGGTTCAGTTTTTAATTTTTAATGTTTTTGAATGACGGGACAAGGATTGTACATAGTGTTTACAAATAGGTCTAGTTGTCCTGCTGATGAGATTGATCAGAGGGTTGAGGTCTTAAAACCTGATGTATCCATTTAAAATTTTTCCATTGGATTTTTTTCCACTTAATGATATATTAACCATTGAGGATCATTACTGAGATCACTTTTTTCATTAGGGGTTGTGAAATTAGAAATAATTTTCTAATTATTGTTAATTCACTGCATTTATTAGCTGGAATTCTGTTAATAATCCACTTTCTAGTTTCTGCCAGAAATGTAGGATAAATGCTTGACTCTTTCCCTTTCCCCAATTTTCAGGTGACTGAGTTTTTTTTTTTTTTTTAATTTATTTCAAGCTCTGAATTCATACAGTTTACAATAACTGGTAGTCATTCTTCTGGTGCTTTATCTGTGCCAGTGGGAGCCTCTTCACGCTGGCTCCTGTGTCCTCCACAGGCGCAGAGTTTTTGTTAACAGTGTCCAGGCTTATTTTATATCTTTCTGATCTTGGAGCTGAAATCCTCCATTTCTCCAAGATGCTCCTAGTTCTTTTAAGTGGGAAATGGTAGTTGGAGATCAAAATATGGGTGTTTACTTTTAAAATAGATGTTATTTTGGTTACTTTATTCTTCAGAATACTGATTGGTTTCTTCTCTTAATTCAACAGGCATGCCCAAAGAAAAATACGAGCCCCCTGACCCTCGGAGGATGTACACAATTATGTCCTCTGAGGAAGCAGCAAACGGAAAGAAATCATATTGGGCAGAGCTTGAAATAAGTGGTAAGACATGCAAGCATAAATTTATGGTATGGAAATTAAGATATGGTAGAAAATTAAGCTTTTTAATGCCAGTTCACAAAAGAAACAATCTGTTTTTACCAGTGCTGATTTATCTTAGAAGCATGAAGGCTCAGTGGAAAGAACATGCTTCAAGTCAGAGTTTAAAACCCATCCATTGCTGCTTCACTCATTATCAGTGTCCTTTATAAAATGGGGATGATGCTAAGGTTGAAGTGAAAATAACCTGTGAAATGTCTGTTTCACAAAGGTTTGCTTAACTCTCTGATGAAGTAGAATTGAACTTCTGCATAAACAAATTACACATTTCCAGTAGGGTGGAAAATGTCTCTTTTAGTAAAGCTTTTGGGATAGATTTGTTTCTCCTTATTTTCTTCATTTGCTTCTTAGTCTGAGAACAGATGTATTCAGAAACACAAAATCTTAAGAGTTAGAAGCGGATTCCAAGTTCCCTTCTTCCATTAAACAATCCAGACATTTTCAAAGAATGTGTGAGCCCTCAGATCTACAGAGGATATCCCAGCATCCTGGCCAGTGGGCACGCAACCTCTCTCTTAGTACATCAAAGCTGGTGAAGGGACTTTATTATTTCTCAAGGCACCATGCCTCCCCATACTTTACTTCAAGTTTGTCTGGATTTTTGCCTTCTGAAATAATAGAGTAAGTTTTTTCTTCTTTCACCTGACTGCCCTTGATTTTTGTTTTTTAAAATTTAATGCAGCCAACATTGAGCACATGCTACTTGTAAAATATTTTTCCTGGTGCTGTACTAGGCATGTGAAATACATATATATGAAAAAAACATGGTCCCTGTCATTCTGGAGATTAGGGCATGTTAGGGAGTGAAAAGAAGGGAGTGTACTAGTATAAATAACTCATAGAAAGAATATGACTGCCAGGTCTAGGTAGGAGAGTACTTACAGGAAGCAAAAAGGAAGTAATGATAATAGCATTCCTCCCTTGTCAGCTCAGAATTCTGGTTAACCTATTAAATAAACCTAAATGCCCTCCTCTGCAGCCGTAGTAGGGGTCAGTACCTCTATGGGTCTCTGCTGTTTTCTCTCCTGATTTTTAGAGTGATTTCAAGGCCTTGCTTTTAGGGAAGTCTCCTCTTTGTTACAACATCAGGGAAGGTACTCACTCAGGTCAGTGAGATTTTATCTCTGAGGTTAAGGAGAGTCTCCAGTCTCCTCCCTCTACCTCATGTTGGGAACTTGTGGTAATTTTGAGTCACTGTTACCTGCTTACTCTGAACTGTGGGAAGAAATCTGTATTCAGGATTTGAAGGAAGAGGGCAGATTCTGTAATGTTCTTAACAAGTAGCCTTATCTTTACCAAGTATCAAAGAGGATAAATATTGGTTGAATAGGTCTCTGAAACAGGACCTTGTAATTAACAAAGACACTATCAGGAGAGTGACTTTATAGTCTTAATCAGTTCTTAGTACATAAGCTCCTACGTCAGAAGTTGTCAGGGCTGAATTTGTTTCTTACTAAACAGTTATTTCATGTTTATACTTCAGAATCAGTTCCTTAGGATTCTTTGATATGAGTTCTGGGTCATTGAATCCTGGACCTCATAGGCTCCTCTGGTTCCTGGGGGGATGAGTGGTGAGTTCCTTGTGCCATTTAGGGTTACCAGTTAAGTCAAATGACTGTTACATTTACCTTTTAAAGAAAGCCTGTCTTACTGTAAAATGAAACAGATAAAGAAAACCACACAGAGAAATATGTTAATGAATTATTATAACACCAAAAGCCTTGTAACCACTGCCCCAGGTCAAAATTTGGAGCATTTTACCCCAGAGTCCCCTCCAGATGCCACAGCCAATCACAGTCCCCTTCCTGCCCCCAAAAGCAACCCTTATCCTGACTTTTACAGTAATCACTTCCTTTGTTTTCTTTTGGTTTAAACACCAAATTTTGTATGTCTATGCATACATAATTCAGTTCCCTGTCCTTTTTTTATTTGTTACATCTTAATATATGGGTTCCCCCTCCATTCTTTTATTTTCCTTACGATTCATTTGCTGAATCTTGGTGGTTCAACTGTTTGTTGTTCCCCACAGTCTGTATTTTGCTGCCTGACACTCAGGCAGCTCAGTGCATTTCTCCTTGTCTCCTGCAGATACACACAGCTGGGTGCGGAGACTCGCTGGACTCGCCTGTGAGTCTCTTGTCAGGGCAGCAGGGCGTGTGCAGGAGGCTGAAGGCCTTCTGTACCACTGATGTTCAGTGCCTGGGCTGTTAATTATCTGAGGGTTGCAAAATAGTGGTACCCAAATTCTGTCATTTCTTTTTCTACATTTTTTTCTGTCATTCCTTGAGCTACATCTATAAAGAGATGCTTTCCATCATTTACTTGATCACCAAATGTACGATTTATGTAGGAAAGGCAGAAAAGAATGCTTGTTTCTTTCTTTTTATTTGCTAGTTTTCAAGATAAACTATTGTCCTTCAAGGCTGCCCAGTTAAGTGTTTTTAAAATATCATTAAGTAGCATATTTAAACATTTGGATTTCAAACATGTCATGAGTTATAATAATTACTCTTATTTTGGTGCTTAAGTTATCTGGTTGTGGGATCATGTGGAGAGCTTTTGATACAACCCTACTTGTCTTTGGTAGTTTCTCTGTTATCTAGTATGGCAAGATTTTCTTGGCTCGTCTTGTAGATTTCTTTCTGTAATGCTTCAAACCTGGAAAATGTCATTTTTCCCAAGAAATATGTTTTGTTTTGTTTTGTTTTGTTTTATAGTTGGAGATGATATTTCAAGACCATAATGCCCATTGCTAGAGACGTTCATTGCTACTGGGTTAGTCATTCCTTCTAGGTCTTTTCACTGGACAGAGCTATGAAATGTGACATATATGTGGTCATATACATTTAAATGAAAAGATGTGCTATATTTGTGTGATAATATATACATATCTATATTACATGATAAACTATCTTTGAAGTCATAAAGTATATTTGTATATTTAAAGTTACAATGTCTTATTTAATTCAAATTCAGAATAACAGGATTTTAGTTAACCTGTCTATAATTACATCTGTGTCTCCTTTAATGCTGTGAGTTTGGTTCTCAGGGACATGAGATGATGGAATTTGACTATCCCATAATTACTTTCCTGCTTTATCCTGTATTACTACATGTAACAGTCTCTGAATAACAGTACTAAACATTCCATTACCAATATGAGTACTGAGAACAGGTGAAATTTTGAATATATCCCCTGCCACCATTAAATAATTGAACTCTATATAATATTGTCAGAGTATGCAGCTATTACATATTATCAGCTTTCCCATGTAACCTACATAAGCCCCCATGTAGACTTAGTTTTGCACATAACTATATATTCAGTGCTTCCCACCAGTTCAGTGTCTGTTGATTATTTTGGCTTTGCGGGAGTTTATTCTCTAGATGTTTCCTGAGGCCTCATGGGGACGATATTCTCTGGCTTTCTTGCATATTGGTAGTAGTGTGCCCTTTATATTTGAAAGTCAGTTTGGCTGCATATAAAATCCTTGGCTTACATTATTTCCTTAAATATTGTAGGTGTGTTATTCTGATTTTGCTGTAGGTTTGAAGACAATCTAATTTATTTCCCTTATTAATTATTTGCTCTTTTTGCCTAGATGCCCAAAGGAGGTTTTTTTTTTTTTTCCTTAAAATTTTAGTAGAATGTATCTTGGTGTGTGTTGTTCTACATCAGTATTCTCAGATGTATGTTCATTCAATGTGCAGTTTGAATTTTTTTCATTAAATTTCAGGAAAATTTCCTTGGATTATAAAATATAGTATAAATTGAGTATTTAGTATCCCTTGCTTTTTCTTTCAGACAGATTCTCTGAATTTCCATATTTGCCCTTCAAGTTACTTAAAGAAACCTTTTCAAAAATTTAAGGTATAATTTACAGTAAAATAAAAAATGGAAAACAGTAAAACTCACTCTCATTGTTGTCCATTTCTTTTACAAATACAGTTAACCCTTAACACAGGTGCTGGGGGTTCTGGCCATGCCTCCAGTACAGCTGAAAATCCTTGTGTAACTTTTGATGCTCCAAAAACTTCACTAAAATCTGCTGTTGACTAGAAGCCTTCCTAATAACATAAACAGTCAATTTGTATGTTATATGTATTATGTACTGTATTCTTATAATAAAGTAAGCTAGAGGAAAGAAAATGTGTTTTTAAATTGTCCCAGATCTCCAACAAATTTTCCAATATATTGATTGAAAAAAAAAATCCATGTATAAATGGCCAGTGCAGTTTAAACCCTTGTTGTTCAAGCATCAACTGTATATACAGCTGTGTAACCACCACCACAATAACAGTATGGACCAGTCTGTCAACCCAGAAAATTCCCCACGCTCCCTTGTAGGCAGAACATCCTCCCACTTTCAGACCCTGGCAACCACTGATTCGTTCTTTTTTTAAAAGGTTTTATTTTTTAGAGCTCTTTTAAGTTTATAGCAAATTTGACAGAAAATACAGTGCATGACCCTTCAGTTCCTGAGCCTGCATTGACACATCATCACCCAAAGTCCATAGTTTACATTAGAGTTCACACTTGGTGCACATTCAGTGGGCTTAGACAAATGTCTGATGATGTGTGCCCACTGCTATGGTAGTATACAGAGTATTTTCATTGCCTAGAAATCCTCTGCTCCACCAATTCATTCTTCTTCCTCTTTCCCTGAACTCCTGGTAACCACTGATCTTTTTTCCTGTCTTCATAGTTTTTCATTTGCTGGAATATCATAGTTGAAACCATACAGTATGTAGCCTTTTAAGATTGGTTTCTTTCACTTAGTATTGTGCATTTAGGTTCCTCCATGGCTTTTTCATGGCTTTGATAGTTCATTTCTTTTTAGTGTGCCAAATAATATTTTCTGGATGTACCACAGTTTATCCATTTCCCTACTGAAGGACATCTGGTTGCTTCCAGGTTTTGGAAGTTATGAATAAAACTGCTGTAAATGTCTATGTGCAGGTATTTGTGTGGACATAAGTTTTTAAATCCTTTAGGTAAATGTCAAGGAGCATGATTGCTGGCTCATATGGTAAGAATGTATTTAGTTTTGTAAGAAATTGCCAAACTGTCTTCCAAAATGGCTGTGTCGTTTTACATTTCCACCAGCGATGAGTGAGACTGACTGTTGCTCCACATCTTCCCCAGCACTTCTTGTCAGTGTTCTGGATTTTGGCCATTCTGATAGGTGTGGGTTGTGATATCCCATTGTTATTTTAATTTTCATTTTCCTGATAACATTCTGAGCATTGTCATATGCTTATTTACTACGTATATGTCTTCTTTTGTGAGGTGTTTGTCCAGACCTTTTGCCCATTTTTTAATTGGGTTGTTTTCTTACTGTTGAGGTTTTTTTTGTATGTTTTCATAACAAGTCTTTATCAGAAAACGTCTTTACAAATGTTTTCTCCCAGTCTGTAGTTTTTCTTCTCATTCTCTTGACAGTATCTTTCACAGAGCAGAAGCTATTAATTTTAATGAAGTCAAGCTTATTAATTATATCTTTCATGGTTTGTGCTTTTGATGTTATATCTAAACAGCCATTGCAAGCCCAAGTCATGTAGATTTTCTCCTGCATTATTTTCTAAGAGATTTATGGTTTTCCTTTTTACTTTTAAGTCTTTGATCCATCTTGAGTTAATTTTTATGAAGCATGTAAGGTATCTAGTTTTTATTTTGTTGTGGATGTCCATTTACTCCAGCACCTTTGTTGAAAAGGCTTTTCTCCATTGTGTTGCCTGCTCTCTTTTGTCAAAGATCAGTGAACTATATTTAGGTGGGTCTATTTCTGGGCTCTCAGTTTTGTTCAGTTGATATATTTGTTCTTTTACCAATACCACAGTGTCTGGATCACAGTAGCTTTATAGTAAGTTTTGAAGTCAGGTAGTGTCAGTCTTCCAACTTTGCTTTTCAGTTTGGTGTTGGCTCTTCTGAGCTTTTTGCCTCTCCATATAAGCTCTAGGATTAGTTTGTCAGTCTCTACAAAATAATTTGCTGGGCTTTTAGTTGAGATTATAATCAAACTGTACATCAAGTTGGGAAGAACTGACACTTTGACAATATTGAGGCTTTCTATCCGTGCTGTTAACTTCATCTAGTAATAGTGTATTTTTCATAACTAGATGTTAAATGTGTTTTTAATATCTTCCATGCCTTAAAACATTTTGTTTAGTAAATGTTTTGAACATATGTGTTTTGAACATATTATAATAACTTTTAATGTCCTTATTTGCAAATTCTTTTCCATTTCCAGGTTGGTTTTGTTCCCTCCTACTCCCTTTACCCCCATCTCTTTCATTTTTTTTCTCTTTTTGCATGTCTGGTAATCTTCTATTGGGTGTGTTACATTGTGAATTTTACCTTTTTGGGTACTGGATGTTTTTGTATTGCTGTATATACTCTTGAACTTTGTTCTGGGATATGCAGTTAAATTATTTGGAAACAGTTTGATTCTCTTGAGGCTTGCTTTTCAATAATACCTTTCTGAGTTCTCTGTGAATTAGGAGATTTTCCACTCTGGCAGAAACATACACTATTGTCCTGTGTGATCTCAGTGATTGTTCCCTGTGTCCTTTCTGGTTTGTCCCACCCTTGACCTTGGGCTGCTCCTCATGCATTTTCTGATCAGTACTCAGCTGAGGACTCATGGCAGGGGTATGTCCTTTTCAGATTGCCAGAGCTTTCTATTCGTGTAGTTCTGTCCTCTTTGGCACTCTGCGTTTGAACTTTAGCCACCCTGGCAACTCTGCCATCTCAGCTTACATAGACTATCAGATTCCACCTGGATTACATCTCCTTGCACGACTCTCTGGAAACTGTCCGGACATGAATCTGGAACAGTCTCAAGGGCTCACCTTGTTTATTTCCCATCTATCTATGAGCACTGTTCTGTGCCTCCTAGTGTACAGTGTTTGAAACTCAGTTTTTCATGTATTTATTATTTAGTTGTTTTAGGTGGGAGGATAGATCCAACCCATGTTACTTTATCTTGCTTAAAGTTTAAGTTTGCCAGAGCTTTTTAAAAGATTATGTCTGGTAACTCCAGTAACTGAACCTCCTGGGGGTTCTTTTGCTGTTTCTCTTTTTCTTCTAGTTTTCAGTTCTTTCTTAATTTTTAATAAATGCTGGAGATCATCTGTGAAATGGTAGAATAATTTGATGGTGTTCTCTTCTTTAAGAGGGAACGTGCTCTTGTGTTTGCCAGGCAGTTGTGGTAGGAGTGGGCAACCTTACTCTAATCGTGGGTCCATCTTATTTGAGCCTGGTGTTCAGTAGTCTTGAGGGTTGACTTACTCAGGGTCACCCCTATCCCATGTAGAGATCCCAGCTGGAATTGTGGTGGCTCCCAGGGTCTCTTCCTTGGCGGTTCTGGAATTTCCGCTTTGTCTCCTCAGCTGTGGAAGAGGTCCTGGAATTGTGCTCAGTGGCTCAGCCTCCACTCTCCTCTCATCTGCTCGCCTTGCTACCTGTGCTCCCACATACTCTTCCAGAGCAGCGTGGTGGGATGTGTCCTGCCCATTCCTCCCCTTTGTTCTCCTTATTGCCAGGTTCTGTGTCTCTTGTGTCTTGTAGTTCTCCAGTGCTTCAGAATTCATGTTTGTGGATAGTCCCCCCTATTTGTATCTAGTTTTCCTTTCCCCCGGTGGAATAATTGGTCAACACCATAGTACTCCAGATTGTTAGTGGAAGCTGAAATCCAGATGTGCACAAATTCTAAAATTCTGCCCAAAGAATCTGCAGATACCAAACAACTCTGCTGCCCTTTCATTCTTGCTGTTTCTCCATTATGTGGGGGCAGCAGCATTGTGGTCGCCTGGCTATCTGTAGCCAACTGCTTGTTTGCAGGCCTTGAGGTGCAGTGCAAGGCCAGGAGAAATGTGCTAACCAGACCCCACCAGGAACCCAAAAGGAAATAGGGGCTTGGGTCTGGACTCCTTGGTAGTAAGTAAATGATCTTCCAATCAGGTGTCTTGTCTGTAGGACCACGTTAGCCTCTTCTACTGTATGATAGTTTCCAACATCATGAACATCTCCCAACATTGGCATTAGTGTGAAAGTAAACTCTGATCAGACTTAACTGTTTTTCCAGCGAGTCATAGCCCATGTCTCAGAAATTCTAGATCAGATTTTTCTGTTTTTGTTTGTTTAAAGAGAGGATTATACTTAGCTCTTTAATAACTAAATAAGTGGTGAATGTAACTCTAGAGTCTAGTTTTTATTATGTTATCAGCTTGTGCAGCTGCCCACCTCTGGATAACCTTGGTGTCTGCTTTAGGGAAGTTCAGAGTGTGGGCAGGTAAGCAGGAGAGGAGGGAACACTCAAGTGCAAGCAGGAGGTACTGAATAGTATTTCTGAGGCCATCATTTACTTACTGGAAGGCACTTAACATGGGACTCATTCATTCATTTATTCTGAAACTCCTGGTGTGGTAGGTGATGGGAAAAAGATTTCAGAAACCTTATAGGCTACAGGAGGAGACTTCCGCAAGAAGGCAATTGTAAATACAGGGCAGAAAGCTTAAACTATTATCATTTCTTTAAGACTGTCTTAACCCACCTGATGAGATGAGGGAAAACAACCTAGAACAGCTGACTACTGAGTTAATGATATTAGCCAATTTTACTTTCCAGGGGAGAGTGGAGGTAAGCACATCTCAGGAAGAGAGGGCATGTGAGAATATAAAAGGTGTACTGTGGAAGTCTGTATTTCATCCACCTTATCACCCCTCCCAGTATGTGCACATGTACATTCACACGTAGGGTTATTAGTTTCTTTTGCATCCCTCTGCAGTCCCTCTATACATACACAAATGTAAATATAGACTCTTACTCCACACCTTATTTTTAATTCAAGAGAGTATATTTTATACATCTACACTGTGCTTTTTTTCCCATGTAATGTTTTTTGGGGTGATTTCTAAATACACAGATAAATCTCCTGTCCTTTTTAAGCTCCTGAATATTTCCATCACAGATGCTGTGGTTTAAGTGGTACTGTATTGATGGTCAGTTGGTGGCAGGCAGTGCTGCAGCGAATGACTTTATAGATTACAGCTGTAAGCCAAAGAGTGTATGTGTTTGTAATTTTGACAGGTGGCACTTGGCTCTTTATTTTTAAATAATGTAATTTAGATTTGGCTTACCTATTCCTGACATTTTTATCATCGTCATGTTATTTTATAAATTAGGATAATTTATGATATGTCTTTCCATTTGTTAATTTCTATATCCTTAAACCTAACATACATATTCATAGGTATTTTATAGTGTCTTCTATTCTTTCATCTAATTACTGTGTATATACAAATTTGTTTTCTGTATGTTAATTTTTGTTCGTTATGGCATAAACTTATTTTTTTATGTTTTATTGAGATGTAATTCATATACCATACAATTTACTCATTAAAATGTATTATTTAGTGGGTTTTATTTTATTCAGAGTTGTGAATAAATTATAAAAAATGCTTTTAAAATAATTTTCATCTCCCCAAAAGAAATCCTGTGCTTAGTAGCGGTCATTCCCATTTCCTCCTATCCCTGTAGCCCTAGGTAACGAATATTGTATTTTCTACATCTGTTAGTTTGCCTCTTCTAAACATTTCATATGGAATCATACATTATGTAGCCTTTGTGACTGCCTTCTGTCACCTAGCATGATGTTTTCAAGATTCATTCATGCATGTATCAGTACTTCACTCCTTTTAATGGCTGAATAATATTCCATTGTATGGATAAACTACCTTTTATTTATCTGTTCACTGATTGGTTGAGTTTTGGATTCTACCATGGAAAAAATTGTTTCCCTTTTTTGTCCCTAAAGAATAATGCTGCTATGAACATTTGTGTTCATGTTATTATCTGGGCATTTTCATTTCTCTCAGATACATACTTAGGAGTGGAATTACTGGGTCATATGGTAAATGCTTTACCTTTTGAGTAACTGCCAGACTGCTTTCCAAAGTTTTGGTGTCATTTCTCACCAGCAGTGTATGAGGTCTCCAATTTCTCCACTCCTTACCAGCACTTGTTAGTATTTGTCTTCTCAATTTAGCCATTTTAATGGGTTTTAATTTTTATTTGCATTTTTCTGATACTTCATGAAATTGAGAATGTGCATGTTTTATTGGCCATTTCTTTGTCTTTCTTGGAGATAATACAAACTTTTGATGATGAAAAAGTAATGTGATGCATGGATGGGAGGAAGTGTGAAGTGATGATCTATTTCTTTCATGGTAAGGAGTAAACTCTGAAAGTAAAACATGCACACCACTCACTCCAAAGGACAGATCCAACAGACAGAAAATAAGTAAGGACACAGAGGCACTGAACAACACACTAGAACAGATGAACTTAACAGACATCTACAGAAACTCTACACCCAAATGCAGCAGGATACATATTCTTCTCAAGTGCACATGGAACATTCTCCAGAATAGACCACATACTAGGCCACAAAAAGACCCTCAATAAATTCAAAAAGGTTGAAATTCTACCAGCCAACTTCTCAGACCACAAAGGCATAAAACTAGGAATAAATTGTACAAAGAAAACAAAAAGGCTCACAAACACATGGAGGCTTAACAACATGCTCCTAAATAATCAATGGATCAATGACCAAATTAAAATAGAGATCAAGCAATGTATGGAGAATAATGACACCGACCACATAAAGCCCCAACATCTGTGGGATGCAACGAAAGCAGTTCTAAGAGGAAAGTAAGTATATAGCAATCCAGGCCTATCTAAAGAAGGAAGAACATTCCCAAATGAATAGTCTAAAGTCACAATTATTGAGACTGGAAAAAAGAAGAACAAATGAGGCCCAAAGTCAGCAGAAGGAGGAACATAATAAAGATCAGAGAATAAATAAATAAAATTGAGAACAATAAAACAATAGAAAAAATCAATGAAACCAAGAGCCGGTTCTTTGAAAAAATAAAATAGATGAGCCCCTAGCCAGACTTATTAAGAGAAAAAGAGAATCTACACACATCAACAGAATCAGAAATGAGAAAGGAAAAATCATGATGGACCCCACAGAAATACAAAAAGTTATTAGAGAATACTATGAAAATCTATATGCTAACAAGCTGCAAAACCTAGAAGAAATGGACAACTTACTAGAAAAATACGACCTTCCAAGACTGACCAAGAAAGAAACAGAAAATCTAAACAGACCAATTATTAGTAAAGAGATTCAATCAGTTATAAAAACCTACCCAAGAACAAAACTCCTGGGCCAGATAGATACACCGCTGAATTTTATCAGACATATAGAGAAGACATAATACCCATTCTCCTTAAAGTTTTCCAAAAAATAGAAGAGGAGGGAATGCTTCCAAACTCATTCTATCAAGCCAGCATCACTAATACCAAAACCAGGCAAAGACCCCACCAAAAAAGAAAATTACAGACCAATATCCCTGATGAACATACATGCAAAAATACTCAACAAAATATTAGCAAACTGAATTCAAAAATACATCAAGAAGATCATACACCGTGATCAAGTGGGATTCATCTCAGGGATGCAAGGATGGTACATTATTCAAAAATCCATCAGTATCTTCCACATCCACAAAGAGAGGACAAAAACCACACGATCATTTCCATAGATGCTGAAAAGGCATTCGACAAAATTCAACATCCATTCATGATAAAACTCTCAACAAAATGGGTATACAGGGCAAGTACCTCAACATAATAAAGGCCATATACGACAAACCCACAACCAACATCATACTTAACAGCGAGAAGCTGAAAGCTTTTCCTCTAAGATCAGTAACAAGACAGAGATGCCCACTCTCCCCACTGTTATTCAACATAGTACTGGAGGTCCTAGCAATGGCATTCAGACAAAACAAACAAATACAAGGCATCCAGATTGGTAAAGAAGAAGTCAAACTGTCACTGTTTGCAGATGACATGATATTGTATATAAAAAACCCTAAAGACTCCATTCCAAAACAACTAGAACTGATATCGGAATACAGCAAAGTTGCAGGATACAAAATTAACACACAGAAATCTGTAGCTTTCCTATACACTAACAATGAACCAATAGAAAGAGAAATCAGGAAAACAATTCCATTCACAATTGCATCAAAAAGAATAAAATACCTAGGAATAAACCTAACCAAGGAAGTGAAAGACATATACCCTGAAAACTACAAGACACTCTTAAGAGAGATTAAAGAGGACACTAACAAATGGAAACTCATTCCATGCTCGGCTAGGAAGAATTAATATTGTCAAAATGGCCATCCTGCCTAAAGCAATCTACAGATTCAATGCAATGCCTATCAAAATACCAACAACATTCATCAATGAACTGAAACAAATCATTTTAAAATTCATATGGAATCACCAAAGACCCCAAATAGCCAAAGCAATCCTGCGAAAAAAGAATAAAGCAAGGGGCATTTCGCTTCCCAACTTCAAGCTCTACTACAAGGCCACAGTAATCAAGACAATTTGGTACTGGCACAAGAACAGAGCCACAGACCAGTGTAACAGAATAGAGAGTCCAGATATTAACCCAAACATTTACAGTCAATTAATGTATGATAAAGGAGCCATGGATATACAATGGGGAAATAACAGCCCCTTCAACAGCTGGTATAGGCAAAACTGGACAGCTACATGCAAGAGAATGAAACCGTATCACTGTCTAACCCCATACACAAAAGTAAATTTGAAATGGATCAAAGACCTGAATGTAAGTCATGAAACCATAAAAGTCTTAGAAAAAAACATAGGCAAAAATCTCTTGGACATAAACATGAGTGACTTCTTCATGAACATATCTCCCTGGGCAAGGGAAACAAAAGCAAAAATGAACAAGTGGGACTATATCAAGCTGAAAAGCTTCTGTACAGCAAAGGACACCATCAGTAGAACAAAAAGGCATCCTACAGTATGGGAGAATATATATTCATAAATGACATCTGATAAATGGTTGACATCCAAAATATATAAAAAGCTCACGCACCTCAACAAACAAAAAGCAAATAATCCAATTAAAAAATGGTCAGAGGAGCTGAACAGACAGTTCTCCAAAGAAGAAATTCAGATGGCCAACAGACACATGAAAAGATGCTCCACACTGCTAGTCATCAGAGAAATGCAAATTAAAACCACAATGAGATGTCACCTCACACCAATAAGGATTGCCACCATCCAAAAGACAAACAATAGCAAATGTTGGCGAAGTTGTGGAGAAACAGGAACCCTCCTACACTGCTGGTGGGAATGTAAACTAGTTCAACCATTGTGGAAAGCAGTGTGGAGTTTCCTCAAAAAGCTCAAAATAGAAATGCCATTTGACCCAGGAATTCCACTTCTAGGAATTTACCCTAAGAATGCAGCATTCCAGTTTGAAAAAGACATATGCACCCCTATGTTTATTGCAGCACTATTTACAATAGCCAAGAAATGGAAGCAACCTAAGTGTCCATCAGTAGATGAATGGATAAAGAAGATGTGGTACATACACACAATGGAATACTATTCAGCCATAAGAAGAAAGCAAATCCTACCATTTGCAGCAACATGGATGGAGCTAGAGGGTATTATGCTCAGTGAAATAAGCCAAGCAGAGAAAGAGAAATACCAAATGATTTCATTCATCTGTGGAGTATAAGAACAAAGGAAAAACCAAGGGAACAAAACAACAACAGAATCACAGAACCCAAGAATGGACTAACAGTTATCAAAGGGAAAGGGACTAGGGAGGATGGGTGGAAAGGGAGGGATAAGGGGGGGGGAAGAAAAGGGGCATTATGATTAGCATGTATAATGTTGGGGGGCATGGGGAGGGATGTGTAACACAGAAGACAAGTAGTGATTCTACAACATCTTACTATGCTGATGGAGAGTGACTGTGATGGGGTATGTGGGGGGGACTTGGTGAAGGGGGACCCTAGTAAGCATAATGTTCCTCATGTAATTGTGGATTGATGATACCAAAATTAAAAAAAAAGACTATGTTGCTACTCAAAAGACTCTAATAAAGATTGAAATTAGTCTTTGTAAAAAAAAAAAAGTAAAACATGCACTCTGTATATAAAGACTCAAATCTTTAGTGTTTTGTAGACTCTCTTAACCTTAAAAGAGTTTTTAAAAATCTCTTAGAAAAATTAAAGGTCTATAGTTACATCATTTTTCATTTTTTTCTTGTTAAAGAAGCATGTATAATTTAATCCATTTGATGATTCCTATTTATTTTTTTGTTAACATGAATGTGACGTAATGGTAGTTATACTGGGTGATAGAATTTTGATATTTTTAAAAGTGCTGAATCACTTAATAAACATGTTCATTTAAATTATAAGTTTGTTTTTTAGGAAAGTATAAGGAGGCATATAACTTATTTAGATGTTAGTGACTCAGTTTTGTAATAAACATTTTCTTTTCCTAAGGTCAAATTGCACTGCAGTGGTCATGCTATTTTGAACATAATATTCTCACTTTTCTCTCTCCTTTATCTTTTTTCTTAGTACTTACTTTCCTTAGTGTTTTTCCATCCTCAGGTTCTAGGTTTTTACCTTCAGGTCTTATCTTCTTTTCTTATTAATAGATTTGGTTAGTTTGAATAGGCTGTATCCTTCCATTGCTGTTTGGACATGAATTCCTTCCCACCGAAGTTCATTTTGGTGTGACCTGTATTTTTGCAGTTGTGTTTTCCTTTATAGATTGAAACTTCCATTTGTTAATCAGTGTCTTGGTGCATTAAGTGCATTTCCTTCCCCATTAACTTCACTGTTTTTTAAGCCAAGCATTACCTAATGCCAAGTGTTCTCAGTGCCCTTCATGTAATCTAGTCTGGTCTGCAAATCTTACAGCAGTCTTCTTCCTTTGGTGAGGTGGCAGGTCCCTTTGCCGGGAGCCTGAAATCCTAGTTACAGCTTCATCAGGAATTGTGACTTGGGGAAAACTTCAAAGTACCACCTTTCCCATTGCAGTTGAGTCTCGTTATTCACAGTGGCTGTGTTCTATATAGTCACCTCAAACACTGAGTTAGCCAGTACTGAGCCATTGCTGCCAGAGGAAATGCAGCGTTAGGTTCCTGTGAATGCTTGGACATGACCTTTTTGTCAACTGATGAGTACATACGCTTGTTTTACGTGCATTTCTTTTTAAAGATGGCTTATTTAGTTATATTGTCAGTTCATTACATTTACTTCATGGCCCACAGGACTGCATGTATCTCATACTTGAAGGAAACTTATCTAAGATGTCTTTTCTCTCTGAGGCACAGAATAGCCTTGCACTTAGTTCGGCACTGTGCTTAGGGGCCACTGTAAACATAAAAATCACCCACAGAAAGCACAGAAATGCAAAAACTGGCAGTAACTAGTGAAAAAGACACTTGTTTATGTTACGACAGGTAGATCAGAAGCTTAGAGTGGGAACTGCTGGGGTGACTATAGTTTTTGTTACTCTGAGGCACGTTTGTGAATGACTATGAAAGCACTGCACTACAGAGTATTTTTGGGGTTATACAGCTACATTTGAGGGAGTGGTGGGTTCGAAAATATGGAATCCGGGAATAATGGGGATCACCTGTAATTGCTGTTTCTTCTAAAATGTCGGAGTTTTAGAGATTCAGTCAAGATTTCTTCCTTGTTTTTTCTAAATCTGCAAATGTGGAGGTAGCAATTTAATTTCCTCACAGGTAAATAATTACACTTAGTCCCTTAGTATTAGCTAATCAACCCTCTGATTTCAGGGAATACTAATTAGATTCTTCCTGTCTCCTGGTATGTAGCAATAAGGGATTCTGGGCAGTTTAGAATGAAGTTGCTTATCAAAGTAGGGCTCTTACCCTAGGCCAGAATAATCCCAGCCTTTCTCAAGTCACTGAGCTGCTCAAAACAGAATGCTTGTTTTTGGGTGCTTATGAATAAGTACAATTTAATGGAAAAGTTTAAGGAAAAGCATCAGAATCTCAAAAGGCAAGTCCCTTTTGTTTATTAGCTTCTCCCAGAATATTAGAAACCCTAATTTCTTGAATTGCTTAGTTATACCAATAGAGATTTTATCTTGTCCATAACATGTTACTTTTGCTTCTGTAAATGTTGACTGTTTAAACTTTTTTCCCCAAAAACGAATTGAAGCCTGCCATTATTTTCATTTTCAATCTCTAGGGTTTGAGTTAACTTCCATTACTTTTCTAGGTGTTGGCGTTAAGAAATTTATCGCAGAATTTTTCTTTTTCTTGTATGGTAATTAGAGATCTGTGTCTTCCCTTTGCTTCTCCCTCCAACCGCTGTATGGGTGATTCATTTGTACATGAATCCTTAGACTTGCTTTTTTTTTTTTCCTTCCCTTCTTCATAGACTTTCTGGTTTCCTCACTGGCTACCTTCTTGTTTGAGAATTTTGTATCCTTCATACGAAGTTGAAGTATAAAATGCATTTCTCAAGCCCTTTTATTTACCTTTTCTTCTTAAGTATTGTAATACTTAAACATACAAAACATGGTTAGGCACTCCATAAATAGTTTGTGTTATTTGAAGTGTTTTGTTCATATTGAATATTAGCTGTGCGTTTTCAGTTTTATGAAATGAAAATGAAGTAAATAAAATTTGTTTTATAAATAGTGTTGCAGATTCTATTCTAGTTATTATACTAGAGTTATTAGTATACTCTAGTTATTATTCCTCTAGTAAGGAAAACACACCTTAGATCAAGATAGATTTTTATTACACAGCTTACTGAGGTGTAGTTGACATGTAGTAATCAGCATATATATATATATAAAGTGAATAATGTGATATGTTTTGACCTGTAAGCACATCTTTGAAACAAACCATCACCATGTCAAAAAATGAACATATCCATCATTCCTCCGAATCTGTAATCCCTTCTACCTTGCCTCCCTCATTTCTCCCTCCTCTCCCCCATTCCCAGTGACCGCTGTCGTTTTCATTTGCTCTTCCCCAGTGACTGCTGACTTTGAGCACCTTTTCATGTGATTATTTGCCATCTGTATATCTTTGGTGAAGTGTCTGTTTTATCTTTTACCTGTTTTGAAAATTGGGTTCTCTTATTGTTGAGTTTTGGGAGTTCTTTATTGAAATCAGGTAGTGCTATTCTTCCAGCTGTTTTTTTGGAGTGGTTTTGGCTTTCTAAACTTTTTGAATTTCCATCTGAATTTTAGAATCAGCTTGCCAGTTTCAAACTTGCTGGCATTTTGATTGGGATAGTGTTGACTCTGTAAACCAATCTGAGATCTAACAGCAATATTGAATCACCAATGGATGAATGTTTTATATCTCTTCACTTATTTAGGACTTCTTTAATTTCTTTCAGTGTTGCTTTGTAGATTTTAGTACACAAGTCCTGCACATTTTTTGGTCACATTTGCCCTTAGGTAATTTTGGTACTAAATGATTTTGTAAATGTTTTCTTTTTTAAATGTTAGTATCTGATTGATCATTGCTAGTATATAGAAACAGATACTTTTGTGTATTGATCTTTTATCCTACAACCTTGCTTAACTCACTTATCAGTAGCATTTTTATAGATTCCATAGGGTTTTTAAGATGATTGTGCCATTTGTAAGTAAAGATAGCTTTACTTCTGCCTTTCCAATTTTTAATTTTTCTTGTCTTATTGCACTGACTAGAACCCCCAGGATAATGTTAAATGGAAGTGATGAGAGTGGACATTCTGCTTTTGTTTTGCATCTTAGGGGAAAAAGCTTGTGTTCCTTTACCGCTAAGCTTTTTGCAGATTTCTTTTTTTTATTAAAATTGAGGAAGTTCTTTTTTGTTCTTAGCCTACTGAGAGGCTTTCTTTTTTTTTAAATTTAGGAACACGTTGATTTTGACAAATGCTTATTTTACATCTATTTAGATTACTTTCTTTTCTAATGTTCAACAAACCTTGAATTTCCTGGCACAAATATTATTGGGTCATTACTCTTCTAATATATTGTTGGAATTCATTTATTAAAATTAGGTTAAATTTTGGATTTATGTTCCTGAGGGAAGTTGGTGTGTAGTACTCATGAACTAGTTTTGTCTGATTTTGATATCAGGGTAATGTCTTCATAGAATGAGTTGGAAAGTGTCCTCTTGTTTTCAGTTTGTGGTGATTTTGTGTAGAATTGATAATAGTTCTTCCTTAAATATTTCTTAATAATCACTTATGAACTCTTACTGTTCTGAGATTTTCTTTGTGGGAAGATTTTTATTGAACACGTCAGCATCAATACTGTTGTGCAGTCATCACTGTCGTCCATCTCCATAGCTCTTTTCATCTTGTAATTTGCCTTCATTTTTGAAAGTTTTTGCTGTGTTGCTAGGTTGACAGGATTTTTCTTTTGGTACATTAGAAATTTTGCTCTGCTGTTGTTTCTGTTGCATTATTCACAACTAGAATTCTACAGACATTTTATCATTGTTTTTCTTTGTGAAATGTAATTATTTTTCATCTGACCACTTTTAAGATTTTCTCTGTATCATTTATTTTAAGCTCTTTGATTAAGATGTGCCTTCATTTAATTTTCTGTTCTTCATGGAGTTTTCATGTACTTGGGATTCACTGAGCTTTTGGTGTCTGTAGTTTATAGTTTTCATCAAATGTGGAAAATTTTCTGCCTGTCTCTTTTTTTGGTAACAGCTTGACATATAATTCACAGAATTCATCCATTTACAGTGCACATTTATTGGTTTTTGTATATTCACAGAGTTGTGTGTTTGTTTCTATAATCAATTTGAGAAAATTTTCATTGTCACCAAAAGTAGCATTTCCTCTCAACCAGCCAACCCTTGAGAGCCATTAATCTTTTTGTCTTAGTGGATTTTTGACTGTTGTGGACATTTCATATAAATAGACTCATATACTATGTAGTCACAAACTTCTTTCAGTTCAGCAGAATGTGTAAGGTTTGTCCATGTTGTAGCATGTACTCGTACTTCATATAATATTCTATCATATGAATATACCACTTTTTATTTATCCATTAATCAGTTGATGGACATTTGGATTGTTTCTACTTCTTGACTCTTAAAAATAATTTTGCTATGAATACTTGTATTTAGGTTTCTGTGTTGACGTATGTTTTCATTTCCTTCGGGATTACACCTCGGAGTGAATTAATTGCTATTTCATGTGGTACCTCTCTGTTTATTTAACCTTTTTGAGGAACTACATAATATTTTCCCAAGAGGCTGCATCACTTCATCTTTCTACCAGCAGCATATGAATGTCTAATCATCTTTTTGTTATACTCATCCTAGTGGGTGTGAAGTAGTGTATCATTGTAGTTTTGACTTGGGTTTCCCTGATGGCTGATGGTATTGAGCATTTTTTTAATTGAAGCACATCATTGATGTACAATCTTATATTAGTTTCAGGTGTACAACACAGTCATTCAGCAATTACCCATATTAAATCCCCACCCCCACTAGTGCAATTACTGTCTGTCAGCATAGGAAGATGTTACAGAATCATTGGCTATATTCTCCATGCTGTACTACCATCCCTGTAACCAACTTATATTATGATTGGGAATTTTTGTGCCCTTTTATCCTCCTCACCCTTCTCCCCCAAGCCCATCCCCAGTGGTAACCACCAGTCACTTCCCCATTGTCTTATGAGTCTACTGTAATTTTGTTCACTGTAATTTTGTTCATTTTGTTTTGTTTTTCTATTCCACAAATAAGTGAAATCATATGGTATTTGTCTTTCTCTGCTGGGCTTATTTCACTTAGCATAATACCCTCTAGGTCCACTCATGTTTTCACAAATGGCAGGTTTTGTTTTTTATGGCTGAGTAACATTCCTTTGTGTATATGTACCACCTCTTTATCCATTCATCAATTGATGGACACTTTGGTTGCTTCCATATCTTGGCTATTTTAAGTAATATGGCAATAAACAGGGGTGCATACATCGTTTTGAATCAGGGATTGTGTTTTCTTTGTAATAATTCCTAGAAATGGAATTACTGGGTTGTATGGTATTTCTGTTATTAGTTTTTTGAGGAACCTCCGTACTGCTTTCCACAGTGGCTGTACCAGATTACATTCCCACCAAAAGTGTAGGACGGTTCCCTTTGCTCTACATCCTCCCCAGCACCTCTTATCTCTTGTCCTTTGGATGGTGGCCATTCTCACTGGTGAGGTGATATCTCATTGTGGTTCTGATTTGCATTTCCCTGATGGTTAGTGATGTGGAACATCTTTTCGTGTGCTTGTTGCCCATCTGTATTTCTTCTTTGGAAAAATATCTGTTCACAGCCTCTGCCCATTTTTTAATCAGATCATTTGTGTTTTTGGTGTTGAGTCATGAGTTCTTTATATATTTTGGATTTTAACCCCTTATTGGATAGAATGTGTACGAATATGTTCTCCCATACTGTAGGATGCCTTTTTGTTCTGATGGTGTCCATTGCTGTACAGAAGCTTTTTAGTTTGACATAGTCCCACTTGTTTATTTTCTATTTTTGTTCCCTTGACTGAGAAGATATGCCCAGGAAAATATTGCTCAAGCTTGTGTTCAAGAGATTATTGCCTATGTTTTCTTCTGAGAGTTTTATGATTTCCTGTGTTACATTCAGGTCTTTGATCCGAGTTTACTTTTGTGTAAGGAGTTGTTAGACAGTAATCCAGTTTCATTTCCTTACATGTAGCTGTCCAGTTTTCCCAACACTATTTATTGTAGAGACTTACTTCCCCACTGCATATTTATGGCTCCTTTATTTTATATTAATTGACCATATGCATGGGTTTATATCTGGGCTTTCTTTCTATTCCATTGATCTATGGATCTGTTCTTGTGCTGGTACCATACTCTTTTGATTACTGTAGCTTTATAGTATAGGAAGTCAGGGAGCCCCATAATACCCCCAGCTTTGTTCTTCTTTCTCAGGATTGCTTTGGCTATTTGGGGTCTTTTGTAGTTCCATGTAAATTTTAGGATTTATATGCTCTAGTTCATTGAAAAATGCCATTGTTATTTTTATAGAGATTGCATTGAATCTATAAATTGCTCTGAGCAGGATAGCCATTTTGACAATATTAATTCTTATGAGCATTGGATAGATTTCCATGTATTTGTGTCTTCCTCGATTTCTTTCATCAGTGACTTACAGTTTTCAGAGTACAGGTCTTTTCACCGTGGTTAGGTTTATTCCTAGGTATTTTATTATTATTAGTATAATTTGTAAATGTAATTGTTTTCCTGATTTCTCTTCTTCTAGTTCATTGTTAGTATATAAGAACAGAACAGGTTTCTGTGTAATAATTTTGTATCCTGCAACTTCACTGAATCCAGTTCTAATAGTTTTTTTGGTGGAGTCTTCAGGGTTTTCTATATGTAGTATCAGGTCATCTGCAAATAGTAACAGTTTAACTTCTTCCATACCAGTTTGGATGCCTTTTATCTCTTTGTCTTGTCTGGTTGCCATAGCTAGGACTTCAATACTATATTGAATACAAGTGGTGAGAATGGACATCCTTGTTTTGTTCCTCATCTTAGAGGAAATCCTTTTAGCTTTTCGCCATTGAGTATGATGTCAGCTGTGGGTTTGTCATATGTGGCCTTTATTATGTTGAGGTATATACCTTCTGTGCCTATTTTGTTGAGAGTTTTTATCATTTATGAATGTTGAATTTTGTCAATGCCTTTTCAGTATCTGTTGAGATAATTTTGTAATTTATCTTTTTGTTAATGTGGTATATGGTGTTGATTGATACATGAATATTATACCATTCTTGCATCCCTGGAATAAATCCCACTTGGTCATGATGGAAGTATTTTTTAATTTGGTTTGCTAATATTTTATTGCAGATTTTGCATCTTTGGTCATCAGGGATATTTGTCTATAATTTTCTTTTTTTTTTGTACTGTCTTTGTCTGTTTTGGGCAGTAGAGGGATGCTGGCCTCATAGAATGAGTTTGGAAATTTTCAAATCCCTTCTGCTTTTTGGGGTACTTTAAGAAGGATGGGTACTAGCTCCTTAAATGTTAGGTTGAATTCAGCTGTGAAGCTGTCTGGTCCTGAACTTTTGCTTGTTGGGAATTTTTTGATTATCAGTTCAATTTCATTACTAATAATTGGTCTGTTCACATTTACTGTTTCTTCCTGGGTTAGTCTTGGAAGGTTGTATTTTTCTGTCCATTTCTTCTAGGTTGTCCAATTTATTGGCGTATAATTTTTCATAGAATTCTCTAATGATTCTTTGTATTTCTGTGGTGTCTGTGGTAACTATTCCCTTTTCATTTCTGGTTTTGTCTATTTGTGTACTCCTTTTTCTTGATAAGTTTGGATACAGGTTTATCCATTTTATTTATTAGAGAACCAGCTCTTGGCTTTGTTTTGTTTTGTTTTGTTTTCTATTGTTTTATTATTTTCTGTTTATGTTCCCCCTTCTACCGACTTTGGTTTTCATTTGTTGTTTTTCTAGTTTAATTGTGTTAGACTGTTTATTTGGGATTGTTCTTGTTTCTTGAGGTAGACCTGCATTGCTGTGTATTTCTCTCTTAGAACCACTTCTGTGGTGTCCCAAAAATTTTGGACTATGTATTTTTGTTTTCATTTGCCCCCTTGATTTCTGTCTTGATTTGTTCATTGACCCATTGATTATTTTAGAAGCATGTTGTTAAACATCCATGTGTTTGTAGGCTTTTTTGTTCTCTTTAATTTATTTCTAGTTTCATATCATTGTGGTCTGAGAAGTTGCTTGATACAATTTAAATCTTTTTTAATTTATTGAGGCTCTTTTTGTGTCCTAGTATGTGATCTATTCTGGAGAATGTTTGATGTATACTTGAGAAGAATGTATATCCTGCTGCTTGAGTTTCTTGTAGGCAGCATATAGATGGATCCTGTTTGTTTATCTATCCTGCCATTCTGTCTTTTGATTGGTGCATTCTGTCCATTTACATTTAAGGTAATTAAAAGGTATGTACTTGTTGCCATTTCATCAATTGTTTTCTATTTGTTTTTGTAGTTCCTCTCTGTTCCTTTCTTCCTCTCTTATACTCTTCTCTTATTATTTGATGATTTTCTGTAGTGTTGTGATTGGGTGTTTTTTTTTTGTGTGTGTGTGTATGTGTGTGTATCTATTATAGGCTTTAGGTTGTGGTTACCATAAGGTTCATTGATAGCTTCCTAACTATATAAAAGTCTATATTAAGTTGATGATTGCTCTAATTCAAATACAATTTAAAAGTACTTCTCTTTTATTCTTCCTCCTCCACTCTAATGGAAGTTAGATTAGACATTATATTTGATGTCATAATCTGCATTTTTTTGTGTACCCCTTGACTGACTTTGTGTATAGTTTTATTTTGTATTGTTTTAAATTTGTACTTGCTTGGTAAGTAATTGGTCTACTGCCTTTACTGTGGGTTTATTTTCACTGGTGAAAACTATTTAGGCTTAAGAACATTTCCATCTACAGCAGTCCCTTTTAACATACTCTGTAATGCTGGTTTTTGTGGTTCTAAATTCCTTCAGCCTTTGTTTATCTGGGAAATGTTTAATCTCTCCTTTAAATTTGAATGATATTCTTGCCTCATAGAGGATTCTTGGTTGAAGTTCCTTCTGTTTTAATACATTAAATATTTCGTGCCACTCCCTTCTGGCCTGTAAAGTTTCTGCTGAGAATGAGAAGTCTGCTGATAGCCTGATGGGGTTTCCCTTAGATGCTTTCAGTACTCTGTCTTTATCCTTAATCTTTGTTATTTTAATTATCATGTCTTGGTGTTGTCTTCCTGGGGTTCCTTTTGTTAGAAACTCTCTGTGCTCCCATGACCTGAGTGTCTTATTTCCTGCCCCATATTGGGGAAGTTTTCAAGAATTATTTCCTCAAAGAGACTTTCTATCCTTTTGTCTCTCTCTTCTCCTTCTGGTACCCTTATTATGCAAATACTGTTTCATTTGGATTGGTCACACAGTTGTCCTGCCATTCTTTAATTCCTAGAGATCCTTTTTTTTCTCTGTTCCTCAGCTTTGTTGTTTTCCTGTTCTCTAATTTCCTTCTCGTTGATTGTCTCCTCTACTTGCAGCAATCTGTTATTCATTCCCTCCATTATGTGTTTCATTTCAGTTACTGTATTCTTCAGCTCTTGTATTTCTTTGTTGAAGTCCTCCCTGAGATCTTCAATTATTTTCTGCAGATCAGTAAGCATATTTATGACTGTTACTTTGAAATCTTTATCAAGAAGATTGGTGATCTCTGTTTCATTTAGCTTTCTTTCTGGTGTCTTATCCTGGGGTCTTATTTGCAACATATTCCTCAACCCCTTCATTTTGTTAGGGTTTCTATGTTTCTTCCTTTGTATTAGAATGGGTCTGCTATTCTTCCTGTTCTAGATAGTAATGGCTTTCTGAAGGTCTTCTGTGGTGCCCAAGTCAAGACTTTTTACTGTCCAGTGCCTGGTTCTCTTTTGTGGTGGAGCCCCAGTTGCTGTTGGTAGACAATGGGTGGGGCTGCCTTTCTGTCTCTCTGCCTGCAGTGGTCTGTCTCAATCTGTCTTGGATGGGAGTTAGCCTCTGCCTGCCTTGCAGCAGTGGTGGTGCTGCTGGGTGAACCAGTAGAACTCTTACAGTGGCTGGATGCCTGGGTGCGCAGTTGCATGGCAGCACGGTGGAGGAGGGCCACCTGGCACGTGGCTGGACCACCAGCGAGTAGAAAGGAGTTCTTGGAGCTCGTTCCTGCAGTGGCCTCTCTAATTGGGCTGTGAAAGGGCAGAGAAAGCTCTGAGTGCCTCCCTCTGCCTCTCAGGCAGCAAAGTCTGAATGCTGCTGGGCTTGACAGGTGGGCAGGTGCAAGGAACGTGCTTTGGTGCTGAGCCATCAGTGAGAGGGTGGGGCTTTTGGGGCTCCTGTGACTGTCTACCTGCTTGGCCAAGGGAGGGCTGGGAAGTGTCCTTCACTTGCTCTTCTCCTGCAGAGAGCTCCATCCAACCTATTCTGTCTGGCACCCCTCCCACTGCTGGCCAGTCTTTCAAACTGCCACTCTTCTTTGGATCTAAGCAGTCCTGCTGGAGCATTTGTGTTTTCCACAAGTGGCAGGAATCTCACCATCCCTGAGTGCTTCAACTCACCCTTGTGTCCAATCCCAATAATCACCAGAACCCAGTGCACTGCAGGCTTGTGTTCCCAGGACAGATCTCCAGGGCCAGGTGTGCAGAGTTCCTGGGCGCCTCTCCCCTCCCAGCTCTGTTCTTCCTCCTGCCTGTGGGCTGGGATCGGGGAGGGCTTGGGTCCCACTTGATTGTGGTTCTGCCATTTTACCCTTTTCTGTGTGGTCTTCTTCACCAGGTGGTCTGTTCTGCAGTCTTCAGGTCATTTTCAGGCTTAGTTGTATTTTCTGTAGTTGCTTCTTTGGTGTGTGTGTGGGAGATTTCCACCTTGCCTTCCTACTCCACCATCTTCATTTCCCCACTCCTCGATATTGAGCATCTTTTCATGTACACGTTGGCCACTTGTGTATCTTCTTTGAAGGTGTGTCTGTTTGATCTTTGCCCTTTTTTAAATAGTTATTTTGTCTTTTTCTTGCTGAATTGTACACGTTTTTTACATATTCTGGATAAAAATGTCTTATCAGATTTATATCTGCAAATATTTTCCATTCTGTTAAAATCTTTTCACTTTATTGATGGTATCCTTTGAGGCACAAAAGGTTTTATTTTTTATGAAGTACAATTTGATATTTCTTTTGTTGCTTTTGCTGTTAGTGTCATATCTAACAAACCATTGCCTACCCCTGGCTCACAAGGATTTATGCCTGTTTTCTTGCAAGCATTTTCGAGCTAATTTTTGTATATGGTATGAGGTAAAGGTCCAACTTCATTTTTTTTTTTTTTTTTTGCATGAGGATCTCCAGTTCTCTTGCTTTTATTTCCTAAGATAAATTTTTTTCTGTCCCTAAGTCTACCTTGTTTTGGGGACTTCAGTTACATTTTTATTAGGCTGTTTAAAGTCCAAGAATTTATTGATGTAATATTTTCCTGCTATGTTTTCTCTCTATTTTATTATACATAGTTTCTATTGGTATATCTTCATTTTAGACATGGTGTGACCATGTAACTTTTAATGTCTACTAATTTATCATTATGTCTTCTGGCTGTTCTGATTGATTGATTTTCCCCCCTTCATTATGGATATGAATTTTTTTATTGGGTGCCACATATTGTGACTTTTACCTTTTTGGATGGATGATACACATTTTTGTTCTCATAACTAGTATTGAACTTTGTTTTGGGATACAGTTAAGTTACTTAGAAACAGTTTTATTCTTTCAGGGATTACTCTTAAACTTTCTTAGGTGAGACCAGAGCAACCTTTAGTCTAGGGCCTATTTTGTACCCCTAATAAAGCCAGTACCTGGTAAATTAACAAGATCTTCCCCTTCCAGTTGGAACACCAGCTAGCCTCTGTTCTGTGTGAACCTGCCGGTTGTTGCCTCTACTCCTTTTGGGTGTTTTTCTCTGCTGGCCCAGACAGTTTCTCACATACATATGCTGATCAATACTCAGTTGAAACTTGAGGGGGACAGTCTTCAGGTCGCCAGACTTACCTCTCTGTCCATCTCTCTCCTCCCTGATGCTCTGCCTTTGTAAATTCTAGACATCTTAGCTTCTCTGGACCTTTGCTCTGTCTCCTGAGCTTGGGGAGATCACTGCTTCCTCTGGGACCCCTTTTGTGCTGCTGTCTGGAAATAGGCTGAGACAATTGTAGGGTCTACCTTGTCAGTCTCATGTCCCTCAGGAATCACTCTCCTGCGTTGATTGGTGTCCGATCTCTTGAAATTCTTGTTTCATGTATATTGTCTGCTTTTGTAGTTGTTTGGAGGAGATAATAAATTTGGTTCCTGTTATTCCATCTTGATTAGAAGTGGAAGTCTCAAGACTGAGAACTAATTTTCTATTGACTGAAAAAGGACACTGGTATATTTCCATTATATCTGTTTCATTTTTCTCTCAGACTCGATCCTGGGTCATGAAAGAGCTTACAAGGAAAGTCCTTAGAAGGGATTGTAGAAACAACTGGCATCTTATCAAGAAGTGCCAAAGTACAGATTTAATATTTCATTGAAAAAAATTATTCTGTTCTTATTCACTGACTTCTGTGTCTACTGCTATTTGAAAATACAGTTATGATTTAGTATCTGAAGCAAATAATTTTAGTTGTAATTGCTAGTACAGCTTTTGTTTAGTTACATGAATGTTGATGAACTAATCACTTGGGTACTCTGGTCTTAAAACTTTGCTAAGATGAGAATATCTTACTTAACTTCTAGGCATAATTCTTGTTTTCTGGAATATAGATATGAATAGCCTCTGAGATACTGGATTTGATTTTTTTTTTCCTTAAGTCCAAATCAATTATGTTGAAATACTGGAGTTACCATTACTATCAACTATTCATATTTTTTCTTTCATGTCATAGGTGAGGCTACTTTAAAGGGTAAAGTCTTAAATACTATGTTCTTTAAAATAACAACACAATCTAAACATTGGATATTTTTTAGTCTGCTAAGTAGAGAGTTATAATTTACCATAGCAATGGATTGTCAACCCCTTCCTCACAATTTTTGTATGATAAAAACATCTAAATGTTATTTAACCCTGGGACCAAATTATATAGGACACTGTATATAGAACATTATATAACCCTTGCCTCGTACTTTCTTCTCTTACAGGAAAAGTCAGAAGCCTAAGCTCATCTTTGTGGTCACTGACTCACTTGACAGCTTTGCATCTGAGTGACAACTACCTGTCCCGCATCCCTTCAGACATTGCCAAGCTTCACAATCTGGTGTATCTGGACTTGTCCTCTAATAAAATCCGGAGTTTACCAGCAGAACTCGGAAACATGGTATCACTCAGGTGTGCAGATTCAGCTTAGTATGTAACTGTATGCCCCCTAAGACAAAAGAGAGCATTCATTTTGTTAGGAAACAACATTATCAATTTAATGGTATTTACACAAAAGCAAATGTAATTATATCCTTTATGTAAAGTTTCTTGGGAAAATAGATTGTCAACTAATAAATAATTAAGTAGATCCATTGCCTAAAATTTGTTTTATTGCTATGCTTTGTATAATATACTTTATTCTTGAACCAAACCTTTTGGACAAAGTTGGGGTAAACAATTAGAAGGACCTTGTGTTATTCCATATACCCACCAAGTTGTGCTTTTTCCTCACTAGATTCTGGGGTACCATATTATCCTTTATACAGAATCCAGAAAATAATTGACAATTAGTGAAACTTTTTTGGCCATCCCAGGGCTTAATATGTATGACAGTAGTAAAAGCCTGGGATTGAAAGAAGCTAAAATTAGTCATTGAATTTGGGGAACTGAAGTGTGAACTATATAGGAGGTAGATAGGACGTGGAGCTACACAGAGTGCAAATTAGAGTCAGATTTACCATTAACAAGTTGTATGATTTTGGGCAAGCTTCTTAAACTTCACTGAGCATTTCCTCATCTGTAAAGTTGCTATAATATCTTCCCAACCAAGGATGAGATTAGAGATATTTGAGATGATGAGTAAAAAAACTGGTTCCCTGCCTGGCACGTATTGTATTTAGTAGATGGTAATTGGTATTTCTTTTATTGCCTCTGTTTTATGAGGTAGGTGAGGTCTTCCCAATTTGAAAGCCAATTTCCAGCTATCAAGTTAATCCCCATGGAAGATCTTGCCCTATTTCATGTGACCTGCCTTTTTTCTCTGTGACTCCACTGGCTTTTCTACTGCCTTCTGCCATTTGTTTCATAGTTAAAAGGAGTAAGAATCTTGTGAGAATCTCTTTATCTTTGCTGCTTCCAGTCCAGCCTTTTTGACAGTTTTTTAGGCTTAATTATTGAATATATATTATGATCTTTTTTAATCTCCTGAGCCAAATTTACATAAAGGACCCCCTTTCCCATGTGCTGTGTTTGGAGCTCAATGGGAACCAGTTATCCAGAGCTAGTTTTCCTTGTTTGCTTAGTAGTAACCAAGGTTCATTTAAATTCTAAGAACTAAGGATTATAGAAACAGTTCTCATTCACATATGAAAATTGATAAGTAAAACTTACTGTAGGAAATTACCATTATTTCAATGTTGGGGTTTTTTTTCCTACTGAAGAATCCTTTGATAATTATATTAGAGTTATCTATACAAAACAAATCATTAAAATAATCATTAGTATTTAATGTGTCTGCTGTTTCTAAAATGAAAACAATAAATTTGGAGAAATACTAATCATAAACTTAATTGTGCAGCTGTCATAAGCACTTTTATTGGCACTACATGATCATCTTAATTCTCTTATAGCGCTTCACATTAGGCTATTTTTTAATTCTACCCTAAACACATGTAGTGGACGCCCCCATGTGCTGAACCAGTGCAGGGTAGTCTGTGGGTGGCCGGTTTACACACTATCACCTGCATGGAGTGAGATACACAACATGTGAAAGTGAATCTGTTGAATCTGTTTGTATTTACTGAATCCAATACTCTTTAAAAATTGGGCTTGTATTTTGTTGGTCTTTTTCTCATTTCATTTTTCTAGTAATCCATTTTTTTCCCTGTATTTTACAAATGTATTGGTCTTTGGCAGTTTGGGTTTTTTTTGTTGTGTTTTGTTTTTCACCACATACTATTTAAGAAGCATTGTACTAGACATTGGAATAAAACACAAAATTTTGTCATTCTTAGGAGATTATATTCCTAGAAATTATATTGTTGATTTTAGCTGCTAGGTAAAGGGTAATATATCTTCTAACTTTGTGGAATTTTTATATCCACAGGGAACTCCATTTAAATAACAACCTGTTACGAGTTCTACCTTTTGAGCTGGGAAAACTGTTTCAGTTGCAGACTTTAGGCCTGAAAGGTATAAGTGATTCCCCATATTTGTGCCTCTTACTTATGCTTTGTATGTATGTCTTTGAGTCTGAAGAAGCCGGGAGAGAGGATCCTTTTGCTAGGGATATGCAGGCTCACTCACCCAACTTGGTGAATTTTTAGATTCATCTCAGTGGTTCTCTCTCCTGTCCACCTGTAGACTGTCTTCTATCCATATATTGACTACCAGAATTAACAAATGATTTTTGGTCAGTTTTTTAATGCAAAAGGAATATAGAGCATCACAATATTAAGACCCTTCTCTGTTCCCCTTCCATTCCCTTTTCTGTTAGAGGCAGCTACTGTTGTACATCCTTCTGGTTCAAGGTTTTGTAATCTTACAGTGTATATTTTAGAATATACAAGAATACAAATTATCTGTACAAAATAAATATACAGAATACAAACCTTAGTCTGTATTCACAAGGAGTTTTCTAAGAACTCACAAACTTTAAGTTAGGGTTATCAGTCACAAATTTCCATACTGAGTGAATGTGTATAAAAGCCTCTGAAAGTAAGTGCTTGAGGAGGGGTAGGCAGTCTTTGTGGCACCTCTGTTTTGATGATGCCTTGCTCTTCCATTTCATAAAGATCCTTCACTATTTAACATCTAGACTTCTCTCTTTATTTCTTGGAAGTGTAAGTTCACAGAGATGCTTATTGCAGATATCCCGTTGGATATTGTTATGTATCTGTCTGTAATAGTCTTTTCACTGATTGCACTTTTTTTGACAAATCCTGTATTATTTTTCTTCTGAGCTTTGCAACTTAGAGCTACTTCTTAAGGTACATCGTCCTTACTTTCAGAAAATCTTTATCATTTATTTCTCAGGGCACCTATTGATTATTTGGAAGAGAGAAAATGTATCAGTTAAAAAAAATCATATCTATTGGCTACATCATCCATTCATACAAAGCCAGAATATTTCTGCCTCATGAATCAGTTGATACTATTTTCTTTAAAGTTGATTGCATAGATCTACTGTGCTTTAGTTTTTCTTCACATTTTTCCATGTTCTTCAAAATTGTTCTATAGTGAAAGGTAGGACTGTAGCCTTAGATGTGCACTTTTTAAATTTCTTATTTTGAAATAGTCACATAAACCTGTAAGAAACAATGCAGAACAGATCACGTGCCTTTTACGTAATTTCTTTCCATATGCATTATAGAATAATCTTGTCTACAGTTATAAAAAGTATTGCTGAGATTTTTATTGGAATTGTATTAAACCTGTATATCAAATTGGGGAGGATTGCCATCAGTCTTGTAATCCATGAATGTGCTATGTCTGTCCATATATTTAGATGTTCTTTGATCTTTTTCATCAGTGTTGTGTAGTTTTTGGTGTATATGTCCTGGAAGTGTTTTGTTAGATACATACCTGTCTTTTTCTTTTTGTGTGATTGTAGTGTATTTTAAATTTTGCTGTTCCGTGTGTTCTTTCCTAGTGTATAGAAATACAAGGGATTCTTCTATTTTTATCTTGTATCCTTCTGTCTTGCTCTACTCCTAGTTCTAAGAGTTGGGTTTTTGGTAAATTTTGGGGGAATTTTTAGGTTAAAAAATTATGTCATCTGCAAATAGGGACAGTTTTATTTCTTCCTTTCTAATGTGTATGCTTTTTATTTCCTTTTCTCGGTTAATTGCCTGACTAGAACTTCCAGCACTGTGTTGAAAAAGTTGTGAGAACCAGTAGCCCTCCTGTGTTGAAAAAGAGTTGTGAGAACCAATGTAATATCCCTCCTTCCAATCTTAGAAAGTATTTTGTGTTCTATTAAGTGTATTAATTGTCTTACTATTAAGTGTAATGTTAGCAGTAAGTATTTTGTAGATGCTCTTTATCAGTTTTGAGGAAGTTTCCCTCTGAGCAGGGAAACTTCCCTCTGTTTCTGAGTTTTTAATCATGAATGGGTATTTGATTTTGTGAAATACTTATTCTGCATCATTTGATATGATCATGTAATTTTTCTTATTTAGCCTGTTAATTGATTTTTGAATGTTGAACCAGCCTTGCATTCCTGGAATAATACCAACTTGGTCATGGTTATAATTCTTTGTATTGATTTCTGACTTCTGTATGATAATATTTTCTTAAAGATTTTTGACTAAATTCATGAGGCATATTTATCTGTAGTTTGTTTTTTGTTTGTTTTTTCACATGTACCTTGGTTGGTGTCAAGGTAGTATTTGCTTTATGAAATGAATTTGAAAGTGTTGCCTCATCATCTGTTTTCTAGAAGAGATTGGAGTTGATTTTTTAAATGGTAGACTTTTCCAGTGAAACAGTCTGGCCTGGATATTTCTGTTGGTTTCAAAATTATGAATTCATTTCCTTTAATAGGTATAGAGCTATTCAAATTACCTCCTGGGTGAATTGTGACAGTTTGTGTTTTTCCAGGGAAGTGACCCATTGGTTGTTAAATTTATGTGTGTAGAGTTAGTTGTTCATAGTACAGTTGACCCTTGAACAAAACAGGTTTGAACTGTGTGGGTCCACTTATACACAGAATTTTTCAGTATATATATTGTAAAGTTTTTGTGAGATTTATGACAATTTGAAAAAACACTTTCTTTTCTCTAGCTTATTACTTTATTGTAAGAATACAGTATACAATACATATAATATAACAAAATATGTGTTAATTGTAGTAAGGCTTTATCAACAGTAGGCTATTAGTAGTTAAGTTTTGGGGGAATCAAAAGTTATACACAGATTTTTGATGGTGAGGGGTGTCAGTACTTCTAACCCCATGTTGTTCAAAGTGCATACCCTTTTGATTACTATAAGGTCTGTAGTAATAACCTTTCATTTTTTACATTGGTTATTTTTATTTTTCTTTGCCAGCCAGTCTTGGTAAGGATTTGTCCGTTTTATTGATCTTCTCAAAGAAACAACTTTTCAAAAAAATTCCTCTATTTTTCTGTTTTCATTTTCATTGATTTCTGCTCTTCAGCATTTCCGTCCTGCTTTTTGCTTCACGTTTATTTTGCTCTTTTTCTCTAGGTTCTTAGGCTGGGATCTTAGATTACTGACTTAAAACTTCTTTTAATGCATGCATTTAGTGCTATAAATTTCCCTCTTGGCCCTGCTTTAGCTGTGTCCAGCTGCAAATTTTGATGTATTTTCATTTCCACTAGTTCAGTGCATTTTAAATTTTCCCTTAAGACTTCTGTTTTGACCCATGGATTATTTAGAATTTTCCAGTGTTTGCAGATTTTCCCATTGTTTTCAGTTACTGATTTTTAGTGTGATTCCTTTGTGGTTGAAGAATATATTCTATATGATTTCAGTTTTCTAAATTTTTGAAATTTGGTTTATGACCCAGAATATGGTCTATCCTAGTATATATCCTTTGGGCACTGGACAAGAGTATGTATTCTATTGGTAGAATGTTCTCTAAATATTGATTAGATCCCATATATTAATCTACTATCTATAAGTTGGATAGTATTATGGAGATTTTTGTCTAGTCAGCTGTTGAGAGAGAGAGGTGTTATCTCTAACTATAATTGTAGATTTCTCTGTTTTCCTTTCAGTTTTGTCAGTTTTTGCTTGAAGTATTTTGTATTGTTCGGTGAATACACATGTAGAATTGCTATGTCTTCTTGGGACACTGACCCTTTATCATTTACATAATGTCACTCTCTGTCTCTGGTACAATTTTATTAACTCTAAATCTACTTTATCTGATATTAGTATAGCCACTCCTCCTTTCCTTTGATTAATGTTCCTGTTATTTGTGTCTTTTTCCATCCTTTTCCTTTCAAATTGCTTGTCTTTGAAGTGAGTTTCTTGTGAACAGTCTGTTGTTGGGTAATGTTTTTAAATCTACTCTGCCAGCATCTGTCTTTTAATCAGTATATTTAGACCATTTATACTTACTAAAGTTATTGGTATGTTAGGGCTATATCTGCCACCTTATTTTTTGTTTTCTCTATGTTCTCCCAGTATTTTTTTTTTCCTGGCTTCCTATATTACTTGACCATCTTTTTGCTTGAACAATGTTCTACATTTACATTTTGATTTGTCTGTAGTGTGTTTGAATTATCTCTTTGTACATTCTTTTTAGTGGTTGCTCTAGATACTACATTATATATATATCATTTACTACAGTTTACAGGTGTTCTCATTTTACCAATTTGGATAAAGAACAGAAATCTTAACTCTCTTTATGACCTTATAATTTTCCTTCTATTTATGATAGAATTGTCTGAAGTACTTTCTCCACAAACATTGAGAACCAAATCAATGTTAAAAAAATTTTTAACTGCCAAATACGATTTAGAAAACTTAAGAGAAGGAAAGCCATTATGTTTGTCACCCCCACCCCTAGCTTTTTTTTTAACCATACTTTTTTTTTTTTCTTCCTTCTTAGTGTTCCTTGATTCCTTCTTTTTTTTCCTTTCTATTTAGGGAACTTGCATTAGTGGTTCTTTTAGGGTAGGCCTGCTGGCAGCAAATTCTCTTAGTTTTCTGTCATTTGAGAATGTCTGTATTTCTCCTTTATTGCAAGGGATATTTTCACTGGATATAGGATTCTGGGTTGACCGTTGTTTTCTTTTCACACTTGAAAAATATTGTGCCATGTCCTTTTGGCTCCCATGGTTTATGCTGAAAAATTCACTGTTAATTCTAAGTGTTTTTTCTCTACAGGTAAGATAGCATTTTTCTCTGGCCTCCTTCAAGATTTTTTTCTTTGTCTTTAGTTTTCTGAAGTTTAATTATGATGTAGTATGGTGTGGATTCCTTTGGGTTTGTCTTGTTTGGGTTTTATCAGCCTGTTGAATCTGTTGGTTTGTTTCTTGCCAGGTTTGAAGAGATTTCACAATTATTTCTTTGAGTACTTTTTCTGTCTTGTGCTCTTTGTCCTCTGACTTCCACAACTCTGAGAACGAGTATTAAATTTTTTTTTTGTTGTACTCCCACAGGTCTCTGTGGCTCTGTTCTTTTTCATTTCTTCAATTTGTTTCCTTTCTGTTGTTCAGATGGCATAATTCCTATTGTTCTTTATCTTCCATTTCACCAGTTCTTTCCTCTGACCTCCCTGCTGTTGAACTCACCCACTGAGCTTTTTGTTTTATTCTATTTTTCATTTTTAATACTTCCATTTGGATTATTTTTTAATGTTGCGTTTATTTGCCAAAGTGTTTTCTTTGCTGTCTCTTTTTTTTTTCATTTATATCAAGTGTGCTTGTAATTTCTCATTGCAGTGTTTTTCTATCATGCCTGCTGTATTTTGGTCAGCTCATTCTGTTTTTGTCATCACATTGTGGGAATCTATTATCTTTCTCTTTTTCATTCACTTTGAAATCTTCCTAGTTTTTGGTATTACGAGTGATACTCAGTTGAAACTGGATGTACTCATATTATGAAACTCTGGATCTTACTTAAACCTGTTTCTTTTTGCTGGCTTTCTCTAACATTGCTCTGGCAAGAAAAAGGGGGGCAACATTTGATGAGTGCCAACGGAGGTAGAGTTGAGATTCCCATCAGCCTCTGTTGACACCTGAGGGTCAGCAGGTTGGAGATGGCAGTTACGACTCTGTGGTCTCCCCAGTCACTGCGGTGGGGTGACCTCATAACTTCAAGGAGTTGGTAGAGTCTTGAGTCTCCTCTGCTTTCTCTGATGTCATCTCAATAAGGAAGGTGGAGAGGCACCTCATTACTCTAGGTTAAGGTGGAAAACCAGGCTCCTGTTGGTTGTCCCTACTGACACCACAGGATGGAGTAGGAGAAGCTTATTACGCCTGGAAGAGATTAAAGACCCACCTACCTACTTGGCCTTCTTGGATCTGCTCCATTAGGGATTTGGGGCACCTCCTTACTTCCTCATATGGGTGGAGGTCTGGGCCCCCTCATTGGCTTTTGTTGGCATGGTTGGAGATGGCGCCATATGTTCATTTGGTGTTCAGCTGGAGGAGAGCTGCTGTTATCTAAAGCTTTGTCTTATTAGGACACCGTTTCCTGGTCATTTGTCTTTTGTTGGGAGTTTTTCCTTCTGCATCCATTATTGCCATGTTGCTGGCTTTGAAGAAGCTCCATGTCTGGAATGTATGAGGTTAAAAAGGTAAACCCAAGGAATTTACCACTGTGTCATTCCTTAGGTTCTGTGGTCTTTAGCCATTCTGCCATCTCAACATGTTTCATATTCTTTGTCCACACATAATATACAGGGATTTTACTTGCACTGTGCAGGAGGAATAGGGGAAATGTGTCTACTTCATGTTTTCAGCAGCAACTCCTCTTGTTTACTTTTTGTTCCCTTTTTCTGAGGACTTGGTATCATGTCTTAATCCCAGAATCGTGGTGGTGTTATCGTTGTTAGCTTTTCCCTCTGTATATTGTCTTTCCAGGAAATGAAGAGCTGACTAATTTTAAATTAAAAGGAATCCCAAAAAGCAAGCAGATATTGGGGGAAATATACCGTTGGCTTCAGCTGCATTTATTAGAGAATCATAAATAGATGTTTGTGTTTGGGGATGGCTTTTAATCTCTAAGGAAAGATCTTAGAAGGAAGGATTATATAGATATAAGTAGTTAGTGGTTGCCTCTAAGTATTTTTTGCACTAGAATGTAATAAAAAGACAGCTTTCATGTGAGTCTGGTTAGAGTGGGCTGCTTACCTAGCACTGAGCAGGTTTAGTTGACTTCATTTTCTAAGACACATTAACAACAGGCCCTGTAACTTTATGAACGTACCTCTCTGAGGACTGACTAAATGAGGGTGTTGGCAGCTGTAAGCACTGTATACATGTGAGGTAATGATGTTGTGATGTGTCTTCCTGCGAAGACATACTTTGTACTTGCAGGACCACTTTTTTTACCTTTATAATTCTTAGATTCCTGTAGTCTTAAAATTAAGAGATCTTAAAGATCTTAAAGATCTAACCTTGCCATTCTTCCCACCCATGTAATCCAGCTTTTACGAAGGCTGCCCTGCTTCTTCACAGGCAGTGCCTTTCATCTTAGGTAGCTCTGTTTGCAGCCTTTCTGCTCAGAGCCGGGTTTCCTGTTAGAGCCTGCCATTTGAGTCTAGTCTTTAACAAGGAATAGGGAAAAACCACCCTTTTCCCTGGGCTGTGATCATTCTTATAGTCTATATCCTTTGATTTCTTATCATTTGGCATGGTTAAAATCTTTGATAATTTTGGCTGTCTTCTCCAGTTAATAGGATTTGTTAGTCTGTCTGAAAGCGGAGCTGCAGGATGCAGGACCACAGACACCAGTCGTGCGGCATGGGTGGGAACTGGGCTGTTCAGAACAGGGCACTGTACTTACTCCTTGTATGAACATAAATCCTGCTGAGAGGATCTGAGGTGCTTACAGATACATGTAAATCATTGCATTTGCCTTTATTTTGGTTACTTACAAAATAGTTACTGAACTTAGAGATGGCTCTTGGCCCTGGGGTTGCCCCCTTCCTCAGTGACTTAATCTTAAACTAAGTTTGCCCTGTCTTGTTACTTTAGTCAGTAGAATTTTTATAAATCTAAGTACTCACTTGTCATGAGGATGTTTTCTTGTTTGTTTTGTTGGATGCTTAGTTTAGCTTCTGTGATTCATCATATTGGCTGTCCTCTGTCTGTGTCTGACCCGCCCTTCCTGACCCATTCAGCTCACTTTGACTGTTATGAAAGTGTTGATGAGACAGGGCCAGATACAAAGCACTATTAAACATCTAGTTTGACACCAGTCCTTTAATAATCATTTTTTGGATACCGCTGTAGAACATGGTATAAATCATTTTCACTCTTCACGTCAAAACACTGAAAAAAAAGTAATTTTCTTTAACTTGGAGTATTATTAATAACTACACATTGTTAGAGACGAGCTGATAATTTCGATACATTTGCAATTTTGAAATATTTTATTTAGTACTTACCTTAATTTCATTTTGCCTATTTTAAAAATATTTCCAGGAAATCCACTTACCCAGGATATACTGAACCTCTATCTGGAACCAGATGGAACAAGAAGGCTACTGAACTACTTGCTTGATAATTTGGCAGGTACTGCAAAAAGAAGTAAGTGGTCATTTGTTTAAACCATTCTTTTAAGAAGACATGTAAGAATATTGTTTAATTTTATGTTTTATATTCAACTAGTTTCAACAGAACAGCCACCTCCAAGATCGTGGATTATGTTACAAGAACCAGACAGAACAAGGCCAACTGGTTGGTAGCCTTACTTTTCTTACTTCTTACTTTTACTTGCTCTTACAAACCTAATAGTATTGTTGGTGTGCTGTAGATTATGGGCAGTGTTACAGATGATTTGGCTTGGGAGATAATAATAAAGATTTAATTCTTGCTCACCTGTCCTCTGTACTGTAGAAATTATGTCGTAAAACACTGCTTCTCAACCAGAAGTGGTTTTTATCCCCTAGGGCACATTGGGCAATGTATGAAGATGTTTGTTGATTGCCAGGACTGGCGGAAGTGCCACCAGCATCTCATGGCTAGAGATGAGCTCTCAGCACCCTCCAGCACACAGCATGGCCCCCAGAACAACAAGCTTACTTGCCCATAGTGTCAGTAGTGCCCCTCTGAGAAAGGCTGCTGTAAAGAATTGATCAAATTCAGTTACAATAAATACACTAAAATCTTTCTGTGTTGAAGTTTCTACAACCTAGCATATCCCATGTGATACTGCAAAATTATGATAGTCAAAACACTCACTTGAGAGAGAAATTGAACTAAAGACCTCTTAATTTCCTTTTAAGTGAAATTGTATGAAATAGTTTGGGAACTTACTTTATGTGTATGACAGTATTTGGTCTGTGATGTCCCTTCCTTTCATGTGAATTAGTAATAGTTGCCCTATAGAAGAAAACTAGACATTGCCTATTAAGAAAACTACCTGACAGTTTCCACATCCTACATTAACAATTGGTGAGGTAGTGGGGGGAGCATAGAAATGAGGGGCCCTGGTATTAGAAGCTGAAGGTCTTCTAGCTTCCAAAACTTCCATGCATACCTCTGTAGCAGGTGACACATTGTGTTAAAATTTGTTATGAAATCTGTCCTTTCTTAGTTATCCAGCTTGATTTATATCCACCACATCTGGCATATAGTAGCTCTTCAGTGAAAATATATTGGATGAATAAAGTCAGACTTAAATTTAAGAGACAAGTACTGAAATTGTTTTTTTTTTTTTTTCTGCCACGTGTGTGAGTAAGTAAAGTTATCTTTCCTACAGCCTTGTTTTCTGTCATGTGCTATAATGTTCTTTGTGATAAATATGCGACCCGGCAGTTATACGGCTACTGTCCATCATGGGCACTAAATTGGGACTACAGGAAAAAGGCCATTATTCAAGAAATCTTGAGCTGCAATGCTGATATCATAAGTCTTCAGGTACGTGATCAGAAAAGGATTTGTTTAAGTTGTACAAATGCCCCAATATTGATAAAGCAAGGAGCAGCCTAGGAGTGCACTGCATTAACACATTTGAAATCCCGCCTTTAGCAATTCTTAAAATAGTGGCTTTTTCTGTTTTTAGTGAATCCTGGGAACAGTCATTAGTTGCTTTTTTTGTGACACTGTGCTGCCAAACTGAGCAAATGTGTTAAGCTGAGATTTAAGCATTTGCTGTAACAAATACCTTTCCCTTCCTAGTGCCTCTGCACACTGTTTTTGAATTGAGTGGCATTGTTACTGAAATTGTGGCATTTTCAAGGTATGATTTTACTTTACCACCAGCAGTAATAGAGTAATTAGCGCATAGTGGAAACAGCATTGTACCTGGTGCACAGTGACTGAGAGTTCTCAGTCTGACTCTCTCAATAACTTAACACGACTTGGGGCAGGTCACTTTCTCCCTGTGGCCTGAAATTATGATCTGTGAAGTTTCTTCTCTCTTGATTCTTGTTGCACGTTAATTTTAAAATAAAGAAATGTACATGCAAAGAGCTGAGATTGCCAGCTGGTACCTATAAAATGACAAGTATACATTCTGATTGGTTTCAGATAAATTATTTTGAGAAGCTGTTACATTGTTTATTCTGCAGATCAGTCCTTTGAAATTATTTCAGGCTTTCAGACTAAAATCTAAAGTTAATGCCTAGGACTAATTTTCATCCTAGGAAATAACTATGCTGTTTATAATTTTTCAGGAGGTTGAAACAGAACAGTATTACAGTTTTTTTCTGGTAGAACTGAAAGAACGTGGCTATAATGGATTCTTTAGTCCTAAATCTAGAGCTAGGACAATGTCAGAACAAGAAAGAAAACATGTTGATGGCTGTGCAATATTCTTCAAGACAGAAAAGTAAGTCATCTTACATTTTAAAAAGAACATTTTCTCACTATTTGCAATATGGGTCCAAGGGTATGAAAATTAGTTGGCAAATAAGAGAATGAGAACATTATATTATTACTCAAGAAAACAATACTTGGAGGGATCTGTTTTGTTCTGAGTCATCAGAAATCTCATTTTGGAGACATGTTGAAAGAGCTGCTGTTTCTTCAGGTGTTTACTAGGGTTTAACTTCCAATTGTCAATTGAAGCACCTTGTGATTAACATTCCCTCTATGTTAGTAGAGGTATTCTTAAACACATATTTGGGAAAAGAACTACTTAAAAATTACAGCATGGAATGTTCTAATGTGAAACCCAAGCAGAAGATAACCACATTGTCCTAACTTGTGAAAGTTTTTCAAGATGTTATTCGTATCAGTACTAGAATGAGAACAACTTTAAATGGATGTGGGAAGCTTGGTGTTATGTGTGGAGGATTCTCCATAATGTGATTTACCTGCCATCATGTCTGTTAAGGAAGTTGGGGAAACTTCATTTCCCACAAAGCTAGTAAACAACACCTTGGTATTCCCAATTCTATGTGTGTGTGTGTGTGTGTGTGTGTGTTTGTGTTTGTTTTTATTCTAGATTTACTTTGGTTCAGAAGCACACTGTTGAATTTAATCAGCTAGCAATGGCGAATTCAGAAGGGTCTGAAGCTATGCTGAACAGAGTCATGACGAAAGACAACATTGGAGTTGCGATACTGCTAGAACTTCGGGAGGAATTGATTGAAATGTCATGTGAGTGACCTTTTCACTTCCTGTAAAATTGACCTCCAAAATTCATTAGAAAACAGGAAATTCATTATGTATTAATTGTCTAACACCTGAAAAAACTCCATGAGAATTTGAATCTTTTCTAAAATACCATATCCTTTTTCTCTACCACAAAGCTTAGAATAAGAAAGCATTGTCCAGAAATGTATTTCAAATTTTGTAAGGCATAAAGTGAAAGAAAAAAATGGGTTTTTTTTTTTTGCTCACAACAATCATTCACATAAAAGAATTGTTGAAGGAAATATTAGTTGAAAAAATTGCTGTCAGTGAGAAGAACTCAATACACTTCTGATTTCTTGGCAGCAAGGGTATTCTGTAAGCTACCTTCTCTTCCTGAACTATTTGTGATCATTCTTTTAAAGATCTTGAGTTTTGGATAAAAGGACCATTTATTTCAAATTAAAAGTATCTTTAGAGTGACTATCATGCTGAGAACTGAAACTTCTGTTACTTCAGGAGCAGTTAGAACTGGGGATGTTTAACTTGCAGGACAAAAAAGGTGAGTGAAAGGTGGAACTCAGTGGCCGTCTCAGATCTAAGGAAAAGGATGTAGGTGTAATTTGTGTGGCTCAGTTAAAGGTATCTGAGCAAAGACCAGAAGTTTCAAGGAGACAACTGTTTAAAAACCAAGCTGCCCCAAACAAGGCTGTCTTTGCTCAAGTGGTGAATGCCCTGTGCTTGAAGGACACAGCCAGAGGTTTGGCTGTTTCTCAGGTTTGTTTTGGGGTAGATGTAGTCACCAGGTGGGAGACCAGTAGGTAAATTTTAGGGTTATTCCTGAAACATTACTTGCTTTGAGATCTGTCAGAATATATGGGCTAATGGGTGGGTTTTGCTGTCTGACTCTTTTCTTTTGATCTCATACAGCTGGAAAGCCACATCTTGGAGCAGAAAAACAACTTATTCTCGTGGCTAATGCGCATATGCATTGGGACCCTGAATACTCCGATGTGAAGTTGGTTCAAACCATGATGTTCCTCTCAGAAGTGAAGAACATTATTGATAAAGCCTCTCGAAGCCTCCAGTCCAGTGTATTGGGAGAATTTGGAACTATTCCACTGGTGTTATGTGCAGATCTTAATTCTTTGCCTGACTCTGGTAAGAAAAGTTACTTTATATAGAGCACTTTTTGATGTAAAATATTTTTATCGTGTATTATTTCTGATCATCCCAAATTTAGTCAAAACAGACTCAGTTTGTAGTAGCAACTGCGAATCAGGTTTGGAAGTTTTTTTCTGTGTAGTAGAGGGACCATTTTGAAAATGAAATGGTATAAAAACCTAAGGAGGAAGGACATTAGTCATCGTCAGTAAACATGTAGGTGACAACTTGAAATAACTCATTAAAGAACATATAACTATTTCATTATCTCTGGGTCACATATAATCCAAACTCCGAAAACTTAAGACAGCTGCTTTGGGATTCCAGCATGTATTTATAAAACCCAGTTTAAATTTGTCCATATATTTGTAAGATCTCAAATTTTGGTTGGCCTGATTAGAAAAATACATTTCAGGTGGAAGTTGATATCCTTTATATACACAGATCAGGCAGGTGATTTAAACAGAAAAAGAACAGGGATCTAGATGTTTATCACAAAGTAAACGAAAACAGAACTACCTTATTCTTGAAAACTTTTCCATAGATAGTGCAGGAAATAAGCCATATAGCTCTTGTAACATCAAACTAAGTATTCCTTTTTAAATTCTGACTTCTTGTTTATACCCTCTCACTCACACAAGAATACTTTGTTTGCAGAGCCTGTCTTATTCTTAAGAAATGGGAAAAATAGTGCCCAGGGTGGTGGAGTTGCTCTGTAACTAACCGGTGGCACTCTCTTCCATAGTTAGTTAGCATTATATATAATTGTTCATTTAATCCTTATCTTGATATTTTACAAATTAAAGTAAATAATTCATCATAAGCAGAAACCTATATACTTAAGATGCTGCTGGTCTTCTTAAAACTTAGAAATAATCTGAAATATTTTTAAAAAGGAACTAGTTTAAACAAATATTAAGCACTACCCCAGTTGTGTTATGTAGCCATTTAAAAAAGATTATTGAGAAGACATAAATTCATGTGCTACAGTAAAGAGAAGTATAAAATATTCCATGTACTATGATTAAAGCCATGTAAAAATGGATTTAGACAAGTCTGAGAAATGTTAAAACATTTTAGAGAATGGGAGTATGTGGGGCTTAAACCTGTTTACTACTTTTATTATCTTTCCTAGTTATCTTTTGTACACTGTATATGGCACTTGACAATGAAAAGAGTACCTTTGTTTTCGTTACAGGTGTTGTAGAATATTTGAGCACAGGTGGAGTAGAAACAAATCATAAGGACTTTAAGGAACTGAGATATAATGAAAGTCTTACCAACTTCAGCTGTAATGGGAAACGCGGGACGACCAACGGAAGGATTACTCATGGTTTCAGGTTAAAGAGCGCCTACGAGAGCGGCCTAATGCCTTACACCAACTACACGTTTGACTTCAAGGTGAGCCTGCAGGTGGACAGACTTCTCATACCTCCATTTCTAAGACAGTCTTGTAACTTCTTTATGTCTTTAAAATGTGGGCATGTGTTTGGACTGGAATTAAGCCATCTTGCATTAGTTGGTAGCAGCATTCTTTTGTCACTCTTCTGTAGAATTCCATGGTGTTGGTGTTCCGTTCCTACTTGACAGACGCCTGTTAGCCTCCCTTCCAGGGCCAGCAGTCAGGTGGAGTGGTGACAGTGGCTCCCATGGTGACTGCCACTGCTGTCTGGCAGCTCTGTGTCTTACGTGCTCATTACTAACAGCTGGACGTGAAGTTCCTAATTTGGTGTCACTTGGGGTGAGGTGTTCCATCTCTCATTTTAATTTAACTGAAACTACTCCTTGAGTGCCAAGATGTGGGTTATATTAGCCATTTAAAAATGTTTAGATTGTATCATATTTATATGCCTTCTTACACAGTTAACACCTTACAATGTGGAGCCTCTCCCTAGGGATTCTCCTTATGTTCAATACCATTAGTTTTTTAGGGCTTGAGTTCAGCTGTCCTTTTAGCCACTTGTTGCATTTCTGCTCTTTTAAATTCTAGTTTTCCATTTCTAACCTGCAGAAAGTAATCATTCAGGTTAGATTGTCTATTAGAGTGTAAGTACTAGTGTTAACTGGTTCTTAATTTTGGAGGGAAGGGCTGTTTAGACTTCTTTGGAAACTGTTAAAAACTGAAATTTTTTTATTTGACTTTGGAGGACCCACAGTACTGTAGATAATGATTTACCCTGGGAACAGATGAGTGTGTCGAGTTGAAGAGAGGCTGGAGCAGACTGGGGAAAATGCACATGTAAGTGACAGAAGGGTAACCAGAGAGAGGAGGGGACCAGGGTAGTGCAGGGGCACAGCTGCTCAGGGAAGAAGGCCTGATCAGGAGAAGAGCGAGCGTGTTTTAAGCTTCAGAAAAATGTTATTGAGAGACTGGTGAGCTCACAACTGGTGATGAGTAGTAAGACCCGGCTTTCAGATTCTCACTTCAGGCAGATTGGTTGAAGAGGAGGCAAGTGCGATAACCAAAAGGTGGAGAGAGGAGGGATTTTTTTCCTCATTTCTGTTGCTGATACAGAGCTAGGAGGAAGACACTTGTGTGCTTAGAGCGTGTTGAAGAGGGGCTGATGGACAAGGAGGAGAAGGGCAGACCAACAGGCCCTTAGCTGGTGCCAGGCTGTGTCTGGGAGCTGCTGGGAACCTGCAGGGCAGACAACCCCACCCTCATGAGCTTCCCCAGTCCAGTGGGAGAATCAGGTCCTGACCACACAAATGGGTGTATAGTTACACCTTGTATGCACATTAGCAAGAGAGGAGAATTGGGGCTGTTAGGAGTTATTAGGTGGGTGACACAAGATTTAGGAAGGTCTTTGGAAAGTGGCTGAACTCAACACTTGAGGGCTGGGAAGGAATCAAACTAGATGACATGTGAAAGGAGGAGACGGCAGAGGACGTGGCATGTGTGGAGGGCCTGGGGAGGGAAAGAGCCTGACACCTACAAGGAACCCCACCAAGGTCGACATGGTGGTGGTCAGTGAGCAGGGCGGGGGTGGCACAGATCCAGTTAGAGAGGAGCAGGGTCATCAGGGCTCACTAAAGATTCTGAGAAGACCCTGATGGGAGGGAGAATGAGTGATCATTGCCCCTAGCAGCCTCCATCCCACTGGGTCTGACAGTGGGGGGCCATCTGGTTTTGGTGGTACTGTCTCTTCCCTGTGAGTGTCTTTGTTCAGCACACGTGTCTGAGGGTGAGCCTTAAAGCCCTTGGTATTCAATGTTATCTTATGTGGGCCTTGTCTTTTTCTCCTTCTCTTTTTTTTAGGGTATAATTGACTACATCTTCTACTCTAAACCTCAGCTGAACACTTTAGGCATCCTGGGACCTCTGGACCACCATTGGCTAGTTGAGAATAATATCAGCGGCTGCCCACACCCACTCATTCCCTCTGACCACTTCTCACTTTTTGCACAACTGGAGCTCTTACTGCCCTTCCTGCCCCAGGTCAATGGCATTCACCTTCCTGGCAGGAGGTAGTCAAGTACCCGCAGAGGACAACCTCAGTTTTGCTTGCAAACTCACAAAAATCTGAATATAGGGGAGTGAGGTATGGCCACTTAGGGTTTTTTGTGTTTTCTTCCTTGATGATTTGAATTTCCAGTCCGGTTATTTGATAAGGATATAGTATGAAAGCCAGGTGCTAGCAACAGACACATTCTGAGCCCAATATGCTTTATATACTGTTAGACAGGGATTGGTGTATTTGCACCTATCTTTAATTTGTTACAAGTGATTTTCCTGTTTCTTCTATCCAATGATATTTTCATGCCTTGAAATAGGAAAATGTTTGAACAGCATATTCTCTTTGCACAGAAATCTGTAGCACTACTTTTTTGAGGCCAGTAATAACATCCAGAGACCATTCCTCCATACCTTGCTCCCACCTTTTTCAGACTTGTTTGTAAAATACAGAATTTGAATTTAGCCTTTATCATTGTATATGATCTGCAGAAGACCTGATTTATGAAATTTTGTACTAAAAAAAATCAGATTTGGAAATGATTGTATTGTAAACTAAGGCTAAGTTTTTTTTACCTGTTTCATGTGTTATAAAGGCCAGCTTGTAAAAGAAGTTGCAACAGACTTTCTCTGCTGCTGATTTGCACTGTTAGGGTTTTGTTAGCCCTTTTGTACTACTTTATTTTTAAATTGAGAACATTGCTCTTTAAATCTAAATTTGTTTGAAGCTTAGGATATTTCCTCAGACCACAGGCAACTTATCTGTAAATTCCTGGATTTTTACAAAAACTATCTACCAGGAAAGATAAGCTGAGCAGTGAATGATCTTTAGGCATTTATGGACTGAATGTAATGATTGATGTATGTACATTCTGATATTTTTAAATCTTTAACTTTTTTAAGTTAAAAAATTACAGCTGCTTAGGTGCAGCTTCTTAACTCCCTTTTGAGACACTCCCTGTCCTATCTCCACCGTGCCTGCCTAAATTTGTTCTCACCAAGCACTGCCTGTGCACGCAGAGAAAATCTGTGCATCCTCTTTTATAGTTTTTAAATACTGTTTAACATTGTGAGGATTTTATGAAAATGCTTTTGTATGAGCTGCGGCTTTTTCCCATTGTGAAGCATTTGGATGTCACACTTAGGAACAAGCTTGTAGGGTGGGTCCCTGGGTCCTCGCTTACCAGGCCTGGGCACTGCTTCTTGGTGCTAGTGCCCAGTGCTGTCCGTCACCCAGAACTCTGCTATCATGTGAATTCTTTTGTTTTCCATGTATTCCTTGGTCTCCCATGTTTTTTAAAAAATCATTCCTTTCTTTTTTTTAAGTAATTATCCATTTATGAAGCAGTATAAATAGGTATGTTTTCAAAACAGGTCCCCAATACAATTCTTCAGATCATTTTTAAAGTGACTAAGTCATTTTAATATGTCAACCAAGATAACAGCCTGTAACCCTGTATTTTGCCCATAATGTCAGTAGTAGATTAGAGATTAAATTCAGTTTTGCACTCATTTATTCTGTTCTCATTCATTCTCTCAAAAATCAAATGAATTCAGAGGGAACCTGGTCTAACCACTTTTGTTTCAACTGCAGGCAGGGAAGCAAAAGAACACCATGTGGGCATTAAGAAAAAAATTGTTGAATGATATTAACAGTTTTTATACAGAGAATGAGTCATTTTGGATAATGACTTAAAATTTTATGAAAAATGTTCAGCACTTAAGTGTGCTTATTCTGTTTTTAGTAGAAAATAAAATTGCATATTGTTTAAATAAATGATTCTCCCCCCATCCTCCTTTTAGGAAAAATTATCCAAAAGGTTTTGATCTTGAATCTTTGTCTGGGGCCTGGTTTTTCCTTGGAGGTTTTTAAAGACCTTTGTTGTGATTGTTTTCTATTTTTGCTTTTTGTTTAAGTTATGCTGACACCAAACACATCCAGTTTATAATCAGGACATTGGAAAGCTGGTATTACCGATGTAGAGCCAACGCATAACTTCTTATGGGGCTTTTGTTTTACTTTTTTGTAAAGTGTGAATAAAAGGTGTGTTTTCTCACTTTTCCTAAACACTGTGTTGGTAATGTGCATCATGAAGATTTCCAGCAAGGGCGAACTGGAGCTGGTTGGACTGATGAGACAAGAAAACGGCTTTTTCCATGGTCTGCATTGTGTAACAACAGGTCCAGAGAGCTTTACAGAAGAGGGAGGGGAGAGACAGTTGACTCATTTTGTATTTGTTAATGGAAGATGTATTCTTTTCATAGATGCTGGAACTAGAGTGCACTTGTTAGATACTAAAGGTTTGAGCTTTACACAAAATATTCTCATCTGTATTATTGTCTATGATATATATGAATTTGGGGGCAGCGTGGTAAAATATAATGGCCTGTTATGTCTTGAAAATATTTGTTCTTGCCTCTTCTAGGCATATTGCATTCTGTGGGTACTTCAGACAGCTTCTCCATCTTATTTAGGTAGTGATAAATTAAACCAAGGGTGTAGATTTACAGTTATAACCTTCAAAAGAGAAAGGAATATTTCGAGTCTGTAGGGAATTAACAGTTACACCAAAATAGACTATGATACTTTTATTAAGCAAGGTTTTGTGTTTTAAATATTTTCTGTGTCCTGAATAATTCCTAATAATCCATACTTCCTAAAATGCAATAAAGACTAGTGTATTTCACAGTATAGATTTTTTTTCAAAAATTCTGTAGCAAATATATTTAATGTGGTGTTACCATAATGTAATTTCAGTGTTCTTGCTGGATAAATTCATCTTAAGAATGTTTCATAGAAAACTGGGTATGTTTTCTGTTTTATTGATGAAAAATTTGGAGGTATTCAATTTTTTGTTGTAAATCTCTTGAAGTACATTTCAGGTGATTATTTATGCTTTGAGAATTTAAATAATGCTCATCAAAATTCATTTATGTATGGCATAATTTAAAGTTGTAGAAATACATTATTGATTGCAACTTTACCAGTCCTAGAAGACAGGCAAGGAGCATCTCCAAGAAATGTTTTTATTTGTACTTGATTTGGTAACAGCCAGAAAAACTTATTTTCGAGTTAGCACTTTGAAACCTAAGGACATTACAAAATTGGATGGAATGCACTTCCAAGTGTTGAAATGAAAATTGCAGAGCTCTTCAAAGATTCAGGTTTTTGATAACAAATTCATTTTAATGTTCCATCTTTTTTTTACTTTTTAAATGCATAGAACTAGTTTCCATAGTGATTTAATGTTGTGAGGTCATACTATATAAGGACAAAAGCCACCCTAGGCCAAACAATCCCAGCAGTTTGTTCCTTTAATGAACCAATCCAAATTCCCAGTACAAATGCTGCAGGTACTTCAAAGAACACCTTTAGCAAGTGTTCCTCCCCTACTCAGAAACAGTATTTTACAATGTTTGCTTTGTTCTTCTTTTTGTTGTGTAAATTTTAATAACCCTTACGTTAAAGTGGTGTCTGAAATAGAGTATCTAGTCTTTATTCATAGCACATTATATGGTGTAATGCACTGGATTGATGTTTGCTCACTATCCATGTAACAGCGCCCAGCACTGTCTGTCTGCACCAAGCTCCCAAGACTGTCGCGTCTGCCTGGGCGGCTCTTCCGAAGGTACCGGGAAACTGAACTTGCGCCTATGGACTGGTGGTAACAAGGGCTTTACTGGTCTTTTCAGTGGAACCTTCTTGGTCGAATTGTAACTAGCTAGTATTATATTTATATACAGGGTCTCTTTTCTTTACCGATGTATTTTCCTACTCATAGCCAACCAATAAATTCAATATCTGTTTCAATTATTTTAAAAGTGTACTTTGTATAGTGGTAGTATTGAGGTTTGAGATAAATTAATTAGCAGGTTACATTTTGAAAATTCTGAGTCTTCGGGAACAGGATTATAACTCACCCTTTGACAGGGAAGAGTGAATGGGGGCAGGGCCGTGGTACAGAGATGGTGTAAAGCTGAGGATCTCTTTCTGGGCTGTGTTAGTCTGTAAGCACTTCTGTCTTTGCCAAAGTTCAGGTTTATATTTAGGTGACTGACAGGCCTTTTGCACTTGGATTTTGTTACTGTTGTTAACCATATACCTCGTAATACAAGAAATGGGCTCATGGGTCTTCCATCTTTGAGAAGGAGGTTGACATATTTTAAATAAATGCTTTTAAATACAGTAGTAAACATTGTGTTGATGGGGTTATACTTATTAAATGTTTCATTTTGTCACATGTACATTTTATCATATTATAAACTTAAAAAATGTGTGACTTCTGGACTCTTCAGAGCACCAAGTCCATTTGCTTCTTTTTAAAAATGGCTTCTATAACAAATATAAATTTTTATTATGTCCTTGCTGGAAAAACTCACTTAAACTCAGAAGACAATATAGATAAAATGAGTGTTTGCTGAGATGTCCAGTTCTAAAGTAGTTATTTTCTACCTAATACTTAATGTATAATTTTACTTCTATAACAGAAATCTTGTTCCTCCTTGTAATTGTCCAAAAAAAAAAGTATAAAAAAGTGGAACAAGTATGCCATGTTACCTGATAAATTCTAGTTCATGTTCTTTAGAGAAATAGGACACAAGGAAATGTGAGCTCAGAAGTACTTAGAATAATTTTTTTCTGTGTTTTAGGTAACAATATTACATATACTGAGAGTTCCCTTTTTGGAGTGTTATTTAGTTATTCAAATATAAATTGATTTAAAATAAGCATTCACAAATGCTGTAAAGATATTTTAATAAACATATTAGAAAATTTTATATGAAGTTTTTACTAGAATTTTATGAGAATATAAGAAATAGTTCTGTAAGTTAATTTCCTTCAAATAATAAAATATAAAATGCTCTATGCAGGTTGCTGCCCAACTGTGTCTAACCAGTTGGACTATGGGAATTGAGAAAACTGCTGGATTAAAGGCAGCATGGAAACCAGTTTCCACAGTTTCTTCAGCACCATTAACATTTTTAATAAGATGAAAAAGGAGGTGTCAATTTTCTCACTCTCTTTGAACTGCAAACTTCACATTACTCGGTCTACTATAAAGCTGTTAAATTACTTGGGGCCCATCCAAGAAGCTGCTCACTGCACCAGTGTGACGGGCTGCCGGTTCAAGCAATCCCACCACTGGGTGCTTGGCAACCTTCCTAGTGTGGTGGGTGTGCTGCGGGCCCCAGGGAACCCAGCAGCAGGACTGGCATGTGACCCCCAGCCCTGCAGCTCTGTGATTTCAGTCTGTCCCCTTCATGACTATTCTACTAGGACAGTTTTGTTTTCCAACTGTATGTAATTTTTGAAAATGTGGTCTATGAAAGGCATTGGAAAGCAACAATGGGGTGATCAAAACCAGGTGGAGGCATGCAAGGTGCAGGACTTGCTTTCCTTCCGCTACCCCAAGTGATGCTGCAGGTGGCTGATGCTCAGGCACTGAGATGTGTGTAAGGGGTATGTGTTCAGTGTTCTGAGCTATATTTGGGGAGCTATCTGAACCTTCTCCCCTCCCCACTAACATATTTGCTAATGCTGACTTTGAACAGGCCCAGGGGATGGGAGGACTACATATAATTGGTCCATATAGGTGAATCAGTGTTGTTCTTAGTCTATTTTTCCTGGTCACCATACTGATCAGTACTTAGAGTATTTTCTTCTCAGACACTATGCTAAGATTGGAAATAGAGATTTATCAGACTTGGTCTCTGACTTCAGATTGCTCACTGACTATTAGTGTCTAGCTCACAACATGCTAAAGACACACCAGGTATGGAGGGAATAGATCTCTACATGGTGTATTAAAATCTTCCAGAAGTGACCTTAAGGCTGGTTTTGAAGGACTGAGAACTTGCTTTCCTGGGTGAGTAGTAGCTTTAGTGAACTCCTTCATGAAACGTGCCTATCTGTGAGTGAAATGGATTTCGGACATGATGTAGGTCTTCCAGTAGGAAGTGCTGTAGTGGAGTGGCTGGAGCGTGAGTACCTTTTGAACCTTGAGACAAATGCTAAAGTTTGAACTTCATTCTGCAGGTGGTAGGTAGGAGCCCTACAGGGTTTTAAGTGGTAGTAACACCACCCGATTTGTATTTCAGAAAGGTCATGATAGCAGTAATGTGGAGGATGGATTAAAAGAGTAAGAGGAGTTATGTTAGCTGGTTTCTGGCAAGGTCCAGTTGGCAGGTGATAAGCTGAGCATGGCTTGCAGTTGAGAAGAAGAAATGAAGGGGAATTTGAAATGTTTAGGAGATAGGATTGATAATCTCCCTTGTTGCCTTATTCAGGTATGGATGGAAAGAAGGTAAGTGAGTTTTGCTGAGTCGCTCATTTACGTTAGGCAGACCCTGACTTGTTTTTAACACCAGGGCCCTCTTTTTTCATTTACTGACCTGACAAAAAAATATTTCATCAAAGAATTTTGTTTCTCAGACTACACTTTACTTCATTTCCCATTATTTGTCATTCAGAGTTTAATCTGCAGAAGAGATCAGTATGCCCCAACTGAACAGTGAAGTATTTCCAGAAAATAAAGATAGCACTTGATACTAATTTGATTATTTTTGCCTGTTTCCTTTAGGCTTTTTATATTCTTGAAAATACTTGATATATATATAGAAAACTGCCTTTCAGAAGTTACTAACTAGGATGAGGCAATAATAGAGCATAATAGAGAATAATAGAGCAATGCAGAACAAAAGAGAGAAAACCGAGAATTCTAGCCCAGCTGAGTTTCCCGTCATGCGAAGGATTTAGACCTGTATTGTTCAGTATGGTAGCCTGTAGTGACGTGTGGATTTTGAGCACTTGAAGTATGGCTAGCATGACTGGACTATAAAATGTTTTTCTATTAAACAAAACTTTACTAGGACCATGTTTCCCTTTGTGAGTTGCATTGTGTAAAATAAGGAACCACTGTGTGTGTTTTACACATAAACATATCACCAGTTCACATCAAAGCATTGATTCCATTCTGACAAATGTTTTCCATTCTGACATTCTGACAAAGTTACATTACAATGTGTTTGATCATTTACACTAATAGCATGAGTTCCTATATCTATGTAAATCGAGATAACTTGTATTCATTTTAATATTAAATTATTTTCCTGGTTTAAAAAAGGAGTATGGACAAATTATTAAATTTAAGATCAGTCTACTGAAACAACTGAGCTAGTAGCACAGCTGAACAGTGAAGACAAAGAGGTATTATCACAAATTTCATGAATGACGATTGCAATTTGCTGCACCAGAGGAAAAACGTGTTTGTTGTATTAAAAATTTTTTTAAGATAATAAAGTGAACAATATTGACATGTTTTCTTCAAATACGTATTGAATTTAATGTTCCAACAGGCAAAAAGAAAGGATAAAATGAGTCACCTGAAATTAGAATGAAATATTCAGTGAAGCGTTTCTTTATTAAATAATTTATAAGAGAATATGAACTTGTAGATTGGCTGGCTATAAAAGGGCTTATAATCTTGCACAGGAAAAAAATTTAATGGAAGTATGATTTTTAAAAGTTATTTCTACTATGGAAATTTTATTAGCAAAGTATGAGGAAAAAACAAAATGTTTTACAAAAACAAATATCTTCAGTTAAGCCAAGTTTTACCTATAGAATGCAAGACCTTTCTAATACTAATCAATTGATTAAAACTTCAGAAAATTGGAAGTATTTGTTAGCTTTAGGTGAGTTGTGTGATACAAAAAACACTTCCCAGTTGATACATATATCTATAGCTTTGTCTTAAAGGACTTTACAAAGTTACCCTTCCCCAAAAAATGAATTCTCAGTAAAAATAAAATCAAAGTTACCCTTCCCCAAAAAATGAATTCTCAGTAAAAATAAAATCAAACTACAGCATAGATATTTTTGTATCTTTTACAGTCTGCCAAGGAACTTCTGCTAGATTAAGAAAAATAGTTTCTATCAACACAGTGTCCCAGCTGTGTTTGGTCAAAAACTGAATTTATTGGAATTGTTAAATAAGGCTGAATTTCCTTTATTATTTCACATTGTGATACTTAACTGGAAATAGTTGCACTCACTTTTCTGAAATAGACTCTGAAAAGTGTCACAGTTGTTCAAATCAAGGAACCATCTCCAGTTAGTGAAAATTTCAGACAAATAGAGATAGAATACAATTTAATGATCTTGTCTTCTGTACTAATGTTCATTGGTTGAATTATGAAAGAATTTTAACAATGGCTTACTCTTTTATTAATTCCAGTTGAGGATCTTGCAACTTTCAAAAGGACTCTTTGTCAAATATTTGTTAATCAAAAGCAAGATGTATCAGTGTGATACACATTTTCATCAATAACACTGCATATGCATGAACCAAAATTGAAGCTCTAAGGAAAGGAAAAGCTTATTTGTGACCTTCACAGACAGGTACAAGAATTTTTCTTGAAACTTCATTATACATACCAAAATACTGATATCTTTGTACATTTTCTGACATAAATCTTAACTGTACTCAGCATTTTGTAAATTGGCTGCAAAAATTACAAGGAAAATTTGAAGAACACCTTGTTGATACTGATAAGTTTAGAGTTGCTTTCCAAATTATGCAAATGCCCCTTTGAATTTGATGTTAATCTAGAGCCAACAAAAGAATTGGTACTAGGAGAGAAATTGATATGTTTTGGCTACAACATTAAATAAATTCATCTGAGAAGGATGACATGGATCCAAAAAGGCTTTTGTAATTTTTGAGGATTTGATTCAGTTTTGGGAAAACAACTGTATTTGAAACAATTTGAATATATGGATCTACTTCAGTTTTATGAAACAGTGTAAAAATCACTAAAATTAAAATGTTACAGTAGAAAATATTAATGCAAACAACTAGTAAAGGGAATAGACAAAGACAGACATTGAGAAAAAGTAAAATGGCAGACCATAATCCAATATTGATGTTAAGTCTTTAATATTAAAAGATTAGACTGAATAAAATATGATAAAAATAACCCAACTACATATGCTCTCTACAGGAGAGACCCTTTAGATGAAAAGATTAAAAAGTTGAAAGTAAAAGAATGAAAGGTGTCATGCAAACTATTTGAAAGTTGGATTGGCTATACTAATAGACAAACTTGAAAATAAGAAATGTTAGAGATAATGAAGGATATCTTACAGTAATGAGCAACATTAAATATTCAGCCCTGAAATACATGAAGCAAAAACAACAGGTTGAAGCAAGAAATAGACAATTCAACAATAATAGCTGATACTTTAAATGTCCTGCTCTGGATGGATAGAACTAGGCAGAAGATCAAGAAGAAAACAGAAGACTTGAACAACACTATAAGCCAACCAAACCTAGCAGACACGTGTAGAACACTGTGCCTAACACCAGAATACACGTTCTTCTCAAGCGCACTTGGAACAGTCTCCAAAAGATGATAGCCTAAATGATAAAACAAGTTTCAATAGATTAAAAGAATTGAAATTGTACAAAGTGTATTCTCAAATCATAATGAAAGTTGGGAAATTTGGAAGTATGTGGAAGTTACGCTGCACATTCCTAAATAACCAGTGGTCAAAATAACAAATCTAAAAGAAATTAGAAAGTATTTTGACATGTGAAAAGATAACACATCAGAATTTACAGGACTCAGTGAAAACAGCACATTTAGGGGGAATTTTATAGCTGCAAATACCTATTATGTTTTAAAAAGATCTCAAATCAATAAGCTAGCCTTCTGCATTTAAGACCCTGGAAAACAAAGAGCAACCTAAAACATGCAGAGGAAAGGGAATAATAAGGATTAGAATGGAAAAGAATGAAATAGAGAACCAATAGAGCAATGAAAAAGACCAAAAGTTAATTGGGAAGACCAGCAAAATTGATGAGTCTATCCTGAACAAAAAAACAGCTCTCAGATTACTAAATTCAGGAATGCAGGGACATCACTACCAATATTACAATTTAAAGGGTTATGAAGTACTATGGACAATTGTATGCTAATGAATTAGTGTATGTGGATGAAGTAGACTTCTAGAAAGATATGAACTACCAAACCGACTCAAGAAAAAATAGGAAATCTGGATAAGCTTGTAATGAGAGTTAGGAATGAAAAAAAAAATGGAAGGAAAATACCGGACATAGATGGTTTCATTGGTGAATTCTACCAAATACATAAGAATAAACAGCAAATCTTCACAATCTCTTCCAAAAATGAGAAGAAACACTTCTTAACTCACTAGGACCCAGTACTACCCTCAATCAAAACCAGACAAAGATAACACAAGGAAAGAAAACTATACACTAATATATGAATGTAGACACAAAATACCAGCAAAACGTAAAACAGGATATACACCATGATCAAGCAGGGTTTATCCCAGAAATGCAGTTGTACAGTGTCAACAGTATAAAGGATGAAACCACAGTATCATCTCATTAGACAGAGCAATTAACTAAATTGTATAACCCTTCACTTAAAAATAACCACCCACCACCAAACTAGGAATGGAAGAGAACTACCTCAACCTGATAAAAGGGTTTTTTCAAAGAACCTACAATTGACATCCTAATTGTGAAAAGCTGAAAGCTTTCCCCCTAAGATCTGAAAAAAGACAAGATGTCCACTCTTGCCACTTTGATTCAACATTGTACTGGAAGTTCTAGCCAGAGAAATTAGGCAAGAAAATGAAGTAAAAGATAAAGATTGGGAGGAAGAAGTAAAACTATATTTGTAGATGACATGATTTTGTATATAGAAAATGCTAAGCAATCTACAGATGAAAATAACTACTAAAACTAATAAATGAATTCAGCAAGGTTACAGCATACAAGATCAATATTTAAAAACCAATTTTAGGAGCCAAGATGGCGGCGTGAGTAGGACAGTGGGAATCTCCTCCCAAAAACATGTATTTTTGAAAATACAACAAATACAACTAATCCTAAAAGAGAGACCAGAAGACAGGACAACAGCCAGACTACATCCACACGTGCGAGAGCCCAGCGCCTGGTGAAAGGGGTAAGATACAAGCCCCGGCCCCGTGGGACCCAAGCGCCTCTCACCCCAGCTCCAGGCGGAAGGAGAGGAGTTGGAGCGGGGAGGGAGAGGGAGCCAATGCCTGCTAAACACTCAGCCCCAGCCATCCGCACCAGAGCGCAGACACAGTGCATGCGTGGAGGGCTGGAAACTAGGGAAACGGCAGCAAGACCTCTGAGCGGGTCCCAAAGCTGATGCCCCTGTGACAAAGAAAAGCAAGTGATTTTTGAAAGTCTTAAAGGGACAGGGATACAACAGCTAGATGGAAACAACCCAGGTCACAGTCCAGCAGCTGGAAATTCCAAGGAAACCCAGGCGCACTAACCGCCTGAGCAACAGCTCTGAGACCCCTCACGGAGGTAAACAGCCAAACAGCCCCCCGTCCATAACCCCTCCGGGGCGCGGCCATAGCAGAGAAGCAGCCTAAGGCTGGTCATGCCCTCAGCAAGGGAGCTTCATACTGGCTGGGCAAGACACAAAGACCCAGTCTACACGCTATTGCCCAACACAAGCCACTAGGGGTCGCAGTTGTCCCAGTAAAGAAAGGCCAGTAGCAAGTGGAAAGTTTGGCTCTCTCAGCTGACAGTTAATAGCACATACCAACATGAAAAGGCAAAAAAATTTGATCCACACAAGACTAACCCAGACAGCTTTGGCATCTGCTACATCTTCCCCTGAGAAGGAACCTGGGGAGATAGATTTAACCAGTCATTCTGAAAAAGAATTCAAAACAAGTCATAACCATGCTGATGGACTTGCAGAGAAATATGCAAGAACTAAGGAAGGAAAATACAGAAATAAAACAAGCTCTGGAAGGACTTCAAAACAGAATGGATGAGATGCAAGAGACCATTAATGGACTAGAAAACAGAGAACAGGAATGCAGAGAAGCTGATGCAGAGAGAGATAAAAGGATCTCCAGGAATGAAAGAATTCTAAGAGAGCTGAGTGACCAATTGAAACGGAACAATATCCGCATTATAGGGGTACCAAAAGAAGAAGAGAGAGAAAAGGATAGAAAGTGTCTTTGAAGAAATAATTGCTGAAAACTTCCCCAAACTAGGGGAGGAAATAGCCTCTCAGACCACAGAGGTACGCAGAACTCCCATGACAAGGGATCCAAGGAGGGCAACACCAAGAAACATAATAATTAAAATGGCAAAGATCAAAGACAAGGACAGAATATTAAAGGCAGCCAGAGAGAAAAAAAAGGTCACCTACAAAGGAAAACCCATCAGGCTATCATCAGACTTCTCAACAGAAACCCTACAGGCCAGAAGAGAATGGCATGATATACTTAATGCAATGAAACAGAAGGGCCTTGAACCAAGACTACTGTATCCAGCACGATTATCATTTCAATATGAAGGAGGAATTAAACAATTCCCAGACAAGCAAAAGTTGAGGGAATTTGCCTCCCACAAACCACCTCTTCAGGGCATCTTATAGGGACTGCTCTAGATGGGAGCACTCCTAAAAAGAGCACAGAACAAAACACCCAACATATGAAGAAGGGAGGAGGAGGAATAAGAAGGGAGAGAAATAAAGAATCATCAGACCATGTTTATAATAGCTCAACAAGCGAGTTAAGTTAGTAAAATAGTAAAGAAGCTAACCCTGGACCTTTGGTAACCACAAACTTAAAGCCTGCAATGGCAATAAGTACATACCTTTCAATAATCACCCTAAATGTAAATGGACTGAATGCACCAATCAAAAGACACAGAGTAATGGAATGGATAAAAAAGCAAGATCCATCCATATGCTGCTTACAAGAGACCTCAAACCCAAAGACATGCACAGACTTAAAGTCAAGGGATGGAAACAGATATTTCATGCAAACAACAGAGAGAAAAAAGCAGGTGTTGCAATACTAGTATCAGACAAAACAGACTTCAAAATAAAGAAAGTAACAAAAGATAAAGAAGGATATTACATAATGATAAAGGGCTAAGTCCAAAAAGAGGATATAATCATTATAAATATATGCACCCAATACAGGAGCACCAACATATCTGAAACAAATACTAACAGAACTAAAGGAGGAAATAGAATGCAATGCATTCATTCTGGGAGACTTCAACACACCACTCACTCCAAAGGACAGATCCACCAGACAGAAAATAAGTAAGGACACAGAGGCACTGAACAACACACTAGAACAGATGGACCTAATAGACATCTACAGAACTCTACATACAAAAGCAACAGGATACACATTCTTAAGTGCACATGGAACATTCTCCAGAATAGACCACATACAAGGCCACAAAAAGAGCCTCAGTAAATTCCAAAAGATTGAAATCCTACCAACCAACTTTTCAGACCACAAAGGCATAAAACTAGAAATAAACTGTACAAAGAAAGCAAAAAGGCTCACAAACACATGGAGGCTTAACAACACGCTCCTAAGTAATCAATGGATCAGTGACCCAATCGAAATGGAGATCCAGTAATTTATGGAAACAAATGTCAACAACAACACAAAGCCCCAACTACTGTGGGATACAGCAAAAGCAGTCTTAAGAGGAAAGTATATAGCAATCCAGGCATATTTAAAGAAGGAAGAACAATCCCAAATGAATGGTCTAATGTCACAATTATTGAAATTGGAAAAAGAAGAACAAATGAGGCCTAAGGTCAGAAGGAGGGACATAATAAAGATCAGAGAAGAAATAAATAAAATTGAGAAGAATCAAACTATAGCAAAAATCAATGAAACCAAGAGCTGGTTCTTTGAGAAAATAAACAAAATAGATAACCCTCTAGCCACACTTATTAAGAGAAAAAGAGAGTCAACACACTTCAGCAAAATCAGAAACGACAAAGGAAAAATCACGATGGACCCCAAAGAAATACAAAGAATTATTAGAGAATACTATGAAAACGTATACGCTAACAAGCTGGAAAACCTGGGAGAAGTGAAATCGGAATTTTATGAGACATACAGGGAAGACATAATACCCATTCTCCTTAAAGTTTTCCAAAAAATAGAAGAGGAGGGAATACTCCCAAACTCATTCTATGAAGCCAACATCACCCTAATACCAAAACCAGGCAAAGACCCCACCAAAAAAGAAACCTACAGACCAATATCCCTGATGAACGTAGATGCAAAAATACTCAACAGAATATTAGCAAAACGAATTCAAAAATATATCAAAAGGATTGTACACCATGACCAAGTGGGATTCATCCCAGGGATGCAAGGATGGTACAACATTCGAAAATCCATCAACATCATCTACCACATCAACAAAAAGAAAGACAAAAACCACATGATCATCTCCACAGATGCTGAAAAAGCATTTGACAAAATTCAACATCCATTCATGCTAAAAACTCAGCAAAATGGGAATAGAGGGCAAGTACCTCAACATAATAAAGGCCATATATCATAAACCCACAGCCAACATTATACTGAACAGCGAGAAGCTGAAAGCATTTCCTCTGAGATCGGGAACTAGACAGGGATGCCCACTCTCCCCACTGTTATTTAACATAGTCCTGAAGGTCCTAGCCATGGCAATCAGACAAAACAAAGAAATACAAGGAATCCAGATCGGTAAAGAAGAAGTCGAACTGTCACTATTTGCAGATGACATGATATTGTACATAAAAAACCCTAAAGACTCCACTCCAAAACTACTAGAACTGATATCAGAATACAGCAAAGTTGCAGTATACAAAATTAACACACAGAAATCTGTAGCTTTCCTATACACTAACAATGAACCAATAGAAAGAGAAATCAGGAAAACAATTCCATTCACAATTACATCAAAAAGAATAAAATACCTAGGAATAAACCTAACCAAAGAAGTGAAAGACCTATACTCTGAAAACTACAAGTCACTCTTAAGAGAAATTAAAGGGGACACTAATAAATGGAAAGTCATCCCATGCTCATGGCTAGGAAGAATTAATATCGTCAAAATGGCCATCCTGCCCAAAGCAATATACAGATTTGATGCAATCCCTATCAAATTACCAGCAGCATTCTTCAATGAGCTGGAACAAATAATCCAAAAATTCATATGGCAACACCAAAGACCCCAAATAGCCAAAGCAATCTTGAGAAAGAAGAATAAAGTAGGGGGGATCTCACTCCCCAACTTCAAGCTCTCCTACAGAGCCATAGTAATCAAGACAATTTGGTACCAGCACAAGAACAGAGCCACAGACCAGTGGAACAGACTAGAGACTCCAGACATTAACCCAAACATATATGGTCAATTAATATTTGATAAAGGAGCCATGGACATACAATGGTGAAATGACAGTCTCTTCAACAGATGGTGCTGATAAAACTGGACAAGCTACATGTAGGAGAATGAAACTGGACCATTGTCTAACCCCATATACAAAAGTAAGTTCTAAATGGATCAACGACCTGAATTTAAGTCATGAAACCATTAAACTCTTGGAAAAAAACATAGGCAAAAACCTCTTAGTAATAAACATGAGTGACCTCTTCTTGAACATATCTCCCCGGGCAAGGAAAACAACAGCAAAAATGAACAAGTGGGACTATATTAAGCTGAAAAGCTTCTGTGCAGTGAAAGACCATCAATAGAACAAAAAGGAACCCTACAGTATGGGAGAATATATTTGAAAATGACAGATCAGATAAAGGTTTGATGTCCAGAATATATAAAGAGCTCACATTCCTCGACAAACAAAAAACAAATAATCCAATTAAAAAATTGGCAGAGGAATTGAACAGACAGTTCTCCAAAAAAGAAATACAGATGGCCAACAGACACATGCAAAGATGCTCCACATCGCTAATTATCAGAGAAATGCAAATTAAAACTACAATGATGTATCACCTCACACAGGTAAGGATAGCTGCCATCCAAAAGACAAACAACAACAAATGTTGGCAAGGCTGTGGAGAAAGGGGTATCCTCCTACACTGCTGGTGGGAATGTAAATTAGTTCAACCATTGTGGAAAGCAGTATGGAGGTTCCTCAAAATGCTCAAAAGAGACCTACCATTTGACCCAGGAATTCCACTCCTAGGAATTTACCCTAAGAATGCAGCAATCAAGTTTGAGAAAGACAGATGCACCCCTATGTTTATTGCAGCACTATTTACAATAGCCAAGAATTGGAAGAAGTGTCCATCAGTAGATGAATGGATAAAGAAGATGTGGTACATACACACAATAGAATATTACTAGCCATTAGAAGAGTGCAAATCCTACCATTTGCAGCAACATAGATGGAGCTGGAGGGTATTATGCTCAGTGAAATAAGCCAAGCGGAGAAAGAGAAATACCAAATGATTTCACTCATCTGAGGAGTATAAGAACAAAGGAAAAACTGAAGGAACAAAACAGCAGTGGAATCACAGAACCCAAGAATGGACTAACAGGTACAAAAGGGAAAGGGACTGGGGAGGATAGGTGGGTAGGGAGGGATAAGGGAGGGGGAGAAGAAGGGGGTTATTAAGATTAGCATGCATAATGGGGGTGTGGGAGAAAGGGGAGGGCTGTACCGCACAGAGAGGACAAGTGGTGATTGTGCAGCATTTTGCTATGCTGATGGACAGTGACTAGGGGGGTTTGTGACGGGGACCTGGTATAGGGGAGAGCCTAGTAAACATAGTGTTCTTCATGTAAGTGTAGATTAATGATAACAAAACAAAAAAAGAAAGAAAGAAAAGGGGATTACTCCCTGATAGGTTAAAATTAACTGTAAATCAACGATTAATGCATGCTTTAAATATCCATTTTGATTACTTAAAGGGTGTCAGAGGATTGGCTATGGAGGTACATTTTTCTGATAATATTCCTTTCTCTCAAAAAGAAAAAAAGAAAAAACAGTTCCTGTGTGGTGACCTCCAATGAGTTCTACACAGTGGTATAAAGGGCATATCAAAGTGTGAACAAAGGGTTTGTTTGTGTTTATACAGAGGATCAAAGCCTAATTTGGCTACCCCAGAAAATGAACTAAGATCCGATATGAAGAGGAACTTCCAACATCAGCACTCTCTGGAAGAGCCATACCAGAAGATGATCATCAAAAAACGTCAACAAAGATCCAGGTGCTGCTACAGTTGTAGCTGCATTCATCCCACCGGTTCCTTAGCTTGCCATGGGAATGAAGAAGGAGATATCTAAGCTGGCCTGTGCATACAGTAAAACAACAAATTTGACTGGATCTATACTGTTGGAACTCAATCAAGAATTAGGAGAAGTGCAAGTTGTAGCGCTCCAAAATCTTACAACTACAGACTATCTACTGTTAAAAGAACATATGGGATATGAATAGTTTCCAGGAATGGGTTGTTTTAATTTGTCTGATTTCTCTCAGACTGTTCAAGTTCAGTTGGACAATATCCATCGTATCATAGATAAATTTTCACAAATGCCTAGGGTGCCTAACTGGTTTTCTTGGTTTCACTGGAGATGGCTGGCAATTATAGGTCTGCTTTGGTTATGTAACTGTAAAAAAAAAAGAAGAAAACCAATTTTATTTGTTAGCAATGAACAAACCAAAAACAAAATTAGGAAACTATTTCATTTACAGTAACATTAAATCATATAAAATACATATAAAAATAAATTTAATGAAAGAAATGTAAGACTTGTACACTGAAAATTACAAAACATTAAAAGAAGACCTAAATAAATGGAAAGACATATCCTGTCCATGGATTGAAACACTAGAGCTGTCATGATGGTGATATTTCCCAAATAGATCTACAGATTCAGTGTCTTCCCTAACAAAATTCCACCTGGCTTTTTGTTTGTTGTGGAAATTGACAAGCCAATCAAAATCCATATGGAAATCCAAGGAATTCCACAACCACCAAATAGCCAAACTTTGTTTTGAAAAAGAATGAAGTTGGAAAGCTTAAATTTCTTGATTTCAAAACATATTACAGAGCTATAATAATCAAGATAGTGTGGTATTGGCATAAGGATAGCATATAGGTCAACGGAATTGAGAGGCCCAGAGTAAGCCCTTCTGTTTATATAGTCAATTGATTTGTGGTAAAGGTGCCAAGACACCTCAAGTAGGGGGAAGAACAGTCTTTTCAACAAATGGTGCTGGACATCTGAATATCCACAAGCAACAGAATGAAATTGGACCTCTACCTAACACCATGTACAAAAATTAACTTGAACAAAAAATAATGTAAGAACTAGAACTATTTTTAAAACCTTTAGGAAAAAACAAAGGCATAAATCTTCATATCCTTGGATTGGGCAGTGGTTTTTAGATGTAAGACATCTAAAGCACAAACCACCAAAGGAATAAAGTAGATAAATTATACTTCATCAAAATTATGCTTCAAAGGAAAAGAACGACCACCCATAAAATTAGAGAAACTATGCAAATCATATCCTATGAGCCTAGTCTCCAGAATATATAAAGAACTTTTACAACTCAACAATGAAAAGATGACCAAATTTTAAACAGGTTGAAGGATTTGAATAAACATTCTCCAAAGAAGAGTGACTTTTAATGGATACTGAGTTTCTTTTAGGGGTGAGAAAAAGGTTCTGATACTAGATAGTAGTGATGGTTGCAGAACACTGCAAATACTGTTAAAACCTTCTGAATCATACATTTAAAGGGTGAATTTCATGGTAGATGAATTACCTCAAAAAAGAAATGAAAACATTTCTTCTGGGACTTGGATTATTTGAGATTCACTCATTAATGCATGCCATGGTAATAGCTGTAGTTAATTTATGTTCAGTGTATGAATTTGTATGAATATTCCAGAATATACCCTGTGCAAGTATCTTTGAATTCTTCCTAGTTTTCTTCCTTCTTACCCAACCTTGCATACCATTCTGCTCTGAACATTCCAGTAGGTGTGAGAGCTGCTCTGGAGCATAGACTTTGAGGGCTGGAATTGCTAAGTGTTGGCATGCATATGTTTGACTTTGCTAGATTGCTTTAATTCTGTCCAAAGTGTCCCCAAGTCTCCCACCAGCAGTTTACAAGATTTTTTTCATTGTTCCACAACACTTCCAGGGTTTGTTTTTGTTAATTTTGACAATCTGGTGAGTTTAATGGTATTTCATTGTTTCTGTTTATATTTCCCCTAGTTTTTACTATTCAGTTTCCTCTTAGGATTTTAAGCCTAGCGAGGATTTTGTCCTTTTCTGATTCATTCATAATTATTTACATACTCAGCATACTTACCTGTATGTGTGTTGCATATATTTTCTCAGTTCTCTTTTAATCCTTTTTTTAAACTTTGTATTCTGAAGTGTCACCAATGTATATTGAAGGGCAAAGAACAATCGAATGAACTCCATCCACCAGCCATCAGGAGCTTAAGTTACAATGTGGCCAATACTGTTTCAACTAGCCCTGCAGCTGTCATGCACACCCTGAGTTACTTTGAAGCAAAGTTCAGATATCATTTCATCTGTATATATTTCAAAGTGATAAGCATTCCTTTTTAAAATATATCATCAGTTTTCAGAATCATGAGTTGACTTTCCTTGTATTCTCCAAATGTTACCAAATGAGTTACTTTCCCCTCTATCAAAAGATGGATTTAAATGTATTTGATGATTTTCATCCATTGCAAATTACCCCTTCTTTGGCCAGTGGGAGCTTTATTCAAACTGGGACCTGTGTCTTTTGGGCACAATCCTGATAATCTTTGGTGGCTTATTTCTATTCCGGTATGAAAACATGTTACAGGTTCATGTTTTGGTCTGGAGCCAGTCACATCCACAGATTCCTGGTCCTCTCAGTGGGAAATGGTATCACATCGCTACAGAACTGGTCAGGTTCTACGTACTCTCAAGGGAAAGAGGTAGAGATTTTTTTTCTCTGAAAATAGCCTACACTAGGCAATTATAATTTATAATCCTGTTTCAATTTTGTGACCTAGGGTTTTTACTTAATCCGTGATCTTCCATTGGCATTTCCTTTCAACTTGCCAGAAATCATGTTTCAGTGACATAATTACTCATTTGACTTATCACAAAATATGCAGAGAATGGCCTCCTTATAGCAATGCCACCAGTGAAAAACATTTGATTGCTTCTGCAGTTCTTGACCTTGGGGTGTACCCAACCCCATTCCCAGGATGTACAGTTAAATTACTGTATTTTCATGTTACTTGGTATTAGTTCCTCTCTGGTAATTACACCACCACTGGAAACAAAGTTAGGTTTTATTTTACTTAGTTTTATTTCTAAATTTCAGTTTTTAGAAGGTGCTCTTAAAAATTGTTACTTGGCCTTTTAGAATCATGTAAGATATTTACATGGTTGCAAAATCCAAATGACAAAATAATGAATTTAAAGAAATCTAGCTTTCTCTCCACCCTATTCTTTTCCCTGGTTGGTCTCTTTTTCCCAGGACTCTGCAGGAGGAAGGCAGCTAGCCATTGCCATTAGCCTCAGGCTTCAAATGATACTCATGGTTCCCCTTTCCAAGCTCTGTTTTCCTGGGAAGGCTCCACCGGTGGGAAGTAGCAGGACCATCTCAGGATGTGGTTCTTTCTCTAGTCCCCAAACCCACGTAAGGCACTTTGTGCATGTTGCATACGGTGTTTTCCCAGAGATTTCCTTGAACATTTTAATCCAGTGCCTTGACAGAGGAACTGGTACCAGATAACCTGCAGAGAGCCTGGGTGTGTAATGTTGGTAGAGACTGGTCGTTTTTAGGTGGTGTCCTGTCCACACTGCCTTCTTCCCCAGAGATGCATACTGGTTCATCTCATTATTGGCTCATTTTTGTCTGGATCAGAACCTTACCCAAAAATTCAGAACCCATGAGAATTTGGAGGCAATGTGTTGATAGATATTGGTTTAATATGGATCCAGGTGTCAGCCTCCCCTGTTGTAGTTTGTCAACTTGTCAAAAAGCCTGCCACCCAAATTTAAATCCCTGAATATCCTTGTCAAAACAGAGAAAAATGCCACATCCATGTCTTACTATAAAACAGATAATAATGGATTCAGTTTGTCCATGAGTGTTGACAGTGAAGATGGGGAGAGTCCTCCACAGGAAACATGAAGCAGAGTTACACTTTTTTTTTTTTTGAGTTGTGACTTATCAGTAACAAAGGAGTTTACTGGGAAGTTTCCCTCCAGGTGGACATCAATGGCCAGGTTCTGGAAATCATCCCACCAACATGGGATCAGCCCAAAAATAGCAGATCCTCTGGTAGAGTAGAAGCAATCGAAGCCACTAGGTTATTTCAGGGAAACCACCAGAAACCCCAGGGAAGGCAGACACAGCCTAGATTCCCTGTAGCCGGCAATCCTGCCCAATCCCAAGGAAGCAATCCACAAAGAGCAACAAAAGGCTTTGCTTGTTTGGAGAGTTTGCCCATCTCAAGGATTAGACAATTTTCATGATTCATAAACAATTACAGAGCATAACAGGGAAAAACAAATCCCCAACTTAGCTTTCAAATCCAGTCTAACTCATACTTGCCCAGTCTCTGTCACTCAGTGGCTGGTTCTGTCACCTGCCAAATGCCAGCCATCTTCCCTCACACGCACACACGCACCCTCACTTGATCTGGGCACAGTGCCCTCTGGAGGTGTTGGCACCACTGCATCCCCGGGCCGAGGCCCCTCTTCCTTCAGCACTTCCGTAGCAGGGGAAGAAGACATCAACCCAAAGCTGCCTTTATCCATGTTTATTCAGAGTTGGGGAAAGCGCAGAACATCAGGACTGGGCGGCAGGTAACGGTCTGCAGGTGGCCCTGTCTTGTCTCCAGGCTGGGAGACTCCAGCCTTGGCTCAGCTGAAGAGTGTCGGGGACCCCTGGGAAGAAGAAGCCATGCTTGAGGGTGCTTGCCTGTGGCCCCCTGCCATGGCACCTGAGGGAAGTTGGGAGGGGCAGCTGGACCCTGGGTGGCTGTCTACAGACACCTTATTTTGGGACAGGCTCAGCAGTGTCCCCGTGACAGGTGAGTCTGTACCTTGCCCCCTCGGGCCTGCTTCAGCCCCCTGCCACTCAGATAATGGTTTCCAGGCCCAAAAACACCTCACTTCTGGGGACAGGCAACGAGGTCTCCCTGCCATGGCTGGGACGCTATTGTAAAGTTTTGAGGAGTGGAGAGCTTCCATCTGCAGAATTATGGCCTGGAGGGCTGCCCACACGGGGAGGGTGCCCAGGATGCCCATGTTACCAGTAGGGACTTCATGGCCTCCACAGTCTCAGGGCCCAGCTCCCGTCACACACTTCCTGGAGGCTTCCACGAGCTGCTCCACTGGGATGCCCAGGAGGGCCAGCACGAACCTCAGGGGGCTGAAGCCTTTCAGAAGGGGCTTGGCCATGGACCCTGCTGCGGCCTCCGCAGCGGGGATGAGGATGTCTGCAGCAAGGGGGCTCGGACTTGGCACTCAGGTCAAAAAAGAAAGCAGCAGCTGCGAACACAAACAGACAAGAAGGACCCACCTGCTCGGGGCTCGTCTCCTCCAGCAGGTGCGCAGGGAGGCCCAGCCCCTGTGCCTGGCCAGTTGGACAGGTGGCCATGAAACAGTGCCGGGACCCAACCAAGAGCTGGCCGGACAGGGGCACAGGAGGCGGCCTGAGGGTGCAGAGGTGGGAGGAGAGGTAAGCTCTGTGTGGCCTGGCAGGCTTTCTGGAGGAGGGGGCACCTGGAGGTGCCTTAGAGGATGAGACAGAGAAGACAGGTGTCTCCAGACCAGGGCTAGCACTTGCACTAGCCTGAGGCAGTGTGAGCCTGGTGGTGGTGGGAGCAAAAGAGAGCCAGGCAGTTCGGGACATGAGAGGAGGCCCGAGGGCTCAGACCAGGCAGACCCCAGAGGACCTTGAAGGCCCCAGGAAGGAGCAGAGCTTCCTGCACAGAGGGTCGGGGAGCCCTGGGAGGTGGTAGTCAGAGGAGGGGCCTGGTACCCACAGTGTGAAGGCAGCAGGGTCAGGACCAGCTGGAGTGGTTGCGGGGGCCCCATAGCGAAGGGCCAGAGCCATGGCCAAGGCCACTCACCGGAGTGGCCAAGCAGGGTGGCAGCGAATACCAGGAGGGTGGCAGTGAGTTTCATGGTGGCCTGGGGCTCAAGGAATGCTCCTGGGGAACAGAGACGCTTCCCTGCAGGCCTCATATACCTCGTCTTGCCCCTCTCCAGGGCTGGGGCCTCACCCACCCCAACCTGAGAAATGCACTGTTTGCTCAGCTAATAGGCAGATCCCCGGTGAACTTTCTGCTCAGGCTGGTGGGCCCTGGGAAACTTGTGCCCCCCTACCCTGCCCAGGGCTCGAGGACTTCCTCTTGGCCAGGTCTCCTGAACCGGAGGGCCAGGGCCTTCTGGGAGAGCAGGAAGGCAGGCCGTGCTGTGTCTGCACAGGCCCACCCAGGCCTTGGCCTTGATGGAGAGCTTACTGGTCTGACCCCCTCTGGCCCTCCCAGCAGTGCGTGCACCCAGGTAAGGGGCGGTGGGTCTGCAACCCTGGGCTTCCCCCCACTCCCAGACCAGGAGCTGTCACACAGTGGGGGTCCTTCCAGCCTCTGTGGTCCTGCGGAGGCAGACAGGAAACACAGGGTAGCTCCCTGGGGCCAGGACTCACACCTGCCCACTCCCCTGGTGGGGCCACAGGCAGCTACTAATGGGAACAGAAGGATCCGGGACATTTTTCTGTCCTTGAATCTGTCTCGATGCTACAGAGTTGCCCTAAAATCTTCGCACTTCTGTCACTACAGATCGTGATGATGGAGGGCAAGCACACCTAGCCTGGTGACACGGGCCCATCGAAAGGAGTATGAGACTGTTCAGGGAGTGTCCTGAAACCCCCCAACTTGGTTACAAGCAGGTCCTGACGTCTGCAGCCTGCTGGGTCCCTGCTGACTCACCTCTGCAGGAGCTTCTCACCGTCTCACTGCAGACAGTGTGTGGCCTGGTAGTGGCCGCGATTTGTGCACCCACGTTCACAGGTATTTAGTCATTTCTTAACACTTTTTCCTGACTGCTTTATTTGGGGGGCTTTTGCATTACACACATGTGTTTTGTTGGTCCCTGAGGAGGTCATTTCAGTAGGAACTCTGTGGACACAGCAGGGTGAGGGAGGAGGCCGGCCCCATGTGCCCAGAGCCTCATCCTCTCGAGGAGACCTGTACCAAATGGCGCTGCTCTGGCCAGTCCCCGGTGAAAGGCCTGGGCCAGCAGGTGGAACTACCTTCTCCTGCCACCCACAGGTAGAGGGGCCGGGAGCTGGGGTGAAGGCCAGTGGATTTCTCTGCGACTTCATGGAGGCCAAGAGCTCCCCAAAGTGGAGCCTGTTTGCCGGCCAAGCGGGGACACAGACAAGGTGGATAAGGGAACTGTGGACACAGCTAAGAGGTTTTAGCTGTGGGAGATTCTGTCTTTGCTCCCTTCTGCTCCAGCACACGCATCAGCAGGAGCTGCTGCGTTTTTCAGGCCCAGCACAGGGCTGTGGGGTCCTCTGCACTGTGTCCCCCTCAGGTGCACCACCTCCGCTTGGAGGCTTTGAGGAGCAGCTGTGTGGCAGCTGAGACCTGTCAGTGGTTTCCAAGGTGTGTGGGGGATTGGGGTGGGGGTGCCAGAACATCCTCACAGGCCCTTCTGCTCCTTTGAGACCAGGGCATGTGGGCTTTATCTGCTCCGTGGTGTCTGCAGCTGTTGCTGGTTGTCCTGAAGCCTCCCATGGAGCACCTCAGCAAGGTCCTCTGTGGATTTTCATGGAGACACCCTTGTCAAGTCTCCCCACTCCATTCCAGTGAGGGTCCCCAGGGCTGCCCTGTCCTGTGAATTCGCACTGCCAATCCCTCACCTCACTCGCAGGCGATACAATTTCCTTTATTTATCTAGTAGAGTTTTAAAAAATGATTGAGATTCACATAACATACTGCTAATATTTCAAAGTGAACCATTCAGTGGCATAATGTTTTGCCACCATAACCTCTATCTAGTTCCAGAACATTTCATCACCCCTGAAGGAAACTGTACCTATAAAGCAATCCCTCCCCATTCCTGCCTCCTCCCCAGCTCCTGGCAACCATCAAGCTGTGGTCTGTCTCAAAATTTCCTTCAGGACAGCTCATGTAAATGGAATCATACAATGTACTACCTTTTGTGTCTGGCTTCTTCTGCTTGGCATGATGTTTTTGAGGTTCATCCATGGCATAGCATGGACCAGTGCTTCATTCCTGAATGGCCGAACAATACTCTATTGTATGACTATGCCACAGTTTGCTTACTGTCTTGTCCAGTGACAGGGCTCTTTCCACCTCCTGGCTGTTGGGAGTAGTGCTGCTGTGAGCATGTGTATACATGCATTTATTTGAGTACCTTTTTGATGTCTTTGGGGCATATACCCAGCGTGGGATGGCTCAATCATAGTGTTAGTCTTTGTTTAATTTATCAAGGACCCCCCAAGCTGTTTTCCACAGGGCTGCACTGTTTTATATTCCTACCAGTAATGTATGAAGGTATAATTTTCCCATATCCTCATCAATACCTGTTACTTTTTGGGGTTTTTTTTTCCTTGTTATTATAGCCATTCTCATGGGTGTGAAATTGTGTTATTGTAGTTTTGATTAGCATTTCCCTAATGACTGATGACATTGAGCATCTTGTCCTTATTGGCCATTAATTTATCTTTGGAGAAATGTGTATTCAAGTTCTTTATATATTCTACATGCTAGACTCTTATCAGCCATATGGTTTGCAAATATTTCCTCCCATCCTGTAGGTTGTCTTTTCTCTGTCTTGGTGGTGTTTTAATGCACAGTTTTTAATTTTGATGAAGCCCAGTTTTTTATCTTTTTTTTTGTTTTTTTGTATGTGCTTTTGGTGTTTTATCTAAAAATCCACTGACAATCCAAGATATGGTCATGAAGATTTAGCCTTCTGTTTTCTTCCAAGAGTTTTATGGCTTTTACTCTTATATTTAGGTCATTGATCAATTTTGAGTTAATTTTTGCACATGGTGTGAGGCAGGGTTCCAATGTCATTCTTTTACACGTGGGCGTTCAGTTCATTCCCTTGTCACCTTTCAAACGTCTGTTGGCATGTTTTGTCTGTGTTGTTTTCTTTCCAATTTTCTTTGTCCTTGTGGGTCCCCAGTTTAGAACAATCAAGTCCATTTTTAGTAGAAGTTTGGAAGACAATAAATACACATGTTGAATCTACTGTGCTTAATGGGATATCACAAGGTGTAAAGGAAAAGGTCTCTGGTTCCCCCCTACCAGCTTCATTCTCCTGCTCTTATCTCACTAATGGGAGCAAAACTTTCCATTTCTAATGATCATAGTCAAGTTCAAGCACAGAGAAAGAAAGCCCCATGTTTTCCCAAATAAGCAATGACTAAAATTGTTTTGAAATTTTCAATCATTTATTGGTAGAAGATGAGAGAAGACTTTGGGGGAAAAAAATGCCAGTGTTTACAAAGTCCTGTAGACAAAAGAAATCCCTGGTGGGCTTTGAGATGCCTCATGGTCTAAACTGCTCAGATCCGATCTCAGTAACCTCTCTCTGCAAATCTAGTTCTAGAAATTAGTCCTGCAGGCATAACTAGGCAGAACTTGTTTAAGCAGAACGTCTACGACAGTTATATATAGGAGAGGCAGGTCTCCAGTGTGCCTTTGATGGCCTCAGACAATTTTGCCTTTGTGGATGGGTGTCTTCTTCCACAAAAATTAAGAGAATACATAGTGTGTGACTGAACTATCATAAAAATGAATATGATCCAGGCTGAGTGCATTCATATACATATTCTATATTACCTTTTGTTCTGATTCAAAGAGAAACTAAAATGGCCCTAAGTGCCTCACTAGCCTTCAGCTCTGGGCCTCCTGTACCTCGGGCCTCCTGTACCTCGGGGAAGAATCTGTCCACCCTGAGAGGAAGCAGTGCAAGACTGCCCAGTGTGCTGTCAGAAGCTTCAGGCTCTATTTTTGGTGCCACTGGCCAAAATGATGCCGGAAATTGTTGTCAATCTGGACTGGGGTGGGGTGTGTGGAGACCCCTTGCCACCCTGTGCCCCAGGTCCCCTGGGCACTGCCCTGTAAGGGTAGGGGTTGGGGTCCAAGTCAGGGCCTGGCTCTGCCACTGACATGCCATCAGGGTGTCACAATTTCTGCCAAGTCAAAGCCACCATCTGACACCGAGGCAGGCAGGCCAGCAGAGGGGAGGCCTGTTCTCTCATGTGCTGGGATGGCTGAGTGTGGACGTTCCGGTGTGTCTGCTCTGCTGGCCTGGCCTGCCTCCGAGTCCACATCACTACAGAGGCAGGGGACAGCCCCAGCCCCATTTGACTGGAGGAACTTCAGCCCTGGCCCAGAAAGGCCCCTCCCAGCTGGGACCCCTCCCAGGATTCCACACTGCGGGCCAGGGGTGCTGGCCCTGGTCCAAGTGATCAGCTTGGGTAGATCTTTCGGGCCCACCTGGGGGCACTTTCCCCCATGCAGACAGGTGAGGGACACCTGCCTGCAGGGAGGGACCAGAACAAAGCCCAGGGCCCCAAGAGGCGGGGCGTGCTGTCTGCGGGGGCCCCCCGCAGCATGGGGTTCCTGCCCTTCTCCATCTTTTAGATACCCGCCCTCCTCCGCCTCTGGCCTGAAGTTGGAGCAGGCCTGGTTCTGGCTTCCCAAGAGCCTGCAGGATGGCAGGCCTCTGTCAAATGCACCCCAAGATTTCCAGTTCCAAAAATTCACCCAGCTGCCCAGCAAAGTGTATGTCAGCGTGCCCCCATTTCACCATGGAGGAGGCCAGGGGACTTGCCCAGGCCCCTGAATCCCACAGCTCATGGCCAGGACTTACCACAGGTGGAACCCTTCACTCCACACTGGCCTTCAGAGCCCCTCCATGAACCATCTGTAGCAGGAGGTACTGGGGGTGGCCTGCAGAGTGGGCCAGAGGGGGGCTCTGTATTAGTTTCCTGAGGCGGCGGTGACAGCTCACCACATAGCAAGTGGCTGGAAACAACAGACGTTTGCTCAGTGCCAGAGCCGGAAGTCCAGGATCCCTGGGCCGAGATGGAAGTGGTGTCAAAGCCTTTCCCAGCTCCTGTTGGTGGCCTGCACCCCTTGGCTTGTGGCTGCACCACTCCAGGCTCTCCTCTGTTGTCACACTGCCTCTCCCTCTGCTGTGTGTGTGTGTCCCATGTCTGTGAAACCTCTCTGGATCCTTCTTCCAAGGTTATAGGCACTCGCATTCAGGGCTCACCAGATAACACAGATAATCTCCTCATTTCAAGATAATTAACTTGATCCCATCTGCCAAGACTCTTTTTCCATATAAAGTAACATTCGCAGGTTCCAGTGTAGGACCTGGATAGTCTGGGGTTTAGCCTTCCATACCCTGAGAGCCAGGAGAGGGGGCGCCCAGGCTGTCCGAACCCAGCTGTCACAGGAGAGCGTCAGGCACAGGCAGTGGCCACCAGCACCCAGCTGGGCCTTCCCAGCCAGCTCCCGCACACTGGCCTCCCCCGACAGAGTGCTGAGGTGGCACCGCAGTGCTTCTCCTACAGATGACATGGTCAGCCTGTCCTGGACAATGTTGGCAGGACATTCTTTGGGCCAAAGCAAACATTGGCACCTGGCCTGCTCCTCTGGGAATGAGGTGCTGGAGGTAGACAAGAACTTTGGTGGCCCTGGGGCACAGGCCAAATACTGAATTTGGAGCTGTCACAGGACCACAGGGCCCACCTGGCCCAGGAGCCAGGTGCCAGCTGGTGGTGGTGCCAGCTGGCAGGGAGCTGAGGGGTGCATGCCAGCCACCTCTGCCTGGACCTCCTGCATGGCTCTGACTTAGCAAACACCTGTGGAGAGTGTTGGGCAGTTGTCTCCATGCTATGACACAGGTTAGGCTGGGGCCTCCAGGCACGGCTCCCCACCCCTGAGGTCCTGAGCTCCCTTATTCTCCTCATTCCCTTTTGTCAGACCAGCACCTCTTTGTCTGGGCCCTGGCAGCCCAGCTAGGTGAGTCACTAAGCAGCCTGGTGCAGATGGCGGACACCAGTGCCCTCTCAGTGAGGAGGGGCTGCTCCTGGTGGGAGGACTGGAGCCCCTTCCCCTAGGTGCTGTGGTCACTGCATCCCCAGAGCTGTGGGGGCACCCTCCATGCCCACTGCTTGCTTTTTCTAGTATAACTCACTATCGTGTTGTTCCCTCGTGGCTCCTGGAGTTTAAGGGTGTAGGGTCAGACTGGCCCCTGGCAGTGTGATGACCTTGTTTTAGGATGTGTCTGTCATGCTGCCCGTCTTCTCATCTCTGCAGCCGGTGTGCACAGGAGCCTGGCCTCAGCCCCAGGTGCTCCCTTCCTCGTTCCTTCTGAGCTGTTTCCCACAGAAGGTGGGCCCTCTGGGCAGCCTGCAGGGCCCACAGCCAGTGCAGGGCTGTGTCTCCCCCTGGGAAGTCCTCCTGGGCCAGGACTGTCTCCCCAGCCAGGCGAGGCCAGGTCATCCCAGTGGGGCTTGCAGCGGCTTGAAGAGGAGCAGGCTGGTGGCAGGGCCGGGGCCGGGGCGGGAGGTGCAGAGCAGCCGCTGGGGGAGAGAGTCACGCCATGAATCTGTGCCAGCTTCCCTCCTCCCCACCAGCTACTCACCCCGGCTCCCTCTTCTTCTTCTTCCTCATAGCTCGGCCACCTGGGCCCTGGGCATGGCAGTGTCACTAGCGTGTCTGTTCCTGCCTCCTGGACACCTTCCCTTGGGTCAATATTGACCTGACTCCCTCAAGCTCTTCCCTCTGCCTTCCCTGTGCAGGGCCCTTGTCCCCACTGAGCCCCATGGGCAGGTCAGCTGGCGCCACATGGCTTTTGCTGTGCAGGGTCCAGGTGCTAAAGAAAGTGATGGAAAAGCTGACTGCCTGGCTTAAGCAAACTGAAGACTAGTTTTTCAGATAGGTGTCCTCCCGGGGTGACGAGCAGCCACTGGCAGTGCCAGACCTGACACTGGTCCAGGCTCTGGATGAGCTGCCATCCCAGGGCCTCTGGTGAGGGCACCAGGTCCCATGGCTCTAGGTGACCATGCTGGCTGCTGCAGCTGGATCGACTAGCTCCATGACCCATGTAATGGGTCCTGGATGCCTGCTTCAGCCTGGGCTCTGGTGGGGCCCCATCATCTGTGCTGCTGGTCCCCCAGTGGAATGGTGTGGGGTGGAAGATAGAAGTCAGAGGAAATGCAGCTCAGAGAATGTCAGTGACCCACTGAGATCCCTGGACCAGATTCAGGGGGCCTGCCCAGTGCCCAAGGCCCTTTCCATGCCTGGTGCCTCTGGGACTGGAAGGTCCCCCACTGAGCAGCACCAAGGTGGCCCGGTGAGAGTGGGAGTCGGGTCAGCTCCCGGGGCATGTCCCAGCCCCGACTCCAGGCCAGTCCCTTCCCACAAAGAGACGTCCTCACTGCCATCCCAAAGTGAGGCTGTCTGAAGCTGGTTCAATGGCTTAAAACCCAAGTGTTTAAAGAAATCCCATCTGCTACTCCCGCCTTAGAATCCCTGGAGGGCATGTGACACCTGCTGTACCCAAGGGCTCAGGCCCTCCCTTCTTGAGAGGAAGAGTTGGCCCCTTCTAGAGGGCCACACCCAGCTGCCCGGCTGCACGCGAACCAGCTCTGACGGGCTTCTGGTGGTGCTTCGGAGCAGGTGAGGCCTTCAAGGATGCCGCCCCACTGCCTTCCAGATTCCTGGGTCCTCTCTCCCAGCCTCTGCAGTCACCCCTGTGCATACATGCCCCCGCCTCTGACTTATAGCCAACTATTGTCACCTCCCGCTCCAGCTGGAAAGTAAGGGGGTCTCTGTCTGACAGCAAATGCTGGCTGTGCTGTGGCCGAGGACAGGAGTAACTCACTCACCCTGCAGTGCTGGCTGCCCCCAGCTGCTCCTGAAGTAATGGAGAGCAGACCCACAAAGGCTGCTGGCTGACTTCCAGAACCCCCCATTTGATCTTATACAGGGAATGTATTTTCCCCTGTTAACATCACTGTGGCCCAAATCTTCCCCAGTCCCCCTGGCCTGTTCTCATAGAAGGCCCCCCATAGCTGAGAATGTCTCTGTCCCCATCCTCCATGAATGCAGCCCCTGAAGGTCTCTCTCTGGTTTCTGAGAGGGGTGTTTATGTGGGTAGACAAGTGTTGCAGATGGACAGGTGGATAGATAGGTGGGGAGGGAGGACGGATGGGTGGATGGATGGATGGATGGATGGATGGACGGATGGATGGACAGATGGATGGATGGATGGATGGATGGACAGATGGATGGATGGATGGATGGATGGATGGATGGATGGATGGATGGATGGACGGACGGACGGACAGACGGATGGATGGACAGATGGATGGATGGATGGATGGGGAGGGAAGATGGATGGATGGATGGATGGAAGGAAGGATGGATGGGTGGGTGGATGGACAGATGGATGTGTGGATGGATGGATGGATGGATGGATGGGGAGGGAGGATGGATGGATGGATGGATGGATGGATGGGGAGGGACGATGGATGGATGGATGGGTAGAGATGATGGATGGATGGATCGATGGATGGATGCATGGATGCGGAGGGAGGATGGATGGATGGATGGGTAGAGATGATGGATGGATGGATGGATGGATGGATGGATGGATGGATGGGGAGGGAGGATGGATGGATGGATGGATGGATGGACAGATGGCCGGGTGGGTTCGTGGGTGGGTGGATGGATGGATGGATGGATGTGTGGATGGACAGATGGATGGATGGATGGATGGATGGATGTGTGGATGCACAGATGGATGGATGGATGGATGGATGTGTGGATGGACAGATGGATGGATGGATGGATGGATGGATGGATGTGGAGGGAGGATGGATGAATGGATGGATGGATGGATGGATGGATGGACAAATGGATGTGTGGATGGATGGATGGATGGATGGATGGATGGATGTGTGGATGGACAGATGGATGGGTGGATGGATGGATTGATGGATGGAGGGAGGGATGGACAAGCAGATGGGTGGATGGGTGGATGGATGGATGGATGGATGGATGGATGGATGGATGTGTGGATGGATGTGTGTATGGACAGATGGATGGATGGATGGATGGATGGATCGATGGATATGGATGGATGGATGGACAAGCAGATGGGTGGATGGGTGGATGGATGGATGGATGGATGGATGGCGAGGGAGGATGGATGGATGTATTGATGGGTGAATGGATGGATGGATGGATGGATGGGTGGCTGGCTGGCTGGCTGGATGTGTGGATGGATGGATGGATGGATGGATGAATGGGGAGGGAGGATGGATGGATGGATGGATGGATGGATGGATGGATGGATGGACAGATGGATGTGTGGATGGATGGATGGATGGACGGATGGATGGGTGGATGAATGGATGGACATATGGATGTGTGGATGGATAGATGGATGGGTGGGTGAGGCAGTAGGTTATCTGGGGGATTTGTAGGTGGATGAGTCAATGGAAGGAAGAGGTCAGAGACAGTGTCTTTCCCAGTTGACTTTTAATGTTGCTTTTGAGGACATGGCTTGGTAGGGGCAGAGTTTTCTCCTCAGTGTGGTCACTCCCAGGAGTATTTCAACTGTTACCTCATCACCAAAGCTTGGCAAATCACAGATGAGCACTGAAGCCCTAAGGGGCAGTGCCTGACCCAGGGTCACCCAGCCTCAGGGTGCCAAATCCTCCACTCTCAGCCCTGAGCAGCCCCCAGAAGCGAATGCGGCCCAGGCTCTCTGCCTGACAGCCCAGGGCAGCACAGCCTCATTCTGGTCCCAAGGCAGGCCTCCCTCCCACTGATGCTGCCGTCCTCTCTCCAAACCTGCATGTAGACATCTGGTGGGGAAGAGCCTGTGCTGTGGGCACTGGCCAGGGCTTTGGACATGCCCTGTGGCTGATAATCTGGGCTGGGCTGAGTGCCTGACCTCACAAGTCGGTGTGGACTTGCTGGGACCTGGTGCAGGCACACCACAGGGTTCAGAGGGCCAGTTTGGGGCTGGAAGCCGTTTCCCAGGCTTCCACCACCATGCTGAGCATCAAGGCCAGAGCCCCTTTTGGTATGAGGGTGCTGATAGGGCTGGAGTCCTGGCCTTTCCCCTCTGGGGGTCTCTGCGGAGCCGAGGAAACCAGGAAGACCCCTGGGTGTGGGTCAGGCCCTGCATCCCCCTCCTGCCCTTGTCTCCTGAGTCTTCCCCTGGGCCTTAAGCGATGTGGGTGAGGCGGGGTGCATGGCCAGCATCTGCAGAAGCCTGCTTAGGAAAAGCATTTTCCACACATCCAGCCTGGATAGGGACCCAACTCATGGCTGAGTTCCTCTTCTTCTCCTGAGTCTCTGGCCTTCCAGAGCCCCGGCACCCCAGCCCGAGTGCAGCCAACCTGCCCCCAAGGCCCCACCCAGCTCTGGGGAACCCACTCTGCTCCTTTGAGATGCATGTCTCTCATAGCATAAATTAAGTCAGAGCACATCAACCCTTTCTCAAAACTTCCCTCTGGACTTAAAGCCAACTACAGTTTGTGGGCTCCCAGGCCCTGCAGGATGGCCTCTGCTGACCTCTCCTCCGCACTGCTTCCTGGCTCACTCTTCCTTCTGACCCAGGGTCTTTGCTGCCAATGTTCCTCTGGTGTGGAGCTCCGCGCACGTGTCACTCCTTACTGCAGGGACTGGCCTGTGAGCTCTGTGGGAATGGGGACTCTGCTGTATCCTAGGGCCTCAGACCATGAGTGGCTCAGAGCAGGGCCCGGAAGGCTGCCTCCTGGGTATGTGTGGATCCTTGACCTGTAGCGTGGCATGCCGAGGGGCAGTGGTGACATCTGGACAGAACCAATGCCATTAAGGGACACCAGAGCATGCTCTTGGCCTGATGTCTCCTAAAGGAGGTGACTCACGACCCCATGGCAGAAAGGAACAGGAGGGTGGGGCTGGGGAGGAGGGGAGGTGGGATGTGGGGCAGGGGGGCACCCCATGAGGGGCTGGGACCTGAGAGGAGAAGAGAGAAGGCTCCTGGGAAGTGGAAGAGGCCGAAGGAGCCCAAGGTGGACACACTGTGGCCTGGCGGGACACCCCCACATTCCCCTTGCTGGCCCATTCCCAGTCATACCTGGGGCCCCTGTGGTCTGGGGAGTGAGGGCGGGACTGGGGCCTGAGCGTGGCCCTGAGGGCCCAGCCCAGGTGGGAACACAGGAACCCGGAATTGTGAGTGTGGCCCCACCTGGGACTTTCACAGTGGGGTGCCAGGTCCCTCCACAGGTGGGTACACTTGCCTGGATAACCCAGCAGGCACCCCCTGGTGGCCCACACCTGGGTTGAGGCATTCATGCAGGGAAAATGGCTAAATTCAGCCAACAACATAGTAGTTAAACACCCACACCTAGCTGGGGAGATGGTCTTCCCTGTATTCACATTTAGATTATGGAAGGAGGAGCCACAATCCCACCACCACCAGCTGTTTCTGTGGAAGGTCTCCTCTCAGGAGCTGTGAGGAGGTGGGGCAGCTGGCATCACAGCCTGGGGGAGGGGCATGGGGAGTTGACACCCAGCAGGCTCCCCAGGAGGAGGCCAGGATGGGGTGGCTGCTGACCTTTGCTGGGCTCCCATCTGCTCCCTGGACTGTGTGCACAGCCCTGCCTGGCCCACATGTGCCTGGGCCTGGGGGTCATTGCTCACTTCTCCTGGGCCCCTCCCAGGGAGCCTGCTAAGGCCGCATCCAAATGGCCAGTCACACTCCAGTCTGCAGCCTTCTCTGCCGGCCGTTCACTTGAAGGGCAATTGCACACATATTGCAGGGCAGGGCTGTGGAGGCTGGCCTGCTCTCCTGGCGGAGCACATATCCCTGAGCAGGCAGTGAAGCTGGGGTCCCAGCTCAGACCTCCCTGACCCCGGGATCTGGGCACACACTCAACCAGGTGACCCTGGGCATGCTGCACCCCTCGGGGCCACCCCCTGGTGATGGGGGTGATCGGAGGCACCCATCAGTGTGGTGAGCCTTGTGGGGCTGATGGCAGGAACTCACAGAGCTTCCAGGCCCATGGCCACCGGGCTCAACCTGAGTGTTTGGCCTTTGTAGGTGGGGACAAGTGCATGTCACTTTATCTATGAAGCGGTCGGCAAAGGAGCCAGGGGTCCCGGGGCTTCAGCACCCTCTGCCTTGGGGGTCTCTGCAGCCCCCTGGAGAGGAGGGTGGGGCTGAGCTCCACGCTGCCCTTTCCTCCGTGAGAAAGGTCCCAGGGCCTGGTGGGGCCGAGGGTTGAGTGGGAGGCCCGCTGGAGTCAAACCTGCACAGAAAGCTGGGGTTTTACTGATGGCCCATTCACTGTAACTCAAACACTGGCACTGAATTTATTATTATCTTCCGTTAAATATTTTAACATGATGTGGCACTTGGTGTACAAGGGTGTGGCAGGCTTTTTTCCCGGTACATTTTTATGTGCACAGTTATGTGACGAGAGAGTGACACCAAAAGGTGGCAGGCACGTGGGAGGGGCCAGCGGGCCCAGCCTGCACCTGCATCACGCAGGTCGCTCCTCTGATTGGGAACAGCCTCTGAACGCCCACCAGGTAAACCTGAGACCTCAGTCTCCCAGTCAGGTGACATCAGAGGACGAAGTCCCCTGGGTATGATGAGGATATAAGTCACATGTGCACTTGATGTGTCCTAAAGGACTGACACACAGTGGGTGGGAGGGGGTCTGCCGGGCAAGTCCTGCTGGCTGCACGGCCGCCTGTCCCGCAAGCATCTCATGGGTGGGGGTGGGCGTCAGTGTCCGTGGCGATAACTGGAAGAGGGTCCCTCTCCTGCCCAGGTGGGGTGTGACTGGGCAACGGAGCTGGGTTGCCGTGTGGCTTGGGCAGAACAACTCCAGCCCCCAGAGGGCTCTTGGTCACTCCCGTGGGAGGGCAGAGGCCCCCCAGAGCCACAGGAATGCTGACTGCAGCCTGGCACAGAGCAATGCTGGTGGGTCCTCTGGGCCAACTCAAGCCTTCCTCAGGGTAGCCCACGGTGCTCACATCTCACAGAGCCATTCTGACTTGAGCAGTGGCTGTGGGGGCAGATCCAGGCCCCTGAGGGAAGAACAAGCATTTCTCACATGGGGCATCTCTGATTCTCCCAGTCCTGGTCCCTGCAGGTGGGGCTGGGGACTGCCGCAGAAGAGGTGTTCACGGTGGCTTCAGCTATGGCATCCCGTTTGGATCAGAGGCAAGTCATCTAGATTCAGAAAGCCCATCCCTGGACTCCCTTCAGACCAAAGTTTTGAAAAGTAAATTCTTCACAGCAGCTCACATAGTCTCTGAAGCTCTAATGAAAAAAATATCTGTTGAATAGTTCTAGGCAATCAGGGGAAAGTGGCTGTAACTGGCTCGGTGCTGCAGGGCAGCTGCCCCTAAGGTGGTCAGTTGCTTGCCCGGCTCCAGGGAGGCCCCCCACCAATTGCTCCTTTGTTGCTTTGAGATGGAAATCTGGTGCCCCCTCTTCAGTCTTGGAGAGGCAGGTGAAGAAAGCTGTTCCCCACCAGAAGGGAGGGCTACACAGAGGGGGCATCATTTGGCACAGAGGCTAGGAGACCACAACTAAATGATCATTGTGTGACCCTCAGACCCTCATACTCCTTCCTCAGAACATGGGGATCACATCCCCACCCTCTGTGGGGGTAGGCAGTCAAAGAGACATTCCCCACAGGAGTGCCCAGCTCAGGGCTGCCCCCTGTGAATAGTGAGCTGAATGGAATCTGAATCTGGAGAAGGACCCAGGTCTGTAGGGCCCTGGGCAGGCATTGTGATAGAGGCTGAGGGTGCCCTGGAGCCTGGGGTTTGCTCTTCTAGGTAGGGAGGAGGAAACTCCTAAAGGAGAGGAGTTCCCAGCCCACCTCCAGCCCTCTGCTAACCCCACCAGGCATGGCCCCCAATAGATGTCAGAGCCCAGGGTTGTGGGGGCCCTGCCTGGGGCTGCCTCAGTAACTGTCATCTGTGAGGAAGGGTGCACGGGTGGATGGGGCGCTGTCGCCTTCCTTGTGTGGCCCTGCCAGCTCCCCATACTCGCTGTTGTAGAACACCTGGCCTCCCTGTGCGCCCGGGTCCGGCTGCCGCTGCCGTCCTTGGGAGTTGGGGTGGGCCCTGGTCACATCCACATTCTGGCCAGGTCCTTTACAGCTGCTGAGACAGGGCAGGTGGTATGACAGAAGAAGAGGGACCAGACCCAGGTTGGGGTCTGATCAGAATCATCAAAGATACAACTGAGGCATTAAGTTAAGCAGGTGCAAAGCCAACAGAAACACACCCAGACTAAACTTAAACAGCAAAGCAGACTGATCTGACTTGGCAAAAACTGGAGCCTTCTCTGATACAAGCCTGGGCATGGACACCGCAGAATGCCAGCTCCATCCCCTAAACTGTCCATCCCCATAAATGGTACCACCATGGATGCCATGGCTCAGGCCCCTGAGGGTCACCTTTGCTTCCTCCCTTTCCTCACTCCTCACATCCAATCCATCAGAAGTCCTGTCTGTTCAAACTCCAAAGTGCGCCCTGGCCTCTCCATGTCCTGGCCCTCCTGCCATCACGCTGCGCTCTGCACTGTTCTAGCATGTCCCTCCTCCCACTTGTCCTCCCTGTAGCCACTCTTCAGAGGTCCTTAAAGTTAGATGATGTCCTTCTGCACCTGACAGACCCTCCAGTGCCTTCCCAACCCTCTTGGAATGAGAGCCCAGACCCATCTGCCTTCCTGATGGCCTCAGCCTGCTCCCCATTAGACTCCCACTGCCTTTGAAATTGTTGAAAAATGTGGCTTTGTTGCTCTTGCTTCGCATGGTGCTACTGAGAAACCTGATGTCAATCTCCTCTTTTCTTTGCAAGTCGCTTGGTCTTTTTTCTTGAATTCCCTAAATGTGTACCTTTTAAGTCATAGTCTGACTGGGATATGTCTCAGAGTTTACTGTTTTGGGCCAGTTTTCCCAGGCTCCCTTCCAATATGCCAGTTCAGGTCTTCTTTTATTTAAGAGGGTTATCTTGAATAACAAGTTTGAAATGTTAGTTCCTTTCCACTGACAGCATGTTCTTCCTCAGAGACTCCAATTGTACATATGTTGGATCTTTTCTACTCAACTTCAACATTTATCACTTTCTTTCTGTCCCTTCATACCTCTTTGATATTTTCTCAACTCTTTTCATGTCCACCTTCTGTGTTCTCTACATAAGTCTGACCATATCTACTGCTCCTTGGGCACACTGGTCTAAATTTTTGAGAGAAGGTGCCTTTTATTTCCATTTCTTTCCTGGATTTAATCAGCTCCCATTTGATATCTTCACACTGTCCATTTCCATCCTGAGTTCCAACTTCTCAGTCATGGTACAGCTCGTTGTCTAATTGTACACCTAATTCATGTTGGAGTGTTGTATCAGTTTTTCTCTGCTTAATTTGTTTCTCTGTGTTTATATCTACTGAGAAGTTTTCATTCTAATTTTCTTTATTCTTGTAATAACTCTGTATAAATAGTGTGTACTTTTTCCTGTTCATGATCATTCATTCTGGGATTTCCTAGACCAGAAATAGCAGGTTACCCTATTCAAGAGGCTAGGGATGTGAGTGGCTTTCTAGGGTTCTTCACTGAGGAGGGCTGGATCAGCCCAACATCTTTGGTTTCACCTTGAATTCCTTCAATTGCATCCTTCTTTCCAAAGTCTTCATTCATGTCCCCTATTGAATCATCACCAGAGACCAACCAGTCACTCAGCCAGAAGTGTGGGCCCCTTCATGGCTACTGCCATGCAGCCATGCCAACCTACCACATGCCTGGAGTCTCCAGATCTTTCTTTTACCTACAAACTACTGGGTGTTGATGCTGGATCCCACTGAAAGGCCAGTGAGCAACCTGCAAGTGAGGGTGAGTTAACTCTCTGTGGTGTGCATGTGGCCCAGTGGTTAACAGGAAACAGGAAAGGGCTGGGCAGATAAACTCCCTCCTCCTTTCCCTCCATAGACTCCTCCAAGGCACATTCTGTCTTTGCACCTGTTTGGAGAATGCTCCGTATGTCAAGTGCATGCACCTGCCCAGTGCCATGCTCTGTGGCTCACCATGATGTGTTTCCAAGGGACCTTGCACAGAATAGTGCCCTCTGTTGCTGTCATTGTGAGGTACAGCTTCTGGTTCCCTTGGCTGTGTATCTGTCTTCTGGATTCTTGATACAATCTTGCCTCCATAGATCTTCTGCAACTTTCTTCCTCCTTCACCACTGAGCACTGAGATACACACTCCCTTCCTGCTCATGGCCTTCCCAGGCGACTGTCCCCCGTGCCTTAGGCTTGCCTCAGGAGACTTGCTCTGCTCCACTGGATCTCTTTCTCCTCCATTAGCACCCTGGTCTGTGTCATGCTCCCCTATCACAAGGCAGTCCCCATGCTACCCTCCTCCCACTGTGGCTCAGGCATGGCTCTGCTGGTCCCAGAGCTAAGTTCCCTACTCACACAAAGACCAGAATTACCCGCCTGACTATAGCATAGGCATGGGCTCTGAGGGGCTTTACTCTATATCTTGTTTTTAGGAAGATGTGTGGAGATTTGAATTTAAATAGTTCTGTCATCCTCTGGCTCACCCTCTTAGGAATTACTCTTTTTGAGAGATGAAATACTGTTTGATAAAGAGAGTATTAGTCATGAATTCTTTCCATCAATTTGATTAGCATTAATTTTCCAAAGCTAGGTTACTAATAGAGATCACCTGATAGGATCAATACAAACAAAAGAAGGACAAGATACAGATGCAGTATTTATGCCTGCACAAATGACCTGAGATCCTTCAGCATTCCCTGTGCTAAACCTGTTCTTTGTAAACTGCTGGGAAAATAAGAGTTGGTTAAGAGGTCACAAATACACCTACTAGAAAGGTGGAAAATGATCTCAACTATCCTAACGTGGTATTAATACGATACAATCTAGGGTAAAATATTCAATGACAACATCATATATTGGTTCAAAAACAGTGTGGGTAGAGCCAGGATTTGCTCTGGAAAACTGTCAGATGACCCATAAGGGGCTCCTGACAAAGACATGGATGTGAAAGGTGGAAGCAAATGGTCTGAACACCATGGCCTGCAGAAAGCAGGAAAGAGCAATGTTTTCTGTAATACCGTATTTAACAGCTTTCATTCAAACAGCTGTGTGCCAGTCAGCTAATCAAATGAACAGCTAGACATGCAGCTCTCTTATCTATACCCTTTAAATTTTAAATATGCAGGTTTTTTGGGGGAGTATCTTTTAGGGCAAATAGAGGTGACCTTCTATTCAGGTCATCCTCTGCACAGGCATGCACAAGGACTGCTCTGTAACCGTATTCCTATCAACACAAGACACCAGCCATTGCCAGGTCATGTGATCTGTGGGTCCTGGGGCCACTGGGCTAAGTGCTGGGGCCTGGGGATGGCAGAGGCCTCCACTGGCTGGGGGCAGGGTGCAGACATGTGCCTCACGCTCGATTTCACAAAGAGATGGCATCTGGGCATCTGTCAACTGGAAGGGGAGTGTGGGGCCATCACCAGCTTTGCTAGGTCAGGACAGTGATGGGGGAGTGGGCTCCTTGGGGAGCTGGTGGCCAAAGGCTTCAAGTCCCAGGTGGCCTGCCTTGAACACCCAGAACGGCACTAGGGAAGACAGTGACAGGGTGCATGCAGGGTAGGGCGCTCCCGGAGCCCTACCTGAGCCCGCCTTCTTGTCTGTGTCTGCTCTCCAGCTGCTCGAACTCCTCAGAGGCCAGCACCATCCCACTGTCTGTCTGGTTATCCTGCGTGAGAGCACCAGCCAAGGCTGTGGGTCTCCCTGGCCTGCCCGTGGGCTCTGCCACTCAGGCAGGATGGGCCACATGGACCCCTAACCCTGTCCTGTGGGATGTAAATGGGAAACGGACTTCCGTTTCCTCAACCTAGTGTGCAAGAGAGGGTCACATGCCCCCCACCACAGAGGGAGAGGAACTGAGGACTGCAGGGCAGGGAGCGGGCCTGGCCCCAGCTCAGGAGGTGGCAAAGCTGGGACACCCCATGCTGGGGGACCTGCAAGGTGTAGGCAGAGCAGGAGCACCAGGTGACACCTGGATGGTGGCAAAAGGATCTGGCAGCTCAAAGGGTAGAAAAAGGTCCTCAGGCAGACACAGCCCAGGTTGGTGGTCTTTCCCGCCCTTAGACCATGTGTGGCCTGGCATGGCTTCCATTTTCAATGACATGGAGGGGCACTGTGGTCTTATCAGAGCTGGGGGTCCCAACGCCTTCTTCTGGTCATGGGGACATGAGTCTGGGTCTGCGTGCCTCTGGCACAGGCCCATCCAGGTGTGGGACAGGAAGGGTCCAGGCTGTGTGGAGCTGGGAGGCTGTCTTTGCAAGATGGACACACTGGCTCCAGCTCACCTGTGTGTGAGGTTCCCTCTTCCTGTGCCTGTACCCCAGCCTCCTCCTCTAGGGATGCCCTCCCTTTCTCTCTGGCATGTGATAGGGGACCACCAAAGGGGCCGGTCCAAGCAGAACCATCCAGAAAGAGGAGCTGTCTTTCCACTGGGTTTCTGTGCTGCTGGAGGAGAGAGGGCTGCACAGCAAGCAGGAAAACCCTGGCTGAATGACAGTAGCTCACAGCGGCAGAAACACAGACCCCAACGCGCCGGGGGTGCAACCTGCACTCAGTGTCTCAAGTCAGCTCCCTCTCCTGAGCTGGTTTCTGCTGCTTGCCTCAGGAGCTCCCACCACCTGCCCCTGCAGAGAGCCCAGAATCCTGACCTGGGGCGCACAGGTCCACCACCCCACTTACCACCGAGGCCTTGTAGGTTGTTGGGGTCATGGGAAATTCTTCAAACGTTTTCATCCTGGAGGGACCCTGGCTCTGAGTCCCCCTGGGCAGGCACCCCGGAAAGGACACACAGTTATAGTATCTGCAGGGAGAAAACAGAGTGCTTAGGAAGGCCACCCCAGCACACCTCCCGGAAGCCCTCTCCACCTCTCCTGCCCGGGCTCTGTGCCGAGATGGGGCTCCCTGGAAACTGCAGCCAGGGGCTTGCGGGTGGGAGTGGAGAGGAAGCTGGAGGGTGGAGATGGACGGAGCAGGTGCAGAGAGAAGCAAAGTCACAAGGTGTGTGGCCCTGGCGGGGCCCGCAGGCTGACCAGGAGTGTCCCTGATGCCAGACTGTCACTTAGAATTGCTGCTTTGAGTTGGCGAGAGATGGTCTCTGCAGACCTTGTAGTTTGCTTTTACCTGATGACTAATGAGGGTAAAACATGCCATGTCCAAACTGCTTGTCCCCAGCTGGGGCCCTGGGACCTGGGGGTTTGTGCCCTACTGGGAGACCCCAGACCCAGGGAGGGCAGCTGACCTGGCGGCCAGGCTGTGCCGATGCAGGCTCGCTGGGCTGTCCTCAGTGTCTGTGTCAGCCTCAGCGACGTGCAGGGCAGTGGTGGACGCCTGCATGAAGCTGCCCTCCTCTGAGCTCTGAGAGCTGCGGGCAGCTGTGCAGGCCTCCTCCTCCTGCAGGAATGGCAGAGGCAGCTGGCTCAGAGTCCACTGGGCCCTGGTCACCCACCCCTACTCCAGGGGCTCCTGTGAAGTGCTGTGCTCTGAGGTAGCAGGGATTAAATGAGCCTGCTGGGCCAATTTCTGACCTCCCCCCAGCCCTCCCAGGCGCTGGCTTATGGAGGAGGAGGGACAGTGGGGGTGTCCTCACACCATGCCCCCTTCACTTGGGGCAGAAATGGACTCCACATGCATGCCTGTCCCTAGCACTTAAGGCTGAGGCCACAAGCAGCTGCTTGCTCCCTCCTCCAGGTCCTAGGGTACCTGTGTGGCCTTGAGCTGGCTTTGCTTCCTGCCCCCGGGTGCACACCATGGAGGGAGACATAAGTCAAGGGCAGGTAGAGGGCCTGGGGCTGCACATTGCTCTTCTACCTCGGACAGGGGCTCCCTGCAGGCCCGGCACGACCAGCCTGGGCTTGACCACCTGCACGATGGCCTCCGACTGTGGGCCAGAGGTTGCTTCAGCAGGACAGGGCAGAGAGGGGGGCTCACCTGCCGGCCGCCCGCCTGGAGCAGGTCCCCGAGGATCTCCACCAGATCTGAGAATGCAGGCCTTTCTTTGGGGTCTCCCGACCAGCAGTTCAGCATGATGTGGCATCTACAGATAAAGCGGAGCTGGGCTGTGGCCTGAGCATACCCACGCCTGCAGACCCTAGCCCCCGCCTCGCCTTGTCCCACTTGCCAGCTCTGCCTGCACAACAGTCCACCCCGCTGCCTCCACCTGTGGGCGGCCCTTCCTGTGCCCCACCATGTTGGCTTGCCCCTCTGGCTCCCCAACACCCGCGTGGCTGGTCTGGGGACTCACATGGCGGGAGTGGCCAGCTCGGGGGCCCTCATCCGGGTGCCCTCTTTCAGCCTCTGGCAGAACTCCTCATTGATCTGCACCCCGGGATATGGGGAGGACCCTGGTGGCAGGAATGGGATGGAGGTGGGGATACCCGGGGAGTAAGTGCCTGCTGCTCAGCCCAGACCCCCACAGCCCGGCCCCCAAATCTGTCCTGGCCTCCATGGCAGAGGGCTTGTCCTGCTGCTCCTGGGTGTGCACAGGGGGCCTGGCCAAGGTGCTCCCCCCTCCCCCAACACTAGTTCTTCATTTGGTTCAGAGAGGAGAATGGATGAAAACACGGCCACAAGGATCACCAGGGTCGGGACCACCAGGGTGGGGGAGCTGTGTGGAGCCAGCCGAGTGATGGCCCCTCTTCAGAGATGTCTGTCCAATCCTCCCCTAAACCCTGTGGCTCTGCCTGCAGACACACCCTGGACCTCACCACTCCTGACCCCAGGAAAAGCAGCTCCTAAGGGCCTCTAGGGCTTCCTCTGCCCCTAAGGGTCAATTCCACAGCAGCGCATGGCCCTTTTAGGGTGAAGCCAGTCTGCTGTCTCCCGAGCTCAAAGCCCTCCCTGCATGCCCCCATTGGATTCATATTCCAGGTCTTCCCCGGTTCGCCTGCAGGGTCTTCGTGGACCCCCTGTCGCACCTCACACTGTGTCTCCTGTCGCCCGCTTGGCCCGCCTCCAAGACACGGGGCCCCTGGGCTTGGCTGCGCCCTTGCCCAGAATGGCTGTCCTGGCAGGCCCACCTGCTGCACGTCCCCCATCAGCCTGCCTTCCTGGCTTGCACAGCCCGGTTCTCCTGTGCTCTGCACTTTTACTGTTAGTGACCTGTCATGGTTGCCACTGGGTGCTTCTCTGTGCTCGCTGCCTCTCTGCACCTAGCCCAGGACCTCCATCTTGGTCCCAGTGGCCCATGTGGGGCTTGCATGACAAGCACCCAGTGTCCTCTAGGCAGCCCAGCGGAGGTGGGGAAGGGGCTCAGCCAGGGAGGGGAAGTTCTGGGGAGCCCAGGGCCACCGAGTGAAGACAGGGCTCCATCCAGGATGGTGCCCGAGGCTGCAGGTGGGGACTCTCAACCCACCTGCCTCAGAAACCTAAGCTGCTTCCTCCCCCGGTGGCCCAGACCCTGAGCAGAGGAGCTGGCCGTGAGGCCTGGAACCAGGCCTGCCTGTCCCCTCCCTGCGCCCCGCCTGCACTCACCCAGGGAGAAGATCTCCCAGAGCAGCACCCCGAAGGACCACACGTCGCTCTGGGTGGTGTACACCTTGTCAAAGATGCTCTCAGGGGCCATCCACTTCAGGGGCAGCCGGGCCTATGGGAAGTGGAGGGAAGTGTGTCCCCACTAGTTGAGGGCAGGGAAGAAGGAGGCCAAACCCTTAGGCAGTTCCACCACCCCTACTCTCCCCGGGCTCAGGGGCCACACCCACCCTGTGAGTGTTCGTTGGGCCCCCTGCCCCATCCCGTGGTGCTGGACGCCTCCCTTGAAGGCTTCTTTCTGGGCTTCTCTTCCCCTGGGTGCTCCTGGGGAGCACTTGCTCCCCCTCCTCCAGACCCTGGAAGACGTGGGTCCCTGGCCACCCTCACCGTCCCCACTTCATGTGCTCACTCGGTCCCCACACTGGAAGCCCGCATCCTCCGGACCCCTCCTCCCACAGTGCTTCCTGGGTGTCCCCATAGTTTCTCTTTCTCCCTTCTATGGCCTCTGCCTGAGAGTCCTGAGGGCTATGGCCCGTCTTGAGTGGCCTCTGCCTCCACCCCAGCACCCCTACTCCCCTCAGCAGATGCAGAGGGAGCTTCTGGAACACACACCTGAGCCTCACCTCCATGTGCCCCACATACCTGCCCATTCAAAAGAAGGACAAAAGCCATGTGCCAGCAGGGTGGCCTGTCACAGCCTGCACCCACCCTGCCCATTGCCTCCTCTGCCCTCCTCCTGGGAGGCAAACCCCTAATCAGCTTTGGCTGCTCCTTCAGGTGCCTGCTTGAGTGCCACTGAGATACACAAGGAACCCCTGTGACCCCCTGCCCCAGGCCTGTCCATCTCTAGGACAGACACCATGTGGCGTCCACCTCTGCACATTCAGCCCCCACAGGGCAGGCGTGGGAGTCAGGGTCCACCTACTGGACTGAGACCCAGGCCGAACACAAGCTCCAGTCAGAGCACAGCAGTCCCTGCTCATCTGCTCCTGCCTCCATTCACCTGACCCAGGTGCCCTGGCAGGGTCACTAGGGTCCCTGCAGGCACCGGCCCTGAGACCTTCCATGGATATATGGGGGTAAGTCCCTGTTCCTGCACAGGAGTCCATGCCCCTGCCTCCCTCTGGGGCTTGCACTCACACTGCCCTTGCGCACGTAGTCCGGGTCTTTGTAGATGTCCCGGGCCAGGCCGAAATCACAGATCTTCACCACATCACTTTCTGTCAGTAAGATGTTCCGAGCAGCCAGGTCTCTGTGGATGCACTGGGGGCAGAGGAGGTACCAGGGGTTGGTCAGCAAAGTCCCCTGGGGCCATACCATACCTGAGCCCTGCTCTCTTGGGGACATATTTCTGTGTCCCCAGGACTCCCCATGGCGAGGACTTGTGGAGCCATGGGCACAGCAGCGGAGGCTGTAGGGTGGAGCAGACTCTGATTCTACATTCAGCTCTCCTACTGACTAGTTGGAGATCTTGGGTAGTTACTTCCATGCTAGCGCTCAGTGTCCCCCTCTGCAAAGCAGGAGAGATGTGCCTCGACCGTGGGGTTGCTGCTGGTGAACTGGGACAGTACATGCACCTTGGAAGTGGGGTCTGCCCCCTCTTCCCCTCTGAAAGGCCTGCCAGGGTAGTCACCTTGCGGGAGGCCAGAAACTCCATCCCTCGGGCCACCTGGAAGCTGTAGCAGACAAGGTCTTCCAAGGTCAGTGGACTCAGCCACAGGTCCTCGGCTGCATGAAGAAGCAGGATGGGCTCAGGAAAGGCCCCATCCATGACTCATCTTCCAACCACCCCAAAGTGATTGTTGTTCCTTCGACCCTGGCTGCATCCCTCCTGGCCGGGCCCCCAAGGCCCTTGGCACTAGCTAACAAGTATTCGGGACCCTTCTTCTGCCCCTCAACCTCCATCCTGTCTGCAACACCCACTAATGACTCCCACAGCAGTGAATACTGTTGTACCCCTGGACCTTTGCACATGCAATTGCCTGTCTGCTCTCTACCGTCTGGAGGGCAAACTCCTATTCATCCAGTGATGTCCAAATCAACTATCAAGTCTCTGTGAAAAATGTCCCTGAGGTGTCCTTCCTTCCTAAGACAGAGCCCATCACTTGCTCTCCCATGTAAGCCCCTGTGTGGAGGGGGTAAGCCCCTCCAGGAGGGCCAGAGACCAGCTTGTCCCACAGCCCCCTGATCATGAGGCATCATCCTTCCAGCTAGACATCTTAGGCAAGGGGAGGCCCAGCCCTTACCTTCTTGGACTGGAGGGTTCCATCCAGTCGCACCTTTGACCATCAGGAGCCTGGAGAGGAGGGCCCTGTCACCACTCCCCCTCCTCCTGTGGTCAGCCCTGGAGCCCTCCACCATGGCCCGGAAGCGCCTTCGCTGCTCTGGGGATTTCTCCTGCCGAGGCACAAAGCGGGTCCCACGGGTCGCTGCCACCCACTGAAGAGGGAATCCCCTCAACCCCAGCCCACCTTGGCACCCCACTGGCTCACTGCGGAGCTACAGCCCTTGACAGGGCGCCCACCTACCGCATAGGGGTTGAAGGTCTCCCTTTTGGCGCGCAGGAAGTTGGAGAGATTGCCGTACTTGCAGAACTCCACGATCACCATGAGAGGGCCTGGGGCAGGACAGGGCAGGAGACGAACGCTTGGTGACCTAGGGCACACTGCCGCGCAATCCCCGCAGCAACGCCCCGCCCGCATGCGGTCCAAGCCCAGAAGGCCCCTCCCACCCGGAGAGCCTGTTCGCCCGCCCCAGACTGCGTACCGCTGGGCTTGGTGCACGCCCCGAGAAGGTTGACCACGTTGAGGTGGTTACCGATGTGGATTAGGATTTTGAGCTCCGACATCAGGGCGCGATGCTCGCTGGCAGTGGCGCCCTCTGGAGGGAACACCGGGGACTTCGTTTGGTGCTGGCCCGTCGCCTGGGCCCCAACCCGTGCGTGTCCTTCCTCCCCAGCCACCTTCTTAGCTAAGGCACCGCCACTGCTACTGCTGGTGAGGGCACAGGGCCTCCAGCACCTCGGTTTCCCTTTGCACACCAGCCCACCCAGGGCTGCTGCTCCTCACCACCGCCTCCACCCACCGACTCCACACCTTTCAGCATTTTCACAGCCACAGTGTCACAGCTGCTGCCCTTGTTGATTCCAAAAGCTGAGGCTTCCACCACCTTCCCAAAGGCCCCGTGGCCGAGAACTCTCCCTGTGGGGGCAGGGAGCCGGTTCCAGGTGAGCTGTATGAGGGTGAGGGTGGACCCCTTGGGAGGGCCAGGAAGGCAGGCCCAGGAAGGCAGGCCCAAGATGGGGAGGAAAGTCGGGAGCCCCCTGCCAAACAGGAAGAGCACGAGGAGCGGCGCGGGAAGGGAGGGAGAGGAGAGGCAGACAGGAAGGGCTGCATCCTCTCCCAGCAGGTGTGACGGGCCCACCCCGCTCAGAGCAGCAGGAAGTGACCTCAGGGCCTGGGAACTGGGTGCCCCGGCTGTCCTGGGGATGCGTGCCCAGATAGACAGGTCAGGCCAGGCGGGGCATTCTGGCGCAGGTTCTGAGAATGCAGGCATTGCGAGGATCCAGCCTGCTGGCCCAGCAGCAGAGGGGAGGGGGGCAGGCTGGGTGTGGCCTCACCGAGGTGCAGCCTCTCCCGCGGGAACTCCCACCGGCTGGCATCGTAGGACAGGTATTCACACTGCTCCTCCAGGGGTACCTCCCCCGGGTCCATGATGATGGACAGGTAGCCGGTCTTGATGTCTGCGTGGGCGGGCTGGGGGGCGGGGGTGGGGCAGCTCACGGATTTGGTTTACATCACCACAGGCTTGGTTAAAACTTTGCCCAGGATAGGTGAGGTCTCCCTGGGGACTCTCAATCATGGAGGGGACAGGGAGAGAGAAATTCTCTGGTCTGGTAAGGACCCAGCACAGAGGCGTCAGAGAGGCTTCCTGGGAGACAGGGCGGACCTTATTTCTTATCTTAGGGGCTGAGTGGAGAGAGTGTACCTCCTTCCCCCCCGCCTCGCCAGGAGCTGGGGAGAGGCAGCCGGCTGAGGAGCACTCACCCTCCTTATGTTACAGAAGATGAGGAGGAGGAGGAACCAGAAGAAGACAGCGATGACCCCGGTGCCCACAAGGATCGCGAGCTCCATGCTACCCTTATCCTCAGAACCTGAGTGCGCAGAAGGGGGCAAGTGTGTGTGTGTGGGAAGGGTGCACCTGTGGGAAGCACCCCTTCCTGTGGGCACCATTTGTGCTACGTGCGGGAGGAAGGTGGGTGGAGGGGCGCGAAGGGGAGACCCGACCTTCCACGGCCACGCTGGCGGAGGAATTGACGCAGCCCTTGGCGTTGCATACGCTGCACAGATAGCGGCCCGCGTCCTCCTCGCGCACGCGCTGGATGCTCAGCTTCTGGTTCGAGTCCGCCAAGTCAATTCCTGCAGGGGGCGGGGTGGAGGTTCCGGTTCAGGGGGGTCTGGGCCTTGATCCTGCGAGCCTCCGTACGGGGTGCGCCTGGGGTGCACCCCCTACCGGACTCTTCCTCCAGCAGCCTCTCGTCTTTGTACCACACGATGCTGGGCATGTGCGCCCCCGCCACAGGGCACCGCATCTCCAGGGAGTCGCTCACGTTCACCAGAAGGTCGGTCAAGTTCTGCGTGAGCCGCGGGGCTTCCAGGGCTACGGGAGGGGTCGAGAGGAAACTGAGCGCAGTTGCAGAGCGAAGGAGGGAGCTTGATCGGGAAGGGCTGGGAGGGTGGCACGAAGCGAGGCGCAAGGAGAGGTCAAGGCTTGAGGCGGGGTGGGGAGGGCTGCGCCCCTCTGCGGCGGAGCTGGGGGCTGCGCCTGCAGGCCCAGGGTCCGGGACGGCCGGCCCAAGTGTGTGCGGGCCGGGGTGAGGGCCCCCCGCCCCCCGCGCCGGCCCTGCCCACCTCACCCTGCACAGACAGGTACTTCTTGTGGCAGTGCTTGTCGCGGCTGCGTCGGTCCTGCACTTCGCACACATAGTCGCCTTCGTGCTCGGGCGCCACGTGGGGGATGGTGAGGCTGAGTGTGGTGTGGCGCTCCCCGGGGGCTGCCTCCTCCAGGCTGGCGGCCAGCGGCGTGGCGAATAGGTGCACGTTCTTGCAGTCGAGCAGCAGCGGGTTCCCGTGCGCGTCGTGTAGCGTGGACAGATTGAGGCGGTACCAGCGCGGATGCTCGTAGGTGTAGTTGTCCGCCCGGCAGCTCAGGCGCACGGCTTGGCCCTCCAGGTGTTCCTCCGATGGCTCCGATTCTATGCTGAAGCCATCGGGAATGGCTGGGGAGGGAGGACGTGCCGCTGTGACACTGCACCCAGTGTGGGTGCTGCCCTTTTCCGTCAGCTCTGGACTCACTCAGCACTGAACCAAAGGTGTGCACCAGCGGCACCAACCCCTTCTCACCATCACAACCAGACCAGCTCGCTGATATCAGCGCCACTGCCCCCTATCGCCTCACCTCCATCCAACTCCATCCTGGACAAGCCCCGGCCGGCTGCCGCCCCCACCCTCCCAGACCACGGGTGAGCTCCTTGCAGTGCACTTGGCGGAGTCCGGTCCCTCCCTGCTGACCACAGCTGACCACCGTCCTCTCCTTGGAAGAACCTCACTGTTCCCTTAGCTTCCAGCAATGCTCCACTCCCAATTTCCTTTTGTCCCTCTGGCCACTGCTGGTCAGGCTCCTGTGGGTTCTCCTCCTCCCCCTCCTGCAGCGTTCGGTCTGGCTCCAATTCCCTGGGTGATGCCCTCACCTACTCCCAGTGACTGTCCTTTCATGGCCTTCCTGAAGTCACTATCATGTTTGAAAACTAGAGGGAACAAACCAGGGACCCTCCCACAGGGTAAAGCGCACAGGTGAGCCAGCCTGGGCTTGGCAAAGGGGTGGGGGGGAGGTGGGGCCGGGGGTCTGTGTGGAGCAGGAGGCCACCCTTGGGGAAGCGCCTGCAGGGCTGGGGGTGAAGTGGACCAGCTCCCCGTCCATACGCTGCTGACCTCTAAATCCATCCCTCTCGCCCTAGGTCCCTCTCCTGTGTGCCCCACGGTCATAGAAATTCAGTGGGCCCCAACCCGGGCTCATCAGCCTTTCTCCCAGGCCTGCTCTCCAGTGCCCACCTGGTTCCCGACCTCCACCCAGGCCTGCCTAAGTCACTCACTGGTCACATAAAAGTAGATGAGCCGCTCATCTTGGCCCACTTTGTTGAAGACCACGCACTTGTACATGGCGGAGACATTGGCATCCTGGATCACCAGCTTGCTCACCGTCTGGGCAGAGCACAGGCATAAGGACCCATTTCCCACCTGAGCTCTTCTCACCTTTCTGCAGGAAGGCTGGTGTGCCCACAAGAGTACTGGGGGAAATTGAGGCTCGGGCTGGGGGTGACCAAAATGCAGGGCCGGGTGAGGCAGAGAGAAGCTGAGGCCCTCCAGCAGCAGACGGAGGTGGATCCCCAGGAAAGTTAAGGATCAACGCTATGGCCAGCTAGTATTGGCTGTAGCTGAGGTCAGAGGGTGGAGTAGGGCAGGGCCAGAGAGACCTGGGTGTGGATGGGCCCAATACACGGCTGTGCTGAGGAGCGGACAGGGCCAGTCTGGCCCTGGGGGGGATCCAAGCCGGGGTTAGGATTCAGGCTGTGGTGCAAGGCTGGCTGCTGTTCACCGGTAAGCCCCTGGGATGTACCACCTCCACCCCAGGGCTGCCCATGGTACTTCCCTTGGGACTCTGGGTAGTGGGGACTGGAGGTGCTAGGTTCCAGGCCTGCAGAAGGACTCTGGCCTCGGGGAATAGGAAGCTTGGAAGCAGAGGAGGAGAGAGGGCCACAGGCTCTGCCTACCATCCAAAGATCCTTCCACCCCAAGTGGGGCACTTCCTGGCCAGGCCTCAAACAGGAAGAGGCTCTGGAGGCGTGTTGGAAAACAGGAAGTGACTGTAGGAAGTGGGTGCCTTTGTTCAGTCCCCTCCCCCTGGCCTGGCTTCTTCTAGGCATTGCCCCCACACCGGGCCAGCTGCTGAGCCTGTGGCTGCTGGTCCCTCCCCTTGACCCTTCCAGGAGCTTGGGGCCCAGAGCCTGGCCACTTGGCCTTGAATCTCAGCTTCTCTGGGAAGCGGCAGGAGGTCTGGCCCCCTCATCCACATTCAGGCAGGGGAGACCCTGAGAAACTGCAGAAAGGTCACCGACTTTCACAGTTCTGCAGGCCTGGTAGACACCAAGGCTAGGAGAGGGCCCCTCCCCACCTCCTTCTCCTCCCTCTGCCACTCTTACCTTATTCTTTCCCTCCACAAACTCTGTCCAAGTGTCCAGGCTTTCAATAGGGTTCACAGCACCCTGCGTGGTCACCTCCCTCCAGTCCCGGCACTGTGGCATGCGGTCTCGTGGCTGCCGCCGGCTGCCAGGCATGAGGAGGTAAGGGTTAGGTCAGAGATCTGGGCAGGGAGGGCCCACTGCGGGTTGGAGTTGAGCCTTGGGATACGCAGGGTTACCCTTCACATCATGGTGGGTGAGGCTGGCTCTCAGGTGATGGAGAGGGGAACCAGGGCTTTGTTTCTGGAACACTCGCCCACCCTTTGTGCCCAGGGCCTCTGCAAGCGACCCTTCAAGGGTTGCCAGACACCACCTTCTCCTGCAGGCCAGGGCCTGGTGCCCACAGAGCAACACACACCTGTGGCTCACCCTCCAGCCCACTCTTCACCCTCCCCCACTTGCATGTGGTCCCCCTACAGAATCCACCCAGATCTCCCAGGGGCAAAGCACCACTCCTGTTCCTCCCTCCCCCATCTGGCACTGAAGCCCCTCCCTGGGCTGGGTGGGCATCCCAGCATCTTTGGTCCTCTGCTGGGACGTGGGTCTGGTACCCCAAAAGAGGCTCTTGCTTGCCTGTAGGGAAGCAGAGCGGAACCCCAGGGTTCAGCTAGTTGATGCAGTAGAAAGGTAGAGCATCAGAGGGAAGAACATTTGGGGATACCCGCAGTGACCTGCAGCCTTGTGGTCCAGAAGAATCTCTCATGAGCTGTGGACATTGTGGGCCACACTTAAGCCCCCCCACTGAAGACTGGCCATGGCCCGTCTGCTGGTGTGGCTGCCCTGTCTCCTCCCTGGATTCCTGGCTCTGTCCCTCCTCAGCCTGTTCCCTTCCACCTCAAGGATCTCTTGCTAAATGGCAAATGTGACATGGACATACTTGGCAAGCCTGGGACTCAATGCAAGTCCCGTAAAACTAGCCCAGGTCCACCTGCTTGGTGGGAGGTGTCCTCCTCCCAGAGGCACGTCCCTTGGACATCTCTGGAGGATGCAATTATGTGTTTGGGCACTTTGTTTTAAGAGAGATGGGTGGAGGCTGGACCATCCCCATTGTCCAGCCTGGCCTGACTCATACCAGGGAGGGTTTGAACCTTGCTCGGGCGAGGTGAAGATAGGTTCGAGTTTAGAGCAGGGCTGTGGTGGGCTGAGGCAGCAAGTGGGATTCACAGCTGAGGTGGGGACAGAGCTGGGAAGTAGGGGAGGATGGGGTGGAGCCTAACTCACAGGCTGCGCTGGGTGAAGGTCTTGCAGGGTGTCCAGGGCCGCCAGTGCCACTGGACACTGAGAGGAGGGGGCACGCCGTGCGCAGTGCAGGTGAGGGCCTGGCGGCTGTGGCGGGAGTAGATGCTGGGGGAGGAGGCCTCCTTCTCGTGGATGTGGGGGGGCACTGGGGGCACAGGCAGGCAGCCGGTCAGCCAGCCCCCACCTCCCCACCCTCCTGCCGTGTCCCCTCTTCTGTCCTTTCTGCCCATACCATTCACCACCAGCTCCAGGCTGATGTTGTGCCGCAGGCCGGCCGCAGAGTTCCAAAGGGTGAGGGTGTAGATGCCAGCACTGGCCTCAGTCACCTCCTTCAGCACCAGGGCGTGTGGACTGTGGCGCCCGGGGACTGCCTTTCTGTCCTTGTACCTGGCCCAGGAAGGGAGTTCAGGGGGCCGCACTGGCTCCATCCCTGGCGCCACCTGACACACCCCAATGCCACAACTGAAATATACTGTTGGGAGGCAGGGGTGCAGGCTGGGGCTACCAGTTCTAAGCTGCCCAACTAAAGGCCACGGGGGTGCACTCTGGGCCTGACCTGCCATGTCATGCACCCACAGGTTCAGGTACAGCTGGAGGGCCCTGTGGGCCCTGCCTCCTTCCATAGGTTTCGTTGGTGGGTGCAGATCCCTCTCCTGGGGAGCAGGCGCTGACCTTCCATCAGCTCTCCAGGTGTGGGCGCTCCTTGTTGTCTCCAGATCCCCATCTGGGGCCTCTGCACTGCCTGTCCCCCTTCCTTGGCTGCTCAGTCCTCTAGATGCCTGAATGGTTTCCTCCCTGCTGTATTCAAATACCCACTAGTCAGAGAAGCCTTCTTTGACTGTCCTATGAACTGGCACCACCTGCTGCTCCATTTCTGCCTGCCTGCTCATTTGCACACTCATTTTCATACAAGTGTCTGCTGACCATCAGTCTTCCCCAAGCTGTGCAGGGACTGTCCCCTCACTGCTATTCTCCTACATGTAAAGTGGAGCTTAGCATGTATAGGGTGTAGGTGCTCAATGCATGTGGGAATAAACGGATGTCTCCCACCCCAGGCGGTGGCTCCTCTCCTGTCCTGAGCTGGGAGTGCTGCAGGTAGCTGCCCCCATAGCCAAAGTTCTGGACTCCACCTGGAAACGGTCCTCCCTGAGGCAGGTGCCTTCCCCGGGTGTGCTCAGCCACATGCACAGCCTAGTAGAGACCAAAGTGAGGGTGATGCAGGGCCTGGATCTCAGATGGGACACCACAGCCTGACGACACGGGGACTTGACTCACCCGGGATCACATGGCAGGCCAGGGCCCAGTGGCGGCCATGTGGCTTGCCTGGCTCTGATGCAGAATCCTGAGGCCACCTATGACTGCATCTGTGACCCTAGGCAAACTCCTTCAACACCCCGAAGTCCCCATGACCTCATCTAAGAACCAGGGAAATGCAATGCACCTTCTTGCAGGGATCATGAGGTCTAACTGAGATGTGGCATTCAGTGACAGCACCATGCTGGGCACACAAAGGGCACTTTGGGAGCTGAGGACCAGCCTGTCTGTCTACTAGATTTACATCCATTTACTCACTCATAATCACTGCACGCTGACCCAGAACAGTGGGCCCCTGTGGGGCTGAGGTGGCCCCGGGGCAGGAGTCTCTGTGGAGGATCAAGTCTGGGCCAGATGCAGCAGCGCTGGCCACCCTCCCAGAGCTGGGCTAGTCCTGCTGGCCTTGGAGGGCAGGGGACAGGGCCACAGTATCTCCAGGAAGCTGCACCCAAAAGGGAGGCTCTAGGCCACATTAGTGCCCTTCAAGACCCTGTGCCAAGGGCCCTGGTCCTGCACCAGGTGTCCCAGTGGGCCCCAAAGCCTATGGCCTCACAGGTAGGGTCACACCAGGCCCAGACCAGGGCATCTTGAGGCCCTCTTGGGAGAAGCCTGCTTCCAGCCTATGGCCAGGGTGGTGGGATCCTAGCTGAGAATGTCAGGGGCTCTGCTTGCCCAGCTCCAGGCTTTCAGAAAAGGTCATCCTGCCTGGAAGGAGGTGCTCCCAGCTGGGAAGGGCAAGGCTCCTCTGAACAGCTGGGAATGGAAGGAGCAGGGCCCTCCCAGGAGGTTCAGGTAGGAACAACTTCCCACTTTTCTGGCCTCTTGTTTCTTCATCTGCACAGTGGGGGTCAGGCTACAGTGTGACTTCCCAGGGGACGAGGGTGGGCCACATGGACTGCTCAGATGGTCCAACGCTGCTGTGCCTTCCCGAGCTCTCGGGGAACATCCAGTGCGGGCAGAGCCACCAGAGAAGGGCCCCCTCACTGACCCTTGGCACCTCACAGAGGAGGCCTTCCTCTTAGGTCACAGACCAGAGCCAGGGCTTTGGAATCTGTGGGCCTCCTGGAGGGTCTCACTGCTACAGCCAGGGCCTGCCTCTGGAACAGTTTGAGCATCACTGAATTTCTGGATAGGGGGCACTGGGGTTAGCAGCCTGCTGGGAGGAAGGCCTAGGAAACCCAGAGCTCCATGACCCTCTCCATCTGGCAGAGCCCTCAGAGATACTGAGTGCATGCAGCAAGCTGTTAAATGAAGCCCTACACTGTGCCCACCACACCCACATGTCATAGGAGGCTGGTATTTCAAAGTTTTCACAGTTCAATAGCAACCCAGGCCAACCTTCCCTCTGGCTGAAATAACACATTCTGTGCATTTTCCGTAGAGTGTCTTCAGAGGGGTCCCCACAGGGTTTCAGGGTGCAGGCCCTGATGGGGAGGAAGCTGCCCTTCCTGCCCCCCGGTCTGTTCTTGTGCCTGGCCTGGTGGGTAGAGAGGGGCAGGAGCCAGGGCTGGTACCATTGGAACTCCGGCGGAGGATACGCTGCCAGCTTCACAGGCAGCTTCACCAGCTCGTCTCCTGCCGTGGCCTCTAGGACGGGACCCTTGAGCCACTCGACGCTGATGAAGGGCTTTTCTGCCAGACGGAAGGCATCAGCGTAAAGCAGGGGCCTGGAGTCGCTGGCCCACTCCTGCCCAGGGACTCCTAGCATGGCCCCACACTCCCAGTGGCCAGACGCCTGCAGATGGGGGCTTGCCCTGCCCTCTGGGGTCCACTTGCTGCCCTCCCTTCCCTCTGGCAGACTCCATGCTGCCCAGGTGCCCCACGACCTCTGACCCTGGGCCCACAGTGCATGAAGACCCTCATTCCCCAGGCTTGAAGACGGACACCTGACTCAGCATAGGCCACGCTGGGCATGCCAACCTGACCCCTGGCCGTACCGTGCACAATGACCTCGGTGCTCTCCCGGAATCGCTGGATGCCATTGTTGGCCTCGCACACATAGGGGCCTAGGTCATACTGGCTGACGTTGTGGATGGTCAGGATGCTGGAGAGCTCGGTGTGAGTCTGCTGGGAGCGCCGCTCCGGCACCCACCTGCCCCGCTCTGCCTGCCCATGCCCAGGGAAGCCCGGGGTTAGAGCAGGTGGGCTCTGGAAGAGCTGACTGCCGAGGGCACTCACCTGGCCCGGCCCACATGGCTCTGGAAGCCCTGGACCCAGACCCAGTGCTTTAGGTAGGCAAACCCCCCACTAGCCAGGGCTCCTGGGGATGATGTGGGCAGCGACGGGGGCTTATGGAGATGGCCCCGCACAGCACTGCTGACCTCACCTGCTTCCCCGGATAGTCCCAGTCAAAGGTGACGCCTGAGTTGAACTCGGCCCACACTGTGCAGTTCAGGACCAGCTTCTCCCCGACAAGCAGCTCCAGGGACTTCTTGGGGAACAGCTGGATGTCATAGAGCTCATTGCCTGGCGACACACGCACAGTGACCCCCACGCCCTCACAGGACAGCATGCACAGTGTGGGGCACAGGGTGCCCACTGAGGGCAGCCGGGTGACCCAGGACCCTACAACCCCCTTCTTAGGCCTGGGGGCTCCCCATCCTCCTGCAGTTCTCGCAGGACGTGGGGGTGGTGATGGGGTGAGGGCCCTGCAGCCTCAGGCGGCCCCTACCTGTGATGTGCACGAGGAAGGGGCTGGATAGGAAGGCCTGGCCACCCCAGGTGGTCTCGCACTGCAGGTACAGGGCGTCGCGCAGCAGTGGCGTGGGCACCCGCATGCCCCGACGGTCGTCCCACACCACCTCCTGTCCATCAGGCTGCAGCACCGAGCTTTGCTGCGGGGACGTGGCAGCAGTCAGGGCCCAGTTGCCCCTCCTCCTGGCCAGACCAGCAGCCACCTGTCCCAGGGAAGGATGAAGGGCCGGATCCGGGGTGGGGTTGCAGGTGGGGGTGGGGGTGGGGGCTGTACCGAGCGCAGCGTGACGTTGAGGCCGGGAATGGACACCAGGCAGGGCACCCACATGGCGTCCTTCCTATTGACCAGGAGCGTGTCCGCCTTGTTGATGAATGGCTGCTCTGGGTCTGAGGAGAGGGAGCAGACTGAGGGAGGGGAAGGTGGGGCTCAGGGTGCCTCCGCCTGGGTTGGGGGCAGCAGGGCAGCCCATGGGGTCCCCAGGTGTGTGGGTGTGGGTGCCACCCAGGCCTGGCGGCAGTGGGGGTGGGTGGGGGGCCCTCTCACCTCTCACAAACACGTAGGTGCTGGCTGCCGTGGTGCCCTCGATGCGCGCCTTGATGTACTTGTAGTAACAGTGGTAGCTGCCCGTGTTGTTGGCATGGGCCTCGGGCAGCAGGAGTGCTTTGCAGTAGGGCCTGGCGTCTGTGCCCTCGCAGTCCCGCACCACCCCTGTGTCCTCGCCGTCCTTCTCTCCGGGGGCTGGTGCCTCCTGGGCCCCGGGCCAGGCCCACTCGAGGGGGTGCTGCCCCCTGGCAGAGGATGCGAGAGGTCAAGAGGGGCAGGGCTGTAGCCCGCAGCTGGGGTGGGGGGACACAGTCCCTGCAGAGCCTCCCCAGAGGAGCTTTGTCCACAGCTTGTCACACTCAGAGGTCAGGACAGCCCAGTGTTCTGACACCCCAGGGTGGGGTGCTCCTGAGCCCCCAGGGGCCTCTGCCTGGCCTGCAGAAACGCCTGGGCCTCAGTTTATAGGTGGGTCTGCAGGGAGGAAAACAGTCCTGGAATGTATGAGTGGGCCTGGGGCCTGTGAAGGGTGGCTGGGGTGGGTGCAGGCCATTTGGGGTCCATGCAGGGTGACCTGGGGTCAGTGTGGGGTGACCCAGTGGTGGGTACGAAGGGACTGATTCATGATTCATGTGAAGTGATAAGGTTGTGGGTGCAGGATGCCTGTGTCTGCAGGGCAGGGGTCTGTGCCTCCAGGCATCCGCACCTAGGCCACTGGGAGCCCCACCAAGCCTCAGGGCCCCTTTGCCCTGTGGAGGGGCTGCTTTCTGGGTCCTCCACCTTCTCCAGACTCCTCTCCTGCCAGGTCGGAGGGACCCAGGACCCTGCTGCCCTGGCAGGGAGCTGAGTACCTGCAGGAGATGGACAGGCTGTCACTGGAGTCAATAACGTGTGTCTCCTCTGTGATGTTCAGGGTCGGGGGGGTCATGGAGTAGCCAGTTGCCAGGCCTGGGGTGGGAAACAGGGTCAGTGTGGTGCTGGGTGGTGAGTTCACATGACAGGATCCAGCAGGTGCTCTTGGCCCAGAGCAGCAACTACTGGGCCCCACGGCAGCCAGTGACCACCTCAGGCAGCCCCTGCCCGCGGCCCCAGACGGCCAGCCCCAGAGGGCCCTGACCGGGGCCTGCAGGACCCCGACTCCAGGCCCCAGCTGTGCTGAGCTGCCAGAACAAAGTCCGCCTGGAGTGCATCATCTCGGCGTGCAGCCCACGCATCAGCCCGGCGGCCCCACCCTCCTGAACCCCAGGCACGGCCACTGCCGGGGAGGGGTTCCTGACAGTGTAGACCCTCTCCCAACTCCAGAACGGAGCACCTCGGCTTCCCCTGACATTCTGCCTGTGACCTCGCCTCTCCCAGACCCCTTTGCGTCCACCACCCATGTCCGTGGCTCCATCAGCTTCTGTCCACATCGCAGCCCCCTCTGGCTGCCTCAGCCCCGCCTCCCTCACCCCCATCCTCCCTTCGGGGCCCCTCCCTGTCACACACATAACTCTTCCTCATCTGGTTGAAAGCCCTCCTGCACCCTTCAGGATCCCCTCCCAGCTGCCACACAGGGGTGCGTATGCCCAGTTGGGGGGTGCCCAGCAGGACAGTGTGTGTGTGTGTGTGTGTCTGTGGGTGTGGATCTGTGTGTGTGAGTGGTATGTGTGGCTTTGACATGTCAGTGCGTGCATGCACATGGACTTGTGTGACGGGGGGACCCCAGTGCGGGGGGAGCAGGCCCCAGGGAGGTCTGGACCTGGACTCTGGCAGATGCATCCTGCCAGGACCATCCTGAGACAACAGGAAGAGAAGACTGCATGGCTGGAGGCCCAGGGCTGCGTCCTGTCCCTGCCCCGGAGTCCCTGTCCTCCTGGGGGGCACAGCCCACTATCCTGCTCCAGCCGCTAGCCCCCTCCAGGCCCACAGCCCGGCTCCCTGAGGCTCATGGTCCCACCCTGAAAGCTAGTTGTGGGACGTGGAGTGCAAGGGACCCCCACCATAGATGGTTCTACACCACCCCTACCCCAAGCTGCCTTGGGAAGCAGCACTGGGGTGACACCCTCTGATTTTGGTGTCACATAGACAAGATAGTTACCAGCCAAAGCTTGGCCAGCCTCTCCCTTCATGCCTCCTCTGGCCAAACCTTTTAGGTGCCGCACCACCACAGGTCAGAGATGGAAGGCCCTCATTGGCACCAGGCGTCTAACCCCACTGTACAGAAAGGGAAACTGAGGCACCCTCTTGCTGCACTGCACCACTGCTGCCAGAAGGCAGTCTCCCTGCCTCCGCTGTAGCCAGCAGCTGTGACCCTGCAAAGTCCTTCCTTAGTCTGAACCCAATGCCCAGCTGCCCCAGCCCCCAAAGGTGGGAAGGTGGCGTGGGGTTCTGTCCCCAGGGACCTTCTCCATATGGGCTCTGCCACCAGGCCCACTTCCCCAGGGTGGCCCTGGTCCTTCATGCACACTGGCCCCCACAATGCCCGCTCTGCTGCTGGGGAGAGCAAGCCCCACAGAGGGCAGGCTCCCCTTGGGTGGTGAATGGCTGGGAAGGAATCTGGGGAGGCACCTCCAAGCCGGTCCTCAAAGGAGAAACAAGATTTTCTAGGCAGCGGACAGTAAATAAAGCCATACGAGGCAGATGAGTGGTCTGTGAGCTACTGAAGACGGAGAATGACAGGCTTGGTTGGACCTGTAGGGGGTGAACCAACTGGCACTCCAGGAAGATCAGCTGGGGCGAGGCCTGAGGCGGCATCTGGGCACCACCTGCACGGGGCCTGTGCATGGCCCACAGGGACGCCTGGGGTCCCCTTCACTGGGGTACACATCCAGGGCACACACCTGGACCCTCTGGCTCTGGCAATAGCAGATGTGAGCCCGGCTTCCTCGCCTCGGCCAGGCCGTCCCTGCTGCCTACCCCTTCGCTCTCGACACACCTCCCAAAGGCAGAGCCGCTCGACCTTGGCCCCAGGTGTCGGGCTTTTCCTGTTGTCAGGCCCTGGCCCCTGCTTGTGTTTTCGCCAGGACATTTGTACTCTTTCCGTCCCTCAGAGCCCCTCCATAGGGTCTAGTTCACGCGTCCCTCCCCTGATCGGCCTGGCCTTCTGGGCTCCCACTGTTAGGACATCCACTGGACACAGCTGTGCTTTCTGGTGACAGCTGAACACAACTTGTATTTTGTTCATCCTGAGCTCAGTGCAGCTTGAGGGATGGATTCAAGAATGGATTCAAGGGCTGACTGTGGATGGGTGGGAGAGTCGGGGGTGGGTGGGCAGTGGGATAGATTTATGGTGGGAGGATGGGTAGTGGATGAAGGACGGGGAGATTGGTGCCTGGTGGGTGGGTGGGTGCATGTGTGGGGCCTATAGGAACTTCCTCCCCAGAGGCCACGGCACCACCAGGGAAGCATCCACATCCCCGCAGTGAAGAGGAGGGCCATCCAGCGCCTTCACCCAGCGGTGCAGGACCCTGCTTGTCTGGAAGCCCCTTTGTCTTCACTTCCACAGAGCCATGTGCAGTCGGCAGGCTTCACGGAGGAACACGCTGTCCTCCATCCTTCCTGCCTTAACTGGTTTTCTGAGGACACCACGGCCCTGGGGCGTCACTGCTCTCTGCATGCAGGGCATTGGAGAATGCCCTGGGGCCACCTCCCCTTCTCCAGGGGCGCCAGCCACCCCTACTAAAGCTGTCATCAGCTGCTGTCCCGGTCACTTCCCCGCATTCTCTGCTCCTGGCCCTGCAGCTCCCCCACCCCACCTCGGCCATTCCCCGTGACACGGCATCCACACGGGTGACTCACCAGTGCCCCGGCCTTCGCGGGCCTCCTCTCCATTGTCCGCCCTCCTCCCCGCAGCCCAGAAGTGCTCCCTGCCTCTCTGCCTCTCGCCGGTGTCCTTGCCGCACCCCCGCAGAGTCCTTCAGCCTCACGAGACTCCCAGGCCGGGGACCCTCCCCCTCGCCAGTCCCTCCTGGCCTCACCCCGGCCTGGGCATGGCCCACCGCTGTCATTCTGCTTGCTCGCCTGCCTCTTGCCATCCCCCCCAACCCCCAGCAGCCCTGCGTCAGCAGCTCAGCATGCAGGGCAACGCCGCGTCTCACACTGCCACCTCCCCTTTTCTCTCCCTGCTGGCAGGCCCCAGGAGGACCTGGGTGTGGAGCTCAGGGCGGGCTCTCCTCTCCCACCTTCACGTCAATGAAGCAAGTCCACCAGAGGGAGGTGCGTCGCCCTCCCACGTCCAAACCTCAACCCCCCGCCTGGGCCCTGGAAACCCGCTCCCGCTCCCATGTGCTGTGGTCGCTCCCCCCAGACTGGACCTCTGCATCCAAGTCCTTATCACCAGGCTTTCTCTGCGCAAACTCCCCACCTGTTCCTTGACCCTATATTCCCCTCCAGCCACGGCCCCTTTCCTGCGCCTCCTCACAGCTCTCTGGCGCCTCTCACACCTGCTCATCCTCCCCTGGGGCGCAGACCCCACCTCTGCTTCACGGAGTTGCTGGCCGAGGAGTCTTGTGACCTCCAAGCTGGTGGCCAGTGGGTGCTCCAGGGCAGGGAGCCGTCCCCTCCCCTCTACCCAGCACGGACGCCAAGACTGTTCACTCCTCTCCATGGTTCCCTTCGAAATCTCTACCTCCCACCCAGCCCTCTTCTCTCAACTGCAGCCTCAGGTACCCAGCTGTCAATGCGCATGACTGCCCGCAGACACTCCAAGCACCGCACTCGGATGCTGAGCCCGACTCACACCCTCTCCATTCTGCCAAGGGCTTCTTCTTGATCCCAGTGTCTCACGACTTGAGAGTGGCTGTGCATGCCTGCCTCTCCCACCCCAGCCATCTGTCCACCACCAGAGCATCTCAGAGGCAGCCTCTGCTCTCCTGCTGGGCCTGTCCAACAGCACTCACCCCCAAAGAGCCCCCTGGACCTGTTCTTGCCCTCCCCCACTCCTCCACACAGTTGTGAGTAAGGGGCCATGTCATACTGGAGCTTAAATCCCATCAGTGACTTTTACTACACTTTCTGGAAAATCCAGACTGTGCCTTGGTCCCTGCCGCCTCTCCACACGCTCCTGGTCCACCCTTACCCTGTATTCACATCCTCGAGCCCATGGCCTCCAGGCTGTTCCATGACGTGCATGCATGCGCCTTCCTCCCGCTGGGGTTGTGCACACATCTCTCCTGGTGACTTGCCCGCTCTCACATGCCCTGCTCAGCTGGCTTCTTCTCATCTTTAGGCCTCAGCTTAGACACAATCTCTGTGCCTCCTCCAAAACCTCAGTCCCCCTTTGAGCTCCACCTCAACCTCTTGGCTGCTGCTTCATCCTCCCCATCACAGTTCATAATGATATTATCTTCATATTTGTTTGAGTTATGTTTTTCCACTTCCTCTACTGGACAGTGAGTTTCAGTGGGATAAGGACCAAGACAGTCCTCTTTTTCACTCTATCCCATGCCTAGCTCTGCATCTGGCACAAAGTCAAGGCTCTGTAAATACTTGTTGAGTGAATAAACTGATGGATGGATGGTCAGATGGATGGACGGATGGATGGGTAGAAAGATAGCTAGCTGGATGAACACGTGGATAGATGGATGGATGGAAGGAAGGATGGGTGGAAAGAAGGAAGGAAGGATGATTAGCTGGATGGTTACAGATGAATAGAAGGAAGGATGGATTTATGCAAGGATGGATGGATGAATAGAGTCATGGATGGTTGGATGGATGTGTGAATGGAAGGAAGGATGGCTAGATAGGACAGGTGGACAGGTAGATGGATAGACAGATGGATGGATAGACTAATGGACAAAAGAATGGACAGGTGGAAGGATGGAAAGATGGGTGAATGGATGGTTGGAAGGATGGACGGAAGGATGGGTGGACGGCAGACTGGTGGCTAACAACCTCTGAGGTCTCCCTTTGGGTTGGTACTGTGTTAGACCCTGTTGTTACTTTGGAAAAGATGATTCTAGTTGTAAAGGTCAGGCCCCCTGGGGACTGTGTGCACCCTGGGCTGCTCAGCAGCTGGGGCACAGTCAGCCGAGGGCTGCTATGCCCAGAGCCTCCATGCTGCCCACCCCCACCCCCAGCCCCAAAGAAGGCGCATCCTTCCTGCCTGGCTGTTGTCTGTCCCTGCTGTCTTTCCCTTCCCGCAGCAGGAAGCGCTGTCATCCTGGCCTCTGCTGCACTCCCCCTGCCTTCCTGTTCCTGGCCCAGGAACTGGCTTCTTCCTTCCCCTGGCCAGCGGCCCTGGCCCCCCAGCCTGCAGGAGAGCAGCCCCGGCAGGCGCTGCACCGAGGTCAGTGGAGCCAGAGCGCACACCTCCTCTTCTGTGTGCTGTCAGCAGCCTTGGGCGGCAGGGACCCTGGCATCAGCCACAGGTGTCTGACTGTGGGAGCAGCCCACGGGGCTCCTGGGTGAGGGGCCGGCAGTCCTGGGGGTGAGGCGCTGACCATGGCTGCCTGTCACTGCCTCATTTGATCCTCACACAGCCAGGGAGGGAGGGAGGGGCCACGAGTCCCATCAGCAATAAGGAAACTGAGGCACCAGGCCCCACTACAGCTGTGCAGGAGCCGAGGTCTGGCTGAAGCCCAGGAGCCCAGAGCCAGCCTCACATCTCTCTGTCCCCTTCCCTCCAGCACCACCCTGAGTGCCAGCCTCTCTACCCCCGTGCTTCCCAGCAGCCTCCTTCCTGGCCTCTTGGTTGTTCCTCAGCCCAGAGGGGCCTTGTGCCCTGAGGACACATTCACTGGCTCCTAGTGCCCTCTGGAACTGTGCACGCCCTTGGCCAAGCCACGGAGCAGAGCGCAGCCTTCCTGGCCAGCACTACCCTCAGTGCCCCTGCCACATCCAGCATCTGCCCGCCGAGCACAGCAGGCCGTCACCTGCCTCCCGGCCGGCCCAAATGTGTCCTCTGTCCCTCTCTGCTCCCTGTGCCTTGGAGATCTGCTGCTCCTGTTTCAGCACCTGTGAGGCCTGCCCAGGGCCCAAGACTCACAGCATCACCCCCACCCAGCCCTGACCCAGCACACGGTGGGTGGGGGTGTGTGCCATCGGGTGGATCCAAGGGGCCCCAAGCCCAGCATGGCCAACTCTGGGATAATGTCAGGATGGCCTGTGAACTCAGGGGCCCCCTCCACGCCCTGGCTGAGCGCAGTGGTCATGGTCACTCCCTCCTGCAGGCCCTGCCTGTGAGTGACGGGGCTGCCCTGCCAGTCTGCCTGCACTCTCTTTAGCAGCTGTGCCCAGGAGGACAGAGGCAGCCAAGGGCCCGTGGCTGCAGACTGGAGGTGAACCAAGTTGGGGGCACAGGGGGCAGCTGGCCAGCAGAGCCTGGGCTTGGGGACTCTGTGCATCAGTCCTAGGGGGTGGCGGGAGGGAGACCCGCCCCAGGGCCCTTACCCCACACCTTTGGGCCAGGCCTATGCATAGACCTGGGGGAAGCACGGGGGTGCTTTTTCATGGAGTCCCCCACCCACACCTAGTTGGCAGCCTCTGTGCCTCCGGAGGTGAAGGGTGAAGTCCATGAGTGCCAGGACCCGCATTCACGGAATGGAGGGGCCTAAGCTGATCAAATCATCTTTCTTGCATCAGCCCTGGAAATATTGCTCTCACTCCCTCAAGGTTCACTATCAGAGCAGGGGTCACATGCTGGGCATTCCTGATGCCACTCATCCCCCACAGCCAACTGACCACCAAGTTGTACCCATTTTCAGAGCCAGGACTGAAGGCAGGTGGCCAGGAATGCCAGGCATACCTGTCTCCTCTCCCTGCCACTCTGGGAAAGTGCTTTGCACTCACACAGTTCAGATGCACAGCAGGGGACACCTTCCAGTCACAGAGCCACTCCTGGACATCCCGAGGCTGCCCCCGTCCAGTCCCCCTCCTCTTCACTCCACTGTCTGGCCAGCCTCCCCTGGCTCACCACACCAGTGTCTCCCCATTCGTCCAGACCTCACCCCGTGGTTAGATGATCTTTCTAGGACACAAGTTCCCCTCCTGCTTAAAACTGTTCCCTGCCTCCCAGCTGCTTGGGAGCAGAATCTGAGCTCACAAGACCCTGCAGTGAGCCCTGCCACCCACCACCTCCTAGTGCCTGCTCCGGCCTTGGAGCTGGACTCCGAATGCCACTGACCCGGCATCTGACAGCTCCTGAATGCGAGGAAGAAAGCACCCATCGCAAGGGACTTGGCTCATGACTGCCCCTGGGGGTCTGAGGATCTGGGGAACAAAGTGTGTGGGCAGATGTGGAGGCGAGGGATGGAGGTGGCAGTGTCCTGCACTGAGGTAGGCAGATTACCAGGGGCAGACCCTGAGGATGGGGACGTCTGTGAGGCTTGTTGTTTTTGAAAGGTCTCTGGGACATCCAGGTAAAACTGAGAGGTGGTCAGAAATTCAGAACCCTGCATGTGCACCTCTCTCGACCTCTCCCTGGGGAATGTGGACCAGCGCCTGCCATGCCTGCTCCTTCTTACTCCTCAGCCCCCATGCCAGCTGGGACCAGACACCAGGCACCTGTCATCTCCATCAAGCTGCGTAGCACCTGGCGAGCCATTTCACCCCTCTGGCCTCTATTTCCCAATCTCCAAAATGGGCACAATACGCATATGTCAAAAGGCTAAAACCTTCATGCACCTGAGTGTGAAGCAATTCGATTAACCATTTTATGCCAAAATTTGGCTCAGCTGCTAGGCACTCCCAGTGTGGGTGCATGTGTGTGCATGTGCACATGCATGCAGCTTATTACAAATGAATCTCCACCTGGTAGAGTTCAGGGTGACTTTGAGAGTGGCGCTTCAGTTTGGGTAAGGATAAGAGCTCACCCCAGAAGCCTGGATTCCATGCTCTGGGAGGCACACAGTGAGGAGGAATGGAGCACCCCACAACCCGGCCCATCGTAGACCCTCACACTGGGAGCAGTGCCACCCTCTGCCTGGACTTCTCAGCAGCCTCCCCAAGGTAGGGTGGAGAGCAGGAGGAAGGTCATGGGCTGGGGCTGGGTGTGTGGTGGGTGCAGGCTAGGTGGGCATGGGGCTAGGGTGTCCCTAGGATCCCAGCAGGAAGGGTCTGTGCTACCAGTCTAAGAAACTGGTGCTTATCATTGGGGCAGCGCTGAGGGCTTGACTCTGTGGTGAAGAGACCCCTTGGGAGCCTGAAGGTGCCTCTGGGGAGCAGGGAGCAGTGGTGAAGCTGAGTAGGTATGTGGCTGCCAGGATACCTCTGGGGCTGAGATGGGAAGGAGGGGTGTCCCACAGACGCAGAGCTCCCAGGTGCAGCCAGCTGTCCTAGGAGTTGCCCTGGCCTGCCTGGGGTCAGGACTCTGCTCCTCGGAGGCAGGACAGGCGTTTTTATCAGACAGCACAGCTGGCTCAGAGGTGGCCCCCCAGTGCTGCTAAATTGGGTACATGGGCTCCTGCTGCAGGAAGAGGGAAACGCAGGCAGGATGTCCTCTCTATGGCTGACAAGTCCTTTCCCATGAACCCCTGCTGACCTTGCTGGCCACGTGGCGGGGCTCCCCCACTTGCCACCCTGACCTGTGCTTGCTCATGGGGGCCACCCACACCCCAGTCTGGCTGCGGGGGTGACCTGGGTCTGGTGAGCCAGGCGGGGGCGTGCCTGCTGTCTGCCCCACCCAGCCACAGCCACCGCCAACAGTGAGTGCCCGCACCTTCCTGCTCCCAGACTTCTCCTTCGGCATGACCGGAAAACAGAGATCCCAGAGGAAGCCAGTGTCTGAAAAGGATCGAGACTCAGGAATCCCTGGCTCCAGCCGGACACGCCGGCTGTGTCTCGCTTGGAGGCTGGTCCAGGGAGTCTGAGAGGGACCCTCTCCCTGTCCACCCTCCTCTCCCAGGGGCATCGGCTAGGCCCTGGTGCAGATGAATCTGCCTCGTGGAGGAAAACGCTTGAATGACAGGAGTGTAAACTAGACACAGAAGGACATCCCCCTGATAGCTAGGACCCCACTTAATGCCCCTGGGTTCCCTGATGCCCCTCTGTCCCATTGCATTCAAGTGCCCCCAACTTTCCTCCTCCCATGTCTGGCATAGTTGCATCAACTGGGATCTCCTAGGAAGTCTCTCTAGGCACCTCCACCTGAGGCACCTGCTGTCCAGTGGAGCACCTCACCTTCCCATATCTTCTCCTCCTCTCAGGGTCCCCATCTAGTAAACAAGCTCATGAGCCATTCTGTTGCTAGTCAGGGACTGGCACTCATCCCTCCTTCCCCATCCTCCCCTGCTGCCTCCTAGGGTCACCCGCAGCCTGCTTGCTGTGTGGCTTTGCCCTTCTGGCAATACCTTCAGGGAATCTGACCTGGTGGCTCCTTGCTCAGAACCTCTGCTACCCAGGTGTGCTGTCGGCTCCCGCCACCTGCACATGCTTCGTTGGCCCCACCAAACTCCAGCCTCATCTGACTACCCCATCCCCATACACCCCCTGGACTTTACTGCCTCTGGGCCCTTGAGGGGTCCTTCTCTCTCCTTGGAATTACCTTCTCTGGAGTCTGCATACCCCTCCAGGAAGCCATGAGCTGGTAGAAAGGTCACCTTCCTGTGCAGCCCACAGCTACCAGCTGGGACTCAGCGAGGTCGCTGAGCACTCATCCCTGAGCTATGGATGTCTGACAGCATGTCTGTCCCTGCCAGTGTGGCACTCAGGAGCAGAGCCAGGTCCAAATCCTCCCTGGGCCACCCTGAGCAGCACCAGAGCTTGTAACTTGCACAGAACTGCAGTCCCCTGGGTCTGGGTTCTGCTGCCTGGGGGCAGGGTGGGGATGGCAGAGCCAGTAGCTGGCCAGACAGTCTCCTTGTCACACCTCACATGCGATCTGGTGCCTGGCTGTGTGGGCTCTGTGCTCTGGGGAGGCAGCAGAGCCCTTCAGTCACACAGACCCCTAACCTCAGGTGTGGGGGGCACAGGAGCAGCATTTGGGTCCCCAGAGCACAGAGCTGGGCCAGTGGATCACAGGACCAAGTAAGGCGGGGCCGGCCCCCACATTGTGCCTGCACCCACTTGTATTCCCTGGCCCACCTCTGCACACTCCTGTCCACATCTGGGCCTGGCTCAGGGCTGAGAAGCAGGGACAGCAGAGAGCTGGGATGGCCACACGTGACATAGCCCATGGCAGGAGCCAGTGTCCTTGAGCCAGGCCAATCTGCTGCCAAGTGGTCGCCTCTTTCCCCTGCAAGTCCCTAAGCTGACTGCCCACTGTCTGGAGGTGTAAACAGCCTCTCTCTAGACTAAGCCCAAGAGATGAAGCCTCCTGGGGTTGACCTCTGTGACCTACCTTCTCCACAGGGACATTGCCAGGGCAAGGCCTTTTGGAGCTGGACTGGGACGCCAGCAGTGAAGTTCAGCCCCGGCACAGACCCCAGCTTGTTGCTCTGCTACAATGGGGAAACGGAGATGCAGGGAGAGGAAGGGAGGGGCCCATGCCACACAGCTGGGCCCCGAGTCAGCTTCGGGGTCCCCAGGCTTCTCCATTGTCAGCGCCTGGCCTCCCATTCTGCCTGTGCTGACCCTTGACAGCACCTAAGTCCTCGTGTTCCTGCTCCCGCATTGGGTGGGGGGCTCTCAGTGTCCTCAGGCCAGCAGCAGGTGAGGCACATGCAGGGCTCAGGGCAGCCGCACAGGCGCCTCGCCACTGGCATCTCCCTGGCCAGCCTGGGCCACCCCTCCATGGCGCCATTCAGCTAGCATTCTCTGTCCTCCTTTCACTGCGACTTTGGTAAAAGTCACATGCACTCATTGCAGGCCTGGCCTCATCTCCCTTCCCTCCTCCACGAGACACCAGCCTCCCTGGTTCTTATGCCTGTGGAATGTTCCCTGCCTCCTAGAAGCCTCTCCCTCTCTAGTGCCCTCCCCAGCGGTGTGGGGGTCCCATCCTGGACCCTCTGCTCTGCTCCCTCTCCAGCTCTTTAGCCCAGCCTCTCCCTTGAGCCTCAGATGCTGCACCCAACTGCCTGCTAGACATCTCCTCAAGGTGGGTCTCCCACCCCTCAGCCTGGCAGTCCAGTTCAGGGCCCCATTCACTTCCTCTCCCACATTCATTCAGTCACTCAACAAACATGTCTGTGAGAGACTGGCCTGAGTTGGGTTCAGAGGAGCACAGGCAGCCAAAAGGCAGCCCTTCTGTCCAGACCTGCCTGGACCGAGAGGCCTAGACAGATGTCCTCTGCCCTCCTGCCCCTAGGTCCATTCACACCTGCCTCACCTTCCCTTTCCTCAGCCCTTCAGCCTATGAAGGCTCTGAGAACAGGGTCCTGCTATCCCACAGACCCGTACGGACCACTCTCCTCACTACTGACCTCCTGGGAACCTTGGGGAAGATGCAAATGACCTTGGGTTAAGCTTCCCCATCTGTAAAATGGGTCTAATGTGCCCTTGTGAGGATTAAATGATGAAGCACGTAAAGCCAGTATTCAGGGCCCACAGCACTCAAAAAGCAAGGTCCCCATCTCTCCCTTCAGACCTCCCATACTCCTTCCCCAGCCACGCGGGGTCCACGACCCTCCCTCCACCCTCTGATTTCCAGGCTCACTCACTAGATCTTGCCATAGACTTCCAGCCCATTCTCTCCACCCCTGACTTCATCCTTGAAGTCCCATTCACTACAGCTCTCTCTCTACTCCCTCCCTTACGTCCTACGCTCCATTTTCTCCAGCTCAACAGCCGCACCTCCGGGTTTGTTCCCGACGCAACCGGACCCTGCCTCTCCTGTGTTTGAGACCCTTTCGTGGTGGCCCCTGCCTTCTGTGCCAGGCTCCTGAGCTCGGCCCTCAGGGCTCCTGCCCCGTCGAAAAGAGGGAGGTCGGCCTTCTGCCTCTTCTGCCACGCGGGTCGCTCACGAGTTGCCTATCCGAGATTCGCCTAAAGGTCCAAAACGCACCTGCGCGCAATCCGCGCCATGGCGCCTATGTCCCGCGGTCCCCACATCTGTCCCCTGGAGTCCCTGGTCTGTGGAAGGTGGACGCCCGCCGGAGCGCCCTCTGGGGGACCGACCTCGAGCGCAGACGAGGCGTCGGGAAGTGCGCACCCCGGTCTGCGGCCCGGCGGGGATTGCCGCCTTGGCGCCCGGGACCGTCCCTGGTGCGCGCGGGTCGCAGGCTGCCCGGTGCGGCGCCGGGGCTCCTTAGGGAAGCGAGTAAGCAAGCAAGCCAGGGATCCTGGATGAGGATGCGGCGCGACGGGGCCGATCCAGGGTCGCTGAGCCGCGGGTGGAGGAGCGAGGTGGACCCCGAGCACCATCCCTGCGCTGCGCTGCAGCCCGGCGCCCCGTCCCTGACCCGGCTGCAGTCGCTGCCCGCCCTTTCCTCATCCCGGGGGCCTGGCCCGACCCGCTGTGCTCCGGCCGGCGTCCGCACCCCTGGCTCCCCTCCCTGCCTCTCCTGGTGCCCCCGGACCCCGTTTCACGTCGGTGCGGCCCCTCCGCTCGTCCCCGGACAGCGTCCCCCCTCGCGGCCAGCCGCGCCCTCGGGCGGGCGGCGGGCTCACCGCGCTCGCGCTCGAGGAGTCCCAGGCAGAGCCACAGGCGCAGGCACAGGGCGGCGCCCCGCTGCATCTCCGGCCGCTGCGGCGCGGATCCGACCTGCGCGGCGGCGCTCGGGGCTCGGAGTGCGGGCGCGCGGCCCCGGCGCGGGCGGGGCCGGGGCGGGGCCAGGCGCTCGGGCCGCCCCACGCCCTTCCAGCTCCGCCCCAAGCCGGGACCGCGGGCGGCGAGGTGCCCGCTGTGTCCCGCGGCGGGAGGCTGGTCGGTGAACCCCGCACGTGTCCCCTGCGGCCTTTAAGTCTCCAGCCGCTGCGGGCGGGCGTAGATGGGTAAAGCACCAGTCTCCACTGCGATTTTAGGGAATGGACCTCGCAGTCAAGGTTGCACAGAATGTGCCAGAGTATTTTTCTGCAATTTCCTTTAGCCGATAAAAATTACCTTTAAAGTAAGAAAAAAAAGCAATGCCTATTACTTAAAAACACCAGTATGTGAAATGGTTGAGGACATGCGGCAAACCCCATCTTATCACCTACCAGGTGTGGATGGAGGCTGTACCCTGCGCAGGCCCGCACCCAGTGTAACCAGCCCCCACCCTAAAGTCATGGCCTCTTTAGATCTCCCCCAAATAGTTTTGTTCTGAGCTCATTCATCAGTCCTTGTATCAGGGGACACTTCACTATCTGACTTGGCAACCCTCTCATGGATTTCCTTTCTCTTTTCAGTTCTGTCTCTACAATGTTCCTATTTGAAAATAAGTCCCATGACGATGACTTTCGCAGCCTCCCTTCCCTGCTTTTGTTCTACTTCATTCAGTTTTTCCCATCCGCCGACCTCAGCAAAAGTCCACTCATTCTTGCCAGAAACCAAGCCTGGATTGTTGATAACAACCATTACCAATTCTCAGGCGCAAGAATTGAATATATTATTAAGCTGGAATCACATATCACTGCAAATAGTATAATGATTTAATAAATAAAGTTGGAGAAACTAGGCAACTAAATAGTAAAGTTAGATTCATTTTCAACTATATATTGATTTTCTAATTTGTTTTTGGTTTTAAAATTAAAAAATAGATATAACACACATGTAGACAGTATATGCCAATGTAAATTTTAAACCTGGTTCCACCCTCAGATCAAGGAAAATAGAATGGCACTAGCTTTTCAGATGTCATCCTCCGTTCCCATCACAAACTCCTCCCTAAACCCCAAATCCTGACTTTATCATATCCCTGCTTTTCCATGTCTTGTCATTACTCAAATACATATTTTACTTGTCTTTTTAAACATTATATCAATGGAATGCTTCCCATATACATGTATTCTTCTGCTCAGCATCTTTTGTGAGATTTATCTGTAGCACTTAGATAACCTACCCTTCACTCATATTCATTGTTATAGCCTTTCCACTGTGTGAAAACCACAATGGATTTGTTCATCTGCTGTTGATGGAAGGTCTTGTTACTAGTTTCCAACTTCTGCTGCTATGAACATACTTGGATGTTTCTTGGTGTACATATACCCTATTCTTTAGGTATGTGTCTAGGAGTGAAATTGCTAGGTCCTAGGATGTGTATCTGCATCTATGGCAGACAGTGTCAGCTATCTTTTCATTATTTGTACTATTTTGTACTCTGCGGCTGTGTAACTAGTTCTCTGTGCTCCATACCTTCACTGACATGGTATTGTCAGTTTTGATTTTTTAACTTAGCCATTCTAGTTGGTTTGCAGTGGCATCTCATTATGGTTTTCATTAGCTTTCCCCTAATTCCCTAATTAAACACATTTATATAATTTGGCCATTTGAATTTCAAGATGTTTGTTCTTTACTACTGCCTATTGTCTTCTCCTTATTGATTTATAGAAGTTCCTTATATATTCTGGATATGAGTCCTTTGCCAGTTCTGGTACTATTGCTCTGCAGCAAATTACTCCAAAATGTAGTGGTGTAAAGCAGCAACCATTTTACTTAGCTTATGCTTTTGAGAGTCAGGAATTTGAGAAGGGCTTGGCTGCATAGTTCTTGCATGGGGCTCATGTAGTTGCTGTCAGGTTTCCAAAGGCTGGACTGGGGTGGACAGCTGGCAGTTGATGCCGGCTGTCATCTGGGAGCTCAGCTGGTGCTGTCAGTTGGCTTACTCATTCATGGCTTACTCATTCCAGCAAAGCAATCTCAAGGTGGTTGAGCTGGCTTCCTCAGATTAAGCATCCCAGGATAGGGAGAGACCAGGTCACACTGCTGAAGAGCATGTGGGATGGGAGATATTGCTGAAGCCATCTTTGGAAAACACGCTTGGACACAATGTGCTACAAATCCTCCCTCCATTCAGGATCTTACTTTTCAGTCTCTTAATGGTTACCTGTTTTGGGGGGAGAAGGGATGGGGAGACAGAAGATCTTAATTTTGATGCAGAACTCTTATGAATTATTTTCCTTTCGGTTGGTGCTATTTGTAACCTTTTAAAGAAATCTTTCTCAACCTTGATGTCATGAGGATATTTACAACATTTTATCATTTACAAATTTCCACTTAGATCTTCAGGCACCTGTGATTGTTTCTGTATAGTGTGAAGCAGAGGAGTCAGTATTTTTTTCCCCCCAAAGGATATCTAATTGTCCCGTCACTGTTCATGAAAAGACCATCCTTCCCACAGTGTTCTCTAGTTCTGCTTTGGCTGTAAATTAGTCTACATTGCTTGGATAATTTTGGGGGCTTTGTGTAGGTGTCTGTGGCGCTTGCCTATTTTTGTACTGATATCATCACGCCAAAGCTATATAATAATCTTCATATCTGGAAGGTCCTTCTGATTTATTCTTTAAAAGTGACCTTGAAAGTCTTTACAATTTATATTTCCATTTCCATTTTAGATTTATCTTGTGAATTTTTACACACAGATGATATGCTGGGATTTGACTAGGGTTATATTTAATCTATAATAAATTTAGAGAAAACTGACCCTCTTCCAATCCATAAACATGGTATATCGCTCCGGTTTTAGAAATGCTTTAATTTCTACCTGTAATGGTCTCTTGTTTTCTGTGAGAACTCTTGGATATTTTCTATTAGATTTATTTGTACATATTTAATATCCTTATGCTATTGTAAAGATAATCATGTTGATACTTCATTTTCTAATTTGTTTATTCTTTGCAAAATTTATTTTTAAAAATAAGGTGACTCATCTTTAACTCATAACAGTCTACCTTCAGGTGATAATGTATTGCTTCATATCTAATATAAAACAAAATCTTACACTATTCTCCCCACTCAGGTTTAGGCCAGTGTTGTGATTTTACTTGTACATAATATGAACCCCACAATCCATGGTCATTACTTTTGTCTAAGAAGTCACTTATTTTCTTAAAGACATTCAAATAAAAATGAAAATATTGTATATTTATCATTTCTGATCACAATGCCATCAGGTATCATTTTTCTTCTGCCTGAAGGACTTGAACTTTCAACATTTTTGGAGTGTGGGTCTGCTCGTGAAGAGTTCTTTCAGCTTTTGAATATCTGAAAAGTCCTTATTTCTCCACTCTTCTAGGACTCCAAGTACAAGAGTATTAGACCACTAGATATTATCCCACAGTTTCCCAAGACTGTACTACTTTTTAAAAATGGTGGTAAAATGCACACAATAGGAAATTTATACCATCTTAACTATTTTTAAGTGTACAGTTCAGTGGCATTTAGTTACATTCAAGTTGTGCTACCATCACTACCATCCTCTCCAGAACAATCCTCATTTTGCAAAACTGAAATTTTTTTCCCATTAAACTCCCCATCCCCATTGTCCCCAGCCCTTGGTAGCCACCATTGTACTTTCTATCTGTATGAATTTGACTGCTCTAGGGACTTCATGTATGTGGACACAGTATTTGTCTTTTCATTAACTGACCTATTTCACTTAGCATAATGTCTCCAGTATTCATCTATGTTTTAAGATGTGTCAAGAATGTCCTTCCTTTTGACACTGAATATTATTTCATGGTATGTATATACCACATTTTGTTTATCCATTCATCTATTGATGTCCACTTTGGTTGTTTCTACTTCTTGACTATTGTGAATGGTGCTGCTATGAATGTGGGTTTACAAATATCTCTTTGAGTCCCTGACTTAAGTTCCTTTGAGTATATACCTGAAGGAATTGCTGGACCATATAGTAGTTCTATTTTTAATTTCTCTTGAGGAACAGTTTCCACAGTAGCTGCACCACTTTACACTCCTGCCAACACTGCACAAGTGTTCTGATTCTTCCACATCCTCAGCAACACTTGCTATTTTCTGGCTTTTTTTTTTTTCTTTTTCAAATAGTAGCCATCCTAATGGGCGCCAGGTGGTATCTTATTGTGGTTTTGGTTTACATTTACCTAAAAGTTATGTTGAGCATCTTTTCATGTGCTTATTGGCCATTTGTACATCTTCTTTGGCAAAATGTCTGTTCAAGTCCTTTGTCCATTTTAAAAATTGTTTTGTTTTCCTTCTAGCCTTTTTTCCTAGGGTGTTTCAGTTGGGCAGTTTCTATTGATATTTTCAGGTTCCCTGTTTTGTTCTTCTGCTATTAAGCCCTTCCAGTGAAATTTTCATTTCTGGTATTTTAGTTTTTAGCTCCAGGACTCCATTTGATCTTTTTTTATATTTCTTCTGTTTCTATGTTCATCATGTTCATTTGTTTTCTTTTTAAATTCTTCAACATTATTTATAATGGTTTTAAAGTCATTATATGCTAGAACTGAAAATGTCTCTTTCATTGGGTTTATTCCTGTGTGAATGGCTTTTCTCTTGTTTTTTTCTGCTCCTTTGCATGTCTAGTAATTTTTATTGGACGTTGGACATTTTTAATATTACACTGATGAATGTCTGGATTTGTAATGTTCCTTCAAAGGGTACTATTTGTTCTGGCAGACAGTTACTTGTAGATCAGCTTGTTTCTTATGACATTTATTATTAAGCTTTGCTGTGGAGATGTGGTACCTTCCCACTAAGGCTTTATTCTTTTGAGGTTTCTACTGAATGTCTCAGGTATTCAACAAGGTCTTTTCATTCTGACTGTTGCTTTCAGTCCTTTGTGCTTTCTGGGAATTGCTCAGCCTATAGCCCCTTGCTCAGCTTCTTGGAGTTTTGCCTTATGCAAAGGCAAATGCAGTTTAGCAATCAGCAAAACACTTAAGGTAGCCCATTTGCAGATTTCTGGAGTACTCTCTGTGCATAACTCAGTCTTGTCCTATACCCTGTACCACGAATTCCAGCCACTTTGGCCTCTCTAGTTCTAAGGACTGTTATCTCAATTCAACAGGACCTCTGTGCTTTATTTGGGTTTCCTCGTCTTGTACCAAGTTCTAGAAAGTTGGGGAATTTGTAGGACTTACCCAGCCAGAAAGTTGAAATATTTTCAGGACTCACCTGGTTAGTTGTTGAAAAACATTGTTTCATGTTTTGTCCAGTTTTCTAGTTGTTTATGGTAGGAAGAAAAGTTTATGGTGAAAGTGAAAGTCTTTTCACTTTGGATTTGCACTTATATGCTTATTGGTTATTTGGATAGTCTCTGTTTTGAAGTGTTTGTTCTTTTGCCTATTTTCTATTTGATTGTCTTTTGTTGTTAATCTGTAGAACTTCTTTATATATTCTGAATAATCCTTTGATGGCTATATGCATTGCAAAAATCACCTACTCAGTGACCTGACTTTGCATTATTTTAATGTTCTCTTTGATAAATGGAATTTATTAATTTTAATATAGTACTTTTCATAGTCTTTTGTGCATAGCCTTTTTTATGTTATAGTCTAAAATCTTTGTTTACTCCATCTAAAAACTTTTGTGTTGTAGTCTAAAAACTTTCAATTTACTCCAAAGTCATAAAGATATTTTGCACCACATTTTTTTGTCTTAGTTTTCTGTTTTCACAATTAGATTGACAATCCATCTAGAATTGATTTCTGTGTAAGATAGGTACCAGCATTCATTGTTTTCATATTGCTATTTAATTAGCTTGGTATAATTTGTTGAAATAACCAGTCAGTCCTCACTGCATTACAGAGGCATATTTGTCATAAACCATGTCATCATATATGGGTTGGTCTGTTTCTGGACTGTTATGTTTCATTTGCCTACATGCTTATTCTTGTCTTAATACCACATGTTGTAATTACCATGGTTTTATAAAAACTTGTAAGATGTAGTGTTAGTCCTTAAAATTCGTGCTTCTTTTCTCAGAATGGCTAACTTTTATTGGTCCTTTGCATTTCCATATTAATTTTTGAATAAGCTTTCATTTCCAGAAATGAAAAATGTGCTAGAACTTTGATCGGAACAATATTGAATGGATTTGGAAGAATTATCATCTTAACAGTTTTCAATCGCAAATATGCTATGTTCATCCATTTATCTAGTTTTTCTTTCTTCTTCTATCTGTAAAATACATAGTTTTGTTTTGATTTGTTAGGTTTCACGGTAACCAAGATAGTAGATAGCACTGTCTAATTTTCAGTATGATTTCTTCTTTGAGCTATGGGTTATTTAGAAATATGTTGTGTAATTTACAAATACTTGGGAAATTTTGGTTACCTTTGATTTTTAGTGTAATTTGTCTGTGATTAGAGGATGTATTCTGAGTTCAATCCTATGAAATTCACTGACACTTGCTTTTAGGCTCAGCATGTGGTCTATCTTGGTAAACGTCCCATGTGTGCTTGGAAGTAATATACTTGAAAAAGTAATTTAGTGTAGCATGGCACTATATATGGAATGTAAATCCAGTTGGTTAATCATGTTGCTCAAATCTTCTGTATCTTTACATTTTGTTTGATTTCTTGTTTCTGTCAATTACTGAAAGAGGTATGTTAGAATTCCACCTATAATTTGGCTTTTCCACTTCCCTTTTAGTTTTGTTAACTTTTGATGTATGTAGTTTGAATGTATATTATTTTGTATTTATGTATTTGTTTTCTATGGGTTAATGAAGTACTTTTTTCTTTTTAATTGATTACTCAAGTATTTTTTTACTGTTACTTTTTTTCTTCTGTCAGTGTGGTAGATTGCAAAGATCGCCACCACCCTTCTGTTGTGCCCAAAGTCACGAATCCCAGAAGACCACCAAGGAGCCAACAACGATGCAAAAGAAAAGGGCCTTTATTCGAGTTAGCTCGAGCTCAATCTCTCATCTACACCAAGACAGTGGCAAGATGCCAGAAAAGAGAGCGAGTTTCAATACCACAAAGGTTTTATGGGGTTCTAGTGCAGTTGGTGGGGTGATGGTCGTGGCTCTGGCTGACTGGCTGGATCTAGGGGTAGTTGGTGGGGTGATAGGTTGTGGCTCTGGTCAATTGGCAGGGTCTAAGGGTGGTGGGTGAGCTCCTTGCTGACTGGAGAGGAGAGAGACCAAGCTCTGATTGGGTGAAATAGGATCCGGGTCCCGATTGGCTGAGGTAGGATCCAGGTCCCAACTGGCTGAAATAGAATCTGGGAGCTTGCCCTTTCATTCCACTTTTTCTCTGGATCTTAAGAAGGGACCCAATTATGGGTCTAATAAGGTTTTGCAGTTGTAAGGAGATAAAGGCTGATACTATTATCTTAGCACCATTAGCTAGACTGTATTCATTCTATCTTTAATTAAAGTTATCAGTTTATTGAGGATACATGGTCTAAAGGTAAGCAGGAGTAACAAGATTACTAGGGGCTTGTATTGAGCACAGAGGACTATCAGTTGGATGGCCCCCACGTGGTCTCTGACAATCTGGACCAGCCTGTTGATGATACAGGGCCCAAGGGTTAGTAAAAGGAGTAGGATGGCAAGGGGTCCTTGAATATTAAAGATAATTTCCTGCCTTGATTTCTCTCTGGGACACTGGCACCTTGGTTCGGGTGTACATCACAAGACTGCGTGCCCAGCCTCTAAGGTGGGCTAAGATATTGTCTATTTGCTAAAGAATCCTGCCTTTTACTGTGCGGTCTACAGCTGGGTCTGCATGCTAAGTCAATTGCTCAGCTTACAAAATTACCTAGTCAGATCTGAAGGAGGAAAGACAGCACATAGGCCTGGGCCTTTTAGTATGCTAAAGTGAATCTTATACACGATTACAAATGATTAGCATAATAAAACATGTGCTACTCTTCTTTATCTGGGGAACATTAACTGATCTCACTGAAGAATGATTCTAGAGCTTAATGTTCAACATAGTTTTAGTAGGGGGGGGGGTTCCAGCATGTAGTTACGTTGCTCGGATTGCAAATATCCTGCCTTGCTTTCTCCAGAGGCTCTCACCTTATTCTGTCTAAGCCTATGGTCCCTGTCTCATTCTCCCCTCTACAGATAGAGACCCTAGCTGCTGCTAGGGAAAAGGGGCGATGACCACTCTGGCTGCTTCATGCTGAGAAGGGGGCGCAGTAAAGAGTGCAGCTAGGTCTCCATCACTGGTCAGTTGAGAGGGCCTCAGAAGGTTGGTGCTTCTATTCTGGGTTTCATTTCTATTACTATTTGCAGTTTTGTGGCTTCTAGGCAAGATAAAACAAATTGTGTTATTAGGTTAAGTAGCAACATCTGGGGTTGGATTTTCTATTCTGGAAGGACAAACTTGACGAGATTAAGAATGCATGGCTGAATATGAGAACTAGAAATATGAAGACTCTAATTGAGAATCATAGTCAGGTATTATGGGGAAACTAGAATTCTGGATATTAGGATTTAGTATAGATAAGACAGCATTATTGAAACAACACTTTTCTCTAAAATCACCCTTATTTTTATTAGAATTAGCCAGATTAAGAAAACAATTAACAGTTGGCTTGATTATTTGCATAAGTGCAGCAAGAAGAGCAATTGATTACCTAGGCTCTTTTAAACGTGCCTTGCTGGAACTTTTTGTAAGGAATTTCAGATTGAACTTTTAAAGGCCTCTGGAGGCCAGACAGCCAAGCCAGACTTGCCATCAGGTTTTGCCTGCAGTACCTGTAGATTTGGGTGAATTCCTCTCTTCTCTAGGTCCTCTAGACATCTTGGGGTTCCTGCACCTTCCAGGAAGTGACCTTCCTTACTCACCTGGTAAGGCTGCTGGGAACCTTGTAAGCAAGGTACCAGGCCAGTTCTTCCAAGGGGCTTTGTTGGCTTTATAAAGCCAACCTTAGTCCCGTAAAGCTGTCTGTTCATATCTGAGTTTATGCACGTGTCTCTCAGGAATGACATTCCAGTCAAAGCCTTGGTAGTATAACCTGTGTTTTTAATTGGTCCTCTTACAAGGAATGCAGGTTCTTATTGAACTTATGCAAATAAACATACTGCCATGAAACATAAAAATACTGAAAGCTTTTAAATTCTTGAGGGGTCAGGTAGAGAGAAAGGTAAATGTTTCAATTCTGCTTATAAAGGTATTGTTATTCATGAAACTGTTGTCAGCTTAAGAGAAAAAGCTTAAAACACTTTATCAGCAACATCTGAAACAAAAAGTCACAAAACCATCTTCCTTAGTTCACTTAATCCTGTGTAACCAATACCTGTTCTGCTGAAATATAGTTCTTTACTAGTGTAGGAGTAATAAAACAGTGACTGTAAATGGCAAAAAACTTACGAATGTCAATGGTTAAAGATCTGATGAGAGCTTACTGCAAGACAGTAGACATAAGGAAATTCGGATATTTCTGTAACAAAAAAAAAAACATTCAGTAACAAAGTTTAGCATCATTCCCTTTCACAGTGCTTTCCAGGTAATTAAGCAGGTAAGTATATATCAGATAAATAAGCCAAATTAGTCAAATATTTTCTCCAATGACAGAAAAAATTCCTCTGACATGTTCCGGGGGCCCTCTGGAAAATATCAGAGTTAATTAGAGGTAAAAGTACCTTTTTGAATTTGATTTTGGGAAGTTGTCAGAAGAAAGTTTATTTGGCATTTGCTTAAATAGTATTATAGGTTGCTATGAAGCAATACTTATCCATTTAACCAGAATGACAAAATACCTCAAAGGCAAATAAAGAAGTTTACACAGTTGTTAGCAAACTTTAGCTTTTAGTCTTTTTAATATTAAGATGTCATTTTCTTAAATACTCAGACAACTCATTGAGACTTTAAGCATGAGAAACTTCTTTGATAAAACAATTAGAAAGCCTTTTGCAATCTTTCAACATTAAGAGCAGACTAACAGTTTAAGAAAACTTTGTCTTTTTAACTGAAAACGAAATTCTAATTTTGCTGTGTACTTGATACAGACTCATTTGCTTTAATTTTATATAGATGACCATATTAAATTCTTCCAAAACTTTCTACAACCTTCTTCTTATATTTAGTTCTCCCTCTAAATAAACAGCTGTACTTTAGAACAAAGTTACTTTCTGTTATCAAAAGACACATTCTTTAGCATGCAGAAATGTTTTCCTTATTACTTTAAGTAGTTTTAATTAAAACTTAAAACCATTAAGTACCTTAATTTCTAGTGAACACTGAGAAGCAGGCTATTGTAAACTATTACACTAGCATTCTTTAGATTGACACATTTATGAACATTTTATAATTTCTGTAACTATGAGCTTTACAGCACAATATCTCACTAAACATAAAGTATATCAACTTAGCAAAACTTTAAGATTTTAGGTTACTACAAAGATTCTCAGGCTGCAGGTAGGTATACACACTGTAACACACAATTAAAAAGGTGTTCACTTGCCACACTCATTTGTAACAACTATGATAGATTACTTACAAGACCTTTACTGAATATTAGACAAAGCCAAGCCTTTAAACATTTTATTCTTAAAAGATTTAGCAGATAACATCCACTTAAATGACCTTAGGTAAACGTAGGCAGCTGATAACTACAAGGACATGCGCGCCTCAGCCAAACCCAAATTAGCATTAATGCTTAACATTTTTTATCAGATTTTCTGGAAGTTTTGGAATGCCCAATTTTCACAAGCGCTTGTCTTTAAATCAATTTCATTAATACCATCCGGAGGTAGAAAGATATTTTCATTTACACACTTAGACACACAAACATACAGACTGAGGCATAATGATAAGGTTGCCTCTGGCAGCCATCCGACATTGAAAACTGGCTACTCACTAGAACAAAAAGTCTGTCACTGACCCTTCTGGACTTCCACACTGAGATTGTTAGCTCTTCCCCTGATATCTTTAACCTGTAAAAGAGTGGTTGGATTAAATGTTCCCTCCGGCAGCCAGCCAACATTAAAGGATGGCCACTCGGAGGTGCAGAAAACACGAAATTTTCCCTTCCTGACGTCCATGCTCAAATTGTGAGCTCTCTCTCCTTAACGTCTGAGAAAAATGGTCTGTCATGAGTGACAAGGGGGTCATCTGCATTTCTTCTGTCAACCACAAGACTAAAACAAACACGACAAACAACAAACAGGTGCCTACAGAGAAGAATCTGCGGCGGCCGCGGAGGCAAAACTGAAAGTAAGTTGAGGGCCTGTCAGACTGCAGTGGCAGCTGGCTTTCCTCACAGATGAGGACTTTGTCCTCCAGACGGGGGCAAGGGACGTCTCCCAAGACCCCTGGTCGGCGACCCGCCAGCACGTCCGCCTAAGTCAATGCCGACCCAGATATGGATTGGAGCTCCTACAGGCTTATACAGGCTTGTTTGTGAACAAAAACAGTAAGACACAGATAAAGACAGAGTGAGACACAGGTAGACAAGGATACACAGATAACTGAGTGCACTCACCAGCCGGCACAGGGCCCTCCAGGTTGGGAGTCCTGGGGGTCTCTGGGATCCCAGACAAGCCCCCAAATGTTGTGCCCAAAGTCGTGAATCCCAGAAGACCACCAAGGAGCCAACACCGATGCAAAAGAAAAGGGCCTTTATTCGAGCTAGCTCGAGCTCAATCTCTCATCTACACCAAGGCAGTGGCAAGATGCCAGAAAAGAGAGCGAGTTTCAATATCACAAAGGTTTTATGGGGTTCTAGGCAGTTGGTGGGGTGATGGTCGTGGCTCTGGCGGACTGGCTGGATCTAGGGGTAGTTGGTGGGGTGATAGGTTGTGGCTCTGGTCAATTGGCAGGGTCTAAGGGTGGTGGGTGAGCTCCTTGCTGACTGGAGAGGAGAGAGACCAAGCTCTGATTGGGTGAAATAGGATCCGGGTCCCGATTGGCTGAGGTAGGATCCGGGTCCCAATTGGCTGAAATAGAATCTGGGAGCCTGCCCTTTCACTTCACTTGTCTCTGTACCGGTGCCCTTCACAATGGGACTTTGCAGCTCCTCTCATCAATCGCATATATTTTGGAAAAATACTAATAGGGTCATGAGAATTTAAGATTGTTTTATCTTCTTGTTGAATTGACTTTTTTAGCTGTATGTATTTGTAACTTTGACCTCTTGTAACACATCTGAACTTAAAGTCTACTTGGTATGACATTATAATAGTCACATCAGCTTCCTGCTGGTTATGTGCATGGTCTACCTTTTAACATCCTTTTACTTCTAACCCACTGTCAATTCTGCTCTCATTCAAATATACATTCCTAAAAATCACCATACTACACAGAATTCCACAATAAGAACCACAGAGTGTATGAGGAAAATGGGACCAGGGGCATAACACTCAAAAACTTCATCAGAATATGTTAAAAAAAAGACAGGAATTTAGTAAAAATGGTAGCACAGATTCTACTTCTGGCATGGCAACATAAGGATCTCTGTGGACACTGGTGAAAATTATTTAAAAACAACCACATAAAATAAACTCTGCAATGGTCCTAAGGGCTTACAGAAAGTAAAGGAATGTTTATTCCAGAAAACCTACTAATACTCAGTAAGAACAATGAGAGTCTTGTACCTGAACTACAGCCTGCTACCTCCCTCCCCTCTCCCAGCTCAGAGTGATGGAAACCCCACTCTCCATGGGTGTAGCCATGAACACAGGGTGTCCTCTCCCCTCGCCCTCAGTTGGAGGCCCATGATATCTTTCCAGGAGGGGCAGGGCATCAGCATTTCTCATCCTGCCCCTGGCTATCCACTGCAGAGGCTGAGCTCTGGGCAAGTGTGGCTAAGACCTGATGCTCTCATCTTCTGTTCAGTTCCTGATCATGGGATGAAGCTCTACCTTGGTTGTGATGCACTGAAAGTACAATAGCTCTGATTGCCCTCACCCTAGCTACTTTGTTAAAGTGGAATTTCCATACCAGGAGAAGCAAGCCCAGAGTAAAGAGCTTGCCCTTTCTCCTCCTCTTCTATGGAGCATCCAGATCCTAACGCTGGTATTTATCCCAGAAGGAAGTATGCTACTGTCCCTGCTCCCAGCTCTAGAGCTGTGGCTCAGAGATTTTGCCAGAGCAAGAGGTAGGCATAAAATAGAGTACTTTGAAGTTCTTCCAAAAAAGACTGAGTTCATTTCCAACATAAAGTAGGATTATTCAAGCCTAAGGGTATGTTAAAAAACAGAGGAGGTTCTTCTGAAAAATAATAAAAGAAGACACTAGTATATTTGTTAGAGATAAAAGCTAAACCATAGGGTGTCTAGTTTACTAGAGAGAACCAGGAAATGAAGCAGCTAAGAAGAACCCTCCTGGGTCAGAACAAATCTCAAACACTGACTTCAAAATCTATTCCCATAAAGGATCCCAAATTTAATTTGATTGGTCTGTGTAGCAATTTAAGCCCCAAGATATTGTTCAAAACAATAGAATAATCAGTCAGCAGTTAGCGGAGCTTAACCATCTAGCAGTGGGCATGGAGTGAGAACATCAAAAAGGCCCAAATCATTGTGATCCAGGGTGACTGCATATGCTTAAAGCTGTACCTGCCAAGGAGAAACACAGGCTTCACCCTGCTGGGGAGAAATTGATATCATTAAAATAATCCAGTGAATCACTAAACAAATAAACAACAAATAACAACACAAGTCCTAGAGGAAATGGGAGGGTGGAGCCCAGTACCCAGAGTTGCTACAATATATTACCCCAAATTTCTAGTTTCCAAAAAGTGAAAAAAAATTACACGACATCATAAAAACCAGGAAAGTCTGGCCCATACATGGAGGAAAAAAGCAGGCAACAGAATTTTCCTGTGAGAAAGTCCAAGTATTTGATTTGATGAAGACTTTAAAGTAGCCACAATATCTTCAAGGAACTATAATAAACCATGTTCAAAGTAAAGAAGGTATGAGGACAATGTCTCATCAAATAAAGAATATTAATAATAGGTAGAAATGATTAAAAAGAATCACATGGAATTCTAGAGCAGAAAAGTATAACTGAAGTGAAAAATTCTCTATAGTAAGCTTAACAGGTTTGAACTAACAGAAGAAAGAACTAGTGAACTTGAAGATAGACCATTTAAAGATTACATAATCTGAAGAACAGAGAGAAAAAAGAATGAAGGAAAATGAATAGAACCTCATAGAAATGTGGGACACCACTAAGTGTACCAATATATATGTAATGAGAGGAGAAGGAGACAGGAAAAGTAAAAATATATTTGAAGAAACAATTGTGAAAATTTCCCAAATTTGAAGAAAAATCTTAATCTACAAATTTGAGTAACTCAGTGAACTGCAAGGAGGATAAACAGAGATATCCACAAACAGACACATCCTAGTAAAAATGCTGAAAGTCAAAGACATAGAAAAAGACTTTAAAGCTAGAGAAAAACAAATCATTACCTGAAAGGTGACCTTAGTATGATTAACAGCTGACTTCTCAGCAGAAACAATGGATGGCAGAGGCACTTGGATGACATATTCAAAGTGTTCAAAGAAAAAAAATTGTCAACCATGAATCCTATATCCAATAAAACTTTCTTTAAAAAATGATGGTATAATAAAGACATTCCTAGATAAAGAAAAATGGAGAATTTTTTGCTAGAAAACTCACCTCACAAAAAATACTAAAGGAATTTCTTCAGGCTGGAAGCAAGTGATCCCAGATAGTAATTCAATTTCAAGTGAAAAAACAAAGAACAACAATAAAGTTAATTGTAAAAGGCAATATAAATATTTCATTTCCTTTCTATTCCTAACAGATTTAGAAAATAATTGCATAAAATAGTATGTATATAATTGCGTTTTGGGGCCTTTAACATATGGAAATGTAATATATTTCCAGTAAGAACACAAAGGAGGAGGGTATGAGCAAAGCTGTACTGGGCTAAAGAAACAACTCCAAAACTTATGGGATGCAATTAAGGCAGTGCTTAGAAGGAAATTTATACCTGTAAAGGCCTATATTGGAAAAGGAGAAAAATCTCATCAGTATTCTAGACACTAGACCTCAAGACACTAGAAAAAGAAAGGTACACTAGTGTAAAGAAAGAAGATGAAATGTAATAATAAAGATAAAGGTAGAAATTAATAAAAGAGATTTTGGGTTATATCCCAGAAAAGGCCAAGCACAGAGGACTCAGACCGCAGGTTATAAAATGAAGCAACACAATAGTGAAGCAGCTATGGCATAAGAACTACTTCCCACAGGAAAGACATGTGTGTCACAGGTAGTCAGGAGGAAGAGCAGTGACCTGAGTAGGAGTCTTGGGTCCCCAGAGGGACTCAGTGTGCCCAGTAATGGGGCCTTGGCTCCCGGAAGGTGGTCTTGAGATGGTGGTTGGGGGATATCTCAGGGCACAGAGGCAGGGCCTTGTTTGCTTGGGGGTGTCCCAGGAATAATTCCAGCACCACAGGGAAGCCCATGTCCAGCACCATGCTGGAGCTGCCTGGTTGTGGAGAGGAGAAGAGTGAGGGCTGAGGGAGGATCCCATAGTGACGGGCCAAGGTGGGTCCTGCACAGTGCACACCAGGAAGGCTGAAGAGGTGTCATGCAGCCGGTTTCCACAGAGCACACCCAGCAGGTGTGGCTTGAAGAACCCTGGTCACAACAGGAAGTTGTAGCAGGGCTATGGCTCCGGCCAGCCACACGCCAGTGATCAAAGACAGAGGAGACCCTCACCTTGCCTGAGCAGCTGAGGGTGGAGCGGACTCCGGGGAGCCTCTGTGACATCCACACTTTGGGGACAGGGAGGAGGGGAGGCAGTGGAGAGTCAGGGGAACTTGACCAAGCATTTACCCAGAGAGCCTGAGTCAGCTTAAGGGGATCTGAGGCTCATTCTAGAAATGGCTGAACACCTGTGTAGGCATGATTTTATAACTCAGAGGCACAGAAATTTGTTTCTTTATCCATAATGGAATGAAATTATTCTCGGACACCACTCCCATTTCCACAGATAGTGCAAAGAAATAATGTTAGATGTCAAAACCTCCATCTTTGGTGGGAGAGAAAGAAGCCCCAAGAAGGGATTTAGTTAAATAAATTAATATATTCTTGTTCCCTCCCACCACACAGTGCCTGACTGTGACTTCATTTCACCCAAGATTGGCCCACATGGGGGCAGTGCCACTCCATCCTCAAATATCCAATGGGCTGTTATGGGGACCAATTTGAGAACACAATAAAATTTTCTGTGACTCCATTTCAAAGTAATGTGCTTTCGAACACCCTGCATAATGGAAAACACACATTGATCAAGACTGATTTTTCCCTTAAACCTGTGTGTGTGTGTGTGTGTGTGTGTGTGTGTGTGTGTGTGTTTGGTGCCCATCTATCTATGGGTGTTGTCATGCATTTATACTTTCATACCATCTTCTTCTCCACATTGTCTTTTCGACAATTTGGTTACTGCCTAAATGGCGCCACCATGTGGCCAGATTGTGCCATGTGGCCACATGCCCAAGACTGGTGATCTCTAAAATCACCGCCCCAATTAAAAATTTTAATTTAAAGGGATTCTCACATTATACTAAGTTGAACACAAGGTAAGGCTTTATGAATTATATGTAGCATGCAATTTCAAATTCACATAATTTGTACCTATAAGAAAGATGAGTACACCAGGAGAGACTTGAGCTGAATTTCTTTGAAGAAGAGCTGTATAGACAATGTGAATCAAGAGGGTCCATCTTCCTTCTTTTCACTTTTGTTGGGGTACTTGTGCCAGACAAGAAAACCCCTCGTTAGAGCCGGTGACATATCCAGGAATGGTTATATTTGCTGGACATTGACTGTGGCCAGTCTCCATGCTAAGCTCTTCATGCATTTATTTAATTATGTACCTACTTATTTAACAGTTATTTCTTGTGCTCCTACCATTTGGCAAGCACTTAGGATATAGGGGTGAATGAGCAGGAGCTCCTTGCTCCTAAATAATCCATTGGCCTCACAACAACCCTGTTCATCTTTGCTTTTCATATTGGGAAACTGAGGCACAGAACAACTTGCCCTATGGCTTGACCTGTGTCAGTGATTTGGAGATGCCTCTGTCAACCATGGTCCCCAGCAGAGGCCATCTCTGGGGGGATGGATCATGTGGCCAGGAAGGACCAAACATGTGAGGAGGGCCACCTGGCATGTCAGGATATCTCCACACACCTCCCTCATCTGTGGATTTCTCACTCACTTGCTCACTCAACAGGGATCAATCAGTGCTGTACACAGAGCTCTTGAAGAGACATAAATGAATAACCCTTCGGGGCTACTGAGGGGGAACCTGAAGTTTGAAGTCCCCTTAAAGATGATCCAGCTTGCCCTCTAGCCCAGCACAGCACCCTCTGCAGGGGGCTTCTGTTTTGGCTTGTATACTTTCAGTGACAGGGAGCTCAGCCCTCATAAAGCAGCTGGTAATACAAGTCAAGCTTCCTTTTATATTTAAAGAAAAATACGAATTTTAGAAATAGCACGTCATTTTCTGTCTTAAATATAGCCTGTTGGGGTTTTAATTTAGATTCCATTGGATCAATAGGTCAGTTTGGGAGGAACTGGCATCTTAACAATATTGAATCTTCTGATCCACGAACAAAGACCCTTTTCCAATTTACTTAGGTCTGCTTGAAGTTTTCTCAGCAATGTTTTATAGTTTTCAGTGCACAGGTCATGTGTACCTTTTGTTAGCTTTATTTGCAAGTTTGAAGAATTTTTAAAATTTTTAATTGTATTATTTCTTAATTTCAATTTCAGTGTTTTAAAATTTTTCATTTATTTTGTTTTTTATTGTTTTTCAAATTCCAATTACAATGGTCCTTTTTGAGTCTATGGAAATGCAACTGATTTTTGTTTAATTGATCTTCTATACTGCAACCTTGTTAAACTCACTTATTTCTAGTAGTTTTTGGTAGATCCCATGGAAATTTCTACATAGATGATTATATCATCTGTAAATGAAGAGAATTTTACTTCTTTTCCAGTCTGGATGCCTTGTATTTCTTTATCTTGAGTTATTATTCTGATTAGAACCTCTAATGCAATGTTGAATATAAGCAAGGTCTAGAAGGGTCCTGGGCATAGAAACTTCTGTCCCCATGGAGTTGGGGTACAGCACCCTCCCCATTCATGGGTGTGTTTACCAACCTGGAAGCCCTCTGAACTCCAGATGAGTGAGATTTTATGGAGGCTTCCTCATGTAGATATGTCCAATTATTAACTCCATTTCCAGGCCCTCTCTTGTCCCTGGATAATGGGGGTCAAACCAAAAATGCCAAGCTTCTAATCATGGCTTGGTCTTTCTGTGACCAGCCCCATCCAGGAGACATCCAGTATTACTTCATCAGAACAAAAGATGATTCTAGTGCTCTCACTGCCTAGGGGTTTACAAGGGTTTAAGAACTCTGTGCCAAGAACAGGATTGAAAACCAAATATATGTTTTTTATTATAAACCACTATATCACACCTTGAATTGGGCAAGGATCTCTTAGCTGTAACACCAAAAGCCCAAGTGATAAAAGAAAAAAAACGATAAATTGGACTTCATCAAAATAAAAAACTTTTGTGCTTCAGAAGACTTCATTAGTAAAGTGAAAAGGTAAACCATAGATTGGGTGAAAGTATTTACAACTTACTTATCTGAGAAGGAACATGTGTCCAGAATGCATAAAGAACTCAAACTTGGTAATAAGAGACCCAATTTAAAAAATGGGTCATTTGAATAGACATTTCACCAAAGAAATAATATTTGAATAGACATTTCACCAAAGAAAAAATGTAATGTTTACAGTAAGTCATTGGGATAAAAATCATACCATAAGGAATATAGTCAATACTATTGTAATAACTTTGTATGGTGACACATGGTAACTCCACTTATTGTGGTGAGCATTTCTTAAAGCACATGATTGTTGAATCACTATGCTGTACACATGAAAATTAATGTAATATTGTATGTCTACTAAATTTCAATTAAAAAACATTTTAAGAGGATGCTACTATCATAAGTCATTAGGGAAATGCAGATTAAAACCACAATGAAATACTACTTCTCACTAACTGGGATGGCTACACATGGAGATAGACAATAACAACTGTTGGTGAAAATATGCAGAAATGAAAACTTTCATACTTTGCTGGTGTTATTTTAAAATGCCGCAGCCACTTTGAAAAAAGTTTGGAAATTTCTTCAAAAATTAAACTTAGATTTACTATATCACCCAACAACCCCACTCCTAAGCATCTACTTCCCAAACAAAAACATGTTCTCCCAAAGATTATATGTGAATGGTCACAGCAGAATTATTTACAATGCATAAAAGTCTAAACAGCTAAAATGTCCAACAACTGGTTAGTCATTTAACAGACATGGTGTACCCATACAATGGAATATTTTTTAGCTGTAAAAAGTAATGAAGGCAAGGGATCAGGAGGCTCAAGAGAGTGGAGCAGGAAAGCAAGACAGAAACCTCCTCCCACACACACACCAAGGAAGCAACTACAGCAAATACAGCTAACCCTGAAAATGACCTGAAGACTGAAGAACAGACCACCTACACCTGGGAGAGAAGAGAAGCCCACACAGAGAAGGGTAAAGGGGCAGAGATGTGGTTGAGCAGGACCCAAGCCCTTCCCACATCCCAGCCTACAGGTGGGAGGAAGAGGAGCACAGCGGGGAGGGCATAGGTGTCCAGGAAATTTGTGCACCTGGCCCTGGAGATCTGCTCTGGGAACATGAGTTTACATTGTACTGAGTTCTGGTGATTAGTAGGACTGGACACCAGAGACAGTTGGGACCCTCTGGGAGACTGAGACACCAGCCACCTGTAGAGGACAGGCATGCTCTGCTACTCCTCCTGAGTTTCAACACAGAGGCAGCAGTTTGGGAGACTTACCAGCAGCGGGAGTGGAGCCAGGGTGGCAAGGGTTGGACAGACCTCTCTCTGCAGGAGAAAGGGCAGGTGGATGATACATACTCACCCTTCCCTCAGCCCAACAGGTCGGGCATTCTCGGGAGCCCCAGGTGCTCCATCCCCCTCAATGGTGGCTCAGCCTCAAGGTGCTTCCCAGCATACCCACCCCCACCCACTCAGCCCAGTGGCATCAGACTTTTCTGCCTGGGAGGCAGAGAGGCTTTCCCATCTTTCTCAGCCTTGTCTCAGCACAATTAGATGCCTGCAGGAGGCAGCTCAGAGTGCTCCTTCTTCCTGGCAGGCAGCCCAGCCCATTGCTGCCATCACTGCAGGGCAAGCAGAAGGCAGCCTCCACCACAAAGATCCCAGAAGTACCACTGCTCTGGTCACAAAGGGCGGGCTGAGGCAGACTGCCTTCCACAGCAGATAGACCACTGCCATCAGACAGATGGAAAGGCAGTCCTGCCCACAGCCCACCAACAGCTGCTGGGGCTCCACCACAAGAGAGAAACAGGCAAGGGAAGGTAAACAGTCCTGAGCTCCTGGGCACCACAGGACACCTTCATGAAGCCATTATTCTCTAGACCAGGAAGTGCAGCAGATCTGCCTAATACAAAGGGAGAATCACAGAGTCTGACAAAATGAAGAGGCAGAGGAATGTGTTCCAAACAAAACTACAGGGAAAGACACCAAAAAGGGGGCTAAGTGAAATGGAGATCATCAATCATCTTGATAAAAAGTTCAAAGAAATAGTCATAAATATGCTCACTAACCTGTGGGAAAGTATTGAAGATCTCAGGGAGGACTTCAACAAAGAGATAGATTTGAAAAAGAGCTACCCAGAGCTGAAGAATACAGCAACTGAATGAAATACACAAGGGAGGGAATGAATTATTATCTACTTCATCCCTGCAAGTAGAGGAGACAATCAGGGAGATGGAAATTAGAGAACAGGAACACAATGAAGCTGAGGAACAGAGAAAAAGAATCTTCAAGAATGAAAGAATGGTAAGTGAGCTGTGTGGCAACTTCAAACAAAACAGCATTCACATAATAGGGGTACCGGAAGAGAGGAGAGAGAGACAAAGGGATCAAAAGTTATCTTTGAAGAAATAATTGTTGAGAACTTCCCCAGTTTGGGGAAGGAAACAGACACCCAGGTCATGAAAGCACAGAGAGCCCCCAACAAAAGGAATACCAGGAGGACAACACTAAAGCATAATAAAAATGACAAGGATCAAGAATAAGTAGAGAGTATTGAAAGCAGACAGAGAGAGAAAAAAGATTACTTCTAAGGGAAACCCCATCAGGCTATCAGGAGAAACTTTACCTGCAAGAAGGGAGAGGCATGAAATATACAAAGTATTGAAACAGAAGGACCTTCAACCAAGAACCCTCTGCCAAGCAAGATTATCATTCAAATTTGAAGGAGAGATTAAACATTTACAAAATAAACAAAGGCTGAAGGAATTCAGAACCACAAAACCAGCATTACAGGATATCATAAAGGAACTTCTGTAGATGGAAATGTTCCTAAGCCTAAATAGTTTTAGCAGTGAAAATAAATCCACAATAATGATAGTAGACCAATGCTACTTGAAGCCATTAACTTTTGAGTGTTTTGCCATGCTACATTAGGTTTCCAGAATATATATGCAAGAATGAAAAGTAATATATACAAGACATTCAACAGCTTATTTCAAAGTAAATATAGCAAGTCTTTTATTTAGCAACTTTCTGATCTAGAGCCAAGGCCTTTTCATGGAGAATATTACCCATTTCATTTGTCAGTTTTTTTAAAGGAGAATGAGTGCTTTAAGACACTTAGAAGTTTTTTTTACCACTTTCCTCTATCCTTTACAGTCATTCTATTACAACTTAACTGAACATTTTATCAGGCAGTTTATTTATTTTATCAAGTCTTTCCAAAGTATTCAACTTAGATTTCATAAAAAGAAACCTTTCTTTTTGTGAATATATTGCTTCAATGTACATGTTTTTTAGTAGATTGCAGGATAAAAATACCAAGTATAATTTAAATGAACGGCTATATCATGAGCATAAGTTCAGCTGACGAAAGCAGAAGAACAAAGGTATCCTAGGGAAAAGTCTACTAGCTAGTCATGTTCTTTAAAGTTATAGATACCAGTGAACAAATTTATAAAAAGAATGGAACCCTGTTATTTAGCAATAAATAACAAAAGGTTCTATAAAAAAAAAAGGTAGTAGACCAATCACTTATCAAGCAAGTACTACTATAAAGCTACAGTACTCAAAATAGATGGTCCTGGTGAAAGAACAGACCCATAGATCAGTGGGTCAGAATAGGGAGCCCAGATATAAACCCACACATATATGGTCAATCAATACATGATAAAGGAGCCATGGATATGCAAGGTTGAAAAGACTGCCTCTTCAATTACTGGTGTTAGGAAAACTGGACAGTGATATGCAAGAGAATAAAACTGGATCACTGTCTAACTCCATACACAAAAGTAAACTAGAAATGAGTTAAAAGACCTAAATGTAAGACATGAAGAAAACATAGGCAAAACTCTCTTAAACATAAGCATGAGCAATTTTTTCCCGGACACATCTCCGTGTGCATGGGAAACAAAATAAAAAATGAACAATTGGGACTACATCAAGCTAAAAAGCTTCTGTATGGGTAGCAAAGGACACCATAAGCAGAATAAAAAGCCAGCCTACAGTATAGAATATGTAAGGGGTTAACACCCAAAATATACAAAGAACTCACAAGCCTCAACAACAACAACAAAATAACCCGATTAAAAAATGGGTAGAGGACCTGAACAGGCATTTCTCCAAGGAAGAAATACAGATGGCCAACAGACACATGAAAAGATGCTCCACACCACTAATCATCAGGGAAATGCAAATCAAAACCACAGTGAGATATCACCTCACACCAGTTAGAATGGCCACTATGGAAAAGACAAGAAATAACAAATATTAATAAGGATGTGGAAAAAAGGGAAAACTCTACACTGTTGGTGGGAACATCAGTTGGTGCAGCCACTGTGGAAAGCAGTATGGAGAGTTCTCAAAGAACTAAACATAGAAATATGATACCCCAATAATTCCACTTCTAGTAATTTGCTGGAAGAAAATGCAAGCTATAATTCAAAAAGATACATGCACCCCTATTATTTATAATAGATAAGTTATGCAAGTAGCCAAGGTGCCCATCAATAGATGAATGGATAAAAAAGATGGTGGTACATATACATAATGGAATATTATACAGCCATGAAAAAAGAAACCCTGTCATTTGTGACAACATGGATGGGCCTAGAAGGTATTATGCTAAGTGATATAAGCCTGGTGGAGAAAGACAAATACTATATGATTTAATTTATTTGAGACATATAAAAACAAAACAAAATGAACAAGATAGTAGACTCATAGACACTGGGAAGTGACTTGTGGTTACCATGGGGGAGGGGTTGGGGTGGGGGAAAGGGTCAGGGCATAAAGGGGCACAAAGATTCTCAATCATAATGTAAGCTGGTCATAGGGATGGTAGTACAGCATGGGAAATATAGCCAGTGATTCTGTAACATCTTCCTATGTTGAGAGATAATAACTGCACTAGTGGGGGTGAGGATTTAATAATATGGGCAACTGGTGAACCAGTGTTGTATACTTGAAACCAAAATAAGATCACATATCAGTGATACCTCAATTAAAAAATATGATAAAGATTGCTTTGGCTATTCCATGTCTCTATATTCTGATTCTGTAAACCTTGTCTAGAATTCTTATTTTCCAGGAAGGGGAGGAGGAGACAAGAAAGGGTACCTGGACAGTAAGATTGTACAGAAGAGAAGCCGGTTGGGGCAGTGACTCCGCTCTGGCATCCGGCCCCTCTAGCTGCTTCCCTTCTGGGGTCCTCCCGCCCCCTGGACCTTCAGGTGGCAGTGCTACCCCGCAGAATGTGGGGGGCAGGTGTTATGAGGGGATCTCCGCTGGGTTATGCGCACCTGTGGACGCAGGGTGCCGACCCTGAAGCTCCGGCCTCCAGTGGGCGCTGCTGAGCCCAGAGCGGTTCTCAGGCTCCGGGCCCGCGTCCCGCGCCGGCCGGCCGAGCTGCGGGTGCGCGGCTGGGAGCGCGTCTCCCTCGCGCCCCTCTGAGCGCGGCCAGCGGGCCCCGAAGCGCCGTGGGTGCGCGCGCCCTTACCCCGCTCACGCGTTCCAGCGGCGCGTCACAAGCGGCACGTGCCGCCCGCGTACGCGCCTTGCTCCGGGCGCCGTCGGCACTAACGGAAACCTCTCCGAGGCACTGACTCCTTGTCAAGAACCCGAGCGAGCACGACCGCTCCTCATGGGGAGTTACCTGAGCAGAGACCGCTCACAGCCGCCGTCTCCGGCTGTGCTGGACGCGGCCCCCCCGGAGAGGCCCGAGCGCGTCCGGCCCCCGCACCCCACCTGCCAGGGTCACTCGGCGGCCCCCGACCTAGTCCTGGCTCGCAGGCTGTCCTACGAGGACCTTGTGGATTCCCCCCAGCGGCGCTGGTACCGCCAGTGGCTTGTCACAGACTATCGGGGGCAATATCCCAGCCAGCAGGCCGGCTGTTTCCCCTCGGGGGTCTTCTCCCCGGGGCCCCAGAGGTGCCATCAGAAGCCAGTGCTGCCCGCCTGCAGCTCCAGGATGTTCTGCACCTCAGTGAGCCCGAAGATGGCATCTGCCAGGGGCAAACTGACGTGCCCTTCAGGATCTGGTCACCTCCCAGCCCCGTGTGTAAAGGGGACCCTGATGAGGGCCCTCGAAGAGGGAGGTGAGCCGCGGGCCAAGGAAGACCAGGACCGGGCCGCCATCGACAGCAGGGAAGAGCTGGCCAAGCGGAAGGAAGGGCGCCCGACCCCGGGGCGGCAGGACGCCCAGAGGAGTGGCTCCGCGTTCAGGCGCCTCATGGTCAACGGAGCCCTCTCTTCCTTCGTACCCAGGCCCGGGCCTCTGAAGATGGACTTAGGTTCCAAGAACTCAGAAGAGGGCCTGACTAAGAAATCCCAGACCCGCTTTTTGAGCTGGTGCAGCCAACGGAATGCCATTGCCAGTCCCTACAGCTCTGCCGGAGGTTTCCCACTCCCGCAGAGGGGCGCGCCCCGAGGCCAGGCCTCATCCTCTCCTAACGTGTCCTCCAAGAGCGCCCCCGAGGAGGGCCTACAGCCAAGCGCTCCGGCTTCCCTGGAACCGCAGACGACCATCAAGCACGACAAAGCTACAAAAGCCACTTCAGGGCAGAAACAAAGCTTGAGGAATTGCTCACCCCCATCGTACACTTCTAGGCCCCAGAAGCGCAAGATTTCTCTGCTGCGCTGCAGGAGAAATGACCCACTGGATCTGCCCCTACACCCTTGGACAGGTTATCGAGTCACTGCTGAGGACCTTGACTTAGAAAAGAGAGCTGTGATCCAGGGGATCAACAAGGTCTTCGAAGGGTAAGGCGGGCCATGTCACTCTGCGTCTCTCTGCCCGCCTGGGTGCCCATCCCTACCCCGCGGCAGGACTTTCCTGCGCCAGCCCCCAGCACTAACTCACAGCGCAGGAGCTTCCGGGAGGGGCAGCACTCTCCGGGGCCCGGTTGCCTTCCTGTAGTCCGCCGGAGGGGCGCCTCTGTGGGCTGTTTGTCTTGGATCTATTGGCCTGGCTGTAAAAAAAATCGGCTCCCTTTTCCTGGTCCTCCAGGGTCTGCTCACCAGGCCTTTGCAGGTCCTTGGATGAGCATTGTAGGAGTTCATGAGTCCAGCTTTGCCCTGAGAGGGCCCAGGGTGCCCCAAGTGGGTCAGCTTTCTCCCCTTTCTGCCAGGTGGGCCCCTCCACGCTGGCTGATGGGAGCTTGTTAGGCTGGCCCACCCCAGTGCTCAGGATCCTTGCAACAGAAGAGGGAAGCTTTGGACTAGTTTTCCTCCAGGCAGGAGCGGGCAGGGCGTCCACTACTGCTATAGTTGCCTCTTCGCACCTTCCCCGTTTGCTTAATTAGGCCCTGGCCTGTTTGGCTGAGAATCTGTATATTCTTTGTATAAACATTTGGTAAATGAACAGTCATATATGTCACATATATATAGTCATACATTTATATATGTCATAGTATCACTTAAAGTCATGTATATAATATGTATAATATAATTTGTAAATTATATGTGTATGTTCATAGATAATGTAATACATGTACTATATAACAATACATAGCACACATATATAATATATATGTATAAATGTAATTAGTATATAATTATATATTGAAATATATACCTGTATATATTACATGTATACATACACAGACATGTAATATGTATACTAATGCACATCACATAGGTATATATACATATGAATTATGTATAGAATATCTAATAGTATGTGTTGCATTACATGTAACATATATTTTGAATATATGGATGACTTTTTGTTAATTTCCTGGATGTTAACTGTGTCTTTGCTCTTTGCATCCATAGTGGAGGAAGCAGTGAACTGTATGAGTGGCCAGACTTAACTGTGTCAGTTTTTCTGTGGCTCAGCTGTTGGGAAAATGGGTTGAGTTTTATGACTCTGGATGCTGATGCCTGATTTCTGGTTTGAGTCTGTGGGATGGCCACTCTTCTGCTTCTCCCCTGCCCACCTGACCTCACTGTGGGCTAGATCATGCTTGGTGTATGTTAGGAAATGACTCATGACAACGTTAGCCTTTAAAAAAGTTTTTTAATTTGATGTAATTTTAGACTTATAGGAAAGCTGCAAAGATAGTAGAGGGAATTTCTATGCAGTCTTCATAGAGCTTCTTCCATGTTCATATTTCACAAAACATTGGTTGAAACCAGAAAACATTCATACAATGCTGTTTCCTAAACCTCTGACTTTAAATGGATTTCCCCTGTTTTTCAGTAAAGTTGTCTATCTGTTCCAGTAGCAATCTAGAACTACACATTGCATTTCATGTCATTTCTCCTCCATTACCTCCAGACTGTGACTATTTCTGTCTTACATAAGGTATGTGTGACCTTGATGTGTCTGAAGAGTAATGGATATTTTGTAGAATTTCCCTTATTTGGACTTGTCTGCTGTTTCCTTGAGTACACTGAGATCATGGATTTTTGAGAAGAACCCCACAGAGGCAAGTCACCCTTCTCAGCACATTGTCTCAAGGGCACATAATCAGACATAGGAGATGTTAACTGTTACCACGGGGTCAAGGTGGTGTCTGCCAGGGTTCTCCACTGTGTAGTTATGATTTTCCCTTATGAAAAATATTTGGGGGGTTGTGATGCTACACAGAAATCCTATTCATCCTTAAATGACCACTGCTGATTTTAGCATCATCAGTGAATTTTGCCTCCGGCAATTATTATAGTGGTGTTCTAATGGTGATTTTCTACTTTTCTGTTGCTCCTGCATTTAATCAAGTCTTCTCTAAGAGTTTGACTGATTGACTGAATGAATCATTTGTATCTGTTTGAACTCATCAATATTTATTTTATTCCTTGTTTCCTCATCAAAAATTTATTTGGCAGAGCTAGCTGAAGGGGACAAAGAGGCACAAAATCTCAACCATAATATAATTAGTCACAGGGATGAAAGTACAGCATAGAGAATATAGTCAGCAGTTCTGTAACATCTTTCTTTGTTGACAGGTGATAACTACAGTAGTTGGGGTGAGGATTTAATAATATATAACTGTTGAATCACTATGTTATATACTGGAAACCAATATACTATTGTATATAAACTATACTTTAATAAAGTTAATATATAATATTAGTAAACTAATGCATATCAATATTAAAAATCAATTTGGCATATTTGTGTAGGTCTGTCTCTGGTTGTCATATTTCTGTAGGTTCTGTATTCTTGTCTATTAGTCTATGTGTCTTTCCTTCCTCGAGTACCACATTGTTTTATGATTGTAGCTATCTGGTATGATTTAACATTGAGTGATTCCTACCACTACATTGTTCTTTTAAAAATGATTTTGAGGGGGCGGAGCCAGGATGGCGGCATGAGTAGAGCAGTGGAACTCTTCTACCAAAATCACATAGAATTATGAAAATATAACAAACACAACTCTTCCTAAAATAGAGACCATAGGACACAGGACAACATCCAGACCACATCCACACCTGCGAGAACCCAGCATGCCACAAAGGGGGAGAGGAAGGCCACAAACAAACAAGAAGGAAAGCTCTCCCAGCTGTCACTCGTACCAGCTCTGCAAACTCTCTCTATCACCATGAAAAGGCAAAACTACAGGCAGACAAAGATCACAGAGACAACACCTGAGAAGGAGACAGACCTAACCAGTCCTCCTGAAAAAGAATTCAAAATAAAAATCATGGACATGCTGACAGAGATGCAGAGAAAAATGCAAGAGCAATGGGATGAAGTCCGGAGGGAGATCACAGATGTCAGGAAGGAGATCACAGAAGTGAAACAATCCCTGGAAGGATTTGTAAGCAGAATGGATAAGATGCAAGAGGCCATTGAAGGAATAGAAACCAGAGAACAGGAACGTATAGAAGCTGACATAGAGAGAGATAAAAGAATCTCCAGGAATGAAACAACACTAAGAGAACTATGTGACCAATCCAAAAGGAATAATAATCGTATTATAGGGGTACCAGAAGAAGAAGAAAGAGGAAAAGGGATAGAAAGTCTCTTTGAAGAAATAATTGCTGAAAACTTCCCCAAACTGGGGGAGGAAATAATCGAACAGACCACGGAAATACACAGAACCCCCAACAGAAAGGATCCAAGAAGGACAACACCAAGACACATAATAATTAAAATGGCAAGGATCAAGGACAAGGAAAGAGTTTTAAAGGCAGCTAGAGAGAAAAACGTCACCTATAAAGGAAAACCCATCAGGCTAACATCAGACTTCTCGACAGAAACCCTACAGGCCAGAAGAGAATGGCATGATATATTTAATGCAATGAAACAGAAGGGCCTTGAACCAAGGATACTGTATCCAGCACAACTATCATTTAAATATGAAGGAGGGATTAAACAATTCCCAGACAAGCAAAAGCTGAGGGAATTTGCTTCCCACAAACCACCTCTACAGGGCATCTTACAGGGACTGCTCTAGATGGGAGCACTCCTAAAAAGAGCACAGAACAAAACATACAACATACGAAGAATGGAGGAGGAGGAATAAGAAGGGAGAGAAGAAAAGAATCTCCAGACAGTGTATATAACAGCTCAATAAGCAAGCTAAGTTAGGCAGTAAGATACTAAAGAAGCTAACCTTGAACCTTTGGTAACCACGAATCTAAAGCCTGTAATGGCAAAAAGTACATATCTCTCAATAGTCACCCTAAATGTAAATGGACTGAATGCACCAATCAAAAGACACAGAGTAATAGAATGGATAAAAAAGCAAGACCCATCTATATGCTGCTTACAAGAAACTCACCTCAAACCCAAAGACAAGCACAGACAAAAAGTCAAAGGATGGAAAAACATATTTCAGGCAAACAACAGTGAGAAGAAAGCAGGGGTTGCAGTACTAATATCAGACAAAATAGACTTCAAAACAAAGAAACAAGAGACAAAGAAGGACACTACATAATGATAAAGGGCTCAGTCCAAAAAGAGGATATAACCATTCTAAATATATATGCACCCAACACAGAAGCACCAGCATTTGTGAAACAAATACTAACAGAACTAAAGAGGGAAATAGACTGCAATGCATTCATCTTAGGAGACTTCAACACACCACTCACTCCAAAGGATAGATCCACCGGGCAGAAAATAAGTAAGGACACACAGGCATTGAACAATACACTAGAACAGATGGAGCTAACAGACATCTATAGAACTCTACATCCAAAAGCAACAGGATATACATTCTTCTCAAGTGCACATGGAACATTCTCCAGAATAGACCACGTACTAGCTCACAAAAAGAGCCTCAGTAAATTCCAAAATATTGAAAATCTACCAACCAATTTTTCAGACCACAAAGGTATAAAACTAGAAATAAATTCTACAAAGAAAACAAAAAAGCTCACAAACACATGGATGCTTAACAACATGCTCCTAAATAATCAATGGATCAATGAACAAAGCAAAATAAAGATCAAGGAATATATAGAAACAAATGACAACAACAACACAAAGCCCCAACTTCTGTGGGATGCAGCGAAAGCAGTCTTAAGAGGAAAGTATATAGCAATCCAGGCACACCTGAAGAAGGAAGAACAATCCCAAATGAATAGTCTAATGTCACAATTATCGAAACTGGAAAAAGAAGAACAAATGAGGCCTAAAGTCAGCAGAAGGAGGGACATAACAAAGATCAGAGAAGAAATAAACAAAATTGAGAAGAATAAAACAATAGCAAAAATCAATGAAACCAAGAGTTGGTTCTTTGAGAAAATAAACAAAATAGATGAGCGTCTAGCCAATCTTATTAAGAGAAAAAGAGAATCAACACAAATCAACATAATCAGAAATGAGAATGGAAAAATCACGACAGACTCCACAGAAATACAAAGAATTATTAAAGACTACTATGAAAACCTATATGCCAACAAGCTGGAAAACCTGGATACAAAATCAACACACAGAAATCTGTAGCTTTCCTATACACTAACAACGAATCAATAGAAAGAGAAATCAGGAAAACAATTCCATTCACCATTGCATCAAAAAGAATAAAATACCTAGGAATAAACCTAACCAAGGAAGTGAAAGACTTATACTCTGAAAACTACAAGTCACTCTTAAGAGAAATTAAAGGGGACACTAATAAATGGAAACTCATCCCATGCTCATGGCTAGGAAGAATTAATATCGTCAAAATGGCCATCCTGCCGAAAGCAATATACAAATTTGATGCAATCCCTCTCAAATTACCAGCAACATTCTTCAATGAATTGGAACAAATAATTCAAAAATTCATATGGAAACACCAAAGACCCCGAATAGCCAAAGCAATCCTGAAAAAGAAGAATAAAGTAGGGGGGATCTCACTCCCCAACTTCAAGCTCTACTACAAAGCCATAGTAATCAAGACAATTTGGTACTGGCACAAGAACAGAGCCACAGACCAGTGGAACAGATTAGAGACCCCAGAAATTAACCCAAACATATATGGTCAATTAATATTTGATAAAGGAGCCATGGACATACAATGGCAAAATGACAGTCTCTTCAACAGATGGTGCTGGCAAAACTGGACAGCTACATGTAGGAGAATGAAACTGGACCATTGTCTAACCCCATATACAAAGGTAAACTCAAAATGGATCAAAGACCTGAATGTAAGTCACGAAACCATTAAACTCTTGGAAAAAAACATAGGCAAAAACCTCTTAGACATAAACATGAGTGATCTCTTCTTGAACATATCTCCCCGGGCAAGGAAAACAACAGCAAAAATGAGCAAGTGGGACTACATTAAGCTGAAAAGCTTCTGTACAGCGAAAGACACCATCAATAGAACAAAAAGGAACCCTACAGTATGGGAGAATATATTTGAAAATGACAGATCTGATAAAGGCTTGACGTCCAGAATATATAAAGAGCTCACACGCCTCAACAAACAAAAAACAAATAACCCAATTAAAAAATGGGCAGAGGAACTGAACAGACAGTTCTCCAAAAAAGAAATACAGATGGCCAAGAGACACATGAAAAGATGCTCCACATCGCTAATTATCAGAGAAATGCAAATTAAAACTACAATGAGGTATCACCTCACACCAGTAAGGATAGCTGCCATCCAAAAGACAAACAACAACAAATGTTGGCGAGGCTGTGGAGAAAGGGGAACCCTCCTACACTGCTGGTGGGAATGTAAATTAGTTCAACCATTGTGGAAAGCAGTATGGAGGTGCATCAAAATGCTCAAAACAGACCTACCATTTGACCCAGGAATTCCACTCCTAGGAATTTACCCTAAGAACGCAGCAATCAAGTTTGAGAAAGACAGATGCACTCCTATGTTTATCGCAGCACTATTTACAATAGCCAAGAATTGGAAGCAACCTAAATGTCCATCTGTAGATGAATGGATAAAGAAGATGTGGTACATATACACAATGGAATACTACTCAGCCATAAGAAGTGGAAAAATCCAACCATTTGCAGCAACATGGATGGAGCTGGAGAGTATTATGCTCAGTGAAATAAGCCAAGCGGAGAAAGAGAAATACCAAATGATTTCACTCATCTGAGGAGTATAGGAACAAAGGAAAAACTGAAGGAACAAAACAGCAGCAGAATTACAGAACCCAAAAATGGACTAACAGAAGATCAAGGCCTAGCTTGGATACCCAGAAAATGAACTAAGATACGATATGAGGAGGAGCTTCCGGCATCAGCACTCTCTGGAGGACTCGTGCCGGGGGATGATCATCAAAAAAGCCTCCACAGGGATCCGGACGATGCTGCGGTTGTGGCTGCATCCAGCCCACCGTCTCCTGGACTTGCCATAAGAAGGAGGAGGGAGATGTCTAGGCTGGCATGTGCATACAGTGAGACAACGAATTTGACTGGATCTGTACTGTTGGAACTCAACCAGGAGTTGGGAGGGGTGCAAGTTGTAGCACCCCAAAATCTCATGACTATAGACTATCTATGGTTAAAAGAACATATGGGATGTGAACAGATCCCAGAAATGGGCTGCTTTAATTTGTCTGATGGTTCAAGTACAGTTGGAAAATATCCATCATATCATAGATAAATTTTCACAAATGCCTAGGGTGCCTAAATGGTTTTCTTGGCTTCACTGGAGATGGCTGGTAATTATAGATTTACTTTGTTTATGTCACCATATTCCTATTATGTTAATATGTGTGTGCAAATTAGTTAGTAGTTTAAAACCTATACATACTTAAGGTACAATACAAGAAGATATGTCAAAGAAATAAAAAAAAAAAAAAAACCTATATGCCAACAAGCTGGAAAACCTAGAAGAAATGGACAACTTCCTAGAAAAATACAACCTCCCAAGAGTGACCAAAGAAGAAACACAAAAGTTAAACAAACCAATTACGAGCAAAGAAATTGAAACGGTAATCAAAAAACTACCCAAGAACAAAACCCCGGGGCCAGACGGATTTACCTCGGAATTTTATCAGACACACAGAGAAGACATAATACCCAATTCTCCTTAACGTGTTCCAAAAAATAGAAGAGGAGGGAATACTCCCAAACTCATTCTATGAAGCCAACATCACCCTAATATCAAAACCAGGCAAAGACTCCACCAAAAAAGAAAATTACAGACCAATATCCCTGATGAATGTAGATGCAAAAATACTCAATAAAATATTAGCAAACAGAATTCAACAGTATATCAAAAGGATCATACACCATGACCAAGTGGGGTTCATCCCAGGGATGCAAGGATGGTACAACATTCGAAAATCCATCAACATCATCCACCACATCAACAAAAAGAAAGACAAAAACCACATGATCATCTCCATAGATGCTGGAAAAGCATTTGACAAAATTCAACATCCATTCATGATAAAAACTCTCAGCAAAATGGGAATAGAGGGCAAGTATCTCAACATAAAAAGGCCATATATGATAAACCCACAGCCAGCATTATACTGAACAGCGAGAAGCTGAAAGCATTTCCTCTGAGACTGGGAAGCAGACAGGGATGCCCACTCTCCCCACTGTTATTTAACATAGTACTGGAGGTCCTAGCCATGGCAATCAGACAAAACAAAGAAATACAAGGAATCCAGATCGGTAAAGAAGAAGTCGAACTGTCACTATTTGCAGATGACATGATACTGTACATAAAAAACCCTAAAGACTCCACCCCAAAACTACTAGAACTGATATTGGAATACAGCAAAGTTGCAGGATACAAAATTAACACAGAAATCTGTAGCTTTCCTATACACTCACAATGAACCAACAGAAAGAGAAATCAGGAAAACAATTCCATTCACAATTGCATCAAAAAGAATAAAATACCTAGGAATGAACCTAACCAAAGAAGTGAAAGACTTATACTCTGAAAACTACAAGTCACTCTTAAGAGAAATTAAAGGGGACACTAACAAATGGAAACTCATCCCCTGCTCATGGCTAGGAAGAATTAATATCGTCAAAATGGCCATCCTGCCTAAAGCAATATACAGATTTGATGCAATACCTATCAAATTACCAGCAACATTCTTCAATGAGTTGGAACAAATAATTCAAAAATTCATATGGAAACAACGAAGACCCTGAATAGCCAAAGCAATCCTGAGAAAGAAGAATAAAGTAAGGAGGATCTCACTCCCCAACTTCAAGCTCTACTACAAGCCATAGTAATCAAGACAATTTGGTACTGGCACAAGAACAGATCCACAGACCAGTGGAACAGATTAGAGACTCCAGACATTAACCCAAACATATATGGTCAATTAATATTTGATAAAGGAGCCATGGACATACAATGGCAAAATGACAGTCTCTTCAACAGATGGTGCTGGCAAAACTGGACAGCTACATGTAGGAGAATGAAACTGGATCTTTGTGTAACCCCATATACAAAGGTAAACTCAAAATGGATCAAAGACCTGAATGTAAGTCATGAAACCATTAAACTCTTGGAAAAAAACATAGGCAAAAACCTCTTAGACATAGACATGAGTGACCTCTTCTAGAACGTATCTCCCCAGGCAAGGAAAACAACAGCAAAAATGAGCAAGTGGGACTACATTAAGCTGAAAAGCTTCTGTACAGCGAAAGACACCATCAATAGAACAAAAATGAACCCTACAGTATGGGAGAATATATTTGAAAATGACAGATCCGATAAAGGCTTGACATCCAGAATATATAAAGAGCTCACACACCTCAACAAACAAAAAACAAATAACTCAATTAAAAATGGGCAGAGGAACTGAACAGACAGTTCTCTAAAAAAGAAATACAGATGGGCAACAGACACATGAAAAGATGCTCCACATCACTAATTATCAGAGAAATGCAAATTAAAACTACAATGAGGTATCACCTCACACCAGTAAGGGTAGCTGCCATCCAAAAGACAAACAACAACAAATGTTGGCGAGGCTGTGGAGAAAGGGGAACCCTCCTACACTGCTGGTGGGAATGTAAATTAGTTCAACCATTGTGGAAAGCAGTATGGAGGTTCATCAAAATGCTCAAAACAGACCTACCATTTGACCCAGGAATTTCACTCCTAGGAATTTACCCTAAGAACGCAGCAATCAAGTTTGAGAAAGACAGATGCACCCCTATGTTTATTGAAGCACTATTTACAATAGCCAAGAATTGGACGCAACCTAAATGTCCATCAGTAGATGAATGGGTAAAGAAGATGTGGTACATATACACAATGGAATACTACTCAGCCATAAGAAGAGGAAAAATCCTGCCACTTGCAGCAACATGGATGGAGCTGGAGGGTATTATGCTCAGTGAAATAAGCCAAGCGGAGAAAGAGATATACCAAATCATTTCACTCTTCTGAGGAGTATAAGAGCAAAGGAAAAACTGAAGGAACAAAACAGCAGCAGAATTACATAACCCAAAAATGGACTAACAGGTACCAAAGGGAAAGGAACTGGGGAGGATGGGTGGGCAGAGGGGGTAAAGGGGGTGAAGAAGGGGTGTATTAAGATTAGCATGCATGGGGGGGAGGGAGAAAGGGGAGGGTGGGCTGTACAACACAGAGAGGACAAGTTGTGATTGTACATTTTGCTATGCTGATGGACAGTGACCGTAATGTGGTTTTTAGGGGGGACCTGATATAGGGGAGAGCATAGTGAACATAGTATTCTTCATGTAAGTGTAGATTAAAGATTAAAAAAAAAAGAAGGAAAGAAAAGGGGGATTACTCCTTGATAGGATAAAAGAATTGGTAAATCAAAGATTAATGCATGCATTAAATATCCTTAATGTTGATCACTTAAAGGGTGTCAGATGATCAGCTGTGGGGGTACTCTTTTCTGATAATATTCCTTTCTCTTAATAAAAAAAAAATGCAGTTCCTGTGTGCTGACCTCCAATGAGTTCTACACAGTGGTATAGAGGGCATGTCAAAGTGTGGGCAAAGGGTCTGTTTGTTTCTATGCAGAAGATCAAGGCCTAGCTTGGATACCCAGAAAATGAACTAAGATACGATATGAGGAGGAGCTTCCGTCATCAGCACTCTCTGGAGGACTCGTGCCGGGGGATGATCATCAAAAAGCCTCCACAGGGATCTGGACGATGCTGCGGTTGTGGCTGTGTCCACCCCACCATTTCCTGGACTTGCCACTGGAATGAGGAGGGAGATGTCTAGGCTGGCATGTGCATACAGTGAGACAACGAATTTGACCGGATCTGTACTGTTGGAACTCAATCAGGAGTTGGGAGGGGTGCAAGTTGTAGCACTCCAAAATCTTATGACTATAGACTATCTACTGTTAAAAGAATATATGGGATGTGAACAGATCCCAGAAATGGGTTGCTTTAATTTGTCTGATTTCTCTCAGACTGTTCAAGTACAGTTGGACAATATCCATCATATCATAGACTAATTTTCACAAATGCCTAGGGTGCCTAAATGGTTTTCTTGGCTTCACTGGAGATGGCTGGCAATTATAGATTTGCTTTGTTTATGTCATCGTATTCCTATTATGTTAATATGTGTGCGCAAGTTAGTAGTTTAAAACCTATACATACTTAAGGTACTCTATAAGAAGATATGTCAAAGAAATAATCCTCCCATGTTTTTTTCCATATGCTACCTCTATAGCTTTTCTTCTTCCTTCCTAATTACAACCCTTAAATAGAATTCGTGCCTCATATCGAATTTACTGAGTATCATAATTACTCCAGGTGGTAAAGATACCTCGAGACAAGTGCTGGGCATAGAAGCCACAGGGCATAAATCTGCAAAGAAGTAAAAGGCTAACCTTTTCAAACAATATGGCTTCTCTCTCACTTACCAACTTTACATTTCCCTGTATGGCCCCGGAAGATGACTGGTTAGCCAGAGACGGCTAAGATTCCTCAAGGGAGGAACAACCTAAGACAGGCACAGTCGCAGGGGGGCCATCAGGTGAGAAATTGGGGAACAACAGTGGTGAAGCTTAGAACCTCACCCCCACTGTATTGAGAGAAAGCTTCTGCATCCATGGATGTTTTACTGCCCTTGTCTAGCTCGGATTAGCACATAATCTACAGGCACACACCTGATCATCTACACTTGCTCTCTTACAACACTAACCTATGTTTTCTACCTTTATCTTGCATCTACCTACCACTTCAGCAGTTTATTGAAAATAATAATAATAATAATAATAAAGGGAGAAATGTCGGATCCACATATAAATCAAGTATAAAAATCAAACGAATATTCATACTTGACCTGATTGTTTATAGTTCATAATGTGTGATCAAAACCGAAAGTTTCTGTGATGAATGCCCTTGTCCTGTTCATCAGGTAAGAACTTATTCACTATGTAAGAATTCGTTCACCATATAAGAACTTGTTCGTTATGCTTCAGAAGATTGACTAACGAGAATTAGGCTTGAGATGGATTAATGATTGTGCATTGAGCATTGACCCCCCTATACAGAATTTTATTGTTGTTAACAACCATTTGATCAATAAATATGAGAGATGCCCTCTCAAAAAAAAAAAACGATTTTGAGTATTCTAGGGGTTTTCCCACAAAAAACTTAGAATTGGTTTGTCTAGGTCTATGAAAACTCTTGCTTAGATTTTGGTAAGAATTGTGTTAAGCACATAGATGAATTTAGGGAGAACTGGTATCCTTTTTTATTGAGATTTTCAGTCCTTGAACATGGTATGTCTCTCAAAGAATCTAGGTCTTCTTTGATTTATTTCACTTGAATTTGTAATTTTATCAGACAGATTCTGTACACATTTTATTAGATTTTTGTCTAAATATTTCCCTTTCTCTGTGCAATTTTAAGTGGTATTGTGGCTTTGGCTTTGGTTTCTACCTGCTCACTGTCAGTACATAGAAAAGCATTTTTGTGTTTTTATCTTGTATCCTGAGAGCAGATCAAACTCACTATCCATTTTAGGAAGTTTTACTGATCTAAAAGATTTTCTGGGATTTTTCTACATAGACAATCATGTGACCTGGGAATGGAGAGAGTTTCACCTTTATTCCTTTCCAACCAATACCTCTTTTATTTGCCTTATTACAGTGACTAGAGCTTCTCATGTTGAATAAGAATGGGGGTGAATATTCTTGCCTTCTTCCTATTAGAGGAAAAACATCTTTTTACTATTAATTATGTTGTTGGCTGTATTTTTTTTCGTAAGATTTTCTTTATACGATTGAGGATGATCATCTCTGTTCTTAGTGTAATAGATTAAAAAAAGTCAGAATGGTTGTTGAATCTTGTTAAATTCTTTTTCTGTGCCAAATGGCCTGATATGTGATTTTTCTTCTTTTGTCAGTTTGGTGGGTTACATTGATTGATTTTAGAATATTAAACCAGACTTGTATTGTCTGTTTCAATTTCATTGCTGCTTTTGCCTTTATTAATTCTTTCCTTCTGCTCGCTTGGTATTTATTTTGCTCTGTTTCTAGTTTGTCGAAGTAGGAACCTAGATTGAGTTCTACTGAGTTCTTCAATGTTTTCTAATGTAAGCATTTATTGCTATAAATACGTCTCAGCACTCTGAGATGCATCTCACAAATTTCGATATATTACACTCTCATTTTCATTTAAATCTATGAATACTTTCTTCCTGTGGGACTTCCTCTTTAACTCATGAATTTTTAGAAGTATTGAGTCTAATTTCCAAGTATTTGGAGATTTTTTGTTGCCTTTCCATAATTGATTTCTAATTTTACTCTAGTCTGGTCAGAGAATGTACTCTTTATGATTTCAATTCTCTCAAGCTTGTTAAAGTTTGTTTTATGACCCAGGACAAGAGCTATCTTGGTATATATTGCATGATTTCTGAAGCAGAATGTGTATTCTGAGGTTGTTGGAGTGTTCTATAAATGTGAAATTCTTTTTGTTGATAGTATTGTTCAATTCTTCTTTGTTGATTTTCTGACTGTTATCAATTGAGGAATGGGGATTGAGGTCCCCATCTGCACTTGTAGATTGCCTATTTCTTTTAGCTCTTTCAAAGTTTGCTTCATGTATTTTGAAGCTTTATTGTTTGGTACGTATAAATTTAAGGATTGCTGGATCTTTTTGGTGGATTGATCCTTTTATTGCTACGTAATGTCCGTCTTTGTTCCTAGCAACTTTCATTGCTCTGAAGTGTACTTTATTTGATATTAATTTGTCAATTTTAAAAAAGAATGTTCATAGATAATAATATAGCTAGGTCTGCCAATCTGTCTTTTAATTTGTGTATTCAGATTGCATTTAAAGTAATTATTGATACACTAGGGAATACTTCTGTTATTTGTTTGCTGTTCCTTCTATTTCTTATTCTTCTGTTTCTTTTTCCTTCCATCCTGTGGGCTACTTGAACATTCTTTTAGGGTACTGTTTTGATCTATTTTTAATGTTCTTCAGCATATCACTTTTTGTGTAGTTTTCTTAGTAGTTGCTCCATGTATAACCATACATATATGTAACATCACAGTGTACTGGTGTTGAGATCTTATCACTTCAAGTGAAATGTACAAACTTTACTTCCCTTTGCCTTCTCCACTTTTTAAGTATAATTGTCTTAAGTGTTTCTACTATATACATTGAACACGACATCAGATGGTGTAATAACTTTTGTTTAACTATAAAATATAATTAAACAGATTCATGAGGGAAGGATTGTCTATTTACTTCTGTTTTTACCCATTCTGTTGTTATTTCTTTTCAAAAGTTCTTAATCTCCCTCTGTTACTATTCCTTTCTGCTTGGAGAGCTTTCTTTAGTGAGTATTAAAGGGTAGGGCTGCTGGCAAAAAAATTCTCTCAGTTTTCCTTTGTATGAGAATATCATTATTTCCCTTCTATTCTTTAAGGATAGTATGTGAGATTGAGGACTGGCAGCTCGTACCACTTGAAAGACGCTATACCACTTCTTTTGGTCTTCATTGTTTTAAATGAGAAATCTGCTATCATTCCAATTGTCTTTCTTTCTGTGCAATATCTTGCTTCTCTCTGGCTGTATACAATTGTTTTCTTGTTAGTTCTGAGAAGTTTAATGATTGATTTTCATAAGTTTAATTATGCTGTGTCTTGGTATGGAATTTTTTTGTTATTGCTTTGGGATTTGCTGAAATTCCCAAATCTGCAGGTTTATAGCTTTTGCCAACCTTGGGACATTTTCAGCCATAAGTTCTTCCTGTGCTTATTTAGTTCCACACTTTGTTCTTTCTTTCTGGGCCTGTAATGATATGAATACTGCACCTTCTGTTACAGACCCTCAAGTCTCTGAGGATTTGTCTTTTTAAAAAATCTATGTTCACTCTATTCTAATTGAAGTTCATTGATTCTATTCTCTGTCATCTTCACTTTCTACTGATTCCAGATAGCAACTTAAAAATTGTAGTTAATTGTATTTTTCAGTTATATCATTTTCACTTGGTTCTTCCCCCCTGAAAGGAAAGGAGCGACACACAGCAGCAATTCACCAGAGAATTCTGCTTTATCAGGGAAAGGTGCTGGGTTATATAGGAAGGGGCATGAGCTGATTGAGGTGTCACTTCTATGGGGCTGGTGGCTATTGGCTAGGTGCTGGGAGTCGGAGGGGGGAGAGAGGTGATTGGTCTTCAGGTAGTGCCGTCGGGAACCGAGGACCTGGAAGAGAAGCCGGAAGTTCACCATCTTACTGGTGGGGGCCCTTCATTCCCCCCTTTCTCCTCTATGGGGTTGTGGACGTTGTTTTTCTCTCTGACTGCTTCCTGCTGAACAGGGGCGGAAAACGGAGTGAGCGCTTGAGGATTGGGGGGAAAGGGTTGATAGGACTCTTCACAGTAAGGATGGATAGATATGGACTTCTTCAGGTTGGAAATCAATGAAGGTTCCCTGTAACCATAGGTCGAGGATTTGTTGATTCTAATGGTGGTGCCAGGAGGATATGGGTGCCAGAAGCCAGGCGTCTGTGGCCATTGTTTCTAGGAACAATTTCTAGTGGAGAGAGGGGTCCATCTCAGCGTGTGGTGAGGAGGTTACATGAGGGTGAGGGATCTTCGGTGGCTGGAAGCTGATAGTTCCTGAGTAAAAGCTGGTTGAAAATTTGATTAGAGATTTTTCCTACTTGGGATTTGATGAACTTTATTATACAGGGTAAGAAGAGACAGGCAAGAAGAATGATTATTATGGGGCCTGCAATGGGCCAGAGCCAGGTGAGGAAGGGGTTTGTTAGTATTGACGAGAATTGGTTGGAATTGGAAGCAGAGTGGAGACTGGAGGCAAGGTCAGTGAGTTTGGTAATGTCAGTTTCTACAATGCTGGATTCGTTGATGTAATAGCAGCACTCTTCCCAGAGGAAGACGCAGGTGCCGCCCTTCTCAGCTGTAAGCAGATCTAAGGCCCGCCGGTTTTGAAGGGTGACCTTAGCTAGCGAAGTGACCTGTCTTTGGAGAGAGGCCAGGGAATAGGCAGTGGATGTCAGGGCTCTCTCAAGATTGGCGTTGAGATCTCTAATTGCCCATAGAGAGTGACCCTAGGCTCCCCCAGAAAATCCTGCCTCAATGGCTGTGGTGGTCAAAGAGATACCGACCATGATGGGAAGGAAAGCAGCCCTTTTTGTGCATGAGTGCAAGGGAGGTTGGAGCTCAAGGAATTCTGGCATGCTGTAAAGTGTAAGCTGTGGGATTAGGGTGACGAGAATGCAGGGTGTGCTGAAGTTGGGAGGCAGTGAAGTGCGCTGGAGGGGAGTGGAGTCGGGCCTACACAGTGGTGGATGGTGAGATTATCTGCGTATTCTGGTTCCCATAGGGGTATGTCTGCCAGGAGGCAGAGGGGTTTTCCTTCTGCATGGAAGGAGTAGTTGGAAATATTAAGGGGCATGGCGGCCAGCAGTGGGCGCTGTAGTGATGCGCACAAGAAACAATTGGCGGTGTTAAGGGTGTGGTTGAGAAAGATAGTGGTGTCCTCAATGAGCTGTAACCAAGAGTAGGAGAAATTGGAAGAGGGGCGGGGATAAGAAGATGAAGAGGCGCCATCAAGAGTTTGGATAATGACTCTTTCGGAATGTCTGATATCTGATGCAACTTGAGAGATCTGGGAGTGAGAGGGAACATACTTTCGAGAGATATGAAGGGTACTGTGGTGGATCGAGGACCCCCGTAGTAACCTGAGGCTGTGACTCTGGCAGCTCATTGAGAGTCCCAGGGATCTGGGATTGATAAGGAGAATGAGCCGTTGGGATATTTCATGAAACGGTTGGAGGAGTAATACTGTGGGTACCGGGAGTTACCCATGTAGTGAATGGCACAAGACCAGTAGGAACATCTCCCATAGGTGTCTGGCCATCGCCTGCAATAGGCTTGTTTTTGATCATAGAGGAAGCAGAGGTAGGGAGAATAAGGGCAGCTGCTAGTGAACACTTTGGTGGAGGGAGGAAAGTGGAGGTATAAAGGCTCAGAGCAGCTTTTCAGAGGGCAGTCTGATGTGGCAATGAGGGCAGTAACTTTTGTTTGATGCTGTGTGTAAGTCTGTCTGACTTTGAATCATCATACAAAGGAGGCTGGGGTGGCGGGGAAGACAATAGGAATGAGGAAAAAAAGCGAGAGAGCAGTAAAGGAGGAAAAAGTTATGATTCGGGTATGGATGGCAAAGGGGGTGAATGGGATTTTGGAGGAAAGAGGACAGTAAGGTCAGGAGTCTGGAGGGAGGGAGAGTCTGTAAACTTTTGTAGGTCAAGAGATCTTTTAGGTGATGTGGGGACAGAATGGTAAGGGGCGCCCTGAATGTTAGTTTATGAGCTTCCTTCTGCAAGAGCTGTCCAGCGGCTAATGCCCGTAGGTAGGGGGCCCATCGCCGAACTGTGGGGTCTAATTGCTTGGAGAGATAAGCTACTGGGGCAAAGGATGGGCCATAATATTGGCCTAGGACTCCTAGATCTTGACTGAACTTCTCATGAATGTATAATGAGAAGGGCTTCGACAAATCAGGAAGATGGAGAGCTGGGGCTTCCACAAGGGCTTGACGGAGCTTAATGAAGGAGTGTCGGGGTGAGGAGGATAATGGTTTTTTAGGGGGGCTTTTCCTGAGGTCGTATAGGGGGCTTGCCAACAGGGAGAAGTTAGGGATCTATGCTCTAAAATATCTAGCCAGGCCTACAAAGGAAAGGATTTCTGTCTTGGTTTTGGGAACGGGCAGGTCAGAGAGGAGCCATTTTCTGTCTAAGGTAATGGACTTTCTTTGTTGAGATAGAAGGAATCTGAGGTAAGTGACAGGAGGGGAAGAGATTTGAGCTTTGACGGGGGATACCCGGTAACCTCTGGAAGCTAGAAGGTTAAGTAGGGAGGCAGTGTCAAGTTGAGACTGTTCCCACGAGGGACTGCAGAGTAGAAGATTGTCCACATATTGTAATAAGGTGGACTCAGAGTGATTATGATTAAACTGTTTGAGGTCCTGAGCTAGGACCTGTCTAAAAATATGGGGACTATCTTGGAAGCTTTGTGGCAAAACTGTCCAAGTGAGTTGTTCAGAATGTCTTGTGTATGGGTCCATCCAGGTGAAGGTGAAAAAATCTTGGGAGGAGGGGTCCAGAGGGATAGAAAAATGCATCCTTGAGATCTAGGACTGAGAAGTGGGATGCCGAGGCAGGGATCTACGATTAAAGGGTGTATGGATTTGCAACTAAGGGATGGAAAGGGACAATGGCCATGTTGATGAGGTGAAGGTTTTGGACAAGGCGGAAAGATCTGTTGGGTTTTTTTTAACAGCTAATATGGGGGTATTAAATGGGGAGTGAGTGGGTCTGAGGTAATTTTTGTTTAAGAGATCTTGAATGATGGGTTGGAGACTTATGAGGGCTGAAGTGGTTAGGGGGTATTGGGCCTGACAGCTATACTGAGAGGGGTCATGTAATTTGATAGAGGCAGGAGGACATAGAGCCACGGAGGGGCTTGTAATATCTGAAACTTTGGGATTTACAGGGAGTATGAGGTCAGAACTGGAGCTTTCATTGGGTAGAGGGGGTCATCGGCTATGAGGGCCATCAGAAAGGGAGTACTGGGGGCTGTGGGAGTGGATATAGTTATGGAAACGTGGAGGAGAGAAAGGATGTCCCATCCTAGTACAGGGATGGGACACTGGGGCATAACTAGGAAGGAGTGGGAGAAAGGTATGGGATTGTCTTGGATTGTGCATAAAAGGTGGGGGGAATTTAATGGGAAAATCTGTTTACTTCCTACCCCGACTACAGGAGTAATGGCAGGTGTGGTAGGGCCCCGGTATTCTCACAAGACTGAGAAGGTGGCTCTTGTATCTAGGAGGAAGGAGATGGGGCGACCGTCTACTATTAAAGTAATACTGGGCTCCTGTTTGGTGATGGAAATGGTTGGGCGAGAAGCCCCCGGGCCCTGTCAATCTTCTTCTGCCAGCCCCACTATGGCGGGCTTAGGATGGGGGTTGTTTGTCCAGCCTCCCCTTCGGGTTGCTGGGCAATCAGACCCCCAGTGTCCCTTTTTGTGGCATCTGGGGCATGGGGTGGTAGGAGATCTGTGGGAGGTGCACACCCTTGACCAATGTCGTTCTTGTCTGGACTTGAAACAAGCTCCTGGGGGGCGCTTGTTTGTAGAAGGGCGCCCAGGTTGTGGTTTTATCAGCTGAGCCAACATTTGGAAATTGGCCTGATCAGCCTTTAGTTTATGGTGTTCTTTCTCCTCCTCCCGGTTATGGAAGACTTTAAAGGCCACTGTTAGGATCTCAGTCTGTGGGGTAGCGGGGCCCTGTTCTAACTTTTTGAGTTTAGCTTTTATGTCAGGGTAGCTTTGAGCTAGGAAGTATGTCATAAGGACATGTCTTCTGTCAGGCGTTTCTGGCTCAAGGCTGGTATAGTGTAATAGGGCTTGAGTGAGTCTGTCTAAGCTACGTCCTGAAGCAGGGCGATAATTTTGGGAGGCCCTCAGGACAGAGTCTGAGGGGGTCTGAAGGGTTCTGACTCAGTCTGTGGGGGAGTGACGTGGTCCAACCGCGCCTAGTCTAGCAGGTCTTGAAGTGCGGAAGGGGGGTGAAGAAAATAAAGAAAGATAGAAAGAACTGGGAGGGCTGACACTCCCATGCATTGCCAGCTAGCAGCCCAGCTGCTTGCCTCTGCCATTCCAGTTGGGCTTGAACTCATGACTCTGAGGTTAAGACTCCCATGCTCTACCAACTGAGCTACAGCAGGGCTCCATTTAGTTGATTATAGAATGTGTAAACAATGTTTTTTGCTCTCTATTCCTGCCACATCGGTAAGTGGGGGAAGGGCATAGCTAGAAGCAGGGGTGGTGTTCTACACATCTTCAAGATCTCCCTACTTTCAGAGTGAGGAGTCTTGGCTCTTCTTGGAGGACAAGATATGTTTTTGTGGACAGATAACTTCCAAGGACTGCACCGGTTGTTTTCAAGGTTGTGCTTTCTTATGCTGCATTCAGACATGGGGGAAGGTGCTTTCCCATTCTGCCTACAAACATGTGAGAAGACAAAGGCGGTCCCCAACAGGAGAGAAACAGGTGATGAGAGCAAAGATGGAGGAGGCCCCCGGGACCTAGTTAAAGGGGGGCTGAAAGGTGCAGGCTTAATCCGTTGGGGACGAAGGCTGAGGAGGTGAGATGGGGGAGGAGATGGTGGGGGAGGAAGGGAGAAGGGCTGTTGTAGGAGAAGAAGGGGAAGGGAGTGAATGGGAGGCTTCTGCAGGGGTGGTGGCTTGCAGGCTAGGAGAACTTGTGGGGGGGAGGAGGAAAGGTTCGATATAGGGAATCTCCTTCCATTTTTTCAAGCACTGGCAGTAGTTAAAGAGATTGCGAGTGATGTTAGGATCAAGAGTTCCCCCTGCAGGCCATTGGTTGTTATTGTCTAGGGGGTATGTCGGCCAATCTTGGGAGCAGTATTTATGGAGAAGTTTTGGTTTTATATCAGGTGTCAGGGAGAGGGTGGCTAGATACTTGAGGAGGCATTCAAGAGGTGAACTTTCTGGGAGGGATGAGGAGGCTCCCATGGCTAAAGGACAGAGAAGGAGACAAACAGGGGAAGATGAACGGAGATCCTCGGACTGGAGGCAGATCCAAGGAGACAAAGGGCGTCCCTGATGATCCTTGGTGGTCTGTGGAAACTTGTATACGAGTCGGAATTTCTTAGGAAGTGTGGGTCGTCACCCAGACTTCCCTAAGAAGGCAGAGTGCCGGAGTCATGAGGTACCTAGTACTAGGAATTTTCGGCAGACAGAACGGATTTCGGCAGACAGAACGGAAGGAGGAGGGGGGAAAAGGAGCGTTCTCATCTGCAAAGGAGTCACCTCATTTATGGCTGTTGGAGGAAGAGCCTGAGGGTCCACCGCAGCTGTGAAGGCCTGAGGCGGCGATTTATGGCTGTTGGAGGGAGGTGCCTGAGCATCGGCTGCAGCTGTGAAGGCTGGAGGTGGGGATTTATGGCTGTTGGAGGGGGGCCTGAGGGTCTGCTGCAGCCGTGAAGCCTGAGGCGGGGAGAGTTCACTCCTTGTCCCTGAGCATCATGGCTTTGCCAGACGATCATGGTCAATGGCACTGCGATAGCTCGGGGAAGAGTTGCCCACTCTGGGGGAAAACTTACCTAAAGGCCAGAGAGGAGTGGTGAGTGTGATGAGCCAGCGCCAGAAATAGAGGACGAGGGCAAGTTGCTGCTGGTGTCGGGGGAAGACGGGGCCCAGTTGGGGTGTCCCGTATCCCCTGTTTTGGCACCAATGAAAGGAAAGGAGCGACAGCAGCATTTCACTGGAGAATTCTGCTTTATTAGGGAAAGGTGCTGGGTTATATAGGAAGGGGTATGAGCTGATTGAGGTGTCACTTCTATGGGGATATTGGCTATTGGCTAGGTGCTGGGAGTGGGAGGGGGGAGAGAGGTGATTGGTCTTCAGGTGGCACCGTCGGGAACCGAGGACCCAGAAGAGAAGCCGGAAGTTTGCCATCTTACTGGTGTTGGCCCTTCACCCCCATTTTGTTCTTTTTTTACAAGTTATATTTCATAGCTTTTTAATTTTTTTATTCAGGTATCATTGATATACAATCTTATGAAGGTTTCACATGAGAATCATTGTGGTTACAACATTCACCCATATTATCAAGTCCCCATCAACACCCCTTTGCAGTCACTGTCCATCAGCATAGTCACTACTTGTATTCTCTGTGCTATACTGCCATCCCTGTGACCCCTCTACATTATATGTGCTAATCATAATGCCCCTATATTCCCTTCTCCTTCCCTCACCCCCTCTCCAGTCCCTTCCCTTTGGTAACTGCTAGTTCCTTCTTGGAGTTTGTGAGTCTGCTGCTGTTTTGTTCCTTCAGTTTTACTTTGTTGTGATACTCCACAAATGAGTGAAATCATTTTGTACTTGTCTTTCTCCACCTGGTTTATTTCACTGAGATAATACCCTCTACCTCCATCCATGTAGCAGATGGTAGGATTTGTTTTCTTCTTATGGCTGAATAATATTCCATTGTATATATGTACTACCTCTTCTTTATCCCTTTCTCTACGGAGGAAACTCAGGTTGCTTCCATTTCTTGGCTATTGTGAATAATGCTGCAATAAACATAGGGGTGCATATGTTTTTTTTGAATCAGGGATCTTGTTTTTTTGCGTAAATTCCTAGGAGTGGGATTACTGGGTCAAATGGTATTTCTAGTTTTAGGTTTTGAGGAACCTCCATATTGCTTTCCATGTGGTTGAACTAATTTATATTCTCACCAACAGTGTAGGAGGGTTCCCCTTTCTCCACATCCTCATCAGCATTTGTTGTTCCTTGTCTTTTGGATGTTGGCCATCCTAACTGGTGGTAGGTAGTATCGCATTGTGGTTTTAATTTGCATTTCCCTGATAATTAGCGATGTGGAGCATCTTTTCATGTGCCTGTTTGCAATCTGAATTCCTTCTTTGGAGAAATATCTGTTCAGATCCTCTGCCCATTTTTTAATCAGGTCATTTGCTTTTTGGGTGTTGAGGTGTGGGAACTCTTTATATATTTTGGATATTAACCCCTTATTGGATATGTCATTTACAAATATATTCTCCCATACTGTAGGGTACCTTTTTGTTCTGCTGATGGTATCCTTTCCTGTAGAGAAGCTTTTTAGTTTGATGTAGTCCCATTTGTTCATTTTTGCTTTTGTTTCCCTTGCCTGAGAAAATGTGTCCAGGAAGAAGTTGCTCATGTTTATATTCAAGTGATTTTTGCCTATGGTTTCTTCTAAGAGTTTTATGGTTTCATGACTTACATTCAGGTCTTTGATACATTTTGAGTTTACTTTTGTGTATGGAGCTAGACAGTAATCCATTCTCTTACATGTTGTCAGGTTTTGCCAGCACCAGTTGTTGAAGAACCTGTCATTTCCCCATTGTATATCCATGGCTCCTTTATCATATATTAACTGGCCATATATGTATGAGTTTATATCTGGGCTTTCTATTCTGTTCCGCAGGTCTATGCATCTGTTCTTGTGCCAGTACCAAATTGTTTTGATTACTGTGGCTTTGTAGTAGAGCTTGAAGTTGGGGAGTGTAATCCTCCCAACTTTATTCTTCCTTCTCAGTATTTTTTTGGCTACGTTGGGTCTTTTGTAGTTCTGTATGAATTTTAGAACTATTTATTCTAGTTTGTTGAAGAATGCTGTTGGTATTTTAAAAAGGATTGCATTGAATCTGTAGATTGCTTGAGGCAGAATGGCCATATTGACAATATTAATTATTCTTACCCATGAGCACAGGATGTATTTTCATTTATTGGTGTCTCCTTTCACTTCTCTCATGAGCTTCTTACAGTGTTCAGGCTATACAGGTTTCACCTCCTTGGTTAGGCTTATTCCTAAGTATTTTATTCTTTTTGATGCAATTGTAAATGGAATTGTTTTCCATATTTCTCTTTCTGCTAGTTCACTGTTAGTGTAGAGGAATGCAACAGATTTGTATGTGTTAATTTTTTATTCTGCAACTTTGCTGAATTCAGTTATTAGTTTTAGTAGTTTTTTGGTGGATTCTTTAGGGATTTTTATGTACAATATCATGTCATCTGCAAATACTGAGAGTTTAACTTCTTCCTTACCAATCTGGGTGCCTTTTATTCCTTTGTGTTGTCTGATTGCTGTGGCTAGGGCCTCCAGTACTATGTTGAATAAAAGTGGGGAGAGTGGGCATCCTTGTCTTTGTTCTGATCTCAGAGGGAAAGCTTTCAGCTTTTTGCTGTTAAGTATGATGTTGGCTGTGAGTTTGTCATATATGGCCTTTATTATGTTGAGTTACTTGTCCTCTATACATTTTGTTGAGAGTTTTTATCATGAATGGATGTTAAATTTTGTCGAATGCTTTTTCAGCATCTATGGAGATGATCATGTGGTTTTTGTCCTTCTTTTCATTGATGTGGTGGATGATGTTGATGGATTTTTGAATATTGCACTATCCTTCCATCCCTGGCATAAATCCTACTTGATCATGATGGATAATCATTTATTTATTATCATTTTTTATTTTGATATCATTATTCTACAATTACATGAGGAACATTATGTTTACTAGACATGCCCCATCACCAAGTTCCCCCCACATTCCCCTTTGCAGTCATTGTCTATAGGATGTAGAATCACTACTTGTCTTCTTTGTATTGTAAAGCCCTCCCCATGCTCCCCCCACATTGTACATGCTAATTGTAATGCCCCCTTTCTATTTCCCCCCCTTATCCCTCCCTTCCCATCCATCCTCCTCAGTCGTTTTCCCTTTGGTAACTGTTAGTCCATTCTTGGGTTCTGTGAGTCTTCTGGTGTTTTTCTCCTTCAGTTTTTCCTTTGTTCTTATACTGCACAGAAGAATGAATCATTTGATACTTGTCTTTCTTTGCCTGGCTTATTTCACTGAGCATAGTACCCTTTAGCTCCATTCATGTTGTTGCAAATGGTAGGATGTTTTCTTCTTATGGCTGAGTAATATTCCATTGTATACATGTACCACATCTTCTTTATCCATTTATCTACTGCTGGACACTTAGGTTGCTTACATTTCTTGGCTATTGTGAATAGTGCTAAGATAAACGTAGGGGTGCATTTGTCTTTTTCAAACTGGGCTGATTCATTCTTAGGGTAAATTCCTAGGAGTGGATGGATGACCTTTTTGATGTATTTTTGAATTTGGTTTGCTAATATTTTGTTGAGTGTTTTTGCATCTATGTTCATCAGGGTTATTGGTCAGTAATTTCCTTTTTCTGTGGTGTCTTTGCCTTGTTTTGGTATTAGAGTGATGCTGACCTGATAGAATAAGTTTGGAAGTATTCCCTCCTCTTCTACCTTTTGGAAAACATTAAGGAGGATGGGTATTAGGTCTTCTCTAAATGTTTGATAAAATTCAGCATTGAGGCCATCTCATCCAAGGATTTTGTTCCTAGGTAGTATTTTGATTACCAATTCAATTTCATTGCTGGTAATTGGTCTGTTCAGATTTCCTGGTTCTTTCTGGGTCAGTCTTGGAAGGTTGTATTTTTCTACAAAGTTGTCCATTTCTTCTAGGTCATCGAATTTGTTAGCATATAATTTTTCATAGTATTTTCCAATAATTCTTTGTATTGATGTGGTGTCCATAGCGATTTTTTCTTTCTCATTTCTGATTCAGTTTATGTGTGTACACTCTTTTTTTCTTGCTGTCTTGCTAGGGGTTTATCTATTTTGTTCATATTCTCAAAGAACCAGCTCCTGTTTTCCTTGATTCTTCCTCTTGCTTCATTCCTCCCAATTTTATTTATTTCCACTCTGATCTTTATTATTTCCCTCCTTCTGCTGACTTTGAGCCTCATTTTTTTTTGTATTCTAGTTCCATTAATTGTGAGTTTAGACTGCTCAATTAGGATTGTTCTTATTTCTTGATATAGGCCTGTATTGCTATATACTTTCCTCTTAGAACTGTCTTCACTGCATTCCACAGGTTTTGGCGTGTTCAATTGTTGTTTTCCTTTGTCTTCATATATTGTGTGATCTCTGTTTTTATTTGGTCATTGATCCATTGATTATTTAGGAGCATGTTGTTAAGCCTCCATGTGTTTGTGGGCTTTTTTGTTTTCTTTGTATAATTGATTTCTAGTTTCATACTTCTGTGGTCTGAGAAGCTGGTTGGCACAATTTCAATCTTTTGAATTTATTGAGGATCTTTTTGTCACCTAGTATATGCTCTGTTCTGGAAAATGTTTCATGTGTCCACTTGAGAAGAATTTGTATCCTGCTGCTTTTGGGTAGAGTGTTCTGCAGATGTTTGTTTGGTCTGTCTCTTCTAATGTGTTGTTCAGTGCCTCTGTCTCCTTACTTATTTTCTGTCTTGTTGATCTATCCTTTGGAGTGAGTGTTGTGTTGAAGTCTCCTAAAATGAATGCATTGCATTCTATTTCACCCTTTAATTCTGTTAGTATTTGTTTCATATATTTAGGTGCTCCTCTATTGGGTGCATAGATATTTATAATGGTTATATCCTCTTGTTGGATTGACCCCTTTATCATTATGTAATGTTCTTCTTTGTCTCTTATTACTTTCTTTGTTTTAAAGTCTATCTTTTCTGATGCAAGTACTGCAACTCCTGCTTTTTCTCCTTATTATTTGCATGAAATATCTTTTTCTATCCCTTGACTTTTAGTCTGTGTATGCCTTTGGGTTTGAAGTGAGTCTCTTATAGGCAGTATATAGATGGGTCTTGTTTTTTTATCCATTCTGTAACTCTGTGTCTTTTTATTTGTGCATTCAGTCCATTTACATTTAGGGTGATTATTGATAGATAGATATGTACTTATGGCCATTGTAGGTTTTAGATTCTTGGTTACCAAAGATTCAAGGACAGCTTCTTTACTATCAGCTAACTCCCTTATTACTGTGCTATTTCAAACACAATCTGAAGTTTCTTTTTTTTCTCCCTTTTTCTTCCTTCTCCACTTTTTATGTATTAGGTGTCATATTCTGTACTCTTTGTATATTCCTTGACTGACTTTGTGGGTAGTTGATTTACTTTTGCATTTTCTCAGTAATTTATTCATCTACTTCCTTTATTGTAGTTTTATTTTCTCTAGTGACAGCTATTTAGCCTTAGGAGCACTTCCATCCAGAACGGTCCCTTTAAAATACCCTGTAGAGATGGTTTGTGGGAGGTAAATTCCCTCAACTTTTGCTTATCTGGAAATAATTTAATCCCTGCTTCAAATTTAAATAATGGAGGGGCGGAGCCAAGATGGCGGCGTGAGTAGAGCAGTGGAAATCTCCTCCCAAAAACACATAGAGCTATGAAAATATAACAAAGAAAAATCTTCCTAAAATAGAGACCACAGGACACAGGACAACATCCAGACCACATCCACACCTGCAAGAACCCAGCGCCTTGTGAAGGGGGTAAGATACAAGCCCCAGCCCGGCGGGACCCGAGCGCCCCTCCCCCCGGCTCCTGGCGGGTGGAGAGAAACCGGAGCGGTTTTTTTTTTTTTTTTTTTTGGCGAGCGCTTTTTGGAAGCCTTAGAGGGACGGGCCCCCGTTGCTGGGGAGGCAGGGTGGCGGGACTGGTGAGGAGGTGCCTGGGAACGGCGCCGGAGGACAAAGAATATCCCGCGTTTCTCCCTGCGAGACCTGGGGGCGGGTGCCTGAGACCAGTGCCTGAGGACGGAGGAGGTCGCGCGTTTTTCCCCTTTTTTTTTTTTTCTCTTTTTGGCGAGCGCTTTTTGGAAGCCTTGAAGGGACGGGGACCCCAGTGCTAGGGAGGCACGGTGGCGGGACTGGTGAGCGGGTGGCTGGGACCGGCGCCTGAGGACAAAGAATATCCCCCGTTTTTTCCTGCGGGACCGGTGGGCGGGTGCCTGAGACCAGCACTTGAGGACAGAGGAAATCGCGCGTTTTTCCCCTTTTTTTTTTCTCTTTTCTGCGAGTGCTTTTTGGAAGCCTAAAAGGGACAGGGACCCCGGTGCTAGGGAGGCAGGGCGGCGGGACTGGTGAGCGGGTGCCTGGGACCGGCACCTGAGGACAAAGAATATCCCGCATTTTTCCCTGTGGGACCGGTGGGTGGGTGCCTGAGACCAGCACCTGAGGACGGAAGAAATCGCGCGTTTTTCCCCTTTTTTTTCTATCTTTTTGCCGAGTGCTTTTTGGAAGCCTTGAAGGGACAGGGACCCCGGTGCTAGGGAGGCAGGGCGGCGGGACTGGTGAGCGGGTGCGTGGGACCAGTGCCTGAGGACAAAGAATATTGAGCATTCCTTCCCTGCGGGACCGGTGGGTGGGTGCTTTTTGGAAGCCTTGAAAGGACAGGGACCCTGGTGCTAGGGAGACAGGGCAGCAGGACCAGTGAGCGGGTGCCTGGGACCGGCACCTGAGGACAAAAAAAAAAAAAAAAAAAAATCGCTTGTTTTTTCCTTTTTTTTCCTTTTTTTTTTTCTCTTTGTTTCTGTTCCCTCTCTCATTGTTGCTGCTGTTGTTTTGGTTTGGAGAGTGCTTTTTGGAAATCTTAAAGGGGCAGGACAGGTCACTTAGACCAGAAGCAGGGAATCTGGGGATCTCTGGGCACTCTAACCCCCTGGGCAGCAGGGAGCACAGAGGCCCCTTACGGAGATAAATAGTCTCCTGGCTGCTCCCCCTCCAACGGGGCTCCACCATTTTGGAGGAACAGCCCCAGCCAGGCCAAGCCGACAGCAACAGCGGAGATAAACCCCAAAGCAACTGGGCAGGAAGCAGAAGCCCTGTCTGCGCACAGCTGCCCAGCACAAGCCACTAGAGGTCGTTATTCTCCCAGGAAAAGGCTACAAACCAACAAGAAGGGAAGCTCTTCCAGCGGTCACTTGTACCAGCTCTGCAAACTATCTCTATCACCATGAAAAGGCAAAACTACAGGCAGACAAAGATCACAGAGACAACACCTGAGAAGGAGACAGACCTAACTAGTCTTCCTGAAAAAGAATTCAAAATAAAAATCATGAACATGCTGACAGAGATGCAGAAAAAAATGCAAGAGCAATGGGATGAGATGCAGAGAAAAATGCAAGAGCAGTGGGATGAAGTCCGGAAGGAGATCACAGATGTCAGGAAAGAGATCACTGAAGTGAAACAATCCCTGGAAGGATTTATAAGCAGAATGGATAAGATGCAAGAGGCCATTGAAGGAATAGAAACCAGAGAACAGGAACGTATAGAAGCTGACATAGAGAGAGATAAAAGGATCTCCAGGAATGAAACAACACTAAGAGAAATATGTGACCAATACAAAAGGAAAAACATTCGTATTATAGGGATACCAGAAGAGGAAGAAAGAGGAAAAGGGATAGAAAGTGTCTTTGAAGAAATAATTGCTGAAAACTTCCCCAAACTGGGGGAGGAAATAATCGAACAGACCATGGAATTATACAGAACCCCCAACAGAAAGGATCCAAGGAGGACAACACCAAGACACATAATAATTAAAATGGCAAGGATCAAGGACAAGGAAAGAGTTTTAAAGGCAGCTAGAGAGAAAAAGGTCACCTATAAAGGAAAACCAATCAGGCTAACATCAGACTTCTCAACAGAAACCCTACAGGCCAGAAGAGAATGGCATGATATACTTAATGCAATGAAACAGAAGGGCCTTGAACCAAGGATACTGTATCCAGCACGACTATCATTTAAATATGATGGTGGGATCAAACAATTCCCAGACAAGCAAAAGCTGAGGGAATTTGCTTCCCACAAACCACCTCTACAGGGCATCCTACAGGGACTGCTCTAGATGGGAGCACCCCTAAAAAGAGCACAGAACAAAACACACAACATATGAAGAATGGAGGAGGAGGAATAAGAAGGGAGAGAAGAAAAGACTCTCCAGACAGTGTATATAACAGCTCAATAAGCGAGCTAAGTTAGGCAGTAAGATACTAAAGAAGCTAACCTTGAACCTTTGGTAACCACGAATCTAAAGCCTGCAATGGCAATAAGTACATATCTTTCAATAGTCACCCTAAATGTAAATGGACTTAATGCACCAATCAAAAGACATAGAGTAATAGAATGGATAAAAAAGCAAGACCCATCTATATGCTGCTTACAAGAAACTCACCTTAAACCCAAAGATAAGCATAGACTAAAAGTCAAGGGATGGAAAAACATATTTCAGGCAAACAACAGTGAGAAGAAAGCATGGGTTGCAGTACTAATATCAGACAAAATAGACTTCAAAACAAAGAAAGTAACAAGAGATAAAGAAGGCCACTACATAATGATAAAGGGCTTAGTCCAACAAGAGGATATAACCATTCTAAATATATATGCACCCAATACAGGAGCACCAGCATATGTGAAGCAAATACTAACAGAACTAAAGAGGGAAATAGACTGCAATGCATTCATTGTAGGAGACTTCAACACACCACTCACCCCAAAGGATAGATCCACCGGGCAGAAAATAAGTAAAGACACACAGGCACTGAACAACACACTAGAACAGATGGACCTAATAGACATCTATAGAACTTTACATCCAAAAGCAACAGGATATACATTCTTCTCAAGTGCACATGGAACATTCTCCAGAATAGACCACATACTAGCTCACAAAAAGAGCCTCAGTAAATTCCACAATATTGAAATTCTACCAACCAATTTTTCAGACCACAAAGGTATGAAAGTAGAAATAAATTCTACAAAGAAAACAAAAAGGCTCACAAACACATGGAGGCTTAACAACATGCTACTAAATAATCAATGGATCAATGAACAAATCAAAATAGAGATCAAGGAATATATAGAAACAAATGACAACAACAACACTAAGCCCCAACTTATGTGGGATGCAGCGAAAGCAGTCTTAAGAGGAAAGTATATAGCAATCCAGGCACACTTGAAGAAGGAAGAACAATCCCAAATGAATAGTCTAACATCACAACTATTAAAACTGGAAAAAGAAGAACAAATGAGGCCTAAAGTCAGCAGAAGGAGGGACATAATAAAGATCAGAGAAGAAATAAACAAAATTGAGAAGAATAAAACAATAGCAAAAATCAACGAAACCAAGAGCTGGTTCTTTGAGAAAATAAACAAAATAGATAAGCCTCTAGCCCAACTTATTAAGAGAAAAAGAGAGTCAACACAAATCAACATAATCAGAAATGAGAATGGAAAAATCACGACAGACTCCACAGAAATACAAAGAATTATTAAAGACTACTATGAAAACCTATATGCCAACAAGCTGGAAAACCTAGAAGAAATGGACAACTTCCTAGAAAAATACAACCTCCCAAGACTGACCAAGGAAGAAACACAAAAGTTAAACAAACCAATTACAAGCAAAGAAATTGAAACAGTAATCAAAAAACTACCCAAGAACAAAACCCCGGGGCCGGACGGATTTACCTCGGAATTTTATCAGACACACAGAGAAGACATAATACCCATTCTCCTTAAAGTGTTCCACAAAATAGAAGAAGAGGGAATACTCCCAAACTCATTCTATGAAGCCAACATCACCCTAATACCAAAACCAGGAAAAGACCCCACCAAAACAGAAAATTACAGACCAATATCCCTGATGAATGTAGATGCAAAAATACTCAATAAAATATTAGCAAACAGAATTCAACAGTATATCAAAAGGATCATACACCATGACCAAGTGGGGTTCATCCCAGGGATGCAAGGATGGTACAACATTCGAAAATCCATCAACATCATCCACCACATCAACAAAAAGAAAGACAAAAACCACATGATCATCTCCATAGATGCTGAAAAAGCATTTGACAAAATTCAACATCCATTCATGATAAAAACTCTCAGCAAAATGGGAATAGAGGGCAAGTACCTCAACATAATAAAGGCCATATATGATAAACCCACAGCCAGCATTATACTGAACAGCGAGAAGCTGAAAGCATTTCCACTGAGATCGGGAACCAGACAGGGATGCCCACTCTCCCCACTGTTATTTAACATAGTACTGGAGGTCCTAGCCACGGCAATCAGACAAAACAAAGAAATACAAGGAATCCAGATTGGTAAAGAAGAAGTTAAACTGTCACTATTTGCAGATGATATGATACTGTACATAAAAAACCCTAAAGACTCCACTCCAAAACTACTAGAACTGATATCGGAATACAGCAAAGTTGCAGGATACAAAATCAACACACAGAAATCTGTAGCTTTCCTATACACTAACAACGAATCAATAGAAAGAGAAATCAGGAAAACAATTCCATTCACCATTGCATCAAAAAGAATAAAATACCTAGGAATAAACCTAACCAAGGAAGTGAAAGACTTATACTCTGAAAACTACAAGTCACTCTTAAGAGAAATTAAAGGGGACACTAATAAATGGAAACTCATCCCATGCTCATGGCTAGGAAGAATTAATATCGTCAAAATGGCCATCCTGCCGAAAACAATATACAAATTTGATGCAATCCCTCTCAAATTACCAGCAACATTCTTCAATGAATTGGAACAAATAATTCAAAAATTCATATGGAAACACCAAAGACCCCGAATAGCCAAAGCAATCCTGAAAAAGAAGAATAAAGTAGGGGGGATCTCACTCCCCAACTTCAAGCTCTACTACAAAGCCATAGTAATCAAGACAATTTGGTACTGGCACAAGAACAGAGCCACAGACCAGTGGAACAGATTAGAGACCCCAGAAATTAACCCAAACATATATGGTCAATTAATATTTGATAAAGGAGCCATGGACATACAATGGCCAAATGACAGTCTCTTCAACAGATGGTGCTGGCAAAACTGGACAGCTACATGTAGGAGAATGAAACTGGACCATTGTCTAACCCCATATACAAAGGTAAACTCAAAATGGATCAAAGACCTGAATGTAAGTCACGAAACCATTAAACTCTTGGAAAAAAACATAGGCAAAAACCTCTTAGATGTAAACATGAGTGATCTCTTCTTGAACATATCTCCCCGGGCAAGGAAAACAACAGCAAAAATGAGCAAGTGGGACTACATTAAGCTGAAAAGCTTCTGTACAGCGAAAGACACCATCAATAGAACAAAAAGGAACCCTACAGTATGGGAGAATATATTTGAAAATGACAGATCTGATAAAGGCTTGACGTCCAGAATATATAAAGAGCTCACACGCCTCAACAAACAAAAAACAAATAACCCAAATAAAAAATGGGCAGAGGAACTGAACAGACAGTTCTCCAAATAAGAAATACAGATGGCCAAGAGACACATGAAAAGATACTCCACATCACTAATTATCAGAGAAATGCAAATTAAAACTACAATGAGGTATCACCTCACACCAGTAAGGATAGCTGCCATCCAAAAGACAAACAACAACAAATGTTGGCGAGGCTGTGGAGAAAGGGGAACCCTCCTACACTGCTGGTGGGAATGTAAATTAGTTCAACCATTGTGGAAAGCAGTATGGAGGTTCATCAAAATGCTCAAAACAGACCTACCATTTGACCCAGGAATTCCACTCCTAGGAATTTACCCTAAGAACGCAGCAATCAAGTTTGAGAAAGACAGATGCACTCCTATGTTTATCGCAGCACTATTTACAATAGCCAAGAATTGGAAGCAACCTAAATGTCCATCTGTAGATGAATGGATAAGGAAGATGTGGTACATATACACAATGGAATACTACTCAGCCATAAGAAGTGGAAAAATCCAACCATTTGCAGCAACATGGATGGAGCTGGAGAGTATTATGCTCAGTGAAATAAGCCAAGCGGAGAAAGAGAAATACCAAATGATTTCACTCATCTGAGGAGTATAGGAACAAAGGAAAAACTGAAGGAACAAAACAGCAGCAGAATTACAGAACCCAAAAATGGACTAACAGGTACCAAAGGGAAAGGAACTGGGGAGGATGGGTGGGCAGGAAGGGATAAGGGGGGGGAAGAAGAAGGGGGGTATTAAGATTAGCATGCATGGGGGGGAGGGAGAAAGGGGAGGGTGGGCTGCACAACACAGAGAGGACAAGTAGTGACTCTACCACATTTTGCTAAGCTGATGGACAGTAACCGTAATGTGGTTGTTAGGGGGGACCTGATATAGGGGAGAGCATAGTAAACATAGTATTCTTCAGGTAAGTGTAGATTAAAAATTTAAAAAAAAAAAGAAAGAAAGAAAGAAAAGGGGGATTACTCCTTAACAGGATAAAACTATCGGTAAATCAAAGATCAACGCATGCTTTAAATATCCTTAATGTTGATCACTTAAAGGGTGTCAGATGATCAGCTATGGAGGTACTCTTTTCTGATAATATTCCTTTCTCTTAATTAAAAAAAAAAAAAAAAAGCAGTTACTGTGTGCTGACCTCCAATGAGTTCTGCACAGTGGTATAGAGGGCATGTCAAAGTGTGGGCAAAGGGTCTGTTTGTTTCTACGCAGAAGATCAAGGCCTAGCTTGGATACCCAGAAAATGAACTAAGATACGATATGAGGAGGAGCTTCCGGCATCAGCACTCTCTGGAGGACTTGTGCCGGGGGATGATCATCAAAAAGCCTCCACAGGGATCCGGACGATGCTGCGGTTGTGGCTGCATCCAGCCCACCGTCTCCTGGACTTGCCATAAGAAGGAGGAGGGAGATGTCTAGGCTGGCATGTGCATACAGTGAGACAACGAATTTGACTGGATCTGTACTGTTGGAACTCAACCAGGAGTTGGGAGGGGTGCAAGTTGTAGCACCCCAAAATCTCATGACTATAGACTATCTATGGTTAAAAGAACATATGGGATGTGAACAGATCCCAGAAATGGGCTGCTTTAATTTGTCTGATGGTTCAAGTACAGTTGGACAATATCCATCATATCATAGATAAATTTTCACAAATGCCTAGGGTGCCTAAATGGTTTTCTTGGCTTCACTGGAGATGGCTGGTAATTATAGATTTGCTTTGTTTATGTCACCGTATTCCTATTATGTTAATATGTGTGTGCAAATTAGTTAGTAGTTTAAAACCTATACATACTTAAGGTACTATACAAGAAGATATGTCAAAGAAATAATCAATCCTCCCAAGTTTCCTTCATATGCTACATCTATAGCTTTTCTTCTTCCTTCCTAATTACAAACCTTAAATAGAATTCGTGCCTCATATCGAATTTACCGAGTATCATAATTCCTCCAGGTGGTAAAGATACCTCGAGACAAGTGCTGGGCATAGAAGCCACAGGGCATAAATCTGCAAAGAAGTAAAAAGCTAACCTTTGCAAACAATATGGCTTCTCTCTCACTTACCAACTTTACATTTCCCTGTATGGCCCCGGAAGATGACTGGTTAGCCAGAGACGGGTAAGATTCCTCAAGGGAGGAACAACCTAAGACAGGCACAGTCGCAGGGGGGCCATCAGGTGAGAATTTGGGGATCAACAGAGGTGAGGCTCAGAACCTCACCCCCCCTGCTTTGAGAGAAATCTTCTGCATCCGTGGATGTCTTGCTGCCCTTGTCTAGCCTGGATTAATACTTAGTCCATAGGCACACACCTGATCATCTGATCATCTATATTTGCCTTCTTACAGCACTAAACTATGTTTTCTACCTTTATCTTGCATCTACCTACCACTTCAGCATTTTATTAAAAAGAAAAATAATAATAATAATAGGAGAAATGTGGGATCAACATATAAATCAAGTACAAAAATCAAATGAATATTCATATTTGACCTGATGGTTTATAGGTCATATTGCATGATCAAAACCGAAAGTTTCTGTGATGAATGCCCTTGTACTGTTCACCATGTAAGAATTTATTCACTCTGTAAGAATTCGTTCACCATGTAAGAACTTGTTCGTTATGCTTCAGAAGATTGGAGACTGACGAGAATTAGGCTTGAGATGGATTAATGATTATACATTGAGCATTGACCCCCCTATACTGAATTTTATTGTTGTTAACAACCATTTGATCAATAAATATGAGAGATGCCCTCTCAAAAAAAAAAAAAAAAAATTTAAATAATGATCTTACCAGGTAGAGTATTCTTGGTTGGAAGCCCTTCTGTTTCATTGCATTAAATATATAATGCCACTCCCTTCTGGTCTGTAAGGTTTCTGTTGAGAAGTCTGATGATAGCCTGATGTGCTTTCCTTGTCCATGATCTTTTTTATCTCTCTGGCTGCTTTTAAGACTCTCTCCTTGTCCTTGAACTTTGCCATTTCAATTATTATATGTCTTGGTGTTGTCTTCCTAGGGTCCCTTGTGTTGGGAGATCTGTGCACTTCCATGACCTGAGAGACTATTTCCTTTCCCAGACTGGGGAAGTTTTCAGCAATTATTTCCTCAAAGAGACTTTCTATCCCTTTTCTCTCTCTTCTTCTGGTACCCCTATAAAGAGAATACTATTCCATTTAGATTAGTTGCACAGTTCTCTTATTCTTTCATTCCTAGATATTCTTTTCTCTCTCTGTGCCTCAGCTTCTTTATATTCTTGTTCTCTAATTTCTATTTCATTTACAGTTTCCTCTACCTCATCTAATCTGCTTTTAAATTGCTCCATTGTATGTTTCATTTCAGATACTGTATTTTTCAAAGTATCTATCTCTTTCCTGAAGTCCTCCTTGATATCTTGAATATTTTTCTTTAGCTCCATGAGCATGTTTACATTTTTCATTTTGAAATATTTATCAAAAAGATTGGTGATTTCAGTTTCACTTAGCCCTCTTTCTGATGTTTGAGGTATTTTTGGTTTGTATGAAATTCTTTTGCTATTTCATATTTCTAATGGTTACTATGGAATAACTTTGTGTAGGTAGTGCCCTCTAGTGCCCAGTAGCTCTATTTCTGGAGTTGCCTGGCTGCAATGCCTGCTTCCACTGCCAGGTCCAGTGGGCTGAGCATGTAGGGAGGAGCCTCTACCTTATGCCCCTGTAACTGCCATAGGCAGGGCTGCCCTCCAGCTGGCCTGGTGCAGTTTTGGTGCAGCATGTGTGTGGACTGTTGCCTGCCAGGAGGAAGGAGCAGCAGGCTGTGTATCACAGTGGTGGTGGGGGGAGCCTCGAGGCTGCATTGCCAGCAAAAGGGACGGAGCTGAGCTGAATGTGCTGGGATGATTTTGACCACCTGTCCTTTCTCCTGAGCAGCAAGCTCTCTGTAATCCTTGCCCCTTTAGCACCCCTCTCAGTGTTGGGAAATATTTAAAGTGCCTGCCTTTCTTTTGTCCTGGAGTGGCTAGCTGTGGGAACCTGTTCTCTTCAAGCAGCTGGAATCTTTGTCTTTCTGAGTATTCTGCCTGTCTTTGCTTTCCAACCCCTCTAATCTCCAGAGCACCATGTAATGCAGGTTTGTGCTCCTGGAGTATATCTCCAGGGTTGGGTATGTAGCAGTCCTTGTATTCTACTCCATTCCCACTCCGCTTCTCTTCCTCTGACCTGTGAGCTGAGGTCAGGGGAGGGCTTGGGTCCTGCTGGATCATGGCTTTGCTACTTTACCCTTTTTTGTGAAGCATTCTCTTTTCCTCAGATGTAGGCCATCTGTCACTGTCTTCTTTCTGGTTGCTTTTTCAGGATGCATTGTATTTGCTATAGTTTGGTGTTACACATGGTTTTGGGAGGAGGTTTCTTCCTTACTTCTCATACTGCCATCTTTTTTCCCCTGCATGGCATTTTAATTTTTAAAATTTGTTTCAAGGGAATTTACAGTTGATTATTGAAGCATATTTATGATGAATGCTTTAAAATCCTTGTCTGACAATTTGAATATCTTACTTATCTTGGTATTGGTGTCAATGACTGTCTTTTCTCATTCAAATTTTGATTCCACTATTCTTGATATGAGGAATGATTTGCTGTTGTGTCTTCAGTGTTTCGGTTATTATATTAAGAGACTTTTGACCCTAGATCAATCTCCAAAACTGTCTCCAGTGGCAGGCAGTTTTGCTGCTTAGCTTTAGCCTATGTTTTGGCCTATTTTTGTGAGCTTGACAGTTTAATTTTCAGAGTCCTGCAATACTATTCTTGTCTTCTTCATTCTTCTGGAGCTCCTTGGGTTCCTGCTTAATTCCTGTTGGTGCTGTTGTGGGGAGAGAAAGTATTCCCTGGTGTCATTAGGCCACCTTCTGTTGGAGACAGTTTGGATCAGAAGCCATTTCTCCTGGTTATCCTTTTGCAGCTGGTGGCGGAAAGGGAGATCCAGCACTTTGCTCCTGCCATCACTGCCTCAGACACTTGGGGCTGCTCGCTGGTGACTCAGTTGCAGAGTGAGGTTTGGGTCACCCAACTCAGTCTCTGCTGGGCTTCTCCTTTCTTGTCCTTTGGCCAGAGGGAACAGGTTTTTGCTGTAGCTGTTGTTGTGTATGCCTGTTGGTGATTTCAGATTTCAGACCTCCCTGACAGCAAGTCCTGGTTATATGAGAGGTTAAAAAACAAACAGAGAACTCACCACATGTCATTCCTCAAGCCCTAGGGTCCCTAGTGAGGGAACATTTTCTTGTTCCAGACTTCAGAGTCCTTTTATTTTTTTCTGTGTAATAATTTCTGAAGTAATTAGTTGCATTAGAAGGGAGAAGTAGGGAAAAGTAAATCCACACTATCTCATTATAGAGCTGGTGTCTTAATACTGCTTTATGAGGAATGGATTCGCTGACTTCTTTGCTCTGCCATTCTGGAAGTCCCATTACAAGATGAGTTTAATTATAAATTTTCTAATAAAAGTTACATTTATTTCAGATTTGTATCTTCTTCTCAAAGGTCCTAGCATAGTCTAAATACCCATCAACTATTCCATGAATACTTCATTGTTACTTAAAGATATGGGTTTTTTAAATGGGTAAAGAAATTGATTGTATCATATAATTATACGTTTCTGGGATCATTTTTCCTGTATTTGTGACTCTTTTCTAGGCCCATCTTTATTGTTGCTCAAATGATTCTTCAGTAGTTCTTTTGGTGAGGTTGTATGGGAATAAGTGCTCAATCATTTTATGTCTTCAGTGACGTTTTTTAGCTGCTCCTTTGAAAGAGACCATGGGTGAGACAATTTTGGCTTGGCTCATAAATCTCCTTACCAGTTGCTATTAGGGCCTGGTCATATAAAGACAGTATAAAGTTTAAGTCTGTTGGGAAAGCAGATTTCCATGGATAAAGATTTTGTGTTGTGGTGTCAGGGGCAGCCATTTGAATGTGGACTCTTGTACATCCTGGTACATGTCCTAGGTAGGTTACTGATCCTATTTTACATACAGACATGGTGAGGGGACAGCCTAGCATTAGATGGAGAGAGAAACAATCTATCCTGAATTATCCACAAATGTCCCTTCACAGGCGTGGAAGAAGAGGTAGTCCCATAGTAGCCTGTCTTGGGCAGAGTCATTGTGGAATGACAGATGCCTGATAGGGCAACTATGACCCTCGTTGCTTAGGGCTGGAGCCTGGTGTTGCTGGCTGAGCAGTGGGATGGAAGCACCAGGGGACTAGGAAGACCGATTGTGACCCCCAGCAGTGTAGGTGCACAGCAGGCTGGCGTTCAGCTCAGGGCCCTACAATATGATGGGTGATTCAGGGGACACACACCAAATTCCACATGGCTTGTGTGCAAGGGCAGTGTCTAGCACAACTGAAGAGACCCTGGGTTCCTGCCGTGGTAGCCTCTTAGATGAGGCAAGTGCTGACCTGGGGCAGGAATCTCCGCCGCTCCTGCATGGTCTTCTGCAAAACGACAACACCCTGGCATCTGTAGGTGAGACTCTCTCCTAGAGGCCCTCAGTTTATTATCTGAGATGTTGCATTTTGTGTCATATTCTGTTTTGTCTGTTGTGGCCATGAGAGGCAGTATCTGTATCTTTCCCAAAGGATGTGGATATCATTTGTAGTCCTCAATTTGGAAATTAAGGTGCCCACAGACAGGTGACTAAAATGGAAAGGTGGACGGGAGCCAGGCAGAAGAGAGAACCTGGGGACCAGTGATTGTTTCCCTGTGAGGTCACTGAGGTCAAAAGGGTTGGGTGACACCTCTTTTAAAATGCAGCTTTAAAAAAAATTCTTTCCCCCTCCCGTCCCTGCTTATATCCAATGTTAGTGACATTCTCATATGAATGTATATATGTAAAAACATAAATGGCACACAGAAAAAGTCACCTTTTGTTTTACAAAATTGGGTTATATTATATGCATTTCTTGGCATCTTACCTTTCTTCTAATACATTTGAGAGGTCTATGTGAATCAGCTGATGGGGATCTAGCACAGTCCTTTTAAGACCCTGACCCTGACAGTCACCTTAACCCTAAGGCAACATCCCAAATCCTAACCTTACAGTCTTGAGTGTAAGGCCCCAACCTTGAGGACATACCCTAACTCCTAACTCCTCACAAGAACACTAATGCTCAGGCCCTAATCCTACTAATCCTACCACTGATTCTGAGGAGATAAATGGCAATGTACCCTTTCACTAGGGAGGAGCACTGGGGAAAATCCTTGTATGTGATCTTTACTTATTTTCTCAAAATGGGTATTCAGGGATGAGATTATTTGCTCTATGGGTAGATATATTTTAATTCTATTGGATGTTCCCAAATTGATTTCCAAAAAAAAGATGGAAGGCTGTTTCAGTCTTCACCCATTCATTCCTAAAACTAAAGGACTTGGGGTGCCCAGAAAGCTCTCCAGAGATCCAATTCTTCAGAGAGGAAGGAGGCTTGGGAAGAGGTGGCTCTGACACCCACCTCCGCTCTCTGTGCTAACGTTCTCAGAGGGTCCCTGGGGATGGCCCCCTGGAGGTGAGAGAGGCCCCAGGAGGGCGTTTGTCACACGGTAAGGAAGAGGGATGGTCTCCTGGGGCAGGGCAGCGACCCCCAGCTCTCATTGACTGAAGTGGGATACCTCTGCAGTCTGACTGTTAGGTGTTCCCGAAAGAGCCCAACTGGGCAAGGCCAGCAGGCCCTGTGGACAGGAGGTACTTCTCTGAGCAAGCCACCTGCACGTTAAAAATCGGAGCACACATGTTTCATTGGGGTGGGAAATCTAACAGAGCACGGCAAGAAAAAATGGGGGCCAGAACCCACATAAGCCCTACGTAAACCAAAGGCAGCATGGAGTGGGCCACAGAGACGATGAGGGGGCCACAGGAGAGTGGAATCGGGGAGACGCGGGAGGAACCGAAGGACCTGTCACGCACAGGACGGTTGGCAGCCCCTGCCCTGGGGTCTGGGAGGGTGCACATTAGGGGTCTGGTCCACGCTGCTGCCCACAGCCTCCCCCGACTCAAGCCAGGAAGGATCCCCCCTTTCCACTAACGCATGGGGCAAGCCTGTTTTAAGAGCATCATGAAAATGAAAAAGGTGGAGAATTTCTAGGGAAGAAAACAGAGAACAGGACAAAATGAGAGATGGAGTGTAAAGAGGGCCGACGAGAAATAAAGGTGCGCCCCCTCCAGGGGCATGCCTGCCCCGCCTCGTTGCAGTGGCATCTGGGCTGACCATTCGCTCTCCTTGTTGTACTTCCGGGATTGAGGAAAAGTCAAGGTCAGCAACTCAGCTAGGGTCTGTGGCAGAAGGGGCTGCTCAGTGTTCACAGCCTCCAGGAGGGGGCAGAGCTGGGGGTTCTAGGAGGTGGGACTCAGCTGTGTTGGCAGAAGGGGGCCTGGGAAACAGAGCAATGAAAACTCCACCCGAGGGGCCTCTTGGCCAGCTCTGCTTGTTCAGGAGGAAAACACTCTCAGGAGGGGTCCTAGAGGGGGGCCGACCCCAGGGACACTCTGCACTCTGTCCCTGGTCTTTCACTTGTGCTTTTCTCTCTCTGGCTGCTGTATGCTTCTAGTCATATTGGTTTGTCCTGTATGATGGACAGAGATTCCCTGCAGCTGTCAAGGGGGGTGTTCAGACGTTTCTAAGGTCTTGACGCTGAACACTGTCTCACTCATCTTTGAACTCACGTTGGGGATCCTGGTTTCATGGCAGCTTGAATGCATGGTGGTCGGGCTCCCACCCTCTCTAGTCCAGCAGGGAGTCCCATTGGCAAGAGGGCTGTGGATGAGTAGACAGGCCTGGACAGCTTGCTGAGGCCTAGGGCTCTGGTGGACAGAGCTGGCAGTGACCATTTCTCCCCAGGCCTAATGGGAGCCCAGCCCACAGGAACAGGGTGCCATGCGGGAAGATCAGAGACAGCAGCCATCCAGGCACCTTGAGCAGCAGGAGAGAACAGCCTGCCTGCTGCTACCTTGGGAATGCGTGAATTCTCTGTTGCCACTGGAACAAATTACCACAAGCTTAGCAGCTTAAAACAGCACACATTTATTCTTCCACAGTTCTGCAGGTCAGAAGTTGCTGGGCTGAAAACCTGTTGGCAGGTCTGGTTCCTTCTGGAGGGGCTGAGAGGAGAATCCATTTATTGCCATTTCCAGCTACTAGTGGCTTGTGGCCCCTGCCTCTGTCTTCAAATACACCACTCCTATCTCTGCTTCCATCATCACATCCCCTTAGTTCTGACAGATTTCTCCTGCCTCCCTCTTACTAGGACATGCAGCCCAGCCAGATTATCCAGGATAATCTTCCCATCTCAAAATTCTTTGACATCTACAAATCCCTTTTGCTATATAAGGTGACATTTCCAGGCTCTGGGGTTAAAGATGTGGACACATTTGCAGGCCCATCTATTGGCCTACTGCAGAAGACTCACTGGGGTCCTCCATCCTAGGGGACTGGAGATTCTGGGCACACTGGCAGGCAGGGTCCTTTGCAGCCCAAGGGGAAGGGGCTGCTCAGTAGAGATGCCTCCAGGGACACAGGTAACAGGACTGCAATTCACCATGCCATGCCCGGGCTGTGCTCCTGGACTCTCCTCTTCCTGGGCAGAGGGGAGTTAGTCGGGGCTCCAGTACCTAACTTTGCCCACCAGCTACTTCTTACTCTGGCAGGAACACAGCTCCCACCACTCCCTTGCTTCCCCCCAGTTCCCCCATCCCACCCCACTTCCCTCCTAGATGTTTTCCCTTGACCATTCCATCTCCTCCCATCCTGAAGGCTTGGCCCTTCTCCTGGTCCCGCATGCCTCTAAAGCCCCCACACAGTTGCCCTGCCAGGAGCCAAACCCCAGAGGAAACAAGTCCTGGGGGCGGCCTGGAGACGCTCTGGGCTCAGGGCCTCCAGAATCCAGGGTGCAGCTGCTCCCTCCCGCCCCCGCGCAGGGGCACCCAGGCCGCAGGGCCCCAGACCTCCACGTTGGGTCTGGTGCAGCCCAGCTGATGGCCCCCTTCTCCAGCAGGAACCATGCTGTCCTCCTGTACCTCCACCCTCTGCTCTCTCGGCACCACCGTCACACTCACATTCAATTCAGTTTCTGCTACCTTGAGGTCACTGGGGGCAGGAACTTCATGCCCCCCCCCCCCACATTTGTATCCACAGTGCCCTGAGGACCCCATTATTTCTTGGGGAAATTGACATGGGAGACGAGGTTCTTATGGCTTTGGGGTGGAGCGCAGAGCCTGGAGCCAGGCTGCTGCCCTAACAGCCTTTCCTGGAGTCTGGGGGTCGGGGAGGGTCTCTTTATTCTGGGCATTCAAGGCTGCTGGTGCCAGGGGTTGCCTGGGAGACGAGGGATGTCCCTCCATAGTCCTGCTGGAGCACTGCTGGTGGGGCAGTTGCCCCTGGACCAGAGGCTTGGCTGCAGGACTCTGGCTGGGGTTCAGCCCACTCCCGGACAGTGAAGGCAGGCTGTCTGGAGACCCTGCTCCCCCAGCTCTCCAGCCTTCTCCCTCAGTTTCCCAGGGAATTTAGCCTACTAGAGGTGGCAGGTACCTTACAGGGGCCTAAATAAAGGATGAGTAATAATTTTTGACCCATGGACTTGTTGGGAAGGAATTTGGTTCGGAGATACAGGGAACTTAAAGAGTGAAAGGTAAGGAAGGAACTCGTTAATGCCAGAATATCAGGGAATGGCATCTGCCCTGCAGGCAGGAGAGAGCAAGAAAGAGCAGAGGAAGGAAGGGAGAGTTCATTGAGCTCCTGCTCAGCGTAGGGCAAATCCCTTGCCAACTCCTAAAGCCAGTGTCATCTGGTGTCCAGTGTTCACTTGCATCTGCGTGGCATAGAAAACAAGTCCCTTCCACCCGAGGATGTGGGGGAGCTGCAGAGCACTGGATGGAGTGAGATTATGTTCTGAGAACTTCCCAAAGGCAAAGAAAAGATTTTCACACAGGCTACTAAAAAGCATGATCCTATAGCTGCAGTCCCGTCTGGGTCACCCAGGTGACAGGAAGCCGAAATCAGAGATCTCAGTAGCTCCTCCCTACTTATCTGAAGGGGAAGAGAGAGTGAAGACTTGTGCTTAAGTCTCGAAAATAGAATGAATTAGTGAGGTAACAAAGACACCACTGGAAGAGCACAGAGACAAAATGCAAGACATTAAGCAGTCGGAAATCTTTATTTAAGGCAAAAGCACACCCTTGAAGAAAGGAGAGTGTGGCAACCTCAGAAGAATGCAGGCACCCTTAAGGGTTTAGGGTTTGGAGTTTTATAGGGCCTTTTGGGTAGGGGTCAGCATAATGTATGTATACAGGCAATTTATAATTCCTTTGAAATTTTATCCTAAGAATAGGGTTATTTAGGTGACTGTGTTGGTCCAGATCTCAGTATTCTTTATTCATATAGGTTCATTTACTCTTTGGAGGCCTATCTTCTGTCCTGGTTACAAAGTTACTTGATTGAGGGTCTGGAAGAAGAGGAAGAACAGCATACAGATTAAATCAAAGAATAAGCTGGGCTTTTTTTTCACAGGCTAAGTAAATTTTACAATGGCACAGCCCTTGTCCTATTTACCTGCCCTTTGAAACATCAGCTAATTAACTAACTATGAGTCCTTTCTGGCTCTCTGGTTTTATCTGATTAACTCTTTGAATCCCCATAAGTGGGCTTTATTTGCTTTATTCTCTCTCCACCCTGCTCAGGTCTGTCTTTCTGCCTAACAGATTCCTGCCCAAATGCTGATCCCTGCATTGTCAGGATGAGGGGAGCCACCCAGAGCCAAGAAAGATGCTAGGGCTTCTGCTGACCACTGGCTCCTCCTCACCTGGAAATGGCAGCCTGGAGTTACAGCACTGCTGCCCAGTGCAGGACCCCAGTCTCCGCTGGTGGCCAGCTCATGTTTGTGGAGGGAGGGGGGACCAAGAGCTGGGATCTGGAGCCCCCGGAGGCCATCCATGCATGTCAGGTAGCTCTTGCACAGGGGTTCACAACAGCAGCCTCATGCTTGCCAACCTTCCCTCTCCAGGGTGCTGCTCCCTCTCTAGATGTGGCTGACTGCAACCCAAGGTATTTTCTAGTGTGTTCTGCCCTCCCCTGCCTTGGTGGTTGATCCAAAGGCTGGGTCACATTGAGGTTTGGTTTGCTTGCCAAGAAACTTTGGCTGAGCTGTCTGGCTTCTGTCCGGCTGTCTAGGTGTCTTTCTTTTTATGGTGTTGTTGATGGATGATCATTGCCTACATCTCAGTTTTCACGTGTAGTAATAGTACACAAAGTGGTAAGAGTCTGTTCCCCAGTGATTGACCGAGATACTCCCATAAATTCAACCATCCCCTTGTCACATTCCTTTTCACTTTTCTGCCTGTCTCACTCACCCTGATCTTATCTGTGATCTTTCTCGACTCTCATGTTCCTCACCTATGAAATCTAACAACATCAAGTTCTGACATGTATATATCCTAAATATTTCTAAATTCCCTTGTATCTCCAGATCTTGTACCACTATGGTTGTGGATATTGCTTTCAGATGTTTCCCCCTGATAATTTCCTAATTAAAATAACAAAGGCATGTCCTAAACTAACCCTGCCTTATCCTCAATGGCCCCTGTACCACAGACTGGGAAACCCAGGTTAAGTGAGGGCTAAAGACTTTGCTCAAGAGACAGCTTTGTCCCAGAGGCTGATCTGGTTTTGACTCGCTGCCCCTTCCTGAATGGGCCCTGGCACCAAGGGTTACTAATGGTTTTCCGTGCCTGTGCCTGAGAGAGGGAGATCAGACTGTGAGCTTACCTGGAATCCCTACTTCACCTCGACAATATTTTGCTTACTAATCTCAAATTATTAATTTCTTATTGTTAATATAATTGTAAAGATGGAGTGCAAGAAGGATGAGTGAAAGAGAAAGCAAGAAACATACATGATACATGTTGTAGCATCTATGTATATAGTGTGGTGGGTGTAGAGATGAACTGCGTAGATCTCCCTCTCGGGAGTTTGTTCAGTGGCGAGCCCTGGGCGGTCAGGTTCAGCGTCAGCCTCAGCTGCAGAGGGATGCCTCTTGAGGTGAGGCCCTTCTCTGGTAGCTTTCTCCCGTGCCTGAGAGAGGCAAGGGAATGAAAAGAGCTGGCCATCCTGTGTTGACTCAGACAGCTCTGATGGGTCATGCTCGTTTGGGAGTCCCTGGGAGCTGGCTGAGGTTTTGTTGAGCCTGAATCTGGATTTGGTATCTCCCTCTACTTAAGCCTGCTTCTGCTTGCTTCTTCCAGAGGTGTTTATCCCTAAGAGATCCCCACACACCACAGGCTCTCCACTGTCTGCTCCAAAGACCAAAGAACCTGACCTGTGACGCAGAGTGTACATATTGTTTTAAACACTCTTTTCAGTTAATTTAGCAATATTTGTAGTCAGTCCAATAACAAAATAGTCACAGTATCATTTTTATTACCTGCATAGTAGTCCATTATATGGATCTTATTAATGTGTTTAAACAACTTCATATTTTTCTTAATTTTGCTATGATAACCAATGCTTCTGTGCAATCTTTGAATTTGCTACTCTTTTTTTCTACTTGTCAGAACCTTAAGGATAAATTCATATAGACAGATAGCTACATCAACTTCATGCACTCTGACAAAGCCTTTTGAGTCCTTGTTCCAAAGGCATCCCGTTTTTTCCCTTTTCTTCAGGCAGTTTACAACTGCGCCAGTTCCCATGTATTCCTGCCAACTCTAGGGGTTATCTATTTTTATAACGTCTCCCGTTTGGTAGGAGAAACAATATGCTCTAAGTCCTTCCCACGCGCAGCAGCTTCTGTGATTTGCCTGCTGTTACTGAGCTTCACCAGCTCTTGAGATTTTCGCATCACCACTGAATACCTTGACGACAAAGCGGCGCTGTTCCCCTGTCGATGTCTGGCGGTCACAGCCTCTCCAGGCCATCACCTAGCTGCGTTCCGGAGCCGTGACTGCAGTTTGTGACAGCTCCTCCAAGAATCGGTAAAGAGCGTCAATACCCAGAGGCGAGGGACTAAGATTTTTGAGGCATTTTTCTCTCCTGCATCTCGGGTTTCACCTCTGGTCAGTTACTCCAGACGGGGACCCGAGCAGGCACGTCCGCTCCTCTTGCTCAGGGTCCCGGGAGCACTTAGGGTGAGCCTCGCAGGCCGCCCCACTCCCTCGCCTGCCCGGTCTGGGGGAGCCCCCAGGGAGCCGGCGCAGGGCGGCGCCCCAGGAACCGCTGCGTCTCGGGCCTCGGGTGGGCTGGCTCATGGGCGCCGGAGAGGCTCCTCCTTCACCAGGTTCGGAGTGGCAGCCTTGGGGCCGGGACTCGCGGCCGCACCGGACGGGGCGGGGAGCGGGCAGCCTGGCCCTGTCAGGCGATGGTGTCCCCCCTCGTCCCCAGGGCTGCCCGGCCTCGGCTCCCAGGAGGCTCCGGCTCCCCCGCCAGGGAGAAGCGCGGCAGGGACATGGAGGCAGGTCTCTCCCGGGGTGCCGCCTGGGCCTGAGCCTGCGGCCGTGACGGTGCCCCGAGCTCGGAGATGGGGGCGGGGATGGGAAGGGCGCGGGGTGGAGGGCGCGCTGAGGGGCTGGAGCTCCCAGGTCGGTCCCGTGCTGGGAGCCGCACGGCTGGCCCGGCTTCCTTCCATCCTTCCCAGCCCCTCTTCTCCCATTCTTGCCACTGTGTCCAGGTTTTCTTCCCCACACCTTTGCACTCCAACCCCTCCTGAGGTGCCGGTCCCCGTCTCGGGGGCCTGAGCTCACACCACCCGCCCTCATTCCTAGGCTGGAGCGAAGAACCATGCGGAGGAGGAGGGACGGCAGGGACCAGCACCTGCTCCGAGCCACTGTCGCGGCTTCGGTGGTGCTCTCCATCTCGGTCTTGCCAGTGAGCCGTCATCAGAATCCCACCCTGTTGCTGTCGGGCCCAGTCCCTTCCCCCTTTATCAGAAGATCATCCACCTCCCCCCCCCCCCGCCTACACACACCTTAGTGGCCAACCAGAGTGAAGTAACCGCACCTCTTGATTAAAAAAAACACCACCTTTTTTTCAATAAATTTATTTTTTGTTGTTGAACTGTGTGCTTTTTCTATGTTTTGCTTAGGTTTTGTTCGCCTGTCCTCTGGAACCTCTATTGGGGTATTTTTTTTTTGAAGTTAATACACTTTATTTTTTTGAGTAGCTTTAGGTTTACAGAAAAACTGAGCAGGAGTACAGAGTCTGCGTATACTCCTTCCTCTCACAGTTCGCCTATTATTGACATCTTGCATCAGTGTGCTCTATTTGTTAAGAGTACTGAGTCAATATTGATACATTATTATTAACCAAAGTTTACATTGCCGTTCACAGTCTATGGGTTTTGACAAAAGCACAGCAAAGTATCCACCATTACAGTATCATACAGACTACTCTCACTGCCCAAAAAATCCTCTGTGTTCTGCTATTCATCCCTCCCTGTCCCCTAACCCCTGGCAACCGCTGATCCTTTTACTGTCCCCACAATGTTGCCTTTTCCAGAATGTCACATAGCTGGAATCAGACTTATGTGGCCTTTACAGATTGGCTTCTTTCACTTAATAGTATGCACTTAAGTTTCCTCCATGTTTCCTATACCTTGGTAGCTCATTTCTTTTTAGTGCTCAATAATATTCAGTTGTCTGGATGTACCACAGTTTATTTATCCTTCACCTACTGAAGAACATCTTGGTTGCTTCCAGGCTTTGGCAGTTATGAATAAAGCTTCTATAAACACCCATGTGCAGATTTCTGTGTGGACATATTTTCAGCTCATTTGGGAAAATACCAAGGATTGCAATTGCTGGGTCATATGGTAAGACTATATCAAGGTGTTTAAAAAATTCTCCTACTGAGCATCATGGCAGTTTGAGTCATTTCCTTTGTCTCTGCGCTTCAATTTCCTACTAGTAGGGCATCAGTAATTCAACAAAGGTTTCTCTGCACAGCACACCAGAGCATGAGAGAGACCCATCCATCTGTGCACCTGAAGGTGGGTAAATTGGGTTTTGTGGACGATGAGGTACCAGGGACACAGAGGCAGTGCAACTGGTGGAACCATAGCAGTGATCCCAGTGGCACCAGCAGCAAATGAAGATTGCTTTCAGCAGAAACAGGACTATATTTATCCATGAGACATTTCATACAAACCTCATGATAACAACAAAATGAAAATCTAGAGCAGAGACCCCAAACATAAAAAAAATAAAAACTGAGCAAATCATCATGAAAAGTACCAATTTAAAAAGGTAGACAAAAATTCAAGGAAAAATAAATAAGATACAAAACAACCAAAAAATGCAAGATAAGATGGCACTAGTGAGTCTTTACATATCAATAATCACTCTGAATGTAAATGGATTGAACTCAGGAATCAAAAGTCACAGAGCAGCTGGATGGATTAATAAAGAACACCCAACTATATGCTGCTGTCAAGAGACTCAATTCAGCTCTAAAGATACACATAGGCTCAAAGCAAACAGGTAGAAGATGATACTCCAAGCAAATGGTAACCAAAAGAAAGTGGATGTAGCCATGATTATATCAGACAAAATAGACTTCAAGCCAAAAATGGTAACAAGAAAAAAAGAAAGTCATTATATAATGATAAAGGGGTCAATACATCAAGAAAGATATAATGATCATAAATACACCTCACACCAGAGTACTGAAATATATTAAGCAAATACTAAAAAAATCTTAAGTCAGAAATAGACAAAAACACAATAATAGCACAGGACTTCAAGCCCACATTATTAGCAATGGATAGATCATCCAGATAAAATCTCAACAAGGAAACATTGGAATTGAACCATACTTTAGAGAAATTGAATAGACATATACAGAACATTCCACCCAGTAGAATACACATTCCTCTCAAGTGCATGTGGAATATTGTCCAGTATAGATCATATGATAGGCCACAAAACAAGCCTTAGCAAATTTAAGAACATTGAAATCATACCAACAATCTTCTCAGACCACAATAGTATAAGATTAGAAATCAATATGAAGAAAGTGAGTAGATCTACAAATATGTGGAAACAAAACAAAATGCTTCTAAACAACCAATAGGTCAAATAAATCAAAACAGAAATAAAAAATTATCTTGAAACAAATGAAAATGAGATCCAACATATCAAATTTTGTGGGATGCAGCAAAAGAAGTTCTAACAGGAAAGTTTATAGCAATAAACACATATAGTAAGAAATTAGAAAGACCTCAAATAAGCAACCTAACTTATACCTTAAGGAACTAGAAAAAGAGGAACAAATTAAGCTCAAATTTAGCAGAAGTCAGAAAATAATAAAAATCAGAGTGCAAATAAATGAGACACAAGAAAAATAATAGAAAAGGATCAGTGAAATTTAAAGCTGGTTCTTTGAAAAGATGAACAAAATTGACAAACCTTTAGCTGGACTAAGAAAAAAGATTCAAACAAAGTAGAAATGAAAGTGACATTACAACTGATACTATAAATATTGAGAATCAAAAGATTCTCATTATGAACAATTACATGCCAATAAATTACATGACATATTAGAAATGGATACACTTCTGGAAATATACAACCTACCAAAACTGAATCAAGAAGAAATAGAAAACCTGAATAGGCCAGTAGCGAGTTAAGAGATTGGGTCAGTAATTTAAAAACTACCAACACAGAAAACTTTTGTACCAGGAGTTTCAGTGGTGAATTCTACCAAATGTTTAAAGAATTAATATCAACCTCCCTTAAACTCTTCCAAAATATCAAGCTGGGGGAATCACTCTAAACTCATTCTATGAAGTCAGTGTTATATTGATACCAAAACCAGATAAGGACATCACAAGAAAAACTGTATGTGAATACAGATGTAAAATTTCTCAGCAAAATACCGGCAAACAAAATCAAGATCTTACCTATTAAAAGGATTATATACCATGACCAAGTGGGATTTATTCCTGGGATGCAAGAATGGTTCAACATGCACAACTCAGTAAGTGTATTTCATCACATCAATAAAATGAGAGATAAAAATCACATCATCTCAATAGACACAGAAAAAACATTTGACAAAATACATTCTTTCATGACAAAAACTATAAAATCCATACTTAATAGATTAGGTATAGAAGGAATATGTCTCAAAATAATAAAGGCCATATACAATAAACCCACAGCCAATATTATACTCAATGGAGAAAAATTTAAATCATTTCCTGTAAGATTCACAAACAAGATAAGGCTTACCACTCTCACCACTCCTATGTGATATAGTTTCAGAAGCCGTAACTAGAGCATTTAGGTAAAACAAAAAAATAAAAGGCATCCAAATTGGAAAGGAATAAAACTGTTGCTATATGCTGATGATATGATTTTATATATAGGAAAACCCCAAAGAATCAATCAAAAGCTGTTGTAATTAAGCAAACTCTTTAGTAAAATGGCAGGATACAGAATCAACAGGGAGAAAACAGTTGCATTCCTTTACACTAACGATGAAGCATCAGGAAAAGAAATAAACTATCCCATTCACAATAGCATCAAAAAATTATAAAATACTTAGGAATGAATTTCACTAAGGAAGTGAAGGATCTGTACAATGAAAACAGCAAGACTTTGATGAAAATAATTGAAAAGATGAAAACAGATGGAAAGGCAACTGGGGTTCACCAATTGGAAGAAATGTTTAAAAGGCCATATTACCCAAAGCCATCTACAGATTCAATGCAATCCCCATCCAAATGCCAAAGGCATTCTTCACAGAAATGGAAGAAACCATCCTAAATTTGTGTGGAGCCACAAAAGACCCTGAATAGTCAAAGGAATACTGAGAAAAAAGAACAAAGCCAAAGTGGTTACACTTCCTTATTTCAAACTACAGTACAAAGCCTTAGTAATAAAAACAGCATGGTACTGTTACAAAAAACCACACAGATCAAAGGAACAGAAAAGAGAGCTCTAAATTAAATCCGGGTAGATATGGTCAACTAGTATTTTTAAAATAATATTTATTGGAATATAGCTAATATACAATATTATATTGGTTTCAGATATACAACATAGTGACTAGATTTAACTATACACATTATTAAATGATCACCATAGTGGGTGTAGTTACTCCTTGTTATTATACCAAGATGTTACAATATTATTGGTTATATTCTCAAAGGTGTACTTCAATTCCTATGACTACTTTATTTTATAATTTGAAATTTGTACCTCTTTATCCCCTTTACCTATTTCACCCTTCCATCTCCCTTACCCCCTCCCTATGGTAACCAACAGTCTGTTGTCAGTATTTATGGATGTACTTTTGTTTGTTTTTATTTTTGATATTCCACAAAAAAGTGGAATCATATGGTATTTGTCTTTCTCTATCTGACTTAGTTCACTTAGCGTGATACCCTCTAGGCCTATTCATGTTGTTGCAAATGGCAGGATTTCTTTTCTTTTTACAGCTGAGCAATATTCTATTGTGTATATGTACCATATTGTCTTTATCTATTCATCTATCAATAGGTACTTGGGTTGCCTCCATATCTTGGCTATGGTAAATAATACTGCAGTGAACATAGGCGTGCAGCTATCTTTTCAAATTAGTGACTTTGTTTACTTTGGGTGAATTCCCAGATGTGGAATTGCTAGGTTATATGGTATTTGTATTTTTAGTTTCTTTGAGGAATCCTCACACGGCTTCCCACAGTGATTATACCAATTTACATTCCCACCAACAGTGTAGGAGGGTTCCCTTTTCTCCACATACTCACCAACACCTGTTATTTCATGTCTTTTGGATAGTGGCCATTCTAACTGGTGTGAGGTGATATCTCATTGTGGTTTTGATTGCATTTCCATGATGATTAGCAATGTGGAGCATCTTTTCATGTGCTTGTTGGCCATCTGTATGTTTTCTTTGGAAAAATGTCTATTCAGGCCCTCTGCCCACTTTTTAACTGGATTATTTGGTGTTTTTTTGGTGTTGATTTGTAGGAGTTCATTGTATATTTTGGATATTATCCCCTTAGTGGATATATAATTGGCAAATATGTTCTCCTATACAGTGGGTTGTATTTTTGTTTTGTTGATGGTTCCTTCACTGTACATAAACTTTTTAGTTTAATGTAGTTCCACTCATTTTTGCTTTTGTTTCCCCTGCCCAGATGTATCCAGAAAAAAATTACTCATGCTGATGTTCATGAGATTCTTGCCTGTTTTCTTCTAAGGGTTTAATGATTTTATGCCTTATATTTAGTTCTTTAATATATTTAGAGTTTACTTTTGTGTATGGTGTAAGACAGTGAACTAGTATTTGACAATGATTCCACAAACATCTGATGGGGGAAGGATATACTCTTCCACAAATGGTGCTGTAAAAAGTGAGAAGCACATGTAGAACTTGTGCTTGGAGCCCTATCTCACACCCTTCACAAAAAAAATTGACTCAAGTGGATTAAAGACTTAAACATGAGACCTGAAATCATAAAAATCCTAAAAGAAAATGCAGGGAAGAAGGCTGTTGATACTGGTTTTAGGAATGATTTCTTTGCACATGACACCAAAGCACAAATAACAAAAGCAAAAATTGACAAATGGGACATCAAACTTAAAAGCCTCTGCACAGCAAGCAAAACAATGAACAAAATGAAAAGACAGCCTACAGAATGGGAGAAAAAATTTTTCAAACCGTATATTGGATAAAGGGTTAACATGCAAAATATATAAAGAACCTCTACAACATAATAACAACAAAAGTACCCCCAAACAATCTGGTCAAAAAAGTGGGCAGAAAATAGACGTTTTTCCATAAGGACATCAAAATCATCAACAAGTACATGGAAAGGTGTGCAACATAATTAATCATCAGGGAAATACAAATCAAATCACAATGAGATATCACCTCACACCCCTTAGAATAGCTATCATCAAGAAGGTAGGAGACAACAGGGGTGGTGAGATGTGGTGAAAAGGGAGCCCTTTTCACCTTAGCCAGACTAAGAAAAAAAGAGAAAACCCATAAATTACTAATAGAAATGAAAGAGGAGACATCTCTATTGATCCCATGGACATTAAAAGGATAATAAATATTATTTATATTATGAATATGATATGGAATATTATGAATAAGGATATTATGAACAACTCTATGCCCACAAATTTGATGACCTAGAAGAAATGTGTAGGAATGTGTATTAGTCCAACCACTATGGAAAACAATAGGCAGGCTCTCCAAAAAATATATTGGCTGTAGATTGTTTGTAAATATTCTTTAACAACTGGGGAATTTCCCTTCTATGTTTAATTTGCTGATAAATATATATATATATATATTTTATAATCATGAATGAATGTTGGACTTTGTCAGATGCTTTTCAGCAACTATTGCCATGATTGTATGAGCCTTTCTTTAGCCTGTTGATGTGATGAAGTACTTTCATTTTCAAATGTTGAATCAGCCTTGAATATCTGGAATAAATCCCATTTAGTCCTCGTGTCTTTTTATACCTTGTTGGATTTTATTAGCTCATATTTTGCTGAGATATTATATATGATCTATATTCCTGGACAATAATTCTTTATTAAAATGTCTTTGGTTTTGGTATTAGGTTAATGCTGGCCTCATAGACTGAGTGAGGAATGATTGCTTCTGCTTCTATTTCTTGAAGAGATTGTAAAGAATTGTTATTTCTTCTTCCTTAAATGTTTTGTAGAATTCACCAGTGAACCCATCTGTACCTGGTGGTATCTGTTTGGAAAGGTATTACTGATTCAATTTCTCTAATAGATATAAGCCCTATTCAGATTGTCTATTCCTTCTAATATGAGTTTAGGTAAATTGTATCTTTCAAGACATTGGGCCATTTCTTCTAGGTCATCAAATTTGTGGGCATAGAGTTGTTCATAATATCCTTATTCGTAATATTCCATATCATATTCATAATATAAATAATATTTATTATCCTTTTAATGTCCATGGGATCAATAGAGATGTCTCCTCTTTCATTTCTATTAGTAATTTATGGGTTTTCTCTTTTTTTCTTAGTCTGGCTAGAGTTTTATCAAGCTCATCAGTCTTTTAAATGCATCATTTAGGTTTTGGCTGTATGAATTTTCTCTGTTTCCTGTTTTCAATTTCATTGATTTCTGCTTTATTTTTTCTTTTCTTCTGCTTACTTTGGCTTTTATTTGCTCTTATTTTTCTAGTTTCCTAAAGTGTAGGCTTATATTATTGGTTTTAGATCTTTCTTCTTTTTTATTGTCTGCATTTAATGGTATAAATTTCCCTCTAAGCACTGCTTTTACTGAATCCTACAAATTTGACAAATGAATTTTCATTTTCCTTATTCAAAATACTTGTTAATTTCTCTTGAGACTTCTTTTACACATGTGTTATTTATAAGTATGTTGCTTAATCACCAAGTATTCTGGGATTTTCCAGCTACCTGTTCATTGCTTATTTCTAGTTTAGTTCCATTGCTGTCTGAGGGCACACTTTGTATGACTTCTCTTCTTTTAAATTTGTTGGACTGTGTTTTATGGCCAATAATTTGGTCTATCTTGGTAAATGATCCACATGAGCTTGAGAAGACTATGTATTCTGTTGCTATGTATTCTGTGAAGGGCCCCCACCCATAAGATGGCGAACTTGCGGCTTCTCTTCCAGGTTCTTGGTTCCCGAAGGCACCACCTGAAGACCAATCACCTTTCTCCCCCCTCCCACTCCTAGCACCTAGCCAATAGCCACCAGCCTTGTAGAAGTGACACCTCAATCAGCTCATACCCCTTCCTATATAACCCAGCACCTTTCCCTAATAAAGCGGAATTCTCCGGTGAATTGCTGCTGTGTGTCGCTCCTTTCCTTTCATTGGTGCCAAAACCCAGGAGACGGGACACCCCAACTGGGCCCCGTCTTCCCTCGACACCAGCAGCAGCTTGCCCTCGTCCTCTTTTTCTGGCACTGGCTCATCACACTCACCACTCCTCTCTGGCCTTTAGGTAAGTTTTCCCCCGGAGTGGGCCACTCTTCCCTGAGCTATCGCAGTGCCATTGACCGTGATCGTCCGGCAAGGCCTTGACGCTCAGAGATAGAGATGAAGAGAGAACTCTCCCTGCCTCAGGCCTTCACGGCTGCAGCAGACCCTCAGGCCCCCCTCCAACAGCCATAAATTGCCGCCTCCGGCCTTCACGCTGCAGCAGACCCTCAGGCCCCCTCCTCCAACAGCCATAAACGAGGTGACTCCTTTGAGGATGAGAATGCTCCTTTTTCCCCCCTTCTCCTTCTGTTCCGTCTGCTGAAATCTGTTCTGTCTGCCGAAAATTCCTAGTACTAGGTACCTTGTGACTCCGGCACTCTGTCTTCTTAGGGAAGTCTGGGTGATGACCCACACTTCCTAAGAAATTCTGACTCGTATACGAGTTTCCGCAGACCACCAAGGATCATCGGGGACGACCTTTGTCTCCTTGTGGTCTGCCTCCAGTATGAGGATCTCCGTTCGTCTTCCCCTGTTTGTCTCCTTCTCTGTCCTTTAGCCATGGGAGCCTCCTCATCCCTCCCTAAAGATTCACCTCTTGAATGCCTGCTTAAGCATCTGGCTACCCTCTCCCTGACGCTTGATATAAAACCAAAACTTCTCCGTAAATACTACTCCCAAGATTGGCCAACATACCCCTAGACAATAACAACCAATGGCCTGCAGGGGGAACTCTTGATCCTAACATCACTTGCAATCTCTTTAACTACTGCCAGTGCCTGAAAAAAAGGAAGGAGATTCCCTATAGTGAAGCTTTCCGCCTCCTCCTCCTCCCGCCCCCCCCAAGTTCTCCTAGCCTGCAAGCTGCCATCCCCGCAGAGGCCTCCCGTTCACTCCCTTCCCCTTCTTCTCCTACAACAGCCCTTCTCCCTTCCTCCCCCACCATCTCCTTCCCCATCTCACCTCCTCCACCTTCGTCCCCCGTGGATTAAGCCTGAGCCTTTCAGCTCCCCTTGAACTAGGTCCCGGAGCCTCCTCTGTCTTTGCCCTCATCACCTGTTTCTCCCCTGTTGGGGACCACCTTTGTCTTCTCACATGTTTGTAGGGAGAATGGGAAAGTACCTTCCCCCATGTCTGAACAAAGCATGGGAAAGCACAAGCTTGAGAACAACCGGTGCAGTCCTTGGAAGTTATCTGTCCACAAAAACATATCTTGTCCTCGAAGACAAGCCAAGACTCCTCACTCTGAAAATAGAGAGACCTTGAAGATGTGTAGAAACAGCGCCCCTGTTTCTAGCTATGCCCTTCCCCCACTTGCCAATGTGGCAGGAATGGAGAACAAAGAACGTTCTGTTTACACATTCCATAAGCAACTAACTAGAGGCCTGCTGTAGCTCAGTTGGTAAAGCATGGGCCTTTTAGCCTCAGAGTTGTGAGTTCAAGCCCAACTGGAGCGGCAGAAACAAGCAGCTGGGCTGCTGGCTGGCGATGCATGGGAGCATCAGCTCTCCCAATTCTTTCTATCTTTCTTTATTTTCTTCGCCCCCCTTCCGCACTTCAGGACCTGCTCGACTAGGTGCAGCTGGACCGCGTCACTGCCCCACAGACTGAGCCAGAACCCTTCAGTCCCCCTCAGACTAGGTCCCGAAGGCCTCCCAAAATTATTGCCCCCTTCTGGGATGTAGCTTAGACAGACTAACTCAAGCCCAACTACACTATACCAGCCTTGACCCAGAAACGCCTGATAGAAGACATGTCCTTATGACATACTTTCTAGCTCAAAGCTAACCCGACATTAAAGCTAAACTCAAAAAGTTAGAACAGGGCCCCGCTACCCCACAGACTGAGATCCTAACAGTGGCCTTTAAAGTCTTCCATAATCGGGAGGAGGAGAAAGAATGCCGTAAACAAAAGGCTGATCAGGCCAATTTCCAAATGTTGACCCAGCTGATAAAACCACAACCTGGGCGCCCCACTACAAACAAGCCCCTCCTAAGAGCTTGTTTCAAGTGCAGAAAAGAAGGGCATTGGTCAAGGGTGTGCCCCTCCCCCAGATCTCCTACCACCCCATGCCCCAGATGCCACAAAAAGGGCCACTGGGGGTCTGACTGTCCAGCCACCTGAAGGGGAGGCTGGACAAACAAGCCCCATCCTAAGTCCGCCATAGTGGGGCTGGCAGAAGAAGATTGACGGGGCTCGGGAGCTTCTCGCCCAACCATTTCCATCACCAAACAGGAGCCCAGGGTTACTTTAATAGTAGACAGTCGCCCCATCTCCTTCCTCCTAGATACAGGAGCCACCTTCTCAGTCTTGCGGGAATACCGGGGCCCTACCACACCTGCCGTTACTTCTATAGTCGGGGTAGGAAGTAAACAGATTTTCCCGTTAAACACCCCCCCTTTTATGCACAATCCAAGACAATCCCATACCTTTCTCCCACTCCTTCCTAGTTATGCCCCAGTGTCCCATCCCTGTACTAGGACGGGACATCCTTTCTCTCCTCCACGTTTCCATAACTATATCCACTCCCACAGTCCCCAGTACTCCCTTTCTGATAGCCCTCATAGCTGACAAAACCCCTCTACACAATGAAAGCTCCAGTTTCGCCCTCATACACCCTGTTTGAGACATCCCAAAGTTTGAGACATTACAAGCCCCTCTGTGGCTCTATGTCCTCCTGCCTCTATCAAATTACGTGACCCTTCTCAGTATATCTGTCAGGCTCAATACCCCCTAACCACTTCAGCCCTCATAGGCCTCCAACCCATCATTCAAGATCTCTTAAACAAAAATTATCTCAGACCCACTCACTCCCCGTTTAATACCCCCATATTAGCTGTTAAAAAAAACCCAACAGATCTTTCTGCCTCGTCCAAGACCTTCGCCTCATCAACATGGCCGTTGTCCCTATCCATCCCTTAGTTCCAAATCCATACACCCTTTTATTGCAAATCCCTGCCTTGGCATCCCAATTCTCAGTCCTAGATCTCAAAGACCCATTTTTCTACCCCTCTGGACCCCTCCTCCCAAGATTTTTTCATGTTCACCTGGACAGACCCATACACAAGACATTCTGAACAACTCACTTGGACAGTTTTGCCACAATGCTTTCGAGATAGTCCCCATATTTTTGGACAGGTCCTAGCTCAGGACCTCAAACAGTTTAATCATGATCATTCCGAGTCCACCTTATTACAATACGTGGACGATCCTCTACTCTGCAGTCCCTCGTGGGAACAGTCTCAACTTGACACTGCCTCCCTACTTAACCTTCTAGCTTCCAGAAGTTACCGAGTATCCCCCGTCAAAGCCCAAATCTCTTCCCCTTCTGTCACTTACCTCAGATTCCTCCTATCTCAACAAAGAAAGTCCATTACCTTAGACAGAAAACGGCTCCTCTCTGACCTACCCATTCCCAAAACCAAGACAGAAATCCTTTCCTTTCTAAACCTGGCTGGGTATTTTAGAGCGTGGATCCCTAACCTCCCCTGTTAGCAAGACCCCTATACGACCTCAGCAAGGGCCCCCCTGAAGAACCATTATCCTCCTCACCCTGACACTCCTTCATTAAGCTCCGTTAAGCCCTTGTGGAAGCGACATCTCTCCATCTTCCTGATTTGTCGAAGCCCTTCTCATTATACATTCATGAGAGGTCCAATCAAGCTCTAGGAGTCCTAGGCCAATATTATGGCCAATCCTTTGCCCCAGTAGCTTATCTCTCCAAGCAATTAGACCCCACAGTTCAGGGATGGGCCCCCTGCTTATGGGCATTAGCCGCTGGAAAGCTGTTGCAGAAGGAAGCTCATAAACTAACATTCAGGGCACCCCTTACCATTCTGTCCCCACATCACCTAAAAGATCTCTTAACCTACAAAAGTTTACAGACTCTCCCTCCCTCCAGACTCCTGACCTTACTATCCTCTTTCCTCCAAAATTCCGTTCAACCCCTTTGCCATCCATACCCGAATCATGACTTTTTCCTCCTTTACTGCTCTCTCGCTTTTTTTCCTCAATCCTATTGTCTTCCCTGCCACCCCAGCCTCCTTTGTATGGCAATTCAAAGTCAGACAAACTTACACACAGCATCAAACAAAAGTTACTGCCCTCATTGCCACATCAGACTGCCCTCTGAAAAACTGCTCTGAGCCTTTATACCTCTACTTTCCTCCCTCCACCGAAGTGTTCACTAGCAGCTACCCTTATTCTCCCTACCTCTGCTTCCTCTATGGCCAAAAACATGCCTATTGCAGGCAATAGCCAGACACCTAAGGGGGAATGTCCCTACTGGTCTTGCGCCAATCACTACATGAGTAACTACCGGTACCCACAGTATTACTCCTCCAACCGTTTCATGAAATATCCCAACGGCTCATTCCCCTTATCAATCCCAGATCCCTGGGACTCTCAATGATCTGCCAGAGTCACAGCCTCAGTTTACTATGGGGGGTCCTCGACTCCCCATGGTACCTTTCATATCTCTCGAAAGTATGTTCCTCTCATTCCCAGATCTCTCAAGTTGCATCAGATATCAGACATTCCGAAAAAGTCATTATCCAAACTCTTGATGGCACCTCTTCATCTTCTTATTCCTCCTACTCTTAGTTACAGCTTATTCAAGACACCACCATCTTTCTCAACCACACCCTCAACACCGCCAATTGTTTCTGTGCACATCACTACAGCGCCCAGTGCTGGCCGCCGTGCCCCTTAATATTTCCAACTACTCCTTCCATGCAGAAAGACAACCCCTTTGCCCCCTGGCAGACATACCCCTCTGGGAACCAGAATACGCAGATAATCTCACCATCCACCACTGTGTAGGCCCGACTCCAACCCCCTCCAACGCACTTCACTGCCTCTCTATCTACACCCCTACCTCTGGCTCTAAGACTTTTATGCAACCGGGACACTTCTTTTAGTGTAATGGCAGTCTTTTCAACTCACTGCCTCCCAACTCCAACACACCCTGCATTATCGTCACCCTAATCCCACAGCTTACACTTTACAGCATGCCAGAATTCCTTGAGCTCCAACCTCCCTTGTCCTTGCGCACAAAAAGGGCTGCTTTCCTTCCCATCATGGTCGGTATCTCTTTGATCACCTCAGCCATTGAGGCAGGATTTTCTGGGGAACCTTGGGTCACTCTCTATGGGCAATTAAATATCTCAATGCCAAACTTGAGAGAGCCCTGACATCCACTGCCAATTCCCTGGCCTCTCCCCAAAGACAGGTCACTTTGCTAGCTAAAGTCACCCTTCAAAACCGGCGGGCCTTAAATCTGCTTACAGCTGAGAAGGGTGGCACCTGCATCTTCCTCCAGGAAGAGTGCTGCTATTACATCAACGAATCCAGCATTGTAGAAACTGACATTACCAAACTCACTGACCTTGCCTCCAGTCTACACTCTGCTTCCAATTCCAACCCGTTCTCCTCAATACTAACAAACCCCTTCCTCACCTGGCTCTGGCCCATTTCAGGCCCCATAATAATCATTCTTCTTGCCTGTCTCTTCTTACCCTGTATAATAAAGTTCATCAAATCCCAAGTCGGAAGAATCTCTAATCAAATTTTCAACCAGCTTTTACTCAGGAACTACCAGCTTCTGGCCACAGAAGATCCCTCACCCTCACGTAACCTCCTCACCACACGCTGAGATGGACCCCTCTCTCCGCTGGAAATTGTTCCTGGAAACAATGGCCGCAGACGCCTGGCTTCTGGCACCTGTATCCTCCTGGCACCACCATTAGAATCAACAAGTCCTCGACCTATGGTTACAGGGAACCTTCATTGATTTCCAACCTGAAGAAGCCCACATCTACTCATCCTTACTGTGGGGTGTCCTATCAACCCTTTCCTCCCAATCCTCAAGTCCTCACTCCCTTCTCCGTCCCTGTTCAGCAGGAAGCAGTCAGTGAGAAAACAACGTCCACAACCCCATAGAGGAGAAAGGGGGGAATGAAGGGCCCCCACCAGTAAGATGGCAAACTTCCGGCTTCTCTTCTGGGTCCTAGGTTCCCGACGGTGCCACCTGAAGACCAATCACCTCTCTCCCCACTCCCACTCCCAGCACCTAGCCAATAGCCACCAGCCCCGTAGAAGTGACACCTCAATCAGCTCTGCCCCTTCCTATGTAACCCAGCACCTTTCCCTAATAAAGTGGAATTCTCTGGTGAATTGCTGCTGTGTGTCACTCCTCTCCTTTCATTCTATACTCCATAAATGTTAATTATATCCAGTTGATTGATGGTGCTATTCTATTGAACTACATCCTAATTTCCTGCCTGATGTATCTGTCAATCACTAATAGGAGAGTTTTGGAGTTTCTATCTTCAATAGTGTATTTAATTATTTCTCCTTGAAGTTCTATCAGTTTTTGACTCATGTATTTTGGCACTCTCTTGTTAGGTACATACACATTAAGGATTTTTATGTCATCTTGGAGAATTGACTCCTTTACCACTGTGTAATTAAATTCCTTATTTTAATAAGTTTCTCTGCTCTGAAGTTGACTTTGTCTGAAACTAATATAGCTTTCTTTGCCTCCAGTCTCCACTCTGCTTCCAATTCCAACCCTTTCTCGTCAATACTAACAAACCCCTTCCTCACCTGGCTCTGGCCCATTGCAAGCCCCATAATAATCATTCTTCTCGCCTGTCTCTTCTTACCCTGTATAATAAAGTTCATCAAATCATTTAATTTAGCTTTCTTTGATGGTGTTAGAAGGGCTTATCTTTCTTCATTCCTTTTTTAAACTATGTCTTTATATTTAAAGTGGATTTCTTGTAGGCAAGATACACCTGGGTCTTGTCTTTTAGACAGTTTTTGACTGTCTTTTAGTTGGTATTTAAATCATTGACATCTAAAGTAATTATTAATATGTGAGAAACATACTCGCTGGTCCAAATTCAATAAGTGGACACGGAGACAAAGAGAACAGCAGAGCAAGGCTTTAATGATGGTCTTGCAAGATGGGGTGTCAGGTGGGCAGGCACACCTGGGGAGTTTGGTGTCACTAATTTCCTAGTGTGTGAGTCCCTCCCCTGGTTCCTCATTGGCTTAGTACTACAGGTTTCACATTCTTCCCGGACGTTGCCTAAGCCAGTTATATCTTTCATTTACATTTGTCTTAATCTTATTGGTAGGTTTGAAAAACTCAAACAGGTATCGCCAGGCCCTTATCAATTCCCCCACCCCCACTCTCAGCCTGAGCAGCTTCCACCAAGTGGCCCTATGTTCATAACTTACTGTTAAAATGTTTAAACATCCTAGTGGGAACAGATCACATTTAGGTTTTATATTCTTTCCTAACAGATATAATTAGAGTAAAATTTTAATATTTTGCTGCTGTTTTCTTGTCTTCTTTCTTTTTGTCTTCCACCTTTCCCCCTGCCTTCTCTGGTTTTAACTGAGTGTCCTATATGATTCCATCTTCTCTTAGCATATTAATTACACAACTTAACATAATTTTTAAGTAGTTGACCTTGAGTTTTCAATATAAATTTACAATGACTCAAAATCCACTTTCAAGTAACACTGTACTGCTTCATGGATAGCACCAGGACATTATAACAGAGTATTTCCAATTACTCCTCATTCCTGATATCATTCCTCATAAATGGGATTAGTGCTCTTATAAAAGAGCTCCCTCACACTTTGTGCCATGTAAGAAGACAGCTTTCAATGAAGCCAGAAGCGGGTCCTCACCAGATAACAAATTAGCCGACACCTTGATTGTGGACTTCCAAGTCTCCAGAACTGTGTAAAGTAAATTTCTGTTGTCGATAAACCACCTACCCATTCTATAGTATTGTGTTACAGCACACTGGACAAACTAAGGCAGTGTCATCTGACCCACTTCTGATCCAGCAAGCTGACTGGTGTGAATATAAGACCCGAAACCCTACAATTCCTAGAAGAAAACAGAGGCAGTAAACTCTTGAACATCAGTATGAACAATTTTTTTTTCTGGATATGTGTCCCCAGACAAGAGAAACAAATGCAAAAATTAACAAGTGGGATTACATAAAACTAAAAAGCTTCTGTATAGCAAAGGAGACCATCAACAAAATAAAAAGACAATCTAATGTATGACAGGATATATTTGCAAATATATCTGGTTAAAGGCTCAACAACAAAGTCAGAATGGCTATTAGAAAAACATCAGAAATAAAAAGTGTTGGTGAAGATGTGGAGAATGTAACTGTTCGTGAGAATTTAAATTGGAGCAGCCATTACGGAAAGCAGTGTGGTGGTTTCTCAGAAAACTAAAAATAGATATGCCATATGACCAATCTCTGGGAATTTGCCCAAAGGAAAAAAATCACTAATTTGAAAAGATGTATGCAATCTTAGGTTTACTGCAGCATTATTTCCAAACAGGCAAGATATGAAAGTAACCGAAGTGCCATTAATAGATGAGTGGATAAACAAGAATTGGTATGCATATATAATGGACTATTAGCCATAAAACACAATGAACTCTTGCCATTTGTGATAACATGGATGGACCTAGTACTATGCTAAGTGAAATAGGTCAGATAAAGAAAGAGATGTACCACATAATTTCACTTACATGTGGCTTAAAAAACAAAACAAATGAACAAAGAAAACAAAAATAGACTCATAAACACAGAGAAGAGACTTGTTGGTTGTCATAGGGAGGGGATGAGGGGAATGCGTGAAATAGGTGAATGGGATAAGGAAGTGCAAACTTCTAACTACAAAGTAAATTAATCACAGGAATGAAGGTACATCACAGAGAATATAGTCAATGGTATTGTAATTTAAAACGAAGTCATGAAGCCTTAAAGGGGAAATCTTTCACCCATATACCACTCAATGCAGCCTGCAGAACCTGCAGTGTGGGTAAAATTGCAACATTTCCAGAATATCTTGCCTGGCTTTAGTGCATTTGCATATCCTCAAGGGTGGAGAGGAGTTCATCTCCATATCAATGGGTAATTGACTGGGCAACCGAGGGCCCGAGGGCCTGTCTGAAACTGAGAGGTTAAGAGGAGGAGGCTTGGCTTGCTGGCTTCTTGCAGAGTGGAGGAGAAAGATGGTCCTGGACTGCAGCTTGTGAGCACCAAATCGGTTTTAAACTTTATTTCTCCCTTTGGCTGATTTCAGTTTTTAGACATATTTTGCCATGGGATTTCCTCTCCCTGGACTTACATCCGGTGGCAGTTGGCAGGGTGCCTCTGAACCCAAAATCTGTCTTAGTGGGTGTGGCTTTTGGGAGGGCTGCTCCTGTGGATGGTGAGGAGGCCCCAGAGGATGCAGTGGCAGAGGGTGCCACTTCACCTGTTATTATCTCCCCAGCTGTGGCGCTTCCAACTTGGGAACCCCTAGTGGGGAGTTGGTCTAGGGTACAGTACCTCCTAGAGGGGTGGGGCCTTCCCCAGAACTGGGGAAGGGTGGAAACACCGGAAACTGCAGAATAAGTCCTCCATGAGTTAGAAGACTGCTTGGAGACCTTAGGGGGCTGTGTAGTGGCTGGTATTGTAGGGTCTCTTTTCATCGAGATAGTGGAAAATGTTATACAGGAGAAAGAGAGGATTATTGAGGGACTCAGGCAGGAGGGAGACACACTTCAGCATCGCTTGGAGGAGCTGGGAGGTAACCAATGGGATGCTGTTAAAGAAGAGAGACAGTTCCTGAAGAGGAAGGTCAGGCTCCTAGAAGATTCCTTAGCAGTGGCTAGGGGGAAGATGGCAGGAGAAGCAGCATTGCAGGAGGCTGTGGGGGGATGGGAGGAAAGAGTGGTACCTCCGGCCCTGGAAATGGTGGAGAAGGAGCCATTGGTGGAGGAGCCAGAGAGAGACGAGGAGGAGGCGGGGCCACTGGTGGATCTGCTACCCAGGCCATTGCCAGAGGTACCATCTTCTGCTTTAAAGGCCCACCCAGCTGTAATTAAGAAAATAAAAATGAAACAACTGGGGGCTCCTCAGGGGGAGGAGCAGCCTCCTCCCCAGGTTGTGGAGCACTTCATGCTCCGCCCCTATGCGCAGGATGAGCTGGTGGACATGAGCATCCCATATAGGCAGAGGCCATTGGAATCTCTGCCTACGTGGCTTTTACATCTCTGGGATATGGAGGTGGGAAATGTTGTTGTGTCGGGTACTGAGATGAGTAGACTGGCTTCTCTGATGATTCACCCTTCCCTCCAGCAGTGGCTGCAAAATGCCCATCACACCTCAGGGAATCAGACACAACCTGGAATGGCTGACAGCTGCCATCAGGATAGTTTGGCCTAATAAGGGTGATTTACCATCTTTTCCCAGTAGTTGGTAAATGTATGCAGAAGTCCAACAGGTACTGCAGGAATTGGGTATGAAAAACATCATCTATAATATGGACCCCCAGGGCCCTGATGAAGTGTTTACTCTAGGAATGAGAAACCTGGTGCTGCATACAGCTCCCACCTCTCTCTCTGGGTTCCTAGTGATCACTCTTGCCCCCCACATAGGGCAACCCATAAGAGAGGCTAATCGTACTTGAGCAGATCTGGGGGAGGTTGAAACAATAAGGGCACGGGGGGAAGTACGGGCTACCACTGAAAGGAGAGGTGCAAAAGGCCCTGTGAAGGTTTCCAGGACCCAGATGTGGTTGATGTGATAATGGCCGGGATAGTGAAAGAAAAACTCAATGGGCAGCCCAATAGAATGTTGTTAGAACTGTGGCACCATTAATGCCAGAGCAGCAGTTCCAGCCACTGAGGTCCAGGACATGGAAACTAGAGTCAAGGCTTCATGCCCAGCCTGTGTCCCTGCAGAACTTCATGGAAGACAGTGCTCAGGATTCACCTGAGCCCTCACCCCCACAGGAGGATTATTGGGCATCATGGTTTGACTGAGGGGGTTGGTCAAAGTTCCTGCCTTGGGGGACATGGTGGGGACCAGAGACCACATGTAGAATTAGCAATTCATTGGTCTCCTGTGAATGTACAATGTTTCCTGGCACTGGTGGACACAGGAACTGAGTGTTCTTTAATTCATGGCAACCCTGAGCATTTTCCCTGGACCACTGCTGAGGTAGGTGGCTGTGTGAGGGTAAGGCAATTAGAGTGAAGAAAGCCCAAATTTCAATGGGGATAGGGCGTTTACCCCCAAAGGAGTATACGATGTACATTTCTCCCATCCCTGAATATATTTTGGGGGTAGATATCCTGCAGGGCCTGTGGTTACAGACCACTGCAGGTGAGTTCAGACTGAGGGTATGTGTGGTAAAGGCAGTTCTGAGGGGACATGCTAAGCACCCACCTGTAGCTCTGCTTATACCTCAGCAGATGACAAATATTAAGCAGTATAAATTGCTTGGGGGGCACAAGGAAATTGGAGAAACTCTACAGGAGATGGAGATGGAGATGGTGAGCATCATAAAGCCCACTCATAGTCCTTTTAATTCCTCAGTGTGGACAGTGTAAAAGCCAGACAGCTCCTGGCATATGACCGTGTACTACAGGGAATTGAATAAAGTCACAGCCCCTTTGCATGCCGCAGTCCCCTCTATAGCAGACATTCTGGACACCCTCAGCCATGAACTGTGAATGTATTATTATATAGTAGACCTTGCTAATGCTTTCTTTTCTATTGACATAGCACAGGAAAGCCAGGAACAGTTTGCCTTCATGTGGGAAGGCCAGCAGTGGACATTCACTGTCCTTCCACAGGGATACCTCCACAGTCCCAGCATCTATCATAGACCTGTAGCCCAGGACTTGGCCACATGGAGGAAACCACAAACAGTGCAGTTGTATCACTACATTAATGATATTATGATGACCTTACCTTTAAATTGTCTTTAGAAGATTTACACTTCATGTAACTATTGTTATGATTTGGCTTAACTCTATCATCTTAGTGGGGTTTTTTTCTATTTGTCTCATCTGATATTTCTTCCATTTTTCCTCTTTTCTTGTCTTCTTTTGGACTGTACTTTATGACTTAGTTTTATTTATATTATTGCCTTAATGGCTGCTATTTGTTTTCTTATGTTAGTGGTTGCTTTAGGGTTTATACTATTCATTCTTAATGTATTAAAAGTATAAAGTGGTATATTACTATACGTATAGGATAAGAACTTCTATTCCTTCTCTCTCTATTAATATAGTTACTGTAAGTGTTACTTTTACATTTGTTACTAACTCCACATTACATTACTATTTTTGTTTAGGAGGTCAGTTAACATTTAGAGAGATTCTTTTTTCTTGTTCATTATAGCCTATTTTCCTTGATTTCTTAAAAATTTTTTTTAAGGTATGATTGATATACACTCTTATAAAGGTTTCACATGAAAAAAAATGTGGTTACTACATTTGCCCATATTATCAAGTCCCCACCCATACTCTAATGCAGTCACTATCCATCAGTACAGCAAGATGCCACAGATCTGCTATGTGGCTTCTCTGTGCTACACTGTTCTGCCTGTGATCCCCACACCATGTGTACTAAACATAGTACCCCTCAATCCCCTTCTCCCTCCCTCCCCACCCACCCTCGCACATGCCTCCCCTTTGGTAACCCCTAGTACATTCTTGGAGTCTCTGAGTGTGCTGCTATTTTGTTCCTTCAGTTTTGCTTCATTGTTATACTCCACAAATGAGGGAAATCATTTGGCATTTGTCTTTCTACACCTGGATTATTTCACTGAGTGTTATGTCCTCCAGCTCCATCCATGTTGTTGCAAATGGTAGTATTTGTTTCTTTCTTATGGTCGAATAGTATTTCATTGTGTATATGTACCACATCTTTATCCACTCATCTACTGATGAACACTTAGGTTGCTTCCATATCTTGGCTATTGTAAAAAGTGCTGCGATAAACATAGGGGTGCATATGTCTTTTTGAATCTGAGAACTTGTATTCTTTGGGTAAATTCCAAGGAGTGGGAAACCCAGGTCAAATGGTATTTCTATTTTTAGTTTTTTGAGGAACCTCCATATTGCCTTCCACAATGGTTGAACTAGCTTAAATTCCCACCAGCAGTGTAGGAGGGTTCCCCTTTCTCTGCATCCTAACTAGCATTTGTTGTTCTTAGTCTTTTGGATGGTGGCCATCCTAACTGGTGTGAGGTGATACCTCATTGTGGTTTTAATTTGCATTTCCCTGATAATTAGTGATGTGGAGCATGTTTTCATGAGTCCGTTGGCCATCTGAATTTCTTCTTTGGAGAAATTTGTTAATCAGGTTAATTGCTTTTTGGGTGTTGAGGCATGTAAGTTCCTTATATATTTTGGATGTTAACCCCCTTGTTAGATTTTTCATTTACAAATATATTCTCCCATACTGTAGGATGCCTTTTTTTTCTGTTGATGGTGTCCTTTGCTGTACAGAAACTCTTTAGCTTAGTGTAGTCCCATGAGTTCATTTTTGCTTTTGTTTCTCTTGCTCTAGGAGATGCATTCAGGAAGAAGTTGCTCATGCTTATATTCAGGAGATGTTTGCCTATGTTGTCTTCTAAGAGTTTTATGGTTTCATGACTTACATTCAAGTCTTTAATCCATTTTGAGTTTACTTTTGTGTATGGGGTTAAATAATAATCCAGTTTAATTCTCTTGCATGTAGCTGTCCAGTTTTGCCAACACCAACTGTTGAAGAGGCTGTTATTTCCCCATTGTATGTTCATGGCTCCTTTATCATATATTAATTGACCATATATGGTTGGGTTTATATCAGGGCTCTCTAGTCTGTTCCACTGGTCTATGGGCCTGTTCTTGTGCCAGTACCAAATTGTCTTGGTTACTGTGGCTTTGTAGTAGAGCTTGAAGTTGGGGAGCATAATCCCCCCCAGATTTATTCTTCCTTCTCAGAATTGCTTTGGCTATTCGAGGTCTTTTGTAGTTCCATATGAATTTCAGAATGATTTTCTCTAGTTCCTTGAAGAGTGCTGTTGGTATTTTGATGGGAATTGCATTGAATCTATAAATTGCTTTAGGCAGGGTGGCCATTTTGACAATATTAATTATTTCTATTAATGAGCAGGGGATGTGTTTCCATTTATTGGTATATTCTTTAATTTCTCTCATGAGTGTCTTGTAGTTTTCAGAGTACAGGTCTTTCACTTGCTTAGTTAGGTTTATTCTGAGGTATTTTATTCTTCATAATGCAATTGTGAATGGAATTGTTTTCCTGATTTCTCTCTCTGCTAGTCCATTCTTAGTGCATAGGAATGCCACATATTTCTGTGTATTAATTTTGTATCCTGCAACTTTGCTGAATTCAGATATGAGATCTAGTAGTTTTGGAGTGGATTCTTTAGAGTTTTTTTATGTACAATATGATGTCATCTGCAAACAGGGACAGTTTAATTTCTTCCTTGCTAATCTGGATGCCTTTTATTTCTTTTTGTTGTCTGATTGCCACGGCTAGGACCTCCAGTGCTATGTTGAATAGAAGTGGGGAAAGTGGGCATCCTTGTCTTGTTCCCAATCTTAAAGGAAAAGCTTTCAGCTTCTCACTGTTAAGTATAATGTTGGCTGTGGGTTTGTCATATATGGCCTTTATTATGTTAAGGTACTTGCCCTCTATACCCATTTTGTTGAGAGTTTTTATCATGAATGGATGTTGAATGTTGTCAAATGCTTTTTCAGCATCTATAGAGATGATCATGTGGTTTTTGCCCTTCTTTTTGTTGATGTGGTGGATGATGTTAATGGATTTTTGAGTGTTGTTCCATTCTTGCATCCCTGGAATAAATTCTGCTTGATCATGATGGATGATCTTTTTTTCTGAACTTGGTTTGCTAATATTTTGTTGAGTATTTTTGCATCTATGTTCATCAGGGATATTGGTGGGTAATTTTCTTTTTTTTTGGTATCTTTGCCTGGTTTTGGTATTAGAGTGATGCTGGCCTCATAGAATGAGTTTGGAAGTATTCCTTCTTATTCTACTCTTTGGAAAACTTTAAGGAGGGTGAGTTTTAGGTCTTCACTAAATGTTTGATAAAATTCAGCAGTGTAGCCATCTGGTCTAGGGATTTTGTTCTTAGGTAGTTTTTGATTACCAGTTCAATTTCCTTGCTGGTAATTGGTCTGGTTAGATTTTCTATTTCTTCCTTGGTCAGACTTAGAAGGTTGTATTTTTCTAGAAAGTTGTCCATTTATTCTAGGTTATCTAGTTTGTTAGCATATATTTTTTCATAGTATTCTCTCATAATTCTTTGTATTTCTGTGGTGTCTGTGGTGATTTTTCCTTTCTCATTTCTGATTCTGTTTATGTTTGTAGACTGTCTGTTTTTCTTGATAAGTCTGGCTAGGGGTTTATCTATTTTGTTTATTTTCTTGAAGAACCAGCTCTTGCTTTCATTGATTCTTTGTATTGTTTTATTCTTTATTTTATTTATTCCTGCTCTAATCTTTATTATATCCCTCCTACTGACTTTGGGCCTCATTTGTTCTTCTTTTTGTATTTCATTAATTGTGAGTTTAGACTGCTTATATGGGTTTGTTCCTCTTTCCTGAGGTAGGCCTGTATTGCAATATACTTCCCTCTTAGCATGGTCTTGGCTGTGTCCCACAGATTTCACAGTGTTGAATTATTGTTGTCATTTGTCTCCGTATATTGCTTGATATCTGTTTTTATTTGGTCATTGGTCCATTGGGTATTTAAGAGCATGTTGTGAAGCCTCCATGTGTTTGTGGGATTTTTCATTTTTTTTGCATAATTTATTTCGAGTTTCATACCTTTGTGGTCTGAGAAACTGGTTGGTACAATTTCAATCTTTTTGAATTTACTGAGGTTCTTTTTGTGGCCTAGTATATGATCTATTCTTGAAAATGTTCCATGTGCACTTGAGAAGAATGTGTCTTCTGCTGCTTTGGGTGTAGAGTTCTGTAGATGTGTGTTAGGTCCATGTGTTCTAATACATTCTTCAGTGCCTCTGTGTCCTTACTTATTGTCTGTCTGGTTGATCTGTCCTTCAGAGTGAGTGAAGTGTTGAAGTATCCTAGAGTGAATGTATTGCCTTCTATTTCCCCTTTTAATTCAGTCAGTATTTGTTTCACATATGTAGGTGCTCCTGTGTTGGGTGCATAGATATTTATAATGGTTATATCTTCTTGTTGGATTGACCCCTTTATCATTATGTAATGTCCTTCTTTGTCTCTTGTGACTTTCTTTGGTTTGAAGCCTATTTTGTCTGATACAGGTAGTGCAACTTCTGCTTTTTACTCTCTATTAGTTGCATGAAATATCTTTTTTCATCCCATCACTTTTAGTCTTTGTATGTCTTTGGGTTTGAAGTGAGTCTTTTGTAGGCAGCATATAGATGGGTCTTGTTTTTTCATCCATTCTATGACTCTATGTCTTTTGATTGGTACATTCAGTCCATTTACATTTAGAGTGATTATTAATAGGTGTGTACTTATTGCCATTGCAGGCTTTAGAGTCATGGTTTCCAAAGGTTCAAGGTTAACTTCCTTACTATCTAAAAGTCTAACTTAACTCACTTAATATTCTATTACAAACACAATGTAAAGGTTCTTTTCTTTTTCTTCTCATTTTTCTTCCTCCTCCTTTCTTTATAAATTAGGTATCATATTCTGTACTCTTTGCCTATCCTTTGATTGACTTTGGGGATAGTTAATTTAAATTTGCATTTGCTTAGTAATTGGCCGTTCTATTTTACTGTGGTTTTATTACCTCTGGTGACAGCTATTAAACCTTAGGAACACTTCCATCTATAGCAGTCCCTCCAAAATACACTGTAGAGGTGGTTTGTGGAAGGTAAATTCTCTCAGATTTTGCTGATTTGGACATTGTTTAATCCCTCTTTCAAATTTAAATGATAATTTTGCCTGTAAAGTAATCTTGGTTCCAGGCCCTTCTGCTTCATTGCATTAAATACATCATGCCACTCCCTTCTGTCCTGTAAGGTTTCTGCTAGAAATATGATGTTAGCCTGATGGGCTTTCCTTTGTATGTGATCTTATTTCTCTCTCTGGCTGCTTTTAATAGTCTGACCTTATCCTTGATCTTTTCCATTGTAATTACTACATGTCTTGGTATTGTCTTCTTTGGGTCCCTTGTGTTGGGAGATCTGTGGGTTTCTATGGCCTGAGAGACTATCTCCTTTCCCAGATTGGGGGAAGTTTTCAGCAGTTACCTCCTCAAAGACACTCTTTATCCCTTTTTCTCTCTCTTCTTCTTCTGGTACCCCTATAATGCAAGTATTGTTCTGTTTGGATTGGTCACACAGTTCTCTCAATATTCTTTCATTCTTAGAGATCTTTTTTTCTCTCTGTGCCTCAGCTTCTTTGTATTCCTCTTCTCTAGTTTCTGTTCCATTTATCGTCTCCTCCACTGTATCTAATCTGCTTTTAATACCCTCCATTGTGCTCTTCAACAACTGGATCTCTGACCGGAATTCATTCCTGAGTTCTTGAATATCTTTCTGTACCTCCACCAGCATGCTAATGATTTTTATTTTGAACTCCCTTTCAGGAAGAGTCATGAGGTCCATGTCTTTTTTCTCAGGAGTTATATTAATTTTACTCTGAATCAGGTTCCTTTGGCATTTCATATTTGTATATGGCGTTCTCTTATGTCCAGAAGCTCTACTCTGGAGCTGCTCAGCCCCTGAAGCAGTGTTGGGGATTGCAGCGGAGTGGCATTGGTGCCTAGGTGAAGGAAAGAGCTGTTTCCAGCTTCCTGGCTGCTATTCCTGTCTCCACTGACTGAACCAGTGGGCCAATCACCCAGGCATAAGCCTCTATACTTTATGTTTGCAGTTGCTGTAGACAGATCTTCCCTCTGGCTGGCCTAATGCCAGGGTAGGGTTTGCTGGTTTTTGAGCCAGGTAGGGCTGTCCAGGAGAAAGGTGCAGTAGGCTGCCTATCATGGAGGGGGTCTCTGGAGCTGTGTCACCAGCCAGGGAGCTGGAGCACCTGGAAATCGTGAAAGCTCCCAGCCTGCTGGGCAGAGTGCACCTGGACAATTTTTTTACCTTTCCTTTCTCCTGAGCAGCAAGCTCTGTGCAATCCTTGCCCCTTTAGCAGCCCTCTTGTTAAGGGCTTCCTTATTAGAAATCTCTCAGACTGCCTGCCTTTCTGTTGTCCCAGAGAAGCTGGATATGGATCCTTGCTTTCCACAAGTGGCTGGAATCTCAGTCTCTCCAGGAATTCTGCCTGTCTTAGCTTTCCAGTCCCCTAATCATGAGAGTTTCATGAAAGCACCATGAAATGTAGGTTTGTGCTCCCAGAGCAGATCTCCAGAGTTAGGTATTCAGCAATCCCAGACCTCCACCCACTCCCCACTGCATTTCTCTTCCACCAGCTGGTGAGCTAGGGTGGGGGAAGGGCTTGGGTCATGCCGGGCCACAGCTTTGGTACATTACCCTGTTCCATGGGGTCTGCTCTTTTCTCCAGGTGTATGCAATCTGGCATAGTCCTCTTTTCTGTTGCTCTTTCTGGATTAGTTGTATGGATAGATTCATTATATTTTCATATTATATGTGGTTTTAGGAGGAAGCCTCTGTGTCACCTTTCATGTCGCCATCTTTAATCCCTCATTTAGAGAGATTTAAAAGCTCAGAAAAGTTCTTAAATATTCAACTATAGAATTGCCATTTTATTTATTTGGGTCAGTCCATATATCCATCTGTTATCATTTTCTTTCTTAATAAGCTTGTATTTACCTTTAAGTCTTCCAACAATACTTGGTAATTAAACCATGTCTATTATTTCTCAGTCTGCCTATTGACTAATTTATCTTCCACTTATGGATTATAATTTTCTTCTTTGTATGTTTAGTAATTTTGGATTTGATGCTAGACATTATGACTTTTAAGATGTAAACAGCTCTGGGAGTTGTTTACTGACAGTCCTCTGATAATTGTTATTTGACCTCATGGAGAATCTTCTGACATGAATGTAGCTTTCTTCTCCACCATCTAAGATGACTCCTATGCAAGTTTTTGGAACTGTGTTTCTCTGTATGGCCTTTCTTCTCTGTCTCTTAAATTTCAGTCTTTTTACTCACCCCAACCTTGATCTCTGCTTATCTCATCAAGTTCTCTATGCACCTGTTGGATTTCTCTTTTTAAAATTTCTTTTGATATTTAGGAAATTTTGTGTTTTGTTCTAGTTTTCTTTGTAACTTTTCAATACTTATGGTAAGCAGGATAATCTCCAATCCCCAAAGATGCTGCCATATTAAATCATCAAAATTTGTGAATGTGTCACACTGCAGAAGGAAATTTAAATTACATATAGATTTAAGGTTTCTAGTCATCTGATCCTAAATTAGGATTATCCTGGATAATCACAAGTCCTTATAAGTAGCAGAGGGAGGTAGAAAAGGTAGAGTCAGAATGATGCAGCATGAGGCAGACTGGACTAGGCATCACTGGCTTTGAAGAATGGAAAGAACTATAAGGCAAGAAATTTGTGCATTCTCTAGAAAAGGCAAGCAAGAAAATGGATTCTGTCCCTAGAGCCTTCAGAAAGTATTACAGCCCTGCTAATACCTGGAATTTAGGTCACTGAGACCAGTCTCTGAGTTCTGACCTCCAGAATCATAAGATACTTTGTGTTGTTTTAAGCCACTATGTTTGTGGTACTTTGTTATAGCAGAAATAGGAAACCAACACAATGCCTGTAGTATCTTGTTTTCTTTTTTAACCCTATATTATCTCATTTTTTAACTTCAATTTTATCATTTAATTCTCACCTGTTGCTTCTACAACAGTCAGTGAGTTTATTCTACTTTCCTTTTTTCTCTCCCTTCTTTTATTTTTTTGTTTCATTTTTTTTACATTGTTTGAAAATATAAGACATTTTGTTCCACTCTTGCTCCGTATTTGAGTTAGTCTTAGATGTACAACTACATATGTTAATGTTGACCATGAGTCTAACTGCCAGATTTATTCCAGTTGTCTGATTTAATGAATTTCATCATGTAGTATAGGCCTCAATTGATCATGAGTACAGAATTAAGAATTGTTTCATGTGTTTAAAACATTTCTTTGTAGCTCTGATGACTGAAGGACAGCTTTAGAAAGATAGGTCTAAAGTTTCTGGCTCAGATTTTCTTTCCTTATATTCTTTGAAATAATGCTTGTATGTGTATTTAAAATCAGATATCAGTCTAAGTTTATTTCCCAATTAAGTTATTTAATTGTTTTATTTTAGGCCAGTCATGCTTTCATTTAATTCTTTAGCTATGGTTTTAGTTCTTTAAACATAATGGTGGTTCTGAAGTTCCTGTCTGCTAATTCCTGCATTTAGACTCCCTCAAAGACCATTTCTTGTAGACTGCTTTTTTACCCTGAGTATGTGTAACATTTTCTTGTTTTATTTTGCATGTACAATAATTTTTGTTGAAAACCAGACATCTTAGGTAATATATAATGGTGACTATAGCATTTTTTTCCCTTTCCTCTGAAGGTGTTTGTTCCTGTTGCTTTCTCTGGTTGTTTAGACATGTATTACTTGCCTGTAATTCATCTCTGTGACCTGTTTTCCCCAAGATATGTGGCCTCTGCAGTCTCCCTTCAATTTGTCTCCTTTATTTGCTGTTTGAGCTCGACCTCTTTGGCATCAGCACTGTGTCTGCATCACTTTGACATCAGCCATGTTATGGTATTTATGCCATTGCTTCTCCTCTGCATGTGCCTGCTGGCTCATGTTTAGTCAGGAATATGCGGATTGTGTAGGAACACTCTTATTTCTCATTTATGGATGTGTGGAAAACTTCTCAAGGTCTCTTTTGGCTATCTTATTCCTGAATATCTCTGAAATTTCTGGTTAGTCTGAAGTTCATTGCTTACCCCAGCCAGGATCACAGTGTCATTCTAAAGGAGCTGCTGTCCCATCTATCTGCCATTGAGATCTGTTACTGAAGAAACTGCTGGACATGGGTTATTTCCATACTCCACTTCAAACCAAATCAACCCCCTGTAGCATCGAAGTCGCTGGTTTCCACAGCTTTCCACACTCTGAAAGAATGACGATGCTCACCTGGCCCGGGTGGAGGATTCCAGAATCCATTGGCAAGAATGCCACAGACTTACACTGTTCTTGCCCAAAGTTTATAGCTTTTTCATGAATGGTCACTTCTCAGCTTAGTGTATGCCTTTGGTTGATTTCAAGAACTTGTTACTTTTGACAATTTAAAGCCAAGTTTTATCATTGCTTTTCAAGAAGAGGATAATTACCCTGCTGTTCTAGAATTCCTCCTTCCATGAATATAATTTTTACCTCATGAGTATAATTTTGGCCCCTCTTAGAGAGACGTAGGGGGTCACTGTGGTCTGTGGAAAATACTTTGAGAATAGCAGCTGCCACTTTGTTAGTCATGAGATCAGGTAGTATACATTTCTAACTTTATTCTTTTCCATAGTCATTTTGGATGTTCTAGATCCTTTGTATTTTTGCATATAAATTTTAGAATCAGATTTTTAATTTTTACAGAAAAGCCTGTGGTGATTTTGATTAGGATTGCATTGAATCTATAACTTAATTTGGAAAGAATACAATATTGAGTCTTCCAATCCATAAACATGGTATATCACTCTTTGAATTAGGTCTTTAATTTCTTCCAACAAGATTTTATAGTTTTTTTCAGTGTACAGGTTTTATATGTTATTTAAAAATTTTCAATATGTTTAATGTTTTTTGATGACATTGCAAAGGTTATTTTTTCAGTTCAATATTCAGTTGTTCATTTCTAGTGTATTTGAGTGGAAATTAGTTCTGTGTATTGACTTTGTATCTTACAAACTTGCTAAAGTTGCTTATTAGTCCTAATAGCTCTTTAAGAAAAAAATAATTTATAAGGATATTCTACACAGGTAATTTTGTTTTCTATTATGTCTTTTGCAAATGAAGGCAGAATTAGCTGTTTCTTTCCGATCCGTTTGACGCTTCTTTGTCTTCCTGTGCTGCACTGGCTAGGACATCCAGTACAGTGTGAGCAGAGGTGGTGGAATCAGAAGTCCTTGCATTGGTTCTGATATTTGGGGGAAACATTCATTCTTTTACCATTAATATAATGCAAGTTGTAGTTTACCCTAGATTTGTTTTATCAAGATGAGAGAACTAGTCCTCTATAGTTGGCTGAGTTTTTAATCAGTAATGGGTGTTGAATTTTGACAATTTCTTTTTCTTTTTTAGGTCAGGAGTCAGTAACGTATGTCTTGCTGGCTGAATATAGCCTGCTGCCTGTTTTTGAATGACTTATAAGCTAAGAATGAATTTTACACTTTTAAACGTTTGAAAAAAATGTTACTGTTTACTGTTACTATGTTTTTGTCACTTTCCTCTTCTCCCTGACTAGATTTACAGCACTCCATGTTTAGGCCCTTTGCTTGTAAATCCGACAGCAGATAGAACTGTAGTCAATGCATGAATGTGTCTAGCTGGATAAAGATAGGAGGTTAATGATCTTGGAATACTTGGCATCAGAGCCACAATCAAAAGCAGTGTCTAGAAATTGTAATACCACCCTACTCACACTCTGGGCAACCTTTTTGTATCTTCCTTCCGGGCTGTGTGAGACCCTCCTGGATAAGCAGAGGTGTGTTTTGTGTTCCAGGTGACTGTGGCTTTCAGAGACGTGGCTGTGGAATGAGTGGCAGATGTGGAACCCTGCTCAGAGGACTCTGTACAAGGGTGTATGGCTGGAGAACTATGCCAACCTGACCTCTCTAGGGAGGAAGTGCTTCTTGAAGGACACTCCCTCTGGTTTCTGGACATCTTAGCTGTTCTAGAACAACTGCCATGCTCAGCAGTCAGGATATGGGTGCAAAAACAATGACATCCTGTTCTGTGCACCTCAGGGAAGATCTGGATTTGTAGTTGAAAATGTGTGGATGTTTTGTGTTGTGTCTGACACTGCATATCCTGTCCTGTGTCTCCAGGCTCTTCCCTTACCCTTCGGGGAGATGACTCTTCTGGATTTCTAAATCCATAGTCACCTTCCCTTCCTCAGCCCTCCCAGTGCCAAATGCTCTCTCTGCAGAAGTCAGCATTTGAGCCTCCCACCATGGCTTGTCTGGGATCTTTCTCTGAGTGCCACCTGAATTTTCTTTCCTTATGAACAGGAATTTCATTTTCCAAACTAAAACATCCCTTAGCTGGAATGAGGGACAGAGCCCTGAAGAGGGAAAGGGCTGCCCACTGAGCCCCTGTTCAGGTGAGTGGGGAGCACAGGGAGGATGGTGCCCTGGATCCGCAGTAGGTAGGAGGGATGAGGAGTGCAGGGGAGGAAGCTCTGCTCCAGGCCTCCCAGGCTGGGGCAATGGCTCCTTTCTAAACCTTTGTCCCACCAGAGGGGCTCTTCCACCATCCTTGTCACCTTCTTCCAGCAAAAAGCCTTTGTTTTATTGGCCTGCCTTTTCTGGCACGTTCCATTGCTTCTCATTTAGGGCTTCATTTTTTCAGCCTGACCTTCATAACAGTTCCCACCCCATGGGCCTGTCTGCTGCCCAACTCCTGAAAACTGCCTTTCTTTTCTTCTTGACCTGGTAAATCCTTCTTTGTCTGTTATTTCTACTTCTTCATGTATTTCAGCTATTTTTTTCTTCTTTTAATCTATTTTGTAATATTTAAAAATACAACAGAAGTTTGAAGAATAACAAAATGAACATCTGTGTGCCAGTCTCTTAATCTAAGAAATTAAGTTTTAATGAAACATTTAAACCTCTTTTTCTACTTTCCATAATGCATCTGACCCCATTTCCCAGAGAGAACAGTTTTTCTAAATTAGGTGTCTATCGTATCATTATCATACATGGTTTTATTCTTTTGCTTCATATATATGTATTCATTAAACCCTACATCATGTTTTATCTAATTTTAGTCTTTACATAAATGACATCATACCACATGCATTCCTCTGTGACTTTTCTCCAGGAATCCGAGTGGTGAGGCTCACGGTGCTGTGTGTTGGCGCTGGTTTGTGCAGTCCCAGAGCAGTCCAGTCGCCCACTGTATGACCCCTGTGGTGTGATTGTTCCATTTCTTTCATGTCGGACACTCAGATGTTACCGGTTTGTGGCTTTGTTGTTACCTTGAACATTATTTTTCTCATGCTATAGGCTTCATTTATCTGTAGCATGTGTTTTATTGGGATATAGTTGATATGCTATATTATATTTTTTCAGATGCATAGCACAGTGATTTGGAAACTGTCTGCATTATTAGATGCTCATCATGACAAGTGCAGCTACCCTTGTCACCATGCCAGGATCTAACAACATGAGTGGTTATAGTCTCCATGTGTACTTCTGTTCCCCAGTACACACTGAGCATGGTGCACCTTCTTTATCCCCTCCACCTATTTCATCCATTCCCTTCCTACCACCCCTATGGTAACCAACAGTCTGTCATCAGTCTTTATGGACTATTTCTTTTGCTTGTTTTGTTTTTTTGCATTCCACATGTAAGTGAAATCATGTGGCATTTGTCTTTATCTGACTTTTTCACTTAGTGTGATACCTCTAGGTTCATCCACACTGGTACAAATGCGAGCTTTCCTTCTTTTTTGTGGCTGAGTAATATTCCATTCTATATATATACCACATCTTCTTTATCCATTCATGTATCAGTGGGCACTTGGGTTGTTTCCATATCTTGGCCATTGCAAATAATGTTGCAGTAAACGTAAGTGTGCATTTATCTTTTCAAAGTAGTGATTTTTTTTTGCTTCAGGTAAATTCACAGAAGTGGAATTGCTGGGTTATATGGTAATTGTATTTTTAGTTTTTTGAGAAACTTCCATACTGCTTTCCACAGTGGCTGCACCAATTTACACTCCCACCAACAGTGTAGGAGGGTTTCCCTTTCTCCACATCCTCACCAACACTAGTTATTTGTTGTCTTTTGGATAATAGCCACTCTGACTAGTGTGAGGGATACCTTATTGTGGGTTTGATTTGCATTCCCCTGATGATTAGTGATGTGGAGCATCTTTTCATGTGCATATTGGCCATTTGTATGTATTTGAAAAAATGTCTATTCAGGTCCTCTGCCCATTTATTAATCAGGTTGTTTTTTGGTGTTGAGTTGTATGAGTTCTTCATATATTTTGAATATTAGCCCCTTATCAGATATATCATTTTCAATATATTCTCCCAACAGTAGGCCTCCTTTTGGTTTTGTTGATGTTGTACTTTGCTGTGCAGAAGCTTTTCAACTTGTTGTAGTACACTTACTTATTTTTGCTTTTGATTCCCTTGCCTGGAAAGACATATCAAAAAAAATATTACTCATGTTGATGTTCAAGAGATTCCTAAGTTTTCTTCTAAGAGTTTCATAGTTTCATGTCTTACCTTTAGGTCTTAAATCCATGTTGAGTTTACTTTTGTGTATGGTTTTAAAACAGTGTCCAGTTTCATTCTCTTGCTATTGCTGTCCAGTTCTGCCAACATCATTTATTGAAGATACTTTTCCACATTGTATATTTTTGCCTCCTTTGTCATATATTAATTGGCCATATATGGGTTTATTTCTGTGCTCTCGATTCTGTTCCATTGATCCATGTATCCTTGCACCTATTATGATTTTTTATTGTGGTACATACAATGAAATGAACAAATCTTAGAGTATAGCTCATTGAATTTTGACGTGTATACACTCATGTAACTCACTCTGATCAAGATACCATTAGTCTCACTAATTTTTTTCCCTTCACCTTTTTCAGTCATCCCCCAATATTACAGAAATCACCACTCTGCTCTTGTGTTTATGAGTCTATTTCAGTTTTGTTTGTTCACTGTGTTATTTTTAGATTCCACATATAAGAGAAATCATATGGTATTTGTCTTTCTCTGTCTGACTTATTTCACTGAGCATAATACCATCCCAGTTGTGACACATAAATGCAGTGGAATTGAAGCCAAAACCAGGCCCTGTAACAGGTCTGTTTGTTGAGTTTCCACCTGTCCACAGTCTGTGAGCCAGGAAACTTCAGTTCAGATTTAATTCATACTCTTCTTGAACAACTCTTCTATCCTGCTTCCTATATTTGAGGGATCCACCAGACCTAAGGATTTCTGTGTCTCCAGACCAAGTCCCCTTTTCATAGGGAAGTTCCCTGTGGACATATCCACTTAGTTCAGATTATTATCTTCAGTCAGAGAAAACCACTGTGTCAGATACTTACATCACAAGATAAGTGTGGGCAGGGCAGAAAAGCTGGCATGATTGTACCAATTTGAAGAACAGCCTCTTCTGCTTGCCTGAAAGTTTCCTAGGCTGGACAGAATGTAGACCCTCCACTGATGACGGTTTTCTGGGTTTCAGTCATAGGTAAAAGAGAAATGGAAAACAGTTCCTGTAAAGGATACAGAGGTGGGAGATGGAGATTTTGTTGCAAAGCCGTCACATGCGTTTTGGGGAACAAGTCTTCTCCTAAGACAGTGGAATAGCCCTGGTGCCACACCCATGACTACCCTGATGGACACTGTTGTCTCTGGAGCAAGACCAAACCTGGAAATGCATCTCTGTGCCAATTGCTATCTGACCTTCTCCAACCAACACTTCCTTGGTCAACATGTTCTGCACAGATGTCCCCCCATGATCATCTCAATTGTGGGTGCCGACAATCACCTTCAACCAAGTGATCTCTGCTGAGAGGGTCAGAAGCTGCAAGGGCAACAAGTTCTGAGCAAAGCTCACCACAGAAGGGCACAAAGAAGAAGGCTGCCAGTCCTTGATGTGGTGGATGAGTGAATGGGGGTCTTGAGGGACATTTTGCAGTCCACCCCTAGGGCAACCTCCAAACTGTAAGGAAGGAACTAGAAACAGTGACAGACATAGAACCCAGCCCTGGAGAAGCAGCCAGAGGTTTAAAGTGGGTGGAATTTTCACCATGTGGAGCAGTCAGCTGGCAGAGTGTGAGAGGGGTTTTAGCAGAAGTCAAACCTCCTCCTTTCATGGGCACATTCAGAGGGGAGGCTGTACACACAGGGCTTTGGCAGTGCATCATCCCTCATCAGACCCCAGAGGAGAGACCTTGGGGATAAGCCCTTCATGTGTAGGGAGTGTGGGTGTGGAAGTCAAATCTCCACAGACATCAGAGGTCACACTCAGGGGAGAAGCATTTTCTGTGCAATGAGTGTGGGCAGCCTTTTTCTGCAGAGTCCTCCCTTCTTGCATACCAGAGGGCACACCGTGGGGAAAAGCCTTACGTGTGCAGGGAATGTAGACATGGCTTTTGACAGCCATCAATCCTCGTTAAACACTGCTGAATACACTCAAAGGAGAAATCCTTTGTGTGCAAAGAGTGTGGACCGGGCTTCTGCCTGATGTTCAGTCTCCTCAGACACCAGAACACCCATGCATGCTTTCTGTGCATGGAGTGTGGAAACAGCTTCAGCTGCAAGTCAGCCCTGGTCAGACACCAGTTCACACACTCAGGGGAGAAGCACTTTGTGTGAAGAGAGTGTGGGCATGGCTTCAGCCCCAAGGCGGCTCTCTTCAGACACTAGAGGACACAGCGGAGGAGCCAGAGCACTTTGTATGCAGGGAATGTGGGAAAGTCTTTCGTTGTAAGTCGGCTGTCATCAGACACCAGCGAACACACTCTGGGGAGAAGCCTTTTGTGTGCGAGAAATGTGGGCAAGCCTTCATCTTTAAGTCATATCTTATCCCACACCAAAGGACACACCTCAGGGAGAGGCTTTTTGTGTACAGCGAGTGTGGGTAAGACTTTATGGAAGAACTGACGCTCATCACACAGCCGCAGACCCACTCAGGAGACGCCATATCTGTGTAGAGAGTGTGGGCAATGCCTTACTCAGATGTCAGCTCTCATCAAGCATCAGAGGATACACTCAAAGGAAAACCCCTTTGTGTGCAGGGAATGTGGGCAGGACTTCATATTAAAGTCAAATGCTTTCTGACCCCAGAGGATACACTCAGGTGGCCAGCAATTTTTGTGCCACACAGGGGGAAAGCCTTTATGCCTGGGGAGTGTTGGTGAAGCCTTAGCTGGAAGCCAGTCTTTGTCAGATGCAGGATGTGTTCAGGGGAGAAGCAGTTTTTGTGCAGGGAGTGTGGATGGGGCTTTATTTGTATGCCACATCTCAGTGTATACAGGAGGACACTATTTGGCCACCACCACCCCATCCCAGCACAAAGGGACTTCAGGAAGAGTCTTCTGGCCCTTTGCATGCCCTGTGAATGTGAAGTAGCATGGAAAGCAGTAGAAAAATGAAGCTTTTCTTAATTCAAAAAGATAGTCAAACTGGTCTGGTTTCTCTCCCTCAGTCATTTGATTTGTCACAACGTGACTTCTTTACAGAACTGTGAACACACACCTCACTTATTTGTCTGTGAGGACAGAGGACATTGGGACTGGTACAGAAAACTCAAACTCAGCCTTTGTTTACCCCAAGAAATTGAACTCCTGGGAAAAAACGAGTCTGAAGTCACATTTGTATATTCATTATAGAACTTAAACCTGCAGACAGGGATAAGAGAATCCTAGGTGTGGGAGACATTTCTCCACAGGGCTCTTGTTTTTTGACTTGGACTATTGTTTCAAGGTTGTTTAGTAAGAAGCCTGGGTAGATAGAGTGTCTTCCTCTAGGGCAGAAAGCAGATATGTTTCCTGTCTAGGAAAATAGAATATGTCTTTATCCAGGATAAAATCTGGGCAGGTTTGCTTGCAGCCCGTTTAAAAATATTGTGGTTTTCTTAGGCTTAGAGATCCTCTGCTGTGACATAAACATATTGTGAGCACATCTACTGATCTCACCTCTGTGGAACCTCTGTGAGGCTCAGGGAGTATGGCGAACCAATACAAACAGGAACATCTGTTATCTGTTGGGTCATGAGTAATAAACTCCTTTCTTTGTGACCTAGGAGTCTGGTGTCTTCCACTGGAATCCATGCAACTGGCAAGCTAGAGTAGGTTAAATCTCATACTTTTCACAGTCTTGGGGGTGAGAGCAATAGCTTTTCCTTTTAAAATGTTTATTGAGATGTAATTCACCCTTTTAAAGTGTACAATACAATGACTTTAAGTATATTCACAGTTAAGCAACCATCATCACAATTTTACATTTTCATTACCTAAAAAAAAAAAAAAACACCCCAGCCATCATTCCCAAATACCTACATCCCCAACCCTAGGATACCAATAATCTGTTTTTTATTCTTATCAGTCTTTTCATTTAGGACATTTTGTATAAATAGAATCATACACATGTGGTCTTTGTGACTGGCTTTTTTTACTTAGCATAGTATTTTCAAGGTTCATGTTGGAGCAGGTGCAATACTTCATTTATTTTTCTTGCTGAATAATATTCCATATTATGGTTATACCATATTTTATCTATCCAAATGAACATTTGGATTGTTTCCACTTTTTGGCTTGGGGTTTTCTTAGGCTTAGAGATAATTTTGCTCTGAACATTCATGTTCAAGCATTTGTACATGAATGTTTTCATTTCTCTTGGACATATACCTAAGAGTGGAATTGCTAAATGATATGGTAAAATTTAAAGATCAAAAAAGAAATCAATGAAGGAGAAAACAGACAAGGAAAATCAATAAAACCAAAAGCTCATCCTTTGAGATCAAAAGCATTGATAAGCTTATAGCCAGACTGATCAGGAAGATAGAGAAAATGCAATTCAATCAATATAAAAAATGAGAGAGGTAACATCACCACAAAGACACAGGTATTAAGAAGACAAAGGATTATTATGTAAGTTTTTACACAAATAAATTAAATGGAATAGTCAAATTTCTTAAAAGAAAGAAGATAAGACTATGAATGCAGACATGAGCAAGATGGCAAAATGAGAAGCCCTAGGCCTTTATTCTCCCACACAAATAGAAACTTAGCAACAGCCTACAAACCAAGTTGCCTTTATGAGAACTCCAGAAACAAGTTAAGAGCAGCAGTACTCCAGGCAAGTGGAAAGCCAAGAACTACATTGAAGTGGGTAGGAAAGTTTGTCAAGTTTTGCATGCCTCATATTCTCCCTCTACATAGCAGCAAAGACTATTATAGAACCAATGGATCAAAGAAGAAATCATAAGAGAAATGAGAACATACATTGGTACAAATGAAAATGAATACACAACATACCAAAATTAATGGATGCAGTGAAAGCAGTACAAAGAATACAGTGTTATGAGTTTAGTGGCAAATGCTTACATAAAAAGAAAGCTATTAAGTCAATAAACTAATTTTATTTATTTTATTAAAGTATCATTGATATACACTCTTATGAGGGTTTCACAAGAAAAACAATGTTGTTTGCTACTTTCACCCATATTACTGAGTTCTCCCCAATACCCCATTGCAGTCACTGTCCATCAGTGTAGTAAGATGCCACAAAGTCAGTACTTATCTTCTCTGTGCTACACTGTCTTCCCCATGACCCCCCAACACCATGTGAAATAATCATAATATGCCTCAATCCTATCTCCCTCCCTCCCCAACCCGCCTTCCTCCACTCCTCCCCTTTGGTAACCGCTAGTCCCTTCTTGGAGTCTGTGAGTCTGCTGCTGTTTTGTTCCTTCAGTTTTGCTTTGTTGTTATACTCCATAAATGAGGGAAATCATTTGCTATTTGTCTTTCTCTGCCTGACTTATTTCACTGAGAATAATACCCTCCAGCTCCATCCATGTTGTTGCAAAGGGTATCAATAACCTAACTCTACACCTCAAGGAATTAGAAAAAGTATAAACTAAACCCAAAGTTAGTGAAAAGAAGGAAATACTAGAGATTAGAGATAAATGAAATAGAGAATGGAAAGGCAACAGAAATAATCAGCAAAACTAAGAGTTTTTTTGAATAGCTCAACAAAATTGACAAACCCTTACCTAGATTCAGAAAAAAAGGTGAGCCTCAAATAATTAATATCAGAAATGAAAAAGAGGACATTAAAACTGATGCCACAGAAATAAACAGAATAGAATACTATGAATCATCATATGCCAACTAGTTGGATTAGTTGAAGAAATAGTTAAATTGCTAGAAACATAATTTACAAACACTGAATCATGAAGAAATAAAAAATCTGAACAGATCTATAATCAGTAAGGAGATTAGGTTAGTAATGATTAAAAAAAAAAGCTTCCAACAAAGAAAATGCCAGCACAAGATAGCTTCACTGAAAAATTCTTCCAAATATTTAAAGAAGGATTAATACCAATCCACAGACTCATACAAAAAATTGAAGAGTAGGGAACACTCCTATATTTGTTCTACAAAACATTATTATCCTGATAGTAAAGCCAGACAAAGAAAACTAGAGACCAATATCCCTGATGAACATTAATGCAAAAATCTTTGACTAAATACTAGAAAATGGATTTAAATGGCACATTAAAAAATTTACACTATGACAAAGTGGAATTTATTCCTAAAATGCAAGCATGGTTCAACATACAAAAAAACCAAAGTATGTGTACCACATAAATTTAATGGGCAAATACTACGATTATTTCAATTGATACAGAAAAAGCATTTGACAAAATTCAACACCCTTTCATGATAGCACTAAAGAAACTAGGAATAGAAAGACACTATTTCAACATAATAGAGGCCATATATGAGAAACCCACAGCTAATGTCAAATACAGTGGTGAAAGACTGAGTTTTTCCTCTAAGATTAGGGACGTGTGAGGATGCCCACTCTTGCCACTTCTGTTCAACATAGTACTAGAATTCCTAGCCAAAATTATTAGACAAGAAAAAGAAGTAAAAGGAACCCAAATTATAAAGGAAGAAGTAAAATTAACTCTTTTTGAAAATGGCATGATCTTCTATGTAGAAAACTAAAGACTCCAACAAAAAGCCTCTTAGAACTAAGAAAGTCAGTAAAATTGCAGAATATAAAACATTAAAAACCCAGTTGTGTTTCTATGCACTACCAATGAAAACGTCAAAAAGGAAATTAAGAAAACAATCCTTTTTACAATAGTATCAAAAAGAGAGCTCTGGGAGCTATCACCAGAGGAGAAGGGGAAGGTAGATGATGCTTTCCCAGCCCTGCCTCAACCCAACTGGTAGGGCCCTGGTGGGAGCCAGCCCCAAATACTCCATCCCCCTTGCTGATGGTTCCGCACTGAGGCATTTCTCTGAACACCTGCCTGTCAGCCTGCCTGGCCTGCTCAGCTCATCAGTGGATTTTGCTGTTTGGCAGATGGAAGGAGACTATGCTTCCTGATAGGTGAAGGGATATTTTTGCAGCTTTTCCAGCCTAATCTCAGTCCAACTGGGAAGGTGCCTGCAGGAGCTAGCTCCAAATGCTCCTCCTTCCTTGCTGATGCCCCAGACACATGCTGGGCTCCCCTGTGCACCTGCCCTGTCCACCCCATCAGAATAGCAGCACCACCATCAAAGCCCAGCAGGCAGAGGGCTGCCCTTCCTACAGTGATCCCAGCAGAAGTGCACCTGCAGGGCCAGCTATTGTGAGCTGCCAGCCACGGCAGACTGAGATCAGCCACTGCTGGCAAACAGGCAGAAAGCTGACTCTGCCCACAATGATCCCAGCACAAGTGACACTGCAGGGTTCACAAAGGGTCAGCTGAGGTAAGCTGCCATCCACAGCAGACTGAGATGAGCCACTGTCAGCAGACAGGCAGAGGGGTGGTACTGCCCACGATGACCCCAGCAGAAGCACCACTGCATGGCTCATAAAGGGCCTCTGTTGAGAGAGGTCAACCATTGCCTGCAGGCAGGCAGAAAGGTGGCCCAACCACAGCCCACCAACAGCAACTGGGGTTCCACCAAAAAGGAGAAACAGGCACTGCTGAGCAAAGACTCTTGAACTTGTCACCACAGGATGCCTTCTTCATAGAACCATTACTCTCTAGACCAGGAGGCATAGTGGATCTATCTAATACAAAGGAAGAAACACATAAACTCAGACTAAATGAGAAGCCAGAGAACTATTTTCCAAACAAACAAAACTACAGGATAAGGCATCAGAAAGAATGGTGTCTTGTGAAACAGAGATCACCAGTATTGATAGAGATTTCAAAACAACAATCATAATGATGCTCACTGACCTGCAGAAAAGAATTGATCTCAGAATTTCAACAGATAGGAGATTTGAAAAAGAGCCACTCAGAGCTGAAGAATAAAGTAACTGAAATGAAAAATACAATGGAGAGAATGAATAATAGATTGCTGCAAGTAGAGGAGGTAATCAGTGAGATGGAAATTAGAAAACAGGAAAACAACAAAGCTGGGAAACATCAGAAAAAAGTCTCTACAAATGAGAGGATGCTGAGAGCTGCATGACAAGTCCAAGTAAGATAATATTCTCATAATAGGGGTACCAGAAGAAGAGAGAGACAGAGAAGTAGAAAGTCTCTTTGAAGAAATACTGAAAACTTTGCTAATCTAGGGAAGGAAGTAGACACCCAGGTTCTGGAAGAGCAGACAGCCCCTAACAAATGTAACCCCAGGAAGACACCACCAAGACACAAAATAATTAAACTGACAAAGATTTAAGATAAAAAGGGTTTTGAAAGAAGCTAGAGAGAGGCAAAAAATTACTTATAACAGCAACCCAATGAGGCTATCAGCAGATTTTTCAGCAGAAACTTTACAAGCCAGGAGGAAGTAGTGGCATGAAATATTTAATGTATTGAAACAGAATGATCTTCAGCCAGGAATTCCCTACCTAGGCAAAGACAGATTAAAAGTTTCTCAGATAAATGAAAGTTGAAAGAATTCACTGCCACTAAACTGGCCTTACAGGATATGTTAAAGGGACTTTGGTAGATGGAACTGTTCTTAAGGCTAAATATTTTTCATCACTGAACATAAACACACAGGAAAGGTAGTAGACCAATTACTAAGTAAGTAATTATGAAGTTAAAAAAAACCCAACCAAAGTAGTAAAATCAACTATACACAAAATCAGTCAATAGATACACAAAAGATGTAGATTACAACATCTTTTTCATAAAGTATGGAGGAGGAAGAATAAAAAAGAAGTACTTTTAGACTGTGTTCAAAATAGAGTGATCAGATATAGACTGTTAAATATTTAGGAAACTTTAAACCTTATGATAACCACCAGCCTAAAGTCTATAACAGATACATGAAAAAATTAAAGAAATCCAATGACTACATTAAAGAAAACCATCAAATAACTTCAGAAGAGTATAAGACAGGAAGAAAGGATCAGAAAGGAACTACAAAAACGACCAGAAAACAATACAATGGTAATAAGTATATACCTATCAAAAACTACCTTAAATGTAAATGGACTGAATGCACCAATCAAAAGACAACAGGGTGGTAGAACGAACAAAGAAACAAGACCTATCTATATGCTGCCTACAAGAGACTCACTTCAGACCTAAAGACGTACTTAGATTGAAATGGAAAGGATGGAAAAAGATTTTACATGCAAATAATGAGAAAAAAGCAGGAGTAGCAGTACTTGTATCAGACAAAATAGATTTAAAAGCAAAGAGTGTAACAAGAGACAAAAAGAACATTACATAATGATAAAGGGATCTGTCCAACAAGAGGATATAACATAAATATTTATGCACCCAATATAGGAACACCTAAATGTGTAAAAGAAATACTAACATACTTAAGGGGGAAATGGATGGAACAAAATCATATTAGGAGATTTTAACACCCAGCTACATCAATGGACGGGTCATCTGGAGAGAAAGTAAATAAGGAAAGAGGAGCATTGAATGACAAATTAGACCAGATGGACTTATCAGATATATATAGAACATTTCACCCCAGAGCAGCAGGATACACATTTTACTGAAGGGCAAATGGGACATTGTCCAGAATACATCACATATTAGGGCACAAAAAGAGCCTCATTTAATTAAAAGAGATTGAAATTGTACCAAGCATCTTTTAATATCACAATGGTATGAAACTAGAGATAAATTACATGAAGAAAACAAGAAAACCTCAAAACATATGGAAGCTAAACAACATGCTTCTAAGTAGTGAATGGATCAATGAACAAATCACAGGGGAAATCAAGCAGTACATGGAGATAAATGAAAACAGAAATACAACAGTTGAAAATATGTGGAGCTGCAAAAGCCATTCTAAGGTGGAAGCATATAGCAATACAGGCCTACCTCAAGAAACTAGAACAATCCCAAATAAACAGTCTAAACTCACAACTAAAGAAACTAAAAAAGTAAGAACGAATTAAAGCCAAAGTTAGCATAAGGAGTGACATAAAAAAGATCAGAGCAGAAATAAATATAATAGAGAATAAGAAAACAATAGAAAAAAATCAATGAAACAAAGAGGTGGTTCTTTGGGAAAATAAAAATAGACAAACCCCTAGCCAAATTTATTAAGAAAAAGACACAAATAAAATCAGAAATGAAAATGGAGAAAAATTAAAGCTGACACCACAGAAATACAAAGAATTGTTAGAGAATACTATGAAAAATTGCATCAATTAAAGGGACAACCTAGAAGAGATGGACAAATTCCTAGAGAAGTACAGTCTTTCAAGACTCACCCAGGATGAAACATAAATCTGAACATACCAAATATCACTGAAGAAATTGAATTGGTATTAAAAACAACTCCCAACAAACAAAAGTCCTGCACCTGATGGCTTCACAGCTGAATTCTACTAAACATTTGAAGAAGAGCTAATACACACCCTTCCTAAAGTATTCCAAAAAGTAGAAAAGAAGGGGATAGTTCCAAACTCATTCTAAGAGGTCAGCTTCACTCTAATACCAAAACCAGGCAGAGATAACACAAAAAAGAAAACTACAGACCAATATCCCTGATAAACGTAGATGCAAAAATCCTCAACAAAATTTTAGTAAACAAAATTCAAAAATACCTCGAAAGGATCATCCATCATGACCAAATGCTAATATTTCTAGGGATGCAAGGAAGACACAGTATTCATATATCAATCAATGTGGTACACAACATTAACAAAAGGAAGGATAAAAACCATATGATCATCTCAATATATGCTGAAAAAAACACTTGAAAAAATTCCATATCCATTCGTGATTAAAAAATCTCAACAAAATGGGTATAGAAGGAATATATTTCAACACAATAAAGACCATATACAACAAACCTACAGCTAACATCATAGTCAATGGCATAAAGCTGAAAGCTTCTCCTCTGAGATCAGTAACAAGACAAGGAAGCCCATGCTCACCATTATTATTCAACACAGTCCTGGAAGTCCTAGCCATGACAATCAGACAAGAAAAAGAGATAAAAGGCACCCAGATTGGTAAGGAAGAAATAAAACTCTCACTATTTGAAGATGACTATTATACATGAAAAACCCTAAAGACTCCACCAAAAACCTATTAGGACTAATAACTGGATTCAGCAAAGTTGCATGATACGAAATTAATACACAGAAATCTGTTGCATTCCTATATACTATCAATGAACTATTAGAAAGATTAGTCAGGAAAATAATTCCATTTACAATTGTATCCAAAAGAATAAAATACCTAGGAATAAATCTAACCAAGGAGGCGAAACACCTGTACTCTGAAAACTATAAGATACTGATGAAAGGAAATGAAGGAGACACAAATCCATGGAAATCTATCTCATGCTCACATATAGGAAGTATTAGTATTGTCAAAATTACCATCTGGCCCAGATAAATTTACAGATTCAATGCAATCCTTATTGAAATACAAATGGCATTTTTCAATACACTTCAGCAAAGAATCCTAAAATGTATATGGAAACACAAAAGATCCTGAATAGTCAAAGCAGTCTTTAGGAAGAACAAAGCTGGGAGAATTATGCTCCTGGCACTCAACTATATTATAAAGCTATGGAAATCAAAACAGTATGATACTGGCACAAGAACAGATCCATAGATCAGTGGAACAGAATAGGGAGCCCAGATGTAAATCCACACATATATGATCAATTAATATACACTAACAGAGCCATGAATATGCAATGGGAAAAAGTCTCTTCAATAAATGGTGTAGTTATTGCCATTTTATTAGTTGTTTTTTGTGTTTTTGTACTTCCTGTCTTTTTTCCTGTCTTATACACTTTTATCATTATTTGATGATTTTCCTTAGTGTAAGTTATGCTTGGATTAAAAAAATTTGTATCTATTATAGGTTTCAAGTTTGTGGTTACCATAAAGTTTATATAGTTTCCTAAATATGTAATTACCTATACAAAGTTGATAGGCACTCTATTTTGAGCACAACATAAAAGAACTACATTTTTATTCTTTTTCCTCCTCCACACTTTATGAATAAGATATCCTAATCTACACTGTTTGTGTGTCCCTTATTTTGTGTATAGTCAATTTTACTCTTTTTAAAAACTTACTTAGTAAGTAATTAGTCTGTTACTTTAAGTGTATGTTTATTTTCACTGATGAAAAGTATTTAGGCTGAAGTACATTTCCATGTACAGTGGCAGCTTTATGATATCTTGTCAGGCCATTTTAGTGGTGGTGAATTCTTTTAACTTCCATTTACCTGGGAATCTTTTAATCTCTCCTTCAGTTCTCAGTGATTACCTAGCTGGGTAGAGAATTATTGGTTGTAGGTTCTTCCTTTTAGTATCTTGAATATTTCATGCCACTCCCCTTTGGACTATAAAGTTTCTGCTGAGAAATCCATTGATAACCTTATGGAGTTTCCCTTACAAGTAACTGTTTGCCTTTTTACTGTTTTTATGATTCTTTCTTTATCTTTAATCTTTGCCATTTTAATTACTATATGTCTTGGTGTTGTCTTCCTGAGGTTCCTTTTGTTAGGGGTTCTCTACACTTCCAAGATTGGGTGTGTATTTCCTTCCCCCAAGATTGAGGATGTTTCCAGCTATTATTTCTCAAAGAGATTTTTTAAATCCTTTGTCTCTCTCTTTACTTCTGGGACCCATATTAAGTGAATATTGTTTCATTTGGAGTTGTCCAATAGCTATGTTGGCATCTTCTCATTTTTAGATAATTTTGTCTTGGTTTCTCATCTTGTTTGTTTTCCTGTTCTCTATTTTCTATCTCATTGGTTGTCTCCTGTGCTTCCAGCAGTCTATTATTAATTCTCTACATTGTTTTTCATTTCAGTTATTCTATTATTCAACTCTAAGTTCAAATCTTCTATCTCTTTGTTGAAGTCCTCCTTGAGATCATCAATTATTTTCTGCAGATCAGTGAGCATGTTTATGGCTGTTACTTTGAAATCTTTATAAAGAAGATTGGTGATTTCCATTTCATTTAGCCTTTTCTTGTGTTTTATCTTGTTCTTTTTTTGGAACATATTCCTCTGCCTCCACATTTTACCTGGGTTTCTGTGTTTCATCCTTTGTATTAAATAGATCAGCTATGCCTCCTGGTCTAGAAAGTGACAGATTTCTGAAGAAGGCATCTTGTGGTGCCCAGGAGCTTAGGGCTTTGCTCTCTTGTGTCTGGTTCTCCTTTGTTGTGGTGCCCCAGTCACTGTTGGTAGGCTGTGGGTGAGGCTGCCTTTCTGCCTGTCTGTGGGCAGTGGCTGATCCCTGTCAAAAGAGGCTGATAGCTTGCCTCAGTGTGCCCTTTGTATGATGTAAGGCACTTCTACTGGTATTCATTGTGGGTGGGGCTGTCCTCTGGCTGCAGGCCAGCAATGGCAGCTGCTTTGGGGCCTGGTGCAGTAGGCAGGGTGGGTGTCCAGAGGAGCAGTGTGCAGGGCTGAGACACCAGCGAGGGGCTGGAGAGTTTAGAGTTGGCTACCACAGAAGCCCAATCAGTTGGACTGAGGGAGTGCCCAGAAAACTGAGGGATCCTCCCTCTACCTGTAAGGCAGCAAAGTTTCCCTTCACCTGCCCAGGTAGGAAGGTCTGACCACTCCTTAGCCAAGCAGGCAGTGACGAGGGGCAGTTGCGCAGGGAAGTGCACCAAGAGGCTGAGCCATCAGTGAGGGAGCTGGAGCATTTGGAGATGGCTCCAATGAGCTCCCGACCAGTTTGCCGAGGGAGGGCTGGGGTAGCCCTGTCCACCTGACCTTTCTCCTGCAGGGAGAACTCCTTCCAACTTTTGCCCCACTAGTATACTTCCTGCTACTGGCAAATCTTTCAAACCACTGCCTCTGTGTTTGGTCTCAGTGTGACTGACAGAGTGTGTCTGTCCTACAAAACTGACTGCAGTCTCTGCCTCCAAAAGTTCTCCAACTCTCCGTGGTGTCCAGCTCCATTAATCACTAAAGACCAATGCTCTGTGCACTCCTGTTCCCTTAGCAGATCTCCAGGGTCAGGTGTGCCTTATTCCTGAGCACTTGCTGCCCTCCCCCACCACTCCATTCCTCTTTCTCTTGTCTGTGTGCTGGAATGGGGAAGAGGCTTGGGTCCCAGTGGATATTGGCTCTGCACCTTCACCCTTCTCTGTGTGGTCTTGTCTTCTTTCCCAGGCATAGACAGTCTGTTCTGCAGTCTTCAGGTGGTTTTCAGTGTTAGCTGTATTTGCTTCCTTGGTGTGTATATGGGAGGAGGTTTTTTCCCTGTCTTCCTACTCTTCCATCTTTTCTACCTCTTAATCCTCAAACTTTAAAGAGAGTGTTAAAAAGTCAAACATATTTGGAATTTATCAGAAAATTATTTTCATATTGCTTTTATGATTCTTGGCCTATCCAACCTACATAGTTTCATCCTTTTGAAAAATTAGGGTCAAGATAGTAGAGAGGAAGAGAGGGAATTCGTGAAGATTCATTTGGAGTAGTAGTTGTCTTAGTCCAAAACCATCCCCTCTAAACAGGAAAGAGCATTTTGAAGTACCTTCCCCTTCACCTCAAGGGGCCTTCAGGTGAAAAAAAAAAGAGCTATTTGGAGGCTTCAGTAAATGCATATTATACTTGGAAAGGGACAGAATGAGCCTGGATGGAACTTCCAGAGGACAAGATAATAGCCAACACCAGAGACAGTGGTGGAGCCAAGAAAGTCTTGGCTGTTGCAATGGTTTTAAGACAAAATGTGAAATGGGCTATGCATCAGAGAGGGCCACCATTCAGGGAGTGTGGGCAGGGATGTTCTGAGTCTAATTCAGTAGGACCACCGCAGGGACAAAGGGATCAAGAAGCAAAATACTGGGAGAGAATGCTGGGTCCCCAGGGGCAACAAAAAGTGATGTAAGCTGCCTCAGAAGGAGATGCATCAGCTCAGGCTGGGGAGCTGCATGTCCCTTGTTCCAATATGGAGGCTTCTAAAAACCCACACATTTCTCAGGAGAGAAGAGTCTGTTCTTCAAACACCTGCCAGGCTCAGACTGTGGAAGAAAGGGCCTTTGGTAATTCTTTCTCTGCCTCTATGAATGGCTCAAACAGGAGGACCCTGTGGTCATCACTGACATGCTGGTGGAGAAGGGGCATGGAAAGAGGGGAGCTGCCCACAGCCCCTCCCTCAAGCCCGAAGTTCACCTGGAAGGAGGCTTATCTGGGGAAAGGACAAGGCTGAATGTGGAATGAGGACCCGAGGTTTTTCATATCATGGGATTGGACTGTCAAATCAATGAATTTACATTCCGTTTATAACTGAAATTGCTTATAATACTTTTATTATGAGGTTATGAGCCTGTTGAAATTTTCATTCAGCTGAAGGGGTAATATGTTGGAAAGGACAAGAGGAAACACAAACAAAATAGAATTTAGGCCACATATAAGGACCATACTTGTCCAGTTAATCCACTACACATATTAATTACCCACTCATTCTTAAATACCACTCCGAATGGCATGGGATCTCCCCTGATGATAGGTGCTGAAGAGGGGTGGAAGTGACCTGTGACAGCACAGGCGGGGATTTCACCTCTGCGGGCTCTTCTGAGCAGCCTGAGGTGGAGCTGATATTCTTCCTCTTTGTCCTGACATTCTGCACCATAACCCTTGTGTAACGTGGCCATCATCCTATTCTCTATTCTAGATGCTTGCCTCCACATACCCATGTATTTCTTCTTCAGAAACCTTCCTGCTCGACCTGCTTCACCACCAGCATTGTACCCCAGATCCTGGCAAACATGTGGGGCAGCAACAAGGAGTTCAGCTACGCTGGCTGCTTGGTCCCTACTGAGTGGCCTTGGCACTTGGCCCCACCAAGTGTGTGCTCCTTGCAGTGATGGCAGTTGACCTCTATTTGTGGTTTGGCCTCTGTGCTATGCCTCCAGCATTCCAGGCTGTGCCACCTCCTGGCAGCAGCTTCCTGGTCCTCTGGATTTGCCAGTTCCTTTCTACATGCCTCAGTGTCAATGGTGTTGTTTTGATATAGAAACCAGCATATGGACCATTTCTTCTGTGAACTCTTGTTCATTGTCAAACTCTCCTGTGTGGCTACTGGCTGAGCAGAGTCCAGAATGTTTATTATCTGGCTAATAATCCTAGGCATGCCTGTCTTCATCATCCTGACCTCTTATATGTGCATTTTCAGGGGAGTAGTAAAAATGTGCTCAGTAGAGGAAAGGAAAAAGGCCTTTGGGACCTGTGCCTCCCACCTAACATAGTGATCTCAGTCTACTATGGGGCCATTATGTTTTTCTATGTGTAGCCAAAGGACAACTACTCCCAGGACCAGAGCAAAGCACTGGCAGTGCTCCACATGATCCTTGCATCCACCCTCAACCCTCTTATCTACATGCTTAGGAACAAGGATGTGAAGAAATCAGGAGAGTGATGGGGAAGGAGCAGGTGGGGGCGGTAAAGAGCTGGAAAGCTGGTGAGGCAAGTACAGGAGACACAGTTTGGGGATGTACCTGTTTCGTATTTTGAATATTGTTAGGTAATGTGGCAGTAACCATAGGGGTGCATGCATCTTTTCAGATCAGAGATTTTGTTTTCTTCAGGTAAATTCCTGCAGGTGGAGTTACTGGGTCATATGGTATTTTATTTTTAGTTTTTTGAGGAACCTCCAACCTGCCTCCCATAGTGGCTGCACCAATTTACATTGCCACCAACAGTGTAGGGGCATTCCCTTTTCTTCACATTCTCACCAACACTTGTTGTTTCTCTTCTTTTGGATAGGATCGTTCAGACTGGTGTGAGGTGATTGTGGTTTTGATTTGCATTTTCCAGATGATTAATGATATGGAGCATCTTTTTGTGTGCCTGTTGGCCATCTGTATTCATAAATGATTTATCCAATAAGGGGTTAACATCCAAAATATATAAATAACTCATACAACTCTACAGCAAAACAAACAAACAAACCCCACCTGATTAAAAAGTGGGTCGAGGACTGGAACACATGTTTCCAAAGAAGCAAACATGTTTTTCTTTGTTCTATTTTTACTTAGAAAAAGTACTGCCATGATTCTCCATCCTCTCCAGATGCCACCCCACATGTCTGTTTCCCTCTGTAGACACAGAAAATCTCCCCTGAAAGGTTATCTCCATTCCAGGTCTCTATTGCTCACCGTCCATCCCTACGAGTCCACCACAGCAGGATTCCTGCAGCATCGCAAACTGCCCTGTGGTGACCTCTCTTCCTCGTGCTAACCCCCAAGTTATTCTCATCTCTATATTTTTTCATACATTTATATCATGTACTGTTGCTCATTCTTTCCTTTGGAAAAAACATTATTCACTTTGTCACCAGGATTGACGTATGTCTTTCCCCTCCAACTTCACTGACTGCTTCTACTCTGCCTCCCCATCTTCCACTGACGTGTTGGTGTTACTCGCCTCGTCTGCTCTGTCCACAGTCCCTCCTTGGTACTTTACTCCAGTAACTTGGTTTTCGACCATCTAAACACTTCCTCCAACTCTAGCATCATGTATCAGCTGCTTACTTGACATCTTCATTTGGATCTATAATAGAAACTTCACCTAACATGTCCACACTGCACTTTGATCTCTACATTTGGTTCCCTACACTCTAAGATCAAGACAGTAGCCAGAGTGATTCTGTAAAAACAGAAGGTGGGTTTTTGTGGGTCACAATTTGCAAAAATTATGGAACATTCATCAGTGTGTCTCAGAATAAAAGCCAAAAACCTTTTCATGGCTTACTAAACTGAGCATGACCCGCCTGCAGTCCCTCCCACTGTCCTCAAAACACTCCCTTTGCCCTCCCCAGGTGATGTGCACCTCCCTGTCCCTGATGCAGCTTCCCAGACTCCCTGAGTCTCATGCCCTCATCTCCTTCAGACTTGGCTCAAATCTCACCGTTAAACAGGGACTCTCCTGACCACACCTTTGAAAATACAGATTCTCTTGCCACTACCAGCAAACCTTTTCATCCTAAATTTATTTTGCAGCATGTTAAATATTATGGTCATGTCACTGAAAAATATGAGCCCAATTAAAACATTATTTGTGTCTCTGTGTTCACTGATGCATGGCCAAAAGCTGAAGAGTTTTACCTTATCAATGATACTTAGCCACGTGAATTGTCCATGACTTTTAAAACCCTGGACATGGAGAATTGGACACTTGGTAAATGGCTGTCAATTGATTAATTGAGATAAGAGATAGTACCTTCAGGTCTGATGTGTTGGGGTTGGAAGCCTGTGTGTATTTAAGAAGGGGATCCTGGAGGGGTATGAACAGGGAAGAAACCGTACTTCCCCCAAATGTCATAGCATGGGACCAGAGTCTGCTAACTCAAGTTCTAAACAGAAACTCATTGGTTCTGTTGATATTTTTGTATAAAGAAATCTAAAGCCAGCACTTATCTCACTGGTCTGGGCACTACATGAATATCAGTTTCATTTTTTCAGGCTGATTGGTTTACTACAAAATTTAATCTTCAACAACTGTATTAAATTCCAGAAAGGAAAATAAAATCCCTGGAACAAATCGCTTAAATTATCTAGTCGTATTGGTTATAGAAGTCACTATGTATTAATTAAAAATTCAGTTTTCATTTATTAATCCTGGATCCTAACATTTGTATTCCTTTTTAATTAAATCAATTGAGACTTGGTTTCTCCACCATAATTTACAGATCAATAGAAGCCTCAGAGGAAAAAAGTTACTCTCTGGAAGACTGTACTTTGGAGCAATAAAACTTTTATTTTCTAGCAACTGAAAACAATTAGCTGTCTAAGTTCACTTTCTCCTCTATTGCTATACAACCTGTGTAATCACTTCTCACCCAATGTAGGAAGAAATGTTTGTGACCTCAGATGGTGACTTTACTTCAAAACACTTCTAAATGTATCAAGAGAACCCTCTGCAGCTGAGAGACTAATTTGTTCTTCCTCTGGACAAATCAGAAAGTTCACTGTGCACAACCAGGGTTGCAGTCCGTGGGGAGGGAGAAACCCTCTCTTCTGCTCGTCTTATAACCCGGATCCAGGCTCCCGGGTCCGGCTGTAGCCGTCAGAGGCGTCCCCTGACCTGGCTCGTGGGGCTCAGATCGGTAAGTGCCCCTGTGTCTGCAGCTGCTGCGTGAAGGGAGCAATCTGGGCATCTTTGCAAGAATGCACTTCCCATACTTTTTTCTATCCAATTCTTTTTATACTACCTGCTTTGCCCCTGCTCCGTGTCAGCCTCCTCCCGGCCTGTTCCTACACCCACATGCCTCTGTCCTTGTTTCCTGATTGTTGTTCTCTATTCTGTTTCTCTCATCTCTCCTCTGTTATTTATTTGTGCTGTCTCCTGCCTTTATTTCTCTTCATCTCTTACTCTCACTGCTTTGATTAATTTATTTGCTGTGTTTGAAACTCCATTTTTAATTTCCTCTTGAATTCTTCTCTGCTTTTCCTCCTATCCTCCAGGTTTGATACTTCCTTTTTTCTGTGTTTCCATTCTATTTATTTTCTTCTATATTTTGTTCCCTTCATTCAGTTCCTTACATTCTTTGACACAGTTTTACTATAATGCTTTCCCTTCCTCTTTAATGGCTTTTACACATCACTTATCATCACTCATTCCTATGTAACGTAACTCTTCAACATGTCCTAATTTTCTGAAATTAAAAAATTTAACAAGTTTACTTTCATTCTGACTCTTTCCTGTTTGTTTTTCCTTTTATGTATAATTATTCTAAATCTCTTTTTGGAAGATCTAATTAATGCCATTAAAAGTAATTTATGGAACAATAATGGAATTTGGAAACAAAAAATTCAAGGAAGTTCTCTATAAAATTTTTAATTCATTTGAATCTACACATATATATGTATATAACATAATATTTTCTAATGTAGTATTCCCAAGTTCAAATTCACAAGCTTATTTGAAAAATAAAGAGCTGCTTTTCTCTAAGGTGTGTTTCCAGTAAAATATTGCTTGTATGTTATTTTCACAAGTTTGTGTAAATTTATATAGTGATTCCCATTTCTGTCTTACAAACAATATTATTGAAGAGTTATTTCAGAAGGAATTATTTAGGTCAGTGTCACAAGTAAAATAACATATTACAAAAAATTTCACATATGTAAAATACCATGATCAATAATGATTTTTCGCACCCTTTTAGTGCATACATGGAATGGAAATATGTTGAACAAGTAAAAGGAATGATGTAAAATATATCATTTTCATATACCAGTAGGTTTGATTATGCAAGATATGGAAATATCTTATGCAACAGATCAAATAATCAGACGATGTCAGAATTGGCATTCTTTTCAACTAGTTAACGTAATACTAAAGCACTTATATCAACCTAATAACCTGTAAGGGGTCATTTCTTTCACTGCATTATACACACTGGTACCTGGAAACTCATTTGCAAATGGATGGACAAGAGGGGCCAGGAGAAAACACCCCCAGCTCCAGGCCACATTGTGAGGTGGGGGGAGAGAGCCCGCTGCCCCCCAGGGGGCTGTGCACACAGAGTACCCAGAGGGTGGAGGGATGGGGAGAACTGGGGTCCTGGTCATTACAGAAGGTTCTAGGGGCAGCAGGAAAGCTTGAGGACCCCGGGGCTCGGCTGGTGACTGATGCCAGCCCAGGAGCTCTAGCTGTGCCAGTGGGTGATTGTTTCCCCATTTGTTTTATATACTTTGTTTTGCCTCCTGTCAGCCTTCCCTTGTCCTGTCCAGCGCCTTCTGCTCAGCGCCTCCTCCGACCCACACCTGTGAAATTCTCACTTTTGTCCTATTTCTCATATTGCGTGTCCATCATTGTCGGTGTCCTGCTGCGCCCCCCACCCCCCTTAGTGCCGGGAGGCCGCCCCCTCCATCAGTGTCCTCCCCGGCCCCCCCCCCCCCCCCCCCCCCCGCCCCGCTCTCCCAGGCTCGGCCTCTCATGTGATGCGCTGCGTCTCAGGGAGATTTTCAGTTCCTGTTTCCCTCTTCCCCTCTCCGTCTCTGATGCGTGTACTTCGTCCCCTCTATCGTCTTAATATCCATTCCTTTATATTTCCAATCCAATTTGTTCATCAATCATTCAGTTTTTCATGTTGGTACCTTCCAGTTTCTACTTCCTTTTGCCTCTTTGGCAAATTAGCTACTTTTCTTAATTCATGTATTATTTTTTTCAGTATAAAATATTTTGAAATTTTTCTATTTTGTAATATTCTTTCTCTATTGTTTCCGTGTCACCTTGCCTTGTTTTTTGTTTCTGTTCCTGCCACCTTTCTTTTTTGTGTTTCTATCATGTATTCCCTTCTTTCTCCTCTACTTTGTATTTTCATGACTGTTTGTTGTCTTGAAATTTTGATTTTTAATTAATTTCTCCATTTGTTTCCCTATATGGTAATAACTTACACTCTTTACTTTCAACTTCTTTTGTTTAAGAAATCATTGTTTTTAATCTCCACTTTCCATTGTTTGTCATCCTATCCCAGTCATTCTTAAGTGATCCTTAAAGGTTCCGGTGACCTCCTTAACTAGAGGCTGAATTAGAGACATTATGTTTGCAGGCGAGCAGGAAACTTTGACACCGGTGTTGACCTAATGGGGCTCTGGGTGGCCAGGGGCATTATTCAACATCAAAAGAACTTTAAAGGGCAGTCCTTTAGTGGGAAGGTACTTCCTGACTTCAGGGACAGCCCATCAGTGGAAACAATCCAGAAGAATTCTCATTGTCCAGGCCTTGTTTTTGTATAACTAAAAACCTGGTGGCTGTTGTTTATCTTTTCGTCTCTTGGTTCACTGGTTAGTGGATTTATACATAACAGCAGTCCTTATCACAGACGTGTACAAGAGAGTAGAGTCAGCCTATCTCTCCCAGCCTTAAATCCTGGTGCTTGCTTATCTTCCTTGCTAATACATGTCCTTTGTGGCGTTTTTCCCCAGAACAGGCACTTCATTTGCATTAGAAACCTGTTCAGATATCCTTTCTCCTCTGTGATTTCCTTCATGGTGTCTGGGAACTCATCTGCTGCCTGTAACTGGCAGAACCTACTTCTCCTGTTGATTTTTTTTTTATAACCAGTATTGACTTTATAATTGTTGTGGGATTAAAAAATACATTAACAGTTGACATCAGGATTCCTCTTAAAAAGTATCCTGCTTTTCTTAAGAAAAATACATTTAATTATAAGTAAAAGACAAACTGCACACACACACACATACAGGCGCAGACACACACACGCACAAACCCTGACCATTCTATATTAGCTATAAGCAGAAATTTGGGAGTGACAAGAGAAAGGGGAGAAGAAAGAAGAGGGAATAGTCCAAAATAGAGTGGAATTTTAAAAAGCAGAAATGCGGAGTAGTCATATTTATCATATTGTAAATGCTTAGATGAAATCACTGTATCCTCAAAGTCTTCAGTAAAATCTTCTATTCACGCAGAGGTTTTGTGCGCACAGAAGGGGAGTGAATTTTTTTTTTTTTTGAGAGGGCATCTCTCATATTTATTCATCAAATGGTTGTTAACCACAGTAAAATTCTGTATAGGGGGTCAATGCTCAATGTGAAAGGAAAGGAGCGACACACAGCAGCAATTCACCGGAGAATTCCACTTTATTAGGGAAAGGTGCTGGGTTATATAGGAAGGGGCATGAATTGATTGAGGTGTCACTTCTACAGGGCTGTTGGCTGTTGGCTAGGTGCTGGGATTGGGAGGGGAGCGAGAGGTTATTGGGCTTCAGGTGGCACCGGCGGGAACCGAGGACCCCGAAGAGAAGCTGGAAGTTTGCCATCTTACTGGTGTGGGCCCTTCATTCTCCCCTTTCTCCTCTATGGGGTTGTGGACGTTGCTTTCTCTCTGGCTGCTTCCTGCTGAACAGGGGTGGAGAAGGGAGTGAGGGCTTGAGGATTGGGAGGAAAGGGTTGATAGGACTCCCCACAGTAAGGATGAGTAGATGTGGGCTTCTTCAGGTTTGGAAATCAATGAAGGTTCCCTGTAACCATAGGTCGAGGACCTGTTGATTCCAATGGTGCCAAGAGGATATGGGTGTCTGTGGACATTGTTTCCAGGAAGTTTCCAGTGAAGAGAGGGGTCCATCTCAGCGTGTGGTGAGGAGGTCATGTGAGGGTGAGGGATCTTCTGTGGCCAGAAGCTGGTAGTTCCTGAGTAAAAGCTGGTTGAAAGCTTGATTAGAGATTTTTCTGACTTGAGATTTGATTAACTTTATTATACAGGGTAAGAAGAGACAGGTGAGAAGAATGATTATTATGGGGCCTGCAATGGGCCAGAGCCAGGTGAGGAGGGGGTTTGTTAGTATTGACGAGAATGGGTTGGAATTGGAAGCAGAGTGGAGACTGGAGGCAAGGTCGGTGAGTTTGGTGATGTCAGTTTCTACAATGCCGGATTCGTTGATGTAATAGCAGCACTCTTCCCGGAGGAAGACGCAGGTGCCGCCCTTCTCAGCTGTAAGCAGATCTAAGGCCCGCCGGTTTTGAAGGGTGACTTTAGCTAGCGAAGTGACCTGTCTTTGGAGAGAGGCTAGGGAATCGGCAGTGGATGTCAGGGCTTCCTCAAGTTTGGCGTCAAGATCTCTAACTGCCCATAGAGAGTGACTCAAGGCTCTTCCCGAAAACCCTGCCCCAATGGCTGAGGTGATCAAAGAGATACCAGCCATGATGGGAAGGAAAGCAGCCCTTTTTGTGCACGAGAGAAAGGGAGGTTGGAGCTCAAGGAATTCTGCCATGCTGTAAAGTGTAAGCTGTGGGATTAGGGTGACGAGAATGCAGGGTGTATCGGAGTTGAGAGGCAGTGAGTTGAAAAGACTGCCATTACACCAAAAGAAGTGTCCCGGTTGCGTAAAAGTCTTAGAGCCGGAGGTAGGGGTGTAGATAGAGAGGCAGTGAAGTGCGTTGGAGGGGGGTGGAGTTGGGCTTACACAGTGGTGGATGGTGAGATTATCTGCGTGTTCTGGTTCCCATAGGGGTATGTCTGCCAGGGGGCAGAGAGGTTGTCTTTCTGCATGGAAGGAGTAGTTAGTTGGAAATATTAAGGGGCACGGCGGCCAGCAGTGGGCGCTGTAGTGATGCACACAAGAAACAATTGGCGGTGTTAAGGGTGTGGTTGAGAAAGATGGTGGTGTCCTGAATGAGCTGTAATGAAGAGTAAGAGAAATGGGAAGAGGGGCGGGGATAAGAAGATGAAGAGGCGCCATCAAGAGTTTGGATAATGACTTTTTCGGAATGTCTGATATCTGATGCAACTTGAGAGATCTGGGAATGAGAGGGAACATATTTTCGAGAGATATGAAGGGTACTGTGGGGGGTCGAGGACCCCCTGTAGTAAACTGAGGCTGTGACTCCAGCAGCCCATCGAGAGTCCCAGGGATCTGGGATTGATAAGGAGAATGAGCCATTGGGATATTTCATGAAACAGTTGGAGGAGTAATACTGTGGGTACTGGAAGTTACCCATGTAGTGAATGGTGCAAGACTAATAGGGACATCTCCTGTAGGTGTCTGGCCATCACCTGCAATAGGCTTGTTTTTGGTCATAGAGGAAGCAGAGGTAGGGAGAATAAGGGTAGCTGCTAGTGAACACTTCAGTGGAGGGAGGAAAGTGGAGGTATAAAGGCTCAGAGCAGCTTTTCAGAGGGCAGTCTGGTGTGGCAATGAGGGCAGTAACTTTTGTTTGATGCTGTGTGTAAGTCTGTCTGACTATGAATCACCATACAAAGGAGGCTGGGGTGGTGGGGAAGACAATAGGAATGAGGAAAAAAAGCGAGAGAGCAGTAAAGGAGGAAAAAGTAATGATTTGGGTATGGATGGCAAAGGGGGTGAATGGGATTTTGGAGGAAAGAGGACAGTAAAGTCAGGAGTCTGGAGGGAGGGAGAGTCTGTAAGCTTTTGTAGGTTAAGAGATCTTTTAGGTGATGTGGGGACAGAATGGTAAGGGGCGCCCTGAATGTCAGTTTATGAGCTTCTTTCTGCAAGAGCTGTCTAGCGGCTAATGCTCGTAGACAGGGGGCCCATCTCCAAACTGTGGGGTCTAATTGCTTGGAGAGATAAGCTACTGGGGCAAAGGATGGGCCATAATATTGGCTTAGGACTCCTAGAGCTTGACTGGACCTCTCATGAATGTATAATGAGAAAGGCTTCGACAAATCAGGAAGATGGAGAGCTGGGGCTTCCACAAGGGCTTGACGGAGCTTAATGAAGGAGTGTCGGGGTAAGGAGGATAATGGTTTTTTAGGGGGGCTCTTCCTGAGGTCGTATAGGGGGCTTGCCAACAGGGAGAAGTTAGGGATCTATGCTCTAAAATATCTAGCCAGGCCTACAAAGGAAAGGATTTCTGTCTTGGTTTTGGGAACGGGCAGGTCAGAGAGGAGCCATTTTCTGTCTAAGGTAATGGACTTTCTTTGTTGAGATAGAAGGAATCTGAGGTAAGTGACAGGAGGGGAAGAGATTTGAGCTTTGACGGGGGATACCCGGTAACCTCTGGAAGCTAGAAGGTTAAGTAGGGAGGCAGTGTCAAGTTGAGACTGTTCCCACGAGGGACTGCAGAGTAGAAGATTGTCCACGTATTGTAATAAGGTGCACTCGGAGTGATTATGATTAAACTGTTTGAGGTCCTGAGCTAGGACCTGTCCAAAAATATGGGGACTATCTCGGAAGCTTTGTGGCAAAACTGTCCAAGTGAGTTGTTCAGAATGTCTTGTGTATGGGTCCGTCCAGGTGAAGATGAAAAAATCTTGGGAGCAGGGGTCTAGAGGGATAGAAAAATGCATCCTTGAGATCTAGGACTGAGAAGTGGGATGCCGAGGCAGGGATCTGCAATAAAAGGCTGTATGGATTTGGAACTAAGGGATGGATAGGGACAACGACTATGTTGATGAGGCGAAGGTCTTGGACAAGGCGGAAAGATCCATTGGTTTTTTTAACAGCTAATATGGGGGTATTAAATGGGGAGTGAGTGGGTCTGAGGTAATTTTTGTTTAAGAGATCTTGAATTATGGGTTGGAGGCCTATGAGGGCTGAAGTGGTTAGGGGGTATTGGGCCTGACAGATATACTGAGAGGGGTCACGTAATTTGATAGAGGCAGGGGGACATAGGGCCACGGAGGGGCTTGTAATGCCCCAAACTTTGGGATTTACAGGGTGTATGAGGGTGGAACCGGAGCTTTCATTGGGTTGAGGGGGGTTGTTGGCTATGAGGGCTATCCGAAAGGGAGTACTGGGGGCTGTGGTAGTGGATATAGTTATGGAAACATGGAGGAGGGAAAGGATGTCTCGTCCTAGTAAAGGGATGGGACACTGGGGCATAACTAGGAAGGAGTGGGAGAAAGGTATGGGATTGTCTAGGATTGTGCATAAAAGGGGGGGGGGTTAATGGGAAATCTGTTTACCTCCTACCCCGACTAGAGGAGAAATGGCTGGCATGGTAGGGCCCCGGTATTCTCGCAAGACTGAGAAGGTGGCTCCTGTATCTAGGAGGAAGGAGATGGGGCGACCGTCTACTGTTAAATTAACTCTGAGCTCCTGTTTGGTGATGGAAATAGTCGGGCGAGAAGCTCCCGGGCCCCATCAATCTTCTTCTGCCAGCCCCACTACGGTGGACTTAGGAAGGGGGTTGTTCATCCAGCCTCCCCTTCAGGTGGTTGGGCAATCAGACCCCCAGTGGCCCTTTTTGTGGCATCTGGGGCATGGGGTGGTAGGAGATCTGGGGGAGGGCCATGCCCTTGACCAATGTCTCTCTTTTCTGCACTTGAAACAAGATCCTGGGGGGGCTTGTTTGTTGAGGGGCGCCCAGGTTGTGGTTTTATCAGCTGGGCCAACATTTGGAAATAGGCTTGATTAGGCTTTTGTTTACAGCATTCTTTCTCCTCCTCCCGGTTATGGAAGACTTTAAAGGCCACTGTTAGGATCTCAGTCTGTGGGGTAGCGAGGCCCTCTTCTAACTTTTTGAGTTTAGCTTTAATGTCAGGGTAGCTTTGAGTTAGGAAGTATGTCATAAGGACATGTCTTCCTTCAGGTGTTTCTGGGTCCAGGCTGGTATAGTGTAATAGGGCTTGAGTGAGTCTGTCTAAGAACTTGGAGAGAGTTTTGTCTCTCTTTTGAATTATGTCTTAGAGCTTTTGAAAATTGACTACTTTACGAGCTGCCTTTTTCAGACCTGCTATTAAGCAGGAGGCAAAAATATCTCGAGAGCAGAGACCCATGGCAGTGTTATAATCTCAGTATGGGTCTTGTTCTGGGACAGCAGTGGGGCCAGGGGGATAGGTGGGGTTAGTCCTGTGGGTTTCGGTAGCGTGAGTTTGGGCAAAGTCCCAAACTCGTCTACGCTCTTCAGGGAGGAGAGTATTGGCCAGGAGCATGAAAATGTCATGATGTGTGAGGCTGTAAGACTGGAGGGTCCATTGAAACTCCCTGATGTATGTCGTGGGATCAGTGGAAAAGAAACTTAGGCGTTTCTCTAGTTAGGATAAATCTCCTAAGGAGAAAGGGACATGAACGCACACGATGTGTTCGGATCTTGCTACCTCCCGGAGGGGTGGGATAATTTTGGGAGGCCCTCTGGACTGAGTCTGAGGGGGACTGAAGGGTTCTGGCTCAGACTGTGGGGGAGTGACGTGGTCTAGCCGTGCCTAGTCGAGCAGGTCCTGAAGTGCAGAAGGGGGGCAAAGAAAATAAAGAAAGATAGAATCAGACCCACATGTCCCCAGCTAGCAGCCCATCTGCTTGCCTCTGCCGCTCTAGTTGGGCTTGAACTCAAGACTCTGAGGTTAAGAGTCCCATGCTCTACTAACTGAGCTACAGCAGGGCTCCCGTTAATTGCTTATGGAATGTGTAAACAGAATGTTCTTTGTTCTCCATTCTTGTCACATCGGCAAGTGGGGAAAGGGCATATCTAGAAGCAGGGGCGGTGTTTCTACACATCTTCAAGGTCTCCCTATTTTCAGAGTGAGGAGTCTTGGCAAGATATGTTTTTGTGGACAGATATCTTCTAAGGACTGCACCGGTTGTTCTCTAGCTTGTGCTTTCCCATGCTGCATTCAGATATGGGGGAAGGTGCTTTCCCATTCTCCTTACAAACATGTGAGAAGACAAAGGTGGTCCCTAACAGGGGAGAAACAGGTGATGAGGGCAAAGACAGAGGAGGCCCCTGGGACCTAGTTAAAGGGGGGGGGGCTGAAAGGCTCAGGCTTAATCTGCAAGGGACGAAGGCGGAGGAGGTGAGATGGGGGAGGAGATGGTGGGGGAGGAAGGGAGAAGGGCTGTTGTAGGAGAAGAAGGGGAAGGGAGTGAACGGGAGGCTTCTGCGGGGGCAGTGGCTTGCAGGCTAGGAGAACTTGGGAGGGGGGGAGGAGGAGGCGGAAAGCTTCGATATAGGGAATCTCCTTCCATTTTTTCAGGCGCTGCCAGTAGTTAAAAAGATCGCGAGTGATGTTAGGATCAAGAGTTCCCCCTGTGGGCCATTGGTTGTTATTGTCTAGGGGGTATGTCGGCCAATCTTGGGAGCAATATTTACGGGAGAAGTTTTGGTTTTATATCAGGTGTCAGGGAGAGGGTAGCCAGATGCTTAAGCAGGCATTCAAGAGGTGAACTTTCAGGGAGGGATGAGGAGGCTCCCATGGCTAAACCACAGAGAAGGACACAAACAGGGGAAGACAAACGGAGATCCTCGGACTAGAAGCAGACCACAAGGAGATGAAGGGCATTCCCGATGATCCTTGGTGGTCTGCGGAAACTCGTATACGAGTCGGAATTTCTTAGGAAGTGTGGGTCGTCACCCAGACTTCCCTAAGAAGGCAGTTTGCTGGAGTCACAAGGTACCTAGCACTAGGAGTTTTCGGCAGACAGAACAGATTTCGGCGGATGGAGCAGAAGGAGGAGGGGGCGGGGGAAAGGGAGCGTTCTCATCCGCAAAGGAGTCACCTTGTTTATGGCTGTTGGAGGGGGGGGCTGAGAGTCTGCTGCAGCCGTGAAGGCCTGAGGCGGGGAGAGTTCCCTCCTCGTCCCTGAGCGTCAGGGCCTTGCCGGATGATCACGGTCAATTGCACTGTGATAGCTCGGGGAAGAGTGGCCCACCCTGGGGAAATTTTGCTTAAAAAGTTTCAGCACTGATGGAAGGGATGGTGAATGCGTTTATGACTGTCGGAGGAGGGACCTGAGGGTCCGCCGCAGCCATAAAGGCTTGAGGCGGGAATATATGGCTGTTGGAGGAGGGGCCTGAGGGTCTGCCACAGCCGTGAAGGCCTGAGGCGAGGAGAGTTCCCTCCTCATCCCCAAGCGTCAGGGCCTTGCCGGACGATCACGGTCAATGGCACTGCGATAGCTCGGGGAAGAGTGGCCCACTCCGGGGGCAAAACTTACCTAAAGGCCAGAGAGGAGTGGTGAGTGTGATGAGCCAGCGCCGGAAAAAGAGGACGAGGGCTAGCTGCTGCTGGTGTCAGGGGGAAGACGGGGCCCAGTTGGGGTGTCCCGTCTCCCGGGTTTTGGCACCAATGAAAGGAAAGGAGCGACACACAGCAGCAATTCACTGGAGAATTCCGCTTTATTAGGGAAAGGTGCTGGGTTATATAGGAAGGGGCATGAATTGATTGAGGTGTCACTTCTACGGGGCTGTTGGCTGTTGGCTAGGTGCTGGGATTGGGAGGGGAGAGAGAGGTGATTGGGCTTCAGGTGGCACTTGCGGGAACCGAGGACCCCGAAGAGAAGCTGGAAGTTTGCCATCTTACTGGTGGGGGCCCTTCACAATGCACAATCATTAATCAATCTCAAGCCTAGTTCTCGTCAGTCTCCAATCTTCTGAAGCATGAAAAACAAGTTCTTACATGGTGAACGAATTCTTACATAGTGAATAAGTTCTTACCTGATGAACAGTACAAAGGCATTCATCACAGAAACTTTCGGTTTTGATCACGCATTATGAACTATAAACAACCAGGTCAAACATGAATATTTGTTTGATTTTTATACTTGATTTATATGTGGATCCCACATTTCTACCTTTATTATTATTATTATTATTTTTATTTTTAATAAAATGCTCAAGTGGTAGGTAGATGCAAGATAAAGGTAGAAAACATAGTTTAGTTGCTGTAAGAGGGCAAATGTATATGATCAGGTGTGTGCCTATGGACTAAGTATTAATCCAAGCTAGACAAGGGCAGCAAAACATCCACGGATGCAGAAGATTTCTCTCAAAACAGGGGGGGTGAGGTTCTGAGCCTCACCTCTGTTGATCCCCACTTTCTCACCTGATGGCCCCCATGCGACTGTGCCTGTCTTAGGTTGTTCCTCCCTTGAGGAATCTTACCCATCTCTGGCTAACCAGTCATCTTCCGGGGCCATACAGGGAAATGTAAAGTTGGTAAGTGAGAGAGAAGCCATATTGTTTGAAAAGGTTAGCCTTTTACTTCTTTGCAGATTTATGCCCTGTGGCTTCTATGCCCAGCACTTGTCTCGAGGTATCTTTACCACCTGGAGTAATTATGATACTCAGTAAATTCGATATGAGGCACGAATTCTATTTAAGGGTTGTAATTAGGAAGGAAGAAGAAAAGCTATAGAGGTAGCATATGGAAGAAAACATGGGAGGATTATTTCTCTGACATATCTTCTTGTAGAGTACCTTAAGTATGTATAGGTTTTAAACTACTAACTAACTTGCGCACACATATTAACATAATAGGAATACGATGACATAAACAAAGCAAATCTATAACTGTCTGTTCAGTTCTTCTACCCATTTTTTAATTGGGTTATCTGTTTTTTGTTTGTTGAGGCATGTGAGCTCTTTATATATCCTGGACATCAAGCCTTTATCGGATCTGTCATTTTCAAATATATTCTCCCATACTGTAGGGTTCCTTTTTGTTCTATTGATGGTGTCTTTCACTGTACAGAAGCTTTTCAGCTTACTGTAGTCCCACTTGCTCATTTTTGCTGTTGTTTTCCTTGCCCAGGGAGATATGTTCAAGAAGAGGTCACTCATGTTTATGTCTAAGAGGTTTTTGCCTATGTTTTTTTCCAAGAGTTTAATGGTTTCATGACTTACATTCAGGTCTTTGATCCATTTTGAGTTTACCTTTGTATATGAGGTTAGACAATGGTGCAGTTTCATTCTCCTACATGTAGCTGTCCAGTTTTGCCAGCACCATCTGTTGAAGAGACTGTCATTTTGCCATTGAATGTCCATGGCTCTTTTATCAAATATTCATTGACCATATATGTTTTGGTTAATTTCTGGAGTCTCTAGTCTGTTTCACTGGTCTGTGGATCTGTTCTTGTGCCAGTACCAAATTGTCTTGATTACTATGGCTTTGTAGTAGAGCTTGAAGTTGGGGAGTGAGATGCCCCCTACTTTATTCTTCTTTTCAGGATTGCTTTGGCTATTCGGGGTCTTTGGTGTTTCCATATGAATTTTTGAATTATTTGTTCCAATTCATTGAAGAATGTTGATGGTAATTTGAGAGGGATTGCATCAAATCTGTATATTGCTTTGGGCAGGATGGCCATTTTGACGATATTAATTCTTCCTAAGCATGGGCATGGGATGAGTTTCCATTTATTAGTGTCCCCTTTAATTTCTCTTAAGAGTGACTTGTAGTTTTCAGAGTATAAGTCTTTCACTTCTTTGGTTAGGTTTATTCCTAGGTATTTTATTCTTTTTGATGCAATGGTGAATGGAATTGTTTTCCTGATTTCTCTTTCTATTGGTTCATTGTTAGTGTATAGGTAAGCTACAGATTTCTGTGTGTTAATTTTGTATCCTGCAACTTTGCTGTATTCCCATATCAGTTCTAGTAGTTTTGGAGTGTAGTCTTTAGGGTTTTTTATGTACAGCATCATATCATCTGCAAATAGTGACAGTTTACCTTCTTCTTTACCAATCTGGATTCCTTGTATTTCTTTGTTTTGTCTGATTGCTGTGGCTAGGACCTCCAGTACTATGTTAAATAACAGTGGGGAGAGTGGGCATCCCTGTCTGGTTCCCGATCTCAGAGGAAATGCTTTCAGCTTCTCGCTGTTCAGTATAATGCTGGCTGTGGGTTTATCATATATGGCCTTTATTATGTTGAGGTACTTGCCCTCTATTCCCATTTTGCTGAGAGTTTTTATCATGAATGGATGTTGAATTTTGTCAAATGCTTTTTCAGCATCTATGGAGATGATCATGTGGTTTTTGTCTTTCTTTTTGTTGATGTGGTGGATGATGTTGATGGATTTTCAAATGTTGTACCATCCTTGCATCCCTGGGATGAATCCCACTTGATCATGGTGTATGATCCTTTTGACGTATGTTTGAATTCTTTTTGCTAATATTTTATTGAGTATTTTTGCATCTACATTCATCAGGGATATTGGTCTGTAATTTTCTTTTTTGGTGGGGTCTTTGCCTGGTTTTGGTATTAGGGTGATGTTGGCTTCATAGAATGAGTTTGGGATTATTCCCTCCTCCTCTATTTTTTGGAACACTTTAAGGAGAATGGGTATTATGTCTTCTCTGTGTGTCTGAGAAAATTCTGAGGTAAATCCGTCTGGCCCTGGGGTTTTGTTCTTGGGTAGTTTTTTGATTACCGTTTCAATTTCTTTGCTTGTAATTGGTTTGTTTAACTTTTGTGTTTCTTCCTTGGTCAGTCTTCAGAGGTTGTATTTATCTACGAAGTTGTCCATTTCTTCTACAATTTCCCAGCTTGTTGGCATATAGGTTTTCATAGTTGTCTTTAATAATTCTTTGTATTTCTGTGGAGTCTGTCGTGATTTTTCCATTGTCATTTCTGATTCTGTTGATTTGTGTTGATTCTCTTTTTCTCGTAATAAGTTTGGCTAGAGGCTTATCTATTTTGTTTATTTTCTCGAAGAACCAGCTCTTGGTTTCGTTGATTTTTGCTATTGTTTTATTCTTCTCACTTTGTTTATTTCTTCTCTGATCTTTATTATGTCCCTCCTTCTGCTGACTTTAGGCCTCATTTGTTCTTCTTTTTACAGTTTCCATAATTGTGATGTTAGACTATTCATTTGGGATTGTTATTCCTTCTTCAAGTGTGCCTGGATTGCTATATACTTTCCTCTTAAGACTGCTTTTGCTGCGTCCCACAGAAGTTGGGGCTTTGTGTTGTTGTTTGTCATTTGTTTCCAAATATTGCTTGATCTCTATTTTGATTTGGTCATTGATCCATTGATTATTTAGAAGCATGTTGTTAAGCCTCCATGTGTTTGTGAGCCTTTTTGTTTTCTTTGTAGAATTTATTTCTAGTTTTATACCTTTGTGGTCTGAAAAATTGGTTGGTAGAATTTCAATATTTTGAAATTTACTGAGGCTCTTTTTGTGAAGTAGTGTGTGGTCTCTTCTGGAGAATGTTCCATGTGCACTTGAGAAGAATGTATATCCTGCTGCTTTTGGATGTAGAGTTCTATAGATGTCTATTATGTCCATCTGTTCTAGTGTGTTGTTCAGTGCCTGTGTGTCCTTACTTATTTTCTGCCCAGTGGATCTATCCTTTGGGGTGAGTGGTATGTTGAAGTCTCCTAAAATGAATGCATTTCAGTCTATTTCCCTCTTTAGTTCTGTTAGTATTTGTTTCACATATGCTGGTGCTACTGTATTGGGTGCATATATATTTAGAATGGTTATATCCTCTTTTTGGACTGAGCCCTTTATCATTATGTAGTGTGCTTCTTTATCTCCTGTTACTTTCTTTGTTTTGAAGTCTATTTTGTGTAATATTAGTACTGCAACCCCTGCTTTCTTCTCACTGTTGTTTGCCTGAAATATGTTTTTCCATCCCTTGACTTTTAGTCTGTGCTTGTCTTTGGGTTTGAGGTGAGTTTCTTGTAAGCAGCATATAGATGGGTCTTGCTTTTTTATCCATTCTATTACTCTGTGTCTTTTGATTGGTGCATTAAGTCCATTTACATTTAGGGTGACTATTGAGAGATATGTACTTATTGCCATTGCAGGCTTTAGATTCATGGTTACCAAAGGTTCAAGGTTAGCTTCTTTAGTATTTTACTGCCTAACTTAGCTCGCTTATTGAGCTGTTATATACACTGTCTGGAGATTCTTTTCTTCTCTCCCTTCTAATTCCTCCTCCTCCATTCTTCATATGTTGTGTGTTTTGTTCTGTGCTCTTTATAGGATTGCTCCCATCTAGAGCAGTCCCTGTAGGATGCCCTGTAGAGGTGGTTTGTGGCAAGCAAATTCCCTCAGCTTTTGCATATCTGGGAGTTGTTTATTCCCACCATCATATTTAAATGATAGTCATGCTGGATACAGTATCCTTGGTTCAAGGTCCTTCTGTTTCATTGCATTAAATATATCATGCCATTCTCTTCTGGCCTCTGGGGTTTCTGTCGAGAAGTCTGATGTTAGCCTGATGTGTTTTCCTTTATAGGTGACCTTTTTCTCTCTAGCTGCCTTTAAAACTCTTTCTTTGTCCTTGATCCTTGCCATTTTAATTATTATGTGTCTTGGTGTTGTCCTCCTTGGATCCTTTCTGTTGGGGGTTCTGTGTATTTCTGTGGTCTGTTTGATTATTTCCTCCCCCAGTTTGGGAAAGTTTTCAGCAATTATTTCTTCAAAGAGACCTTCTATCCCTTTTCCTCTTTCTTCTTCTGGTACCCCTATAATACGAATATTATTCCTTTTGGATTGGTCACATAGTTCGCTTAGTGTTGTTTCATTCCTGGAGATCCTTTTATCTCTCTCTATGTCAGCTTCTATACGTTCCTGTTCTCTGGCTTCTATTCCTTCAATGGCCTCTTGCATCTTATCCATTCTGCTTACAAATCCTTCCAGGGATTGTTTCACTTCTGTGATCTCCTTCCTGACATCTGTGATCTCCCTCCAGACTTCATCCCATTGCTCTTGCATTTTTCTCTGCATCTCATCCCATTGCTCTTGCATTTTTCTCTGCATCTCTGTCAGCATGTTCATGATTTTTATTTTGAATTCTTTTTTAGGAGGACTGGTTAGGTCTGTCTCCTTCTCAGGTGGTGTCTCTGTGATCTTTGTTTGCCTGTAGTTTTGCCTTTTCATGGTGATAGAGATAGTTTGCAGAGCTGGTATGAGTGACAGCTGGAAGAGCTTCCCTTCTTGTTGGTTTGTGACCTTCCTCTCCTGGGAGATTAGCGACCTCTAGTGGCTTATGCTTGTCAGCTGTGCGCAGACAGGGCTTCTGCTACCTGCCTGTTTGCTGTGGAGTTTATCTCCGCTGTTTCTGTGGGCATGACCTGGCTGGAGCTGCTCCTCCTAAATGGTGGAGCCCCGTTGTAGGAATAGCGGCCGGGAGGTTATTTATCTCTCTAAGGGGCCTCTGTGCTCCCTGCTGCCCAGGGGGTTAGAGTGCCCAGAGATCCCCAGATTCCCTACCTCTGGTCTAAGTGTCCTGTCTTGCCCCTTTAAGACTTCCAAAAAGCACTCTCCAAACCAAAACAACAACAGCAACAATGAAAGAGGAAAAAGAAAAAAAAAAAAAGAAAAAAACACGTGATTTTCTTTGTCCTCAGGCGCCCTTCCCAGGCACCCACTCACTGTCCCTGCCGCCCTGCTTCCCTGGCACTGGGGTCCCTGTCCCCCTAAGGCCTCCAAAAGGCACTCGCCAAAAAGAAAAAAAAAGGGAGAAATGCGCGATTTTCTTTGTCCTCAGGCTCTGGTCCCAGGCACCCACCCACCGGTCTTGCTGCCCTGCCTCCATGGTATTGGGGTCCCCGTCCCTCCAAGGCTTCAAAAAAGCACTCGCCAAAAAAAAAGGAAAAATGCGCAATTTCCTTTGTCCTCAGGCGACTGCCCCAGGCACCCGCCCACCGGTCCTGCCGCTCTGCCTCCCTGGCATCCGTGTCCCCGTCCCTTTAAGGCTTCCAAAAAGCACTTGCCAAAAAAAAAGGGAAAAACGTGCAATGTTTTTTGTCCTCAGGCATTGGTCCCGGGCCCCCACTCACTGGTCCTGCTGCCCTGCCTCCCTAGCACTGGGGTCCCTGTCTCTTTAAGGCTTCCAAAAAGCACTCGCCAAAAAAAAACACCGCTCCGGTTTCTTTCCAGCCGCTGGGAGCCGGGGGGAGGGGCGCTCGGGTCCCGCCGGGCCGGGGCTTGTATCTTACCCCCTTCGCAAGGCGCTGGGTTCTTGCAGGTGTGGATGTTGTCTGGATGTTGTCCTGTGTCCTCTGGTCTCTATTTTAGGAAGAGTTTTCTTTGTTATATTTTCATAGATGTGTGTGTTTTTGGGAGGAGATTTCCACTGCTCTACTCACGCCGCCATCCTGGCTCCGTCCCCCTGCTGTTGATATTTTTAAAGCCAAACAAAATTATCAAACCATTATTTGCTGGGCATTGCATTCTCCAGCTTTAGCTCTAAAACTTTCCTTTTATTTAAATTGTCAGATATGACTTTGTGGGTTTTTTTCCTCAAGTCACATTAGTGTCTATAGGGATGACTTTCTTATGTACCCGCACAAAAGGTGCATTTTCAAAATGAGGTTAAAAGGTAGTTTACAAAAAGTGCTAGTTTTTTGCACTTCCTAGGGCAGCTGAGGCAAAGTTTTCATGAAATTCCTCTTTTTTTTTTTTACAATGGTCCTAATACTGGAGTCATTTACCTTGAAATGCTGGACAACCACAGCTGCAGACCTTAATTGACAGTGCATATTAAACAATCCAAATTTTTTTGCAATATCATGTCTTTTGTCTGTCTGTTGAGTGCTTCCAGTACCACTATGGCACTTCTTAGGGTCCGTGGCATTATTCAAAGTTTACAGTATTGCACTAAAAACCATGAACAATACATGAGAAACACAAGAGATCACTTTTTACTGTGACATATAATTTCCTAGAGAGATGAAATTATGTGACACATAATTTCCTGGTGAGATGGAAGTGATGAGCATCACCTGGTGCTTTCAGAGGATATTCCCAACAGTTGAGGTCACCTCAACAGAGATAGGAGATGGTGCAGAAATTATTACCGTGTTACAATAGGCACTATATTTCACTATAAGCAGTTTTTATTTAGCATTCTCTGTTTATTTACATTTGCAATGTAATTGTAATTACATAATGTCATCTCTGTTTGTTTACATTTCTCTTGACTGTGGATGGAACCAGGTATGTGTTGTGGTTCTGTGCTTACATTTTAATAAATTTTAACTCTTAATAATAGATTGAAGTATAATTATAGTAGTCAGTGATAAAATAGACTAAAATATACTTATATTCCATGCACTGATGATATATATTTACTCATTTTCTCATATATTTCATGGCTACACAATACATCTGCAAGGGTTTCAAATTGTTACAAATCTTAAAATTTTTTTCTGATATACTTTTTGAAGACAATCCATGTATATCTGAACCCACACAGTTTAAGCATTTGTTGCTCAAGTGCCAACTGTGCAATATTGGTAAATGACAACTACGAGTATTTCAGCAAGAGAAAGAGTGGATGAGGTGAGGGGACAAGCGTGTTGGAAGAGAGGAGACCACAAATGTGAGAGGTGAGGTATTGCACAGATGGTCTGCATGCAGACAAGTTATCAAAAACCCTACAGAAGTTGAGCTGGGGAGAGTCACAGTAAGTCAGGAGCTATAGAGCAGAGTGACTTAGTGTCAGCAGATTATTTTGCAAAGACAGTGGTGGGTGTTGTGGACTGATGACAAGAGTTTCAAAGCTGGAGTGACAGGGGACTAGCTGGAAGTGCTGGGGATCAAAGAGGACATTCCCAGTAGGGGGCTTGAAGGGATAAGAAGCTTGAGAGAGAAAGAATCCACTAAAAGAGTTGTAGGGAAACAGTGACTTCAGGGTAGAGTGAAAGATTAAGTGCATTTTCAGAGCAGAGATGGAGGATGCAGTGTCTGACCTGTGAGCTGATCTGATATGCATTGTGTCTACTGGAAGCATCTTGGAGTTGGGAAGAGTGAGAGAAAGGGTCAGGAAAAGGAGGTCACAGAATCAGGATGCACGTGCGACTCTGGGGATGGGTCTTCCTCTGGTGAGTGACAATAATGGTAATGCATGTCATGTACAAATGTAATAATAATGTGCATTGAAATCCCTTAATAATATTTTGTTGCTCATGACAAAATTGAAGTGCATTCAGTTTTCTAATAACATTCAGAATGTATATGTACAACTTAAATAGAATCTATATAAATCCAAAACATTGCTTTTAATAAATAAATTTGTCCAAGAAATTCAAATTATTTCTCATAAAACAGATTACACTAGTGTTTTTATAAACAAGGCATGCATCATCTCACGCAAATACTCCTCTGAAGTAACAATAATCCTGACATATGCCTCTAGAGCTAATTTATTTTGTGCCTATTGTTACAGACCATTTCCACATCCTACTGAAGAGTGACCACAACTCATGTACTCTCTAAAAAACTCTGTTATTTCCCTCAAGACTACTAACCATTTTGTGCCCCTTTTAAGACTGTGCAAGAGTATATCTGAGAAGAAACCAATGAAACCAATGGTCTGCTATTTCAATTGCTGCTATTTTGGGAATATTTTTCCTCTCTCTATTTGTAATTGGTTTTATTGGGAATACATTGCTACTCGTGTTACAAATTAACACCCTTTTATTTCAGCCCCACAAAAAGCCTATAGGCTGGATATTCACCCACTTAACCTTAGCTAATATCTTGAAAATTCTTTTCACTGGGATTCCAGAAATAATGCATTCCTTTGGAGTAAGAAATTTTCTGGATGACGCTGGTTGTAAGGCAGTGATCTACATGTACAGAGTCACCAGGGGTCTTTCCCTTTGTAGGACGTCCTTCCTGAGTATGTTTCAGGCCGTAATGATCACTCCCAGCAACTCCAGGTGGCCATGGCTCAAGTCCAAAATTTCCACATGCAGTTTTATTGCTTTCCTTCTCTTTTGGATAATCAACATGCTGATCTGCATCTGGGTCATCGTAAATGTTGTGGCGCCTTACAACACCACTAAAGTTGGATATAGATATTCTCTGAAGTACTGTAATGGAAAAAATTCTAATAGACACCACAGAGATACCTTTGTAGGTTCCATAGTCATGCAAGATGTCCTGTGTATGTTCCTCATGATCTGGGCCAGTGTGTATGTGGTGAGGCTCCTCTTCACACACCGCAGGACAGTCCAGCACATCCACCGGATCAGCCTCTGCCCACGAGCCTCTCCTGAAGCCAAGGCCACCCACAAGATCCTGGCCCTGGTGAGCTGCTTTGTTTTCTTTTCCTGGACCAACAGCTGCCTTACTATTTATATAAGTTATAGACATGATGTACAAGGGCTGGAGAATATCATAGTTTGTCTCTCCTTTTGTTATCCAGCAATCTGTCCTTTTGTGCTGATCAAAAATAATAACAGACAATCCCTTCTGACCTGTGCCTTTGCAAAGATGAGTAAGTCTTCTCCACAATTTCCCTCAAAGGCTTGACATCTTCCCACAATTTTCTGACACAAAGGGCATGTGATTAGAATATCCTACCCCACACTTTTAGGAAGGTAAAATTCTGCAAAATTAGTTATAATTTTTACTATGGGAATTCCTTAAACTATCCAGCTCAGTGAACATAGAGAGATAAATTATCAGGTTCATGGGTAAAAAATATAGAAGACAGTTCCACCTGGATAGGACACTCTTTTACCTTTCCTAAAAAGATTCTCAGGAATTCACACATAATTCCCCCAAAATTTCTCAGGTATCCATTATGATTATTTGGATGTCTGTATTTTCAAGAGATCTTCTCTAATGTGCTATATCCATGGGTTCAATTCCCATAACTAAGTTGTAGGATTATGCTTGATAGATTCATTTGAACAAAAGATTTGATACCTGCAGTGTTATATAGTTCAGAACTTAAAGTCAATACTTGAATTTACAACATGCTGTCAATCATATCTAGTTTAACCACAGAAAGTGATACAAGCATAAATTTAACCAAAGTTCCTTTGCCCCCTGAATTGTAATAAAGGGTCCCCAAAAAACAGATGCATTATTCGTCCTAATTTACTTTATGAAACCCACACTTTACTCTCAATATGCACAGCTTTGTACCTGTTTGCATCAAAGGAAGTGTTTCATAATTTTCATTCTGCTTTTTAAAGTATATTTTTGTGTCAGCAAATATTTGTATCTCTGTAGTTTTGCACTTTTATGAAATAGATTTAGCAATTCCCATATATCACAACATTGCATATTGGAAAACCTGAAAAATTATGCTAGAAAATGACTGAAATTCTCAATGGAATATTTTATTTTCATTAAGAACTATGCTCAAACACATGTAAGGTGAATTTTTGATTACTGAAAAGGGAGTAAGCTTAATGCTGAATGTGCAGCTGCTCTCAGCACATGTGTGAATCTTCCAGCCAGACCTTTCTGTTCCATGGCTCCTGGGCACAGAGAACATTGGTAGTTGGAGTTGGAAAACAGATATTAACTGAAGAGAAATAAAATTCAGTTACATTCCTTTTACAATAGAAACAATGAATGAATGTGAGCATTCAAAGGCTGAAACTAAAAAGGGAAAATGACAAGAGACCATTACTAATTTTGGGAAAGCAAAATTAGCTATCTGTAAAATAGGAGACAAAAATTAGTACAGTACTTGTCAGGGAGAGGGTATGCTAATAATGAAAAGAGGTTGGATTACTGAGTAGAAATACATGCCCTAAAATTTTGCCAGTGTAAAAAATACCCCAAGTGTGTAAGTGGACGAATTATGAAGAGAAGTGAGCATATCCATGATTTAAATGAAAGATATAAGTACAAATCTCTCAATATTTCACACACCCATTAGGGAACAAATTATAAACAACAAAATATGGTTAAACAATGTAATAAAAATTTTTAATTAAAGTACACATTAAAATTTATTTTTAACCTCAAATTAGAGAATAGGCATTTGTTCACGTGTATATTTATAACTTTAGAAACATGGAACATTTAGAAAATGCCTACATCAGTATGGGAGGAATAAATATTTCTAATGAAATAAGCAGAAATGTAACATAATACATTTTCTGCCTCTATGAAATAAAGCAGCAATTTAAAACAAAATGAGAAACTGCAATATTTTTGGAAATTGGAAAATACATTTGAAAGTAACTCATTATTAAAATAAAATGTAAGACAAACAATACATTATCCACCCCTCAATGGTAATGAAAGAGACTGCCTGTCAACATTATATAGCTCAAAGTGTATGGGGAAGAAAATGTATGACCTTAAAACCACTTTTAGAGCATATGCAAAGATAAATTCAAAATGGACTAAAGACTTCAATGTAAACTGAAACTATAAAACTCTTTGACTAAGCCTACTAGAAGATAAGCTCTTTGCCATTGGCTATAACAATATCTTTGTGACCAGTCTCCTCAGGCAAGGGAAACAAAAACTAAGAAAACAAATGAGATTACATCAAAAATTTTGCACAGTCGAGGTCGAGGACACTATCTTCCAAATAAAAAGACAACCTACTGAATGAGAAAAGATAATTGCAAATCACTAGTGGGGGTGAGCATTTAATGACATGGGCAACTGTTGAACCTCTGTGTTGTATACTTGAATCCAATATAAGATTGTATATCAACTATAGTTCAGTTAAGGAAAAGATCATTGCAAATCATACATCTGATAAAGGGTTAATATCCAAAATATGTAAGGAGCTTATAAAGCTTAATATCAGAAAAATCTTATTTCATTTATTTGTGGAATCTAAAAACAGGAAAAAACAAAATGAACAAAACAGCAGTAGACTTATAGAGGCACTGAAAAGGGGTGGTTACCATTGGGGAAGGGTTGGGTGAGTGGGTGGCAAGGGTGTGGGGGATAAAGGGGAACAAAAATTCTCAATCATAACATAAGTTGATCACAGGGATGGTAGTACAGCATGGAGAATATAGCCAAAGATTCTGTAACATCTTCCTATTTTGACAGAGATTAACTTCATTGGTGGGGATGAGGATTTATTACTATGGGTAACAGTCAGGCCACTGTGCTGTATATTTGAAACCAATATAAGATTGTACATCAGGCACATGGTTTGTGGACAGCCTGCTTCGCTCGGCAGTGGGGTCAGACTGGGCTGCCAGCAGGCAGAAGGAGACCCTCCCAGCTTTCTCAGCCCTGTTTTGGCCTCTCCAGGGAACTGAACGTGGGAGCTAGCCCCAGGAGTTCCTTCCTCCCGGCATGCGCTTGTTCCAACCACCTGCGGCCCCTGACATTCCTGCAGGTCAGATGGAAGGTAGATCCACCCATGACTTCTCCAACAGCACAGTGCTGAGGCTTCTCCCTCTCCATGCAACCAGCTGACAGCCAGCCCACTTGGCCCAGCAGTGGTGCCAAACTTTGCTGCTCATTAGGCACAGGGAGACCCTCCCAGCTTTCTTGGCCCCAACCAGGGAACTGCATGCAGGAGCCAGCCCCAGGAACTTCTCCCTCCCAGATGAAGCTGGTCCTTGCTGGGAATGGCCAACAATGCCTGAGACGATGGATGAAGGGTTACCCCACACTTTACTTTACAGAAAGAGAGAAAAGGGCAAGGGCGTCAGTGCTCAGAGCTGAAGACAATTTTCCTCTGTTCTGTCTCATATTTATTGTGTGCTTTCAAATCTTTATATCATGATTAAATATACCACAGGTGCAGATCACAAGAGTGCAGAAAGTTACAGGGCATGATTAATCTTAAACCTTTCATACTATCAAAGGTTTTAATGTGTTGATTATTATCAGAGACACAAAGCAGAGCTCTATGTGTGCTATATGCTTGGTTAAACTAGGACTATACTATGCAAAAACAGCATTTGTGAAAAACACCTTCAGGCTATGGGAACAACAGGAGTAGGTGAATCTCACATCTTTCCAAGAATCAAGTCTTTACACAGATCTCGATATTCCAAGGGTCTATGCCCCTTCCAGTAGTCCCTTGATGACCTCTGGAAGATTCTATATATATGTTAGCAAGCCACGCTTCAGTCCCACGGGAAAAACAGGAACAGATTACTTTCGTGGCTTTCAAATGATAAAGTCTTTATGCAGACTTTGACATTCCAAGAGTTTGTGCCCTCTCCTACCATCCCCTCATGCCCTCTGGAAGTTTCTATCTATATCTTAGCAACCCAAGCCCTGTGCACAGCCCCATTATTAACATATCCATCACCCACAGATCCTGCTCACCTGTGGACCCCACAACTGCTGCAGCCCAGGCAGAGGGCAGCCTCACTCACAGCAACTCAAGCAGAGACTTCTGCACTGATTGCAAAGTCATGGCTGAAGCAAACAGCCCACCTGAAATCAGATCTCTACAAGCAAGACAGAAAGGTGCCCCGCTCACTGCACGCTAACAGCTGAAGCTTCCACATTGGAAAGTGTAGTGTTTTGAGCGTCTGGGCACTAGAGGGCACCTTTTTCATGAACTTCCTATTACTCCACAGGAAACACTGAAAAAATGAGACAGAGAAATTTGTTCCAAACAAAACTATAAGAGTAAACACCAGAAAGAGGACTGAATGAAACTGAAATCACCAATCTTATTGATAAAGATTTCAAAGTAAAAGTCCTGAACATGCACACAGATCTTCGGTAAATTATTCAAGATTTCAGGGAGGACCTGAACAAAAAGATAGATGATATGCAAAAGAGACACTAAGAGCTGAAGAGTACAGTGTCTGAAGTGAAACATACAATGGAGGGATTTACTAACAGACTATAACAGGTTGAAGAAGTTTTAAATAGTTTATAAACTAGGGAGCAAGAAAACAATGAAGCCAAAAAATAGAGAGAAGAAAGGATCTCTAGGAATGAAAGAATAAGAAGAGAGCTGTGTGACAAATCTAAATAGAACAATATTTGCATAATAGGTGTACCAGAAGAAGAGGGAGACAAATGGATAGAAATACCCTTTAAGGAAATAATTACTGAAAACATCCCCAATCTGAGGAAGGAAATAGACAATTAGGTCATGGAAACCCAGAGAGCACCTAACAAAAGGAACCCCAGGAAGACAAAATCAAGACACATAATAATTAAAAATATGGAAAAAAGGAAAGATGGCAGTATGAGTAGGGCGGTGGAAATCTCCTCCCAAAAACATATATATTTTGAAAGTACAGCAAATACAACTATTCCTAAAAGAGAGACCAGAAGATACAGTTCAACAGCCAGGCTACATCTACATCTATGAGAACTCAGCATCCCATGAAATGGATAAGACACAAAGTCGTGACGTGGCGAGACCTGAGCACTCCCCTCACCCCAGCTCACTGGTAGGAGGAAAAGAATCAGAGTAGGGAGGGAGTGGAAGCACAGGACTGCTAAATAATGAGCCCTAGTACTAGCACCAGGAGCACAGACACACATTGCATCACGTACTGGATATTGGATAAACAGAAAAGTAAAGTCCAAGATGGAGACTGCAAGGGGGTACCCACAGATGGCTCTCCTGGGACTAAAGAAAAGTGGGGGTTTTAAAAGTCTTAAAGAGACAAGTGCTCAACAGGTGGACAAAATCATCCCAGAACACTCAACAAAAACGATGGGAATCTTAAGGAATTTCAGGCACCCTCACCCCCTGGTTGGCAACACAGCTCTGAAGCCTCTCATGGTGATAAGCAGCCTGCTGTTCATTCCCCCCCTACTTTCCTAGATTTCCCTAATTTCCTAGATTCCCCCTAGATTTCCACCGCCCTACTCATACTGCCATCTTTCCTTTTTTCCATATTTTTAATTATTATGTGTCTTGATTTTGTCTTCCTGGGGTTCCTTTTGTTAGGTGCTCTCTGGGTTTCCAGCACTGCAAGCAAACTGGCTGACCTGCCTTTGCTGCAGACCAGTCGGGGAGCAGCCCAGCTCACAGTAACCACACAGAGTCTTCTCCCTGTGTGCAGCTAACTGGACCAGACCCAGAGTCTGCCACCAGCGTGCAGCTGCCTGGCACAGAGGAAGCCAGTGCAAAGTCTGGAAGGTATGAAAGGAGCACCATTCTCACAGGAGAACACACACCACATGATTTCAACCCCTTCCAGTGACTTATGCCATCCTGAGGGCCACCCTACTCATGGAAGCTCAGGGAATTAACCCTGAGACTGTTCCCTGTGTGTGGGTAACTGTCAAAGGTGGCAGAGAAGGGCAAGGTGACCAGCAAGCAGGAAGGGACTTTGTTCTCCAAGCTGACATACATGCCACTTGCCAGCAATCACTTCTATTGCCATGGAAAGGCAGAAGAACCTGATCCAGTCCAAAATCATTCAAACAATGCCAGATAGAGAGCCTGGTGAGAAAGATAAAACCAATCTTTCTGAAAAAGAATTAAAAATAAAAGATAAAACCATGCTGATGGAGCTGCAGAGAAATTTGCAAGAGCTAAGGGATGAAGTCCAGAGGGAGATAACAGAAATGAAACAATCTATAGAAAGACCTATGAGCAGACGGGATGCAGTGCAAGAGACTGTTAATAGAATAGAAATAAGAGAACAGGAATACAGAGAAGCTGAGGCAGAAAGAAAAAAAGGATCTCTAGGAATGAAAGAATATTAAGAAAACTGTGTGACCAATCCAAACAGAACAATATTTGCATAATAGGGGTACCAGAAGAAGAGAGAAAAAGGTTAGAAAGTGTCTTTAAAGAAATAATTGCAGAAAACTTCTTCAATTTGGGGAAGGAAAGAGTCTCTCAGACCATGGAAGTCCACAGAGATCTTCCAACACAAGGAACCTAAGAAGGACAACACCAAGACATATAATAATTAAAATGGCAAAGAGCAAAGACAAAGACAGAGTATTAAAGGCAGCCAGAGAGAGAAAAAAGATCACCTACAAATGAAAACCCATCAGGTTATCATCAGACTTCTCAACAGAAACCTTACAGGCCAGAAGAGAATGGCATGATATATTTAATGTAATGAAACAGATTACCTTGAACCAAGAATACTGTATCCAGAAAGACTATCATTTAAATTTGAAGGAGGGATTAAACAATTTCCAGATAAACAAAAGTTTAGGGAATTTTCCCCCCACCACCTACCTCTACAGGGTATTTTAAAGGGACTGCTATAGATGGAAGTATTCCTAAGGCTAAATAGATGTCACCAGAGAAAATAAAATCACAGCAAAGAAAGCAGACCAACCAAATACTAACTAAAGGCAAAAAGTAAAATCAGTCATCCACAAAAGCAGTCAAGGGAAACACAAAAGAGTACAGAATAAAACACCTAACATACAAAGAGTGGAGGAGGAAGAATAAGACGGGAGAGAAATAAAGAATCACCAGACTGTGTTTATAATACCTCAAAAAGTGACTTAAGTTAGACAGTAAGATAGTAAAGAAGCTAACCTTGAACCTTTGGTAACCACAGATCCAAAGCTGGCAATGGCAATAAGTACATATCTATCAATAATCACCCTAAATGTAAATGGACTGAATGCACCTATCAAAAGACACAGAGTAATAGAATGGATAAAAAAGCAAGACCCACCTATATGCTGCTTACAGGAGACTCACCTCAAACCCAAAGACATACACAGACTAAAAGTCAAGGGATTGAAAAAGATATTTCATACATACAATAGGGAGTAAAAAACCAGGTGTTGCAGTACTTGTATCAGACAAAATAGACTTCAAAACAAAGAAAGTAACAAGAGATAAATAAGGACACTACACAATGATAAAGGGGTCAGTCCAACAAGAGAATATAATCATTATAAATATCTATGCACCCAACACAGGAGCACAGACATATGTGAAACAAATACTAACAGAATTAAAGGAGGAAACAGAATGCAATGCATTCAATTTAGAAGACTTCAACACACCACTCACTCCAAAGGACATATCAACCAAACAGAAAATAAGGATGCAGAGGCAATGACAGCACACTAGAACAGATGGACCTAAAAGACATCTACAGAACTCTATATCCAAAAGCAGCAGGATACACATTCTTCTCAAGTGCACATGGAATATTTTCCAGAATAGACCCCATACTAGACCACAGAAAGAGGCTCAGTAAATTCAAAAAGATTGAAATTCTACCAACCAACTTCTCAGATCACAAAGGTATAAACTAGAAATAAACTGTATGAAGAAAATAAAAAGGCTCACAAAGACATGGAGGCTTAACAATATGCTCCTAAATAATCAATGGATCAATGACCAAATTAAAATAGAGATCAAGCAATGTAAGAACACAAATGACCACAACAGCACAATGTTCCATCTTCTGTGGGATGCAGCGAAGGCAGTTCTAAGTGGAAAGTATATAGCAATCCAGGGCTATTTAAGGAAAAGCAATCCCAAATGAATAGTCTAAAGTCAGAATTATTGAAATTGGAAAAAGAAGAACAAATGAGGCCCAATGTCATCAGAAGGAGGGACATAATAAAGATCAGAGAAGAAATAAATAAAATTGAGAAGAACAAAATAATATAAAAAATCAATTAAACCAAGATTTGGTTCTTTTTTTTCTTTCAAATTTTACTTGTTATTTATTTATTTTATTTTGATATCATTAATGTACAATTACTTGAACAACATTATGGTTACTAGACCCCCCCTGTTATCAAGTCACCCCCACATACCCCATTATGGTCAATGTCCATCAGCATAGTACGATGCTATAGAATCACTACTTGTCTTCTCTGTATATACTGCTTTTCCTGTGTCCCCCCCATTATGTGTGCTAATCATAAAGCCCCATTTTCCCTTTTATCCCTCCCTTCCCACTCATCTGCCCCAGTGCCTTTCCCTTTAGTAACTGTTAGTCCATTCTTAGGTTCTATGAGTCTGCCACTGTTTTGTTCCTTCAGTTTTTTCTTTGTTCTTATATGAAATCATTTGATACTTATCTTTCTCTGCCTAGCTTATTTCACTAAGCATAATACCCTGTAGCTCCATAGATGCTGCAAATGGTAGGATTTGTTTTCTTCTTGTGGCTGAATAATATTCCATTGTGCATATGTACCACATCTTCTTTATCTATTCATCTACTGATGGACACTTACGTTGCTTCCATTTCTTGGCTATTGTAAGTAGTGCTGTGATAAACATAGGGGTACATTTGTCTTTTTCAAACTGGGCTCCTGCATTTTTAGGGTAAATTCCTAGGAGTGGAATTCCTGGGTCAAATGATATTTCTATTTTCTGTTTTTTGAGGAACCTTCATACTGCTTTCCACAATGGTTGAACTAATTTACATTCCCACCAGTAGTGTGGGAGGGTTCCCCTTTCTCCACATCCTCACCAACATTTGCTGTTTGTATTTTGGATGGTGGCTATCCTAACTGATGTGAGGTGATATCTCACTGTGGTTTTTATTTGCATTTCTCTGATGATTAACGATGTGGAGCATCTTTTCATGTGACTGTTGGCCATCTGAATTTCTTCTTTGGAGAAGTATCTGTTCAGCTCCTCTGCCCATTTTTTATTTGGCTTATTTGCTTTTTGTTTGTTGAGGTGTGAGAGCTATTTATATACTTTGGATGTCAACCACTTATCAGATATGTAATTTATGAATATATTCTCCCATACTGTGGGATGTCTTTTTGTCCTACTGATTGTATCCTTTACTGTACAGAAGCTTTTTAGTTTGACGTAGTCCCACTTTTTCATTTTTGCTTATGTTTCCTTTGCCCAGGGAGATATGTTCATGAAGAAGTTGCTCATGTTTATATCCAAGAGATTTTTGCCTATGTTTTTCTCTAATAGTTTTATGGTTTCATGACTTATATTCAGGTCTTTGATCCATTTTGTGTTTACTTTTGTGTATGGTGTTAGGCTATAATCCAGTTTTATTATCTTAAATGTTGGTGTCCAGTTTTGCCAGCAACAGCTGTAGAAGAGGCTGTCATTTCCACATTATATATCTATGGTTCCTTTTTCATATATTAGTTGACCATATATGCTTGGGTTTATATATGGGCTCTCTATTCTGTTCCACTGGCCTATGAGTCTGTTCTTGTGTGAGTACCAAATTGTCTTGATTATTGTGGCTTTGTAGTACAGCTTGAAGTCAGGGAGCATAATTCCCCCTGCTTTGTTCTTCCTTCTAAGGATTGCTTTGGCTATTCAGGGTCTTTTGTCATTCCATATGAATTTTTGAACTATTTGTTCCAGTTTGTTGAAGAATGCTGTTGGTATTTTGATAGGAATTGCATTGAATCTGCAGATTACTTTAGGCAGGGTGGCCATTTTGACAATATTAATTCTTCCTACCCAAGAGCATGGAATGAGTTTCCATTTATTAGTGTCCTCTTTAATTTCTCTTAAGAGTGTCTTGTAGTTTTCAGGGTGTAGATCTTTCACTTCCTTGGTTAGGTTTATTCCTAGGTATTTTATTCTTTTTGATGCAATTGTGAATGGCCATATATGGGCGGGTTTATATCTGGACTCTCTATTCTGTTTCACTGATTTATGGGTCTGTTCTTGTGCCAGTACAAGTTGTTTAGATTACTGTGGTTTTGTAGTAGAGCTTGAAGTTTGGGAGGATAATGCCCCCTGCTTTGTTCTTCCTTCTCAGATCTGCTTTGACTATTTGGGGTCTTTTATGGTTCCATATGTATTTTGGAACTATTTGTCCTACTTCATTGAAAACTGCTGTTTGTATTTTGAAAGAGAGTGTATTGAATCTGTAAATTTCATTGGTAAGGGAAGCCATTTTGACAACATTAATCTTATTCAAGAGCACAGGATAGATTTCCATTTAATGGTGCCTTTTAAAATTTCTCTCATGAGTGTCTTGTAGTTTTCAGAGTAAATGTGTTTCACCTCCTTGGTTAGGTTTTTTCCTAGGTATTTTATTCTTTTAGATACAATTGTAAATGGAATTGTTTTCCTGATTTCTCTTTCTGCTAGTTCATTGTTAGTATATGGGAATGCAACTGATTTCTGTGTATTAATTTTGTATCCTGCAATTTTACTGAATTGTTATTAGTTCTAATATTTTTTTGTGGATTCTTTAGTATTTCTATGTATAGAATCATGTGATATGCAAATAGTAACAGTTTAACTTCTTTGCCAATTTGGATGCCTTTTATCTCTGTGTTTTCTCTCATTGCCAAGGATAGGACCTACAGTAATATGTTGAATAAAAGTAGTGAAAGTGAACATCCTTGTCTTCTTTCTGATATCATAGAAAAAGATTTCAGCTTACCATTATTAAGTATGTTATTGGTTATGTGTTTGTCACATATGGCTTTTATTATGTTGAGGTACATACTCTCTAAGCCCATTTTGTTGAGAATTTTTATGATAAATGGATGTTGAATATTGTCAAATGATTTTTCAGCATCTAATGATATGATCATGTGGGTTTTATCCTTTTTGGTTAATGTGGTGTATAATATTGATTGATTTATGAATATTATACCATCCTTTCATCCCCAGAAGGAGTCCCACTTGGTCATGATGGATGAATTTTTTGATTAGTTTGATTTGGTTTGCTTGTATTTTGTTGAGGATTTTTTGCATATACATTCAATAGGGATATTGCCCTATAATTTTTTGTGGTATCTGTCTAGTTTTAGTATAGAGTGATACTGACCTCTTAGAATAAATCTGGAAGTATTCCTTCCTCTTCTACTTTTTTGGAATACTTTAAGGATGGATTAATAATTCTTCTGTAATTGTTTGGTAGAATTCACCTGTGAAGACATATGAACATGGAGTTTTGTTTTTAGGGAGGTTTTAATCACAAAGTCAATTACATTGCTGATTGGTCTGTTCAGATTTTCTGTTTCTTCCTGGGTCAATCTTGGAAGATTGCATTTTTCTGGGAAGTTGTCCATTTCTTCTAGGTTGTCCAATTTATTGGCATGTAATTTTTCATAGTATTCTCTAATAATTCTTTATATTTCTGTGGTATCCATTGTGATTATCTCTCTTTGTTTCTGATTCTGTTTATGTGTGGACAGTCTCTTTCTTTCTTGATAAATCTGGCTAGGAGATTAGCTTTTTTTTTTTTTTTCAAGGAACCAGCCCTTGGCTTCATTGACTTTTTCCTATTGTTTTATTCTTCTTAATGTTATTTATTTCTATCTGACCTTTATTATATTCCTTCTTCTACTTACTCTGGGCTTCATTTGTTCTTTTCCTAGTTTAATTGTGATATTAGACTGTTTATTTGGTATTGGTCTTGTTTCTTGACATAGGCCTGTATTGCTACGTACTTCCTTCTTAGAACTGTCTTCACCATGTCCCACAGACTTCAGGCTGTTGACTTTGGTTTTCATTTGTCTCCATGTATTGCTTGATTTCTGTTTCAATTTGTTCACTGATCCATTGGTTATTTAGAATCATGTTGGTTAGCGTCTATGTGTTCGTAAGTGAACCTTTTTTCTTTGTGTATTTCTAGTTTCATACCATTGTGGTCTGAGAAGATGTTTGATACAATTTCAATCTTTTTTAGTTTATTGAGGTTCTTTTTGTATACTAATATTTGATATATTAGGGGGAATGTTTCATGTACACTTGAGTAAAATATGTATCCTGCTGCTTTGTGGTAGAATGTTCTGTAGATATCTGTTAAGTCCATTTGATCTAATGCATTGTTCATGGCCTCCGTTTCCTTGTTTTCTGTCTGGTTGATCTGTGTATTGATGTAAGTAGTATATTAAAGAATACTAAAATGTTAGGTACTCCTATTTTGAGTGTCTAGATATTTATAATGGGTATATCCTCTTGTTGGATTGACCGTTTTATCATTAAGTAATGTCCTTCTTTGTCTCATTACTTTCTTTGTCTTGAAGTGTGTTTTGTCTAAGTACTGCTACACCTGCCTTTTCCTCCTTATTATTTGCATGAAATATCTTTTCCATCCCTTCACTTTTAGTCTCTATATGTCTTTGGGTCTGAAATGTGTCTCTTGTAGGCAGCATATAGATAGCTCTTCTTTCTTTACCCATTCTGCCACTCTATGTCTGTTGATTGGTGCATTCAGTCCATTTATATTTAAACTAATTATTGATAGGTATGAACTTATTGCCATTTTATTGTTTCTGGCTGTTTTTATAGCTCCTCTCTGTTCCCTTGTTCCTCTCCTATGCTCTTGTCTTGTTATTTGATCATTTTCTTTAGTGTTATAACTTGATTTCTACTTAAAAAAAATTTTTTTTGTGTGTGTATCTACTGTAGGCTTTACTTTTGTGGTTACCAAATGTTCAAGGATAGCTTCCTTACTATATAACAGTCTATATTAAATTGCTTGTTGCTCTATTTCAAACACAATACAAAGATACTTTTTCTTCTCCTTCTTCTTCCTCCACACTTTATGTATTAGAATGTCATAATCTGCACGTTTTTGTATCCCTTGACTGATTCTCCATATAGGGATTATTTTGCTTCTTTTGTTTTGTTTTAATTTCATATTTGCTTGGTAATTTATTGGTTTACTACCTTTCCTGTGGGTTTATTTTAGTGGAATATTTTAATCTACAGCAGTCCCTTTAATACATCTGGTAAGGCTTGCTTAGTGGTTGTGAATTCCTTCAACTTTTGTTTATCTGGAGATTGATACCTGCTTCAAATTAAATGATAATCTTGCTAGGTAGAATATTCTTGGTTGAAGGTCCTTCTGTTTCACTGCATTAAATATTTCATGCCACTCCCTTCTGGGCTGGAAAGTTACTGCTGAGAAGTCTGCTGATAGCCTGATGGGGTTTCCTTTATAAGTAATCTTTTTTCTCTCTCAATACTTTCAATACTCTCTCCTTATCCTTGATCTTTGCCATTTTAATTATTATATATCTTGGTTCTGTCTTCCTGGGGTTCCTTTTGTTAGAGACTCCATGCTTCCATGACCTGAGAATGTATTTCCTTACCCAGATTGGAAAAGTTTTCACCAATTATTTCCTTAAAGACACTTTATATCCCTTTTCCTCACTCTTCTCCTTCTAGTACTTCTATTATGTGAATATTGTTTCATTTGGAGTGGTCACACAGCTCTCTTACCATTCTTTCATTCTTAGAGATCCTTTTTTCTCTGTGTTCCTCAGCTTCATTGTGTTCCTGTTCTCTAATTTCTGCCTCATTGAGTATCTCTTCTACTTGCAGTAATCTACTCTTTAATCTCTCCATTGTATGTTTCATTTAAGTTACTGTATTCTTCATCTCTGAATGGCTCTTTTTCAGTTCTTCTCTCTTTGTTGATGTCCTCCCTGAGATCTTGAAAATCTTTCTGTAAATCAGTATGTATGTTTATGACTTTTACGTTGAAATCTGCATCAAGAATATTGGTAATCTCCATCTTATGTAGCCCTTTTACTGGTGTCTTGTCCTATAGATTTGTTTGGAACATATTCCCCTGACTCCACATTTTGCCAGGGTTTTTGTGTTTCTTCCTTTATATTAGATGGACCTGCTATGCTTCCTGGACTATATAGTAATAGCTTTATGAAGGAGGCATACTATGGTGCACAGAAGTTCAAGGATAGCTTCCTTACTATATAACAGTCTATATGAAATTGCTGATTGCTCTATTTCAAACACAATCTAAAGGTACTTCTTTTCTCTATTCTCCAGTGCCTGGTTCTTCTGTGCAGGGACCTCAGCTATTTTTGGTGTGCAGTGGGTAGGACTGCCTTTATGTCTTCAGTGGTGACAGTTTGACTGAGCTGCCTTCAGTGAAGATAGCAGAAGCCTCTGCTGGGATTGCTTTGGACCAGGCCATCCTCTGCCTGCCCTGTAGCAATGGCAGACCTTCAGGGTTAATGGGTTGGTTGGGTTGATGCGGCTGTTGGGTGGAGTAGGATGCACAGCACTGGGCTTGAGCACCCACAGGAAGGAAGAAGGTCTTTGGGATGTCTCCTGTGGCACTTCCAGGTTGGGCTGAAATGGGGTGAGAAAGCTGGGAGATTCTCCCTCTACCTGCCAGGCAGCAAAGTCTGATGCTGCTACTGGGCTGAGTGGCTTGGCTCACTGGCAGCATTTACAGGGAGGAGCCTCAGGGCTATGTTGTCAGCAAAGGAGATGGAGATTCTTGGGCTCCTGAGAGTTCCCAACTTTTCGGGCTGAGAGAGGGCTGGGGAGGTAGAGCCCACCTACCCTTTCTCCTGGTGAGAGAGCACCATCCATCCCTTACCCTACTGGTACCCCACCTCCACCCCACTGCTGGTAAGTCTTTCAAACTGCCACCTCTGCTTTGGGTCTCAGGACTGGTGGAGCATTGCTGTCCTCCACAAGTGGCTGGAGTCTCAGCCTCCCAGAGTGTTCAAGCTGTTCCTGGTGTCAAGACCTGCTGAACACCAAAACCCAGTGTAATGTGGACTTGTGCTCTCAGAGTAGGTCTCTAGGGCCATGTGTGCAGCATTCCTGGGCTCCTAACCCCTTCTGCTCTGTTCCTCTTTCTCCTGCTTGTGGGCTAGGGTTGGTGGAGGGCTTGGGTCCCATTTGATCACAGCTCTGCCACTTTACCCTTCTCTGTGTGGTCTTCTCTTCCTCCCCATGTGTACATGGTCTGCTCTTCAGTCTCAGGTTACTTTCAGGTTTAGTTGTATTTGCCGAATTTTCTCCTTTTATGTCTGTTTAGGAGGAGGTATCTGCCTTGTCTTCCTACTCTGCCTTCTTTTTCTTCATCCCTACTGGTGTATTTTTTACAGAATCCCAGATGCAGAAGAAACCTAAGTGTCCATTGATGAATGAATAGACAAAGCAAAGGTGGTAGTACATACAATGGAGTAGTATTCAGTCATAAAAAATAAATTGAATCTTGTCATTTGTGACAAGAACAGACCTTGAGGACGTTATGCTTAGTGAGATAAATGAGACAGAGAAAAATAAATACTTTATATGCTTATATATATATAGTTATACAGACAAATACATATATTTAAATATACAAATATACTTGTATATACAAGTACTTTTATGTAGAATCTAAAAAAAAAAGTAAATAAACAAAAAAACAAATTCATGGAACAAATTGGTATCTGCCAGACTCAGGAAGTGGGGAGTGGGTGAAATGGGTGAAGGTAAAAAGAATAAACTTCCACTTATAAAATAAATAAATCAAGGGATGAAATATATAGCAGTGTGACTATAGATAATAATGCCATGTTCACATTTCAAAGTTGTTAAGAGAGTCAATCATTAAAGTTCTCTTCAGAAGAAAAGAAAATTGCATGGCAGTAAATGTTAACTAGACCTACCATGGTGATCATTTCAAAACATATACAAATATAGAATCATTACATTTTATACCTGAAGTTAATATAATATTTTACATCATTTATATCTCAATAAAAGAAATAGAGGCCTCCAAGTAATCCTAAGTATGAATGTTTAACAATCGTTTTAAGAATGCTAAAGGAGTGCACCATCCAGGTGTAACCATCTTAGATATCATTATTCCATGAGCCTGGTCATTTATCTCCTTATGATCCCAAGCTGACTGGTTTGAAGAAATGTTCCAAAGTAAATACTATTAAGTGTCTTGTATAATTTTACCTTACTAAAATTGTGCTTTGGGAAACCCTAATTTTATGTTCTTTGTTTCAGTGTGTGAGAGAGTTCAAGACTTTCTGGGAAATGGTTTGTGGTGATGACTTTCTCATATTTGCAAACGCACAGTTCAGAAAAGATGCCTGTTATGCTTTTTGATCACCACAAAAAGATCGCTGGATAGCAAGAGGAGAGAAAAATAGTGGTGTTCTCCAACCCTCGTACATCATGTCTATAACTTATGTAAATGGTAAGGCAGCTGTCGGTCCAGTAAAAGAAAACAAAGCAGCTCACCAGGGCCAGGATCATGTGGGTGGCCTCGGTTTCAGGAGAGGATCGTGGGCAAAGGCTGGTCCTGTGGACGTGCTGGACTGTCCTGTGATGTGTGAAGAGGAGCCTCACCATGTACACACTGGTCCAGATCATGAGGAACACACACAGGACATCTCGTATGACCATGGAACCTAGAAAGGCAGCTGCGTGGAGCCTATCAAGTTCCCTACCACTACAGTAATTCAAAGAATACCTTCGCCCAACTTCAGTGGAGTTGTAGGGGGCCACAGTGCTTACTATGACCAGGATGTAGATCAGCATGTTGATGATCCAGAATAAAAAGAAGGCAGAAAAAATGTATGTAGAGACTTGGGGTTTGAGCCATGCCCACCTGGAGTTGCTGGGAGTGATCATTACGGCCTGAAACATACTCAAGAAGGATGTCGTGCAGAGGGAAAGACCCCGGGTGACTCTGTACATGTACAGCACTGCCTTACAACCAATGTCATCCAGATAATTTCTTATTCCAAAGGAATGTATTATTTCTGGAATGCCACTGAAAAGAATTGTCATGACATTAGCTAAGGTTAAGTGGGTGAATATCCAGTCTATAGGCTTCTTTGTGTGGGGCTGAAAAAGAAGGGTGTTGATGTGCAGCATGAGTAGTAATGTATTCCCAGTAACACCAATCCCAAATTGAGAGAGAAAGAATATTCCCAAAATACCATCATTGGAAACTGTGGTTTTCATTGGCTTCTTCGACTTCAGAGAGCCTAAAAAGTAGCACAAAATTGTTTGCAAGCTTGATAGAAATAACAGGACTCATGAGGTATGATGTGTAAATACTCTGTAACAATATTCAGGATATTAAGAATTAGTTCTAGAGGCATATGTCAAGAATCATTGAAGTCACCTCAAAAGAATATTAGAGTTCAGATAAAGCATGCATGTCTAATTTATAAAGAAACATTACTGTAATCTATTTTATGAAAAATAAATGATTTTTCCTGAATGACAATTTTTTGTTCATTAAAAACTTTTCAGACTTTTATTGATTTATTTAAGCTCTGTATATATTATGAAATCCATCTCAAAATTTTGAATGCACACCCATCTTCTGTCATAAGAACAAAAAAATTATTAAGGGACTCTAATGCATATTGTTACTTTTCTACACTGTGTCAGACACATTACTGTTATTTTTATTCACTAGAAGATCCCACCCCCAGAGTAGCAAAAGACCATCTGTCTCTGTAAATTCCATTTCCTGACCCTTCTCTCTCTCTTCCTCAGCTCCAAGACCCTTCCACTGCACATGATGAATATCAGACCAGCTTGGAGGTCAGTTCAGTACATCCCCCATCTCTGACCTGAAGATTCCCTTCATCTTTTTGCTCCACCCTGATGCCATTGCTTCAAGAAATAGAGCCTTTCTTTCCCATGCCTCTTATACCTTCAGGCCTGTGGTGGGAACGTCCTCTTTGATCCCAAGCACTTCCAGATAATTCTCTATTGCTCCAGCTTTGCAACACTTGTCATCAGCCCCCAACAAATATCGCTGTTCCTCTGAAACAGACTGTGGACCCCAGGCCAGCCCTCTCCATGATTCCTGATGGCTTCCTGAGACCCTCTTCGACCAAACTCCTGTCCTGTACTTGGTGACTGCAGTCCCCACCAGACCATCTGTGCAGTGCCTTCACCTCTCTCACTTGTGACCTCTCTTCCAAAGCTCTTGCCCCCCCACCTAATCACTTTTCTGCTCACATACTAGACATGTCATTGTCACCGTGTACTCATGATATTTTATGTCCAAGTAATTCATTCTCTTGTTACCAGATAGTTTCAGTTTATTCTATATAATTTCTGACTCCAACATTACCTTGACATCACCCAGGTCTGCCAATTATTGATCATCTCTTTATTCCATTCATTCGTGTAGCCTTTAATTCTTAAATAAACACCAATGATCCAGCATGACTGTCACTTCTTGCAAAAACATATCATTTCATCACTTTTTTCCTATTTTATAGTTTTCATCATACAAAATACTAATTCCTGTGAAATCTTAATGTGCCTCATTCATGGCATCCTGCTAAATTAGACAAGATTAGAGAAAAACACAAAACTGTGTTACCTGAACTAAACATCGAATTCCTCACCACTAACTTCCAGTGAGAATTTGTTTCTGGCCAGAAATCACACTGAATTTCCTAAGTGCCTAGTTTATTCACTACTTCACTCACCTTGATGACTATTCAATAACTTCTTCAATATTCTCAAACCACCAATGTATCTTTTCATGCTCTCATATTCAGCAATAAGAAAAATAATATAATAAAAAGACTATGCCAGAAAGCCCACTACTGTATCAATATTCCTTTCTATATCCTTGTTCAGAACCTTTCTCTCCTCTCCTGGAGCTGTGAATACATTGCCCATGCACCTTTAATATCCAAACCACCATTTGAACAAGAAATCTGGAACTTTTCTGCTCAAAAACCTGTTTTGTATTCTTCTGTCTCTCATACATTATCAAAATTTCCTTCATTGACACACAAATGTACAGTATTTCTTGCAAATTCTTTGAGTCATTTCTCCCTTTCCCTTTTAAGTAATAGTCTTCTAAATAGTTGTTTCTTCTCCCTGTACCCAGTTCCACTCATTTGCTCTTGATCCATGATGTGGTAGACTGCAAAAATGCCTGTAAGTTCTTCCCTTCCCTGGATGTATTGTAATGCGATATCGTTGCTCCACCAAAGGGATGGTTTTTTCCTTCACTCCTTGAATATGGGTTGGGCTTTGACTTGTTTTAGCCATTCATTGTGGAGCAAACTGGACACACAGAATCCCGTTACATGCCCGCATATGGGCATTGATCAACTGCTTTGTTTGGAATCTTAATGCCAGCACGTGAAACATCCCAGCCTATTACAAGATGAGCAGCCACATGGAGGAAATCTAGGACTTTCAGCCACCAGAACTATAAAGGAGCACATTCCACACCAAGCAACACTGAGACCTACATAGGAAAACAGCCATCCTCTAGCCAACAACTAAGACGACCACACTTGCATGAGAAAGCCCATCAAAGAAGTGAGAGAAGCTAAACTCGAAAGCTCACACACGCATGAATCTATTCATAGGAAATGTACAAATTTCTTAAATCCATAGAGACAGAAAGCAGACACATGGTTTCCAGGGACTGGAAGAAGGGAGGACTGGGGAGTCTGGAGTTTCCTTCTGTGGTAATGAAATGTTTGCAAGCTTAAAGTAAGTGGAACTTACATCCTTCATAAAGTATTCCAAAAAATAGAAGAGAGAATACTTCTAAACTCATTCTATGAGGCCAACATCACACTGATACCAAAACAAGACAAAGAATAGTCAAAAAAAGAAAATTACAGACCAAGATCTCTGATGGACATAGACACAAAAATCCTCAAAAAAATAGTAGTAAATCAAATTCTAAAATACATCAAAAGGATCACCCATCATGACCAAGTGGGATTTATTCCGAGGATGGTACAATATTGTAAATCAATGTGATACACCACATTATAAAAAGGAAGAATAAACACCACATGATCATCTCAATAGATGCTGAAAAAGCATTTGACAAAATTCAACATCCATTCATGATAAGAACCCACGACAGAATGGGTAAAGAGGGAACATATCTCAACATAATAAAGGCCATATATGACAAATTCATGTTAGTTGTTAACATCATATACTCAGTGGTGAAAAGCTGAAAGCTTTTCCTCTAACCTCAGGAACAAAGCAAGGATACCCTTGCTCTTTTGTTCAACATAGTACTGGAGGTCCTAGCCATGGCAATCATACAAGGAAAAGAGACAAAAGGCATCCAAATTAGTAAGGAAGAAGTAAAACTGTCACAATTTTGCCACTATGCAAAAGACAAGAAATAAGTGTTCACAAGGATGTGGAGAAAAGGGAACCCCCCTCCACTGTTGGTGGGAATGTAACTTGGTGCAGCCACTGTGGAAAAAGCAGTGTGGAGGTTCCTCAAAAAACTAAAAATAGAAATAACATTTGACCCAGTAACTCCACTTCTAGGAATTTATCCAAAGAAAACAAAATCTCTGATTTGAAAAGATATACAGACCCCTATGCTTATTGCCAATTATTTATAATAGCCAAGATATGGAAACAACAAAAGTATCCATTAATAGATTAATATATAAAGAAGTGGTTTGCATACACAATGCAATATTATTCAGCCATAAATAGAAAGAAAGACTGTCATTCATGACAACATGGGTAGACCTAAAGGTATTATGCTAAGTGAAATAAGCCACGTGGAGAAAGACAAATACTATATGATTTCACTTATATGTGGAATCTCAAAATGAAGAAAATAGCAGTAGACTCATAGACACTGAGAAGTAACTGGTGGTTACCAAGGGGAGGGATTAGGGTGGGTGGGGGAAATTGGTGAAGGGGATAAATAGGCACAAAATATCTATCATAATATAAGTTTGTCACAGGGTTCAAAGTGCAGCATAGAGAATATAGTCAATGGTTCTGTAACATCTATCTATGTGGACAGATAGTAACTATATGGTTCTGTAACATCTACCTATGTGGACAGATAGTAACTATATTAGTTGGGGTGAGGATTTAATAATATATGTAATGGTTGAATCACTATACTGTATACTGGAAACCAATATAATATTGTCTATCAATTACACTTACATAAAAAAATAAGTTTAAAAAAAGTGGTGCTTGTACAACATTGCAAATGTAAATGATGCTGAATGACAATCTTTAAAATGGTTAGTTTTATGTTTTGTTAATTTCATCACAATAAAATATATAAACATACATGAAAACAATTGTAAACTATAGCAAAGAGTAAATAAAAATAATATATCATGAAGAGTTTGGAATTTCCCAGAAATGCTATGATGTCTTAACTATAAGGAAATCTATTATGACAATTGTCCATATTAACATCTAAAAGGATAAAAGCACTTAACCATCTGAGAAAATAAGAAAGGAACATTTATATATACTTAATATCCATTTGTGATTTAAGAAAACTCATATTATAAATATAAAGGAGACTATTAATTATATGCAACATAGCTAGATAATATAAATATAGAAAGAATAATAGAATTTGTGAAATCTACTGATTCTCTTTTAAGTCACAAATGTAAGATATCTTGTCCCAAATATACTAAAATAATGTCCCAATTTTTATTGCATTTTAGCTCTTACCATGTGTGGTAAGGAATGGAAATGAAGATAAATATTCCAGAGAAACAACAAAGGTGCTGGTCATCACTCACTGATGGTAAGATGGTCTACACTAAAAATAATTTAAAACTACAAAAAAGTATTACAATAAATAATTCAGTTCACTAATTTACAAGTTATTACCTTAGCTAGACAATGTAATTTAGAAAATATAGGAATTATTATAACAATAATACTATAGATTACCTCAAATTTGTATAACAGTTTCTTGGGTGAAATTATATAAATCAATTAAAGGATGTGTAAAAGAAAAATAAGTAATTGTATGTAGAATATTTATAAATCAAAATATCCAATATTACAGAGAGCCATTCTCACCCCTATTTGAAACTGATGAAATTTCCAAAAAGAAAAATCTAAACTCCTTTGTTACATTGAACTTGACAAGATTTTCCTAAAAGTTTGTTAGTTAAACCAGAGAAGGATGAAGAGCCACACATAGGGGTGAGAACAAAGTAGTGTGTGGACAGTGTTTAAAATGAATGAGAATACAGAAGTGAATGAGAAAGAAGTAAAATCAGGAGACAGTTTACTCAAACAGGAAAGGTAAAGAAAGAGAACAGCAATAAATAAGAAGGCACAGGTGGCACTAGAAATAGAACAGGAGGATGAAGGCAGGGCCATCCCAGCAGGGAAATGAGCTAAACAAAATAAGGGGGAAACAAGAAAAAAATATAAGTGGGGGCGGGCAAGAAGATGAACTGGAACAAATAAAAAGCCCAGATACAAAGAGAGGATCATGGAAAAAGTGAAGCCTGACAAGAAACAAAAAAATACCAGGATATATGTCTGTCAGAATAAATTAGAAAGCACAAGATGTAAGACTTTAGTAAAGCAAGAGGAAAGGATAATTTTCCAAGCATTTGTTTCAGAACAAGGAATTTCTGTGACAACATTTAGGAAAGACTGTGGGGATTCACTTGGACCTGCAGAGGCAATATGAGCATAATTTAAAACTGCACATTTGAGATCCAGCTGATGCAGAAAGAAGCTCTATAGGATCTTCCTTATACCACAAAAAGCAGAAACTTCTGGTAATGAAACTGTCATGAATTCCTTTCTCTGGGGAGTTTTATGGCCAAGAAAAAATGGAAAATACCACGGCACCTAGATAAACAATGATTATTATAAGCTGTCTTATCTTCTATTAGAAGAAGCAGTTATTCTTGCCATAGAATCCTCTTCTCCCCTGACCCTTTCCTTTTTGAATTTAGGGAAATAAGCTCCTAATTTTAGCCCTTTTACAAACCACTTCTTTTGTGAACTTCCATACATTGCCTATGAATAAATTTTGAGTTTTTTCTCCTGTTGATCTATTTTGGGTCAGTTGAATTTGCAGGGGCCCATACTGAACATAAGAGGGTAGAAGAAAATATTTTCTCCCAAACATAATACAAGAAATCTTAAACCTCAAAAAGGATATGAACTTGTATAATTTAATCATCAGATAGTACTTACAAGTGAGAGGAATAAGATACAAAGCAGTAGAAAATAGAAATCAACAGCGAAATTCACAAACTAAAATGGAGAAACTAAAAAGAGAGGAAGTTATATTTCATATGAAAACAATAGAGAAGAGAATTAAAAATCAAAAGTCCTAATCAAGGGACAAGAGACAGAGGGAAGTAAACAAGAGAGTTTGGACACGACAGGAAAAAGGAAGGACAGTGGGAGCAGAGGCTGAAATAACAGCGAGAAAAACACAAGAACATACCTGAATATTAATATAATAGGAATTTAAAAAATGATTTTAGACCAAAAAAATTAAGGGATGAACGAAGCAAAGTAGTTGGTTTGGAAAAAAGGAAGAAGATTTAAATACTGGAAGATAGCAAAATGAAAACCTGAATGATTGATGAACAAGCTGGATAAGAAATATAAGGCAGTGAATGTTAAGATGATAAAGGAGACAAAACACACATATTAGGGATGAAAAGGAGAAGAGGAAATAATTAGAAATCTCCCTGTGAAGGCAGAACATCCACATGCAAGACACAAGAGCCTGGGAGCAGGGGGGGCGGGGGAGGGGACACTGGCGAAGGGGGCGGCCTCCCAGCAGCAAGGGGAGCCGGGTGCGCAGCGGAACACCGGCAATGATGGACACGCAATGTGAGAACCAGGACACAAGTGAGGATTTCACAGGCGTGGGTAGGAGGAGGCGCTGAGCAGAAGGCGCTGGATAGGACAAGGGAAGGCTGACGCGAGAGGAAACAAAGTACATAAAACAAATGGGGAAACAATCGCCCACTGGCACAGCTAGAGCTCCTGGGCTGGTATCAGTCACCAGCCGGGCCCCGGGGTCCTCAAGCTTTCTTGCTGCCCCCAGAACCTTCTGGAACGACCAGGACCCCAGTTCTCCCCATCCCTCCACCCTCTGGGACTCTGTGTGCACAGTCCCCTGGGGGGCAGCGGGCTCTCTGCCCCACCTCACAATGTGGCCTGGAGCTGAGGGGGTTTTCTCTTGGCTCTGCTTGTCCTGCAATTTACAAATCACTTTCCCCGTCCCTAAGGTGCTGTCCTGAGACCATTCCAGGTACCAGTGTGTGTAATGCACTGAAAGAAGTGACCCCTCACAGGTTATTAGGTTGATATAAATCCTTTGGTGTTCTTTAGTTGTAAAGAATGTTAATTTTGGCATTGTGTGATTATTAACCTGTTGTTACATAAAATATTTTCATGTGCGCAATCAAAACTACTGGAAGAGGAAATAAATGTTTTACATTATTCCTTTAGGTTGATGAACATCCATTTCATATGTCCACTAAAAGGATGACAAAATGTAGCATATATTACACTGAAATTCATTATTAATTGTGATGTTTAATATATACATAATTTTTGTTTACATATGTTATTTTTATTGTCTATGACATCAAGTTAAATAACTGCTTCTGAAAAGACTCCTGAGTAATATTGTTTGTAGCACAAAACAATATAAATTCACACAAACTAGTATAAATAAGTGTCAGAGAAGCAAAATTTTATTGGAAATGCCCCTTAAAGAAAAGCAGGTATTTATTTTTCAAATTAAATAATTTTACTCAGAGCAGTGAGAATAACAGATGAAGGTATATAAGGGCAGGAGATAGCAAAATCAAAGGAACAACAGAATAGAGAGATGAGAGAAGTGGAATAGAAAACAGCAGCCAGGGGACAGGGACAGAGGAGCGCGGGTGTGGGAACAGGCGGGGAGCAGGCTGACACGGAGCAGGGGCAGAGCAGGGACCATAGGAGAATCAGAAAGAAAGGAGGATGGCAAGTACATCCCTGCAAGGATGCCCAGATCGCCCCCTTCACGCAGCAGCTGCAGACCGGGCGAGTGTGGGGGCACTTACCCATCTGAGCTCCACAAGCCAGGTCAGGGACACCTCTGATGGCCGCGCCCGGATCCCGGAGCCTGTTTCCAGGTTATAAGAGAAGCCAAAGAGCAGTTTACTCCTTCCCCACGGACTGCATCCCGGTTTGCACGCAGTGAACTTTCTGATTTGTCCAGAGGAAGAACAAATTACTCTCTTAGCTGCAGAGGGTTCTCTGGATAAATTTAGAAATGTTTTTAATTAAAATCAGCACCTGAGGTCGCAAAGAGCTTTACCCCAGTTTTGGAAGACATGATGATACAGATTTGTGTAGCAGTAGAAGAAAAAGTAAGCATAGAATGCTAGTTACTTTCTAGGAAACAAAAGAAGTTTTTATCGTCCCAGTCAAAGTAGACACCAGAGAGTAATTTCTTTCCATGGAGGCTTCTCTTGATCCATGATTTTACAAATATAAATGCTCGCATCTGGGGTTCATTAACCAAAACTGAATTTTTAGTTAACTACTTAATACATAGGTCTATAACCAATTCGACTACATATTTTCAGCAATTTATTCTATCGGTATTATTATTTTTAATGCAGTTTGGTTTAGTTGTGCAAACACTGCATTTTGTAATAAAGCAGTCAGCCTGAAGTAAAAGTGAAGCTGACATTCCGGTAGTGCCCAGGCCAGTGAGGTACGTGCTGAGTCTAGGCTCCTCTTCAGGACTTGGGTTGGCAGACTTGGGTCCCACGCTAGTGCTGTGACATCTGGGGAGGGGAGAGGTTCTTCCTGCTCATATCCTGCCAGCAACCCCTTCCTGAATACACACAGGCTCCCAGCCCAATACGGCAGGGCTGATGGGACTATCTCTCGGTGCTCTTAGTCATTTGATAGCTATTTACCCAGGGTCTAGTTTTCGATGTCTGAGGTTTTAAAAAGTCATTGATAATCCTCATGGCTAAGTATCATCCCTAAGCCATCACCCTCAGCTTTTGGCATCCGTGAACAAAGAGACACAAATAATGCTTTCACTGAGCTCACATTTTTCAGTAAAATGAGTGTAATATTTAGCATATTGGAAAATAACTGTAGGAAAAAGCGGTTTATTCCTGGAGGCTAGAGGGCTTGGAAAGGAGTGGTCAGGACGGTCCCTGTTCAAAGGCGAGATCTGAGCAGAGTCTGAAGGAGATGAGGGAATGGCCATCAGGGAAAGGGGGACAGGAGCATTCCAAATAGTGAGAAGGGGTGCCTTAGCCAGTGTGGGCAAAGGGAGAGATCGAGGGTGGTGGGATGTCATCAGGCCAGCTCACAGCCAGTTTAGTAAGCCTTTAAAAGGTTTTTGGGTTTTGTTCTGAGACATATTGATGAACATTATGTTATTCTTTCCTATTGTGACATGTACTCTCTATTGTCACAGAATTACTCTGGCTGCTGTGCTGGTTTTAGAGTGTAGGTTGCAAAGATGTATGCAAGGGACTCATTTAAGAGGCAGTTGGAATAATGCACATGAGAGATGATGGGCTTCAGCAGGACAGCAAGACTGGTGATGAGACAATTGTTACGACGCTGGATTATTTTTAAATGCAGGTGTCGGGTTTTCCTAGTGGGTTAGATGTGGAGTGTCGGTGAACAAGAGGAATCAGGGTGGCTCCGGGGTTTGTCCCAAGTGAGTTCAAGGAAGGAATGAATTGCTGGTGTCTTGTATAGGACAGTGAGAGGAGCAGGTTCCGGGGTAGACCAGGAGAGCAGTGCGCACGTGTTCGGTGAAGTTTCTACTACAGATCTAAGTGGGAGGTCAAGCGGGCGGCTGACATACGATGCTGGAGTTGGAGGAAGTGTTTGCACATAGTTCGCACTTGCTGCTGAAAACCAAGTTGCTGCAGTAAAGCACCAAGGAGTGACTTGGTGTAGAGCAGACAAGGCAAGCAGGGTGCAGAGGGCACCAGCAGGGCAGGACCCAGCGTGGGGGCCTGAGAAGGAGTGGCCAGGAAGTGGGAGGGAAATGAAGAGACACTTCAATCCTGGTGAGCAAGTGAGCAATGTTTTTCCAAAGGAGGAAATGAGAAACAGTAAATGATATAAATGTACGAAAAAATATGAGATGGTAGTAACATGGGGTTTAGCAAAAAGGAGGTAGAGAGGTCACCGCAGGGGATTTTGTGATGCTGCTGGAATCTTGCTGTGATGGGTTGTTAGCAGGGAACGGTGAGGAGTAAAGGTCACCTGTCAAAGGGGCTTTTCTGTGTCTGTAAAGGGAAGAAGAATGTGGGGTTGCATCTGGAGATGATGGGAATCAAAGAAGTACTTGTATAAAAAAATGAAATAAAGAATATCATCTTTGTAAATACATGCAAAAAAGGCAGTACAGAGAGAAACGGTGATGAGGGGAAAGAGGACAGAAGTGCTGTAACGATGACCTGAGCAGAATAATGTGGTTTAGAACAAGTTTTGGCTGAAGTTTTGGGCCTCATTATGTGTGATTATCATCGTCCATCAACATCCCTAAGTGCTATGTTTTAAGTAGGCTTCCTGTGTGCCCCTGGACTTGGACCTGTGTCCACATGGTGAATCTCCTCGAGGGACATCGTGAGTCAGTCTGGCTTGTCCACAGGTCCAGCCTGTGTCCACAACCTCCCCTGAAACCACGGTCATCTGTGTGACGCTTGCAGTGGTGACCTGTCTTGTTTTCTTTGGAAAGACTGAATGTGCATTTCCATGTGTTTAGCTCATGTATGTTTGAGGATCCCAAGGATGCAGAAGACCCTTGGTGTTCTTTCATTTTGTTATCCAATCATTTTGGCCTTCATTGGCCTCAGGCTTCATAACATGTTGTTTTTTCTGGGAAACTTAGTTTGGTCCTTGAGCTGAATGACAACTGGAGTGGCATATTTAGCCCTTCCTGGGTTTCCCTTACCCTAAATGTCAGGATCAGTAGACTGTACCATTCTTGAAAAGCTTAGAAGGTGGTCTTGGGAATGACCAGAATTTGGAGAGGCATCTTACAGGCTGGTGGAAGCTGAAAATTATCCCGGTATGTAGTTTTCTAGTGTGTATCATCCCAGAAAGGAAATGGGGCATTGCTTTATGACTAGAAATGTATGTGAGAAAGATTGACTATGGAGGAGGCATCCTAAGGGTGGAATGAATGTCTGAGTAGTAGGTTCCCTGTCATTCCAAGTATGGTACACAGTCTGGAGGGTAGGGGTCCAGAATAGGAGCTGAGGACACTGTAGGAGGCTCTGGTGTCAATTATAAAGAAAGTTGTCCTAACCGCCACATCCAAGGTTATCCTTGGCCCTGGCTAGTGATGTTGATAACCATGGTTGGGGCTGGCCCACTAGGGCCTCTTCATTCTTGTGAAAGGAGCCCAAGGACCACAGGCAGCTCTGATGGCTCAGGGGCCCTACGGCCAATGGGTCCAAGGGAGGCCCAATGACACATTTCCTGGCACTTGTGGTTGGGTGCTTGGGGAGGCCTGTCCATAGTAGGACAGCGCTTTGCCCAATGCCCAGGCCTTCAGCAAATGTTGCATTTATTATTCTTTTTAGGATGTTTTGTCAGGACCGTGTGAACCAGGAGACATGGGTCTGGCCACAGTAACACCTCACAGCAGATTATGTTGGTCTCCTTCCTCTTCTCCTATTCCCGAGTCTTACCCTCCTTCCTCTTCCTGGTCGTGGTCACACGACACTGTATCGGCTGCAGTCAGGAGTCCATCTACACTGCTATTAGGGTTTATCTAAATTTGTTTCTGTAATTTCTTTCTAATGTCAGATGCTGACTGCGAGAGAAATTTGTTCATCAGTATTACCCCTTGCATGACTTTAGATCTAGATTAGTACAGTTAATGTGTCTTACAGTCTTTCTAAGAATGGAACAGGATTTTCCTCTGGGTCCTGGCTAACGGCTGGAAGCTTTGAATAGTTAAAAACCTTTGGTGTGGCATTCTTTAGCCCAGTTTTTATGCAAAGGAGGAAATGGTTCCTGTTGCACATGGCCTCTTTGTCATTATAATCCCAGTTAGAATCCATAGAGGGGCCAGCTGTCTCTCTAATTGAAAATTGGGTATAGGACAAATGAAGACTGCTGGCAAACCTGTAGGTTTATTTAATAAGTTTCTTGTTTAATATTGGGAAGAATTTGTCCCAAGATTTTCACGTTCTTTTCAGGTGAGGTTGTAGGCCAGGCTGACATGCTGGCATTGATCAATATAGTTATCTGAATTGGTGGTACAGCTGCCAACGTACTTTAAGCTGTTTCTATTCAGTCAGGGAGAAAGGTTAGTAGACTTGGCATGGTGCTAAATTCTCCTCCTGCTGTTCCTACTAACAGGAAAACTTTAGTAGGTGCCTTTGGGAGCAGATTTGAGCGCTCAGAATCCAGTTTCTGAGGACCCAGTGGGGTTATTGAAGAGGATTTGCCCTTGGGTTGTCCCAGGTACTAGGGTGGTGGTAATGCAGGGAGAGGAGCAGAGGGAGGGCCAGGCAGACTATGTAATTTACAAGTCCAACAGAGATCCCCTCAGCTTCTAAGATAGAAGAAAGACTGAACATATGGGATCTCTGCCCATTTACACAGCAGTTTGCAGAAGAAATCAAGTTGATGAGAATGTTACGGTTAAAAGTTTCATTAAACAGTGATTACTCTTGGTCCCTTACTTGGTATTGGGTCCATGTGGTTTTTAAAAATATTAATCTTTTCTTTTTGAGTACTCTGGGTCTATCTGGGGTGAATAAGAAAGGATACTATCCTCTGGCATGTTGGCTGGAATGGACTCCTGGGTCTCATCTAGGAAGAAAGGAATGGTTAGAGAACCTAGCATCCCAGGGTCTATCCCAGAGGTCTTGGTGTCTTAAGACTTGGAAATCTATTCTTGTTTCTGGACATCTCTGAGAATAGGATGGAGGACTAGAATCCTGTGGCTTCCTAGTTAGGCTTCAGGGGTCTTACCTTGATATGAGGTCTCAAGAGACAGAGACAATGGAACTCAGGCAAGCAGAAGATCATTATGTGTCTTGGCGTTGTATTCCTAGCATCCCATCCCTGTGTTGGGAGATCTGTGCATTTCCATGACCTGTGAGACTATTTCCTTCCCCAGACTGGGGGAAGTTTTCAGCAACTATTTCCTCGAAAAGACTTTCTATCCCATTTTCTCTCTCTTCTTCTCGTACCCCTATAATGCAAACATTATTCGGTTTGGATGGGTTGCACAATTCTCTTATTATTATTTCATTCCTAGAGTTCCTTTTTCCTCTGGGTGCTTCAGCTTCTTTTTTTTCCTTTTCTCTAGTTTCTACTTCATTTACTGTTTCCTCTACCTCATCTAATCTGCTTTTAAATTGTTCCATTGTATGTTTCATTTCAGATACTGTATTTTTCAAAGTTTCTATTTCTTTCCTGAGATTGTGAATATTTTTCTGTTGCTCTGTGAGTAGGTTTATGATTTTTATCTTGAAATCTTTATGGAGAATATTGGTGATTTCAGTTTCTCTTAGCTCTCTTTCTGGTGTTTAAGGGATTGTTTTGTACAAAATTCTTTTACTGTTTCATATTTCTAATGGTTACTATGGAGTAATAACTTTGTGTAAGCAGTGCCCTCTAGTGCCCCGGAGCTCTACTCCTAGAGTGTTAGCAGTGGGGGATGGGTGGTCTCAGGTGCACAGTGCCTGGCACTTGCTGGAGGAAAGAGCTCTTTCCTGCTTCCCGGCTGTAGTGCCTGCCTACCCTACCAGGGCCCATTGGCCGAGTGCACACACAGAAGCCTCTGTGTCACACCTCTGTAGTTGCCATAGGTGGGGCTGACCTCCGGCTGGCCTGGTGGAATGGTGGGGGCAGCAGATGTATGGACTGATGCCTGCCAGGAGGAAGGTGTGGCAGGCTGCATATTGCAGTGGGGGACCCTGGTACTGTTTTGCCAGCCAGGAGGATGGAGCATGAGAAGCTCCCAGAAGTACCCAACCTGTTGGGCTGAGTGTTCCTGGATTACTTCGTCCATCTGTCCTTTCTCCTGAGCAGTGAGCTCTGTGTAATCCTTGCTGCTTTAGCATCCTTCTCGCTGTTGGAAAGTCTTTCAAAGTGCACCCCTTTCTTTTGTCCGAGAGCGGCCTGTTTTGGGTACCTGATCTCTACAAGTGGCTAAAATCTCAGTCTCTGAGTATTCTTCATGTCTTTGCTTTCCAACCTCACCAACCTCCAGAGTATCATGTAGTGTGAGTTTGTGCTCCCAGAGCAGATCGCTAGTGGGTGGGTGTTCAGCAGTCCTGGGCTCCTACTCCCTTTCCACTCCATTTCTCTTCTCCTGCCAGTGAGCTGGGATGGTGAGAGGGCTTGGGTCTCGAATGATTGTGGATTTGCTACTTTACCAGTTAATGTGAGGTCTTCTCTTTTCCCCAGATGTAGGCATTCGTCACAGTCTTCTTCCTGGTTGCTCTTTCAGGATTAGTTGTATTTGCTCTATTTTTGTATTATATGTGGTTTTGGGAGCAGGTTTCTGTCTCACTTCTCACACTGCCATTTTTAAGCCTTCTCCTGTTTTCAACTTTGACACTTTAAATATGTCATCTCAGAGCCTTCTGTCTACCATGATTTCTGGTGAGAAACAAGCTGGTAATCTTTTATGATGAGCTTTTTATCATCATACCTGACAGTTTGCTTTTCTCTTGCTCCTTCAAGATTCCATCTTTGTCTTTTGCTATTTTGACTATATTGTTTCAGACATGGATCTCTGAGTTAATTCTGCTTAGACACCATTGGCCTCTTGGATGTGAATTCATATCTTTTATCTAATTAGGAAGTTTTCATGTATTATTTCTTCCTGTATTTTTTGTCCCCTTTTTATTTACTCTGTTCATCTGGGACTTTGATGAAGTCTACATTTGTATGCTTAGTGGTGTCCATAGGTGTCTCAGGCTTTGTTCATTTATATTCATTCCCTTTTCTCACTGAAATTGACATTTAAATTTCGATAGACTTATTTTCAGGTTAGTTGATCATTTATTCTTTCTGATCAAAACTGATGGTGAGGTTCTCTAGAAAGTTTTTCATTTCAGCTGTTGTAATTTTCAACTCCAGAATTTTTTGTTTATTTTTAAAATATTTTCTTTTTATTCATATTTTGTATTTGTCAAGGCATTGTTCTCCTGGTTCTCAAGTCCTTGTCTGATTTATTTTAGCTCTTCATTTTATTGTGATGGTTTAAGTTTGTGTTAGTAAGTCCAATATCTGTGTTTGTTTAGAGATAATTTATGTTTAGTTTGTTTTTTTCCATTTTGCAATATACTTCCTTGTTTAATCTCATGTCTCATAACTTTTTTTTTTCATCAAAACTTGACCTTTTCATGTATTATGTGGCAACTCTGGAAATCAGATGCTTTCACAATACACCAGTGTCTTTAGTTATTGTTTGTGATTGCTGTTGTTTGCTTGTTTAGTGACTTCTGTAAACTATTTATATAGAGTCCTATTGTTTGTCATGCATAATCCCATAAATTGTAATATTATCTTAGTCCACTTGTGATTTGACTGGTGTATTTATTTATTATTTTTATTGAAGTGTAACTGTGGAATACTGTCTAACTCCCTATACAAAAACACATGGACTGAAGAACTAAATATAAGAATTGAAACCATAAAACTCTTAGAAAAACTAGGCAATAATCTCTTGAACATAAGCATGAGCAATTTTTTTTCTGACTGTGATTTCTTTAAATCCTTAAAATAAACAAGTAAATCTCTCTCCCGGTCTGCAGACCGACTGTTTTCATTGCACTCTTTCAGTGTTTTCTTAGGCCGTCTGTAACTTTACATTAATTTTTATTTCCTGCTTGTGCTGAGACTGAAAATCAGCCAGAGGTGATGATGTAGGATTTCCCATGGATATTTTAAATTATTTACTTGTTTTTTGTTATCTACAATATTAAGTGCTCATCCCAACTAGTCAGTTACTATATGTCATCTCACAGGTCTTGTCAGCATGCATCCTGCCCTGGTCATGTGCATGGCCTTCTAGTTTTCTCTTCATACTGGGAGTTTTTTACAGCCCTCTTTCCCAAGGTATCTCATCTCCAGCTTTTCCTACTGGGATTTCCTTGTCTGTTATTTGCTGATTTGCTGTCGTTTTCCCCATTTAGCAGCATCTTGTTAACTTGTCCTTTAAGGTTTCTGAGAAGGACTCTCAAAGAAGTTTCTTCTCTAATCTGGAAGAATTACAATTTATACAAAGAAAGGCAAGCCCTTATTTCATTTCAGTAGCTTAAGGAGTCCCCAGATTAACCATAATAGATAAAGACATTTCCTTGAGGACAGTCTCCACTGGTCATATCAGAGCCAGGAACACACAGTGGCAGTGCAGCCTGCCATACTGTAGACCACCAGTGATCTGGGGAGATGGTGGGACCAGGATACATTAAAATGCTTTAATCCTCACTGACCATGTTTCACATGCCTTTTTCTGGTTGATAATTTGCTTGTAAATATTAGATTATCTTTCAGAGATCAAATAAAGTAAATTCTCACAGTGTTTGACAGATTTTTCATTTTTTCTGGGGACAGTAATAGCTCCCAGGATTCCTATTCTACCTTTTCCCACCAATTGACTTGTTTTATATCCAAGTCTGTTCACAGCAGCATTTTTGTTGTAGTATCAAATAAATGAAAAAAACCCAAAGATACAAATCATAATACCCTAAATATACATCAACACTCTTGTGTTTAATAAAGTATAATTTTTCATAATTTGAGTCATTATACAACCACTAGAATATAATTCATACACACCTTATTCCATTTAGTTTACCTATATGTGTCTTTTTATTTAATGTGGTGTTCTTGTGCACAACACATAGCTGTTTGTTGTTTTTATTCACTTGGACAATATCCGTTTTAACTGGCATAGTTACACCTTTGAAGGTAAAAATGATTCCTTATATAGTTGGATTATAACTCATATTTATTCCTGTTTTCTATTTGCCATTTTTATTGTTCTTTTTATTCCTTTTATCATCTTCCACTTTTTCTCTGTATTTTGCTTTCAGTCAACATTTTATATGATTCAATTCAAGTCATTCTTAGCATATCAATCATGTTTCTTTTTTGAGTGGTTGCTCTATAGCATGCAATATTTCAAGCCTACTTTCAAATAATACTGTACTGCTTCACTGATAGTGCACATTTCCTAATATACAAATCCATTCCTAATTTCTTCCTCCTATCTCTTGTATTATTCTTGTTATTCATTTCACTTATTCATAATATATCATCATCAAATATATTGTTGCTGATTGTTTTGAAAAATCTGTTATCTGTTAGATGAAGAATAAGAAAATTAAAAATTAAAAATTGGTTATTCCTTCTCTAATACTCTTCCATTCTTTATGTAGATTTGATATTCTGACCTATATTATTTTCCTTCTCCCTGAAGTGCTTTTAATGTTGCTTGTGACAAGTCTATTTACAAGAAATTACATCAGTTTTGTTTATCTGAGAAAGTGCTTTTTCTTCTTCAGTTTTGAAAGATATTGTCACAGGATACAGAATTGTAGGCTGGTGGGTTTTTTTCTGTCATGACCTATGTATATTTCACTCCCCTCTTTTTTTACATGCATGTTTTCTAGGAAATGTGGTTTGTAATTTTCATCTTTGTTCTTCTATAGGTAATATGTTCACTCCTCTCTGGTCTCTTTCATGATTTTTAGCATGCAGTTTTCTGCAATTTCAATAAATATGCCTAGGTGTAGCTTTTTGTTGTAATTGTTGTTTAGGATTTATCCTGCTTGATGTCTCTGAGCTTTCTCTTGTGTGATTCATTGTCTGGTATTCACTTGTGTAAAATTTTAGGCAGTACTGCTTCACATATTTCTTTTGTTCTTTATTACATACTTTGTAGTTTTCCCACAGTTCTTTAATATTCCATTCCTGTTTTCTACTTGCTTATCACAGCAATTGATTTTTAACATATATGTGGTGATAACACATTAAAGTAAGAAAAATCTCCACAACTCTGCTGAAATTACATACTATAGAACAAAGAGGTACCATGCCCCAACATACCACCATCAACAGAAATTCATTCAAGATGGATGAAACAGCTAAATGTAATAGCTAAAACTGTAAAGCTTATGGGAAGAACATATGAACATATCCTGTGATGTTCAGGCAGGCTGAGATTTCTTATAAGGATGCAAGAATATTACTTATAAAGAAAATATTGATAAATGGAACTCCATGAGTATTGAAAGTAGTGTTCATCATAAGGCATTGTTGAGGAGGAGCGAAGATAATGTCATGAGTAGGGCAGCGGAAATCTCCTTCCAAAACCATGTACAGTTTTGAGAATACAACAAATACAACTATCTCTAAAAGAGAGACCAGAAGATGCAGTACAACAGCTAGGCTACATCTACACCTGTGAGAACTCAGAGACTCACAAAAAGTCTAAGACACTGTATTTATAATAGCTCAATAAGCGAGCTAAGTTAGACGGTAAGATAGTAAAGAAGCTAACCTTGAACCTTTGGTAACCATGAATCTAAAGCCTGCAATGGCAGTAAGTACATACCTTTCAATAATCACCCTAAAGGTAAATGGAATGAATGCACCAATCAAAAGACACAGAGTAATAGAATGTATAAAAAAGCAAGATGCGTCTATAGGCTGCTTACAAGAAATTCACCTCAAACACAAAGACATGCACAGACTAAAAGTCAAGGGATGGAAAAAGATATTTCATGCAAACAACAAAGAGAAAAAAGCAGGTGCTGCCATACTAGTATTAGACAAAATAGACTTCAAAACAAAGAAAATAACAAGAGATAAAAAAGGGCACTACATACTGACGAAGGGGTCACTCCAACAAGAGGGTATAACCATTATAAATATACATGCACCCCATACTGGAGCACCAACATATGTGAAGCAAATACTAACAGAATTAAAGTAGGAAATAGAATGCAATGCATTCATTTTAGGAGACTTCAACACACCACTCATTTCAAAGGACAGAACCACCAGACAGAAAATAAGTAAGGACACAGAGGCACTGAACAACACACTAGAACAGATGGACCTAATAGACATCTATAGAACTCTACACCCAAAAGTAACAGGATACACATTCTTCTCAAGTGCATTTGGAACGTTCTCCAGAATATACCACATACTAGGCCGCAAAAAGAGCCCCAGTAAATTCCAAAAGATTGAAATTCTATCAACCAACTTTTCAGACCACAAAGGTATAAAACTAGAAATAAATTGTACAAAGAAAGCAAAAAGGCTCACAAACACATGGAGGCTTATCAACATGCTCCTAAATAATCAATGGATCAATGACCAAATCAAAATAGAGATCAAGCAATATTTGGAAACAAATGACAACAATAACACAAAGCCACTTCTGTGGGACGCAGAGAAAGCACTTCTAAGAGCAAAGTATATAGTAATCCAGGCATATTTAAAGAAGGAAAAACAATCCCAAACAAATAGCCTAAGTCGCAATTATCAAAATTGGAAAAAGAAGAACAAATGAGGCCTAAAGTCAGCAGAAAGAGGGACATAATAAAGATCAGAGAATAAATAAATAGAATTGAGAAGAATGAAACAATAGAAAAAATCAATCAAACCAAGAGCTGGCTCCTTGAGAAAATAAACAAAATAGATAAGCCTCTAGCCAGACTTAGTAAGAGAAAAAGGGAAACAACACACATCAACAGAATCAGAAATGTGAAAGGAAAAATCACAACGGAAACCACAGAAATACAAAGAATTATTAGATACTACTTTGAAAACCTATATGCTAAAAAGCTGGAAAACCGAGAAGAAATGGACAACTTCCTAGGAAAATACAACCTTCCAAGACTGACCAAGGAAATAACAGAAAATCCAAACAGACCAATTAGCAGCAACGAAATTGAAGCAGTAATCGAAAAACTACCCAAGAGTAAAACCACCAGCCAGATAGATTTACCACAGAATTTTATCAGACATACAGAGAAGACATACTATCCATTGTCCTTAAAGTTTTCCAAAAAAATAGAAGAGGAGGAAATACTCCCAAACTCATTCTATGAAACCAGCAACACCCTAAAACCAAAATCAGGCAAAGAACCCAGCAGAAAAAAAAAATTACAGACCAATATCCCTCATGAACACAGATGCAAAAATACTGAACAAAATATTAGAAAACCGAATTCAAAAATACATCAAGAGGATCATACAACATGACCAAGTGGGATTCATCTCAGGGATGCAAGGATAGTACAGCATTCGAAAATCCATCAACATCATCCACCACATAAAGAAAAAGAAGAACAAAAATCACATGATCATCTCCATAGACGCTGCAAAAGCATTTGACAAAATTCAACATTCATGATAAAATTCATTTGATAAAATTCAAAATTTATGATAAAAAATATCAACAAAATGGTTATAGAGGGCAAGTACCTCAACATAATAAAGGCCATATATGATAAACCCACAGACAACATGATACTGAACAGCAAGAAGCTGAAAGCTTTTCCTCTAAGATCGGGAACAAGACAGGGATGCCCACTCTCCCCACTGTTATTCAACATAGTAGTGAAAGTCCTAGCCATGGCAGTTAGACAAAACAAAGAAACACAAGGAATCCAGGTTGGTAAAGAAGAAGTCAAACAGTCACTATTTGCTGATGACATGATATTGTACATAAAAAACCCTAAAGACTCCACTCCAAAACTACTAGAACTAATATCTGAATTAAGCAAAGTTTCAGGATACAAAATTAACACACAGAAATCTGTGGCTTTCCTATACCTAACAATGAACTAATAGAAAATGAAATCAGGAAAACAATTCCATTCACAATTGCATCAAAAAGTATAAAATACCTAGGAATAAACCTAACCAAAGAAGTGAAAGACCTATACCCTGAAAACTACAAGTCACTCTTAAGAGAAATTAAAGGGGACACTAACAAATGGAAACTCATCCCATGCTCATGGCTACGAAGAATTAATATTGTCAAAATGGCCATCCTGCCCAAAGCAATATACAGATTTGATGCAATCCTTATCAAATTACCAGCAACATTCTTCAATCAACTGGAGCAAATAATTCAAAAATTAATATGGAAACACCAAAGACCCCGAATAGCCAAAGCAATCCTGAGAAAGAAGAATAAAGTACGGGGGATCTCACTCCCCAACTTCAAGCTCTACTACAAAGCCATAGTAATCAAGACAATTTGGTACTGGCAGAAGAACAGAGCCACAGACCAGTGGAACAGATTAGAGACTCCAGAAATTAACCCAAACATATATGGTCAATTAATATTTGATAAAGGAGCCATGGACATACAATGGCAAAATGACAGTCTCTTCAACAGATGGGGCTGGCAAAACTGGACTGCCACATGTAAGAGAATGAAACTGGACCATTGTCTAATCCCATACACAAAACTAAATTCAAAATGGATCAAAAACCTGAATGTAAGTCATGAAACCATAAAACTCTTAGAAAAAAACATAGGCAAAAATATCTTTAGCATAAACATGAGTGACTTCTTCATGAACATATCTCCCCAGGAAAGCAAAACCAAAGCAAAAATGAACAAGTGGGACTATATCAAGCTGAAATGCTTCTGTACAGCAAAGGACACCATCAATAGAACCAAACGATATCCTAAAGTATGGGAGAATATATTCATAAACGACAGATCCAATAAAGGGCGGACATCCAAAATAAATAAAGAGTTGATGCACCTCCGCAAAAAGCAAATAATCCAATTAAAAAATGGGCAGAGAAGCTGAACAGACAGTTCTCCAAAGAAGAAATTCATATGGCCACCAGACACATGAAAATATACTCCACATCGCTAGTCATCAGAGAAATGCAAATTAAAATCACAATGAGATATCACCTCACACCAGTAAGGATGGCCACCATCCAAAAGACAAACAACAACAAATGTTGGCGAGGTTGTGGAGAAAGGGGAACCCTCCTATACTGCTGGTGGGAATGTAAATTAGTTCAACCATTGTGGAAAGCAGTATGGTGGTTCCTCAAAATGCTCAAAATAGAAATACTATTTGACCCAGGAATTCCACTTCCAGGAATTTACCCTCAGAATGCAGCAGCCCAGTTTGAAAAAGACAGATGTACCTCAATGTTTATCTCAGCACTAGTTACAACAGCCAAGAAATGGAAGCAACGTAAGTGTCTATCAGTAGATGAATGGATAAAGAAGATGTGGTACATATACACAATGGAATATTATTCAATCATAAGAAGAAATCAAATCCTACCATTTGCAACAACATGAATGGAGTTAGAGGGTATTTTGTTCAGTGAAATAAGCCAGGCAGAGAAAGACAAGTACCAAATGAATTCACTCATATGTGGAGTATAAGAACAAAGAAAAACTGAAGGAACAAAACAGCAGCAGAATCACAGAACTGAAGAATGGACTAACAGTTACCAAAGGGAAAGGGCCTGGGGAGGATGTGTAGGAAGGGAGTGATAAGGAGGTGTGGGAAGAAAGGGGGCAATACGATTAGCATGTATAATGTGCGGGGTGTGTGCATAGGGAGGGATGTGCAACACAGAGAAAACAAGTAGTGTCTCTACAGCATCTTACTATGCTAATGGGCAGTGACTGTAATGGGGTTTGTGGGAGGGACTTAGTGAAAGGGGGAGCCTAGTAAACATAATGTTCCTCATGTAATTGTAGATTAATTATACAAAAAAAACCCAAAAAGCATTGTTAAGAAAATGAAAAGGAAAGACTTGATGAGAAAATATTCACAGTGTATATATCCATCAAGGAATTTTATCCAGACTATTTAAAGGACTTGCAGAGTGAGAAAGGGACATACTTTGAAAATGGGCAAAATATTTGAAGAGTCACTCTGTAATAGTGCAAAAGAAGAAAATATCCACAAGGACAACATGCTGAAAAGCACACAGAAATACTGTCAACAGAGAAATGAAAATGAAAATCACAGTAAGATTTTACAATGCCTAAAATTAAAAAGATTGACAATACTAAGTTTGAACAAGGTATAAATAGAAATGAAATCTCATTATTGGTCACTGGTGTACAATAATAAGAGATATTTCAGAAAACCCCATGTAGGAAAAACATAATGATACATTCATACAATGGAATCTGAGCAACTATACAGATGAGATAAAAGTGCACCTTTATGATATGAATAATCAGAAGTTCAAAAACAGGCAAAGCTGATCTATGGTGATAGAAGTCAAAATAATGGTCATTCCTGGGCAGTAAGAACTAAAAACGGTGAGGGATAACATTATGTGATGAGAGATATAAGTGATATTTACTTGAATGTATATATCTATGAAGATTCATCAAGCTGTAAACTTAAGAATTTTACTGTATTTAAAGTATAAACCACTATATGCCAACCAGAATAGCTAAAATTAAAGAGACTAACAAGATTTGATTTTTATTAAATAATATCAGTTGATACATAGGAACATCCAAAGTTAGTTCAGACAGCTCAGGAAAATGGCTTGCTATGCGATTAAGTTACAAAATAAATTGTAATCCAATACAGCAACAGCAATTTAATAAAATATAATTTTCATGTATACAGTTTGATCCAACTAAAAATATGTTTACTAATATTATTGTATGTCATTCAGAGAAAAAAGTATCACCTGTAATATATATTGAATATGATCCAAATAAATCACGTTATCAAATACATGTCAAGAACTTAACATTGGTATAGGCTAATTAACAGAAAATGGAATTTGTGCAAATAGAAAGCACACATTCTACTTAAATGAACATGAAACATTTTCTTGGATAAGTCATATTTTAGACCACAAATTAAAAAAGATTGAGATCCCATAAAGGATTTTTTTGTGAGCTCATGGTATAAAGCTAGAAATCAGTTACAATTAGAAAACTGGAAAATTCACAGGTATGTGGAAATTAAGCAATATGCTACTGAACACCAACTGGATCAATGAACAAATCAAAAGAGATATGAAAAATTACCTTGAGATATATGGAAATGCAAACACAACATACCAGAATGTATGCTATACAGCACAGGCAGTTCTAATAACGAAGTATATAGCCATAAATGCTTATCTCAAGAAATGAGAAAAATCTCTAATAAATAACCTGAATTTCCTCTTTAGAGAGTTAGAAGATAAGAGCAAATAAATCCCAAAGTCAGCAAAAGGAAGAAAGTAACAAAGATCAGAGTGAAATAAATAGAGAATTAAAAGTTGATAGAAATATCAATGAAATTAAGAGCTGGTGCTTTCAAAAGATAACTAAAATAAGCAAACTTTACATTCACAAAGGGAAAAGGTAGAAAACACAAATATATAAAATCAGTAATGAAAAAGACTACACCTGAAAGCAGAGGTATACAAAGGATCATAAGAGACTGCTACGAAGAATTTTGCACCAACAAGTTGGAAAACAGAGTAGAAATGGGTACATTCCCAGAAACATTCTAATTTCCAAGACTTAGTTACAAAGAAACAGTAACTCTGAATCCAGTAATTACGACTATGGAGATAGAATTAATAATAAAATATCCCCAAAACAAGAGTCCAGTACCGAAAGGCTTCATGTGTGAATTCTACTGAACAGAGAAAATTAATCCCAATCCATCTTAAATTCCTCTAAAAATTAGAAGAGTAGAGAACATTTCCAATCTCACTTTACAAAGCCAGCATTATCCTGATACCAAAGCCATAAAGATGTTAAAAATCACTCAAAATTATAGACCAATATCCCTGAGGAACAGAGATGCCAAAACTCCTTAACAAAATATTAGTAAACTGAATTCAACAATACGAGTTCCACAATTAGGGGGATCATATACCATGATCAAATGGGATTCATTTCAGGTATACAGGATGAATCAACACCTATAATTCAAGCTATGTGATACTGCACATTTAAAAAAATTAAGAATGAAATAACATGGTCATCTTATTCAATGCAGAAAAAGCACCTGACAAAATGCAATATCCATTTATGAGAAAAACTCTCAACAAAGTGGGTATAGGGGAAACACCCAAAGTGGGTATAGGGGACCTCACCATAATATGACCCTTCATAAACAGCCCATAACTAACATCATACTCACATGGTAAAAAGCTAAAAGCTTTTCCTCTGAGATAAGGAACAAGACAAGGATATCCACTTGCCACTTTTATTCAGCATGGTATTGAAGACAGAACAGTTAGGCAAGGAAAAGAAATAAAAGACATACATATTGGAAAGGAAAAAGTAAAACTGTCATTATTTGTAGGTGATATGATATTAAAATAATCTAATTACATAGACTATACAATGAGCTACTTTAAAGATAAATTAAATAAACCCATTTACAATAGCATCAAAAAGAATAGTGTACCTAGGAATAAATTAAACTAACGAGGTAAAAGACCTGTACTCTGGAAACTATAAAATACTGATGACAGAAATTGAAGAAGATACAAATAAATGGAAAGATATTCCATATTGATTGATTGCAGGAGTTAATATTCTTAAAATGTCCATACCACCCAAACAATAAAAAGATTTAATGCAGACTCTACCATTAATCCAATGTCATTTTTCACAGACAAAAAAAAAATCCTAAAATTTGTAAAGAACTGCAAAAACCACAAATAGTCAATGCGATCTTGAGAAGGGAACACAATGGACTCATCATGCTCCCTGATTCAAAGCCATATTACAAAGCTATAGTAATCAAAATAGTAGGGTACTAGCAAAAAAACACATGCATACATAAATGAAAGAGCACAGAGATCCCCAAAATAAAACACATACATATTCAATTAGTTTATGACACAGGAGCCAGAAATATACTATGAGGAAAGAATAGTCTCTTTACTAAATGCTGCTGCAAGAATTGGACAGACACATGGAATAGAATACAACTGGACCACTCCCTTACAACATGCACAAAAAATAAGTAAAAATGAACTAAACATTTAAACGTCAGCCCTACAGCTATAAACTAGAAAAAAACATAGGTGGTAATGTTGTTGACAAAAGTCTTGCCATTAATTTTTTGGATCTGATTGCAAAAGCAAAAATAACAATAGAAAAAAATTAACAAGTGGGACTACATCAAACCAAAACGTTTCTGCACAGCAAAGGAATCCATCAACAAAATAAAATGGCAACCTACAGAATAGCGAAAAACATTTGCAAATCATATAACTGTTAAGTGCTTAATATGCGAAATATATGAAGAAATTACATAACTGAATTCAAATAATCCAACTAAAATATGAACAATGGATTTGAATAAACATTTTTCCAAAGAAGACACACACATAACCAAGAGGCACATGAAAGGATATTCAACATTAGAAATCATCAGGGAATTGTAAGTCAAAACTACAGTGAGCTAACACATTATGCCTATTAGAATGGTTATTATCAAAAATACAAGAGATAATTGTTGTGAATCCTTGTGCATTCTTGGTGGGATGGTAAACTGGTTCAAACACTGAAACAGTTGGGAGCTTCCAAAAAAAGTTGAAAATGGAAGTACTTTATGCAATTCCTTTCCTGGATTTTTAAGAAAATGAAAAGATTTGAAAAGTAAATGTACCCACAAGTTCTTGTAGCATTATTTACGATATTCAAGATATATGATAACAGCCTAAATGAACATTGATGAAAGAAATACTTATGGTATACTTATGTAGAATGGAATACTATTCAGTCATAAAAGATTGAACTCCTGTCATGAACATAAGTAGTCCTTTAGGGCATTATGCTAAGTAAAGAAGTCAGACAGAGAAAGACAAACATCTCAGAATCTCACTCAGATGTGGAATATAGAAAACAAACAAAAAACTCATGGAACAGATGGATGGATGAATTGGGTTACGTAGGTGAAAAGATACACACTTCCAGTTATAAACATGTAAGTCAAGGGATGTAATGTACAGCACAGCAACTAGAGTTAATAATGCTGCATTGCATATTGCAAAATTGCTAAGAAATAGATTACAAGAATCAAATCATTAATTTTTAATACTTTGTAAGCTGATGAATGTTAACTAGGTTTATTGGGGTGATCATTTTGCAATATACACACAAATATTGAATCATTATGTTACATACCTGTAAAATGGTGCATATCAATTATATCTCAATAAGAAATGGGTCTCCAAATAATCATAAGTATGAATTTTTCACAGTCATTCTAGGAAAGGTAAAAGAGTGCCCGATCTGGGTGCAACTGTCCTGTAGATGTTTAGTTCGATGAGGCTTGCCATTTATTTCTGCATGCTCACTAATCTGGATGGTTTGAGGAAATATCCAAAGTTAAAATTACTAAATCTTTCAAAATTTTACTTTACTGAAATGGTGTGTGAAATCCTAATCACATGTCCTTTGTGTCAGAGAAGTGTTTTAGAAGCTGAGAGAAACTTTCTCTAGTGAGAACTTTCTGATTTTTGAAAATGCACATTTAGAAAGGATCGTCTATCATTATTTTTGATCAGCAGAAAAGGGCAGATGGATGGATAAGAACAGGCAAGAAAAAGAGAGATGTTCTCCAACCCGTGTAAGTTGTGTCTGTAATTTCTGTAAATGGTAAGGCAGCTGTCGGTCCAGTAAAAAAAGACAAAGCAGCTCACCAGGGCCAGGATCGTGTGGGTGGCCTTGGTTTCAGGAGAGGCTCGTGGGCAGAGGCTGGTCCTGTGGACGTGCTGGACTGTCCTGCGGTGTGTGAAGAGGAGCCTCACCATGTACATACTGGTCAAGATCATGAGGGACAAGCACAGGACATCCCGTGTGACCATTGCGCCCAGAAAGGGAGATACCTTCTTTGTACAGGGTCCTTCGGAAATGCAGTACGGCAGGGAATATATTTGATTGACTTGCGTGGAGTTGTAGGGCGCGACAACATTCATGATGACCCGGATGTAGATCAGCATGTTGAGGATCCAAAACAGAAGGAAAGCAGGAAAAATGCAGGTGGAGATTCTGGGCTTGAGCCACGCACACCTAGAGTTGCTGGGAGTGATAATTACAGCCTGAAACATACTCAGCAAGGACGTTGTACAGAGGGAAAGACCCCGGCCGACTCTGAACAGGTAGAGCACTGCCTTACAACCAGCGTCATCCAGAAAATGTCTTCTTCCAAAGTAATGTATTATTTCTGGAACCCCACTGAAAAGAAGTGTCATGACATTAGCTAAGGTTAAGTGGATGAATATCCAATCTATAGGTTTCTTTGTACGACGCTGAAATAAGAGGGTATTCGTTTGTAATGTGAGTAGCAATGTATTCCCAATAAAACCAATCCCAAATTGAGAGACAAAGAATATTCCCAAAACAGCAGCATTGGACACCATTGCTTTCATCGGCCACTAATACTTTGGGTAGACTCCTGCACAGTCCTAGAAGGAGCACAGAATGGGTCGTAATCCTGAGGGAAATGACAGGCTGTATGGAGAGTGCGTGAGGCGCGGTCACTCTCTGCAGTAGGATGTGCACATGCTCTGTAACAACGGGCAGAAAATGAAGAATTAGCTCTAGAGGCATATGTCAAGCATTACTGAAGTCACTACAGTGGAATATCTGAGATGAGGTGGGGCATGCCTTGTTTATAAAACATTATTAGTCTAATTCAGAGAAATAAACTGAGCATCCTGAAGGAGAATATTCATGAAAAATACTATTTCACATTTAGAGAGATTTTACTTCAATTCTCCATATATACTGAACTTCATTTCAGAATTTTGAATGCACTCATGGTCTCTTGTGAAGTATAGAAAATTACTAAGGGATTTTAATTCATATTATTATGTTCCTACTGAATGTGACACACATTGGTATTACTGCCATTCACTGGGAATCTCCATGCCTAGAGTCACACAGGGCCAATCTGGCTCCATAAATGCTATTCTCTGACTCTTTCTGTCACTGTTCCTCAGCTCCAAGACCCTTCCAAAGTACATAACAAATATCAGATCAGCTCATCGGTCAGTTCTCTGCATCCCCCAGAGCAGCTGTGAAAATTCACTTCATCTCTTTGCTCTACCCTGTGGTCCCTGCCTCAAGTACAATGCTCTCAAGCAGTGGAATCTTTCTCTCCCATGCCCCGTATACCTCCAGGCCTGTGGTGGGAATGTCCTCTAATACCCAGCACTTGCAGATAATTCTCCATTGCTCCCACTTTAAAATACTTGTGATCTGTCTACAATACCCATCACTATCTTTCCAGAAATAATCTGCTGAGCCCCGGTCACTCCCCTCCCTACCTCCTGACCCCCTGTTACTCTCCCCAACTCAACTCCTGTCCTGTTCTTGGCAACTGAAGTCTCCATGCCGACCATCTGTGCAATCCCTCACCTCTCACACTTGTGGTCTCCTCTTTTCCCACACTCTTGTCCCCCACCTCATCCACTCTGCTTATCACATCCCAGATATTGTCATTACCGATATTGTGAACTCACGATATTTCACTCCCAAGCATCTCATTCTTTTATTAGTAGCTATTTCCACCTTACTCCACCTTATGCCTGATTCCAAAATTTCCTTGACATCACCTGGGTTTGCAAATCACTGATCTCTTTACTCTTCACACCTGTCCTACTGTCTCTTCCTTATGTAAACTCTGATATCTAGCATTATAATCACTTCTGCAAATACGCATGGTTCCGTTCCTTTTTTGTCACCTACTTCAAAGTGCTCACCATTGAAACCTACTACTCTTCCTAGTTCATGCCATCCTGCTCAGATACACAAACCTGGAGAGAAAATACACAACCATGTTAACCTGAACATCAAATTGCTCACCACTAAGCTCCCCTGAGCATTAATTACCAGTCAAAAATGTCTATAAATTTTCTAAATCTTGTCTAGTTCTATTCACTTCCTCACTCCTCTTGTTGACTATTCAATAACTTCTTTTTTCATACCACCAAGATATTCATTCTCTCCAATCTCACATTCAATTGATAACACGCTGCATATTTCAAAAGAAAAATAAAGCAATTGAAAAGCTATTTCCCCCAAGTCTGGAAAATAAATCAATCCTTCTTTCTATATCCTTCTCCAAAACCTCATACTTTGAACCTGGCACTGTGAGTTAATAGTCAATGTTTTTTAATAACCAACATTTTTAATAACCAGTCTCTCCATTTGAACAATAAATCTTGTGTCTCTTTTCTGCCAAGAATCTATTTTGTGTTATTTTCTTTCTCTTAAAATTTATCAAAATTTCTCCCACAACCTGCAGATGTTTTGTAGTTCTTACACATTCTTGAGTCATTTCTCCCTTTTTGTTTTGAATAATACTGCTCGAAATAGTTGTCTCTACTCCCTGTGCCCAAGTTCTCATTCTCATCTGCTCTTGATGACAGGATGTGGAGACTGCAAAACGTCTATGAATTTTACCTGTCCCATATACATGGTAATGGAACATTGTGGCCAACCTCCAGAAATGGCTCTTATTCTCCACCCCTTGATTGCAGGTTGGCGTCTGCCTCATTTTGACCAGTCATTGTGGAGCAAATATGACACAAACAGGATCTTGATAAATGTCTTTATGTGGGGCTCGCTCAGCTGCCTTACTTGGAACTCAGCATGTGAAACAACATATCTTACTGTAGAATGAGGAGTCACATGTTTGAAATCTAGGTCTCAGCTACGTTGCAGAACTATACATAAGTGCATTGCTCTCCTAGCAACACTGAGACCCATACTGGACACTAGCCACTTGCCAGCCAACTACCAAGAGGACCACACTTGCATGAGAAAGCCCTAGAAAGAAGTGAGAGAAGCTAGCCTCAAAAAGTCACATAGCACATCATTCCATTTGTATGCCAAATATACAAGCCCACAGAGACAGTAAGCGAAAATGTGCTTGCCCGGGGCTGAAAGGGAGGAGCACTAGGGAGTCTCGGGTTTTCTACCGGGGTGATGTGATGTTTGAAGATTAATAGAAGTGGTTGGTGGCTGTAAACTATTACAAATGTAAATGCCACTGAATCACAAATTGTAAAATGGCTAATTTCATTTATTTGTCATGTCAACTCAAAAACACATATAAATAAGTGTAAACTTTTTGCACCAAAGCATGAGTAAGAATAATACATTGTATATAGTTCGATTTTTCCCAGAAATGGTATGATGCATTCCCTTTAGTAACTCTGGCAACATAATTCTCTGATTGTCATCTGAAACATGGAAGGTACATGACCACTCCATAAGAGAGAAAAATACATTCATATATATTTTGCATCCACTCATGATATGGAATAAATCACCATAGCATATTTTAGATATAAGAGTTAAGTAAATTTTCAAGGTAGCTAGAAAACAAACATAGAACAAACATACAAATCTTGAAACCCAATATAGATCTGTTTTATGTCAGAAATGTAACAAGTGTACCAAACATCATGTCTCCAGTTTTTATTGCATTTGAGCTCCTAACATAGGTGGTGGACAAAAAGAAAAGATAAATATTCCAAAAAACAAAAATGTGATTGTCATTATTCACTAGTGATAAGATGGTGTACAGGAAAAATTATTTTAAAAGTTATTTCCTGACTTAGTCATTGTAATTTCAGAAAATGTAGGATTTACAGTACCAATAATGCATTGGAATAACCTCAATTTGTGTCAGAATTTTTTGGATGAAATTATGTCAATCAATGGAAGATGTGAAGAAAGGCAAAAGCAAATAGTACTACATAGAGTATTAAAGTCAGAATATCCAATATCATAAAGTGCCCATTCTGACCAGCATTTAAAACTTAATGGAACTTCCAAGAAAATGTAAATCCTTTGTTACTTAGAACTTGACAAGTTGTTTCTAAAGTTTTGTTTGTTGGGTCAGATGAGCATGAACAAGCTAAGACATGTGAATAAGAAAACAAGAAGGTATATAGTGAGAATGATTTTTGAAAATGAGACAGTATGTAGAAGAGGTGAAATAAAATAAATTAGAAAGAGAATTAAAATCCGGGAGCAATGTTAATCAAAATACAAAGATAAAGAAGGTGAGGCTCAGTAAATATGATGGCGGACGCGACAGCAGACAGAGGAGGACAGACAGTTCCATCCCAGCAGGGAAGGGAGCTAAGCAGAGTGAGGGGGAGAAGAGAAAAGACGCAAGCTGGGCAGGCAAGGAAACAAACGGGTGCAAATAAGAAAGGCACTGGTACAAAGAAAGGGTTATGGAAAAAGTGACACCTAAGAAGAAACAGAAAAAATACTAGGATATATGTCAGTCAGAGTAAGTTAGAAAGCAGAAAATGGGAGATTTTAGGAAAGCAAGAAAAAGCAATATTGCTCAAAGCAATTGTTTTCTGAATAAGAAATGACTGTGAGAAACTTTAGAGAGGATTGTGGGTCCCCAGAGTTAATACGAAGATTATTTTGAACTGAAGTTCTTTGAAATTGAACAGATACAGAAAGAAGCCTTCTAGGACCTTCACTGATTCCACTAAAAGCAGAAACTTCTGGGAGTGGAACTTATATTACTGCCTTGTCTGGGGCAGTATTATGGCCACGAAAAAGATGGAAAATGCCACTTCAGTGCATAAACAATGACTATCACATTCTTATTTCCTGTTGTCCCCCTAGAAATACACTTGTTCTTCCTGTAGAAGCCTCTTCTTCCATCTTCCTTTCCCTTTTGAAGTTCATTATATGAATTCCTAATTTTAACCATTGAGGGCTAGTATTTCTGTGAGCTTCCATATGCAGATGGAAAAATTTTGTGTTTTTTTTCCTTCATGTAATCTGCCTTTTGTCTATTGAATTTGCAAGCCTCCACACAAAACATAAGAGGGGAGAGGAACAGTTTTTCCTCCCAAAAAAGGGTGAAAAGGAAATCTTTAAGGTAAAAAAGATACAGATTTGTATAATTTAAATGTCAGATGGCACTTAGAAGTGAGAGGAAGAAGATGACAGAGCAATGGAAAATGGAAATTAATAAGAAAATTCACAAACAAAAAAGGAGAAAATAAAAAGAGGATGTTCATACCATACATGGAAAACAATAGAGGAACAAATTAAAATCAAACCTTCATATGAACAAAGAGAGTAATGAAAATAGAAAAAAAGAGGAGGCAAGATGAGAACATGGCATGACAGAAATAAGAGGAAAACAAACAAAACATGGGGTGTTGAAGTCTTAAATAATAAAGAGAAGAAAAGGAAGAAAAGAATATACTGGAGCGTTATTAAAACAAAAATTTCAAAGTGTTTTTATGCTGAAAAAGTTAAAAGGTGAATGAAGAAAAGTTATTTTGGAAAGAGGGACAACAGGATGTAAATACTGGGAGGTGACAAATTGAAAAGTGGAATAAGTGACGGATTAGATTTGAAGTATAAAGCAATTAAATGTTAAGATGACAGCACAAAACACATCAGGGATGAAAAAATAGGAAGCATGAATCGAAAATTTACTCGTGAAGGAAGAATATCTGAATGAAAGACACAGAGTCTGGGAGCAGAAGAGGTACAGGAGTAAACAGTGGTGGGGGGGTGACATCACAGTACTAATGAGAATGAGATGAACAGTAGGAAACTAACAATGGACACAAAATATAAGAAATAGGACAAATGTAAGAATTTCACACGTGTCAGAAGGAGGAGGCGCTGAAGAGAAGAGACTGGACCGGACCACAGAAGGATGACACGGGGGGAGCAAAGTATATGAACAAATGGAGGGGAAAAAAAACGCTGGCAAGCTAGAGTTCCGGGGCTGTTATCATTCATGGGTCAAGCCTGCAGGTCTTCACGTTTTCCTGCTGCTCCGAGAACCTTCTGAAATGACCAGGATCCCAGTCTCCCCATCCCTGCACCCTCTGGGGGGACTCTGTGTGCACAGACCCCTGAGAGGCAGTGGGTTCTCTACACCCACTTCACAGTGCCGCCTGGAGTTGGGGGCACTTTCTCCTGGCCCCTGTTATCCATCCATTTCCAAATCGGTTTCCCCGTCCCTGAGGTGCTGTCATGAGACCGTTGCAGGTACCAGTGCATGTAATACAGTGGAAGAACTGACCCCTCACGTCTCATGAGACTGATGTAAATGCTTTAGTATTATTTTAACTAATAATGCTAATTCTGGCATGCTGTGAATATTAACCTTTTACATGAAATATTTTCATGTCTCCCATAGTTCATCTTATGGAATGTGAATTAAGTACTTTATATTATCCCTCTTGTTAAACATATACCTCCATTTAATATATGCATTTAAAAGATGACGAAATGTTTTATACTGGGAAGTCATTATTAATCACTCTATTTTGCTATTCTGCAGAATACATGTATGTACATATATAAAAATATATACATATATGTAATTTTTATTTACCTATGACAATGAGTTAAATAACTACATCTGAAATGAATCTTCATAAATATTTTTGGTAGCATGCCCCTGATAAACAAAATATAAATTTACACAAACTTGTATAAATAAGAACCATAGAAGCCAAATTCTACTGGAAATACACCTGAAAGAAAGGCAGCCATTTATTTTTCCAATTAGTTTATAAATCTGAACTTGGAAATACTACATTTTCTAGAAAATGTTGTATGTATATGAGGTTTGGAATGCCTTGAGATTTTTAAAGGAAATGTAATTGACTTTTTAATAGTTTCAAATTGCCATATAATATTATAAAATATATAAAATTATTTAAAATGACATATTAATTAGATCTTCTAGAGACTTAGAAGAATTTTGCAGAATGAAAACATATAGGAAAGAATTAGTGACAATAAGCTCAATAAATTTTTTGATTATCAGAACATTAGAACACATGTGAAAGTAAAAGGAATATAGATGAATGACACTAAGCAGTGGTTAGTAATACCTGAAAGGCAGTATAGAAGAAGAAAAAAATATTACAGTCAACATGTTAAATAAATATGAAGAAAGTAGACGGGGATAAGATATATACCTTTAAAAGAATAGAGGCACAGAAGAAGAAAGGGATTATGAAATAAGAGGATACGAGGGAAAGAAGGAAGAAATGCAAAAGGAAATTACAAATGGGCTTTCAAAGCAGTAAATAAATTAAGGGCAGAAAAATAACTGATGAGAACACTCAGGAAAGGTGTAATATTAGTAAGAATAAAAGCTTTTGTAAAAAGTCTGATGAAAAGAAAACAAATACTGATATAAGAAGTGAGATCATAAAGCGAAAGAAAAATAATTTCAATCAGAGCAAGGATAATAGGTAAAGAGAAATGAAGGGAGAAGAGAGCAGAATCAGAGGAGTTACACACCAGAGAGATGAGAGAATAGGAAACTGCAAGGAAACAAGCAGAAGCTGTGCCTGAAGGAACAGGCAAGGGGGAGGCTGACATGGAGCAGAGGCAAAGCAGTTAGCATAAGAGTCTGAAAGATAAAAGGACGGGAAGTAAATTCTTGCAAAGATGTCCAGATTGCTCCCTTCATGCAGCCGCTGCAGATAGGAGGTGACTTACCAATCCGAGCCCCACAGGCCAGGTCAGGGGACGCCTCTGATGGCTGCAGCCGGACCCGGGAGCCTGGATGCACGTTATAAGAGGAGCAGAGGAAGGAGTTACTCCCTCCCCACGGACTGTAGCCAAGGCTGTGCACAGTGAACTTTCTGATTTGTCCTGAGGAAGAACAAATTACTCTCTTAGCTGCAGATGGATCTCTTGATACATTTACAAGTATTTTTAATTAAAGTAACCACCTGAGGACACATATCTCTTCCTACATTTTGAAAGAAGTGATTACACAGAGTTCTACTGAAATACAAAAGTAAACTTAGAGTGTTTCAGATGATAGAAAACAAAAGGATTTTACTTCTCTGAGGCTTCTGTTGAGCCATAATTTATGTTGAAATATCCAAGTCTCCAATGATTTAATAAAAATGCATGTAAATGCTAGTATATGAGGTTAATAAACCAAAATTGAATTTTAAATGGATACCTAACACTAAGTGCTGTAATTAATACAGTTCTATTAATTTAAGCAATTGAATATATGTGTCTTAGCATTCTTTTTGGACTTAAGTGTAGGCATCAAAATATTACATTAAAATATTTTTAAAATTTTGATATCATTAATGTACAATTATAGTTATAGTTACTAGACTCCCCCCATTATCAAGTCCCCACCATATACCCCATTACAGTCACTGTCCATCAGCATTCTAAGATGCTATAGAGTCACTACTTGTCTTCTTTGTGTTGCACTGCCCTCCCCGTGCCCCACAACACACCATGTGTACTAATCGTAATGCCCCTTTTCCCCCCTTGTCCCTCCTTCCAACTCATCTTCCCCAGTCCCACTCCCTTTGGTAACTGTTAGTCCATTCTTGGGTTCTGTGAGTCTGCTGCTGTTTTGTTCCTTCAGTTTATTCTTTGTTCTTATACTCCACAGATGTGTGAAATCATTTGTTATTCACTCCACCTGTCTTATTTCACTGAGCATAATACCCTCTAGCTCCATGTTGTTGCAAATGGTAGGATTTGTTTTCATATTATGGCTGAATAATATTCCATTGTGCATATGTACCACATCTTCTTTATCCATTCATCTACTGATGGGCACTTAGGTTGCTTCCATTTTTTGGCTATTGTAAATAGTGCTGTGATAAACATATGGGTGCATATGTCTTTTTCAAACTGGGCTCCTGCATTCTTAGGGTAAATTCCTAGAAATGGAATTCCTGGGTCAAATGGTATTTCTATTTTGAGTTTTTTGAGGAACCTCCATACTCCTTTCCACAATGATTGAACTAGTTTATATTCCCACCAGCCTGAGCTATTTATATATTTTGGATGTCAACCTTTTATCGGATATGTCATTTATGAATATATTCTCCCAGACTCTAGGATGCCTATTTGTTTTATTGATGGTGTCCTTTGCTATACAGAAGCTTTTCAGCTTGATACAGTCCCACTTGTTCATTTTTGCTTTTGTTTCCCTTGCCCATGGATATATTTTGAGGAGGAAGTTCCTCATGGTTATGTCCAAAAGATTTTTGCCTATGTGTTTTGCTAAGTTTTATGGTTTCATGATTTTCATTCAGGTCTTTGATCCATTTCAAGTTTACTTTTGTGTATGCAGTTAGACAATGATCCAGTTTCATTCTCTTACATGTAGCTCTTCAGTTTTGCCAATACCAGCTGTTGAAGAGGGTGTCATTTCCCCATTGTATAGCCATGGCTTCTTTATTGTATATAAATTGACCATGTATGTTTGGGTTAATACCTGGACTCTCTATTCTGTTACACTGGTCTGTGGGCCTGTTCATGTGCCAGTACCAAATTGTCTTGATTATTGTGGCTTTGTAGTAGAGCTTGAAATTGGGAAGTGAGATCCCCCCTACTTTTTTCTTCCTTCTCACAATTGCTTTGGCTATTCAGGTTCTCTTGTGGTTCCATACGAATTTTAGAACTATTTGTTCCAGCTTGATGGAGAATGCTGTTGGTACTTTGATAGGGATTGCATTGAATCTGTAGACTGCTTTAGGCAGGATGGCCATTTTGATGATATTAATTCTTCCTAGTCAAGAGCATGGGATGAGTTTCCATTTGTTAGTGTCTTCTATAATTTCTCTTAAGAGTGTTTCATAGTTTTGAGGATATAGGCCTTTCAGTTCCTTGATTAGGTTTATTCCTAGGTATTTTATTCTTTTTGATGCAATTGTGAATGGAATTGTTTTCCTGATTTCTCTTTCTGCTAGTTCATCATTAGTATGCAGGAGTGCAACAGATTTCTGTGTATTAATTTCATATCCTACAACTATCCTGAATTCAGATATTACATCTAGTAGTTTTGGAGTGGATTCTTTAGGGTTTTCTTATGTACAGTATCATGTCACATACAAATAGTGACAGTTTGACTTCTTCCTTACCAATCTGGATGCCTTTTATTTCTTTGTTTTGTCTGATTGCTGTGGCTAGGACCTTGAGTACTAAGTTGAATAAAAGTGGGGAGAGTGGGCATCCCTGCCTTGTTCCTGATCTTGTAACCATCGTCAATAAAATATTAACAAACTGAATTCAGAAATACATTATAAAGATCATTCATCAGGATCAAGGAGGATTTATGAATAAAAGGCATCCATATTGGTAAGGAAGTAGTATATTTGTCACTATTAGCAGGTGGCATGACACCATATAGAGAAAACCCTGAAAATTCCACCAAGGGACAAGAAAAATGAATAAAAGGCATCCATATTGGTAAGGAAGAAGTATATTTATCACTATTAGCTGGTGGCATGATGCTATATAGAGAAAACCCGGAAGAATCCACAAAAAAAAAAACATTAGAACTGATAACTGGATTCAATACAGTTGTAGGACATCAAATCAATATATAGAAATCTGTTGCATTTCAGTATACTAACAATGTGCTAGTAGAAAGAGACATCAGAAAAACTATCCCATTTAAATGTTACATAAAGAAGAATAAAATGCGTAGGAATAAATCTAACCAGGAAGTGAAAGACCTGTATTTTGAAAAACTGTGAAACATTGATGAAGGAAATTGAAAATGACACAAATAAATGGAAAATCATTCAATATTCATAGATAGGAAGAATTCATATTGTTAAAATGATCATACTGCTCAAAGCAATCTACAGGTTCAATCTAATTCCTATGAAAATACCAATGACATTTTTTACTTAACTAGAGAAAATATCCTAAAATTCGTGTGAACCACAAAAGACTCCAAATAGCCAAAGTAATCTTGAAAGAACAAAGCTTTGATTATCATGCTCCCTGACTTCAAGCTATACTACAATGTTGCAGTAATCAAAAGAGTATGGCACTGGCATAAGAACAGACCCATAGATTAATGGAACATGATAGAGAGCCAAAAAGTAATCCCATACCCTATGTTCAATTAGTATATGACCAAGGAAGGAAGAATATACAGTGGAGAAAATATTCCCTTTGATAAACGCTTTTGGGAAAACTACCTGCAAAAGAATACAACTGGGTCACTTCACTATGCACAAAAATGAACTCAAGGTGGATTAAAGACCTAAATAAGACCTGAAGACATAAAACTCCAAAGAAAACATAGGCAGTAACTCTTGAACACCAACATTAGTAATATTTTTTCTGGATATTTTTCCCCAGGTAAAGGAAATAAAATAAATAAACAAGTGAGACTACATGAAACTATAAAGCTTCTGCATAGCAGAGGAAACCACTGACAAAATGAAAAGGCAACCTACTCTATGGGAGAATATATTTACAAAGAATATATGGGATTAGGGGCTAATATATAAAATATGTAAATAACTCATATAACAGCACCAAAAAACATACTTCCCAAAGAAGACATACTACAGATGGTCTATAGTCTTGAAAGATACTCCACGTAACTAATCATCAGGGAAATGTAAATCAAAACCACAATGAGATATCACCTCACAGAAATGAGAATGGTTAGTATCAAGAAGATAAGGAAATAAGTGTAGGCAAGGATGTGGAGAAAAGAGAGAACTCTTGTACACTGCTATTGGGATTGTAAATTGATTCAGCCACCATATAAAGCAATATGTAAGTTTCTTGATAAAATAAAAATATAAATACCATACAACCCAGCAATTCTACTTCTGGGATCTACCTGAAGAAAAAGGATATAATCAATTCAAAAAGACATATTCACCCAAATTTGCTGTATAATTATTTATGAGTCAAGATATGAAAGTAACAGAAGTGTCCATCAATGGATGAATACTTAAAAAAGCTCTAGTACATACATACAATGGAATATTACTCAGTTATAAAAATGATTGAAATCTTGCCCTTTGTGACAATATGGATGGACCCATAGGTACTATGCTGAGATAAATCAAAGAAAGACAAATACCATATGGTTTCACTTATGTGTAGACTCTGAAAAGCACAACAAATGAACAAACACATGTAAGATAGATTCATAAACACAGAGAACAGATGGTTGCTTACCTTGTAGGGGGGCAGGTAGAACAGGTGAAGTAGCTGAAGGAGATAAGGTGGTACAAACATTAAATTATAAAATAATTCAGTCACAGGAATGGAGGTACACAATAAGGAATACAGCTCATATATTGTAATATATTTGTAAAGTGACAGATGGTAACTACACATATGATGAACATTTAATAATTTATATAATTATCAAATCACCATGTTTTATCTGAATCCAATATAATATTGTATATATACTATATTAAATAAACTCGAAGAATGGACGATGAGGAATTGAGGCCTCGAGTGGAGGAAACATTTCAGAGGGGCTTTTCTACATCAGTAAAAATAAGGACATGTGGGGTGGCATCTAGAGATGAGGGGGAATCAAGGCAATACTTTTGGTAAAAAAACAGGATAAAGAAAACCATGTTTTAAAAGCATACAGATGTATAGTTGAGAGAGAAATGGTGATGAGGTGAGAGAATGAATTGCTACAGCTATGTCCTCAGTAGGATAATGTGGATTAGAGAAAATTTTGGCTGTAAGCCTTGGCTCAATGTCTCTAAGTGACGTATTTTTAATAGGGCTTCCTGTGTGTGTTCCCCCTGACTTAGATCCATGTCTACATGGTGATTATACTCTTCAGACATCATGAGTCAGTCCAGCTTGTCCACAGGACCAGCTTCTTCCACAAACTCTCCTGAAATCTAGGTCACCTACATGATCCCGGCACTGGCGAGTTGTCTTACATTTTCTGATTGGACAGATGGAAGGTGCATTTTCATGTATTTAGTTTACTCACTTGTGAATATCCTGAAGGTGGAGAAGATCCGTGGTGGTCTTTCATTTTGCTACCTAATGATCTGGACTTTCTTATTGAGCAATGCTAAGAGTAGAATTGCCAAATGGACCTATACCTTTCTAGGGTTGAGAATTTCTGAAATTCTACAAAAGATTTTCTCATTTTCCTTTCATTCTCATTTCTTTACTTTTAAGAATAGTCCTTCAATTTTAAGTCAATTATGTTTCTAATTCTATCTAAAAATCTCAAAATTAGCTATTTCCCTTACCTTTTCAAAAATAGTGAGTAAAGATAAGAACCAATTTGACATTATCTTATAAAACTGTGTATTCATTGCGTCTACAGTTGAGTATTTTTTCCTAACATTTTTTAAAATTAAGGTTTCATTGATATACAATTTTATGAAGGTTTCACATGAGCAACATTATGGTTACCACGTTCAGCCATATTATCAAGACCTCCCTCATTGCAATCAAGGTCCATCAGTGTAGTAAGATGCTATATAGACTCACTAGTTATCTTTTCCATGGTATACTGCCTTCCCCACAACCCATCTATATTATGTGTCCTAATCATATTGCCCCTAAATCCCCTTCTCCCTCGCTCCCCACTCACGCTCCACAGCCATTTACCTTGGGTAACTGCTAGTCTCTTCTTGGAGTATGTGAGTCTGCTATTTAGTTACTTCAGTTTTGTTTTGTTACACTTCATAAATGAGTGAAATCATTTCTCTGCCTGGATTATTTCATTGAACATAATACCCTCTAGTTTCATCCATGTTCTTGCAAATGGTGGGATTTCTTTTCTTCTTATGCCTGCATAATATTCCATTGTGTTTACATACCACTTGTTCTTTATCCATTCATCTACTGATGGACACTTAGGTTGCTTCCATATCTTGGCTATTGTAAATAGTGCTGCAATAAACATACAGGTTGCATATGTCTTTTTAAATCTGGGATCATCTTTTCTTTGGATAAATTCCTAGTAGTGGAATTCTTTGGTCAAATGGTATTTCTATTTTTAGTTTTTTTGAGGAACCTCCATGTTGCTTTCCACAATGATTGAACTAATTTACAATCCTACCAACAGTGTAGAAGGATTCCCCTTTCTCTGCATCCCTGCCAGCATTTGTTCCTTGTTTTTTGGATGTTGGCCATCCTAACTGGTGTGAGGTGGTAACTCATTGTGGTTTTAATTTGCATTTCCCTGATAATTAGTGATGTGGAGAATCTTCTCATGTGCCTGTTGGCCATCTGAATTTCTTCTTTGGAGAAGTGTCCAGATCCTCTCCCCATATTTTAATCAGGTCAATTGCTTTTTGGGGATTGAGGCATGTGAGCTCTTTACATATTTTGGATGTTAACCCCTTATCAGATATGTCATTTACTAATATGTTTTCCCATAATGTAGGATGCCTTTTTATTTTGCTGATAGTGTCCTTTGCTGCACAGAGGCTTTTTAGTTTGATGTAGTCCAATTTGTTCATTTAATCTTTTGTTTCCCTTCCCAAGGATGTGTTCAGGAAAAAGTGGCCAGTGTTTATATTCAAGAGATTTTTGCCTATGATTTCTTCTAAGAGTTTAATCATTTCATGACTTACACTCAATTCTTTTATCCATTTTCAGTTTACTTTTGTGTATGGGGTTAGACAATAATCCAGTTTCATTCTGTTACATACAGTGGTCCAGTTTTGCCAACACCAGTTGTTCAAGGGGCTGTCAATTCTCTATTGTATATCCATGGCTCCTTTATCATATACTTATTAGCCATATATGTGTGGGTTTATATATGGCTCTCTATTCTGTTCCACTGGTCTGTGGCTCTGTTCTTGTGCCAGTACCAAATTGTCTTGATTACTGTGGCTTTGTAGTAGAGCTTGAATTCGGGGAGTCCAATCCCCAGCTTTGTTCTTCCTTCTCAGGATTGCTTTGGTTATTCTGGGTCTTTTGTGGTTCCATACGAATTTTAGAATTATTTGTTCTATTTAATCAAAGAATGCTTTAAGTCTGTAGGGATTGCATTAAGTCTGTATATTGCTTTAGACAGGATGGACTTCTGACAATATTAATCTTCCTACCCATGAACATGGGATGTATTTACATTTATTGGCATCTTCTTTAAGTTCCATGATGTATGTGCTTTAGTTTTCAGAATATATGTATTTCACCTCATGGTTAGGTTTATTCCTAAGTATTTTATTCTTTTTGTTGCAATTGTAAATGGAATTGTTTTTCTTATTTCTCTTTCTGTTTGTTCATCATTTGCATAAACGAATGCAACAGATTTCTGTGTATTAATTTTGTACCCTGCCACTTTGCTGAATTCTGTTATTAGTTTAAGTAGTTTTTGGTGGATTTTTTAGGGTTTTTATGTAAAACATCATGTCTCTTCAAACAGTGGCAGTTTAACTTCTTCTGTACCAATCTGGATGCCTTTTATTTCTTTGTGTTGTCTGATTGCCGTGGCAGGGACCGCCAGTACTATGTTGAATAACATTGGTATGAGTAGCCATCCTTGTATTGTTCCTGATCTTAGAGGAAAAGCTTTTAGCTTTGCACTGTTATGTAGGATGTTGGCTGTGGATTTTTTGTAAATGACCTTTATTATGTGAGGTACTTGCCCTCTATACCCATTTTGTTGAGAGTTTTTATCCTGAATTTATGTTGAATTTTGTCAAATGTTTTTTCAGCATCTATGGTGATGATCATGTGATGTTTGTTCTTTTTGTTGATGTGGTGTATCAGGTTGAAGGATTTTCAAATATTGTACCATCCTTGCATCCCTAGAATCAGTTCCTCTTGATCATGATGGATGATCTTCTTGATGTATTTTTGAATTCGGTTTGCTAATATTTTATTGAGTATTTTTGCATCTATGTTCATCAGGGGTATTGGTCAGTAATTTTCTGTTTGTGTGATGTCTTTGCCTGATTTTAGTATTAGAGTGATGCTGGCCTCAGAATAAGTTTGGAAGTATTCCCTCCTCTTCTACCTTTTGGAAAACTTTAAGGAGGATGGTATTAGGTCTCTAAATGTTTGATAAAATTCAACAGTGAAGCCATCTGGACTAGTGATTTTGATCTTAGGTATTTTTTTTGATTACCAGTTCAATTTCATTGTTTATCATTGTTCTGTTCAGAGTTTTTCTTCTTTCCTGGTCAGTCTTGGAAGGTTGTATTTTTCTACAAAGTTATCCTTTTCTTCTCAGTCATTGAATTTGTTAGAATATAACTTTTCATAAGTATTTTCCAATAATTCTTTGTATTTGTGTGGCATCCATAGTGATTTTTCCCTTCTCATTTCTGATTCAGTTTATGTGTGTACACTCTTTTTTTCTTGATAAGGCTGGCTAGGGTTTATCTTTTTTGTTTATTTTCTCAAAGAACCAGCTCCTGGTTTCCTTGATTCTTCCTATTGTTTACTTCCTCTCAATTTTATTTATTTCCACTCACATCTTTATTATGTCCCTACTTCTACTGACTTTGGGCCTCCTTTGTACCTTGTATTCTAGTTTCATTAATTGTGAGTTTAGACTGCTCAATTAGGATTGCTCTTTCTTCTTGATGTAAACCTGTATTGCTATATACTTTCCTCTTAGAACTGTCTTCACTGCATCCCACAGGTTTTGGGGTGTTGAATTGTTGTTTTCCTTTGTCTCCATATACTGCTTGACCTGTGTTTTTATTTGTTCATTTATCCATTGATTATTTAGGAGCATGGTGTTAAGCCTCCATGTGTTTGTGGACTTTTTTGTTTTCTTTTTATAATTTATTCTAGTTTCATACTTCTGTGATCTGAGAAGCTGATTGGCACAATTTCAATCTTTTGAATTTATTGAGGCTCTTTTTGTGGTCTAGTATGTGATCTATTCTAGAAAATGTTCCATGTGTGCACTTGAGAAGAATGTGTATTTTGCTGCTTTTGGGTGGAGTGTTCTGCAGATGTTTGTTTGGTCCATCTCTTCTGATGTGTTGTTTGGTGCCCTGTCTCATTCCTTATTTTCTGTCTTTTTGATCTATCCTTTGGAGTGAGTGTTGTGCTGAAGTCTCCTAAAATGAATGCACTACATTCTATTTCACCCTTTAATTCTGTTAGTTTTTGTTTCATATATTTAGTTGCTCCTCTATTGGGTCCATAGATATTTATAATGGTTATATCCTCTTGTTGGACTGACCTTTATCATTATATAATGCCCTTCTTTGTCTCTTGTGACTCTCTTTGTTTTAAGTCTATCTTCTCTGATACAAGTACTGCAACTACTGCTTTTTTTCTCCCTATTATTTGCATGAAATATCTTTTCCATCCCTTCACTTTTAGTCTGTATATGTGTTTGGGTTTGAAATGAGTCTCTTCTAGGCAGGATATTGATGGGTCTTGTTTTTTTATCCATTCTGTAACTCTGTGTCTTTTGATTTGTGCATTCAGTCCATTGACATTTAGGGTGATTATTGATAGATATGTACTTATTGCCATTGTAGGCTTTAGATTCATGGTTACCAAAGATTCAAGGGCAGCTTCTTTACTATCATTTAACTTAACTCCATTATTACTGTGCTATTAAAAACATAATCTGAAGTTGGTTTTTTCTCCCTTCTTACTCTTCCTCCTCCACTTTTTATGTATTAGGTGTCATAGTCTGTACTCTTCGTATATCCCTTGACTGACTTTGTGGGTAGTTGATATACTTTTGCCTTTGCTTAGTAATTAATTCATCTACCTCCTTTACTGTGGTTTTATTTTCTCTGGTGACAGCTATTTAGCCTTAGGAACACTTCCATCTAGAGCAGTCCCTTTAATATACACTGTAGAGATATATCCTCAACATTTTCTTATCTGGAAATCATTTGATCCCTGCTTAAAATTTAAAAGATAATCTTTGCAGGTAGAGTATTATTGTTTGGAAGCCCTCCTGTTTCATTGCATTAAATATATAATGGCACTCCCTTCTGGCCTGTAAGATTTCTGTTGAGAAGTCCAATGATAGGCTGATGTGCTTTCCTTCTCCATGATCTATTTTATCTCTTGGACTGCTTTTAATTATCTCTCCTTGTCCTTGATCTTTGCCATTTTAATTATTACGTCTTGGTGTTGTCTTCTTAGGGTCCCTTGTGTTGGAAGATCTGTGCACTTCCATGACCTGAGAGACTATTTTCATCCACATATTGGGGAAGTTATCAGAAATTATTTCTTCCAAGAGACTTTCTATTCCTTTTTCTCTCTCTTCTTCTTGTGGTACCCCTATAATGAGAATATTGTTTTGTTTGAATTGGTTGCACAGTTTTCTTATTATTCTTTCATTCCTAGAGCTCCTTTTTCCTCAGTGCCTCAGCTTCTTTGTTTCCCTGTTGTCTAATTTCTACTTCATTTACAGTTTCCTCAACTTCATCTAACCTGCTTTTAATTCCCGTCATTGCATGTTTCCTTTGATACTGTGTTTTCAAAGTTCCTATCTCTTTCCTGAAATCCTCCTTGAAATCTTGAATATTTTTCTTTAGCTCCATGAGCATGTTTATGATTTTTAGTTTGAAATCTTTATGGAAAAGATCAGTGATTTCAGTTTCACTTATCCTTCTTTCTGGTGTTTGAGGTATTCTGGTTTGTACAAAGTTCTTTTGCTGTTTCATATTTCTAATGATTACTATGGAGTAATAACTTTGTGTAGGTGGGGCCCTTTAGTGCCAAGTACCTCTACTGTCTGGAGCTGCCCAGCCCCTGGAGTGATGGCATGGGGATCCATTTTGCACAGTGCCAGCACCTGCCAGGAGGAAGAACCCTTTTCCACTTCCCAGCTGTAGCGCCTGCCTCCACTAGAAGTGCCTGTGTGATGAGTGTGCAGGGTGGAGCCATTGCATTACACCCTATTAGCTGCTGCAGTCATTACCACCCTCTGTCTGGCCTTGTATTATGGCCAGGGTTGTGGATGTGTCACCCAGGACCTGCCAGGAGGAAGGAGTGGCAGACTGTGTATTGTAGTTGGGGACCTCAGCACTCTACTGTCAGCCAGGAGGATGGAGTGCCCGAAGCCCTTGAAAATTCCCAACCTGCTAAAACTGAGTGTGCCTGGACAGTTTTGTTCACCTGTCTTATCTCCTGAGCAGCAACATCTGCTTAATGCTTGCCCATTTAGCACTCCTGTCACTATTGGGAAGTTTTTTAAGGTACCTGCCTTTCTTTTGTCATAGAGTAGCCAGTTGTGGGTATTTGTTATGCTCAAATGGCTAAAGTCTTGGTCTCTCTGAGACTTTCCAACCCCACTAATCTCCACAGCACCATGTAATGTGGGTTTGTGATCCCAGAGCTGGTCTCCAGGATGGAGTGTTTAGCAGTCCTGAGCTTATACTCCCTCGTCACCTCATTTCCCTTCCTCCTGCCTATGAGCATGTGCCATGGAAGGGTTTGCATCCTGCTGGGTCATAGCTTTGCTACTTTACCCTTTTCTGTGAGGCCTTCTATTTTTCCCAGATGTAGGCCATGTGTTTCAGTCTTCAGGCTGCTCTTTCAGGATTAGCTGTATTTGGTGTATTTTCATTGTATGTTGTTTTGGGAGGAGGTCTCTGCCTCACATCTCACGTCCCCATCTTTACCCCCTTTTTTCTTCCTGGTACATACCAAAGTAGTACTTGTACTGAGGTATGATGAAACATGTACAGGAATGTTCACAGCAGTGCTTTTGGACTAAGGAAAAATCTTCCATCAGCCCAAATGCCCATCATGAGACAAGAAGAAAGACCCTGTAAGGGAGCCACACAGTAGGAAATGAAATGCACCTATAAAAACAAATGCACATCTGTTGGATCTTAATAGCACACTGTTGAGTGAATAGTGAAAACAAGGAAAATCAGACAGTACTATTTTATAATAGTCAAAAAAATATACCTTCATGTTAAAACTATAAAACTCAATGGAAAAAACCAAATTTGAGAAAACCATGGCTTCTCTATCTTTCCAATTCATGGACAAATTTCCATTGTTTGGCTATACCAAATGTTTTTATTGGTTCATCAGTTGGTGTGCATGTTGTTGCTTCCTCCTTTTGGGTTTCATGAATACTTTCCATGGACATTTATGGATGAGTATTTGTACACAATTGACACTGAAAACTGACTTAATGTTTCTTGCATGGATAACTGACCCGTGAGAAACTGGTGTTGTTTATCTTAGGTTGTCTTAAGTTCTCTATCTCATTAATTTCTTTTTTGCATTAAGGTATCATTGATATACAATATTCTTAATTTCTTATATTTAATAATTTGTGTGGTAATACTGTTGTGGTAAAATACAAACAATGTAAAATTTACCATTTAAATCCTTTTAAGTATACAATTCAGTGGCATGAAATAGATTCACAATATTGTGCAACCATGACCAGTATGTTTTATTTATTTATTTACTTATATGTTTGTTTGTTTATTTATTTATTTACTTATAATTTTGATATCATTAATCTACAATTACAGAAAGAACATTATGTTTACTAGGTTTCCCCCTTCACCAAGCCCCCCCCCCACATACCCCTTCACAGTCACTTTCCATCTGTGTAGTAAGATGCTGTAAAATCACTAGTTGTCTTCTCTGTGTTGCGCAGCACTCCCCGTGCCCCCCACGCATTATACATGTGAATACATTTCTATTTCCCTGCCCTTATCCCTCCCTTCCCACCCATCGTCCGCAGTCCCTTTCCCTTTGGTAACTATTAGTCCGTTCATGGGTTCTGTGATTCTGTTGCTGTTTTGTTCCTTCAGTTTTCCTTTGTTCTTATACTCCACATATGAGTGAAATCATTTGGTACTTGTCCTTCTCTGCTTGGCTTATTTCACTGAGCATAATACTCTCTAGCTCCATCCATGTTGTTGGGAATAGTAGGATCTGTTCTTTTCTTTTGTCTGCGTAATATTCCATTGTGTATATGTACCACATCTTCTTTATCCATTCATCTACTGATGGACATTTAGGTAGCTTCCATATCTTGGATATTGTAAACAATGCAGTGATAAACATAGGGGTGCATCTGTCTTTTTCAAACTGGAGTGCTGCATTCTTAGGGTAAATTCTTAGAAATGGAATTCCTGGGTCAAATGGTATTTCTATTTTGAGCATTCTGAGGAACATCCATACTGCTTTCCACAATGGTTGAACTAGTTTACATTCCCACCAGCAGTGTAGGTGGGTTCCCCTTTCTCCACAACCTCGCCAACATTTGTTGTTGCTTGTCTTTTCAATGATGGCCATCCTTACTGGTGTGAGGTGATATCTCATTGTGGTTTTAATTTGCATTTCTCTGATGATTAGTGATGTGGAGCATCTTTTCATGTGCCTGTTGGCCATCTGGATTTCTTCTTTGGAGAACTATCTATTCAGCTCCTCTGCCCATTTTTTAATTGGATTATTTGCTTTTCGTTTGTTGAGAAAACCATGGCTTCTCTATCTTTCCAATTCATGGACAAATATCCATTATTTGGCTATACCAAATGTTTTTATTGGTGATCTCTTAATATATTTTGGATGTCAATCCTTTATCGGATCTGTCATTTATGAATATGTTCTCCCATACTGCAGGATATCTTTTTGTTCTATTGATGGTGTCCTTTGCTGCTCAGAAGCTTTTTAGCTTGATATAGTCCCACTTATTCATTTTTGCCTTTGTTTTCCTTGCCCAGGGAGAAATGTTCATGAAGATGTCACTCATGTTTATGTCCATGAGATTTTTCCCTATGTATTTTTCTAAGAGTTCTATGGTTTCATGACTTACATTCAGGTCTTTGATCCATTTGGAGTTTACTTTTGTGTATGGGGTTAGACAGTGATCCAGTTTCATCCTCTTACATGTAGCTGTCCAGTTTTGCCAGCACCATCTGTTGAAGAGACTGTCATTTCCCCATTGTATGTCCATGGCTCCTTTATCAAATATTAATTGGCCATATATGTTTGGGTTAATGTCTGGAGTCTCTATTCTGTTCCACTGGTCTGTGGCTCTGTTCTTGTGCTAGTACCAAATTGTCTTGATTACTGTGGCTTTGTAGTAGAGATTGAAGTTGGGGAGTGAGATCCCTCCCACTTTATTCTTCCTTCTCAGGATTGCCTTGGCTATTTGGGGTCTTTGATGGTTCCATATGAATTTTTGAACTATTTGTTCCAGTTCATTGAAGAATGCTGTTGGTAATTTGATAAGGATTGCATTGAATTAGTATATCGCTTTGGACAGCATGGCCATTTTGATGATATTAATTCTTCCTAGCCAGGAGCATGGGATGAGGTTCCATTTGTTAGTGACCTCTTTAATTTCTCTTAAGAATGTCTTCTAGTTTTCAGGGTATAAGCCTTTCACTTCCTTGGTTAGGTTGATTCCTAGGTATTTTATTCTTTTTGATGCAATTGTGAATGGAATTGTTTTCCCGATTTCTCTTTCTATTAGTTCATTGTTATTGTATAGGAAAGCTACAGATTTCTGTGTGTTAATTTTGTATCCTGCAACTTTGCTGAATTCCGATATTAGTTCTAGTAGTTTTCGATTGGAGTCTTTAAGGTTTTTATGTACGATATCATGTCATCTGCAAATAGTGACAGTTTGACTTCTTCTTTGCCAATCTGGATTCCTTGTATTTCTTCGTTTTGTCTGATTGCTGTGGCTAGGACCTCCAGTACCACGTTGAATAACAGTGGGTAGAGTGGGCATCCCTGTCTTGTTCCCAATCTCAGAGGAAAAGCTTTCAACCTCTCGCTGTTCAGTATGATATTAGCTGTGGGTTTATCATATATGGCCTTTATTATGTTGAGGTACTTGCCCTCTATGCCCATTTTGTTGAGAGTTTTTATCATGAATGGATGTTGAATTTTGTTAAATGCTTTTTCAGTATCTATGGAGATGATCATGTGGTTTCTGTCTTTCTTTTTGTTGATGTGGTGGATGATGTTGATGGATTTTTGAATGTTGTACCATCCTTGCATCCCTGGGATCAATCCCACTTGGTCATGTTGTATGATCCTCTTGATGTATTTTTGAATTCGGTTTGCTAATATTTTGTTGAGTATTTTTGCATCTATGTTCATCAGGGTTATTGGTCTGTAGTTTTCTTTTCTGGTGGGGTCTTTGCCTGGTTTTGGTATTAGGGTGATGTTGGCTTTCTAGAATGATTTTGGGAGTATTCCCTCCTCTTCTATTTTTTGGAAAACTTTAAGGAGAATGGGTGTTATGTCTTCTCTGTATGTCTGATAAAATTCCAAGGCAAATCCATCTGGCCCGGGGGTTTTGTTCTTCAGTAGTTTTTTGATTACCTATTCAATTTCTTTGCTGTAATTGGTCTGTTTAGATTTTCTGTTTCTTTCTGGATCAGTCTTGGAAGGTTTTATTTTTCTAAGAAGTTGTCCATTTCTCCTAGGTTTTCCAGCTTGTTAGCATATAGGTTTTCATAGTATTCTCTAATAATTCTTTGTATTTCTGTGGTGTCCGTCGCGATTTTTCCTTTCTCTTTTCTAATTCTGTTGATGTATGTTGACTCTCTTTTTCTCTTAGTAAATCTGGCTAGAGGCTTATCTATTTTGTTTATTTTCTCGAAGAACCAGCCCTTGGTTTCATTTATTTTTTCTATTGTTGTATTCTTCTGAATTTTATTTACTTCTTCCCTGATCTTTATTATGTCCCTCCATCTGCTGACCTTAGGCCTCATTTTTTCTTCTTTTTCCAATTTTGATAATTGTGGCTTTAGACTATTCATTTGGGATTGTTCTTCCTTCTTTAAATATGCCTGGATTGCTATATACTTTCCTCTTAAGACTGCTTTTGCTGCGTCTCACAGAAGTTGGGGCTTTGTGTTATTGTTGTCATTTGTTTCCATATATTGCTGGATCTCCATTTTAATTTGGTCATTGATCCATTGATTATTTAGGAGCATGTTGTTAAGCCTCCATGTGTTTGTGAGCCTTTTTGCTTTCTTTGTGCAATTTATTTCTAGTTTTATACGTTTGTGGTCTGAAAAGTTGGCTGGTAGGATTTCAATCTTTTGGAATTTACTGAGGTTCTTTTTGTGGCCCAGTATGTGGTCTATTCTGGAGAATGTTCCATTTGCACTTGAGTAGAATGTGTATCCTGTTGCTTTTGGATGTAGAGTTCTATAGATGTCTATTAGATCCATTTGTTCTAGCGTGTTGTTCAGTGCCTCTGCATCCTTACTTATTTTCTGTCTGGTGGGTCTGTCCTTTGGGGTGAGTGGTGCGTTAAAGTCTCCCAAAGTGAATGCATTGAATTCTATTTCCTCCTTTAATTCTGTTAGTATTTGTTTCACATATATTAGTGCCCCTGTGTTGGGTGCACATGTGTTTATAATGGTTATATCCTCTTGTTCGACTGAGCCTTTATCATTATGTAATGTCCTTCTTTATCTCTTGTTACTTTCTTTATTTTGAAGTGTGTTTTGTCTGATACCAGAATTGCAACACCTGCTTTCTTCTCTCTGTTGTTTGCATGAAATATCTTACTCCAAACCTTGACTTTTAATCTGTGCATGTCTTTGGGTTTGAGGTGAGTCTCTTGTAAGCAGCATATAGATGGGTCTTGATTTTTTATCCATTCTATTACTCTGTGTCTTTTGATTGGTGCATTCAGTTCTTTTAGATTTAGAGTGATTATTGAAAGATACGTACTTATTGCCATTGCAGGCTTTAGATTTGTGGTTACCAAAGGTTCAAGGTTAGCTTGTTTACTACCTTACTGTCTGACCTCACTCGCTTATTGAGCTGTTATAAACACAGTCTGATGATTATTTCTTTCCCTTCTTTTTCCTCCTCCTCCATTCTTCATATGTTGGGTGTTTTGTTCTGTGCTCTTTTTTGGAGTGCTCCCATCTAGAGCAGTCCCTCTAAGATACCCTGTAGAGGTGGTTTGTGGGAGGCAAATTCCCTCAACTTTTGCTTGTCTGGGAATTGTTTATTCCCTCCTAAGTATTTAAATGATAATTGTGCTGGATACAGTATCCTTGGTTCAAGGCCCTTCTCTTTCACTGCATTAAATATATCATGCCATTCTCTTCTGGCCTGTAAGGTTTCTGTTGAGAAGTCTGATGATAGCCTGATGGGTTTCCCTTTGTAGGTGACCTTTTTACTCTTTCTGGTTACCTTTAATACTCTGTCCCTGTCCTTGATCTTTGCCATTTTAATTATTATGTGTCTTGGTGTTGCCCTCTTTGGTCCTGTCCCTCGGGAGTTCTGTGTGCCTCTGTAATCTGAGCAAGTATTTCCTCCCCCAGTTTAGGGAAGTTCTCAGCAATTATTTCTTCAAAGGCACTTTTTATCCCTTTTTCTCTCTCTTCTTCCTCTGATACCCCTGTAATGAGGATATTGTTCCTTTTGGATTGGTCACACAGTTCTCTTAATATTGTTTCATTCCGAAGATCCTTTTATCTCTCTCCGCATCAGCTTCTATGCATTCCTGTTCTCTGGTTTCTATTCCATCAATGGCCTCTTGCATCTTATCCATTCTGCTTATAAATCCTTCCAGAGTTTGTTTCACTTTTGTAATCTCCCTCTGGACATCTGTGATCTCCCTCCAGACTTTATCCCTTAGCTCTTGCATATTTCTCTGCAGCTCTGTCAGCATGTTATGATTTTTATTTTGAATTCTTTTTCAGGGAGACTGGTTAGGTCTCCCTCTGCAGATCCTTTCTCAGGTGTAACTATCTTGGACTGGACCAGATTTTTTGCCTTTTCATGATGATAGCAGTGGCTGTAGGCAGGTTGCAGGTGTGTCAGCTGGGAGAAGAAAGTCCTTCCCTGCTTGCTGGATGCCTTGCCCTTTTCTGCTGCCTGTGATGGCTGCCTGCACTCCTGGAGCATCCACCAGGTTAATCTCCTAAGCTGCTGTGTGCAGGGTGTCCGTCAGAGCAGTGCGGAGCCCTGCAGGGAGTGGAGGCAGGCCAGGTGTGCTCCTCTGTGCTAACAGCGACCCTGCCGGGCAGCTGTGTGACAGCAGTAGCCTTTGAGTCTGGCCTGGGTGGCTGTGCATTGGGCTGGGATTCCGGTTGGCTCCTGGGAGCGTGCCTGCTCCCTCTGTCTCTGCTGCCTATGTGCACAGGGCTTTTCCATGGAGGATTCTACTAGGCTCTGGCTTCACTGCCGCAGGTGCGAGCCGCGCCCGAGCTGTTCGGTCATGCCACTGTGGGCTAGCACAAGCCTCTCCTGTGTTGCATGGATCTGCTCTCCATTCCTTCCAGCGCTACCGCCCCCAGGGCATGCTCCCACTCTCCTGCTACTGGGCCCATGTGTCGGGGTCTGCACCAGTTGGAGGAACAACTGGCAGGGTGCCTAGTCCTGTGAGGGGCTTCAGAGCTGCACTGCCTCCATTTAGTGCACCTAAGTTTCCCTGGTATTCCCAGGTGCTGGGACAACTTGTCCAGCTTTGGGGTCCCTGTCTCTTTAAGACTTGCAGAAAGCACTCGCTTTTCTTTTGTCTCAGGGGCGCCGGTTTTGGGGACCTGCCCACAGGTTTTGCTTTACCGTTTCTCTAATATCCAGCACCCTGTGCACCTTATGTCTGCATTCCAGGTGTGGATTTCTAGAGCTCATTGTTTAGCAGTCCTGGGCTTTCACTCCCTCCCCATTCCAACTCCTTTCTTCCCACCAGGTTTTGGGGTGGGGGAGCATTTAGTTCTGGCCTGGCCGTGGCTTGTATCTTACCCCCTTCATGTGATGCTGAGTTCTCACAGATGTAGATGTATTCTGGCTGTTGTACTGCATCCACTGGTGTCTCTTTTAGGAATAGTTGTATTTATTGTATTTTCATAAATATGTATGTTTTGGGGAGGAGATTTCCTCTGAACTACTCATGCCGCCATCTTCCCGTGATCCCCAGTATATGTTTTTATAACCTTTCAACATCCCAAACAGTATCTCCATATTCATAGCCAGAATTCCCTATTCTCCTATTTCCCCATGCCTGGGTGATCTCTGGGACTTGGCAATCATGTAAATTTCTCTTTTTTTTATAAACCTTAGATCCTGCAGTCTTGATGGCACCATCCCTTGGAGCCCCTCCGGATTAGAATGAACTTTCTCTTTTCACTCCTCATTCCTCATTAAAAATGTTGCTGGTTGCTCTGTATTCTTGTCTGTTGGCATCATTCTTCATCACTTCCAAGATACGATCCTCAGAAAAACAGCATCTTGTCTGCTAGGATAACTAATCTGTAGAGATCTGCAAAGTTTCTGGAAGACATATCACTATTAGTACTGCAAACCAAGGAAATGCAACAAAGTAGTAACAAAGAAATTGTCACATACTAAAATTAGTGCAGGTGTGTTATGAATCTCATAACATCATGGTTGAAAAATATGATTTTATTCCAGCACTCTCTGAAGGACGGTGGTTACAACAGAGTACAGTTCAGCAGGCATCTACTGTGTTCTTGGTATTCCACGTTAATACGTATTGCATCAAAACAGAAAATCCAAACAGAAGTCATGTAAGAAGACAAGAGCCAGAGAGATGAAGGTGGAGTTGTCCATTGTACACACGTGTGGCATGACACTTGTATTAAATTATGGACAGTCGATTTCAAAGTCTTTCCCATGCACGTAAATACAAATGAGGTAAAACATTTCGATATTTGTTTCTTAATTCATTTCAAAACTTACATAGAGGCATTTATGTTAGGTAACCTAGTGCAGTATATCTATGATCTAGAACTTCATAATTTCCTTTAAAATAATAAACTGTGTTTATAATGACTGTAGAAAGAGGACATCAGGATACAGGCCAAAGAGTAAGACAGTCAACAAAATCACCCTCCAAAGTCAGGAGTTGTCAGAGACAGGAAATCTTTTATGCTAACAGTGAATAGATTTAGTTGTACTTTTTTATGTCCAATCTAGATGCTATTTTTCTGTTCCTTGAATAAGTGTTCTGATTAAAAATTGCAGTCCACTTTTGAATATAAGTAGGAATGGTGGATATCCTTGCTGAGTTCCTGATGTTATTTAAAATTTTAGTTATTCATTATTATTATGTTCCCTTTGAATTTTCTAAATTTCCTCATCAGGTGTAGAAGTTCCCTTCTATGAGGAGTATTATTCTTATTATCATAAACATTAAAGGCATTGGATTCCATGAAATGATTTTTCTTTATCTAACAAGATTATCCTATACTTTTATTCTTTTATTTATATGGTGCATTAAACTGATTGTCATATATTGAACCAAACTTGCATTTTGGGAGATAAATTCCACTTTGTTATGGTATATAATATTTTATATAATACAAAAGCAACAGGTAGTATTTGATGGATATTTGATGAAATTTTACATTGTTTACATAAGAGATATTGGTTTATAGATTACTTTTCTTGTGATGTCTGTGTATGGTTTTGGTAATTGGGTAATAGTGAACTAATGGGATAAGTTGTTTCTTCTATTTTTTTGCAGGAATTTCAAAGGATCAGCTTTGATTCTTAAATGTTTGATAGATTTCACCAGTGAAGCTATTTGGTCCTCAGCTTTTCCTTTTTTGTAGGAAGTGTTTCTGATTACTAAATAAATCTCTTACTTGTTCTAGGTGATTTAAATTTTCTGGTTCGTCTTGAGTCAGTTTCCACAGTTTGCATCTTTCTAGTAATTTTCCCATCTAATCTGGTTTATATAATTTGGTGGCATATTGTTGTTCATAGCACTGACTTTTAATCCTTCTCATTAATAAAGTTTATTGTAAGAGGTATGGGAAAGATGGCAGAGTAGGAAGGCAAGGCAGGAACCTCCTCTGACAAAAACACCAAGGAATCAACCACAGCAAATACAACTGACCCTGAAACCCTGAAAACAACCTGAAGACTGCAGAACAGACCATGTACAGCTGCTGAATAGGAAAAGACTACATAGAGAAGGGTAGAGTGGCAGAGCCATGATTGACTAGGACCCAAGTCCACCTCCCATTCCATCACAGAAGCATGAGGGAGACGAATGGAGCAGGAATTGGATAAGCAGTCAGGCACCTGCACAACAGGCACTGGAGATCTGCTCTGGGGACATGAGTGCACATTGCACTGGGCTTTGGTGATTAATGGGGCTGGACACCAGGGATATTTGAAACACTCTGGGAAGATGAGACCACTGTCAAGGAGAAGCATTTTCCAATGGTCCTGCTGAGACCCAACAGGGTGGTGGCAGTTTGAAAGATTTACCAGAAGAGGAAAGCATGCCAGAGGGATAGGGGTTAGAGGAAGCACTCTCTGGAGTAAAAAGGGCAGGTAGACAATGCTTTCCCAGACCTCCCTCAGTCCATCTGATAGGGAAAAATAAAAGGTGAACAGAGAATCTTAAGTGACAGAGACAGACAGACACCTATAAGGGGATCTCCATGATGATATCAACAGACACTGAGAAGTGACTGGTGGTTACCATGGGGGAATGGTTGGGTTGTGTGAGAGGAGTAAGAGGGGGTAAAGGGGCACAAAAACTCTCAATAATAATATAAGTTGGTCATGGGGAGGTAGTACAGCATGGAAAATAAAGCCAGTGATTCTGTAATATCTTCCTATGTTGACAGTAACTGTACTAGTTGTGGTGAGGATTTAATTATATGGGTAATTTTTGAAGAACTCTGTTGTATACTTAAAAGCAATATAAGATTGTATATCATCGATACTTCCAAAAAAGAAATTCCAGGGCTTTTGATGGCTCAAAGGAAAATATTGTGTGGAAAAACCATTACATATTTGATTCTGAATGAACAAGAAATTCAAAAGAGATTCTGAATGTGAAGAAGTTTTAGTCCAATTTATTTTTCTTATAATTTACTTTTATATCTGTAGAAGAATAACATATACTAAAAGTATAAACTAAAGGGAATATTTAAATAGGTATTAATTAACTATTTTTAATGTAAAAATATTTTTCTCATGGTTTACATGACAGCAGTTTTTTCTTTCCTAATGAATAGCACTTCCTAGCACATAAAATAATAATGCATCTTATCAATGCTTCTTTAAGACTCATTGAAATATGTTAATATATTACCTAGCACATAATACAAGCTCAGTAATGCTAGCAATTTATAAAAATAAACATTGGCCACAGATAAAAAAAATATCTGGGATACCACAAAAGCAGTTCTATGAGGGTTGTAATAGTGATACAGGCCTACCTCAAGAGACAAAAGGGCAGTCCCACGGAAACAATATAAACTCACAACTAAAGAAATTAGAGAGGAAGAAAAAATGAACCTAAAAGTTAGTAGGAGGAGGGACATAATAAAGATCTGAGCAGAAATAAATGAAATAGAGAATAATAAAACAATAGAAAAAAATCAGTAAAACCAAGAGGTGGTTCTAAAAGAATATAAACAAAATACTTACAATTCTGGGGGGAAAATAGATGCCCAGCCGAGGAAAAATAAACCTTTGAAGCCAAAATCAAAGGGAGAAATAAAGTAGGAGCAATCCATTTATTGCTCACAAGCAGTCATATACTCTTGCTCATCTCTCATGACCTAGGTGGAAAAAAGACCCACCAAAGCCTCTCTGTCCAGGTGTGCATTGGTCAGCACCACCCATGTAATCACATACTGATATGGGGATGGATTACTTCTCTCCATTCCTTGGAAACCCCTATTGATATGGAGATGCACTAAGACCATGTGAGAGATTCTGGAAATATTACAATTTTACCCACAGCGCACTTCTCCAGCAATCTTACCTCACAATCTATTTATTCCCCATCTTCCACAATGGCCCCTGTGTGAGAAAGCTGGAGCACTGAAACAAGACCAATAATATATGATAAAAAAAGCATTAAAATCATGATAATCCTCAAGCCAGAGGATCCAGCTATGTTCAAAGTCCTATGCAAATTAAGTCCGTAGCTCACCCATTCCACAGGCAGTCAGCTGAATGGGTAGTGAGTTCAGTGCACTCATCATGCAGCAGTTGAATCCAGTGGGCCTGCCCATGTCACAGGAAATGTAGCAGAAAATAACCTTAAGGTCAATAAGATACATATTTTAATGACACCAACATAGGCAAATCTCATCCATCAGGTAGGATGCATGCAAGTGAGTAGTCCTGTGATAGGAGAGTTTCTTGGTGTAGTATACCAGACTTTCACCCCCTAACCCTCCTGTGGGAGGTACAGATGGGTCAATATATAGGACTAAGGGACGTCCATCACTGGCCATAAAGATAAAACAAAACTTTCCCGTAAGATGCTTTTAGCTCCCGGATGTCTTGGGAACACTACCATGATCTTTGGGGGCCACTCTGCTGTTACTCCAGGAACACACAGCACTTCAGCTTCCTAGTCTTCTCCCCAAGGTGCCAAAAGGGCCAGCCATCGCTGGTCCATGGGTCAAAATGTCTGTGGCCATATCCATTCAATAACATCTCCGCGGTTCAATGCATTTGGGGCTGGCAGCAGGATGTTGCTCTGCTGCCCATCTCCTGGCTTCAAACTCCTCTTTGGTTTGCACATACAGTTGTATAGGAGAGGCGGCAATGAGTGTTAGCATATTCACAGGGCACAAGGCTCCTTTATGGGACTTCTCATTCAAATGCCATAGTACTGTCCATAAGAGAACTGATCAGCCCCATAGACTATTGGTGTCTGACTGCAAGCCAGATTTCCAGAAACCACTGTACCTCTCTATCAGGCCTGCCCTGGTAGGGTTTTATGGTACACAAAACTTCCACTTTATCCCTAATTGTTGCATGCATTCTTGTAACTCATGTCCAGTAAAGTGGGTTCTTGATCACTCTCAATCAACTGCAGCCAGCCATTGACTGCAAAGAGATGCTTTAGGCCCCTTTTGGTCATTTGTTGGTCTTAAGAACATGCAGGAAAAGCAACTAACAGTCCAGTAGCTGTGCCACACAAGTCATGGCATACCAATAGCCTTTTCATATAGACAAAGGCCCAAGAGAATTTATCTGACAACTGACCAGGAGTATTAGCCCCTTTACTATTGCCCCATGTTGCTGCAAGACTCGGTGAAAGTCCTGCTTAGAGCACACAAACCACTCCTCCTGGGCTATGCTGACTCCTTCAAAAGGTCAACCACAAGCCCCACTGATGGGTACAGCCCACATTGTCTTTTGCCATGCATGCAACAAACGCTGATGCAACCATTGGGCTACATCAGAGGCAGGATTTCCATCTAGCCAACACAACTAGGCAAATGTGTCTGCTTTTTTCATTCCCTGGGGATGCCACAGGCAAATAGCCAGTCTCATGGTATATGGTAACTGTCTTAGTCTGACCAAAGGCCCATAAACAAATGGTCCGACTGTGGAGGTATCCCTGTGGAAGGACAGTGAATGTCCAGTGCCAGCCTTCCAACATGAAGAAAAACTGTTCCGGACTTTCCTGTGCTATATCAATAGAGAAGAAAGCATTAGCAAGGTCCACAACATAATGATATGTCCCTAGTTCATGACTGAGAGTGTCTATATGCACTTCTATAGAGGGGACAGCAGCAGTATGCAAAGGTGGTGTGAGTATTCAATTCCCTGTAATCCACAGTCATACATCAGGAGCTATCCAGCTCTTCACTGGCCACACAAGGAAATTAAAAGGACTATGTGTGGACATTATGATGCCCACCTTCTCCAACTCCTGTAGAGTTTATCCAATTTCCTTGTGTCCTCCAGGCAATTTATATTGATTAGTATTTGTCCCCCACTGAGGTACAGGCAGAGCTATAGGTGTGTGCTTAGCATGTCAACTCAGAATTGCCTTTGCCACACATACCCTCAGTCTGAACTCACCTGCAGTGGTCTGTAATCACAGACCCTACAGGATATCCACCCACAAAATATATTCGGGGATGGGAGAAATGTATATAGTATAGTCCTTTGGGGGATAAATGTCCTATTCCCAATGGCATTTGGACTTTTTTCATTGTAATTGCCTTACCCCCATAGCCAGCCATAACCAGGAAAACACTCAGTGTTGCCATGAATCAGAGAACATTCAGCTCATGTGTCTGCCAGTGCCAGGATGCATCGTACATTCACAGGGGACCAATTAATGGCTAATCCTACATGTGGCCTCTGGTACCCAACTCGTCACCCAAATTGGGGTCCTTGAACCCACCTTCAGTCAAACCACAATGCCCAATTGTCCTCCTGTGGGTGTGAGGGCCCAGGCAGAGCCTGAGTACTAACCTCAGGAAGTCCTGCGGGGAGCCTGGACACACATGAGGCTTTGCCTCAGGTCTCCATGTCCTGGACCTCAATGATCAGGACTGCTGTTCTGGCTTTAATTGGTGCCTTATTGGGTTGCCTATTAAGGTTTTATTTCACTACCCTTGCCTTTATCAAATCAACCCACATCTGGGTCCTCAAGACCTTCACAGAGTCCTATGCCTCTTCTTTCAGTTGTAGCCCACACTTCCTTCCATGATCTCATTCTTTCAACCTCCCCCAGTTATGCTAAAGTACGAGTAGCCTCACTTATGAGTTGCCATATGTGGGAGGCAAGAATAGTCACTAGGTACCCAGATATGGAGCACCAGATTTCTCATTCCCATGGTGAACAGCTACTCATCAGGGACCTCGGGAGTCTGTATTATAGATGCTATTTTTCATACCCAACTCCTGTAACACCTGCTGGAGCTCTGCGTACATTGTACAGCTAGTGGGAAAGTATGGTAAATCAACCTGATTAGGCCAAAATGCCCTGATGGCTATTGTCAGACAATCCAGAAGCAGCTGATTCCCTGAGGTGTGATGGGCACATTGCAACTGCTGCTGGAGGGAAGGGTGAGTCATCAGGGAAGCCAGTCTACCCAATTCAGAACCTAACATAACAATGTATTCCACCCACGTATCCTAAAAAAGCAAAAGCCATGTAGGTAGAAGTTCCAACACTTCTGCCTGAAACCAGATGATCATGTCCTCTGGCCCATCCTGGGCAAGCAAGAACTAAAACTGTCTCTATTTGCAGTTGACATGATAATATACAGAAAACCTAATGACTCCACCATAAAATGATTAGAACTAATAACTGGATTCTGTAAAGTTGCAGAATATAAAATCAGTATAAAAAATCCGTTGCATTCTTATATACTAACAACAAAGTAGCAGAAAGAGAAATCAATAAAACAATTCCACTTAAAATTGCATCAAAAATAATAACATACCTAGGATTAAACTAATCAATGATGTGAGAGTCCTGTCCTCTGAAATCTGTAAGACAGTGATGAAAGGAAGTACAGAGATGCAAATGGAATCTATCCCATAATCATGGAAAGGAAGAATTAATTTTGTCAAAATGTCCATTCTGCCCAAAGCAATTTACAGATGGAATGCAATCTCTATCAAAATACCAATGGCATTTTTCAATGAACTAGAGTAAGTAATGCTATTTTATTAAGTTTTCACCCTCCTTTTGTAGTATAAGATTTTTAAACTATAATTGCCATATCATATCCTATTAGTTTCAGGTGATCATCAGAATGGTTTGATATTTTTATACATTATTAAGTGATTCACATGATAAATCTAACCATCTTTCAACATAGGAAGTTTTTATGTTACTATTGGTTACAGGCATACCTCAGAGATACTGTGGGTTGAATTGGAGACTGTTGCCATGAAGTATCAAAATAAAGCAGGTCAAATGATCTTTTTGACCCCCAATGCACATAAAAATTGTTTTCACTGTACTTTAGTTCCTAAGTGTATTATAGATGTATATCTAAGAAAACAATGTACATGCCTTAAATACTTTATTGCTAAAAATTCCTAACGCCATATGAACATTCAGGAAGTTGTAATCCTTTTGCTGAAAGAGGGTGTCGCTTCAATGTTGATGATTGTTGACTATTCAAAGTGGTAGTTGTTGAAGTTTGTGGTGACTGCGGCAATTTCTTAAGACAACAATGAGGTTTATGGCATTTATTGACTGTTGCTCTCATGAAAAATTTCTCTGTAGCATGAGATGCTGTTTAATAGCATTTTAATCACAGCAAGAATTTTTTCGAACTTGGAGTGAATACTCTCAAACTCAACTGCTTCTTTATCGACTAAGTTTATGTGATATTCAAGACTGTCGTAATTTCAACAATCTTCTCAGTGTCTTCACCAGGAGTAGACTCCATCTGAATAAACCACCTACATTCCTCATGCACAAGAAACAACCCTTTACATTCAGTTTTGATTTGAGATTGCAGCCATTTGGTCACTTCCTCAGGCTCCACTTCTTATTCTAGTTCTCTTACTATTTCCACCACCTCTGCATCCCCTTCCTCTACTGAAGCCTTGAACCCCTCAAAGTCACCACATGGTTTGGAATCTACTTCTTCCAAACTCTTGTTGATGTCTATATTTGATCTGTTCCCACAAATCACAAAGATTTTTAAAGGCATCTAGACTGGTGAATACTTTCTAGGTTTTCAATTTACTTTGCCCAAATCCATCATAGGAATCATGATCTATGGCAGCCATACCTTATGAAATGTGCCCCTTAAGAGGTCTTAAGAGTTGAAATGACTCCCTGGTCCATGGGCTGCAGAATGGATTTTGTGTTAGCAAGTGTGAAAACAACATTAATCTCACTTTATATGTCTATCAGAGCTCTTTGGCGATGAGGTACATTATCAAGAGCAGTGCTATTTTGAAGGGAATCTTGTTTTTCTGAGCAGTAGGTCTCAATGCTGGTCTTAAAATATTCAGAAAATCATACTGTAAACAGATGTGCTGCCACCCAAGCATTGTTGTTGCATTTCTAGAGCAGTGCAGAGCAGATTATAATGATTCATAAGGTCTTTAGAAATTTCAGAATGGTCAGTGAGCTTTGGCTTCAACTTAAAGTCACCACTGCACTCTCCCCTAACAAGACAGTTGGTCTGTCCTTTGAAGCTTTGGCTTTTCTCTCTACGTGTAAGTCCTAAGTGGCATTTTCTGCCAATAGAAGGCAGTTTTGTCTACATTGAAAATGCTTGTTTAGTGGAGCCACCTCCATGAATTATCTTAGCTGGATCTTCTGGATAACTTTCTGAGCTTCTACATTAGCACTTGCTGCTTCACCATACACTTTTATGCTATGGAGATGGTTTGTTTCCTCAAACTTCACGAACCAACCTGTGCTAGCTTCAAACTTTTCTTCAACAGCTTCCTCACCTCTCTCAGCCTTCATAGACTTGGAGAGTTAGGACATTGCTCTGGATTAGGCATTGTCCTAAAGGAATATTGTGGCTGGTTAGGTCTTCTATTCAGACCACTGAAACTATCTCCATATTAATGATAAGGCTGTGTCACTTTCTTATCATTTGTGTGTTCACTCTAAATTTCCTTCAAGAACTTTCCCATCTAACTACTGAGCACAAGAGGCCTTGCTTTTGGCCAGTCCCAGGTTCCAACCCACCTCCCTCACTGAGGTCGATCACTCAGCTTTAACTTCATGCGAGGGGACGCACAGCTCTTCCTTTCACATGAGCAGTCAGTGGTCACTGTGGGGTTTTAATGAACCTATTTTCAATATTGTGGTGCCTCAGGGAAGGGAAGGCTGGAGGGCAGGGAGAGTGACAGGGACTGGGTGGTAGGTAAAGTCAGAGCACACCCAATGTTTATCCCTAAGTTTGCTGTCTTCTATTGTTGTGATACACTGCGCCTCCAAGCAATTACAATGGTAACATCAAGATTATGGATTGTAGATCACCATAACGAATATGATAATAATAAAAACAGAAGATATTTTAACAACTATCAAAATGTGGCATAGGGACAGAAAGTTGGTAAATTCTATTAGTAAAATAGCAATGGTAGATTTGCTTGATTCAGTGTTGCCAGAAACCATCAAGTAATAAAAAATACAATATCTAATAAACTCAATAAACTGAAGTGCAATTAAACAATGAATTCCTGTGTATTCCTGATGATATACATTGCCAGGACTTATTTATTTATTTCATTTTATTTTATTTGTTATAATTAATCTACAATTACAGAAAGAACATTATGTTTACAAGGCTCCCCCCTTCACCAAGTCCCCCCCCACAAACACCATTAAAGTCACTGTCTATCAGCAAAGTAAGATGATGTAGAATCACTACATGTATTCTTTGTGTTGCACAGCCCTCCCCATGCCCTCCTCCACATTATACATGCTAATCGTAATACCCTCTTTCTTTTTCCCTGCCCTTATCACTCCCTCCTTCCCACCCATCCTCCCCAGTCCCTTTCCCTTTGGTAACTGTTAGTCCATTGTTGGGTTCTGTGATTCTGCTGCTGTTTTGTTCCTTCAGTTTTTCTTTGTTCTTATACTCCACATATGAGTGAAATCATTTATTATTTGTCTTTCTTCACCTGGCTTATTTCATTGAGCATAATACCCTCTAGCTCCATCCATGTTGTTGCAAATGATAGGATTTGTTTTCTTCTTATGGTTGAATAATATTCCATTGTGTATATGTACCACATCTTATTTATCCATTCATCTACTGAGGGACACTTAGGTTGCTTCCAATTCTTGGCTACTGTAACTAGTGCTGCAATAAACATTGAGGTGAATCTGTCTTTTTCAAACTGGGCTGCTGCATTCTTAGGGCAAATTCCTAGAAGTGGATTTCCTGGGTCAAATGGTAAGTCTATTTTGAGCATTTTGAGGAACCTCCATACTGCTTTCCACAATGGTTGAACTAATTTACATTCCCACCAGCAGTGTAGAAGGGTTCCCCTTTCTCCACAACCTTGCCAACATTTGTTGTTGTTTGTCTTTTGGATGGTAGCCATCCTTACTGGTGTGAGGTGATATCTCATTGTGGTTTTAATTTGCATTTCTCTGATAACTAGCGATGTAGAGCATCTTTTCATGTGTCTTGTGGCCATCTGAATTTCTTCTTTGGAGAACTGTGTTCAGCTTCTCTGCCTATTTTTATTTTTTCGCCTTTGGTGGAAAAGCCCTGATGGTCCCCTTTTTTTTTTTGAAGGGCATCTCTCATATTTATTGATCAAATGGGTGTTAATACAATAAAATTCAGTATAGGGGGGTCAATGCTCAATGTACAATCATTAATCCATCTCAAGCCTAGTTCTCGTCAGTCTCCAATCTTCTGAAGCATAACAAACAAGATCTTACATGGTGAACGAATTCTTACATAGTGAATAAATTCTTACATGGTGAACAGTACAAGGGCATTCATCACAGAAACTTTCGGTTTTGATCACACATTATGACCTATAAACAATCAGGTCAAATATGAATATTTGTTTGATTTTTGTACTTGATTTATATGTTGATCCCACATTTCTCTCTTTATTATTATTATTATTTTTATTTTTAATAAAATGCTGGAGTGGTAGGTAGATGCAAGATAAAGGTAGAAAACATAGTTTAGTGCTGTAAGAGGGCAAATGTAGATGATCAGATGATCAGGTGTGTGCCGATGGACTAAGTATTAATCCAACCTAGTCAAGGGCAGCAAAACATCCACAGATGCAGAAGATTTCTCTCAAAGCAGGGGGGGTGAGGTTCTGAGCCTCACCTCTGTTGATCCCCAAAATATCACCTGATGGCCCCCCTGCGACTGTGCCTGTCTTAGGTTGTTCCTCCCTTGTGGAATCTTACCCGTGTCTGGCTAACCAGTCATCTTCTGGGGCCATACAGGGAAATGCAAAGTTGGTAAGTGAGAGAGAAGTCATATTGTTTGAAAAGGTTAGCTTTTTACTTCTTTGCAGATTTATGCCCTGTGGCTTCTATGCCCAGCACTTGTCTCGAGGTATCTTTACCACCTGGAGGAATTATGATACTCGGTAAATTCGATATGAGGCACGAATTCTATTTAAGGGTTGTAATTAGGAAGGAAGAAGAAAAGCTATAGAGGCAGCATATGGAAGAAAACATGGGAGGATTGATTATTTCTTTGACATATCTTCTTGTAGAGTACCTTAAGTATGTATAGGTTTTAAACTACTAACTAATTTGCACACACATATTAACATAATAGGAATACGGTGACATAAACAAAGCAAATCTATAATTACCAGCCATCTCCAGTGAAGCCAAGAAAAGCATTTAGGCACCCTAGGCATTTGTGAAAATTTGTCTATGATATGATGGATATTGTCCAACTGTACTTGAACAGTCTGAGAGAAATCAGACAAATTAAAGCAGCCCATTTCTGGGATCTGTTCACATCCCATATGTTCTTTTAACCGTAGATAGTCTATAGTCATAAGATTTTGGAGTGCTACACCTTGCACCCCTCCCAACTCCTGGTTGAGTTCCAACAGTATAGATCCGGTCAAATTCGTTGTCTCACTGGATGCACATGCCAGCCTAGACATCTCCCTCCTCATTCCTATGGCAAGTCTAGGAGACGGTGGGGTGCATGTAGCCACAACCGCAGCATCTTCCGGATCCCTGTGGAGGCTTTTTGATGATCATCCCCCGACACAAGTCCTGCAGAGAGTGCTGATGCTGGAAGCTCCTCCTCATATGGTATCTTAGTTCATTTTCTGGGTATCCAAGCTAGGCCTTGATCTTCTGCATAGAAACAAACAGACCCTTTGCCCACACTTTGACATGCCCTCTATACCACTGTGTAGAATTCATTGGAGGTCAGCACACAGTAACTGCTTTTCTTTTCATTTTTTTTATTAAGAGAAAGAAATATTATCAGAAAAGAGTACCTCCATAGCTGATCATCTGACACCCTTTAAGTGATCAACATTAAGGATATTTAAAGCATGCGTTGATCTTTGATTTACCAATAGTTTTATCCTTTCAAGGAGTAATCCCCCTTTTTTTCTTTCTTTCTTTCTTTTTTTTTTAATTTTTAATCTACAGTTACATGAAGAATACTATGTTTACTATGCTCTCCCCTATATCAGGTCCTCCCTAACAACCACATTACGGTTACTGTCCATCAGCTTAGCAAAATGTTGTAGAGTCACTACTTGTCCTCTCTGTGTTGTGCAGCCCAACCTCCCCTTTCTCCCTCCCCCCAATGCATGCTAATCTTAATACCCACTTCTTCCCCCCTCTTACCCTTGCTGCCCACCCATCCTCCCCAGTTCCTTTCCCTTTGGTACCTGTTAGTCCATTTTTGGGTTCTGTAATTCCGCTGCTGTTTTGTTCCTTCAGTTTTCCCTTTGTTCTTATACTCCTCAGATGAGTGGAATCATTTGGTATTTCTCTCTCTCCGCTTGGCTTATTTCACTGAGCATAATACTCTCCAGCTCCATCCATGTTGCTGCAAATGGTTGGATTTTTCCACTTCTTATGGCTGAGTAGTATTCCATTGTGTATATGTACCAAATCTTCTTTATCCATTCATCTACCGATGGACATTTAGGTTGCTTCCAATTCTTGTCTATTGTAAATAGTGCTGCGATAAACATAGGGGTGCATCTGTCTTTCTCAAACTTGATTGTTGCATTCATAGGTAAATTCCTAGGAGTGGAATTCCTGGGTCAAATGGTAGGTCTGTTTTGAGCATTTTGATGAACCTCCAAACTGCTTTCCACAATGGTTGAACTAATTTACATTCCCACCAGCAGTGTAGGAGGGTTCCCCTTTCTCCACAGCCTCGCCAACATTTGTTGTTGTTTGTCTTTTGGATGGCAGCTCTCCTTACTGGTGTGAGGTGATACCTCATTGTAGTTTTAATTTGCATTTCTCTGATAATTAGCAATGTGGAGCATCTTTTCATGTGTCTCTTGGCCATCTGCATTTCTTTTTTAGAGAACTGTCTGTTCAGTTCCTCTGCCCATTTTTTAATTGGGTTATTTGTTTTTTGTTTGTTGAGGCGTGTGAGCTCTTTATATATTCTGGATGTCAAGCCTTTATCAGATCTGTCATTTTCAAATATATTCTCCCATAATGTAGGGTTCCTTTTTGTTCTATTGATGGTGTCTTTTGCTGTACAGAAGCTTTTCAGCTTAATGTAGTCCCACTTGCTCATTTTTGCTGTTGCTTTCCTTGCCCGGGGAGATATGTTCAAGAAGAGGTCCCTCATGTTTATGTCTAAGAGGTTTTTGCCTATGTTTTTTTCCAAGAGTTTAATGGTTTCATGACTTATATTCATGTCTTTGATCCATTTTGAGTTTACCTTTGTATATGGGGTTAGACAAAGGTCCAGTTTCATTCTCCTACATGTAGCTGTCCAGTTTTGCCAGCACCATCTGTTGAAGAGACTGTCATTTTGCCATTGTATGTCCATGGCTCCTTTATCAAATATTAATTGACCATATATGTTTAGGTTAATTTCTAGAGTCTCTAATCTGTTCCACTGGTCTGTGGCTCTGTTCTTGTGCCAGTACCAAATTGTCTTGATTACTGTGGCTTTGTAGTAGAGCTTGAAGTTGGGGAGTGAGATCCCTCCCACTTTATTCTTCCTTCTCAGGATTGCTTTGGCTATTCGGGGTCTTTGGTGTTTCCATATGAATTTTTGAATTATTTGTTCCAATTCATTGAAGAATGTTGCTGATAATTTGAGAGAGATTGCATCAAATCTGTATATTGCTTTGGGCAGGATGGCCATTTTGACGGTATTAATTCTTCCTAGCCATGAGCATGGGATGAGTTTCCATTTATTAGTGTCCCCTTTAATTTCTCTTAAGAGTGACTTGTTTTCAGAGTATAAGTCTTTCACTTTGGTTAGGTTTATTCCTAGGTATTTTATTCTTTTTGATGCAATGGTGATTGGAATTGTTTTCCTGATTTCTCTTTCTATTGATTCATTGTTAGTGTATAGGAAAGCTACATATTTCTGTGTGTTAATTTTGTATCCTGCAACTTTGCTGTATTCTGATATCAGTTCTAGTAGTTTTGGAGTGGAGTCTTTAGGGTTTTTTATGTACAGTATCATATCATCTGCAAATTGTGACAGTTTAACTTCTTCTTTACCAATCTGGATTCCTTGTATTTCTTTGTTTCGTCTGATTGCCATGGCTAGGACCTCCAGTACTATGTTAAATAACAGTGGGGAGAGTGGACATCCCTGTCTTGTTCCCGATCTCAGAGGAAATGCTTTCAGCTTCTCGCTGTTCAGTATAATGCTGGCTGTGGGTTGATCATATATGGCCTTTATTATGTTTAGGTACTTGCCCTCTATTCCCATTTTGCTGAGAGTTTTTATCATGAAAGGATGTTGAATTTTGTCAAATGCTTTTTCAGCATCTATGGAGATGATCATGTGGTTTTGTCTTTCTTTTTGTTGATGTGGTTGGTGATGTTGATGGATTTTCGAATGTTGTACCATCCTTGCATCCCTGGGATGAATCCCACTTGGACATGGTACATGATAGTTTGGATATACTGTTGAATTTTGTTTGCTAATATTTTATTGAGTATTTTTGCATCTACGTTCATCAGGGATATTGGTCTGTAGTTTTCTTTTTTGGTGGGGTCTTTGCCTGGTTTTGGTATTAGGGTGATGTTGGCTTCATAGAATGAGTTTGGGAGTATTCCCTCTTCTTCTATTTTGTGGAACACTTTAAGGAGAATGGGTCTTCTCTGTGTGTCTGATAAAATTCCGAGGTAAATCCGTCCGGCCCCGGGGTTTTGTTCTTAGGTATTTTTTTGATTACTGTTTCAATTTCTTTTCTTGTAGTTGGTTTGTTTAACTTTTGTGTTTCTTCCTTGGTCAGTCTTGGGAGGTTGTATTTTTCTAGGAAGTTGTCCATTTCTTCTAGGTTTTCCAGCTTGTTGGCATATAGGTTTTCATAGTATTCTTTAATAATTCTTTGTATTTCTGTGGAGTCTGTCGTGATTTTTCCATTCTCATTTCTGATTATGTTGATTTGTGTTGACTATCTTTTTCTCTTAATAAGTTGGGCTAGAGGCTTATCTATTTTGTTTATTTTCTCAAAGAACCAGCTCTTGGTTTCGTTGATTTTTGCTATTGTTTTATTCTTCTCAATTTTCTTCTCTGATCTTTATTATGTCCCTCCTTCTGCTGACTTTAGGCCTCATTTGTTCTTCTTTTTCCAGTTTCGATAATTGTGATGTTAGACTATTCATTTGGGATTGTTCTTCCTTCTTCAAGTGTGCCTGGATTGCTATATACTTTCCTATTAAGAGTGCTTTCGCTGCGTCCCACAGAAGTTGGGGCTTAGTGTTGTTGTCATTTGTTTCTATATATTCCTTGATCTCTATTTTGATTTGTTCATTGATCCATTCATTATTTATTAGCATGTTGTTAAGTCTCCATGTGTTTGTGAGCCTTTTTGTTTTCTTTGTAGAATTTATTTCTACTTTTATACCTCTGTGGTCTGAAATATTGGTTGGTAGAATTTCAATATTTTGGAGTTTACTGAGGCTCTTTTTTGAGCTAGTATGTGGTCTCTTCTGGAGAATCTTCCATGTGCACTTGAGAAGAATGTATATCCTGTTGCTTTTGAATGTAGAGTTCTATAGATGCCTATTAGGTCCATCTGTTCTAGTGTGTTCTTCAGTGCCTGTGTGTCCTTACTTATTTTCTGCCCAGTGGATCTATCCTTTGGGGTGGGTGGTGTGTTGAAGTCTCCTAAAATGAATGCATTGCAGTCTATTTCCCTCTTTAGTTCTGTTAGTATTTGCTTCACATATGCTGGTGCTCCTGTATTGGGTGCATATATATTTAGAGTGGTTATATCCTCTTGTTGGACTGGGCCCTTTATCATTATGTAGTATCATTCTTTATCTCTTGTTACTTTCTTTGTTTTGAAGTTTATTTTGTCTGATATTAGTACTGCAACCCCTGTTTTCTTCTCACTGTTGTTTGCCTGAAATATGTTTTTCCATCCCTTGACTTTTAGTCTGTGATTGTCTTTGGGTTTAAGGTGAGTTTCTTGTAAGCAGCATATAGATGGGTCTTGCTTTTTTATCCATTCTATTACTCTGTGTCTTTTGATTGGTGCATTAAGTCCATTTACATTTAGGGTGACTATTGAGAGATCTGTACTTATTGCCATTTCAGGCTTTAGATTCGTGGTTACCAAAGGTTCAAGGTTAGCTTCTTTAGTATCTTACTTCCTAACTTAGCTTGCTTATTGAGCTGTTATGTACACTGTCTGGAGATTCTTTTCTTCTCTCCCTTCTTATTCCTCCTCCTCCCTTCTTCATATGTTGTGTGTTTTGTTCTGTGCTCTTTTTAGGAGTGCTCCCATCTAGAGCAGTCCCTATAGGATGCCCTGTAGAGGTGGTTTGTGGGAAGCAAAATCCCTCAGCTTTTGCTTGTCTGAGAATTGTTTATTCCCGCCATCATATTTAAATGATAGTCATTCTGGATACAGTATCCTTTGTTCAAGGCCCTTCTGTTTCATTGCATTAAGTATATCATGCCATTCTCTTCTGGCCTGTAGGGTTTCTGTTGAGAAGTCTGATGTTAGCCTGATGGGTTTTCCTTTATAGGTGACCTTTTTCTCTCTAGCTGCCTTTAAAACTCTTTCCTTGTCCTTGATCCTTGCCATTTTAATTACTATGTGTCTTGGTGTTGTCCTCCTTGGATCCTTTCTGTTGGGGGTTCTGTGTAATTCCATGGTCTGTTCGATTATTTCCTGCCCCAGTTTGGGGAAGTTTTCAGCAATTATTTCTTCAAAGAGACTTTCTATCCCTTTTCCTCTTTCTTCTTCTTCTGGTACCCCTATAATACGAATATTATTCCTTTTGGCTTGGTCACATAGTTCTCTTAGTGTTGTTTCATTCCTGGAGATCCTTTTATCTCTCTCTATGTCAGCTTCTATACGTTCCTGTTCTCTGGCTTCTATTCCTTCAATGGCCTCTTACATCTTATCCATTCTGCTTATAAATCCTTCCAGGGATTGTTTCACTTCTGTGATCTCCTTCCTGACATCTGTGATCTCCCTCCGGACTTCATCCCTTTGCTCTTGCATTTTTCTCTGCATCTCATCCCAGTGCTCTTGCATTTTTCTCTGCATCTCTGTCAGCATGTTCATGATTTTTATTTTGAATTCTTTTTCAGGACTGGTTAGGTCTGTCTCCTGAGGTGTTGTCTCTGTGATCTTTGTTTGCCTGTAGTTTTGCCTTTTCATGGTGCTAGAGATAGTTTGCAGAGCTGGTACAAGTGACCGCTGGAAGAGCTTCCCTTCTTGTTGGTTTGTGGCCTTCCTCTCCTGGGAGAATAGCGACCTCTAGTGGCTTATGCTTGTCAGCTGTGTGCAGACAGGGCTTCTGCTAACTGCCCGTTTACTATGGAGTTTATCTCTGCTGTTTCTGTGGGCGTGGCCTGGCTGGGTAGAGAACAACACTGCTCCTCCAAAGTGGTGGAGCCCCGTTTGAGGGGGAGTGGCCAGGAGGCTATTTATCTCTGTAAGGGGCCTCTGTGCTCCCTGTTGCCCAGGGGGTTAGAGTGCCCAGAGATCCCCAGATTCCCTGCCTCTGGTCTAAGTGTCCTGTCCTGCCCCTTTAAGACTTCCAAAAAGCACTCTCCAAACCAAAACAACAACAGCAACAATGAGAGAAGGAACAGAAAAAAAATAAAAAAGGAAAAAGGAAAAAGGAAAAAACACGCGATTTTTTTTTCTTCCTTAGGTGCCGGTCCCAGGCACCCACTCACTGGTCCTGCTGCCCTGCCTCCCTAGCACCGGGGTCCCTGTCCCTTCAAGGCTTCCAAAAAGCACCCGCCCACTGGTCCTGCAGGGAAAAACACGCAATATTCTTTGTCTTCAGGCACCAGTTCCAGGCACCTACTCACCGGTCCTGCTGCTCTGCCTCCCTAGCAACGGGGTCCCTGTCCCTTTAAGGCTTCCAAAAAGCACTCGGCAGAAAGAGAAAAAAAAGGGGAAAAACGTGCGATTCCTCCGTCCTCAAACGCCAGTCTCAGGCACCCGCCCACCGGTCCTGCAGGAAAAACGCGCGATATTCTTTGTCCTCAGGCGCCGGTCCCAGGCACCCGCTCACCCGTCCTGCTGCTCTGCCTCCCTAGCACCATGGTCCCTTTCCCTTTAAGGCTTCCAAAAAGCACTCGTGAAAAAGAGAACAAAAAAGGGGAAAAACACGTGATTTCCTCCGTCCTCAGGCGCCGGTCTCAGGAACCCGCCCTCCAGTCCCGCAGGGAAAAACACGGGATATTTTTTGTCCTCAGGCACTGGTCCCAGGCACCTGCTCACCGGTCCCGCCGCCCTGACTCCCTAGCACCAGGGTCCCTGTCCCTTTAAGGCTTCCAAAAAGCACTTGCCAAAAAGAGAAAGGAAAAAAAAAGGGGGGGAAACGCGCTATTTCCTCCATCCTCAGGTGCCGGTCTCAGGCACCCGCCCACCGGTCCCGCAGGGGAAAACACGCGATATTCTTTTTCCTCAGGCACCGGTCCCAGGCACCTGCTCACCAGTCCTGCTGCTCTGCCTCCCTAGCACCGGGGTCCCTGTCCCTTTAAGGCTTCCAAAAAGCAGTCACCAAAAAGAGAAAAAAAAAGGGGGGGAAACGTGCGATTTCCTCCATCCTCAGGCACCGGTCTCAGGCACCCGCCCCTGTACGTTCCTTTTAAAACTGCCTTTGCAGCATCTCACAGGTTTTGGGCTGATGATCCAATGTTTTCATTTGTCTCCATGTATTGCTTGATCTCTGTTTTAATTTGGTCTTTGATCCACTGATTATGTAGAAGCATGTTGTTTAACCTCCTTGTATTTGTAGGCTTTTATGTTTTCTTCATGTAATTTATTTCTAGTTTCATACCATTGTGGTTGGAGAAGCTGTTTGATACAATTTCAATTTTTTTATATTTATTGAGGTTCTTTTTGTGTCCTAGTATGTGATCTATTTTGCAAAACATTCCACATACACTTGAGAAGAGTCTGTATCCTGCTGCTTTTTCATGGAGTGTTCTGTAGATATCTGTTAAGCTCATCTGCTGTAATGTATTGTTCAGTACCTCATTTCCCTATATACTTTCTGTCTGGTTGATCTGTATAGTGATGTGAGTGGTGTGTTAAAGTCTCCTAAAATGGATGTGTTGCAATCTATTTCTCCCTTCAATTCCATTAGTATTTGTATTACATATTTAGGTGCTCATATATTGGGTACATTGATATTTATAATGACTATTTCACTTTGTTGGACTGACCCCTTTATCATTGTGTAATGTCCTTCCTTGTCTCTTGTTACTTTCTTTTGAAATATATTTTGTCTGATTTAAGTACTGGTACCCTACTTTTCCCTCCCTATTATATCTTTTCCCATATTTTCTGTATTAGTCTGTAAGACTTTGGATCTGAAATGAGTTTCCTAAAGGATGCATATAGGTGGTTCTTATTTTTTATGCATTCTGTCACTCTATGTCTTGTGATCGGTGCTTTCAGTCCATTTACATTCAGGGTGATTAATGTTAGATATGTTCTTATTGCCATTTTATTAATTTTTTTCTGGTTATTTCACATCTCTACCCTTTTCCTTTTTTCCTCTCTTATACTATTCTCTTATTATTTGATGTATTGTTTTAGCATTGAGATTAGATTTTCTAATTTGTGTATCTATTGCAGGTTTTATTTTCTGATTATAAAAGGTTCAAGGAGAGCTTCCCTACTATATAACAGTCTATCTCAAATTACTGATTAGTCTATTTCAAGCAAAGTCTAGAATTACTTTACCCCCCTTTTCTTCCTCTTCCTCCTTCAACCTTTATATATTTGGTGTCATATTTTGTACTTTTTTTTTTATATCTCTTGACTGGTTTGTGAGTAGTTAAATTAAATTATATAAATTTAATTTTATAGCTATTTGCGGAACTGGTCTACTACCTTTACTGTGGATTTCTTTACTCTTGTGACACGTATTTTGCCTTAGGAACATCTCTATCTAAATAGTTCCTTTGACATATCTTGTAAGGCTGGCTTTGTGGTGGTGAATTCCTTCAAGTTTTATCTGTAAATTGTTTAATCCCTGCTTCAAATTTAAATGATAATCATACAGCGTAGAATATTCTTGGTTGGAGGCTCTTCTGTTTCATAAGATTAAATTTTGCATGCCATTCCCTTCTTTCCTACAGTTTCTGCTGGGAGGTCAGCTGATAGCTAATGGGCTTTCCTTTATAAATAATCATTTTTCTTTCTCTGGATGCTTTCAACACATTCCTTTTCCTTGATCTTTGCTTTTTTAAGTATTATATGTCTTGGTGTTGTCTTCATAGGGTTCCGTTTGTTAGGTGCTCTCTGAGCTTTCATGACCTGAGTGTCTATTTCCTTCCCCAGATTTGGGGAAGTTTTCAGCAATTATTTCCTCAAAGAGTATGTCTATCTGTTTGTCTCCCTCTTCTTCTGGTACACCTAATATGCAAATATTGTTCCATTTGGATTCGTCTCACAGCTCTCTTATTATTCTTTCATTCCTAGAGCCCCTTTCTTCTCTGTTTTCTGGCCTCATTGTTTTCTTGCTCCCTAATTTATAAGCCATTTACAACTTCTTCAACCTATTATAGTCTCCTGTTAAATCCCTCCATTGTATGTTTCTTTTCAGATACTGTCTTCTTCAGCTCATAGTGAAGTTCATTCATCTTTCTGTTGAGAACCTAGCTGAGATCTTGACTATTATACTGTAGATCTGTGTGCATGTTTAAGACTTTTACTTTGAAGTCTTTATCAAGAAGATTGTTGATTTCAGTCTCATTCAGGCCTCTTTCTGGTGTTTTTTCTTGTAGTTTTGTTTGGAACAAATTCCTCTGTCTCATTTTTTTCAGTGTTTCCTATGGCTTAATAGCTTTAGAAAGGTGGTATGTTATAGGGCCAAGAAACACAAGACATTTCTCTTTCCATGGCCGGAGCCCCAGTTGTTAGCATACAGGGTGTGGGGTGCCTTTCTGTCCTGTTTGTAGAGATGGTGATGGTTTCAGGTGGGCTGTTTGCTTTGGCTATGACTTTGTGATAAGTGTAGAACACTCTACTTGAGTTCTTGTGGGTAGGGCTACTTTCTGCCTGGGCTGCAGCTGTGGTGGAGGCCACAGGTGGGCAAGACCAACTCCAACTCCTTCTGTGAGTAAGGAGCTCTTGGGGATGGCTCCTGGATGTAGTTCCCTGGCTGGGGCCAAGAAAGATGAAAGGGTCTCCCTCTGCCTCCTGACAGGAAAGTCTGACCTCACTGCTGAGCCAAGTGGGCTGTCCACAGGCCATGTGCTGGCTGTACAATCTTATATTGGTTTCAAATATGCAGCACAGTGTTTTGACAGTTACCCTTATTAAGAAATCCTCATTCCCATTAATGCAGTTACTATCTGTCAAAATAGGAAGATGTTACAGAACTATTGGGTATGTTCTCCATGCTGTACTACCATCTCTGTGACAAATTATCTTATGATTGAGAATTTTTGATCCCCTTTATCCACCTCACCATTGCCATTCACTCACCCAACCCCTCTCCCATGGTAACCACCAGTTCACCAGTTACCTCTCAGTATCTGAGTCTACTGCTGTTTTGTTCATTTTGTTTTGTCTTGTTTTCAGATTCCACAAATAAATGAAACCATATTTTTTTGATATTAAGCTTTATAAGCCCCTTACACATTTTGAATATTAACCATTTATCTGATGTATGATTTGCAATGATCTTTTTCTTAACTGAATTATAGTTGATATACAATCTTATACTGGATTCAAGGATACCACACAGTGGTTCAACAGTTGCCCATGTCATTAAATGCTCACACCCACTAGTGATTTGCAATTATCTTTTCTCTTTCAGTAAGTCATTTTTTAAATTTGGTTGATGGTGTCCTTCTCTGTGCAAAATCTTTCAGTTTCATGTAATTCCATTTGTTTATTTTAGTTTTTGTTGCCCTCACCTGAGGAGACTGGTTATAAAGATATTGCTACAGCCAATGGCAAAGAGCTTATATTCTAGTAGGCTTAGTCAAAGAGTTTTATAGTTTCAGTTTACATTGAAGTCTTTAATCCATTTTAAGTTTGTCTTTGCATATGCTCTAAAAGAGTGGGTTTAAGGTCATAAATTTTCTTCCACATATACTTTGGGCTACATGTCTCAATTTTGATAGGTAGTGTCTTTCATTACCATTGAGGGTTGGATAATATATTGTTTGTATTACACTTTATTTTAATAATGTTATTTTAAAATATATTTTCCAATTTCCAAAAACATTGCAGCTTCTCTTATTGTTTTAAATTGCTGCTTTATTTCATAGAAGTAGAGAATGTATATGTTACATTTATGCTTATTTATTTAGACATATTTATGTCTCCCACACCAATGTATGTATTTTCTAAATGTTCCATGTTTCTAAAATTATAAATGCACACATAAACAAATGTGTGTTCTCTAATTTGGCATTTAAAATAAACTTCAATGTGTACTTTAATTACAAATTTTTGTTATATTGTTTAACCATATTTTATTGTGTATAATTTGTTCCCTAATGCGTATATCAAATATTGAGAGAATTATCCTTACATCTCTCATATTATCATGGATATGCTCACTTCTCTTTTTAATTCCTCCAAGTATACATTTGTGGTTATTTTTTCCACTGGCAACATTTTAGGGCAGATACTTATTCTCAGTTAATCCAACGTCTTTTCATTATTAGTACATCCTCTCCCTGACAAATACTCATTTTTGTCTCCTATTTTATAGACACTTAATTTTGCCTTTTTAAGATTAGTATTTATCTCTTCATTTCCCCTTTTTAGTTTCAGCCTTTGAGTGTCCACATACATTCATTGTTCTTATTGTAAAAGGAATGTAGCTGGATCTTTTTCCTCTTCAATCAATACCTGTTTTCTAGCTCCAGTTCCCGAAGTTCTCTTTTCTCAGGAGCCGTGAAACAGAAAGGTCTGGATAGAAGATTCACACATGTGCTGAGAGCAGCTGCACTTTCAGCATTAAGCTCACTCTCTTTCAGTAATCCAGAGTTCACCTTACATGTATTTAAGCATGGTTCTTAAAGAAAAAAATATTTTATTGAGAATTTTAGCCATTTTGTAGTATAATTTTTCAGATTTTCTAATATGTAAGATTGTGATATAAGGGAATTGCCAAATTTATTTCATAAAAGTGAAAAACTACAGAGATACAAATATTTGCCAACACAAAAGTGTATCTTAAAAAACAGAATGGAAATTGTGAAACACTTCCTATGAAGCAAACAGGTAGAAAGCTCTGCATATGGAGAGTAAAGTGTGGATTTCATAAAGTAAAATAAAAGAATAATACATCTGTGTTTTAGGGATCCTATATTATTATTCATGGGGCAAAGGAAGTTTGCTTAAATTTAAACTTTTATCACTTTCTATGAATAAACCAGGTATGAATGACACCATGTAGTAAACTCAAGTATTGACTTTCAGGTCTGAACTATATAACACTGCAGGTATCAAAGCATTTTTTCAAATGAATCTATCAAGCATAATCCTGTGACTTAGTTACTGGAATTGAACCCATGGATATAGCACATTAGAGAAGATCTCTTAAAAATACAGACATCCAAATAAACATAATGGATTCCTGAGAAATTTTTTGGGAATAATGTGTGAATTCTTGGGAATGTTTGTAGGAAAGGTAAAAGAGTGTCCCTTCCAGGTGGAACTGTCTTCTCTATGTTTTATCTATGAGCCTTATAATTTATCTCTGTATGTTCACTAAGCGGGATGGCTTAAGAAATTTCCATAGTAAAAATTGTTAATAGTTTTGCAGAATTTTACCTTCCTAAAATTGTGGGGTAGGATATTCTATTTACATGCCCTTTGTGTCAGAGAATTGTGGGAAGATGTCAAACCTTTGAGGGAAATTCTGGAGAGGACTTGTTCATTTTCTCAAAGGCACAGGTCAGAAGGGATTTTCTATTATTATTTTTGATCAGCACAAAAGGACAGATTGCTGGATAACAAGAGGCGAAAAAAACGGTAATATTCTCCAACCCTTGTACATCACGTCTATAACTTATATAAATAGTAAGGCAGCTGTTGGTCCAGTAAAAGACAACAAAGCAGCTCACCAGTACCAGGATCATGTGGGTGGCTTTGGTTTCAGGAGAGGCTCGTGGGCAGAGGCTGGTCTTGTGGATGTGCTGGACTGTCCTACGGTGTGTGAAGAGGAGCCTCACCATGTACACACTGGTCCAGATCATGAGGAACACACACAAGGCATCTTCTATTGCCATGATTCCCAGAAACACAGCTGTCCCAAGCTTATCAGAATCTCTTCCACTACAGTATGTCACAGTGTAACTTTTCACAGCTTCAGTGGTGTTGTAGGGGGCCACAGTGGTTATGATGACCCGGATGTAGATCAGCATGTTGGATATATAAAAAACAAATAAGGCAGGAAAAACGCATGTGGAAATTTTGGGTTTTAGCCACGCCCACCTGGAGTTGCTGGGAGTGATCATTACAGCCTGAAATATACTCAGGAAGGACATCGTACAGAGGGAAAGACCCCTGGTGACTCTGAACAGGTAGAGCACTGCCTTACAACCAGCGTCATCCAAAAAATTTCTTATTCCAAAGGAATGTATTATTTCTGGAATCCCAGTGCAAACAATTTTGAGGATATTAGCTAAGGTTAAGTGCATGAATATCCAGTCTATAGGCTTCTTTGAGCAGGGCTGACATAAGAGGGTATTAATTTGTAACACAAGTAGCAATGTATTCCCAATTAAACCAATTACAAATAGAAAGAGAAAGAATATTCCCAAAATAACAGCATTTGAAACTATTGCTTTCATTGGCTTCTTCTTAGAAATACTCCTGCACAGTCTTAAAAGGAGCACAACATTTTTGGTAGTCTTGAGGGAAATAACAGGGCTTTATGGAGAGTACATGTGGTGTGGTCACTCTTCAGTAGGATGTGCAAATGGCCTGTAACAATAGGCAGAAAATGAATGAGCTCTAGAGGCATATGTCAGAATTATTGTTACTTCAAGGGACTATTTGGGTTGAGAGGGGACATGCCTTGTTTATAAAATGTCATCGATTTTATGAGAAAGAATTTCAATTTCATGAAGAACAAATTTATCGATTAGTAACAATATTTTGGATTTATATAGATTCTATTTAAGTTGTACATATACATTCTGAATGTTATTAGATTGCACTTCAATTTTGTCATGAGCAACAAAATGTTATTGAGAGATTTCAATGCACATTATTATTACATTTGTACTGTACTTGACGTGCATAACGATTATTGTCACTCACCAGAGGAATACCCAACCCCAGAGTCGCACGTGCATCCTGATTCTGTAACCTCCTTTTCCTGACCCTTTCTCTCACTCTTTCCAACTCCTAGATGCTTCCAGTGGACACAATGCATATCAGATCAGTTCACAGGTCAGACACTGCATCCTCCATTTCTGCTATGAAAATGCACTTAATCTTTCACTTTGTCCTGAAGTCACTGCTTCCCTACAACTCTTTTAGTGGATTCTTTCTGTCTCAAGCTTCTTATCCCTTCAAGCCTCTACTGGGAATGTCTTCTTTGATCTCCAGCACTTCCAGCTAGTCTCCCATCACTCCAGCTTTGAAACTCTTGTCATCAGTCCACAACACCCACCACTGTCCTTGCAAAATGATCTGCTGACACGAAGTCACTCTGCTCTATAGCTCCTCACTCCCTGTGACTCTCCCCAGCCCAAACTCTGTAGGGTTTTTGATAACGGGTCTGCATGCAGACCGTCTGGCAATGCCTTCTCCTCTCACACTTGTGGTCTCCTCTCTTCCAACTCTCTTGTCCCCCCACCTCATCCACTCTTTCTCTTGATCAAATACTAGAAGTTGTCATAATCAATATTGTACAGTTGGCAGTTGAGCAACAAAGGCTTACACTGTGTTGTTTCAGTTACACATGGATTGTCTTTAACAAGTATGTCAGAAAAATTTTTTTAGATTTGTGACAATTTGAAAACCTTGCAGATGTACCGCATAGTCATGAAACATCTGAAAAAGTGAGTAAATATGTGTCATTCATGCATGAAATACACGTACCCGTCTATTTTATCATTTACTACCATAGTATATATACAAATCAATTACTAAGAGTTAAAATTTATCAAAACATAAGCACAGAACCACAACCCATACATGGTGTCATCCAGTCAAGAGAAATGTAAGCAAACACAGAGATGATATGTTGTAATTACAATTACATTACAAATGTAAATGAACAGAGAATCCTAAATAAAAACTGCTTAAAATAAACTGTAGAGCCTATTGTAACACTGTAATAATTTCTTTGCCACCTCCTGTTTCTGTTGTGGTGACCTCAACTGTTGGGAATATTCTCTGAAAGCACCAGATGATGCTCATCATGTCCTTGTGGACAGTTCATCTCTCCAGGAAATTATGTATCACAGTAAAAAGTTATCTCTGTGGTTCTCATGTATTGTTCAAAGTGTTTAGGGCAATACTGTAAAATCTGAATAACACCACGGACACTATGAAGTGCCATATTGAAGCTGGAATTACTCAACTAAAAGACAAAAGTCATGATATTGCAAGAAAAAATTGGATTGTTTAATATGCACTGTTGACTGAAGGTCTGCAGCTGAGGTTGCCCCGCTTTTCAAGAAAAGTAACAGCAGCAGTAGGATCATTGTAAAAAAACGAGGAGGAAATTCATGACGATTTTGCCTCTGGTGCCCCAGAAAGTGCTAAAAATGAACACTTTTTCTGAACTACCTTCTTACCTCATACTGAAAATGCAACTTTTGGGAAGGCATAGGATTGGATAAGAAAGACATTCACATAGACTCTAATATGATTTGAGAAAAAAAACCACAAAGTCATATGTGACAATTTAAAGAATGCAAAGTTTTAGAGCTAAAGCTGGAGAATGTAATGCCCAGTAAATGATGGTTTGATAATTTTGTTTGGCTTTAAAAATATCAACAGGAGAAGCAGTTTCTGCCAGTTACAGGCAGCAGATGAGTTCCCAGACACCATGAAGGAAATCACAGAGGAGAAAGGATATCTGAACACGTTTCTAATGCAGATGAAAGTGCCTATTCTGGGGAAAAATGCCACAAAAGACATGTATTAGCAAGGAAGAGAAGCAAGCACCAGGATTTAAGGCTGGGAGGGATAGGCTGACTCTACTCTCTTCTACACGTCTGTGATAAGGACTGCTGTTATGTATAAATCCACTAACCAGTGAGCCAAGAGGGGAAAAGATAAACAACAGCCACCAGGTTCTTAGTTATACAAAAACAAGGCCTAGACAATGAGAATTCTTCTGGATTGTTTCCACTGATGGGCTGTTCCTGAAGTCAGGAAGTACCTTCCCATTAAGGGACTGCCCTTTAAAGTTCTTTTGATGTTGAATAATGCCCCTGGCCACCCAGAACCCCATTAGGTCAACACCAGTGTCAAAGTTTCCTACTTGCCCGCAAACACAATGTCTCTAATTCAGCCTCTAGTTAGGGAAGTCACTGGAACCTTTAAGGATCACTTTGCATGGCACTCTATGGAAAGGATTACCAAAATATGGAAGAGAACCCCAATATAAAGAACATCAAACATCATCAAAGTCTGGAAGGATTACACCACTGAAGGTGCCATTGTTATAGAAAAAGATGTGAAAGCCCTTAAGTCCAAACCAAAAAATTCCTGCTGAGGAAAATTGTGTCCGGATGTTGACATGACATCATAGGATTTACAATGGAGCCAAAGAAGGGAATAATGAAGGAGACTGTGGACGTGGGAAAAGGTGGGAGGGTGTGTGTGTGAAAGGTTTCAAGTCAAGGATCTCAGAGATATTCAGAAGCTAGTAGACACCACACCTGAGGAATTAGCAGATGACAACCTAATGCATGAGTGCTTCCGAGCCAGTGCCGGATGAGGAGGAAGGAGACACGGAAGAGGCAGAGCCTGAAAACAAGTTGACATTAGAAATCCGACAAAAGGGTTCTGAATCTCCAAGACTCCCCTTGACTTCCTGTATGACAAGGGCTCTGCCATGATACGGGCAGGGGAAGGATTGGCACCATATAGAAACACTTTCAGAGAAATGAAGAGGCAAAAGAGTTGGACAGAAATCATGGTATGTTCCCCTAAAGCCACACCGTGTGTGCCTGCCTGCCCTGCCTCCCCTTCCACCTCCTCCACCTCTTGCGCCTCTGCCACCACTGAGGCAGTGGGACCAACCCTTCCTCCTCCGCAGTTTGCTCGGTGGGAAGACAAGGAGGGTGCGGACCTTCTTGATGATCCACTTCCACTTACTAGTAAATAATCCTCATGCCCTATGGTTAATAAACATCTGTGAGATTAAAGATGGTGGTGTGAGAGGAAAGACAAAGGCTTCCTCCTAAAACTGGATACAATTAGAAAATTTAAATGGAGCAACTAATCCTGAGAGAGCAGCAGGAAAGAGGACAGCATCAGACTGCACACACCTGGAGAAAAGAGCTGACCTCAGAGCACGGGGTAACGTACCAGAGCTGTGGCTCTGTGGGACCCGAACCCTTCCCCCACCCCAGCTCACCGGCGGGAGGAAGACTAACAGAGCAGGGATGGAGTGGAAGAATTGGGACTGCTGAATACCTAGCTCCGGAGATCTGCGCTGGGAGCACAAACCTACATTTCATGGTGTTTTCATGAGACTTGCATGACTACCAGTTTGGAAAGTTAATAGAGGCAGAGTTCCTGGGGATACTGGGATTCCAGCTGCTTGTGGAAAGCAGGGATCCATATCCGGCTGCTCTGGGACAAAAACACACCTGTGTGACCGGCTCACTGGCTCAGGCAGTGGTGACAGGCACAGCAGCTGCAAAGCGGGGAACAGCTCTTTCCTCCCCCCAGGCACCAGTACTGCTCCCCTGAGACTCCCGACATTGCTTCAGGGGCTGAGCAGCTACAGAATAGAGCTGGACACTAGAGGGCACTATATACAAACATGAAACGCCAAAGGAACCATGTCCAGAGTAAAATTGTTAATACAACTCCTGAGAAAGTTTTAAATGATATGGACCTCGTGACTCTTCCTGAAAGGGAGTTCAAAATAAAAATCATCAACATTCTAATGGAGGTATGGAAAGACATCCAAGAACTCAGGAATGAATTCAGGTTGGAGATCCAATTGTTGAAGAGCACCATAGAGGATATTAAAAGCAGGTTGGATATGGTGGAGGAGACAATAAATGAAATAGAAACTAGAGAAGAGGAATACAAAGAAGCTGAGGCACAAAGAGAAAAAAGGATCTCTAAAAATGAAAGAATATTGAGAGAACTGTGTGACCAATCCAGGCAGAACAATATTCACATTATAGGGATACCAGAAGAAGAAGAGAGAGAGAAAGGAAAAGAAAGTGTCTTTGAGGAGTTAGTTGCTGAAAACTTCCCCAATCTGGGGAAGGAAATAGCCTCTCAGACCATGGAGATCCAAAGATCTCCCAACACAAGGGACCCAAGGAAGACAATACCAAGACACATAGTAATTAAAATGGGAAAGATCAAGGATAAGGACAGACTGTTAAAAGCAGCCAGAGGCAGAAATAAGATCACATACAAAGGAAAGCTCATCAGGTTAACATCAGACTTCTCAGTAGAAACCTTACAGGCCAGAAGGGAGTGGCATGATGTATTTAGTGCCATGAAGCAGAAGGTCCTGGAACCAAGATTACTTTATCCAGCAAGATTATCATTTAAATTTGAAGGAGGGATTAAACAATTTCCAGATAAGCAAAAACTGAGAGAGTTTACCTCCCACAAACCATCTCTGCAGTTTACTTTGGAGGGACTGCTATAGATGGAAGTGTTCTTAGGGTTGGATAGCTGTAACCAGAAGTAGTAAAACCACTGTAGGGAGGGTGGAGCAGCTGATTGGGAGGCAAATGCAAAATTAAATTGACTATCCCCAAAGTCAATCAAGGGATAGACAAAAAGTACATAATTTGATACCTAACATATAAAGAATGAAGGAGGAAGAAAAAGGAGAAGAAATAGAAAAGAACCTTCAGATTGTGTTTATAACAGCATACTAAGTGAGTTAACTTAGACTCTTAGATAGTAAGGAAGTAACCTGGAACCTTTGGTAACCATGAATCAAAAGCCTGAAATGGCAATAAGTACATACCTATCGATAATCACCCTAAATGTAAATGTACTGAATGTACCAATCAAAAGATATAGAGTCACTGAATGGATAAAAAAACAGGACCCATATATATGCTATATTCTCACTGTTCAGTAAGATGTTGGCTCAAACCCAAAGACATGCACAGACTAAAAGTCAAGGGATGGAAAAAATTTCATGCAAACAATATGGAGAAGAAAGCAGGTGTTTCAGTACCAGTATCAGACAAAATAGACTTCAAAACAAAGAAAGTAAAAGAGATAAAGAACGACATTACATAATGATAAAGGGCTCAGTCCAACAAGAAGATATAACCATTATAAATATATATGTGCCCAACACAGGAGCACCAGCGTATGTGAAACAAATACTAACAGAACTAAAGGAGGAAATAGAATGCAATGCATTCATTTTAGGAGACTTCAACACACCATTCACTCCGAAGTACAGATCCACCAGACAGAAAATAAGTAAGGACATGGGGGCACTGAACAACACGCTAGAACAGATGGACCTAATAGACGTTTATAGAACTCTACACCCAAAAGCAACAGGATACACATTCTCCTCAAGTGCACATGGAACATTCTCCAGAATAGACCACATACTAGGCCACAAAAAGAGCCTCAGTAAATTCAAAAAGATTGAAATTCTACCAATCAACTTTTCAGACCACAAAGGTATAAAACTAGAAATAAATTGTACAAAGAAAGCAAAAAGGCTTACAAACACATGGAGGCTTAACAACACGCTTCTAAATAGTCAATGTATCAATGACAAAATTAAAATGGATATCCATCAATATATGGAAATAAATGACAACAACAACACAAAACTGCAACTTATGTGGGATGCAGTGAAAGCAATCTTAAGAGGAAAGTGTATAGCAATCCAGGCATATTTAAAAAAGGAAGAACAAACTCAAATGAATAGTCTAATGTCACAATTATCAAAATTGGAAAAAGAAGAACAAATGAGTCCTAAAGTCAGCAGAAGGAGGGATATAATAAAGATTAGAGAAGAAATAAACAAAATTGTAAAGAATAAGATAATAGAAAAATTCAATGAAACCAAGAGCTGGTTCTTTGAGAAAATAAACAAAATAGATAAGCCTTTAGCCAGACTTATTAAGAGAAAAAGAGAATCAACACACATCAACAGAATCAGAAACAAGGAAAGTAACATCACGATGGACCCAACAGAAATACAAAGAATTATTAGAGACTACTATGAAAACCTATATGCTAAGAAGCTGGAAAACCTAGAAGAAATGGACAACTTCCTAGAAAAATACAACCTTCCAAGACTGAACAAGGAAGAAACACACAATCTAAACAAACCATTTACCAGCAAAGAAATTGAAGCGGTAATTAAAAAAAAACTACCAAAGAACAAAACCCCGGGGCCAGATGGATTTACCTCAGAATTTTATCAGACACACAGAGAAAACATAATACCCATTCTCCTTAAAGTGTTCCAAAAAATAGAAGAGGAGGCAATACTCCCAAACTCATTCTATGAAGCCAACATCAGCTGAACACCAAAACCAGGCAAAGACCCCACCAAAAAAGAAAACTACAGACCAATATTCCTGATGAACGTAGATGCAAAAATACTCAACAAAATATTATCAAACTGAATTCAAAAATATATCAAAAGGATCATACACCATGACCAGGTGGGATTCATCCCAAGGATGCAAGGATGGTACAACATTTGAAAATCCATCAGCATCATCCATCACATCAACAAAAAGAAAGACAAAACCACATGATCATCTCCATAGATGCTGAAAAAGCATTTGACAAAATTCAACATCTATTCATGAGAAGAAACTCTCAGCAAAATGGGTATAGAGGGCAAGTACTTCAAAGTAATAAAGGTCATAGACGATAAACCCACAGCCAACATCTTACTGAACAGTGAGAAGCTGAAAGCTTTTCCTCTGAGATAGGGAACAAGACAGGGATACCCTCTCTCCCAACTGTGATTTAACATAGTACTGGAGGTCCTAGTCACGGCAATCAGACAAAACAAAGAAATACAAGGAATCCAGATTGGTAAAGAAGAAGTTAAACTGTTACTATTGCAGATGACATGATATTGTACATAAAAAACCCTAAAGACACCACCCCAAAACTACTAGAACTGATATTGGAATGCAGCAAAGTTGCAGGATACAAAATTAACACACAGAAATCTGTGGCTTTACTATACACTAACAATGAACCAATAGAAAGAGAAATTGGGAAAACAATTCCATTCACAATTACATCAAAAAGAATAAAATACCTAGGAATAAACCTAACCAAAGAAGTGAAAGACCTATACCCTGAAAACTACAAGACACTCTAAAGAGAAATTGACTATCCCCAAATGGGGATAGGACACTAACAAATGGAAACTCATCCCATGCTGTTGGCTAGGAAGACTTAATATCGTCAAAATGGGCATCCTGCCCAAAGCAATGTACAGATTTGATGCAATTCCTATCAAATTACCAATACCATTCTTCAACGAACTGGAACAAATAGTTCAAAAATTCATATGGAAACACCAAAGACCCCGAATAGCCAAAGCAATCCTGAGAAAGAAGAATAAAGTGGGTAGGGGGATCTCACTCCCCCAACTTCAAGCTCTACTACAAAGCCACAGGAATCAAGCAATTTGGCACAAGAACAGAGCCACAGACCAGTGGAACAGATTAGAGACCCCAGACATTAACCCAAACATATATGGTCAATTAATATTCGATAAAGGAGGCATGGACATACAATGGGGAAATGGCAGTCTCCTCAACAGATGTTGCTGGCAAAACTGGACAGCTACATGTAAGAGAATGAAACTGTATCACTGTCTAACCCCATACACAAAAGTAAATTCAAAATGGATCAAAGACCTGAATGTAAGTCATGAAACCATAAAACTATTAGAAAAAAACATTGGCAAAAATCTCTTGGACATAAACATTAGTGACTTCTTCATGAACATATCTCCCTGAGAAAGGAAAACAAAAGCAAAAATGAACAAATGGGACTATATCAAGCTAAAAAGCAAAGGACACCATCAATAGAACAAAAGGTTACCCTACAGTATGGGGGAATATATTCGTAAATTACAGATCCGATAAAGGATTGACGTCCAAAATACATAAAGAGCTCACGCACCTCAACAAACAAAAGCCAAATAATCCAAATAAAAAATGGGCAGAGGAGCTGAACAGACGGTTCTCCAAAGAAAAATTCAGATGGCCAACAGACACATGAAAAGATGCTCCACATCACTTGTCATCAGAGAAATGCAAATTAAAACCACAATGAGATACCATTTCTCACCAGTAAGGATGGCTACTATCCAAAAGACAAACAACAACAAATGTTGGCAAGGTTGTGGAGAAAGGGGAACCCTCCTACACTGTTGGTGGGAATATAAATTAGTTCAACCATTGTGGAAAGCAGTATGGAGGTTCCTCAAAATGCTCAAAATAGACATTCCATTTGACCCAAGAATTCCACTTCTAGGAATTTACCCTAAGGATGCAGCACTCCAGTTTGAAAAAGACAGATGCACCCCTATGTTTATTGCAGCACTATTTACAATAGCCAAGAAGTGGAAGCAACCTAAGTGTCCATCAGTAGATGAATGGATAAAGAGGAGGTGGTACATATACACAATGGAATATTATTCAGCCATAAGAAGAAAACAAATCCTACAATTTGCAACAACATGGATGGAGCTAGAGGGTATTATGCTCAGTGAAATAAGCCAAGTGGAGGAAGACAAATACCAAATGATTTCACTCATCTGTGGAGTATAAGAACAAAGTAAAAACGGAAGGAACAAAACAGCAGCAGTATCACAGAACCCAACAATGAACTAACAGTTACCAAAAGGACAAAGACTGGGGAGAATGGGAGGGTAGGGAGGGATAAGGGTGGGGAAAAAGAAAGGGGGTGTTATGATTTGCATGTTATAATGTGGGGGGGTGTGGAATGGGGAGGGCTGTGCAACACAGAGAAGACAAGTTGTGATTCTACAACATCTTACTATGCTGATGGACAGTGACTGTAAGGGGGTTTGGGGGGGGTCTTGGGGTAGGGGAGAGCCTAGTAAACATAATGTTCTTCATGTAATTGTAGATTAATGATAAGAAAAAAAATTAAAAAAAATAAACGTCTGTTAGGTATATGTGAGTGTCTCAGTGTGAAAGTGTAATCATTGGGCAGCAGGAACTGAGTGACACCTTTTTGCATCATCATCATCATGTGAGACTTGTATGGCTGTGAAGATACCATCCTTACATAGACAGGAGGCGAGTGGTATTTAATATAAAGTTAATAATGGTTTGATTTTCCTACTGTTCTAACACTTTGCCTTCAAAGAATTACATTACTGTGCAGTGTGCATTTCTGTCTCTCTCAGGAGAGAAGAAACTGTGCATCAACCTGTAATCACAGGTAAGTGATTCTTTAAACATGTAACAATGTTTCTAATCCTGTATTACGAGTGTGACTCTAATACTGTATGCCATAAACACTTTATAACGACCCCTCATTAGTGTGCATATGAGGTGACCATGAAGCAATTGTATTGATCACTGACAGCTGACAGAACAGAAGCATGTCACTGCTTCTGTGTGATCAGTGGGTGATTCATGATACCTGTAAATAAACATGAACATCTCATTTTATCAAATATTAATTGACCATATATGTTTGGGTTAATGTCTGGGGTCTCTAATCTGTTCCACTGGTCTGTGGCTCTGTTCTTGTGCCAAATTGCTTGATTGCTGTGGCTTTGTAGTAGAGCTTGAAGTTGGGGGAGTGAGATCCCCCTACCCACTTTATTCTTCTTTCTCAGGATTGCTTTGGCTATTCGGGGTCTTTGGTGTTTCCATACCAAATGTAGTATGTAGTAGAATGTAGTAATATGTAGAAATCTACATTGTTTTGTGTCATATAAGATACTATTGATGTAGACCAATGGAACAGAGTAGAGAGCTCAGATATAAACCCAAGCATATATGGTCAATTAATATATGATAAAAGAGCCATGGACATACAGTGGAGGAAATGACAGCCTCTTCAACAGCTGGTGTTGGCAAAACTGGACAGCTACATGTAAGAGAATGAAACTGAATTATTGTCTAACCCCATACACAAAAGTAAACTCAAAATGGATGAGACCTGAATGTAAGTCATGAAATGATAAAACTCTTAGAACAAAACATAGGTAAAAATCTCTTGAATATAAACATGAGCAACTTTTTCCTGACTGCATCTCCTAGAGCAAGGGAAACAAAATAAAAAACGAACAAATGGGAACATCTCATGCTAAAAATCTTCTGTACAATAAAGGACACTATCAGTACAACAAAGAGGCATCCTACAGTATGGGAGAATATATTTGTAAATGACTTATCTGACAAGGGGTTAACATCCAAAATATATAAAGAACTCAAATGCCTCAACACACAAAAAGCAAATAACCCTATTAAAAAATGGACAAAAAATATGAACAGACACTTCTCCAAAGAAGAAATTCACATGGCCAACAGGCACATGAAAAGATGCTCCACATCGCAAATCATCAGGATAAGCAAATTAAGCCACAATGAGATATCACCTTATGACAGTTAGGATGGCCAACATAGAAAAGAATAGGAACAACAAATGCTGGTGAGGATGGAGAGAAAGGGGATCCCTCCTACACTGTTGGTGGGAATGTAAACTAGTTCAACCATTGCAGAAAGCAGTATGGAGGTACCTCAAAAAACTAAAAGTACAAAGACCATTTGACCCAGGAATTCCACTCCTGGGAATTTACCCTATGAATGCAGTTTCCCAGTCTCAAAAAGACATATGCACCCCTATGTTTATCACACCACTATTTATAATAGCCAAGAAATGGAAGCAACCTAAGTGTCCATCAGTAGATGAATGGATAAAGAAGAATATATGCAATGGAATATTATTCAGCCATAAGAAGAAAACAGATCCTACCATTTGCAACAACATGGATGGACCTAGAGGGTATTATGCTCAGTGAAATAAGCCAGGTGGAAAAAGTAAAGTACCAAATGATTTCACTCATCTGTGGAGCATAAGAACAAAGCAAAAACTGAAGGAACAAAGCAGCAGCAGACTCACGGAACCCAAGAATGGACTAACAGTTGCCAAAGGGAAAGGGACTGGGGGTGGTGGATGGGAAGGGAGGTCGAAGGGAAATAAGGGGCATTACAATTAGCACTCATAATGTAGTGGGGGGCCATGGGGAAGGCAGTAGTATAGCACAGAGAAGACAAGTAGTGATTCCAAAGCATCTTACTATGCTGATGGACAGTGACTGTAATGGGGTAGTGGTGAGTACTTGATAACGGGAGGAATCTAATAACCACAGTGTTGCTCATGTAACTGTATATTAATGATACAAAAAAAGATACTATTGATGTAAATACTAACAAATGATTGATTCACCTTCTAAACAGATGATATAAACTATGGCATTGATAAATCTTGTACAGTACTGTAGATGTATTTTTTCTTCCTTATGATTTTCTTAATAACATTTCTCCCTGGCTTGCTTTACTGTAAGACTACAGTATATTTTACATATAACATACAAAACATGTGTGACTCGACTGTTTATATATTATTGGTAAGGCTTCCAGTGAACAGTAGGCTATGAGCAAAGTTTTAGGGAAGTCGAGTTATGTGGATTTTCGACTACATGAAGAATTGGGGCATCTGACCCAGTGTTCTTCACGAGTCCAGTGTAAACATTATATTTCACGTTTAAGCATCTCATTATCCTATTAGCAGCTATTTCCGGCTTAACTCTATCTAATCACTGACTCCAAAATTACTTTCACATCACTCAAGGCTTCAAAACATTGATCTGTGCTTAATAGCCTCTCCTCCTTACTTATACTTCCACAATCCAGCATTACAATCACTTCCTGCAAAAATGTCTGATTTCATTGACTTTTTACTACTTCATATTTCTCGGCATACAAAAAGCCTGCACCGGTTAAAATCTAATAGTATCCCTAAATCATGAAATCAAAGTTTGTAGCTTTGACCCTTCACCCATACTGCTCATCCTGAATCACAGCTCTGGCAGCCACCAAGTTGTTCTCTGTATCCACTCTGGGCATGTTTTTTAAATTTTAGTTCTTCAGCCCACATATAAGTGAGACCATATAGTAATTGTATTTCTCTGTCTGATTTATTTCATTTAACATAATGGCCATCTATGTTGTTATAAATGACAATACTTTTTTCTTTAGAGTCAAAAACATTCCATCATTCCATTTCGTGTATGTGTAATATATAACATATATATTACATATATCATTGTATATCTATCTGTATAACACATTATTTATTCATCCATTAATGAACTGTGTATTTCATCTAGAAAAGTAAAGCAATCGAAAGGCTATTTCTACAACATCCCACCACTACATCAAACCTACTCCTGTGTTATTGCTTACAACGTCCTCCCTTGCCCCAGTGCTATGGATGAATAATTGCACACATCCCTTTACATAACCAATCCAACACTTTGTGTAATAAGTCTGGAAATCTCTTTTCTGCTCAAGACCTGATCTTCTGTTACTCTTCCCTCTCTAGTGCAGTATCAAAATTTCCTGCATCAACATGCAGACATCCTGTATTTCTTGCACATTTCTCTTGAGTCATTTGTCCCCTTCCCTCTTCAGCAATACTCCTCCAAACAGTTGTCTCTACCTCCTGCCTCCAATTTTTTACATCTCATTTTTTGCAGATTCCAGGACATGGTTGACTACAAAATGCATGTAAAGTCTTACCTTCCCTGGATACATTGTAACTGGACATTGTGCCTCCACTGAAGAGAGGTTTTTTCCTCCACTGCTTGAATGTGGGTTGGCCTTTGACTGGCATTGGTCAGTTATTGTAGAGCAAAAATGACACAAGCAGAGTCTTGTTAAGTGCCTGCATGTGGGGCCTGCTCTCCTGGCTTGCTGACATGACCATGTGAAACATCCCATCCAACAGAGGAGGAGCAGCATTAGGAGAAACACTTCATCCACCTTGCAGAACTGTACATCGGGCCATTCCATTCACAGAAACATCAGGACCCCATGCACACAAGCCATCCTGTCGCCAGCTACTGACATGACCACACTTGCATGAGAGGCAGCCGCAGGGAAGGGAAAGAAGCCAGACCTAGAAAGGCCCCTATTGGATGGCTCCATCATATGGAATATTGCACAATACGTAGGTCCATAGACAGAAAGAGGACATGGTTGCCAGGGACTGGAGGGGGGGTCAGAGGAGTGTGGGGGAATCCAGGGTTTTCTTTTGCGGTGAAAAAATGGCTTGAAGCTTAATAGAAGCAGTTGCACAACAATGCAAAAATTTAAGTGCCACTGAATGGTGCATGTTGAAGTGATTAATTATATGTTGTGTTAATTTTATCTCAATAAAAAATATATAAATATACATACAAATAATTATAAACTGCATGCACAAGCTACAATATATAAATATGAAAAGCAGTGATATACCATTAACAATTGGGATTTTCCAAGAAATATATGATGAAATCCACTGATGTAATTGTCCATATTAACATCTGCATTTAGGAATGCACATGACCATCTCAGTAAATGAGAAAGGTACATTCCTGCATACATAATATCTATTTGTGATAAAAATGAAACACCCTGGAATAGCATAAATATAAAGATTATTAAATTTATACAAAGGTGCTAGCTATAATAAACAGGACAAACATATAAATTATGGATCCAATATAATTCTCTTTTAAATCAGAAATGTAAGTGGATTAATTAATTTATAAATTTACTGCATTTGAGAAGGAAAAAAGATGATAAGTGTTCAAAAAATAGGAGTCGTCATTTTTCACTGATGGTCTATACTGAGAATAATTTTTAAGTTCCCGATAAAATGTATTATAACAGGTAACAAGCTCATTTATTTAAAAGTGATTTTCTTATTTTCAAAGCATAATTTTAGAAAATTCAGGATTTACAGTAACAATAATACTGTGAGGTACCTTAAATTTGTGCAAGAATATCTTGGATAAAATTGTATAAATGACTTAAAATATATTAAGAAAGAAATAAGTAGTCCTACACTGAACATTTATAAACCAGAATATCCAATAGCACAAAGGGCTAGTTCTCACCCTTATTTAAAATTTCATGCCATTGCCAACAAAATCTAAACCCTTTGTTAAACTGAATCTAACAAGTTGTTTCTAAAATTTTGAAACGAAAGAAGCATGAAGAGCCAAGAAATATGAAAAGAAGATCACGGCTAATATGGAGAGAATGTTAGATATAAACAGGGAAGAAGGTGGAAGAGGCGAAAGAAAACAAATGAGAAAAACAATTAAAATCCAGAGACAATGTTTAGGTAAAGAGGAAAGGGAAAGAAAGAGAAGGACAATAAATATGAAGGCAGAGTGATACTACGAATAGAACAGGAGGATGAAGGCAGGGCCATCCCAGCAGGGAAATCAGCTAAAGAGAAAGAGGGGCTGAGAGAAAAATCACCAGTGGGGCAGCAAGACGATAGACAAACGGGTGCGAAGAAAAGAGGCACAAATGCAAAGAAAGGATTATAGAAAAAGTGAAGCCTGACAAGAAATAGAAAAAAATCATCATGTACGTTTGTCAGAATAAGTTGGAAGCATGAAATAGGGGAGGTTAGGAAAGCAAAATAAATGACTACACTAGTGGGGGTGAGGATTTAATCATGTAAATAGCTGTTGATTCACTATGCTGTACATTTGAAACCAATATGATATTGTATCTCACCTATACTTAAATAAAAGTAAACTAAAAGTGAGTAGTTTTCCAAAAGTACTTGTTTTTGGAAGAAATTTCAGTGAGATCATTTAGGTATGATTGGAGTTAAATGGGACCCTTGGAGTTCAATGAAGGTTATTTTAAGCTAAAGATACTTGAGATTCAACAGATGTGGAAAAAGGTCTTCTAGGAGCTTCCTTATCTTACTGAGTGCAGAAACGTCCTAAGGAAACTGTCATAAATGGCTTTCCCTGGGGGAGTTTTACAGCCATGAAAAGATGGAAAATATTGCTGCACATGCATAAACAATGCTGATCACAAAATGTCTCACCTGTTTGTTCCCCTGTAAACACATTGCTCTTCCCACAGAAGGACCTTCTCCCTTTCCTTACTGAAGTAGGATAATATAAGCTCCTACATTTAGCCATTTAGAGTTAATTTTTGTGAGCTCCCTTATGCATGTGGATACATCTTGGACTTTTTTCTCCTAATCTGTTTTCCGTTGAATTTTCAGGTCCACATATCGAACCTAAGAGGGTAGAGGAATAAACCTACACCAGTAGGATGAGACACAAATCTTAAAACTCAAAAGGAAAAAATCTTGTGTAATTTAAATATCAGGAAGTACTTCTAAGAATGACTGGGATAGGATGACAAAGCAATGGAAAGTGGAGATTAAAATGAATTTTTAAACAAAAACAGTAGAAAGTAAAGAGTGTTAGTTATTACCATATAGGGAAACAAATGGAGAAATGAATTAAAAATCAAAATTTCAAGTGAACAAGCAGTCATGAAAACACAAAATAGAGGAGGGGGAAATTGGAATGCGTGATAGAAACACAAAAATGAAAGGTGCCAGGAACAGAAACAAGAGAAGGCAAGGTGAGACTGAAACAATACAGAAAAAATTAGAAGAATATAGCTGAATATTACTAAATAGAACAATTTCAAAATATTTTAGACTGAAAAAATAATACATGAATTACAAAAAGTAGTTAATTTGCAAAAAGGGGCCAAAGGAATTTAAAACTGGAAGATAAAAACATGAAAAAATGAATAACTGGTGAACAAATTGGGTAAGAAATATAAAACAGTGAATATTAAGACGATAGAGGGGACGAAGTACACGCATCAGAGACGGAAAGGGGAAGAGGGAAACAGGAACTGAAAATCTTCCTGAGACGCAGCGCATCACATGAGAGGCCGAGCCTGGGAGCAGGGGGCGTGGGGGAGGGGACACTGACGGAGGGGGCGGCCTCCCAGCACTAAGGGGAGCAGGGTGAGCAGTAGGACACCGACAATGATGGACATGCAATATAGGACAAAAGTGAGAATTTCACAGGTGTGGGTAGGAGGAGGCCCTGAGCAGAAGGAGCTGGACAGGACAAGGGAAGGCTGACATGAGGGGAAACAAAGTATATAAAACAAATGGGGAAACAATCGCCCACTGGCACAGCTAGAGCTCCTGGGCTGGCATCAGTCAGCAGCCGGGCCCCGGGGTCCTCAAGCTTTCCTGCTGCACCCAGAACCTTCTGGAACGACCAGGACCCCAGTTCTCCCCATCCCTCCACCCTCTGGGGACTCTGTGTTTTCATTTGTCTCCATATATTGCTTGATCTTGTTTTAATTTGGTCATTGATAATTAGGAGCATATTGTTAAATCTCCATGTGTTTGTGGACTTTTTTGTTTTCTCTGTGCAATTTATTTCTACTTTCATACCTTTGTAGTCTGAGAAGCTGATTGGTACAATTTCAATCCTTCTGAATTTACTGAGATTCTTTTTGTGACCTAGTATGTGATCTATTCTGGAAAATGTTCCATGTGCAGTTGAGAAAAATGTGTGTCCTGCTGCTTTTGGGTGGAATGTTCTTTAGATATCTGTTAAGTCCATCTGTTCTAATGTGTCTCCTTACTTATTACTGTTCAGTGCCTGTATCTCCTTACTTATTGCTGTCCAGTTGATCTGTCCTTTGGACTAAGTGTCATGCTGAGGTCTCCTATACTGAATGAGATAAATGAGACAGAGAAAAATAAATACTTTATATGCTTATATATATATATGTAGTTATACATACAAATACATATATTTACATATACAAATATACTTCTATATACAAGTACTTTTATGTAGAATCTAAAAAAAGTAAATAAACAAAAAAACAAATTCATGGAACAAATTGGTGTTTGCCAGAGTCAGGAAGTGGGGAGTAGGTGAAATGGGTGAAGGTAAAAAGTACAAACTTGCACTTATAAAATAAATAAATCAAGGGATGAAATATACAGCACTGTGACTATAGATAATAATACCATATTCACATTTCAAAGTTGTTAAGAGAGTCAATCTTAAAAGTTCTCTTCAGAAGAAAAGAAAACTGCATGGCAGTAAATGTTAACTAGACCTACCATGGTGATCATTTCAAAACATATACAAATATAGAATCATTACATTTTATACCTGAAGTTAATATAATATTTTACATCATTTATATCTCAATAAAAGAAATAGAGGCCTCCAAGTAATCCTAAGTATGAATGTTTAACAATCGTTTTAAGAATGCTAAAGGAGTGCACCATCCAGGTGTAACCATCTTAGATATCATTATTCCATGAGCCTGGTCATTTATCTCCTTATGATCCCAAGCTGACTGGTTTGAAGAAATGTTCCAAAGTAAATACTATTAAGTGTCTTGTATAATTTTACCTTACTAAAATTGTGCTTTGGGAAACCCTAATTTTATGTTCTTTGTTTCAGTGTGTGAGAGAGTTCAAGACTTTCTGGGAAATGGTTTGTGGTGATGACTTTCTCATATTTGCAAACGCACAGTTCAGAAAAGATGCCTGTTATGCTTTTTGATCACCACAAAAAGATCGCTGGATAGCAAGAGGAGAGAAAAATAGTGGTGTTCTCCAACCCTCGTACATCATGTCTATAACTTATGTAAATGGTAAGGCAGCTGTCGGTCCAGTAAAAGAAAACAAAGCAGCTCACCAGGGCCAGGATCATGTGGGTGGCCTTGGTTTCAGGAGAGGGTCGTGGGCAAAGGCTGGTCCTGTGGATGTGCTGGACTGTCCTGTGATGTGTGAAGAGGAGCCTCACCATGTACACACTGGTCCAGATCATGAGGAACACACACAGGACATCTCGTATGACCATGGAACCTAGAAAGGCAGCTGCGTGGAGCCTATCAAGTTCTCTACCACTACAGTAATTCAAAGAATACCTTCGCCCAACTTCAGTGGAGTTGTAGGGGGCCACAGCGCTTACTATGACCCGGATGTAGATCAGCATGTTGATGATCCAGAATAAAAAGAAGGCAGAAAAAATGTATGTAGAGACTTGGGGTTTGAGCCATGCCCACCTGGAGTTGCTGGGAGTGATCATTACGGCCTGAAACATACTCAAGAAGGATGTCATGCAGAGGGAAAGACCCCGGGTGACTCTGTACATGTACAGCACTGCCTTACAACCAATGTCATCCAGAAAATTTCTTATTCCAAAGGAATATATTATTTCTGGAATGCCACTGAAAAGAATTGTCATGACATTAGCTAAGGTTAAGTGGGTGAATATCCAGTCTATAGGCTTCTTTGTGTGGGCTGAAATAAAAGGGTGTTGATGTGCAGCATGAGTAGTAATGTATTCCCAATAACACCAATCCCAAATTGAGAGAGAAAGAATATTCCCCAAATATCGTCATTGGAAACTGTGGTTTTCATTGGCTTCTTCAAATTCAGAGAGCCTAAAAAGTAGCACAAAATTGTTTGCAAGCTTGATAGAAATAACAGGACTCATGAGGAATGATGTGTAAATACTCTGTAACAATGTTCAGGATATTAAGAATTAGTTCTAGAGGCACATGTTGAGAATCATTGAAGTCACCTCAAAAGAATGTTAGAGTTCAGATAAAGCATACATGTCTAATTTATAAAGAAACATTACTGTAATCTATTTTATGAAAAATAAATGATTTTTCCTGAATGACAATTTTTTATTCATTAAAAACTTTTCAGACTTTTATTGATTTATTTAAGCTCTGTATATATTATGAAATCCATTTCAAAATTTTGAATGCACACCCATCTTCTGTCATAAGAACAAAAAAATTATTAAGGGACTCTAATGCATATTGTTACTTTTCTACACTGTGTCAGACATATTACTGTTATTTTTATTCACCAGAAGATCCCACCCCCAGAGTAGCAAAAGACCATCTGTCTCTGTAAATTCCATTTCCTGACCCTTCTCTCTCTCTTCCTCAGCTCCAAGACCCTTCTACTGCACATGATGAATATCAGACCAGCTTGGAGGTCAGTTCAGTACATCCCCCATCTCTGACCTGAAGATTCCCTTCATCTTTTTGCTCCACCCTGATGTCATTGCTTCAAGAAATAGAGCCTTTCTTTCCCATGCCTCTTATACCTCCAGGCCTGTGGTGGGAACGTCCTCTTTGATCCCAAGCACTTCCAGATAATTCTCTATTGCTCCAGCTTTGCAACACTTGTCATCAGCCCCCAACAAATATCGCTGTTCCTCTGAAACAGTCTGTGGACCCCAGGCCAGTCCTCTCCATGATTCCTGATGGCTTCCTGAGACCCTCTCCGACCAAACTCCTGTCCTGTACTTGGTGACTGCAGTCCCCACCAGACCATCTGTGCAGTGCCTTCACCTCTCTCACTTGTGACCTCTCTTCCAAAGCTCTTGCCCCCCCACCTAATCACTTTTCTGCTCACATACTAGACATGTCATTGTCACCGTGTACTCATGATAATTTAAGTCCAAGTAATTCATTCTCCTGTTACCAGATAGTTTCAGCTTATTCTATATAATTTCTGACTCCAACATTACCTTGATATCACCCAGGTCTGCCAATTATTGATCACCTCTTTATTCCATTCATTCGTGTAGCCTTTAATTCTTAAATAAACACCAGTGATCCAGCATGACTGTCACTTCTTGCAAAAACATATCATTTCATCACTTTTTTCCTATTTTATAGTTTTCATCATACAAAATACTAATTCCTGTGAAATCTTAATGTGCCTCATTCATGGCATCCTGCTAAATAAGACAAGATTAGAGAAAAACACAAAACTGTGTTACCTGAACTAAACATCGAATTCCTCACCACTAACTTCCAGTGAGAATTTGTTTCTGGCCAGAAATCACACTGAATTTCCTAAGTGCCTAGTTTATTCACTACTTCACTCACCTTGATGACTATTCAATAACTTCTTCAATATTCTCAAACCACCAATGTATCTTTTCATGCTCTCATATTCAGCAATAAGAAAAATAATATAATAAAAAGACCATGCCAGAAAGCCCACTACTGTATCAATATGCCTTTCTATATCCTTGTTCAGAACCTTTCTCTCCTCTCCTGGAGCTGTGAATACATTGCCCATGCACCTTTAATATCCAAACCACCATTTGAACAAGAAATCTGGAACTTTCCTGCTCAAAAACCTGTTTTCTATTCTTCTGTCTCTCATACATTATCAAAATTTCCTTCATTGACACACAAATGTACAGTATTTCTTGCAAATTCTTTGAGTCATTTCTCCCTTTCCCTTTTAAGTAATAGTCTTCTAAATAGTTGTTTCTTCTCCGTGTACCCAATTCCACTCATTTGCTCTTGATCCATGATGTGGTAGACTGCAAAAATGCCTGTAAGTTCTTCCCTTCCCTGGATATATTGTAATGGGATATCGTTGCTCCACCAAAGGGATGGTTTTTTCCTTCACTCCTTGAATATGGGTTGGGCTTTGACTTGTTTTAGCCAGTCATTGTGGAGCAAACTGGACACACAGAATCCCGTTACATGCCCGCATATGGGCATTGATCAACTGCTTTGTTTGGAATCTTAATGCCAGCACGTGAAACATCCCAGCCTATTACAAGATGAGCAGCCACATGGAGGAAATCTAGGACTTTCAGCCACCAGAACTATAAAGGAGCACATTCCACACCAAGCAACACTGAGACCTACATAGGAAAACAGCCATCCTCTAGCCAACAACTAAGACGACCACACTTGCATGAGAAAGCCCAGCAAAGAAGTGAGAGAAGCTAAACTCGAAAGCTCACACACGCATGAATCTATTCATAGGAAATATACAAATTTCTTAAATCCATAGAGACAGAAAGCAGACACATGGTTTCCAGGGACTGGAAGAAGGGAGGACTGGGGAGTCTGGAGTTTCCTTCTGTGGTAATGAAATGTTTGCAAGCTTAAAGTAAGTGGAACTTACATCCTTCATAAAGTATTCCAAAAAATAGAAGAGAGAATACTTCTAAACTCATTCTATGAGGTCAACATCACACTGATACCAAAACAAGACAAAGAATAGTCAAAAAAAGAAAATTACAGACCAAGATCTCTGATGGACACAGACACAAAAATCCTCAAAAAAATAGTAGTAAATCAAATTCTAAAATACATCAAAAGGATCACCCATCATGACCAAGTGGGATTTATTCCGAGGATGGTACAATATTGTAAATCAATGTGATACACCACATTATAAAATCATCTCAATAGATGCTGAAAAAGCATTTGACAAAATTCAACATCCATTCATGATAAGAACCCACAACAGAATGGGTAAAGAGGGAACATATCTCAACATAATAAAGGCCATATATGACAAATTCATATTAGTTGTAAACATCATATACTCAGTGGTGAAAAGCTGAAAGCTTTTCCTCTAACCTCAGGAACAAAGCAAGGATACCCTTGCTCTTTTGTTCAACATAGTACTGGAGGTCCTAGCCATGGCAATCATACAAGGAAAAGAGACAAAAGGCATCCAAATTAGTAAGGAAGAAGTAAAACTGTCACAATTTTGCCACTATGCAAAAGACAAGAAATAAGTGTTCACAAGGATGTGGAGAAAAGGGAACCCCCCTCCACTGTTGGTGGGAATGTAACTTGGTGCAGCCACTGTGGAAAAAGCAGTGTGGAGGTTCCTCAAAAAACTAAAAATAGAAATAACATTTGACCCAGTAACTCCACTTCTAGGAATTTATCCAAAGAAAACAAAATCTCTGATTTGAAAAGATATACAGACCCCTATGCTTATTGCCAATTATTTATAATAGCCAAGATATGGAAACAACAAAAGTATCCATTAATAGATTAATATATAAAGAAGTGGTTTGCATACACAATGCAATATTATTCAGCCATAAATAGAAAGAAAGACTGTCATTCATGACAACATGGGTAGACCTAAAGGTATTATGCTAAGTGAAATAAGCCACGTGGAGAAAGACAAATACCATATGATTTCACTTATATGTGGAATCTCAAAATGAAGAAAATAGCAGTAGACTCATAGACACTGAGAAGTAACTGGTGGTTACCAAGGGGAGGGATTAGGGTGGGTGGGGGAAATTGGTGAAGGGGATAAATAGGCACAAAATATCAATCATAATATAAGTTCATCACAGGGTTCAAATTGTAGCATAGAGAATATAGTCGATGGTTCTGTAACATCTACCTATGTGGACAGATAGTAACTATATTAGTTGGGGTGAGGATTTAATAATATATGTAACGGTTGAATCACTATACTGTATACTGGAAACCAATATAATATTGTCTATCAATTACACCTAAATAAAAAAATAAGTTAAAAAAATGTGGTGCTTGTACAACATTGCAAATGTAAATGATGCTGAATGACAAACTTTAAAATGGTTAGCTTTATGTTTTGTTAATTTCATCACAATAAAATATATAAACATACATGAAAACAATTGTAAACTATAGCAAAGAGTAAATAAAAATAATATATCATGAAGAGTTTGGAATTTCCCAGAAATGCTATGATGTCTTAACTATAAGGAAATCTATTATGACAATTGTCCATATTAACATCTAAAAGGATAAAAGCACTTAACCATCTGAGAAAATAAGAAAGGAACATTTATATATACTTAATATCCATTTGTGATTTAGGAAAACTCATATTATAAATATAAAGGAGACTATTAATTATATGCAACATAGCTAGATAATATAAATATAGCAAAAATAATAGAATTTGTGAAATCTACTGATTCTCTTTTAAGTCACAAATGTAAGAAATCATGTCCCAAATATACTAAAATAATGTCCCAATTTTTATTGCATTTTAGCTCTTACCATGTGTTAAAGAATGGAAATAAACGTAAATATTCCAGAGAAACAACAAAGGTGCTGGTCATCACTCACTGATGGTAAGATGGTCTACACTAAAAATGATTTAAAACTACAGAAAAGTATTACAATAGATAATTCAGTTCAGTAATTTACAAGTTATTACCTTAGCTAGACAATGTAATTTAGAAAATATAGGAATTATGATAACAATAATACTATAGATGACCTCAAATTTGTACAACAGTTTCTTGGGTGAAATTATATAAATCAATTGAAGGATGTGTAAAAGAAAAATAAGTAATTGTATGTAGAATATTTATAAATCAAAATATCCAGTATTATGGAGAGCCATTCTCACCACTATTTAAAACTGATGAAATTTCCAAAAAGAAAATCTGAACCCCTTTGTTACATTGAACTTGACAAGATTTTCCTAAAAGTTTGTTAGTTAAACCAGAGAAGGATGAAGAGCCACACATTGGGGTGAGGAGAACAAAGCAGTGTGTGGAGAGTGTTTAAAATGAATGAGAATACAGAAGTGAATGAGAAAGAAGTAAAATCAGGAGACAGTTTACTCAAACAGGAAAGGTAAAGAAAGAGAACAGCAATAAATAAGAAGGCACAGGTGGCACTAGAAATAGAACAGGAGGATGAAGGCAGGGCCAAACCAGCAGGGAAATGAGCTAAACAAAATAAGGGGGAAGCAAGAAAAAAACACAAGTGGGGGCGGGCAAGAAGATGAACTGGAACAAATAAAAAGCCCAGATACAAAGAAAGGATTAATGAAAAAGTGAAGCCTGACAAGAAACAAAAAAATACCAGGATATGTGTCTGTCAGAATAAATTAGAAAGTACAAGATGTAAGACTTTAGTAAAGCAAGAGGAAAGGATAATTTTCCAAGCATTTGTTTCAGAACAAGGAATTTCTGTGACAACATTTGGGAAAGACTGTGGGGATTCACTTGGACCTGCAGAGGCAATATGAGCATAATTTAAAACTGCACATTTGAGATCCAGCTGATGCAGAAAGAAGCTCTATAGGATCTTCCTTATACCACAAAAAGCAGAAACTTCTGGTAATGAAACTGTCATAAATTCCTTTCTCTGGGGAGTTTTATGGCCAAGAAAAAATGGAAAATACCACGGCACCTAGATAAACAATGATTATTATAAGCTGTCTTATCCTCTATTTGAAGAAACAGTTATTCTTCCCATAGAATCCTCTTCTCCCCTGACCCTTTCCTTTTTGAATTTAGGGAAATAAGCTCCTAATTTTAGCCCTTTTACAAACCACTTCTTTTGTGAACTTCCACACGTTGTGTATGAATAAATTTTGAGTTTTTTTTCCTGTTAATCTATTTTGGGTCAGTTGAATTTGCAGGGGCCCATACTGAACATAAGAGGGTAGAAGAAAAGATTTTCTCCCAAACATAATACAAGAAATCTTAAACCTCAAAAAGGATATGAACTTGTATAATTTAATCATCAGATAGTACTTACAAGTGAGAGGAATAAGATACAAAGCAGTAGAAAATAGAAATCAACAGCGAAATTCACAAACTAAAAAGGAGAAACTAAAAAGAGAGGAAGTTATATTTCATATGAAAACAAATAGAGAAGAGAATTAAATATCAAAAGTCCTAATCAGAAGAGTAAAGGGACAAGAGACAGAGGGAAGTAAACAAGAGAGTTTGGACACGACAGGAAAAAGGAAGGACGGTGGGAGCAGAGGCTGAAATAACAGCGAGAAAAACACAAGAACATACTTGAATATTAATATAATAGGAATTAAAAAAATGATTTTAGACCAAAAAAATTAAGGGATGAACGAAGCAAAGTAGTTAGTTTGGAAAGGAGAAAGATTTAAATACTGGAAGATAGCAAAATGAAAACCTGAATGATTGATGAACAAGCTGGATGAGAAATATAAGGCAGTGAATGTTAAGATGATAAAGGAGACAAAACACACATATTAGGGATGAAAAGGAGAAGAGGAAATAATTAGAAATCTCCCTGTGAAGGCAGAACATCCACATGCAAGACACAAGAGCCTGGGAGCAGGGGGGGCGGGGGAGGGGACACTGGCGAAGGGGGCGGCCTCCCAGCAGCAAGGGGAGCCGGGTGCGCAGCGGAACACCGGCAATGATGGACACGCAATGTGAGAACCAGGACACAAGTGAGGATTTCACAGGCGTGGGTAGGAGGAGGCGCTGAGCAGAAGGCGCTGGATAGGACAAGGGAAGGCTGACGCGAGAGGAAACAAAGTACATAAAACAAATGGGGAAACAATCGCCCACTGGCACAGCTAGAGCTCCTGGGCTGGTATCAGTCACCAGCCGGGCCCCGGGGTCCTCAAGCTTTCTTGCTGCCCCCAGAACCTTCTGGAACGACCAGGACCCCAGTTCTCCCCATCCCTCCACCCTCTGGGACTCTGTGTGCACAGTCCCCTGGGGGGCAGCGGGCTCTCTGCCCCACCTCACAATGTGGCCTGGAGCTGAGGGGGTTTTCTCTTGGCTCTGCTTGTCCTGCAATTTACAAATCACTTTCCCCGTCCCTAAGGTGCTGTCCTGAGACCATTCCAGGTACCAGTGTGTGTAATGCACTGAAAGAAGTGACCCCTCACAGGTTATTAGGTTGATATAAATCCTTTGGTGTTCTTTAGTTGTAAAGAATGTTAATTTTGGCATTGTGTGATTATTAACCTGTTGTTACATAAAATATTTTCATGTGCGCAATCAAAACTACTGGAAGAGGAAATAAATGTTTTACATTATTCCTTTAGGTTGATGAACATCCATTTCATATGTCCACTAAAAGGATGACAAAATGTAGCATATATTACACTGAAATTCATTATTAATTGTGATGTTTAATATATACATAATTTTTGTTTACATATGTTATTTTTATTGTCTATGACATCAAGTTAAATAACTGCTTCTGAAAAGACTCCTGAGTAATATTGTTTGTAGCACAAAACAATATAAATTCACACAAACTAGTATAAATAAGTGTCAGAGAAGCAAAATTTTATTGGAAATGCCCCTTAAAGAAAAGCAGGTATTTATTTTTCAAATTAAATAATTTTACTCAGAGCAGTGAGAATAACAGATGAAGGTATATAAGGGCAGGAGATAGCAAAATCAAAGGAACAACAGAATAGAGAGATGAGAGAAGTGGAATAGAAAACAGCAGCCAGGGGACAGGGACAGAGGAGCGCGGGTGTGGGAACAGGCGGGGAGCAGGCTGACACGGAGCAGGGGCAGAGCAGGGACCATAGGAGAATCAGAAAGAAAGGAGGATGGCAAGTACATCCCTGCAAGGATGCCCAGATCGCCCCCTTCACGCAGCAGCTGCAGACCGGGCGAGTGTGGGGGCACTTACCCATCTGAGCTCCACAAGCCAGGTCAGGGACACCTCTGATGGCCGCGCCCGGATCCCGGAGCCTGTTTCCAGGTTATAAGAGAAGCCAAAGAGCAGTTTACTCCTTCCCCACGGACTGCATCCCGGTTTGCACGCAGTGAACTTTCTGATTTGTCCAGAGGAAGAACAAATTACTCTCTTAGCTGCAGAGGGTTCTCTGGATAAATTTAGAAATGTTTTTAATTAAAATCAGCACCTGAGGTCGCAAAGAGCTTTACCCCAGTTTTGGAAGACATGATGATACAGATTTGTGTAGCAGTAGAAGAAAAAGTAAGCATAGAATGCTAGTTACTTTCTAGGAAACAAAAGAAGTTTTTATCGTCCCAGTCAAAGTAGACACCAGAGAGTAATTTCTTTCCATGGAGGCTTCTCTTGATCCATGATTTTACAAATATAAATGCTCGCATCTGGGGTTCATTAACCAAAACTGAATTTTTAGTTAACTACTTAATACATAGGTCTATAACCAATTCGACTACATATTTTCAGCAATTTATTCTATCGGTATTATTATTTTTAATGCAGTTTGGTTTAGTTGTGCAAACACTGCATTTTGTAATAAAGCAGTCAGCCTGAAGTAAAAGTGAAGCTGACATTCCAGTAGTGCCCAGGCCAGTGAGGTACGTGCTGAGTCTAGGCTCCTCTTCAGGACTTGGGTTGGCAGACTTGGGTCCCACGCTAGTGCTGTGACATCTGGGGAGGGGAGAGGTTCTTCCTGCTCATATCCTGCCAGCAACCGCTTCCTGAATACACACAGGCTCCCAGCCCAATACGGCAGGGCTGATGGGACTATCTCTCGGTGCTCTTAGTCATTTGATAGCTATTTACCCAGGGTCTAGTTTTCGATGTCTGAGGTTTTAAAAAGTCATTGATAATCCTCATGGCTAAGTATCATCCCTAAGCCATCACCCTCAGCTTTTGGCATCCGTGAACAAAGAGACACAAATAATGCTTTCACTGAGCTCACATTTTTCAGTAAAATGAGTGTAATATTTAGCATATTGGAAAATAACTGTAGGAAAAAGCGGTTTATTCCTGGAGGCTAGAGGGCTTGGAAAGGAGTGGTCAGGACGGTCCCTGTTCAAAGGCGAGATCTGAGCAGAGTCTGAAGGAGATGAGGGAATGGCCATCAGGGAAAGGGGGACAGGAGCATTCCAAATAGTGAGAAGGGGTGCATTAGCCAGTGTGGGCAAAGGGAGAGATCGAGGGTGGTGGGATGTCATCAGGCCAGCTCACAGCCAGTTTAGTAAGCCTTTAAAAGGTTTTTGGGTTTTGTTCTGAGACATATTGATGAACATTATGTTATTCTTTCCTATTGTGACTTATACTCTCTATTGTCACAGACTTACTCTGGCTGCTGTGCTGGTTTTAGAGTGTAGGTTGCAAGGAACTCATTTAAGAGGCAGTTGGAATAATGCACATGAGAGATGATGGGCTTCAGCAGGACAGCAAGACTGGTCGTGAAACAATTGTTACGATGGATTATTTTTTAAATGCAGGCAACAGGTTTTCCTGATGGCTTAGATGTGGGTGTGGGTGAACGAGAGGAATCAGGGTGGCTCCGGGGTTTGGCCCGATAGAGCTGAAGGAAGGAATTGCCACTTTCGCGTACAGCACACTGAGAGGAGCAGGTTCCGGGGTAGACCAGGAGAGCAGTGTGCACGTATTCGGTGAAGTTTCTACTACAGACCCAAGTGGGAGGTCAAGCAGGCGGCTGACATACGATGCTGGAGTTGGAGGAAGTGTTTGCACATAGTTCGCGCTTCTGATGAAAACCAAGTTGCTGGAATAAAGCACCAAGGAGTGACTGGGGGCAGAGCAGACATGGCGAGCAGGGTGCAGAGGGCACCAGCAGGGCAGCACCCAGCATGGAGGCCTGAGAAGGAGTGGCCAGGAAGTTGGAGGGAATTGAACAGACACGTCAATCCTGGTGAGCAAGTGAGCAATGTTTTTCCAAAGGAGGACATGAGAAACAGCACATGATATAAATGTATGCAAAAATAATGAGATGATAGTAACATGGGGTTTAGCAAAAAGGAGGTAGAGAGGTCACTGCAGGGGAGTTTGTGATGCTGCTGGAATCTTGCTGTGATGGGCTGTTAGCAGGGAATTGTGAGGAGTAAAGATTACCTGTCAAAGGGGCTTTTCTGTGTCTGTAAAGGGAAGAAGAATGTGGGGTTGCATTGGGAGATGATGGGAATCAAAGAAGTACTTGTATAAAAAAATGAAATAAAGAATATCATCTTTGTAAATACATGCAAAAATGCAGTACAGAGAGAAACAATGATGAGAGGAGAGAGGACAGAAGTGCTGTAACGATGTCCTGAGCAGAATAATGTGGTTTAGAACAAGTGTTAGCTGCAGTGTTTGGGCCTCATTATGTGTGATTATCATCATACATCAACATCCCTAAGTGCCATGTTTTAAGGAGGCTTCCTGTGTCCCCCTGGACGTGGACCTGTGTCCACATGGTGATTCCCTTCGACGGACATCGTGAGTCAGTCCGGCTTGTCCACAGGTCCAGCCTGTGTCCACAACCTCCCCTGAAACCATGGTCATCTGTGTGACGCTTGCACTGGTGACCTGTCTTTTTTTCTTTGGAAAGACTGAATGTGCATTTCCATGTGGTTAGCTCATGAATGCCTGAGGATCCCAAGGATGCAGAAGACCCTTGGTGTTCTTTCATTTTGCTATCCAATCATTTTGGCCTTCATTGGCCTCAGGCTTCATAACATACTTTTTTTTCTGGGAAACTTAGTTGGGTCCTTGAGCTGAATGACAACTGGGGTGGCATATTTAGCCCTTCCTGGGATTCCCTTATCCCAAATATCAGGATCAGTGGACTGTACCATTCTTGAAAAGCTTACAAGGTGGTCTTGGGAATGACCAGAACTTGGAGAGGCACCTTACGGGCTGGGGGAAGCTGAAAATGATCCTGGTATGTAGTTTTCTAGTATGTATCATCCTAGAAAGGAAATGGGGCATTACTTTATGACTAGAAATGTATGTGAAAAACATTGACTATGGAGGAGGCATCCTAAGGGTGGAATGAATGTCTGAGTAGTAGGTTCCCCGTCATTCCAAGTATGGTACACATTCTGGAGGGTAGGGATCCAGAATAGGAACTGAGGACACTGCAGGAGGCTCTGGTGTCAATTATAAAGAAAGTTGTCCTAACCACCACATCCAAGGTTATCCTTGGCCCTGGCTAGTGATGTCTATAACCATGGTTGGGGATGGACAACTAGGGCCTCTTCATTCTTGTGAAAGGAGCCCAAGGACCACAGGCAGCTCTTATGGCTCAGGGACCCTCCAGCCAATGGGTCCAAGGGAGGCCCAATGACACATTTCCTGGCACTTGTAGTTGGGAGCTTGGGGAGGCCTGTCCATAGTAGGACAGCTCTTTGCCCAATGCCCAGGCCTTCAGCAAATGTTGCATTTATTATCCTTTTTTTCTGTCAGGACCGTGTGAACCAGGAGACATGGGTCTGGCCACAGTAACACCTCACAGCAGATTATGTTGGTCTCCTTCCTCTTCTCCTATTCCCGAGTCCTAGCCTCCCTCCTCTTCCTGGTCGTGGTCACACGACACTGTATCGGCTGCAGTCAGGAGTCCATCTACACTGCTATTAGGGTTTATCTAAATTTGTTTCTGTAATTTCTTTCTAATGTCAGATGCTGACTGCGAGAGAAATTTGTTCATTAGTATTACCTGTTGCATGACTTTAGATCTAGATTTGTATAGCTAATGTGTCTCACAGTCTTTCTAATAATGGAACAGGATTTTCCTCTGGGTCCTGGCTAACGGCTGGAAGCTTTGAATAGTTAATAACCTTTGGTTTGTCATTCTTTAGCCCAGTTTTTATGCAAAGGAGGAAATGGTTCCTGTTGCACATGGCCTCTTTGTCATTATAATCCCAGTTAGAATCCATAGAGGGGACAGCTGTCCCTCTAATTGAAAATTGGGTATAGGACAAATGAAGACTGCTGGCAAACCTGTGGTTTATTTAATAAGTTTCTTGTTCAATATTGGGAAGAATTTGTTCCAAGATTATCACGTTCTTTTCAGGTGAGGTTGTAGGCCAGGCTGACATGCTGGCATTGATCAATATAAATATCTGAATTGGTGGTACAGCTGCCAAGGTACTTTAAGCTGTTTCTATTCAGTCAGGGAGAAAGGTTAGTAGACTTGCATGTGCAAAATTCTCCTCCTGCTGTTCCTACTAACAGGAAAACTTTAGTAGGTGCCTTTGGGAGCAGATTTGAGTGCTCAGTATCCAGATTCTGAGGACCCAGTGGGGTTATTGAAGAGGATTTGCCCTTGGGTTGTCCCAGGTACTAGGGTGGTGGTAATGCAGGGAGAGGAGCAGAGAGAGGGCCAGGCAGACTATGTAACTTACAAGTCCAACAGAGATCCCCTCAGCTTCTAAGACAGAAGATAGACTGAACATATGGGATCTCTGCCCATTTACCCAGCAGTTTGCAGAAGAAATCAAGTTGATGAGAATGTTATGGTTAAAAGTTTCATTAAATAGCCATTACTCTTGGTCCCTTACTTGGTAGTGCGTCCACGTGGTTTTTCAATATATTAATCTTTTCTTTTTGAGTACTCTGGGTCTCTCTGGGATGAATAAGAAAGGATACTATCCACTGGCATGTTGGCTGGAATGGACTCCTGGGTCTCATCTAGGAAGAAAGGAATGGTTAGAGAACCTAGCATCCCAGGGTCTATCCCAGAGGTCTTGGTGTCTTAAGACTCGGAAATCTATTCTTGTTTCTCGACATCTCTGAGAATAAGATGGAGGACTAGAATCCTGTGGCTTCCTAGTTAGGCTTCAGGGGTCTTACCTTGGTATGAGGTCTCAAGAGACAGAGACAATGGAACTCAGGCAAGCAGAAGATCATTATGTGTCTTGGCGTTGTCTTCCTAGCATCCCTGTGTTGGGAGATCTGTGCATTTCCATGACCTGTGAGACTATTTCCTTCCCCAGACTGGGGGAAGTTTTCACCAACTATTTCCTCGAAAAGACTTTCTATCCCATTTTCTCTCTCTTCTTCTCATACTCCTATAATGCAAACATTGTTCGGTTTGGATGGGTTGCACAATTCTCTTATTATTATTTCATTCCTAGAGTTCCTTTTTCCTCTGGGTGCTTCAGCTTCTTTGTTTTCCTGTTCTCTAGTTTCTACTTCATTTACTGTTTCCTCTAGCTCATCTAATCTGCTTTTAAATTGTTCCATTGTATGTTTCATTTCAGATACTGTATTTTTCAAAGTTTCTATTTCTTTCCTGAAGTCCTCCCTGAGAACGTGAATAATTTTCTTTAGCTCTCTGAGCATGTTAATGATTTTTGTCTTGAAGTCTTTATGGAGAATATTGGTGATTTCAGTTTCTCTTAGCTCTCTTTCTGGTGTTTAAGGGATTGTTTTGTACAAAATTCTTTTGCTGTTTCGTATTTCTAATGGTTACTATGGAGTAATAACTTTGTGTAAGCAGCGCCCTCTAGTGCCCTGGATCTTTACTCCTAGAGTGTTGGCAGTAGGGGATGGGTGGCCTCAGGTGCACAGTGCTTGGCACCTGCTGGAGGAAAGAGCTCTTTCCTGCTTCCCGGCTGTAGTGCCTGCCTACACTACCAGGGCCCATTGGCCGAGTGCACACACAGAAGCCTCTGTGTCACACCTCTGTAGTTGCCATAGGCGGGGCTGTCCTCCGGCTGGCCTGGTGGAATGGTGGGGGCAGCAGATGTATGGACTGGTGCCTGCCAGGAGGAAAGTGTGGCAGGCTGCCTATTGCAGTGGGGGACCCTGGTACTGTTTTGCCAGCCAGGAGGATGGAGCATGTGAAGCTCCCAAAAGTACCCAACCTGTTGGGCTGAGTGTTCCTGGATTACTTTGTCCATCTGTCCTTTCTCCTTAGCAGCAAGCTCTGTGTAATCCTTGCTGCTTTAGCATCCTTCTCACTGTTGGAAAGGCTTTCAAAGTGCACCCCTTTCTTTTGTCCCAGAGTGGCCTGTTGTGGGTACTTGATCTCTACAAGTGGCTAAAATCTCAGTGTCTGAGTATTGTTCATGTCTTTGCTTTCCAACCTCACTAATCTTCAGAGTATCGTGTAATGTGGGTTTGTGCTCCTGGAGCAGAACTCTAGTGGGTGGGTGTTCAGCAGTCCTGGGCTTCTACTCTCACTCCACTCCATTTTTCTTCTCCTGCCAGTGAGCTGGGGTTGTGAGAGGGCTTGGGTCTCGAATTATTGTGGATTTTCTGCTTTACTGGTTTATGTGAGGTCTTCTCTTTTCCCCAGATGTAGGCATTCGTCGCAGTCTTCTTTCTTTTCGCTCTTTCAGGATTAGTTGTATTTGCTGTATTTTTGTATTATATGTGGTTTTGGGAGCAGGTTTCAGTCTCACTTCTCACACTGCCATTTTTAAGCCTTCTCCTGTTTTCAAGTTTGACACTTTAAATATGTCATCCCAGAGCCTTCTGTCTACTACTATTTCTGGTGAAAAACAAGCTGCTAATCTTATATGATGAGCCATCATCGTACCTGACAATTTGCTTTTCTGTTTCTCCTTCAAGATTCCATCTTTGTCTTTTGCTTTTTGACTACACGGTTTCAGACATGGATCTCTGACTTAATTCTACTTAGACACCATTGACCCTCTTAGATGTGAAGATTCATATCTTTTATCTAATTAGGAAGTTTTCACGCATTATTTCTTCATGTATTTTTTTGTCCCCTTTCTGTTTACTCTGTTCATCTGGGACTTTGATGAAGTGTACATTTGTATGCTTAGTGGTGTCCATAGGTGTCTCAGGCTTTGTTCATTTATATTCATTCTCTTTTCTCTCTGCAATTGACATTTAAATTTCAATAGACTTATTTTCAAGTTAGTTGATCATTTATTCTTTCTGATCAAAACTGATGGTGAGGTTCTCTAGAAAATTTTTCATTTCAGCTGTTGTAATTTTCAACTCCAGAATTTTTTATTTATTTTTCAAGTGTTTTCTTTTTATTCATATTTTGTATTTGTCAAGGCATTGTTCTCCTGGTTCTCTAGTCCTTTGTCTGATTTATTATAGCTCTTCATTTTATTGTGATGGTTTAAGTTTGTGTTAGTAAGTCCTATAGCTGTGTTTGTTTAGAGTAATTTATGTTTAGTTTGTTTATTTCCATTTTGTAACATACTTCCTTGTTTAATCTCATGTCTCATAACTTTTTTTTCATTAAAAACTTGACATTTTCATGTATTATGTGGCAACTCTGGAAATCAGATGCTTTCACAATACACCAGTCTCTTTAGTTATTGTTTGTGATTGCTACTGTTTGCTTGTTTAGTGACTTCTGTAAACTCTTTATATATAGAGTCCTATTGTTTGTCATGCATAATCTCGTAAATTGTAATATTACCTTAGTCCACTTGTGATTTGACTGGTTTATTTATTTATTGTTTTTATTGAAGTGTAACTGTGGAATACTGTCTAACTCCCTACACAAAAACATACTCAAAATGGACTGAAGAGCTAAGTATAAGAATTGAAACCATAAAACTTAGAAAAACCAGGCAATAATCTCTTGAACATAAGCATGAGCAATTTTTTTTCTGACTGTGATTTCTTTAAATCCCTAAAATAAACAAGTAAATCTCTCTCCCAGTCTGCAGATTGACTGTTTTCATAGCACTCTTTCAGTGTTTTCTTTGGCCATCTGTAACTTTACATTAATCTTCATTTCCTGCTTGTGCTGAGACTGAAAATCACCCAGAGGTGAAGATGTAGGGTTTCCCATGGATATTTTCAATTATTTACTTGTTTTTTGTTATCTACATTATTAAGTGCTCGTCCCAACTAGTCAGTTACTATATGTCATCTCACAGGCCTTGTCAGCATGCATCCTGCCCTGGTCATGTGCATGGCCTTCTAGTTTTCTCTTCATACTCAGAGTTTTTTACAGCCCTGTTTTCCAAGGTATCTCACCTCCAGCTTTTTCTACTGGGATTTCCTTGTCTGTTATTTGCTGATTTGCTGTTATTTGCCCCATTTAGCAGCATCTTGTTAACTTGTTCTTCAAGGTTTCTGAGAAGGACTTTCAAAGAAGTTTCTTCTCTAATCTGGAAGAATTACAATTTATACAAAAGAAAAGCAAGCCCTTATTTCATTTCAGTAGTTTAGGGAGTCCCCAGATTAACCAAAATAGACAAAGACATTTCCTTGAGGACAGTCTCCACTGGTCATATCAGAGCCAGGAACACACAGTGGCAGTGCAGCCTGCCATACTGTAGACCACCAGTGATCTGGGGAGATGGTGGGACCATTACATTAAATGCTTTAATCCTCACTGACCATGTTTCACTTGCCTTTTTCTGGTTGATAATTTGCTTTTAAATATTAGACTATCTTCCAGAGATCAAATAAAGTAAATTCTCACAGTGTTTGACAGATTTTTCATTTTTTCTGGGGACAGTACAAGCCCCCAGGATTCCTATTCTACCTATTCCCACCAATTGACTTGTTTTGCATAAAAGTCTGTTCACAGCAGCGTTTTTTGTTGTAGTATCAAATAAATGAAAATATACCCAAAGATACAAATCATAGTACCCAAAATATTTATCAACATTCTTGTGTTGAATAAATTATAATTTTTCATAATTTGAGTCATTATACAACCACTAGAATATAATTCGTACACAAGTTCTTCCCTTTAGTTTATCTATATGTGTATTTTTATTTAATGTGTTGTTCTTGTGCACAACACATAGTTGTTTGTTGTTTTTATTCACATGGACAATATCCATTTTAACTGGCATAGTTATACCTTTGAAGGTAAAAATGGATTATAACTCATATTTATTCCTGTTTTCTATTTGCCATTTTTATTGTTCTTTTTATTCCTTTTATCATCTTCCACTTTTTCTATGTATTGTGCTTTCAGTCAACATTTTATATGATTCAATTCAAGTCATTCTTAGCATATCAATCATGCTTCTTTTTTGAGTGGTTGCTCTATAGCATGCAATATTTCAAGCCTACTTTCAAATAATACTATACTGCTCCACTGATAGTACACATCTCTTAATATACAAATCCATTCCTAATTTCTTCCTCCTATCCCTTGTATTATTGTTGTTATTCGTTTCATTTATTCATAATGTATCATCATCAAATACATTGTTCCTGATTGTTTTGAAAAATCTGTTATCTGTTAGATGAAGAATAAGAAAATTAAAAATTTAACATTAGTTATTCCTTCTCTAATACTCTTCCATTCTTTATGTAGATTTGATATTCTGACCTATATTATTTTCCTTCTCCCTGAAGTGCTTTTAATGTTGCTTGTGACAAGTCTATTTACAAGAAATTACATCAGTTTTGTTTATCTGAGAAAGTGTTTTTTCTTCTTCAGTTTTGAAAGATATTGTCACAGGATACAGAATTGTAGGCTGGTGGGTTTTTTTCTGTCATGACCATGTATATTTTACTCCCCTCTTTTTTTACATGCATGTTTTCTAGGAAATGTGGTTTGTAATTTTCATCTTTGTTCTTCTATAGGTAATATGTTCACTCCTCTCTGGTCTCTTTCACGATCTTTAGCATGCAGTTTTCTGCAATTTCAATAAATATGTCTAGGTGTAGCTTTTTGTTGTAATTGTTGTTTAGGATTTATCCTGCTTGATGTCTCTGAGCTTTCTCTTGTGTGATTCATTGTCTGGTATTCACTTGTGTAAAATTTTAGGCAGTACTGCTTCACATATTTCTTTTGTTCTTTATTACATACTTTGTAGTTTTCCCACAGTTCTTTAATATTCCATTCCTGTTTTCTACTTGCTTATCACAGCAATTGATTTTTAACATATATGTGGTGACAACACATTAAAGTAAGAAAAATCTCCACAACTCTGCTGAAATTACATACTATAGAACAAAGAAGTACCATGCCCCAACATACCACCATCAACAGAAATTCATTCAAGATGGATGAAACAGCTAAATGTAACAGCTAAAAATGTAAAGCTTATGGAAAGAACATATGAACATATCTTGTGATATTCAGGCAGGCTGAGATTTCTTATAAGGATGCAAGAATATTACTTATAAAGAAAATATTGATAAATGGAACTCCATGAGTATTGAAAGTTGTGCTCATCATAAACCATTGTTGAGGAGGAGCCAAGATAACGGTGTGAGTAGGACAGCAGAAATCTCCTACCAAAACCATGTATAGTTTTGAAAATACAACAGATACAACTATCTCTACAAGAGAAACCAGAAGATAGAGTAAAAGAGTCAGGCTACATCTACACCTGTGAGAACCCAGTGCCTCACAAAAAGGGTAAGACACTGTATTTATAATAGCTCAATAAGCAAGGTAAGTTAGACGGTAAGATAGTAAAGAAGCTAACCTTGAACCTTTGGTAATCACGAATCTAAGGCCTGCAATGGCAATAAGCACACACCTTTCAATAATCACCCTAAAGGTAAATGGAATGAATGCACCAATCAAAAGACACAGAGTAATATAATGGATAAAAAACTAAGACCCGTCTATAGGCTGTTTACAAGAAACTCACCTCAAATGCAAAGACATGCACAGACTAAAAGTCAAGGGATGGAAAAAGATATTTCATGTAAACAGCAAAGAGGAAAAAGCAGGTGCTGCCGTACTAGTATCAGACAAAATAGACTTCAAAACAAAGAAAATAACAAGAGATAAAGAAGGGCCCTGCATAGTGATAAAGGGGTCAGTACAACAAGAGGATATAACCATTATAAATATACATGCACACCATACTGGAACACCAACATATGTGAAACAAATACTAACAGAATTAAAGGAGGAAATAGACTGCAATGCATTCATTTTAGGAGAGTTCAACACACCACTCACCCCAAAGGACAGAACCACCAAACAGAAAATAAGTAAGGACACAGAGGCACTGAACAACACACTAGAGCAGATGGACCTAATAGACATCTATAGAACTCTACACCCCAAAGCAGTGGGATATACATTCTTCTCAAGTGCACATGGAACATTCTCCAGAATATACCACATACTAGCTCACAAAAAGAGCCTCAGTAAATTCAAAAAGATTGAAATTCTACCAACCAACTTCTCAGATCACAAAGGTATAAAACTAGAAATAAACTGTACAAAGAAAGCAAAAAGGCTCACAAATACATGGAGGTTTATCAACATGCTCCTAAATAATCAATGGATCAATGACCAAATCAAAATAGAGATGAAGCAATATATGGAAATAAATGACAACAACAACACAAAGCCACTTCTGTGGGATGCAGTGAAAGCAGTTCTAAGAGGAAAGTATTTAGTAATCCAGGCATATTTAAATAAGGAAGAACAATCCTAAACAAATAGTCTAAAGTCCCAATTATCAAAATTGGGAAAAAAAGAACAAATGAGACCTAAAGTCAGCAGAAGGAGGGACATAATAAAAATCAGAGAATAAATAAAAGTGAGAAGAATGAAACACTAGAAAAAATCAATGAAACCAAGAGCTGATTCTTTGAGAAAATAAACAAAATAGATAAGCCTCTAGACAGACTTAGGAAGAGAAAAAGGGAAACAACACACATCAACAGAATCAGAAATGAGAAAGGAAAAATCATGACGGAAACCACAGAAACACAAAGAATTATTAGATATTACTTTGAAAACCTATATGCTAACAAGCTGGAAAACCTAGAAGAAATGGACAACTTCCTAGAAAAATACAACCTTCTAAGACTGAGCAAGGAAATAACAGAAAATCTAAACAGACCAATATCCAGCAACAAAATTGAAGTGGTATTCGAAAAACGTTTCAAGGGCAAAACCCCCAGGCCAGATGGATTTACCACAGAATTTTATCAGACATACAGAGAAGACATAATATCCATTGTCCTCCAAGTTTTCCAAAAAAATAGAAGAGGAGGGAATACTCCCAAACTCATCCTATGAAACCAGCATCACCCTAATACCAAAACCAGGCAAAGAACCCAGCAAAAAAGAAAATTACAAGCTAGTCCAGGAACCGGTGGGATGGATGCAACTACAACTGCAGCATCGCCTGGATCTTTGTGGAGGTTTTTTGATGATCATCCTCTGGTATGACTCTTCCAGAGAGTGCTGATGTTGGAAGTTCTTCTTCATATAGTATCTTAGTTCATTTTCTGGGTAGCTAAGTTAGGCTTTGATCCTCTGTATAAACACAAACAGACCCTTTGCCCACACTTTGATATGCCCTTTATACCATTGTGTAGAACTCATTGGAGGTCACCACACATGAACTGCTTTTTTTTTTAAGAGAAAGAAATATTATCAGAAAAGTGTACCTCCATAGCTGATCATCTGACACCCTTTAAGTGACCAAATTAAGGATATTTAAAGCATGCATTACTTGTTCATTATGCTTCAGAAGATTGGAGACTGACAAGAATTAGGCTGGAGATGGATTAATGATTGTGCATTGAGCATTGACTCCCCTATACAGAATTTTATTGTTGTTAACAACCATTTGATTAATAAATATGAGAGATGCCCTCTCAAAAAGAAAAGAAAATTACAGGCCAATATCCCTGATGAACATAGATGCAAAAATACTGAACAAAATATTAGAAAACTGAATTCAAAAATACATCAAGAGGATCATACACCATGACCAAGTGGGATTCATCTCAGGGATGCAAGGATGGTACAACATTCGAAAATCCATCAACATCATCCACCACATAAACAAAAAGAAGAACAAATATCACATGATCATCTCCAAGAGAAATTAAAGAGGACACTAACAAATGGAAACACAACCTGTGCTTTTGCCTAGGAAGAATTAATACCATCAAAATGGCCATTCTGCCCAAAGCAATCTACACATTCAATGAAATCCCTATAAAATTACCAATAGCATTCTTCATTGAACTGAAACAAATAGTTCAAAAATTCAAATGGAACCAACAGAGACCCTGAATAACCAAAGCAATCCTGAGAAGAAAGAATAAAGTGGGTGGAGGTATCTCACTTCCCATCTTCAAGCTCTACTGCAAAGCCACAATAATCAAGACAATTTGGTACTGGCACAAGAACAGAACCACAGACCAGTGAACAGAATAGAGGCTCCAGACATTAATCCAAACATATACAATCAATTAATGTATAAGAAAGGAGCCATGGACATACAATGGGGAAATGACAGTCCCTTCAACAGTTGCTGTTGGCAAAACTGGACAGCTACATGTAAGAGAATGAAACTGGATCATTGTCTAACTGCATACACAAAAGTAAATTCAAAATGGATCAAAGACTTGAATGCAAGTCATGAAACCATAAAACTCTTAGAAAAAAACATAGGCAAAAATATCTTTGGCATAAACATGCATGACTTCTTCATGAATATATCTCCCCAGGCAAGCAAAACAAAAACAAAAATGAAGAAGTGGGACTATATCAAGCTGAAACGCTTCTGTACAGCAAAGGACACCATCAATAGAACCAAATGATATCCTAAAGTATGGGAGAATATATTCATAAATGACAGATCCGATAAAGGGTTGACATCCAAAATATATAAAGAGTTCACGCACCTCCACAAACAAAAAGCAAATAATCCAATTAAAAAATGGGCAGAGGAGCTGAACAGACAGTTCTCCAAAGAAGAAATTCATATGGCCACCAGACACATGAAAATATACTCCACATCGCTAGTCATGAGAGAAATGCAAATTAAAATCACAATGAGATATCACCTCACACCAGTAAGGATGGCCACGATCCAAAAGACAAACAACAACAAATGTTGGCGAGGTTGTGGAGAAAGGGGAACCCTCCTATACTGCTGGTGGGAATGTAAATTAGTTCAACCATTGTGGAAAGCAGTATGGTGGTTCCTCAAAATGCTCAAAATAGAAATACTATTTGACCCAGGAATTCCACTTCCAGGAATTTACCCTCAGAATGCAGCAGCCCAGTTTGAAAAAGACAGATGCACCTCAATGTTTATGACAGCACTAGTTACAATAGCCAAGAAATGGAAGCAACCTAAGCGTCCATCGGTAGATGAATGGATAAAGAAGATGTGGTACATATACACAATGGAATACTACTCAGCCATAAGAAAAGGGCAAATCCTACCATTTGCAGCAACATGGATGGAGCTAGAGGGTATTATGCTCAGTGAAATAAGCCAAGCGGAGAAAAACAAATACCAAATGATTTCACTCATCTGTGGAGTATAAGAACAAAGAAAAACTGAAGGAACAAAACAGAAGCAGAATCAGAGAACCCAAGAATGGACTAAAAGTTGCCAAAGGGAAAGGGACTGGGGAGGATGGGTGGGAAGGGAGTGATAAGGGGGGGTGGTAAGAAAGGGGGCATTACGATTAGCATGTATAATGTGCAGGGTGTGTGCATAGGGAGGGATGTGCAACACAGAGAAAACAAGTAATGACTCTACAACATTTGACTATGCTGATGGCCAGTGACTGTAATGGGGTTTGTGGGATGGGCTTAGTGAAGGGGGGAGCCTAGTAAACATAATGTTCCTCATGTAATTGTAGATTAATTATACAAATTAAAACAAAAAGCATTGTTAAGAAAATGAAAGTAAAGACTTGATGAGAAAATATTCGCAGTGTATATATACATCAAGGAATTGTATCCATACTATTTAGAGGACTTGTAGAATGAGAAAGGGACATACTTTGAAAATGGGCAAAATATTTAAGAGGCACTCTGTAATAGTGCAAAAGAAGAAAATATCCACAAGGACAATATGCCAAAAAGCACACAGAAATACTGTCAACAGAGAAATTAAAATGAAAATCACAGTAAGATTTTACAATGCCTAAAATTAAAAAGATTGACAATACTAAGCTTGAACAAGGATATAAATAGAAAGGAAATCTCATTATTGGTCATTGGTGTACGACAGTAAGAGATATTTTAGAAAACCCCATGTAGGAAAAACATAATGACACATTCATACAATGGAATCTAAGCAACTATACAGATGAGATAAAAGTGCACCTTTATGATATGAATAATCAGAAGTTCAAAAACAAGCAAAGCTGATCTATGGTGATAGAAGTCAAAATAATGGTCATTCCTGGGCAGTAATGACTAAAAACGGTGAGGGGTAACTTTATGTGATGAGAGATATAAGTGATATTTACATGAATGTATATATCTATGAAGATTCACCAAGCTGTAAACTTAAGAATTTTACTGTATTTAAAATATAAACCACTTTATGCCAACCATAATAGCTAAACTTAAAGAGCCTAACAAGATTTTGTTTTTATTAAATAATATCAGTTGATACATAGAAACATCCAAAGTTAATTCAGACAGCTTAGGAAAATGGCTTGTTATGCGATTAAGTTACAAAATAAATTGCAATCAAATACAGCAACAGCAACTTAATAAAATATAATTTTCATGTATGCACTTTGATACAACTAAAAATATGTTTACTAATATTACTGTATGTCATTCAGATAAAAAAGTATCACCTGTAATATATATTGAATATGATCCAAATAAATCAAGTCGTCAAATACATGTCAAGAACTTAACATTGGTATAGGAAAATTAACAGAAAATGGAATTTGTGTAAATAGAAAAGCACACATTCTACTCAAATGAACATGAAATATTTTCTTGGATAAGTCATATTTTAGGCCACAAATTTAAAAAGATTGGGAACCTATAAAGGATTTTTTTGTGAGCACATGGTATAAAACTAGAAATCAGTTACAATTAGAAAACTGGAAAATTCACAGGTATGTGGAAATTAAGCAATATGCTACTGAACACCAACTGGATCAATGAACAAATCAAAAGAGATATCAAAAATTACCTTGAGATATATGGAAATGCAAACACAACATACCAGAATGTATGCTATACAGCACAGGCAGTTCTAATAAGGAAGTATATACCCATAAATGCTTATCTCAAGAAATGAGAAGAATCTCTAATAAATAACCTGAATTTCCTCTTTAGAGAGTTAGAAGATAAGAGCAAACAAATCCCAAAGTTAGCAAAAGGGAGGAAGTAACAAAGATCAGAGTGAAATAAATAGAGAATTAACAGTTGATAGAAATATCAATGAAATTAGGAGCTGGTGCTTTCAAAAGATAAATAAAATTAGCAAACTTTACATTCACAAAGGGAAAAGATAGAAAACACAAATACATAAAATCAGTAATGAAAAAGACTACACCTGAAAGCAGAGGTATACAAAGGATCATAAGAGACTGTTACGAAGAATTTTGCACCAACAAGTTGGAAAACAGAGTAGAAATGTGTAAATTCCCAGAAACATTCTAACTTCCAAGACTTAGTTACAAAGAAATAGGAATTCTGAATCCAGTAATTACTACTATTGAGATAGAATTAATAATAAAAAAATCCCCAAAACACGAGTCCAGTACCTAAGGGCTTCATGTGTGCATGCTACTGAACAGAGAAAATTAATCCCAATCCATCTTAAATTCCTCTAAAAATTAGAAGAGTAGAGAACATTTCCAATCTCACTTTACAAAGCCAGCATTACCCTGATACCAAAGCCATAAAGATGTTAAAAATCACTCAAAATTATAGACCAATATCCCTGAGGAACAGAGATGCCAAAACTCCTTAACAAAATATTAGTAAACTGAATTCAACAATACGAATTCCACAATTAGGGGGATCATATGTCATGATCAAATGGGATTCATTTCAGGTATACAAAGATGAATCAACACCTATAAATCAAGCCATGTGACACTGCACATTTAAAAACATTAAGAATAAAATAACATGGTCATCTTATTCAATGCAGAAAAAGCATCTGACAAAATGCAATATCCATTTATGATAAAAACTCTCAACAAAGTGGGTATAGGGGAAACACACCTCACCATAATATGACCCTTTATAAACAGCCCATAACTAACATCATACTCACATGGTAAAAAGCTAAAAGCTTTTCCTCTGAGATAAGGAACAAGACAAGGATATCCACTTGTCACTTTTATTCAGCATGGTATTGAAGGTACTAGACACAACAGTTAGGCAAGAAAAAGAAATAAAAGACATACAAATTGGAAAGGAAAAAGTAAAACTGTCATTATTTGCAGGTGATATGATATTAAAATAATCTAATACATAGACTATACAATGAGCTACTTTAAAGATAAATTAAGTAAACCCATTTACACTAGCATCAAAAAGAATAATGTACCTAGGAATAAATTAAACTAACGAGGAAAAAGACCTGTACTCCGGAAACTATAAGATACTGATGACAGAAATTGAAGAAGATACAAATAAATGGAAAGATATTCCATATTGATTGATTGCAGGAGTTAATATTCTGAAAATGTCCATACCACCCAAACAATAAAAAGATTTAATGCAGACTCTACCATAAATCCAATGTCATTTTTCACAGACAAAAAAAAAATCCTAAAATTTGCGTAGAACTGCAAAAACCACAAATAGTCAATGCGATCTTGAGAAGGGAACACAATGGACTCATCATGCCATATTACAAAGCTATAGTAATCAAAATAGTAGGGTACTAGCAAAAAAACACATGCATACATCAATGAAAGAGCACAGAGATCCCCAAAATAAACACATACATATATATATATTTCAATTAGTTTATGACACAGGAGCCAGAAATATACTATGAGGAAAGAATAGTCTCCTTACTAAATGCTGCTGCAAGAATTGGACAGACATGCAGAATAGAATACAACTGGACCACTCCCTTACAACATGCACAAAAAATAAGTAAAAATGAACTAAACATTTAAACATCAGCCCTACAGCTATAAACTAGAAGAAAACATAGGTGGCAATGTTGTTGACAACAGTCTTGCCATTGATTTTTTGGATCTGATTGCAAAAGCAAAAATAACAAAAGAAAAAAATTAACAAGTGGGACTACATCAAACTAAAACGTTTCTGCACAGCAAAGGAATCCATCAACAAAATAAAATGGCAACCTACAGAATAGCAAAAAACATTTGCAAATCATATAACTGTTAAGAGCTTAATATGTGAAATATATGAAGAAATTACATAACAGAATTCAAATAATCCAACTAAAATATGAGCAATGGATTTGAATAAACATTTTTTCCAAAGAAGACACACACATAACCAAGAGGCACATGAAAAGATATTCAACATTAGAAATCATCAGGGAATTGTAAATCAAAACTACAGTGAGCTAACACATTATGCCTGTTAGAATGGTTATTATCAAAAAAGACAAGAGATAATTGTTGTGCAGGATGTAGAGAAAAGAGAATCCTTGTGTATTCTTGGTGGGATGGTGAATTGGTTCAAACACTGAAACAGTTGGGAGCTTCCAAAAAAAGTTGAAAATGGAAGTACTTTATGCAATTCCTTTCCTGGATTTTTAAGAAAATGAAAACATTTGAAAAGATAAATGTACCTACAAGTTCTTGTAGTATTAATTATAGTATTCAAGATATAATATCAGCCTAAATGAACATTGATGAAAGAAATACTTGTGGTATACTTACATAGAATGGAATACTATTCAGTCATAAAAGATTGAACTCCTGCCATGAACATAAATAGTCCATGAGGGCATTATGCTAAGTAAAGAAGTCAGACAGAGAAAGACAAACATCACAGAACCTCACTCATATGTGGAATATAAAAAACAAACCAAAAACTCATGGAACACATGGATGGATGAATTGGGTTACGTAGGTGAAAAGATACACACTTCCAGTTATAAACAAGTAAGTCAAGGGATGTAATGTACAGCACAGCAACTAGAGTTAATAATGCTGCATTGCATATTGCAAAATTACTAAGAAATAGATTGCAAGAATTAAAACATTAATTTTTAATACTATGAATGCTGATGAATGTTAACTAGGTTTATTGGGGTGATCATTTTGCAATATACACACAAATATTGAATGATTATGTTGTATACATGTAAAATGGTACATGTCAGTTTTATCTCAATAAGAAAAGGGTCTCCAAATAATCATAAGTATGAATTTTTCACAGTCATCTAGGAAAGGTAAAAGAGTGCCCGATCCAGGTGCAACTGTCTTGTAGATGTTTTGTTCCATGAGACTTGCCATTTATTTCTGCATGCTCACTAATCTGGATGGTTTGAAGACATATCCAAAGTTAAAATTATTAAATCTTTCAAAATTTTACTTTACTGAAATGTTGGTGTGTGAAATCCTAATCACATGTCCTTTGTGTCAGAGAAGTGTTTTAGAAGCTGAGGGAAACTTTCTCTAGTGAGAACTCTCTGATTTTTGGAAATGCACATTTAGAAAGGATTGTCTATCATTATTTTTGATCAGCAGAAAAGGGCAGATGGATGGATAAGAACAGGCAAGAAAAACAGAGATGTTCTCCAACCCGTGTAAGTTGTGTCTGTAATTTCTGTAAATGGTAAGGCAGCTGTCGGTCCAGTAAAAAAAGACAAAGCAGCTCACCAGGGCCAGGATCGTGTGGGTGGCCTTGGTTTCAGGAGAGGCTCGTGGGCAGAGGCTGGTCCTGTGGACGTGCTGGACTGTCCTGCGGTGTGTGAAGAGGAGCCTCACCATGTACATACTGGTCAAGATCATGAGGGACAAGCACAGGACATCCCGTGTGACCATTGCGCCCAGAAAGGGAGATACCTTCTTTGTACAGGGTCCTTCGGAAATGCAGTACGGCAGGGAATATATTTGATTGACTTGCGTGGAGTTGTAGGGCGCGACAACATTCATGATGACCCGGATGTAGATCAGCATGTTGAGGATCCAAAACAGAAGGAAAGCAGGAAAAATGCAGGTGGAGATTCTGGGCTTGAGCCACGCACACCTAGAGTTGCTGGGAGTGATAATTACAGCCTGAAACATACTCAGCAAGGACGTTGTACAGAGGGAAAGACCCCGGCCGACTCTGAACAGGTAGAGCACTGCCTTACAACCAGCGTCATCCAGAAAATGTCTTCTTCCAAAGTAATGTATTATTTCTGGAACCCCACTGAAAAGAAGTGTCATGACATTAGCTAAGGTTAAGTGGATGAATATCCAATCTATAGCCTTCTTTGTACGATGCTGAAATAAGAGGATATTGGTTTTTAATGCTAGTAGCAATGTATTCCCAATAAAACCAATCCCAAATTGGGAGACAAAGAATATTCCCAAAACAGCAGCATTGGACACCATTGCTTTCATCGGCCACTTATACTTTGGGTAGACTCTTGCACAGTCCTAGAAGGAGCACAGAATGGGTCGTAATCCTGAGGGAAATGACAGGCTGTATGGAGAGTGCGTGAGGCGCGGTCACTCTCTGCAGTAGGATGTGCACATGCTCTGTAACAACGGGCAGAAAATGAAGAATTAGCTCTAGAGGCATATGTCAAGCATTACTGAAGTCACTACAGTGGAGATGAGGTGGGGCATGCCTTGTTTATAAAAAATTATTAGTCTGATTCAGAGAAATAAACTGAGCATCCTGAAGGAGAATATTTATTCATGAAAAATACTATTTCACATTTAGAGAGATTTTACTTCAATTCTCCATATATACTGAACTTCATTTCAGAATTTTGAATGCACTTGTGATCTCTTGTGAAGTATAGAAAATTACTAAGGGATTTTAATTCATATTATTATGTTCCTACTGAATGTGACACACATTGGTATTACTGCCATTCACTGGGAATCTCCATGCCTAGAGTCACACAGGGCCATTGGCTCCATAAATGCTATTCTCTGACTCCTTCTGTCACTGTTCCTCAGCTCCAAGACCCTTCCAAAGTACATAACAAATATCAGATCAGCTCATTGGTCAGTTCTCTGCATCCCCCAAAGCAGCTGTGAAAATTCACTTCATCTCTTTGCTCTACCCTGTGGTCCCTGATACAAGTACAATGCTCTCAAGCAGTGGAGTCTTTCTCTCCCATGCCCCGTATACCTCCAGGCCTGTGGTGGGAATGTCCTCTAATACCCAGCACTTGCAGATAATTCTCCATTGCTCCCACTTTAAAATACTTGTGATCTGTCTACAATACCCATCACTATCTTTCCAGAAATAATCTGCTGAGCCCCGGTCACTCCCCTCCCTACCTCCTGACCCCCTGTTACTCTCCCCAACTCAACTCCTGTCCTGTTCTTGGCAACTGAAGTCTCCATGCCGACCATCTGTGCAATCCCTCACCTCTCACACTTGTGGTCTCCTCTTTTCCCACACTCTTGTCCCCCACCTCATCCACTCTGCTGATCACACCCCAGATATTACCAATATTGTGAACTCACGATATTTCACTCCCAAGCATCTCATTCTTTTATTAGTAGCTATTTCCACCTTACTCCATCTTATGCCTGATTCCAAAATTTCCTTGACATTAGCTGGGTTTGCAAATCACTGATCTCTTTACTCTTCACACCTGTCCTACTGTCTCTTCCTTATGTAAACTCTGATATCTAGCATTATAATCACTTCTGCAAATACGCATGGTTCCGTTCCTTTTTTGTCACCTACTTCAAAGTGCTCACCATTGAAACCTACTACTCTTCCTAGTTCATGCCATCCTGCTCAGATACACAAACCTGGAGAGAAAATACACAACCATGTTAACCTGAACATCAAATTGCTCACCACTAAGCTCCCCTGAGCATTAATTACCAGTCAAAAATGTCTATAAATTTTCTAAATCTTGTCTAGTTCTATTCACTTCCTCACTCCTCTTGTTGACTATTCAATAACTTCTTTTTTCATACCACCAAGATATTCATTCTCTCCAATCTCACATTCAGTTGATAACATGCTGCATATTTCAAAAGAAAAATAAAGCAATTGAAAAGCTATTTCCCCCAAGTCTGGACAATAAATCAATCCTTCTTTCTATATCCTTCTCCCAAAACCTCATATTTTAAACCTGGCACTGTGAGTTAATAGTCAATGTTTTTCAATAACCAACATTTTTAATAACCAGTCTCTCCATTTGAACAATAAATCTTGTGTCTCTTTTCTGCCAAGAATCTATTTTGTGTTATTTTCTTTCTCTTAAAATTTATCAAAATTTCTCCCACAACCTGCAGATGTATTGTAGTTCTTACACATTCTTGAGTCATTTCTCCCTTTTTGTTTTGAATAATACTGCTCGAAATAGTTGTCTCTGCTCCCTGTACCCAAGTTCTCATTCTCATCTGCTCTTGATGACAGGATGTGGAGACTGCAAAACGTCTATGAATTCTACCTTTCCCATATACATGGTAATGGAACATTGTGGCCAAGCTCCAGAAATGGCTCTTATTCTCCACCCCTTGATTACAGGTTGGCGTCAGCCTCGTGTTGACCAGTCATTGTGGAGCAAATATGACACAAACAGGATCTTGATAAGTGTCTTTATGTGGGGCTTGCTCAGCTGCCTTGCTTGGAACTCAGCGTGTGAAACAACACATCTTACTGTAGAAGGAGGAGCCACATGTTTGAAACCTAGGTCTCAGCTACGTTGCAGAACTATACATAAGTGCATTGCTCTCCTAGCAACACTGAGACCCATACAGGACACTAGCCACCTGCCAGCCACCTACCAAGAGGACCACACTTGCATGAGAAAGCCCTAGAAAGAAGTGAGAGAAGCTAGCCTCAAAAAGTCACATAGCACATCATTCCATTTGTATGCCAAATATACAAGCCCACAGAGACAGTAAGCGAAAATATGCTTGCCTGGGGCTGAAAGGGAGGAGCACTAGGGAGTCTCGGGTTTTCTACCAGGGTGATGTGATGTTTGAAGATTAATAGAAGTGGTGGCTGTGAACTATTACAAATGTAAATGCCACTGAATCACAAATTGTAAAATGGCTAATTTCACTTATTTGTCATGTCAACTCAAAAACACATATAAATAATTGTAAACTTTTTGCACCAAAGTATGAGTAAGAATAATACATTGTGTATAGTTCGATTTTTCCCAGAAATGGTATGATGCATTCCCTTTAGTAACTCTGGCAACATAATTCTCTGATTGTCATCTGAAACATGAAAGGTACGTGACCACTCCATAAGAGAGAAAAGTACATTCGTATATATTTTGCATCCACTCATGATATAGAATAAATCACCATAGCATATTTTGGATTTAAGAGTTTAGTAAATTTTTCAAGGTTGCTAGCAAACATAAACAGAACAAACAAACAAACCATGAAACCCAATATAGTTCTCTTTTACGTCAAAAATGTAACAAATGTACCAAATATCATGTCTCCAGTTTTTATTGCATTTGAGCTCCTAACATAAGTGGTGGACAAAAAGAAAGGATAAATATTCCAAAACACAAAAATGTGATTGTCATTACTCACTGATGATAAGATGGTGTGCAACAAAAATTATTTTAAAAGTTATTTCCTGACTTAGTCAATGTAATTTCAGAAAATGTGCGATTTACAGTAGCAATAATACATTGGAATAAGCTCAATTTGTGTCAGAATTTTTTGGATGAAATTATGTCAATCAATGGAAGATGTGAAGAAAGGCAGAAGCAAATAGTACTACAAAGAGTATTAAAGTCAGAATATCCAATATCATAAAGTGCCCATTCTGACCAACATTTAAAACTTAATGGAACTTCCAAGAAAATGTAAATCCTTTGTTACTTAGAACTTGACAAGTTGTTTCTAAAGTTTTGTTTGTTGGGTCAGATGAGCATGAACAAGCTAAGACACGTGAATAAGAAAACAAGAAGGTATATAGTGAGAATGATTTTTGAAAATGAGACAATATCTAGAACAGGTGAAATAAAATAAATTAGAAAGAGAATTAAAATCTGGGAGCAGTGTTTAATCAAAATACAAAGATAAAGAAGGTGAGGCTCAGTAAATATGATGGCGGACGCGACAGCAGACAGAGGAGGACAGACAGTTCCATCCCAGCAGGGAAGGGAGCTAAGCAGAGTGAGGGGGAGAAGAGAAAAGACGCAAGCTGGGCAGGCAAGGAAACAAACGGGTGCAAATAAGAAAGGCACTGGTACAAAGAAAGGGTTATGGAAAAAGTGACACCTAAGAAGAAACAGAAAAAATACTAGGATATATGTCAGTCAGAGTAAGTTAGAAAGCAGAAAATGGGAGATTTTAGGAAAGCAAGAAAAAGCAATATTGCTCAAAGCAATTGTTTTCTGAATAAGAAATGACTGTGAGAAACTTTAGAGAGGATTGTGGGTCCCCAGAGTTAATACGAAGATTATTTTGAACTGAAGTTCTTTGACATTGAACAGATACAGAAAGAAGCCTTCTAGGACCTTCACTGATTCCACTAAAAGCAGAAAGTTCTGGGAGTGGAACTCATATTACTGCCTTGTCTGGGGCAGTATTATGGCCATGAAAAAGATGGAAAATGCCACTTCAGTGCATAAACAATGACTGTCACATTCTTATTTCCTGTTGTTCCCCTAGAAATACACTTGTTCTTCCTGTAGAAGCCTCTTCTTCCATCTTCCTTTCCTTTTTGAAGTTCATTATATGAATTCCTAATTTTAACCATTGAGGGCTACTATTTCTGTGAGCTTCCATATGCAGATGGAAAAATTTTGTGTTTTTTTTCCTTCACGTAATCTGTCTTTTGTCTATTGAATTTGCAAGCCTCCACACAAAACATAAGAGGGGAGAGGAACAGTTTTTCCTCCCCAAAAGGGTGAAAAGGAAATCTTAAAGGTCAGAAAGATACAAATTTGTATAATTTAAATATCAGATGGCACTTAAAAGTGAGAGGAAGAAGATGACAGAGCAATGGAAAATGGAAATTAATAAGAAAATTCACAAACAAAAAAGGAGAAAATAAAAAGAGGATGTTCATACCATACATGGAAAACAATAGAGGAACAAATTAAAATCAAACCTTCATATGAACAAAGAGAGTAATGAAAATAGAAAAAAAGAGGAGGCAAGATGAGAACATGGCATGACAGAAATAAGAGGAAAACAAACAAAACATGGGGTGTTGAAGTCTTAAATAATAAAGAGAAGAAAAGGAAGAAAAGAATATACTGGAGCGTTATTAAAACAAAAAATTTCAAAGTGTTTTTATGCTGAAAAAGTTAAAAGGTGAATGAAGAAAAGTTATTTTGGAAAGAGGGACAACAGGATGTAAATACTGGGAGGTGACAAATTGAAAAGTGGAATAAGTGACGGATTAGATTTGAAGTATAAAGCAATTAAATGTTAAGATGACAGCACAAAACACATCAGGGATGAAAAAATAGGAAGCATGAATCGAAAATTTACTCGTGAAGGAAGAATATCTGAATGAAAGACACAGAGTCTGGGAGCAGAAGAGGTACAGGAGTAAACAGTGGTGGGGGGGTGACATCACAGTACTAATGAGAATGAGATGAACAGTAGGAAACTAACAATGGACACAAAATATAAGAAATAGGACAAATGTGAGAATTTCACACGTGTCAGAAGGAGGAGGCACTGAAGAGAAGAGACTGCCCTGGACCACAGAAGGATGACACGGGGGGAGCAAAGTGTATGAATGAATAAATGGAGGAGGAAAAAACCCTGGCAAGCTAGAGCTCTGGGGCTGTTATCATTCATGGGCCAAACCTGCAGGTCTTCACGATTTCCTGCTGCTCCGAGAACCTTCTGAAATGACCAGGATCCCAGTCTCCCCATCCCTGCACCCTCTGGGGGGACTCTGTGTGCACAGACCCCTGAGAGGCAGTGGGTTCTCTACGCCCAATACTTCACAGTGTCTCCTGGAGTTGGGGGCACTTTCTCCTGGCCCCTGTTATCCATCCATTTCCAAATCGGTTTCCCGTCCCTGAGGTGCTGTCATGAGACCGTTGCAGGTACCAGTGCATGTAATACAGTGGAAAAACTGACCCCTCACGTCTCATGAGACTGATATAAATGCTTTAGTATTATTTTAACTGATAATGCTAATTCTGGCATGGTGAGATTATTAACCTTTTACATGAAATATTTTCATGTCTCCCATAGTTCAACCTATGGAATGTGAATTAAGTACTTTATATTATCCCTCTTGTTGAACACATACCTCCATTCAATATATGCATTTAAAAGATGACTAAATGTTTTATACTGGAAAGTCATTATTAATCACTCTATTTTGCTATTCTGCAGAATACATGTATGTACATATATAAAAATATATACATATATGTAATTTTTATTCATCTATGACAATGAGTTAAATAACTACATCTGAAATGAATCTTCACAAATATTGCTGGTAGCATGCCCCTGATAAACAAAATATAAATTTACACAAACTTGTATAAATAAGAACCATAGAAGCCAAATTCTACTGGAAATACGCCTGAAAGAAAGGCAGCCATTTATTTTTCCAATTAGTTTATAAATCTGAACTTGGAAATACTACATTTTCTAGAAAATGTTGTATGTATATGAGGTTTGGAACGCCTTGAGATTTTTAAAGAAATGTAATTGACTTTTTAATAGTTTCAAATTGCCATATAATATAATAAAATATATAGAATTATTTAAAATGACATATTAATTAGATCTTCTAGAGACTTAGAAGAATTTTGCAGAATGAAAACATAGGAAAGAATTAGTGACAAACTCAATAAATTTTTTGGTTATGGGAACATTAGAACAGATGTAAAAGTAAAAGAAATATAGATGAATGACACTAAGCAGTGGTTAGTAATACTTGAAAGGCAGTATAAAAGAAGAAAAATCATTACAGTCAACATGTTAAGGAAATATGAAGAAAATAGAAGGGGATAAGATACAAACTTTTAAAAGAATAGAGGCACAGAAGAAGAAAGGGATTATGAAATAAGAGGATAAGAGGGAAAGAAGGAAGAAATGCAAAAGGAAATTACAAATGGGCTTTCAAAGCAGTAAATAAATTAAGGGCAGATAGGAGGTGACTTACCAATCCGAGCCCCACAGGCCAGGTCAGGGGACACCTCTGATGGCTGCAGCTGGACCCGGGAGCCTGGATCCATGTTATAAGAGGAGCAGAGAAAGGGGTTACTCCCTCCCAGGCTGTGCACAGTGAACTTTCTGATTTGTCCTGAGGAAGAACAAATTACTCTCTTAGCTGAAGATGGATCTCTTGATACATTTACAAGTATTTTTAATTAAATTAACCACCTGAGGACACATATCTCTTCCTACATTTTGAAAGAAGTGCTTACACAGAATTTTACTGCAGTAGAAAAGTAAACTTAGAGTGTTTCAGATGATAGAAAACAAAAGAGGATTTTACTTCTCTCCTCTGAGGCTTCTGTTGAGCCATAATTTATGTTGAAACATCCAAGTCTCCAATGATTTAATAAAAATGCATGTAAATGCTAGTATATGAGGTTAATAAACCAAAATTGAATTTTAAATGGATACGTGACACATAAGTGCTGTAAATAATGAAGTTCTATTAATTTAAGCAATTTAATATATGTGTCTTAGCATTCTTTTTGGACTTAAGCATAGGCATCAAAATATTACATTAAAAATATTTTTTAATTTTGATATCATTAATGTGCAATTACAATTATAATTACTAGACTCTCCGCATTATCAAGTCCCACCACATGCCCCATTACAGTCACTGTACATCAGCGTAGTAAGATGCTACAGAATCACTACGTGTTTTCTCTGTGTTGCACTGTCCTCCATGTGCCCCCGCAACACACCGTGTGTACTAATCATAATGTCCCTTTTTTCCCCCTTGTCCCTCCCTTCCCACTCATCCTCCCCAGTCCCTTCCCTTTGGCAACTGTTAGTCCATTCTTGTGTTCTGTGAGTCTGTTGCTGTTTTGTTCCTTCAGTTTATTCTTTGTTCTTATACTCCACAGATGAGTGAAATCATTTGTGATTCACTCCACCTGGCTTATTTCACTGAGCATAATACCCTCTAGCTCCAACGATGTTGTTGCAAATGGTAGGATTTGTTTTCTTCTTATGGCTGAATAATATTCCATTGTGCATATGTACCACATCTTCCTTATCCATTCATCTACTGATCGACACCGGTTGCTTCCATTTTTTGGCTATTGTAAATACTGCTACAATGAACATACAGGTGCATATGTCTTTTTCAAACTGGGCTCCTGAATTCTTAGGGTAAATTCCTAGAAGTGGAATTCCTGGGTCAAATGGTATTTCTATTTTGAGTTTTTTGAGGAACCTCCATACTCCTTTCCACAATGATTGAACTAATTTACATTCCCACCAGCGTGAGCTATTTATATATTTTGTTTGTCAACCTTTTATCAGATATGTCATTTAGGAATATATTCTCCCACACTGTAGGATGCCTTTTTGTTTTATTGATGGTGTCCTTTGCTGTACAGAAGCTTTTCAGCTTGATACAGTCCAACTTGTTCATTTTTGCTTTTGTTTCCCTTGCCCATGGAGATATGTTCATGAGCAATTTGCTCATGTTTATGTCCAAGAGATTTTTGCCTATGTTTTTTGCTAAGAGTTTTATGGTTTCATGACTTTCATTCAGGTCTTTGATCCATTTTGAGTTTACTTTAGTAGATGGGTTTGGCAATTATCCAGTTTCATTCTCTTGCATGTAGCTGTCCAGTTTTGCCAACACCAGCTGTTGAAGAGGCTGTCATTTTCCCATTGTATAGCCATGGCTCCATTATCGTATATAAGTTGACCATATATGTTTGGGTTAATATCTGGACTCTCTTTTCTGTTACACTGGTCTGTGGGTCTGTTCATGTGCCAGTACCAAATTGTCTTGATTACTATGGCTTTGTAGTAGAGCTTGAAATTGGGAAGTGAGGTCCCCCCTGCTTTTTTCTTCCTTCTCAGGATTGCTTGGGCTATTCAGGTTCTCTTGTGGTTCCGTATGAAGTTTAGAACTATTTGTTCCAACTTGTTGGAAAATGCTGCTGGTACTTTGATAGGGATTGCATTGAATCTGTAGACTGCTTTAGGCAGGATGGCCATTTTGATGATATTAATTCTTCCTAACCAAGAGCATGGGATGAGTTTCCATTTGTCAGTGTCCTCTTTAATTTCTCTTAAGAGTGTCCCATAGTTTTCAGGATATATCTTTCACTTCCTTGGTTAGGTTTATTCCTAGGTATTTTATTCTTTTTGATGCAGTTGTGAATGGAATTGTTTTCTTGATTTCTCTTTCTTCTAGTTCATCATTAGTATGTAGGAATGCAACAGATTTCTGTGTATTAATTTTGTATCACACAACTTTCCTGAATTCAGATATTACTTCTACTAGTTTTGGAGTGGATTCTTTAGGATTTTTTTATGTACAGTATCATGTCACATACAAATAGTGACAGTTTGACTTCTTCCTTACCAATCTGGATGCATTTTATTTCTTTGTTTTGTCTGATTGCTGTGGCTAGGACCTCGAGTACTATGTTGAATAAAAGTGGGGAGAGTGGGCATCCCTGCCTTGATCCTGATCTTGCAACAATCGTCAATAAAATATTATCAAACTGAATTCAGAAATACATTATAAAGATCATTTATCGGTATCAAGGAGGATTTATGAATAAAAGGCATCCATATTCGTAAGGAAGAAGTATTTTTTATCACTATTAGCAGGTGGCATGACACCATATAGAGAAAACCCTGAAAAGTCCACCAAGGAACAAGAAAAATGAATAAAAGGTAAGGAAGAAGACTATTTGTCCCTTTTAGCAGGTGGCATTACACTATATAGAGAAAACCCTGAAGACTCCACCAAAAAACAATTAGAACTAATAACTGGATTCACTACAGTTATAGGACATCAAATCAATATACAGAAATCTGTTGCATTTCTGTATACTAACAATGTACTAGTAGAAAGAGAAATCAGGAAAACTATCCCATTTAAAGTTACATAAAAAAAGAACAAAATAGGTAGGAATAAATCTAACCAGGAAGTGAAAGACCTGTGTTTTGAAAACTATGAAACATTAATGAAGGAAATTGAAAATGACACAAATAAATGGAAAATCATTTAATGTTCATAGATAGGAAGAATTCATATTGTTAAAATGATCATACTGCTCAAAGCAATCTACAGGTTCAATCTAATTCCTATGAAAATACCAATGACATTTTTTACTTAACTAGAGAAAATATCCTAAAATTCGTGTGGAACCACAAAAGAATCCAAATAGCCAAAGCAATCTTGAAAGAACAAAGGTTTGATTATCATGCTCCCTGACTTCAAGCTATACTACAAAGCTGCAGTAATCAAAAGAGTATGGCACTGGCATAAGAACAGACCCATAGATTAATGGAACATGATAGAGAGCCAAGAAATAATCCCATATACTATGTTCAATTAGTATATGACCAAGGAAGCAAGAATATACAGTGGAGAAAATATTCCCTTTGATAAATGCTTTCGGGAAAACTGTACAAATACATGCAAAAGAATTAAACTGGATCACTTTCACCATGAACAAAAATGAACCCAAGTTAGATTAAAGACCTAAATATAAGATGTGAAGCCATAAAACTCCTAAAAGAAAACATAGACAGTAACTCTTAGACACCAACATTAGTAATATTTTTTTCTGGATATTTCTCCCCAGGCAAAGGAAATAAAATAAATAAACAAGTGAAACTACATGAAACTATAAAGCTTCTGCACAGCAAAGGAAACCATTGACAAAATGAAAAGGCAACCTACTCTATGGGAGAATATATTTACAAAGGATATATGCGATAAGGGGCTAATATATAAAATATGTAAATAACTCATATAACACAGCACCAAAAGACAAATAATCCAATTAAAAATGGGTAGAGGACCTGAGCAGACATTTTTCCAAAGAAGACATACTACAGATGGTCTACAGTCTTGAAAAGATACTCCATGTAACTAATCATCAGGGAAATGTAAATCAAAACCACAATGAGATATCACCTCACAGAAATCAGAATGGCTAGTATCAAGAAGATAAGGAATAAGTGTAGGCAAGGATGTGGAGAAAAGAGAGAACCCTGGTACACTGCTATTGGGATTGCAAATTGGTGCAGCCACTGTATAAAGCAGTATGTAAGTTTCTCACTAAAATAAAAATATAAATACCATAAAGTCCAGCAATTCTACTTCTGGGATCTACCTGAAGGAAAGGATATAATCAATTCAAAAAGACATATTCACCCCAATTTGCTGTACAATTATTTATGAGTCAAGATATGAAAGTAACTGAAGTGTCCATTAATGGATGAATAGATAAAAAAGCTCTAGTACATACATACAATGGAATACTACTCAGCCATAAAAATGAATGAAATCTTGCCCTTTGTGACAATATGGATGGGCCTATAGGTATTATGCTGAGATAAATCAGAGAAAGACAAATACCATATGGTTTCACTTATGTCTAGACTCTGAAAAGCACAACAAATGAACAAACACACGTAAGATAGATTCATAAACACAGAGAACAGATGGTTGCTTACCTTGTAGGGGGGCAGGTAGAACAGGTGAAGTAGCTGAAGGAGATAAGGTGGTACAAACTTTAAATTATTAAATAGTTTAGTCACAGGAATGGAGGTACAGAATAAGGAATACAGCTCATATATTGTAATATATTTGTAAAGTGACAGATGGTAACTACACATATGATGAACATTTAATTATGTATATAATTGTCACATCACCATGTTTTTCATCTGAATCCAATATAAGATTGTATATATACTATATTAAATATACTCGAAGAATGGACGATGAGGAATTGAGACCTCGAGTGGAGGAAACATTTCAGAGGGGCTTTTCTACATCAGTAAAAATAAACATACATGTGGGGTGGCATCTAGAGATGAGGGGGAATCAAGGCAATACTTCTGGTAAAAAAAAAAAAGCAGGATAAAGAAAACCATGTTTTAAATGCATACAGTCATACAGTTGAGAGAGAAATGGTGATGAGGTGAGAGAGTGAATTGCTACAGCTATGTGCTCAGTAGGATAATGTGGATTAGAGAAAATTTTGGCTGTAAGCCATGGCTCAATAATGTCTCTAAGTGGCATATTTTTAATGGGGCTTCCTGTGTTTGTTCCCCTTGACTTAGATCCATGTCTACGTGATGATTATACTCTTCAGACATCATGAGTCAGTCCAGCTTGTCCACAGGACTAGCTTCTTCCACAAACTCTCCTGAAATCAAGGTCACCCACATGATCCTGGCACTGGCGAGTTGTCTTACATTTTCTGATTGGACAGATGGAAGGTGTATTTCCATGTATTTAGTTTACTCACTTGTGAATATCCTGAAGGTGGAGAAGATCCGTGGTGGTCTTTCATTTTGCTACCCAATGATCTGGGCTTCCTTATTGAGCAATGCTAAGAGTAGAATTGCCAAATGGACCTATACCTTTCTAGGGTTGAGAATTTCTGAAATTCTACAAAAGATTTTCTCATTTTCCTTTCATTTTTCTCATTTCTTTACTTTTAAGAATAGTCCTTCAATTTTAAGTCAATTATGTTTCTAATTCTATCTAAAAAATCTCAAAATTAGCTATTTCCCTTACCTTTTCAAAAATAGTGTGTAAAGATAAGAACCAATTTGACATTATCTTATAAAACTGTGTATTCATTGTGTCTACAGTTGAGTATTTTTTCCTAACATTTTTAAAAATTAAGGTTTCATTGATATACAATCTTATGAAGGTTTCACATGAGCAACATTATGGTTACCACATTCAGCCATATTATCAAGTCCTCCCCCATTGCAATCAAGGTCCATCAATGTAGTAAGATGCTATATAGAGTCACTAGTTATCTTCTCCATGGTATGCTGCCTTCCCTGCAACCCATCTATATTATGTGTCCGATTCATATTGCCCCTAAATCCCCTTCTCCCTCGCTCCCCACTCAGGCTTCCCAGGCCTTTACCTTGGGTAACTGCTAGTCCCTTCTTGGAGTATGTGAGTCTGCTATTTAGTTCCTTCAGTTTTGTTTTGTTGTTACACTTCATAAATGAGTAAAATCATTTGGTACTTGACTTTCTCTGCCTGGATTATTTCACTGAACACAATACCCTCTAGTTCCATCTATGTTGTTGTGAATGTTGGGATTTCTTTTCTTCTTATGCCTGTATAACATTCCATTGTGTTTATGTACCACCTGTTTATCCATTCATTTACTGATGGACACTTAGGTTGCTTCCATATCTTGGCTATTGTAAATAGTGCTGCAATAAACATACGGGGTGCATATATCTTTTTAAATCTGGGATCTTCTTTTCTTTGGATAAAATCCTAGTTGTGGAATTCTTTGGTCATATGGTATTCCTACTTTTTGGTTTTTTTGAGGAACCTCCATATTGCTTTCCACAATGATTGAACTAATTTACATTCCTACCAACAGTGTAGGAGGGTTCCCCTTTCTCTGCATCCTCGCCAGCATTTGTTCCTTTTTTTTTTTTTTGGATGTTGGCCATCCTAACTGGTGTGAGGTGGTAACTCATTGTGGTTTTAATTTGCATTTCCTTGATAATTAGCGATGTGGAGCATCGTTTCATGTGCCTGTTGGCCATTTGAATTTCTTCTTTGGAGAAGTGTCTGTTCAGATTCTCTCCCCATATTTTAATCAGGTCATTTGGGGGCTTTTTGGGGATTGAGGCATGTGAGCTCTTTATATATTTTGGATATTAACCCCTTATTGGATATGTCATTTACTAATATAATTTCCCATAATGTAGGATGCCTTTTTATTTTGATGATGGTGTCCTTTGCTTCACAGAGGCTTTTTAGTTTGATGTAGTCCAATTTGTTCATTTTATCTTTTGTTTCCCTTCCCAAGGATGTGTCCAGGGAAAAGTTGCTCATGTTTATATTCAAGAGATTTTTGCCTATGTTTTCTTCTAAGAGTTTTATCATTTCATGACTTACATTCAATTCTTTTATCCGTTTTCAGTTTACTTTTGTGTATGGGGTTAGACAATAATCTAGTTTCATTCTCTTACGTATAGCTGTCCAGTTTTGCCCACACCAGTTGTTGAAGAGATTGTCAGTTCTCCATTGTATATCCATGGCTCCTTTATCATATACTAATTAGCCTTATATGTGTGGATTTATATCTGAGCTCTCTATTCTGTTCCACTGGTCTGTGGATCTGTTCTTGTGCCAGTACCAAATTGTCTTGATTACTGTGGCTTTGTAGTAGAGCTTGAATTCAGGTAGTGCAATCCCCAGTTTTGTTCTTCCTTCTCAGGATTGCTTTGGTTATTCTGGGTCTATTGAATTTTAGAATTATTTTTTCTATTTAATTGAAGAATGCCTTTGGTATTTTGGTAGGGATTGTATTGAGTCTGTATATTACTTTAGACAGGATGAACTTTTGACAGTATCAATCTTCCTATCCATGAACACGGGATGTATTTACATTTATTGGCACCTTCTTTAAGTTCCATGATGTGTGTGCTTTAGTTTTCAGAGTATATGTACTTTACCTCATGGCTAGGTTTATTCCTAGGTATTTTATTCTTTTTGATGCAATTGTAAATGGAATTGTTCTTCTTTTTTCTCTTTCTGTTTGTTCATCATTTGCATAAATGAATGCAACAGATTTCTGTGTATTAATTTTGTACCCTGCAACTTTGCTGAATTCTGTTATTAGTTCTACTAGTTTTTGGTGGATTCTTTAGGGTTTTTATCTAAAACATCGTATCTCTTCAAACAGTGGCAGTTTGACTTTTTCTGTACCAATCTGGATGCCTTTTATTTCTTTGTGTTGTCTGATTGCTATGGCAGGGACATCCTGTACTATGTTGAATAACACTGGTATAAGTGGCTGTCCTTGTCTTGTTCCTGATCTTAGAGGAAAAGCTTTTAGCTTTTTACTGTTATGTAGGATGTTGGCTGTGGATTTTTTGTAAATGACCTTTATTATGTGAGATACTTGCCCTCTATACCCATTTTGTTGAGAGTTTTTATCCTGAATTTCTGTTGAATTTTGTCAAATGATTTTCAGCATCTGTGGAGATGATAATGTGATGTTTGTTCTTCTTTTTGGTTATATGGTGTATCAGGTTGAAGGATTTTCAAATATTGTACCATCCTTGCATCCCTAGAATCAGTTCCTCTTGATCATGATGGATGATCTTCTTGATGTATTTTTGAATTCGGTTTGCTAATATTTTGTTGAGTATTTTTGCATCTATGTTCATCAGGGATATTGGTCAGTAATTTTCTGTTTGTGTGATGTCTTTGCCTGATTTTAGTATTAGAGTGATGCTGGCCTCAGAATAAGTTTGGAAGTATTCCCTCCTCTTCTACCTTTTGGAAAACTTTAAGGAGGATGGTATTAGGTCTCTAAATGTTTGATAAAATTCAACAGTGAAGCCATCTGGACTAGTGATTTTGATCTTAGGTATTTTTTTTGATTACCAGTTCAATTTCATTGTTTATCATTGTTCTGTTCAGAGTTTTTCTTCTTTCCTGGTCAGTCTTGGAAGGTTGTATTTTTCTACAAAGTTATCCATTTCTTCTCAGTCATTGAATTTGTTAGAATATAACTTTTCATAAGTATTTTCCAATAATTCTTTGTATTTGTGTGGCATCCATAGTGATTTTTCCCTTCTCATTTCTGATTCAGTTTATGTGTGTACATTCTTTTTTTCTTGATAAGGCTGGCTAGGAGTTTTTCTTTTTTGTTCATTTTCTCAAAGAACCAGCTCCTGGTTTCCTTGATTTTTCCTATTGTTTAGTTCTTCTCAATTTTATTTCTTTTCACTCTGACTTTTATTATGTCCCTTCTTCTGCTGACTTTGGGCCTCATTTGTACCTTGTATTCTAGTTTCATTAATTATGAGTTTAGACTGCTCAATTAGGATTGTTCTTATTTCTTGATATAGGCCTGTATTGCTATATACTTTCCTCTTAGAACTGTCTTCACTGCATCCCACAGGTTTTGGGGTGTTGAATTGTTGTTTTCCTTTGTCTCCATATACTGCTTAATCTCTGTTTTTATTTGTTCATTGATCCATTGATTATTTAGGAGCATGGTGTTAAGCCTTCATGTGTTTGTGGACTTTTTTGTTTTCTTTGTATAATTTATTCTAGTTTCATACTTCTGTGGTCTGAGAAGCTGATTGGCACAATTTCAATCTTTTGAATTTATTGAGGCTCTTTTTGTGGTCTAGTATGTGGTCTATTCTAGAAAATGTTTCATGTGTGCACTTGAGAAGAATGTGCATTTTGCTGCTTTTGGGTGGAGTGTTCTGCAGACATTTGTTTGGTCCATCTCTACTAATGTGTTGTTTGGGGCTTCTGTTTCATTACTTACTTTCTGTCTTTTTGATTTCTCCTTTGGTGTGAGTGTTGTGCTGAAGTCTCCTAAAATGAATGCACTACCTTCTACTTCACCCTTTAATTCTGTTAGTTTTTGTTGCATATATTTAGTTGCTCCTCTATTGGGTGCATAGATATTTATAATGGTTATATCCTCTTGTTGGACTGACCCCTTTATCATTATATAATGCTGTTATTTGTCTCTTGTGACTCTCTTTGTTTTAAGTCTATCTTCTCTGATACAAGTACTGCAACTACTGCCTTTTTTCTCCTTATTATTTGCATGAAATATCTTTTCCATCCCTTCATTTTTAGTCTGTATATTTCTTTGGGTTTGAAATGAGTCTCCTGTAGGCAGCATATTGATGGGTCTTGTTTTTTAATCCATTCTGTACCTCTGTGTCTTTTGATTTGTACATTCAGTCCATTTACATTTAGGGTGATTATTGATAGATATGTGCTTATTGCCATTGTAGGCTTTAGATTCATGGCTACCAAAGATTCAAGGGCAGCTTCTTCACTATCAGTTAACTTAACTCCTTGATTACTGTGCTATTAAAAACATAATCTGAAGTTGCTTTTTTTCTCCCTTCTTACTCTTCCTTCTCCACTTTTTATGTATTAGGTGTCCTGGTCTGTACCCTTTGTATATCCCTTGACTGACTTTGTATATCCCTTGACTGATTTACTTTTGCCTTTGCTTAGTAATTAATTCATCTACCTCCTTTACTGTGGTTTTATTTTCTCTGGTGACAGCTATTTAGCCTTAGGAACACTTCCATCTAGAGCAGTCCCTTTAACATACACTGTAGAGATATATCCTCAACATTTGCTTATCTGGAAATCATTTGATCCCTGCTTAAAATTTAAAAGATAATCTTTGCAGGTAGAGTATTATTGTTTGGAAGCCCTCCTGTTTCATTGCATTAAATATATAATGGCACTCCCTTCTGGCCTGTAAGGTTTCTGTTGAGAAGTCCAATGATAGGCTGATGTGCTTTCCTTCTCCATGATCTATTTTATCTCTTGGACTGCTTTTAATAATCTCTCCTTGTCCTTGATCTTTGCCATTTTAATTATTACGTCTTGGTGTTGTCTTCCTAGGGTCCCTTGTGTTGGAAGATCTGTGCACTTCCATGACCTGAGAGACTATTTTCATCCACATATTGGGGAAGTTATCAGAAATTATTTCTTCCAAGAGACTTTCTATTCCTTTCTCTCTCTCTTCTTCTTGTGGTACCCCTATAATGAGAATATTGTTTTGTTTGAATTGGTTGCATTTGAATTGGTTTGAATTGTTTGAATTTGTTTGAATTTGTTTGAATAAGTTCTCTTATTATTCTTTCATTCCTACAGCTCTTTTTTCCTCAGTGCCTCAGCTTCTTTGTTTCCTGTTGTCTAATTTCTACTTCATTTACAGTTTCCTCAACCTCATCTAACCTGCTTTTAAATCCCTTCATTGTATGTTTCATTTGATACTGTGTTTTCAAAGTTCCTATCTCTTTCCTGAAATCCTCCTTGAAATCTTGAATATTTTTCTTTAGCTCCATGAGCATGTTTATGATTTTCAGTTTGAAATCTTTATGAAGAAGATCGGTGATTTAAGTTTCACTTATCCTTCTTTCTGGTGTTTGAGGGATTCTGGTTTGTACAAAGTTCTTTTGCTGTTTCATATTTCTAATGATTACTATGGAGTAATAACTTTGTGTAGGTGGGGATCTTTAGTGCCAAGTACCTCTACTGTCTGGAGCTTCCCAGCCCCTGGAATGATGGCATGGGGATCCATTTTGCACAGTGCCAGCACCTGCCAGGAGGAAGAACCCTTTTCCACTTCCCAGCTGTGGCACCTGCCTCCACTAGAAGTATCAGTGGGATGAGTGTGCAGGGTGGAGTCTCTGCATTACACCCTCATTGCTGCTGCAGTCATTACCACCCTCTGACTGGCCTTGCACTATGGCCAGGGTTGTGGATGTGTCACCCGGGACATGCCAGGAGGAAGGAGTGGCAGACTGTGTATTTTAGGTGGGGACCTCAGCACTCCATTGTCATCCAGGAGGATGGAGTGTCTGAAGCCCTTGAAAATTCCCAACCTGCTAAAGCTGAGTGTGCCTGGACAGTTTTGTTCACCTGTCTTTTCTCCTGAGCAGCAAGGTCTGCATAATGCTTGCCCCTTTAGAACTCTGCTCACTGTTGGTAAGTTTTTCAAAATGCCTGCATTAATTTTGTCATGGAATAGCCATTTGTGGGTATTTGTTATGCTCAAGTTGCTAGAATCTTGGTCTCTCTGAGACTTTCCAACCCCACTAATCTCCTCAGCACCATGTAATGTGGGTTTGTGATCCCAGAGCTGATCTCCAGGGTGGACTGTTTAGCAGTCCTGGGCTTCTACTCCCTCATCACCTCATTTATCTTCCTCCTGCCTGCGAGTTTCTATCGTGGAAGGGTTTGGGTCCTACTGGGTCACAGCGTTGCTACTTTACCCTTTTCTTTGAGGCCTTCTATTTTCCCCAGATGTAGGCCATGTGTTTCAGTCTTCAGGCTGCTCTTTCAGGATTAGCTGTATTTGGTGTATTTTCATTGTATATTGTTTTGGGAGGAGGTCTCTGCCTCACATCTCATGTCCCCATCTTTCCCCCATTTTTACTCCCAGGTACATTCCAAACAGTACTTGTACTAAGGTATGAGGAAACATGTACCAGAATGTTCACAGCAGTGCAGTTGGACTAAAGAAAGATCTTCCATCAGCCCAAATACCCATCACGAGACAAGAAGAAAGACCCTGTAAGGGAGCCACACAGTAGGAAATGAAATGCACCTATAAAAACAAATGCACATCTGTTGGATCTTAATAGCACACTGTTCAGTGAATAATGACAATAAGGAAAATCAGACAGTACTATTTTATAATATCCCAAAAGATAATAATACCTTCATGTTAAAACTATAAAACTCAATGGAAAAAACCAAATTTGAGAAAACCATGGCTTCTCTATCTTTCCAATTCATGGACAAATTTCCGTTGTTTGGCTATACCAAATGTTTTCATTCGTTCATCAGTTGGTGTGCGTGTTGTTTGCTTCCTCCTTTTGGCTTTCATGAATACTGTTCCATGGACATTTATGGATGAGTATTTGTACACAATTGACACTGAAAACTGACTTAATGTTTCTTGCATGGATAACTGACCTGTGAGAAACTGGTGTTGTTTATCTTAGGTTGTCTTAATTTCTCTATCTCCTTAATTTCTTTTCTGTATTAAGGTATTATTGATATACAATATTCTCCTTAATTTCTGATATTTAATAATTTTTGTGGTAATACTGCTGTGGTAAAATAAAAACAATGTAAAATTTTCCATTTAAATCCTTTTAAGTATACAATTCAGTGGCATGAAATAGATTCACAATATTGTGCAACCATGACCAGTCTCTGTTTTTAGAAACTTTAAACATCCCAAGCAGTATCTCATATTCATAGCCAGAATTCCCTGTTCTCCTATTTCCCCATCCCTGAGTAATCTCTGGGACTTGGAAATCATGTAAATTTCTATTTGCTTGTAAACCTTAGATCCTGCAGTCTTGATGGCACCATCCCTTGGAGCCCCTCCTGATTAGAATGAACTTTCTCTTTTCACTCCTCATTCCTCATTAAAATGTTGCTGGTTGCTTTGTACTCTTGTCTGTTGGCATCATTCTTCATCACATCCAAGATGCAATCCTCAGAAAAACAGCATCTCGTTGGCTATGATAACTAATCTGTAGAGATTTACAAAGTTTCTGGAAGATATATCACAGTTACCACTGCAAACCAAGGAAATGCAACAAAGTAGTAACAAAGAAATTGTCACATACTAAAATTAGCCCAGGTTTGTTATGGAATCTTATAACATCATGGTTGAAAAATATGATTTTATTCCAGAACTCTCTGAAGGATGGTTGTTACAACAGAGTACAGTTCAACAGACATCTACTGTGTTCTTGGTATACTGTGTTAATACCTATTGCATCAAAATAGAAAATTCCAACAGAAGTCATGTAGGAAGATGAGAGCCAGAGTGATGAAGGTGGAGTTGTCTATTGTACACCTGTGTGGCATGACACTTGTATTAAATTTTGGACAGTCTATTTCAAAGTCTTTCCCATGCAAATAAATACAAATGAGGTAAAACATTTGGATATTTGTTTCTTACTTCATTTCAAAACTTATATAGAGGCATTTATGTTAGGTAACCTAGTACAGTATATCTGTGATCTAGAACTTCTTAATTTCCTTTAAAATAATAAATTGTGTTTATAATAACTGTAGAAAGAGGACATCAGGGTATAGGACAAAGAGTAAGACAGTCAACAAAATCACCCTCCAAAGTCAGGAATTGTCAGAGACAGGAAATTTTTTGTGCTAACAGTGAATAGATTTAGTTGTACTTTTTTATTTCCAATCTAGATGTTTTTTTTCTGTTCCTCGAATAAATGTTCTGATTAAAAATTCCAGTCCACTACTGAATACAGCTAGGAAGAGTGAATATCCTTGCTGAGTTCCTGATGTTATTTAAACATTTTAGTTATTCATTATTATTATGTTACCTTTGAATTTCCTAAATTTCCTCATCAGGTGTGGAAGTTCCCTTCTATGAGGAGTATTATTCTTATTATCATAACTATTAAAGGCATTGAATTGCATAAAATGATTTTTATTCATCTAACAAGATTATCCTGTATGTTTATACTTTTATTTATATAATATATTACATTGATTGACTGTCATATATTGAATCAAACTTGCATTTTGGGAGATAAATTCTACTTCATTATGGTATATAATCTTTTATATAATAGAAAATCAACAGGTAGTATTTGATGGATATTTGATGGAAGTTTACATTATTTTCATAAGAGATACTGGTTTATAGATTTCTTTTCTTGTGATGTCTGTGTATGGTTTTGGTAATTGGGTAATAGTGGACTAATGGGATAAGTTGTTTCTTCTATTTTTTTGCAGGAATTTCAAAGGATCAGCTTTGATTCTTAAATGTTTGATAGATTTCACCAGTGAAGTTATTTGGTCCTCAGCTTTTCCTTTTTTGTAGGAATTGTTTTTGATTAATAAATAAATCTCTTACTTCTTCTAGGTGATTTATATGTTCTGGTTCCTCTTGAGTCAGTTTCTACAGTTTTCATCTTTCTAGTAATTTTCCCATCTAATCTGGTTTATATAATTTGGTGGCATATTGTTGTTCATAGCACTGCCTTTTAATCCTTCTCATTAATAAAGTTTATTGCAAGAGGTATGGGAAAGATGGCAGAGTAGGAAGGCAAGGCAAGAACCTCCTCTGACAAAATACCAAGGAATCAACCACAGCAAATACAACTGACCCTGAAACCCTGAAAACAACCTGAAGACTGCAGAGCAGACCACCTACAACTGCTGAAGAGGAAAAGACTACACAAAGAAGAGTAGAGTGGCAGAGCCATGATTGACTGGGACCCAAGTCCACCTCCTATCCCATCACAGAAGCATGAGGAAGACGAATGGAGCAGGATGTGGATAAGCAGTCAGGCACCTGCACAACTGGCACTGGAGATCTGCTCTGGGGACATGAGTGCACATTGCACTGGGCTTTGGTGATTAATGGAGCTGGACACCAGGGATATTTGAAAAACTCTGGGAGGATGAGATCACTGTCCAGGACAGGCATGTTCCAATGGTCCTGTTGAGACCCAATAGGATGGTGGAAGTTTGAAAGATTTACCAGAAGAGGAAAGCATGCCAGAGGGATAGGGGTTAGAGGAAGCACTGTCTGGAGAAAAAAGGGCATGTAGACAATGCTTTCCCAGACCTCCCTCAGTCCAACTGATTGGGAACTTGAGGGAGTCCTCTCCATTCACCATCTCCCTTGCTGGCAGACCAGCCCTAGGGCATGCCTCCCTGCTCAGACCCCTGCCTGTCTGGTCTACTCAGACCAGCAGCACTCCAACATTCCTTCTGAGCAGGTTGAGGGAGATTTTGTTGCCTGGCAGGAAGAGGGAGACTTTCCCAGATTTCATCTCTCTCTCTTCCCAACTGGTGAGGCACCTGTGGGTGACAATTCCATATACTCCTTCTACATGATGGCAGCTCAGCCCCACTATGGAACTCCTATGTGCATTCACCCCACCCACCCTACCATTACTGCCTGGCAGGCAGAGGGCAGCCCCAACCACAGCAATCCCAGCAGAAGATCCAGTGCATGGCTCACATAGGGTCTCTGCTGACAAAGATAAGACACTACTCATAGGCAGGCAGAAAGGCAGCACCACTCATAGCCCACCAATAGCATTGCAGTTCCACCACAAAGGAGAACCAGCCACGGGTGTGCAAAGAGTCGACCTTCTGAGAACCACACAATGCCTTCTTCATAAGGCAATTATTTTCTAGACCAGAGAGCATAGCAGATCTATATAATACAAAGGAAGAAACAGAAAGCCCAGCAAAATAAGGAGGCAGAGGAATATGTTCCAAACAAAAGAACAAGACACCAGAAAGAAGGTGAAATGAAAAAAAGCTTACCAACAATCTTGATAAGGATTTCAAAGTAACAGTCATAAAGATTCTTACTGACCTGGGGAAAAGAGTTGGGGATCTCAGTTATGTCTTCAACAAAGAGATAGAGTATTTGAAAAAGAGGCACTCAGAGCTGAAGAAACAGTAGCTGAAATTAAACACACAATGGAGGGAATAAAAAATAGATTGCTGCAAGTAGAGGAGACAATCAATGAGATGGAAATTAGAACACAGGAACACAATGAAAATGAATAGAAAAAGGAATCTCTAGATATTAAAGGATGCTAAGAGAGCTGTGTGACAACTCCAAATGAAACCATATTAATATAAAAGAGGTACCAGAAGGAGATAAAATAAACAAAGGAGTAGAAAGTCTCTGAAGAAATAATACCTGAAAACTTTGCCATCTGGGAAAGGAAATAGACTCCCAGGTACTGGAAGCACAAAGAGCCCCTAATGAAAGGAACCTTAGGAAGATAAGACATAAAGTAATTAAAGTAGTAAAAATAAAAGGTGAACAGAGAATCTTAAGTGAGAGAGACAGACAGATACCTATAAGGGGAACTCCTTGATGATATCAACAGACACTGAGAAGTGACTAGTGGTTACCGTGGGGGAATGGTTGGGTTGTGTGGGAGGAGTAAGAGGGGGTAAAGGGGCACAAAAACTCTCAATAATAATATAAGTTGGTCATGGGGAGGTAGTACAGCATGGAAAATAAAGCCAGTGATTCTGTAATATCTTCCTATGTTGACAGTAACTGTACTAGTTGTGGTGAGGATTTAATTATATGGGTAATTTTTGAAGAACTGTGTTGTATACTTAAAAGCAATATAAGATTGTATATCATCAATACTTCCAAAAAAGAAATTCCAGGGCTTTTGATGGCTCAAAGGAAAATATTGTGTGGAAAAACCATTACATATTTGATTCTGAATGAACAAGAAATTCAAAAGAGATTCTGAATGTGAAGAAGTTTTAGTCCAATTTATTTTTCTTATAATTTCCTTTTATGTCTGTACAAGAATGACATATACTACAAATATAAACTAAAAGGAATATTTAAATAGGTATTAATGAACTATTTTTAGTATAAAAATATATTTTTCTCATGGTTTACATGACAGCAGTTTTTTCTTTCCTATTGAATAGCATTTCTTAGCACATAAAATAATAGTGCATCATATCAATGCTTGTTTCAGATTCATTGAAATATGTTAATATATTACCTAGCACAGATTACAAGCTCAGTAATGTTAGCAATTTATAAAAATAAACATTAGCACAAATAAAAAATAATACATGGGATGCTACAAAAGCAGTTCTATGAGGGATGTACTAGCAATACAGGCCTATCTAAAGACACAAGGGCAATCCCAAGTAAACAATATAAATGCACAACTAAAGAAATTAGAAAGGAAGAAAAAATGAACCCAAGAGTTAGTAGGAGAGGGACATAATAAAGATCTGAGCAGAAATAAATGAAATAGAGAATAATAAAACAATAGAAAAAAATCAGTGAAACCAAGAGGTGGTTCTAAAAGAATATAAACAAAATACTTATAATTCTGGGGGGAAAATAGATGCCCAGCCCAGGAAAAATTGAACCTTTGAAGTCAAAATCAGTCAAAGGGAGAAATAAAGTAGGAGCAACACATTTATTGCTCACAAGCAGTCATCTACTCTTGCTTGTCTCTCATGACCTAGGTGGAAAAAAGACCCCACAAAAGCCTCTCTGTCCAGGTGTGCATTGGTCAGCACCACCCATGTAATCACCTATTGATATGGGGATAGATTACTCCTCTCCACTCCTTGGAAACCCCTATTGATATGGAGAAGCACTAAGGCCAGGTGAGAGATTCTGGAAATATTGCAATTTTACCCACAGTGCACTTCTCCAGCAATCTTACCTCACAATCTATTTATTCCCCATCTTCCACAATGGCCCCTGTGTGAGAAAGCTAGAGCACTGAAACAAGACCAATAATATATGATAAAAAAAGCATTAAAATCATGATAATCCTCAAGCCAGAGGATCCAGCTATGTTCAAAGTCTTAGGCAGATTAAGTCCATAGCTCACCCATTCCACAGGCAGTCAGCTGAATGGGTAGTGAGTTCAGTGCATTCATCATGCAGCAGTTGAATCCAGTGGGCCTGCCCATGTCACAGGAAATGTAGCATAAAATAACCTTAAGGTCAATAAGATACATATTTTAATGACACCAACATAGGCAAATCTCATCCATCAGGTAGGATGCATGCAAGTGAGTAGTCCTGTGATAGGAGAGTTTCTTGGTGTAGTACACCAGACTTTCACCCCCTAACCCTCCTGTGGGAGGTACAGATGGGTCAATATATAGGACTAAGGGACGTCCATCACTGGCCATAAAGATAAAACAAAACTTTCCTGTAAGATGCTTTTAGCTCCCAGATGTCTTGGGAACACCACCATGATCTCTGGGGGCCACTCTGCTGTTACTCCAGGAACACACAGCACTTCAGCTTCCTGGTCTTCTCCCTAAGGTGCCAAAAGGGCCAGCCATCGCTGGTCCATGGGTCAAAATGTCTGTGGCCACATCCATTCAATAGGATCTCTGGGGTTTAATGCATTTGGGGCTGGCAGCAGGATGCTGCTCTGCTGCCCATTTCCTGGCTTCAAAATCCTCTTTGGTTTGCACATACAGTTGTATAGGAGAGGCAGCAATGAGTGTTAGCATATTCACAGGGCACAAGGCTCCTTTATGGGGCTTCTCATTCAAATGCCATAGTACTGTCCATAAGAGAACTGATCAGACTATTGGTGTCTGACTGCAAGCCAGATTTCCAGAAACCACTGTACCTCTCTATCAGGCCTTCCCTGGTAGGGTTTTATGGTACACAAAACTTCCACTTTATCCCTAATTGTTGCATGCATTCTTGTAACTCATGTCCAGTAAAGTGGGTTCTTGATCACTCTCAATCAACTGCAGCCAGCCATTGACTGCAAAGAGATGCTTTAGGCCCCTTTTGGTCATTTGTTGGTCTGAAGAACATGCAGGAAAGGCAACTAACAGTCCAGTAGCTGTGCCACACAAGTCATGGCATACCAATAGCCTTTTCATATAGACAGAGGCCCAAGAGAGTTTACCTGACAACTAACCAGGGGTATTAGCCCCTTTACTATTGCCCCATGTTGCTGCAATACTTGGTGTAAGTCCCACTTAGAGCACATAAACCACTCCTCCTGAGCTCTGCTGACTCTTTCAAAAGGTCAATCCTAAGCTCCACTGATGGGTACAGCCCACATTGTCTTTTGCCATGCATGCAACAAACGCTGATGCAACCATTCAGCTACATCAGAGGCAGGCTTTCCATCTAGCCAACACACCTGGGCCAATGTGTCTGCTTTATCATTACCTGGGGGTGCCACAGGCAAATAGCCAGTCTCATGGTATATGGTAACTGTCTTAGTCTGACCAAAGGCCCATAAACAAATGGTCCGACTGTGGAGGTATCCCTGTGGAAGGACAGTGAATGTCCAGTGCCAGCCTTCCAACATGAAGAAAAACTGTTCCGGACTTTCCTGTGCTATATCAATAGAGAAGAAAGCATTAGCAAGGTCCACAACATAATGATATGTCCCTAGTTCATGACTGAGGGTGTCTATATGCACTTCTATAGAGGGGACAGCAGCAGCATGCAAAGGTGGTGTGAGTATTCAATTTCCTGTAATCCACAGTCATACGTCAGGAGCTATCCAGCTCTTCAGTGGCCACACAAGGGAATTAAAAGGACTATGAGTGGACTTTATGATGCCCACCTTCTCCAACTCTTGTAGAGTTTGTCCAAATTCCTTGTGTCTCCCAGGCAATTTATATTGATTGGTATTTTTCTCCCACTGAGGTACAGGCAGAGCTATAGGTGTGTGCTTAGCATGTCAACTCAGAATTGCCTTTGCCACACATACCCTCAGTCTGAACTCACCTGCAGTGGTCTGTAACCACAGACCCTACAGTATATCCACCCACAAAATATATTCGGGGATGGGAGAAATGTATATAGTATAGTCCTTTGGGGGATAAATGCCCTATTCCCACTGGTATTTGGACTTTTTTCATTGTAACTGCCTTACCCCCATAGCCAGCCATAACCAGGAAAACACTCAGTGTTGCCATGAATCAGAGAACATTCAGCTCAAGTGTCTTCCAGTGCCAGGATGCATTGTACATTCATAGGGACCAATTAATTGCTAATCCTACATGTGGTCTCTGGTCCCCAATTTGTCACCCAAATTGGGGTCCTTGAACCCACCTTCAGTCAAACCACAATGCCCAATTGTCCTCCTGTGGATGTGAGGGCCCAGGCAGAGCCTGAGTACTAACCCCAGGAAGTACTGCAGGGAGCCCAGACACACATGAGGCTTTGCCTCAGGCCTCCATGTCCTGGACCTCAGTGACCAGAAATGCTGTTCTGGCTTCAATTGGTGCCCTATTGGGTTGCTTATTAAGGTTTTCTTTCACTACCCTTGCCTTTATCAAATCAACCCACACCTGGGTCCTCAAGACCTTCACGGAGTCCTATGCCTCTTCTTTCAGTTGTAGCCCACACTTCCTTCCATGATCTCATTCTTTCAACCTCCCCCAGTTCTGCTAAAGTACAAGTAGCCTCACTTATGAGTTGCCGTATGCGGGGGGCAAGAATAGTCACTAGGTACCCAGATATGGAGCACCAGATTTCTCATTCCCATGGTGAACAGCTACTCATCAGGAACCTCGGGAGTCTGTATTATAGATGCTATTTTTCATACCCAACTCCTGTAACACCTGCTGGAGCTCTGCGTACATTGTACAGCTAGTGGGAAAGTATGGTAAATCAACCTGATTAGGCCAAAATGCCCTGATGGCTATTGTCAGACAATCCAGAAGCACCTGATTCCCTGAGGTGTGATGGGCACATTGCAACTGCTGCTGGAGGGAAGGGTGAGTCATCAGGGAAGCCAGTCTACCCAATTCAGAACCCAACATAACAATGTATTCCACTCCCGTATCCTAAAAAAAGCAAAAGCCATGTAGGTAGAAGTTCCAACACTTCTGCCTGAAACCAGATGATCATGTCCTCTGGCCCATCCTGGGCAAGCAAGCACTAAAACTGTCTCTATTTGCAGTTGACATGATAATGTACAGAAAACCTAATGACTCCACCATAAAACGATTAGAACTAATAACTGGATTCTGTAAAGTTGCAGAATACAAAATCAGTATACAAAAATCTGTTGCATTCTTATATACTAACAACAAAGTAGCAGAAAGAGAAATCAATAAAACAATTCCACTTAAAATTGCATCAAAAATAATAACATACCTAGGATTAAACTAATCAATGATGTGAGAGTCCTGTCCTCTGAAATCTGTAAGACGTGATGAAAGGAATTACAGAGATGCAAATGGAATCTATCCCATAATCATGGAAAGGAAGAATTAATTTTATCAAAATGTCCATTCTGCCCAAAGCAATTTACAGATGGAAAGCAATCTCTATCAAAATACCAATGGCATTTTTCAATGAACTAGAGTAAGTAATGCTATTTTATTAACTTTTCACCCTCCTTTTGTAGTATAAGATTTTTTAAAGTATAATTGCCATATCATATCCTATTAGTTTCAGGTGATCATCAGAGTGGTTTGATATTTTTATACATTATTAAGTGATTCACATGATAAATCTAACCATCTGTCAACATAGGAAGTTTTTACATTACTATTGGTTACAGGCATACCTCAGAGATACTGTGGGTTGAATTGGAGACTGTTGCCATGATGAGTACCAAAATAAAGCAGGTCAAATGATCTTTTTGACCTCCAATGCACATAAAAGTTGTTTACACTGTACTTTAGTTTATTAAGTGCATTACAGATGTATATCTAAGAAAACATGTACACGCCGTAAATACTTTGTTGCTAAAAATTCCTAATGCCTTCTGAGCATTCAGGAAGTTGTAATCCTTTTGCTGATAGAGGGTGTCGCTTCAATGTTGATGATTGTTGACTATTCAGAGTGGTAGTTGTTGAAGTTTGTGGTGACTGCGGCAATTTTGTAAGACAACAATGAGGTTTATGGCATTTATTGACTGTTGCTCTCATGAACAATTTCTCTGTAGCATGAGATGCTGTTTGATAGCATTTTAATCAATGTTGATGATTGTTGACTATTCAGAGTGGTAGTTGTTGAAGTTTGTGGTGACTTCGGCAATTTTGTAAGACAACAATGAGGTTTATGGCATTTATTGACTGTTGCTCTCATGAACAATTTATCTGTAGCATGAGATGCTGTTTGATAGCATTTTAATCACAGCAAGAATTTTTTCAAAATTCGAGTCAATCCTCTCAAACTCAACTGCTTCTTTATTGACTAAGTTTACGTGATATTCAATACTGCTGTAATTTCAACAATCTTATCAGTGCCTTCACCAGGAGTAGACTCCATCTGAATAAACCACCTCCATTTCTCATGCACAAGAAACAACCCTTTACATTCAGTTTTGATTTGAGATTGCAGCCATTTGGTCACTTCCTCAGGCTCACTTCTTATTCTAGTTCTCTTACTATTTCCACCACCTCTGCATCCCCTTCCTCTACTGAAGCCTTGAACCCCTCAAAGTCACCACATGGTTTGGAATCTACTTCTTCCAAACTCCTGTTGATGTCTATATTTGATCTGTTCCCATAAATCACAAGATTCTTAAAGGCATATAGACTGGCGAATACTTTCTAGGTTTTCAATTTACTTTGCCCAAGTCCATCATAGAAATCATGATCTATGGCAGCCATACATTATGAAATGTGCCCCTTAAGAAGTCTTAAGAGTTGAAATGACTCCCTGGTCCATGGGCTGCAGAATGGATTTTGTGTTAGCAAGTGTGAAAACAACATTAATCTCGCTTTGTATCTCTGTCAGAGCTCTTTGGCGATGAGGCACATTGTCAGGAGCAGTGCTATTTTGATGGGAATCTTGTTTTTCTTAGCAGTAGGTCTTAATGCTGGGCTTAAAATATTCAGAAAATCATACTGTAAACAGATGTGCTGTCACCCAAGCATTGTTGTTCCATTTCTAGAGCAGTGCAGAGCAGATTAGAATGATTCATAAAGCCTTTAGAAATTTCAGAATGGTCAGTGAGCTTTGGCTTCAACTTAAAGTCACCACTGCACTCTCCCCTAACAAGACAGTTGGTCTGTCCTTTGAAGCTTTGGCTTTTCTCTCTACGTGTAAGTCCTAAGTGGCATTTTCTGCCAATAGAAGGCAGTTTTGTCTACATTGAAAATGCTTGTTTAGTGGAGCCACCTCCATGAATTATCTTAGCTGGATCTTCTGGATAACTTTCTGAGCTTCTACATTAGCACTTGCTGCTTCACCATACACTTTTATGCTATGGAGATGGTTTGTTTCCTCAAACTTCATGAACCAACCTGTGCTAGCTTCAAACTTTTCTTCAACAGCTTCCTCACCTCTCTCAGCCTTCATAGACTTGGAGAGTTAGGACATTGCTCTGGATTAGGCATTGTCCTAAAGGAATATTGTGGCTGGTTAGGTCTTCTATTCAGACCACTGAAACTATCTCCATATTAATGATAAGGCTGTGTCACTTTCTTATCATTTGTGTGTTCACTCTAAATTTCCTTCAAGAACTTTCCCATCACATTCACAATGTGGCTAACTACTGAGCACAAGAGGCCTTGCTTTTGGCCAGTCCCAGGTTCCAACCCACCTCCCTCACTGAGGTCGATCACTCAGCTTTAACTTCATGCGAGGGAACGCACAGCTCTTCCTTTCACATGAGCAGTCAGCAGTCACTGTGGGGTTTTAATGAACCTATTTTCAATATTGTGGTGCCTCAGGGAAGGGAAGGCTGGAGGGCAGGGAGAGTGACAGGGACTGGGTAGTAGGTGAAGTCAGAGCACTCCCAACGTTTATCCCTAAGTTTGCTGTCTTCTATTGTTGTGATGCATGGCGCCCCCAAGCAATTACAATGGTAACATCAAGATCATGGATCACAGATCACTATAACATATATGATAATAATAAAAATGGAAGATATTTTAACAACTATCAAAATGTGGCATAGGGACAGAAAGTTGGTAAATTCTATTAGTAAAATGGCAATGGTAGACTTGCTTGATTCACAGTTGCTGCAAACCATCAAGTAATAAAAAATACAATATCTAATAAGCTCAATAAACTGAATTGCAATTAAACAGGGAATTCCTGTTTATTCCTGATGATATAGATTGCCAGGACTTATTTATTAATTTTTTTTGTTTTATTTTATTTTATTTTATTTGTTATAATTAATCTACAATTACATGAAGAACATTATGTTTACTAGGCTCCCCCCTTTACCAAGTCCCCCCCACAAACCCCATTAAAGTCACTGTCCATCAGCATAGTAAGATATTGTAGAATCACTACTTGTCTTCTCTGTGTTGCACAGCTCTCCCCATGCCCACCCCCACATTATACATGCTAATCGTAATACCCCCTTTCTTTTTCCCCACCCTTATCCCTCTCTTCCCACCCATCCTCCCCAGTCCCTTTCCCTTTGGTAACTGTTAGTCCATTGTTGGGTTCTGTGCTTCTGCTGCTATTTTGTTCCTTCAGTTTTTCTTTGTTCTTATACTCCACATATGAGTTAAATCATTTGGTATTTGTCTCTCTCTACCTGGCTTATTTCACTGAGCATAATACCCTCTAGCTCCATCCATGTTGTTGCAAATGGTAGGATTTGCTTTCTTCTTATGGCTGATAATGTTCCATTGTGTATATGTACCATATTTTCTTTATCCAATCTTCTACTGATGGACACTTAGGTTGCTTCCATTTCTTGGAGACTGTACTAGTGCTGTGATAAACATTGAGGTGCATCTGTCTGTTTTCAAACTGGGCTGCTGCATTCTTAGGGTAAATTCCTAGAAGTGGAATTCCTAGGTCAAATGGTAAGTCTATTTTGAGCATTTTGAGGAACCTCCATACTGCTTTCCACAATGGTTGAACTAATTTACATTCCCACGAGCAGTGTAGGAGGGGTTCCCTTTCTCCACAACCTCACCAACATTTGTTGTTGTTTGTCTTTTGGATGGTGGCCATCCTTACTGGTGTGAGGTGATATCTCATTGTGGTTTTAATTTGCATTTCTCTGATAACTAGTGATGTGGAGCATCTTTTCATGTGTTGTTGACCATCTGAATTTCTTCTTTGGAGAACAGTCTGTTCAGCTCCTCTGCCCATTTTTAAATTGGATTATTTGTTTTTTGTTTGTTGAGGTGCATGAGCTTTTTATATATTTTGGATGTCAAGCCTTTATCAGATCTGTCATTTATGAATATATTCTCCCATACTGTAGGGTACCTTTTTGCTGTATTGATGGTGTCCTTTGCTGTACATAAGCTGTTCAGCTTGATGTAGGTCCCACTTGCTCATTTTTGCTTTTGTTTCCCTTGCCTGGGGAGATATGTTCATGAAGAAGTCACTCATGTTTATGTCCAAGAGATTTTATTTTATTTTATTTTTTATTTTGGTGTCATTAATCTATAATTACATGAAGAACAATGTGTTTACTAGGCTCCCCTCTACACCAAGTCCCCCCCCATGCCCCTTCACGGGGGGCACGGGGAGGTCTGTGCAACAAAGAGAAAGCAAGTAGTGATTTTACAGCATCTGACTGTCCAAGAGATTTTTCTGCCTGTGTTTTTTTCTATGAGTTTTATGCTTTCATGACTTACATTCAGGTCTCTGATCCATTTCGAATTTACTTTTGTGTATGGGGTTAGACAGTGATCCAGTTTCATCCTCTTACATGTAGCTGTCCAGTTTTGCCAGCACCATCTCTTGAAGAGACTGTCATTTCCCCATTGTATGTCCATGGCTCCTTTATCAGATATTAATTGACCATATATGTTTGGGTTAATGTCTGGAGTCTCTATTCTGTTCCACTGGTCTGTGGCTCTGTTCTTGTGCCAGTACCAAATTGTCTTGATTACTATGGCTTTGTAGTAGAGCTTGAAGTTGGGGAGTGAGCTCCCCCCCCCCACTTTATTCTTCCTTCTCAGGATTGCTTTGGCTATTTGGGGTCTTTGGTGTTTCCATATGAATTTTTGAACTATTTGTCCCAGTTCTTTGAAGAATGCTGTTGGTAATTTTATAGGGATTGCATCAAATCTGTGTATTTCTTCAGGTAAAATGGCCATTTTGATGATATTAATTCTTCCTAACCAAGAGCATGGGATGAGTTTCCATTTGCTACTGTCCTCTTTAATTTCTCTTAAGAGTGTCTTATAGTTTTCAGGGACTTATTTATTTCATAACTGAAAGTTTGTACATCTTAATCCCGTTCATGTACTTCTGCTGCCCCAAACCTCCTCCTCTCTGGTAACCAATCGTTTGTTTCCTGTATCTATGGGTCTGTTCTGTTTTGCTCTTGTTGTTCATACAAAAATACTGTCTTAGATTCCACATATAAAGGTGAAATCATATGATTATCTTTCAGTCTGACTTATTTCACTTAGCACAATGCCCTCCAGGCCAAACCACATTGCCACAAATGGCAAGATTTCATTCCTTTTTATGGCTGAGCAATATTCCATTATATCTATGTGCCACCTATTTATCCATTCATCTATTAATGGACACTTAGTTTGTTTCCATATATTCTTTCCTGAAAAGAATGCAGTGTACATAGTGGTGCATATGTATCTTCAAGTTGGTATTTTTGTTCTCCTCAAATAAATATCCACAGTAAAAGTGCTAGAAAGCATGATAGTTCTATTTTTAATATTTTGGGAGATCTTCACAATGTTTTCCACAGTGGCTCCACCAATTTATATTCTAGTCAACAATGTGCAAAGGTCCCCTTTTCTCTGCACCCTCACCAACACTTGTTATTTTTTGGTTTTTTTGAGTGTGGCAGGTCTGAGTCAGTACCTCATTCTTGTTTTCATTTGCATTTCACTGATGATTAGTGATGTTAAATATCTTCTCAGTTTGCCTGTTGGCCATCTCAATGTCTTCCTTCGCAAAATATATATTCAGTTCCTCTTCCCACTTTATAAACAGATTATTTTATTTAATTTTTACTGGTGTGACAATTCTAGAATGGTTTTCTTTTTTCATGGAGGTATCATTGATGTGCAGTCTTCTTTTTATTAAAATAAAATTGATGTACAATTTATAATGGTTTCAAATATACAACACAGTGATTCAACATTCACCCATATTATCAAGCCTTCACCCTCTCCAGTGCAGTCACTGTCCATCAATGTAGTAAGATGCTACAGAATCATTAACTGTATTCTGCATGATGTACTACCATCCTCGTGTCCAACCTATATTGTGATTGTGAATTATTGCACCCATTACTTCCCTTCTATCCCACCAACCCCTCACCTTTGGTAATCACTAGCCCCTTCTCTGTGTCTATGAGTCTATTGCTATTTTTTTTTTGAGAGGCCATCTCTCATATTTATTGATCATATGGTTGTTAACAACAATAAAATTCTGTATAGGGGACTCAATGCACAATCATTAATCAACCCCAAGCCTAATTCTCAACAGTCTCCAATCTTTTGAAGCATAACAAATTCTTACATAGTGGATAAGTTCTTACATGGTGAACAGTACAAGGGCAGTCATCACAGAAACTTTCGGTTTTGATCATCCAGTATAAACTATAAACAATCTGGTCAAATATGAATATTCATTTGATTTTTATACTTGATATATATGTGAATCCCACATTTCTCCCTTATTATTATTATTATTATTATTATTTTAAATAAAATGCTGAAGTGGTAGTTAGATGCAAGATAAAGGTAGAAAACATAGTTTAGTGCTGTAAGAGGGCAAATGTAGATGATCCGGTGTGTGCCTGTAGACTAAGTATTAATCCAAGCTAGACAAGGGCAACAAAACATCCACGGATGCAGAAGATTTCTCTCAAAACAGGGGGGTGAGGTTCTAAGCATCACCTCTGTTGATTCCCAATTTCTCACCTGATGGCCCCCCTGCGACTGTGCCTGTCTTAGGTTGTTCCTCCCTTGAGGAATCTTACCCGTCTCTGGCTAACCAGTCATCTTCCGGGGCCATACAGGGAAATGTAAAATTGGTAAATGAGAGAGAAGCAATATTGTTTGAAAAGGTTAGCTTTTTACTTCTTTTCAGATTTATGCCCTGTGGCTTCTATGCCCAGCATTTGGCTTGAGGTATCTTTACCACTTGGAAGAATTATGATACTCAGTATTTTCGATATGAGGCACAAATTCTACTTAGGGGTTGTAATTATGAAGGAAGAAGAGAAGCTATAGAGTCTACTGCTATTTTTTCCATTCTGTTCTGCTTTGTTTTTATACTCCACAAATAAGTGAAATCATTTAATATTTATCTTATTCCACCTGGCTTATTTCACTGAGTATATCACCCTCCAGATCCACTCATGTTGTTGCAAATGGGAGGATTTCTTTTCTTTTAATGTCTGAATAATATTGCATTGTGTATATGTACCATCTCTTCTTCATCCATTTGTCTATTGATGAACAATCAGGTTGCTTCCATATCTTGGGGATTGTGAACTGTGCCATGATAAACATAGGGGTACGTACGTCTTTTTGAATCAGGAATTTTGTTTTCTTCAGTAAATTCCTGGGAATGGAATTACAGGGTCAAATGGTGTTTCTGTTTTTAGTTTCTTGAGAAGCCACCATACTGCTTTACTAAGCAATTTCACCAATTTACATTCCCGCCAACAGTGTAGGAGGGTTCCCATTTCTCTGCATCCTCTCCAGTATTTGTTATTTTTTGTCTTTTGGATGTTATCCATCCTAACTGGTGTGAGGTGGTATCTCGTGGTTTTAATTTGCATTTCCCTGAGGATTAATGACGTGGAGCATCTTTTCATGTGCTTGTTGGCTGTCTGTATTTCTTCTTTGGAGATATGTCTGTTGAGGTCCTCTTCGCATTTTTTAATCAGGTTTTTTTTTGGTGAGGTGGTTGAGATATATGAGTTCTTTCTATATTTTGGATGTGAACCCCTTCTCAGATAAGTCATTTATGAATATATACTCCCATACAGCAGGATGCCTTTTTGTTCAACTGATGGTGCCCTTTGCTGTACAGAAGTTTTTAGTTTGATATAGTCCTACTTGTTCATGTTTTATTTTCTTTCCCTTGCCAGAGGAGATGTGTTCAGGAAAAAGTTGCACATGTTAATATTCAAGAGATTTTTGCTTATGTTTTCTTGTATGAATTTTATGGTTTTATGACATACATGCAGTTTTTGATCCATTTCTAGTTTACTTTTGTGTATGGAGTTAGACAATAATCCAGTTTCATTCTCTTGCATGTAATTATCCATTTTCCCCATCACCAGCTGTTGAAGAGGCTGTCTTTTTCCTATTATGTATTCATGGATCTTTTATCATATATTAATTGATCATATATGACTGGGTTTGTATCTGGGCTCTCTTTTCTGTTCCTTTGATTTATGGGTCTGTTCTTCTGCCAGTACCAAGTGGCTTTGATTACTGTGGCTTTGTAGTAGAACTTGAAGTTAGGGAGCCTAATCCCCCCAGATTTTTTCTTCTTTCTCAGAATTGTTTCGGCTACTTGGGGTCTTTTGTGTTTCCACATTGATTTTTGAACTATTTTTTTCCAGTTTGTTGAAGAATGCTATTGGTATTTTGATAGGCATTAAATTGAATCTGTAAATTGCTTTAGGCAGAATGGCTATTTCAACAATATTTCATCTTCCTATCATGAGCATTAGATGTGTTTCCACTTATTGGTGTCTTCCTTTAATTTCTCTCATGAGTGTCTTATAGTTTTCAGAGTACAGTTCTTCCATCTCCTTGGTTAGGTTTATTCATAGGTATTTCATTCTTTTTGATGCAATTGTAAGTGGAGTTGTTTTCCTTATTTCTCTTTCAGCTAATTCATTGTTAGTACATAGGTGTGCAACAGATTTCTGTGTATTAATTTTGTGTCCTGAATCTTCTGAATTCAGTTATTAGAGCTAATAGTTTTTTGGTGGATTATTTAGGATTTTCCATGTATAATATCATGTCACCTGAAAATATTGACAGTTTAATTTCTTCCTTATGAATTTGGATGCCTGTTATCTCTTTGTATTGTCAGATTTCCATGGTTGGGACCTCCAGTAGTATAGAGAGGTGAGAGTGGGCATCCATGTCCTGTTCTCAATCTTAGGGGAAAAGCTTTCCACTTTTTACTATTAAGTGTAATGTTAGCTATGGGTTTGGCCTTTATTATGTTGAGATATGTACCCTCTACACCCATTTTGTTAAGACTTTTTATCATGAATGCATGTTGAATTTTGTCAAATGTTCTTTCAGCATCTATTGAGATGATCATGTGATTTTTGTCCTTATTTTGATATGATAAATGACATTCATTTTTTAATATTGTACTATTATTGCATCCGTGGAGTAAATCTCAGTTGGTCATGGTTGATGATCTTTTTGATGTAATTTTGAATTCTGTTTGATAAAATTTTGTTCTTTATTATTGCAACCATGTTCAGCAATATTGGCCTGCAATTTTCTTTTTTCCTATTGTCTTTGCCTTGTTTTGGTATTAAACTAATGCTGGCCTCAGAATGTGTTTGGAAGCATTCCCTTCTCTTCTATTTGTTGGAATACTTTAAAAAGGATGGGCATTACCTCTTCTTTAATGTTTGGTGAATTTCAGCCATGATGCCATCTGGACTTGGCTTTTTGTTTTTAGTTTGTGTTTTGATTACCAATTTGATTTCATTGGTTGTAATTTGAATGCTCAGATTTTCTGTTTCTTCCTGAGTTGGTCTTGGAAGTTTATATTTTTGTAGCAGTCTACCCCTTTATTTTAGGTTGTACAATTTATCAGCATATAATTTTTCATAATATTCTCTAATAATTCTTTGTTTTCCTCTGTGTCCATTGTGATTACTCTTTTTTCATTTCTGATTTTGTCCAAGTGTGTAGACTCACTTTTTTACATTATGTGTCTCACTAGCATATATCTATTTTGTTTATTTTCTCAAAGAATGAGCTCTTGGTTTCATTGATTCTTTCTATTGTTTTATTCTTCTCAATTTTATTTACTTCTGCTCTGATCTTTATTATGTCCCTCCTTCTACTGACTTTGGCCCTCATTGTTCTTCTACTAGTTTCTTTAATTGTGAGTTTAGACTGTTTGTTTGAGATAGTACTTGTTTCTTGTACTTTCCTTTTAAAACTGCCTTTGCAGCATCCCACAGGTTTTGGGCTGTTGTTCCTGTGTTTTCATTTGTCTCCATGTATTGCTTGATCTCTGTTTTAATTTGGTCTTTGACCCACTGATTATGTAGAAACATGCTGTTTAACTTCTTTGTGTTTGTAGGCTTTTATGTTTTCTTCATGTGATTTATTTCTAGTTTCATACCACTGTGGTTGGAGAAGCTGGTTGATACAATTTCAATTTTTTTATATTTATTGAGGTTCTTTTTGTGGCCTAGTATGTGATCTATTTTAGAAAACATTCCACATACACTTGAGAAGAATCTGTATCCTGCTTTTTCGTGGAGTGTTCTGTAGATATCTGTTAAGCTCATCTGCTGTAATGTATTGTTCTGTCCCTCATTTCCCTATATACTTTCTGTCTGGTTGATCTGTCTAGTGATGTGAGTGGTGTGTTAACGTCTCCTGAAATGGACGTGTTGCAATCTATTTCCCCCTTTAATTCTGTTACTATTTGTATTACATATTTAGATGCTCATATATTGGGTGCATTGATATTTATAATGACTATTTCACTTTGTTGGACTGACCCCTTTATCATTGTGTAATTCCTTCCTTGTCTCTTGTTACTTTCTTTTGAAATATATTTTGTCTGATTTAAGTACTGGTACCCTACTTTTTCCTCCCTATTATATCTTTTCCCATCCTTTCTGTATTTGTCTGTAAGAGTTTGGTTCTGAAATGAGTTTCTTAAAGGCAGCATACAGATGGTTCTTGTTTTTTATGCATTATGTCACACTATGTCTTGTGATTGGTGCTTTCAGTACATTTACATTCAGGATAATTATTGTTAGATATGTTCTTATTGCCATTTTATTAATTTTTTTCTGGTTATTTCACATCTCCACTCTTTTCCTTTTTTCCTCTCTTATACTATTCTCTTATTATTTGATGTATTGTTTCAGGGTTGAGATTAGATTTTCTAATTTGTGTATCTATTGCAGGTTTTATTTTCTGATTATGAAAGGTTCAAGGAGAGCTTCCCTACTATATAACAGTCTATCTCAAATTACTGATTAGTCTATTTCAAGCAAAGTCTAGAATTACTTTACTCCCCTTTTCTTCCTCTTCCTCCTTCAACCTTTATATATTTGGTGTCATATTTTGTACTTTTTTTATATCCCTTGACTGGTTTTATGAGTAGTTAATTTAATTTTATAGTTATTTGTCAATTAAGTTGTCTACTACCTTTACTGTGGATTTCTTTACTCTTGTGATATGTGTTTTGCCTTAGGAACATTTCTATCTACAATAGTTCCTTTGACATATCTTGTAAGGCTGGCTTTGAGGTGGTGAATTCCTTCAAGTTTTATCTGGAAATTGTTTAATCTCTGCTTCAAATTTAAATTATAATCATACAGCATAGAGTGTTCTGGGTTGGAGGCTCTTCTGTTTCATAAGATTAAATTTTGCATGCCATTCCCTTCTTTCCTATACTTTCTGCTGGGAGGTCTGCTGATAGTGGATGGACTTTCCCTTATAAATAATCATTTTTCTTTCTCTGGATGCTTTCAACACCTACCTTTTGCTTGATCTTTGCTTTTTTAAGTATTATATGCCTTGGTGTTGTCTTCATAGGGTTCCCTTTGTTAGGTGCTCTCTGAGCTTTCATGACCTGAGTGTCTATTTCCTTCCCCAGATTTGGGGAAGTTTTCAGCAATTATTTCCTCAAAGAGTATGTCTATCTGTTTGTCTCCCTGTTCTTCTGGTACACCTAATATGCAAATATTGTTCCATTTGGATTCGTCTCACAGCTCTCTTATTGTTCTTTCATTCCTAGAGCCCCTTTCTTCTCTGTTTTCTGGCCTCATTGTTTTCTTGTTCCCTAATTTATAAGCCATTTACAACTTCTTCAACTTGTTAAATCACTCCATTGTATGTTTCTTTTCAGATACTGTCTTCTTCAGCTCATAGTGAAGTTCATTTATCTTTCTGTTGAGATCCCAGCTGAGATCTGTGTGCATGTTTAAGACTTTTACTTTGAAGTCTTTTTCAAGAAGATTGTTGATTTCAGTCTCATTCAGGCCTCTTTCTGGTGTTTTGTCTTGTAGTTTTGTTTGGAACAAATTCCTCTGTCTCATTTTTTCAGAGTTTTCTATGGCTTAGTAGCTTTACAAAGGTGGTTTGTTCTAGGGCCAAGAAGCACAAGACACTTCTCTTTGCAGTGCTGGAGCCCCAGCTGTTAGCATACAGTGTGTGGGGCACCTTTCTGTCCTGTTTGTACATATGGTGATAGTTTCAGGTGGGCTGTTTGCTTTGGCTTTGACATTGTGGTAACTGTAGAACACTCTGCTTGAGTTCTTGTGGGTATGTAGGGCTGCTTTCTACCTGGGCTGCAACTGTGGTGGGGGCCTCAGGTGGGCAAGACCAGCTCTTTCTGTGAGGAAGGAGCTCTTGGGGCTGGCTCCTGGATGCAGTTCCCTGGCTGGGGCCAAAACGATGAAAGGGTCTCCCTCTGCCTCTTGACAGCAAAGTCTGACCTCACTGCTGAACCAAATGGGCTGTCCACAGGCCATGTGCTGGCTGTACAATCTTACATTGGTTTCAAATATGCAGCACAGTGTTTTGACAGTTACCCTTATTAAGAAATCCTCATTCCCATTAATGCAGTTACTATCTGTCAAAATAGGAAGATGTTACAGAACTATTGGGTATATTCTCCATGCTGTACTACCATCCCTGTGACCAACTTATGTTATGATTGGGAATTTTTGATCCCCTTTATCCACCTCACCATTGCCACTCACTCACCCAACCCCTCTCCCATGGTAACCACCAGTTACCTCTCAGTATCTGGGTCTACTGCTGTTTTGTTCATTTTGTTTTGTCTTGTTTTCAGATTCCACAAATAAATGAAACCATATTTTTCTGATATTAAGCTTTATAAGCCCCTTACACATTTTGAATATTAACCATTTATCAGATGTATGATTTGCAATGATCTTTTTCTTAACTGAAGTATAGTTGATATACAATCTTATACTGGATTCAAGGATACCACACAGTGGTTCAACAGTTGCCCATGTCATTAAAAGCTCACACCCACTAGTGATTTGCAATTATCTTTTCTCTTTCAGTAAGTCATTTTTTAAATTTGGTTGATGGTGTCTTTCTCTGTGCAAAATCTTTCAGTTTGATGTAATTCAATTTGTTTATTTTAGTTTTTGTTGTCCTTGCGTGAGGAGACTGGTTATAAAGATATTGCTATAGCCAATGGCAAAGAGCTTATATTCTAGTAGGCTTAGTCAAAGAGTTTTATAGTTTCAGTTTACATTGAAGTCTTTAATCCATTTTAAATTTATCTTTGCATATGCTCTAAAAGAGTGGTTTTAAGGTCATAAATTTTCTTCCACATAGACTTTGGGCTACATGTTTCAATTTTGATAGTGTCTTTCATTACCATTGAGGGTTGGATAATGTATTGTTTGTATTACACTTTATTTTAATAATGTTATTTTAAAATATATTTTCCAATTTCCAAAAACATTGCAGCTTCTCTTATTGTTTTAAATTGCTGCTTTATTTCATAGAAATAGAGAATGTAATATGTTACATTTCTGCTTATTTATTTAGACATATTTATGCCTCCCACACCAATGTATGTATTTTCTAAACTTTCCATGTTTCTAAAATTATAAATGCACACATGAACAAATGTGTGCTCTCTAATTTGGCATTTAAAATAAACTTCAATGTGTACTTTAATTACAAATTTTGTTATATTGTTTAACCATATTTTATTGTGTATAATTTGTTCCCTAATGCGTATATCAAATATTGAGAGAATTATCCTTACATCTCTCATATTATCATGGATATGCTCACTTCTCTTTTTAATTCCTCCAAGTATACATTTGTGGTTATTTTTTCCACTGGCAACATTTTAGGGCACATATTTATTCTCAGTTAATCCAACGTCTTTTCATTATTAGCACGTCCTCTCCATGACAAGTACTCATTTCTGTCTCCTATTTTATAGACACTTAATTTTGCCTTTTTAAGATTAGTATTTATCTCTTCATTTCCCCTTTTTAGTTTCAGCCTTTGAGTGTCCACATGCAATTCATTGTTCTTATTGTAAAAGGAATGTAGCTGGATCTTTTTCCTCTTCAATCAATACCTGTTTTCTAGCTCCAGTTCTCGAAGTTCTCTTTCCTCAGGAGCCGTGGAACAGAAAGGTCTGGATAGAAGATTCACACATGTGCTGAGAGCAGCTGCACTTTCAGCATTAAGCTCACTCTCTTTACAGTAATCCAAAGTTCACCTTATATCTGTTTAAGCATGGTTCTTAAAGAATAAAAATATTTTATTGAGAATTTTAGCCATTTTGTAGCATAATTTTCAGGTTTTCCAATATGTAATATTGTGATATATGAGAATTGCCAAATTTATTTCATAAAAATGGAAAACTACAGAGATACAAATATTCGTTGACACAAAAGTGTATCTTAAAAACATAATGTAAATTGTGAAACACTTCCTTTGATGCAAACAGGTGCAAAGCTCTACATATGGAGAATAAAGTGTGGATTTCATAAAGTAAAATAGGATGAATAATACATCTGTGTTTTAGGGACACTGTATTATTATTCATGGGGCAAGGGAAGTTTGCTTAAATTTAAACTTTTATCACTTTCTATGAATAAACCAGATATGATTGACACCATGTAGTAAACTCAAGTACTGACTTTAAGGTCTGAACTATATAACACTGCAGGTATCAAACCATTTTTTCAAATGAATCTATCAAGCATAATCCTCCAACTTAGTTAACGGGAATTGAACCCATGGATATAGCACATTAGAGAAGATCTCTTAAAAATACAGACATCCAAATAAACATAATGGATTCCTGAGAAATTTTTTGAGAATTATGTATGAATTCTTGGGAATGTTTGTAGGAAAGGTAAAAGAGTGTCCCTTCCAGGTGGAACTGTCTTCTCTATGTTTTATCTATGAGCCTTATAATTTATCTCTGTATGTTCACTAAGCGGGATGGCTTAAGGAATTTCCATAATAAAAATTATTAATAGTTTTGCAGAATTTTACCTTCCTAAAATTGTGGGGTAGGATATTCTATTCACCTACCCTTTGTGTCAGAGAATTGTGGGAAGATATCAAGCCTTTGAGGGAAATTCTGGAGAGGATTTGTTCATTTTTTCAAAGGCACAGGTCAGAAGTGGTTTTCTATTTTTATTTTTGATCAGCACAAAAGGACAGATTGCTGGATAACAAGAGGCGAATAAAACTGTAATATTCTCCAATCCTTGTACATCATGTCTATAACTTATATAAATAGTAAGGCAGCTGTTGGTCCAGTAAAAGACAGCAAAGCAGCTCAGCAGTACCAGGATCATGCGGGTGGCTTTGGTTTCAGGAGAGGCTCGTGGGCAAAGGCTTTTCTTGTGGATGTGCTGGACTGTCCTGCGGTGTGTGAAGAGGAGCCTCACTATGTACACACTGGTCCAGATCATGAGGAACACACACAAGGCATCTTCTATTGCCATGATTCCCAGAAACACAGCTGTCCCAAGCTTATCAGAATCTCTTCCACTACAGTATGTCACAGTGTAACTTTTCACAGCTTCAGTGGTGTTGTAGGGGGACACAGTGGTTATGATGACCCGGATGTAGATCAGCATGTTGGATATATAAAAAACAAATAAGGCAGGAAAAACGCATGTGGAAATTTTGGGTTTTAGCCACGCCCACCTGGAGTTGCTGGGAGTGATCATTACAGCCTGAAATATACTCAGGAAGGACATCGTACAGAGGGAAAGACCCCTGGTGACTCTGTATATGTAGAGCACTGCCTTACAACCAGCGTCATCCAAAAAATTTCTTATTCCAAAGGAATGTATTATTTCTGGAATCCCAGTGCAAACAATTTTGAGGATATTAGCTAAGGTTAAGTGCATGAGTATCCAGTCTATAGGCTTCTTTGTGCGGAGCTGAAATAAGAGGGTATTAATTTGTAACACAAGTAACAATGTATTCCCAATTAAACCAATTACAAATAGAGAGAGAAAGAATATTCCCAAAATAACAGCATTTGAAACTATTGCTTTCATTGGCTTCTTCTTAGATGTACTAATGCACAGTCTTAAAAGGAGCATAAAATGGTTGGTAGTCTTGAGGGAAATAACAGGGTTTTTTAGAGAGTACATGAGTTGTGGTCACTCTTCAGTAGGATGAGCAAATGGCCTGTAACAATAGGCAGAAAATGAATTAGCTCTAGAGGCATATGTCAGGATTATTGTTACTTCAAGGGACTACTTGGGTTGAGATGAGACATGCCTTGTTTATAAAAACATTACTGTAATCTATTTTATGAGAAATAATTTGAATTTCTTGAAGAACAAATTCATTCATTAGAAACAATATTTTGGATTTATATAGATTCTATTTAAGTAGTACATATACATTCTGAATGTTATTAGAGTGCACTTCAATTCTGTCATGAGCAACAAAATGTTATTAAGGGATTTCAATGCATATTATTATAACATTTGTACTGTACATGACATGCATAACGATTGTTGTCACTCACCAGAGGAAGACCCATCCCCAGAGTCACACGTGCATCCTGATTCTGTAACCTCCTTTTCCTGACCCTTTCTCTCACTCTTTCCAACTCCTAGATGTTTCCAGCGGACACAATGCATATCAGATCAGCTCACAGGTCAGACACTGCATCCTCCATCTCTGCTCTGAAAATGCACTTAATCTTTCGCTCTATCCTGAAGTCACTGCTTCCCTACAACTCTTTTAGTGGATTCTTTCTCTCTCAAGATTCTTATCCCTTCAAGCCTCTACTGGGAATGTCTTCTTTGATCTCCAGCACTTCCAGCTAGTCTCCCATCACTCCAGCTTTGAAACTCTTGTCATCAGTCCACAACACCCACCACTGTCCTTGCAAAATAATCTGCTGACACCAAGTCACTCCGCTCTATAGCTCCTCACTCCCTGTGACTCTCCCCAGCCCAAACTCTGTAGGGTTTTTGATAACTTGTCTGCATGCAGACCATCTGCGCAATGCCCTCACCTCTCACACTTGTGGTCTCCTGTCTGCCAACACTCTTGTTCCCCCATGTCATCTCACACATTTCTCTTGCTCAAATACTAGTAGTTGTCATGATCAATATTGTACAGTTGGCACTTGAGCAACACAAGTTTGAACTGTGTGGGTTCGGTTACACATGGATTGTCTTCAAGAAGTATTGTCATGATCAATATTGTACAGTTGGCACTTGAGCAACAAAGGCTTACACTGTGGTGTTTCAGTTACACATGGATTGTCTTTAACAAGTATGTCAGAAAAAATTTTTAAGATTTGTGACAATTTGAAAACCTTGCAGATGTACCGCATAGTCATGAAACATATGAAAAAATGAGTAAATATGTGTCTTTCATGCATGAAATACAGGTACCCGTTTATTTTATCACTTACTACCATAGTATATATACAAATCAATTATTGAGTTAAAATTTATCAAAACATAAGCACAGAACCACAACCCATACATGGTGCCATCCACAGTCAAGAGAAATGGAAACAAATACAGAGATGATATGTTGTAATTACAATTACATTACAAATGTAAATGAACAGAGAATACTAAATAAAAACTGCTTACAATCAACTGTAGAGTCCATTGTAACACGGTAATAATTTCCTTGCTACCTCCTGTCTCTGTTGAGGTGACCTCAACTATTGGGAATATCCTCTGTAAACACCAGGTGATGCTCATCGCGTCCTTGTGGGCAGTTCATCTCTCCAGGAAATTATGCATCACAGTAAAAAGCGATCTCTTGTGGTTCTCATGTATTGTTCAAAGTTTAGGGCAATACTGTAAAATCTGAATAACATCACGGACACTACAAAGTGCCATATTGATGCTGGAATCACTCAACTAAAAGACAAAAGTCATGATATTGCAAGAAGAAGCTGGATTGTTTAATATGCACTGTTGACTGAGGTCTTCAGCTGAAGTTGCCCCGCATTTGAAGGTAAGTAGCAGCAGCGTTAGGACCATTGTAAAAAAAACGAGGAGGAAATTCATGAAGATTTTTCCTCTGGTGCCCTAGAGAGTGCAAAAAACGAGCACTTTATCTGAACTACCTTGTTACCTCATACTGAAAATGCAGCTTTTGTGCAGGTATAGAATTGGATAAGAAAGACATTCATATAGACTCTAATATGATTTACGACAAAAACCCACAAAGTCATATATGACAACATAAATCAAAAGAAAAGTGAAAAAGATAAGCAGAGAATGTAGTGCCCAGCAAATGATGGTTTGATAGTTTTGTTCGGCTTTAAAAATATCAACAGGAGAAGCAGCTTCTGCCAGTGAGGAGGCAACAGGTGAGTTCCCAGACACTATGAAGGAAATCACAGAGGAGAAAGGATATCTGAACAGGTTTCTAATGCAGATGAAAGTGCCTGTTCTGGGGGGAAAAGCCACAAAGGACAAGTATTAGCAAGGAAGAGAAGGAAGCACCAGGATTTAAGGCTGGAAGGGATAGGCTGACTCCACTCTCTTGTACACGTCTGTGATAAGGACTGCTGTTATGTATAAATCCATTAACCAGTGAACCAAGAGGGGAAAAGATGAACAACAGCCACCAGGATTTAGTTATACAAAAACAAGGCCTGGACAATGGGAATACTTCTGGATTGTTTCCACTGATGGGCTGTTCCTGAAGTCCGGAAGTACCTTCCCACTAAGGGACTGCCCTTTAAAGTTCTTTTGCCGTTGAATAATGCCTCTGGCCACCCAGAGTCCCAGTAGGTCAACACCGGTGTCAAAGTTTCCTACTTGCCCCCAAACACAATGTCTCTAATTCAGCCTCTAGTTAGGGAAGTCACCGGAACCTCTAAGAATCACTTCGCATGGTACTTTGTGGAAAGGATTGTCAGTATATTGAAGAGAACCCCAATATAGAGAGCATCACACATCATCAAAGTCTGGAAGGATTACACCATTGAAGGCACCATTATTATAGAAAAAGATATGAAAGCCCTTAAGTCCAAACCAAAAATTCCTGCTGAGGAAAATTGTGTCCGGATGTTGAGCATGACACCATAGAATTTACAACGGAGCCAAAGAAGGGAATCACGAAGGAGGCTGTGGACGTGCGAAAAGGTGGGAGGGTGTGTGTGTGAAAGATTTCAAGTCAGGGATCTCGGAGATATTCAAAAGCTGGTAGACACCACACCTGAGGAATTAGCAGATGACAACCTGATGCATGAGTGCTTCCGAGCCAGTGCCGGACGAGGAGGAACGAGACACGGAAGAGGCAGAGCCGGAAGACAAATTGACGTTAGAAATCTGGAAAAAGGGTTCTGAATCTTCAAGACTGCCCTTGACTTCCTTTATGACACGGGCTCTTCCATGATACGGGCAGGGGAAGGATTGGCACCATATAGAAACACTTTCAGAGAAATGAAGAGGCAAAAGAGTTGGACAGAAATCATGGTATGTTTCCCTAAAGCCACACCGTGTGTGCCTGCCTGCCCTGCCTCCCCTTCCACCTCCTCCGCCTCTTGCGCCTCTGCCACCCCTGAGGCAGCGGGACCAACCCCTCCTCCTCCGCAGCCTGCTCAGCGGGAAGACAAGGAGGGTGCGGACCTTCTTGATGATCCACTTCCACTTACTAGTAAATACTCCTCATGCCCTATGGTTGATAAACGTCTGCTATGTGTATGTGAGTGTCTCAGTGTGAAAGTGTAATCACTGGGCAGCAGGAACTGAGTGACACCTTTTTGCATCATCATCATCATCATGTGAGACTTGCATGGCGTGCAGAGCCCGTCCTTACATAGACAGGAGGCGAGTGGTATTTAATATAAAGTTAATAAGGGTTTAATTTTTCTACTGTTCTAACACTTTGTCTTCAAAGAATTACGAGACATGCCTTGTTTATAAAAACATTACTGTCATCTGTTTTATGAGAAAGAATTTCAATTTCTTGAAGAACAAATTTATTTATTAGAAACAATATTTTGGATTTATATAGATTCTATTTAAGTTGTACATATACATTCTGAATGTTATTAGAGTGCATTTCAATTCTGTCATGAGCAACAAAATGTTATTAAGGGATTTCAATGCATATTATTATAACATTTGTACTGTACATGACATGCATAACGATTGTTGTCACTCACCAGAGGAAGACCCATCCCCAGAGTCACACGTGCATCCTGATTCTGTAACCTCCTTTTCCTGACCCTTTCTCTCACTCTTTCCAACTCCTAGATGTTTCCAGCGGACACAATGCATATCAGATCAGCTCACAGGTCAGACACTGCATCCTCCATCTCTGCTCTGAAAATGCACTTAATCTTTTGCTCTACCCTGAAGTCACTGCTTCCCTACAACTCTTTTAGTGGATTCTTTCTCTCTCAAGCTTCTTATTCCTTCAAGCCCCTACTGGGAATGTCCTCTTTGATCCCCAGCACTTCCAGCTAGTCCTCCGTCACTCCAGCTTTGAAACTCTTGTCATCAGTCCACAACACCCACCACTGTCTTTGCAAAATAATCTGCTGACACCAAGACATTCCCTCTATAGCTCCTGACTCCCTGTGACTCTCCCCAGCCCAACCTCTGTAGGGTTTTTTATAACTTGTCTGCATGCTGACCATCTGTGCGATGCCCTCACCTCTCACACTTGTGGTCTCCTCTCTTCCCACACTCTTGTCCCCCCACCTCATCCACTCTTTCTCTTGCTCAAATACTAGTAGTTGTCATGATCAATATTGTACAGTTGGCACTTGAGCAACACAAGTTTGAACTGTGTGGGTTCGGTTACACATGGATTGTCTTCAAGAAGTATATCAGAAAAATTGGTTAAGATTTCTGACAATTTCAAAACCTTGCAGATGTACTGCATCACCATGAAATATATGAAAAAATGAGTAAATATGTATCATTAATGCATGAAATATAAATAGGTATCAGCATATTTTATCATTGACTACCATAATTATACACAAATCTATTATTAAGAGTTAAAATTTATTAAAATGTAAGCACAGAGCCACACCCCATACCTCATGCCATCCACAGTCAAAAGAAATGTAAATAAACATAGAGATGACATATTGTAATTACAATTACATTACAAACATAAATAGAGAGTATTAAATAAAAACTGCTTACAATCAACTGTAGAGCCTATTGTAACACGGTAATAATTTCTTTGCCACCTCCTGTTTCTGTTGAGATGACCTCAACTGTTGGGAATATCCTCCAAAAGCACCAGGTGATGCTCATCGCATCCTTGTCGGCAGTTCATCTCTCCAGGAAATTATGTATCACAGTACAAAGGGATTCTTTTTCTCATGTGGTTCTTATGTATTGTTCATGATGTTTACTGCAATACTGTAAACTTTGAATAACACCACGGACCCTAAGAAGTGCCATAGTGATGCTGGAAGCACTCAACAGACAAAAGTCATAATATTGCAAGAAAAAATTGGATTGTTTAATATGCACTGCTGATAGAGGTCTGTGGCTCAGGTGGCCAGCATTTCAAGGTAAATAACCCCAGTGTAAGACTATTGTAAAAAAAAAAAAAGAGGAGGAATTTCATGAGACTTTGCCACAGCTGTTCCAGCAAGTGCAAAAACTAGCACTTTTTGTGAACTGACTTTTAACCTCATATTGAAAATGCAGCTTTTGTGCGGGTACAGGATTGCCATATGAAAGTCATCCTTATAGACTGTAATATGATTTGAGGGAAAAAACCCCACAAAGTCATCATATGACAACTTACAGCAAAAATAAAGTGAAAGAGCTAAAGCTGGAGAATATTATGCCAGGAAATGATGGTTTGATAATTTTGTTTGGATTTAAAAATATCAACAGGAGAAGCAGGTTCTGCCAGTTACAGGCAGCAGATGAGTTCCCAGACACCACGAAGGAAATCACAGAGGAGAAAGGATATCTGAACAGGTTTCTAATGCAGATGAAAGTGCCTGTTCTGGGGGGAAAAGCCACAAAGGACAAGTATTAGCAAGGAAGAGAAGGAAGCACCAGGATTTAAGGCTGGAAGGGATAGGCTGACTCCACTCTCTTGTACACGTCTGTGATAAGGACTGCTGTTATGTATAAATCCACTAACCAGTGAACCAAGAGGGGAAAAGATGAACAACAGCCACCAGGATTTAGTTATACAAAAACAAGGCCTGGACAATGGGAATACTTCTGGATTGTTTCCACTGATGGGCTGTTCCTGAAGTCAGGAAGTACCTTCCCACTAAGGGACTGCCCTTTAAAGTTCTTTTGATGTTGAATAATGCCCCTGACCACCCAAAGCCCCAGTAGGTCAACACCGGTGTCAAAGTTTCCTACTTGCCCCCAAACACAATATCTCTAATTCAGCCTCTAGTTAGGGAAGTCACCGGAACCTCTAAGGATCACTTCGCATGGTACTCTGTGGAAAGGATTGTCAGTATATTGAAGAGAACCCCAATATAGAGAGCATCACACATCATTAAAGTCTGGAAGGATTACACCATTGAAGGCGCCATTGTTATAGAAAAAGATATGAAAGCCCTTAAGTCCAAACCAAAAATTCTTGCTGAGGAAAATTGTGTCCGGATGTTGAGCATGACACCATAGAATTTACAACGGAGCCAAAGAAGGGAATCACGAAGGAGGCTGTGGACGTGCGAAAAGGTGGGAGGGTGTGTGTGTGAAAGATTTCAAGTCAGGGATCTCGGAGATATTCAAAAGCTGGTAGACACCACACCTGAGGAATTAGCAGATGACAACCTGATGCATGAGTGCTTCCGAGCCAGTGCCGGACGAGGAGGAACGAGACACGGAAGAGGCAGAGCCGGAAGACAAATTGACATTAGAAATCTGGAAAAAGGGTTCTGAATCTTCAAGACTGCCCTTGACTTCCTTTATGACACGGGCTCTTCCATGATACGGGCAGGGGAAGGATTGGCACCATATAGAAATGAAGAGAAATGAAGAGAAATGAAGAGCAAAAGAGTTGGACAGAAATCATGGTATGTTTCCCTAAAGCCACACCGTGTGTGCCTGCCTGCCCTGCCTCCCCTTCCACCTCCTCCGCCTCTTGCGCCTCTGCCACCCCTGAGGCAGCGGGACCAACCCCTCCTCCTCCGCAGCCTGCTCAGCGGGAAGACAAGGAGGGTGCGGACCTTCTTGATGATCCACTTCCACTTACTAGTAAATACTCCTCATGCCCTATGGTTGATAAACGTCTGCTATGTGTATGTGAGTGTCTCAGTGTGAAAGTGTAATCACTGGGCAGCAGGAACTGAGTGACACCTTTTTGCATCATCATCATCATGTGAGACTTGCATGGCGTGCAGAGCCCGTCCTTACATAGACAGGAGGCGAGTGGTATTTAATATAAAGTTAATAAAGGTTTAATTTTCCTACTGTTCTAACACATTGTCTTCAAAGAAATACGTTACTGTACAGTTTGCTTTTCTGTCTCTCTCAGGATTGAAGAAACTGTGCATCAACCTGTAATCACAGGTAAGTGATTCTTTAAATATGTAACAATGTTTCTAATACTGTATTACGAGTGTGACTATAATACTGTATGCCATAAACACTTTATAATGACCCCTCATAAGTGTGCATATGAGGCAACCATGAAGCAGTTGTATTGATCACTGACAGCTGCCAGAACGGAAGCATGTTGCTGCCTCTGTGTGATTAGTGGGTGAATCATGATACCTGTAAATAAACATGAACTTCTCATTTTTATGTCTTGTGATAGTGATATGTAGAAATCTACATTGTTTTGTGTCATATAAGATACTATAGATGTAGACCAATGGAACAGAGTAGAGAGCCCAGAAATAAACCCAAGCTTATATGGTCAATTAATATATGATAAAGGAGCCATGGACATACAATGGGGAAATGACAGCCTCTTCAACAGCTGGTGTTGGCAAAACTGGACATCTACATCTAAGAGAATGAAACTGAATTATTTTCTAACCCCATACACAAAAGTAAACTCAAAATGGATCAAAGTCCTGAATGTAAGTCATGAAATGATAAAACTCTTAGAAGAAAACATACGCAAAGATGGCTTGAATATAAACATGAGCAACCTTTTCCTGGCTGCATCTCCTAGAGGAAGAGGAACAAAATAGAAAATGAACAAATGGGACCATCTCATGCTAAAAACTTCTGTACAGCAAAGGACACTATCAGTAGAACAAAAAGGCATCCTACAGTATGGGAGAAAATATTTGTAAATGACATATCTGACAAGTGGTGAACATCCAAAATATGTAAAGAACTCATATGCCTCAACACCCAAAAAGCAAATAACCCTATTAAAAAATGGATAGAAGTTATGAACAGACACTTCTCCAAAGAAGAAATCCACATGGCCAACAGGCACATGAAAAGATGCTCCACATTGCTAATCATCAGGGTAATGCAAATTAAAGGCACAATGAAATATCACCTTATGACAGTTAGGATGGCCAACATAGAAAAGAATAGGAACAACAAATGCTGGTGAGGATGCGGAGAAAGGGGAACCCTCCTACACTGCTGGTGGGAATGTAAACTAGTTCAACCATTGTGGAAAGCAGTATGGAGGTTCTTCAAAAAACTAAAAGTACAAAGACCATTTGACCCAGGAATTCCACTCCTGGGAATTTAACCTATGAATGCAGTTTCCCATTCTCAAAATGACATATGCACCCATATGTTTATTACACCACTATTTACAATAGCCAAGAAATGGAAGCAACCTAAGTGTCTATCAGTAGATGAATGGATAAAGAAGAATATATGCAATGAAATATTATTCAGCCATAAGAAGGAAACAAATCTACCATTTGCAACAACATTGATGGAGCGAGAGGGTATTATGCACAGGAAATAAGCCACGTGGAGAAAGCCAAGTACCAAATGATTTCACTCATCTGTGGAGCATAAGAACAAAGCAAAAACTGAAGGAACAAAGCAGCAGCAGACTCACAGAACCCAAGAATGGACTAACAGTTGCCAAAGGGAAAGGGGCTGGGGGTGGTGTGTGGAAGGGAAGGCGAAGGGGAATAAGGGGCATTACAATTAGCACTCATAATGTAGTGGGGGGCCACGGGGAAGGCAGTATAGCACAGAGAAGACAAGTAGTGATTCCAAAGCATCTTACTATGCTGATGGACAGTGACTGTAATGGGGTATGCGGTGGGTACTTAATAATGGGAGGAATCTAGTAACCACAATGTTGCTCATGTAACTGTATATTAATGATACAAAAAAAGGTACTATTGATGTAAATATTAACAGATGATTGATTCACCTTCTAAACAGATGACATAAACTATGGCAGTGATAAATATTGTACAGTACTGTAGATGTATTTTTTCTTCATTATGATTTTCTTAATAACATTTCTCTCTAGCTTGCTTTATTGTAAGACTACAGTTTATTTTACATATAACATACAAAATATGTGACTCGACTATTTATATATTATTGGTAAGGCTTCCAGTGAACAGTAGGCTATGAACAAAGTTTCAGGGAAGTCTAGAGTTATGTGGATTTTCGACTACATGAAGAATTGGGGCATCTGACCCAGTGTTCTTCATGGGTCCAGTGTAAACATTATATTTCACGTTTACGCATCTCATTGTCCTATGAGCAGCTATTTCCAGCTTAACTCTATCTAATCTCTGACTGAAAAATTACTTTCACATCACCCAAGGCTTCAAAACATTGATCTGTGCTCAATAGCCTCTCCTCCTTACTTATACTTCCACAATCCAGCATTACAATCACTTCCTGCAAAAATGTCTGATTTTATTGATTTTTTTACTACTTCATATTTCTTGCCATGCAAAAAGCCTACGCCGGTTTAAATCTAATATTATCCCTAAATCATGAAATCATAGTTTGTAGGTTTGACCCTTCACCCATACTGCTCATCCTGAATCACAGCTCTGTCAGCCCCCAAGCTGTTCTCTCTATCCACTCTGGGCATGTTTTCTAATTTTTAGTTTTTGAGCCTACATATAAGTGAGACCATATAGTAATTGTATTTATCTGTCTGATTTATTTCATTTAACATAATGGCCACTATGTTGTTATAAATGACAATACTTCTTTCTTTAGGGTCAAAAAACATTCCATTTTGTGTATGTGTAATATATAACACATATATTACATACATCATTGTATATCTATTTGTATAACACATTTTTTATTCATCCATCAATGAACTGCATATTTCATCTAGAAAAGTAAAGCAATCAAATGGCTATTTCTACAACATCCCACCACTACATCAAACCTGCTCCCTGTTATTGCTCACATCCTCCTTCCCGCCAGTGCTATGGATGAATTGCCCACGTTTCTTATTGTGTAATAAGTATGGAAATCTCTTTTCTGCTCAAGACCTGATCTTCTGTTACTCTTCCCTCTCTCGTGCAGTATCAAAATTTCCTGCATCAACATGCAGACATCCTGTATTTCTTGCACATTTCTCTTGAGTGATTTGTCCCCTTCCCTCTTCAGCAATACTCCTCCAAACAGTTGTCTCTACCTCCTGCCTCCAATTTTTTACATCTCATTTTTTGCAGATTCCAGGACATGGTTGACTACAAAATGCATGTAAAGTCTTACCTTTCCTGGATACATTGTAACCGGACATTGTGCCTCCACTGAAGAGAGGTTTTTTCTCCACTGCTTGAATGTGGGTTGGCCTTTGACTGGCATTGGCCAGTTATTGTAGAGCAAACATGACACAAGCAGAGTCTTGTTAAGTGCCTGCATGTGGGGCCTGCTCTCCTGGCTTGCTGACATGACCATGTGAAACATCCCATCCTATCAGAGGAGGAGCAGCATTAGGAGAAACACTTCATCCACCTTGCAGAACTGTACATCGGGCCATTCCATTCACAGAAACATCAGGACCCCATGCACACAAGCCATCCTGTCGCCAGCTACTGACATGACCACACTTGCATGAGAGGCAGCCGCAGGGAAGGGAAAGAAGCCAGACCTAGAAAGGCCCCTATTGGATGGCTCCATCATATGGAATATTGCACAATACGTAGGTCCATAGTCAGAAAGAGGATGTGGTTGCCAGGGACTGGAGGGGGGGTCAGAGGAGTGTGGGGGAATCCAGGGTTTTCTTTTGGGGTGAAAAAATGGCTTGAAGCATTAATGGAAGCAGTTGCACAACACTGCAAAAATTTTACATGCCACTGAATGGCGCATGTTGAGGTAGTTAATTATATGTGATGTTAATTTCATCTCAGTAATATATATATATATATAATATACATACAAATAATTATAAACTGTATGCACAAGCTACAATATATAAATATAAAAAGCAATGATATATCATTAACAATTTGTATTTTCCTAGAAATGCATGATGTAAATCCACTGATGTAATTGCCCATATTAACATCTGCAGTTAGGAATGCACATGACCATCTCAGTAAATGAGAAAGGTACATTCCTGTATACATAACATCTATTTGTGATAAAAATGAAACACCCTGGAATAGCATAAATATAAAGATCATTAAATTTATACAAAGGTGCTAGCTATAATAAACAGGACAAACATATAAATCGTGGATCCAATATAATTCTCTTTTAAGTCAGAAATGTAAGAGTATTAATTAATTTATAAATTTACTGTATTTGAGGAAGAGAAAAGATGATAAGAATTCAAAAAATAGGAGTCGTCATTTTTCACTGATGGTCTATACTGAAAATAATTTTAAAATTCCCAATAAATGTATTATAACAGGTAACAAGCTCATTTATTTAAAAGTGATTTTCTTATTTACAAAACATAATTTTAGAAAATACAGGATTTACAGTAACAATAATACTGTGAGGTACCTTAAATTTGTGCAAGAATATCTTGGATAAAATTGTATAAATGACTTAAAATATATTAAGAAAGAAATAAGTAGTCGTACACCGAATATTTATAAACCAGAATATCCAATAGCACAAAGGGCTAGTTCTCACCCTTATTTAAAATTTCATGCCATTGCCAACAAAATATAAACCCTTTGTTACAGTGAATCTAACAAGTTGTTTCTAAAATTTTGAAACCAAAGAAGCATGAAGAGCCAAGAAATATGAAAAGAAGATCAAGGCTGCATATGGAGAGAATGTTAGATATAAACAGGGAAGTAGGTGGAAGAGGTGAAAGAAAAAAATGAGAAAAATAATTAAAATCCAGAGACAATATTTAGATAAAGAGGAAAGGGAAAGAAAGAGAAGGACAATAAATATGAAGGCAGAGTGATACTACGAATAGAACAGGAGGATGAAGGCAGGGCCATCCCAGCAGGGAAATCAGCTAAAGAGAAAGAGGGGCTGAGAGAAAAATCACCAGTGGGGCAGCAAGACGATAGACAAACGGGTGCGAAGAAAAGAGGCACAAATGCAAAGAAAGGATTATGGAAAAAGTGAAGCCTGACAAGAAATAGAAAAAAATCAGCATGTACATCTGTCAGAATAAATTAGAAGCATGAAATGGAGGAGATTAGGAAAGCAAAATAAATGACTACACTAGTGGGGTGAGGATTTAATCATGTATATAGCTGTTGATTCACTATGCTGTGCATTTGAAACCAATATAATATTGTATCTTAACTATACTTAAATAAAAATAAACTAAAAGTGAGTAATTTTCCAAAAGTATTTGTTTTTGGAAGAAATTTCAGTGAGAACATTTAGGTATGATTGGAGTTAAATGGGACCCTTGGAGTTCAATGAAGGTTATTTTAAGCTAAAGATACTTGAGATTCAACAGATGTGGAAAAAGGTCTTCTAGGAGCTTCCTTATCTTACTGAGTGCAGAAACGTCCTAAGGAAACTGTCATAAATGGCTTTCCCTGGGGAAGTTTTACAGCCATGAAAAGATGGAAAATACTGCTGCACATGCATAAACAATGCTGATCACAAAATGTCTCACCTGTTTGTTCCCCTGTAAACACATTGCTCTTCCCACAGAAGGACCTTCTCCCTTTCCTTACTGAAGTAGGATAATATAAGCTCCTACATTTAGCCATTTAGAGTTAATTTTTGTGAGCTCCCTTATGCATGTGGATACATCTTGGACTTTTTTCTCCTAATCTGTTTTCCGTTGAATTTTCAGGTCCACATATCGAACCTAAGAGGGTAGAGGAATAAACCTACACCAGTAGGATGAGACACAAATCTTAAAACTCAAAAGGAAAAAATCTTGTGTAATTTAAATATCAGGAAGTACTTCTAAGAATGACTGGGATAGGATGACAAAGCAATGGAAAGTGGAGATTAAAATGAATTTTTAAACAAAAACAGTAGAAAGTAAAGAGTGTTAGTTATTACCATATAGGGAAACAAATGGAGAAATGAATTAAAAATCAAAATTTCAAGTGAACAAGCAGTCATGAAAACACAAAATAGAGGAGGGGGAAATTGGAATGCGTGATAGAAACACAAAAATGAAAGGTGCCAGGAACAGAAACAAGAGAAGGCAAGGTGAGACTGAAACAATACAGAAAAAATTAGAAGAATATAATTGAATATTACTAAAGAAGAATTTCAAAATATTTTAGACAGGAAAAATAATACATGAATTAAGAAAAGTAGTTAATTTGCAAAAAGGGACAAAAGGAATTAAAAACCGGAAGGTAAAAACATGAAAAACTGAATGATTGATGTACTAATTGATTAAGAAATAAAAAGCAGTGAATATTAAGACGATAGAGGGGACGAAGTACACGCATCAGAGACGGAGAGGGGAAGAGGGAAACAGGAACTGAAAATCTCCCTGAGACGCAGCGCATCACATGAGAGGCCGAGCCTGGGAGCAGGGGGTGCGGGGGAGGGGAGGTGCGGGGGGGACACTGACGGAGGGGGCGGCCTCCCAGCACTAAGGGGGGCGGGGTGCGCAGCAGGACACCGACAATGATGGACACGCAATATGAGAAATAGGACAAAAGTGAGAATTTCACAGGTGTGGGTAGAAGGAGGCGCTGAGCAGAAGGCGCTGGACAGGACAAGGGAAGGCTGACCGGAGGCGAAACAAAGTATATAAAACAAATGGGGAAACAATCGCCCACTGGCACAGCTAGAGCTCCTGGGCTGGTTATCAGTTACCAGCCGGGTCCCTGGGTCCCCAAGCTTTCCTGCTGCCCCCAGAACCTTCTGGAATGACCAGGACCCCAGTTCTCCCCATCCCTCCACCCTCTGGGACTCTGTGTGCACAGCCCCCTGGGGGGCAGCAGGCTCTCTACCCCACCTCACAATGTGGCCTGGAGCTGGGGGGTGGGGAGGGGTTTCTCCTGGCCCCTCTCGTCCATCGAGTTCCAGTTCAGTTTCCCCACCCCTAAGGTGCTGTCCTGAGACCATTCCAGGTACCAGTGTGCACAATGCACTGAAAGAAGTGACCACTCACAGGCTATTAGGTTGATATAAATCCTTTAGTGTTCTTTAGTTGCGAAGAATATTAATTTTGACATGGTGTGATTATTGACCTGTTACATGAAATATTTTCATGTTCTGCATAATCGAAACTGTTGGAGGATGAAATAAATGTTTTACATTATTCCTTTTACTTGATAAACGTACTTCCATTCCATATATCCACAAAAAGGATGACAGAATGTACATATGTTACACTGAAAGTCGTTTTTTTATTGTGCTATTATATACATAGACAATTTTTGGTAATATATGTTATTTTCATTTGTCTATGACACCAAGTTAAATAACTGCTTCTGAAGAGACTCCTCAATAATACTGTTTGTAGCACACAACAATATAAATTCACACAAACTAATATAAATAAGAGTTGTAGAAGCAAAATTTTACTGGAAATGCTGCTTAAGGAAAAGCAAGTATTTATTTTTCAAATTAAATAATTTTACTCATAGCAGTGAGGGTAAGAGATGAAGAGAAATAAAGGCAGGAGACAGCACAAAGAAATGAATGACAGAAAAGAGAGATGAGAGAAGTGGAGTAGAAAACAACAATCAGGGGACAGGGACAGAGGAGCGCGGGTGTGGGAACAGGCGGGGAGGAGGCTGACACGGAGCAGGGGCAAAGCAGGGAGCACTGGAGAATCAGAAAGAAAGGAGGATGGCAAGTACATCACTGCAAGGATGCCCAGATCGCCCCCTTCACGCAGCAGCTGCAGACCTGGCGAGTGTGGGGGCACTTACCGATCTGAGCTCCACAAGCCAGGTCAGGGGACACCTCTGATGGCCGCGCCCGGATCCCGGAGCCTGGATCCAGGTTATAAGAGGAGCCGAAGAGCGGGTTACTCCCTACCCATGGACTGCATCCCGGTTTGCACGCAGTGAACTTTCTGATTTGTCCAGAGGAAGAACAAATTACTCTCTTAGCTGCAGGGGGTTCTCTTGACAAATTTATAAGTGTTATTAACTAAAGTCAGCACCTGAGGTCACAAACACCTTTCTCCAGTTTTGGAAGAAGTGATTATACAGATTTTAAAGAGAAAGTAAATTTAGAGTGCTAATGATTTTCCGAAAGTGAAAGGAAGTTGTCGCAGTCAAAGTACAGATATCCAGAGAGCAATTTCTTTCCTCTGAGGTTTCTCTTGATCCATAATTTATGTTGGAGCATCCAACTCTCCACTGACTTCCAAATAGAAATATAAATGCTTGTATATGGGATTCACTAACCAAAATGGAAGTTTTAGTAGGCTACTTAATACATAGGGCTATAACCAATCCAACTGCATAATTCCGCAACTGATTCTATGGGTATTATTAATTTTATGCAATATGGTGCAGTTGTGGAAATACTACATTTTGTAATAAACCAATCAACCTGAAGAAAAAGTGAAGCTGACATTCCGGTAGTGCCCAGGCCAGTGAGGTACGTGCTGAGTCTAGGCTCCTCTTCAGCACGTGGATTGGCCGACTTGGGTCCCACGCTAGTGCTGTGACATCTGGGGAAGGGAGAGGTTGATACTGCTCATATCCTGCCAGCACCCCCTTCCTGAATACACACAGGCTCCCAGCCCAATACGGCAGGGCTGACGGGACTATCTTTTGGTGATTTTAGTCATTTGACAACTATTTACCCAGGGTCTAGTTTTCGATGTCCGAGGTTTTAAAAGTCATTGATAATCCTCATGGCGAAGAATCATCCCTAAACTGTCACCTTCAGTACTTGGCCATGGGTGTAGAGAGACACAAATGACACTGTAACGGAGTTCCTATGATTCAGTGAAAAGATCATAGTACTTACCACTTTGGAAAATAAGTGTTGTATAAAAAGGTTAACTGGTGGAGGAAAGAGGATTTTTATTTTACAGGGACCTGCCAGGAAGGGCCTTCTTTAAAGGTGAGATGTGGGCAAACACTGAAGGATATTAGGAACTGGGGATCAGGGAATCCAGGAAGGAGCATTACAGGCAGAAGGAAGCGACACATTAGGTGCATGGGCCATCGGAATGACATTAGGCAGTGGAAGTTGTCACAGTCCAGTCAAGTCTGGTTATTAAGTCTTTAAAAGGTTTTTGGGTATTATTCTGAGACACAATTGTGAACATTACATAATTTTTTTCAGATTGTGATCTGGGGAGCTTTCTGTTTTTATAAATCACTCTGACTGCTGCATTGATCTTAGAGGGTAGGGAGCAGTGCTACATGCAGGGCCTCACTTAAGAGGGTGTTGGAATAATCTATATGGGAGATGATGGGCTTCAGCAGGACAGCAAGACTGGTGATGAAACAATTGTTAGGACTCTGGATTATTTTTAAATGCAGGCAACAGGTTTTCCTGATGGCTTAGATGTAGGTGTGGGTGAACGAGAGGAATCAGGGTGGCTCCAGGATTTTGCCCGAGTGAGTTCAAGGAAGGAATTGCTGGTGTCTTGTATAGGACAGTGAGAGGAGTGGGTTCCGGGTGAGACCAGGAGAGCAGTGTGCACGTGTTAGGTGAAGTTTCTACTACAGATCCAAGTGGGAGGTCAAGCAGGCAGCTGACATACGATGCTGGAGTTGGAGGAAGTGTTTTCACATAGTTTGCACTTGCTGCTGGAAACCAAGTGGGAATAAAACACCAAGGAGTGGTCGGGTATAGAGCAGACTAGGCACGCAGGGTGCAGAGGGCAGCAGCAGGGCAAGACCCAGCGTGGGGGCCTGAGGAGGAGTGGCCAGGAAGTTGGAGGGAAATGAAGAGACACGTCAACCCTGGTGACCAAGTGAGAAATGTTTTTCCAAAGGAGTAAATGAGCAACAGTACATGAATAATAAGTATGGACAAACAGATACGAGAATTACACTGTGATAAGCACCATGGAGACAGACTGGTCACTACAAGGGCAGTTTGTGGTGGGTTGGTAGGGGTGGAAGGTGAGAATTGGAGACCTGGGATGGAGACCACCTTTCAGAGGTGCTTTTCTGTGTTTGCAGATGGAAGCGGACATGTGGGGTGGCATCTGGAGGTGACAAGGAATCAAGGCAGTATTTTTCTAAGTAAAAGCCGCTTAAAGATGAACATGTTTGATGAGAGTGTACAAGTGCTGTAACTATGTGCTGAGTAGAATACCGTGGATTAGGACAAGTGTTGGCTGGAAAACTTGTCTTGCAAAGTGTGATTATCCATCCAGGGAAGTGCCTAAGTGCCATGTTTCCATAAGGAGTCCTGTGTTTCCCTGAGATCAAGCCGGTGTCCACATGGTTAATTCTCCTCTACGGACATCACAAGTCAGTCCAGCTTGTCTACAGGACAAGCCCCTCTTCACAACCTCCCCTAGAACCACGGACACCCATATGATCCTGGCACTGGTGACCTTTCCTGTTTTCTTTGATTGGACAGATTGAAAATCCATAGATGGAGAAGACCCCCGCTGTTCTTTCATTTTGCTACCCAACCATCTATACTTGCTTGTTGATCAATAACGAAAGTACAATTTCCACATGGACCTGTACCTTTTTAAAAGTGAAAATTCCCATTCTGAAAACCAATTCATGATGGGCTGAGTACCCAAGGCTTCAGCTGTCTCTAGGAAGTCTGTAGTGATTTATTTGAGAATAAAGAAGCACATGATAGGACATGTTTAGTGTGTATCTCTAGCCAATATCATACTAAATTCAAATTCTGAAAAAAAAATCATCAGCAACTTACTAAAACTCCTGAAATTTAATAAGCAATTAAAAACAAGTTTCAGAGTGAGAGTATTATTCCACATATAATTACAGTGTGATTCTATGTATAGTGTTTTCAGTTATGCAAAACTATATTAACATTGTATTTTAAAAATAAGTAAATGCATGAATTTAAATTGATATGTATTGATTTAAGGATAATAGTTCCTTTTAGAGACTTGGTGGCAGGGTTTGACCAGGAGTGGTACACTGGATTTTTTTTATTGAAGTGCAGTTTATATACAACACTATATTGGTTTCAAGTATACAACACAACAATTCAGTAGTTACACACATTATTAAATCCTCACCCCCAGTAGTGTGGTTACTGTCTGTCAAAATAGGAAGATGTCACAGGTCCATTGACCACATTCTCCATGCTGCACATCCATCCCTGTGACAGACATTATGATTGGGAATTCTTGTGCCCTTGTACCCATTCACCCCCGCCCCACCTTAATCCCTCCCCCATGGAAACCACCAGTCATTTCTCAGTGTCTTTGAGTCTACTGCTATTTTATTTTGTTTTGCTTTCAGATTCCACATATGGTATTTGTCTTGCTTTGCTGGGCTTATTTCAGTGAGCATAATACAAGCATCCATGTGGTTACAAATGTCAGGATTTCTTTTATATGGCTGAATAATATTCCATTGGATACATGTACCATGTCTTCTTTATTCATTCAGCTATTTTTTATTATGATTAAGGTATCATTGATATACAATCTAATGAAGGTTTCACATGAACAACACTGTGGTTATTACATTGGCCCATATTATCAAGTCCCTCCCCCATCTCATTTCAGTCACTGTCCATCAGCATAGTGAGATGATATAGAGTTACTACTTGTAGTCACTGTGCTATACTGCCTCCCCCATGACACCCCCACACCATGTGTGCCAATCATAATGCCCTTCAATCCCCTTCTCCCTCCCTCCTCACACCTACCCTTTGGCAACAGCTAGAACCTTCTTGGAGTCTGTGAGTCTGCTGCTGTTTTGTTCCTTCAGTTGTGCTCTGTTGTTATACTCCACAAATGAGGGAGATCATTTGGTACTTTTCTTTCTCTGCCTGACTTGTTTCACTGAGCATAATACCCTCTGGCTCCATCCATGTGTTGCAAATGGTAGGATTTGTTTTCTTCTTATGGCTGAATAATATTCCATTGTGTATAGTAGCACCTCCTCTTTATCCATTCATCTACTTATGGACACTTAGGTTGCTTCCATATCTTGGCTATTGTAAACAGTGCTGTGGTAAACATAGGGGTGCATGTGTCTTTTTGAATTTGGGGTCTTCTTTTCTTTGCATAAGTTCCTTGGAGTGAAATTCTTGGGTCAAATGGTAGTTCTATTTCTAGTTTTTTCAGAAACTTCCGTACTGCTTTCATCAATGGTTGAACTAATTTACGCCCCACCAACATTGTAGGAGGGTTCCTCTTTCTCTGTATAGTCGCCAGGATTTGTTCCTTGTCTTTTGGATGTTGGCCATCCTAACTGGTGTGAGGTGATATCTCATTGTGTTTCAACTTGCATTTCCCTGGTAATTAGTGATGTAGAGCATTTTTTCATGTGCTGGTTGGCCATCTGAATTTCTTCTTTGAAAAGTGTCTGTTCAGATCTTCCAAGCATTTTTTTCATTGGATTATTTGCTTTTAGGGTGTTGAGATGTGGGAGTTTTTACATATTTTAGATATTAACCCCTTATCAGATGTGTCATCTACGAATATATTCTCCAATACTGTAGGATGCTTTTTGTTCTACTGATGGTGTCCTTTGCTGTGAAGAAGATTTTTAGCTTGATGTAGTCCAATTTGTTCATTTTTGCCTTTATTCCCCTTGCCCAAGGAGATGTGTTCAGGAAAAAGTCGCTCATGTTTATATTCAAGAGATTTTTGTCTATGTTGTCTTCTATGAGTTTTGTTTTCATGACTTACTTTCAGATATTTGATCTGCTTTGAGTTTACTTTTGTGTATGGAGTTAGACAATAATCCAGTTTCATTCTCTTACATGTAGCTGTCCAGTTTTGCCAACACCAGTTGTTGAAGAAGCTATCATTTTTCCATTGTATATCCATGGCTCCTTTATTGTATATTAATAGACCATATGTGTGTGGGTTTATGTCTGGGATTTTTATTCAGTTCCATTAATCTATAGGTTTGTTCTTGTGTCATTAACAAATTGTCTTGATTACTGTGGCTTTGTGGTAGAGCATGAAGTTGGGGAGCATAATCCCCTCAGCTTTATTCTTCCTTCTCAGGATTTCTTTGGCTATTCAGTGTCTTTTGCAGTTCCATATGAATTTTAGAACTATTTGTTTGAGTTTGTTGAAGAATGCTGCTGATATTTTGACAGGGATTGCATTGAATCTGTAGATTGCTTTAGGCAAGATGGCCATTTTGAAATATTAATTCCTCCTATCCATGGGCACAGGATGTATCTCCATTTATTGTCTTCTTTCTCTCACTAGTGTCTTGTATTTTCAGGATATATGTCTTTCACTTCCTTGGTTAGGTTTATTCCTAGGTATTTTATTCTCTTTGATGCAATTGTAAATGGAATTATTTTCCTGATTTCTCTTTCTACTAGTTCATCATTATTATATAGGAATGCAACAGACTTCTGTGTATTAATTTTGCATCCTGCAACTTTGTTGAAGTCGGTTATTAGTTTTAGTAGTTCTTTGGTGGACTCTTTAGTTTTTTTTTATGTACTATAACATGTCGTCTGCAAACACTGACAGTTTAACTTCTTCCTTAACAATATGGATTCCTTTTATTTCTTTTTGTTGTCTGATTGTTGTGGCTAGGACCTCTAGTACAATGTTGAATAAAAATGGGGAGAGTAGGCATTCTTGTCTTGTTCCCAATCCTAAAGGAAAGTCTTTCAGCTCTTTGCTATTAAGTATGATGTTGGCTGTGAGTATTTTGTATATGGTCTTTATTATGTTGAAGTACTTGCCCTCTATACCCATTTTGAGAGTTTTTCTCATGAATAGATGTTAAATTTTGTTGAATGCTTTTTCAGTATCTATGGAAATGATCATGTGATTTTTGTTCTTTTTTTTGATTTATGTATGATTTTGATGGATTTTTGAATATTGTACCATCCTTGCATCCCTGGAATAAATCCTACTTGATCATGATAGATGATCTTTTTGATGTATTTTTAATTAGTTTGCTAATATTTTGTTGAGTATTTTTGCATCTTCATCAGGGATATTGGTCGGTAATTTCTTTTTTGTGGTGTCTTTGTCTGGTTTGGTATTAGTGTGATGAGTTTGGAATGAGTTTGGAAGTATTCCCTCCTCTTTTACTTTTTGGAAAACCTCAAGGAAGATGGGTATTAAGTCTTCCCTAAATGTTTGATAAAATTCAGCAGTGAAGCCATCTGGAATGGGGATTTTGTTCTTAGGTAGTTTTTTTGATTACCAATTCAATTTCATTGCTGGTAATTGTTCTGCTCAGATTTTCTATTTCTTCCAGGGTCAGCCTTGGAAGGTTATATTTTTCTACAAAGTTGTCCATTTCTTCTAGGTTATCCAGTTGGCTGTCACATAATTTTTCATAGTTTTCTCTAATAATTCTTTGTATTTCTGTAGTGTCCATAGTGATTTTTCCTTTCTCGTTTCTGCTTCTGTTTATGTGAGCACACTTTGTTTTCTTGACAAATATGGCTAAGGGTTTATCTATTTTGTTTATTTTCTCAAATAACCAGCTCCTGGTTTCATTGATTATTTCTATTGCTTTATTCTTCTCAATTTTATTTATTTCTGCTCTTTTTATTATGTCTCTCCTTTTACTGTCTTTGGGCTTCTTTTGTTCTTCTGTTTCTAGTTTCATTAATTCTGAGTTTACACTGTTATTTTGGATTGTTCTTCCTTCTTGAGGTAATCCTGTATTGCAGTATACTTCCCTCTTAGAATGGCCTTTGCTGCATCCCACAGATTTTGGGGGAGTTGAGTTGTTTTCATTTATCTCCATATATTGCTTGATCTTGTTTTAATTTGGACATTGATAATTAGGAGAATATTGTTAAACCTCCATGTGTTTGTGGACTTTTTTGTTTTCTTTGTGCAATTTATTTCTAGTTTCATACCTTTGTAGTCTGATAAGCTGATTGGTACAATTTTAATCCTTCTGAATTTACTGAGGTTCTTTTTGTGGCCTAATATGTGATCTATTCTGGAAAATGTTCCATGTGCACTTGAGAAAAATGTGTATCCTGCTGCTTTTGGGTGGAATGTTCTTTAGATATCTGTTAGGTCCATCTGTTTTAATGTGTCTCCTTACTTATTTTGATTCATTGCCTGTGTCTCCTTACTTATTTCTGTCCAGTTGATCTGTCCTTTGGACTAAGTGGCATGTTGAAGTCTCCTAAACTGAATGCATTGCATTCCATTTCCCCTTTAATTCTGTTAGTATTTTTCCCCACATTTAGGTGCTCCTGTGTTGGGTGCATAGATATTTATAATGGTTATATTCTCTTGTTGGGCCGGCCCCCTTATCATTATATAATGTTCTTCTTGCTCTCTTGTTACTTTCTTTGTTTTGAAGTCTATTTTGTCTGATACAAATACTGTAACTCCTGTTTTTTCTCCCTATTAGTTGCATGAAATATCTTTTTCCATCCCTTCACCTTTAGTCTCTGTATGTCTTTGGGTTTGAAGTGAGTCTCTTGTAGGCAGCATATTGATGGGTCTTGGTTTTTTATCCATTCTTGTAACTCTGTGCCTTTTGATTGGTACATTCAGACCATTAACATTTAGGGTGATTATTGATAGATATGTACTTATTGCCATGGAAGGCTTTCGATTCGTGGTTACCAAAGGTTCAAGGGCAGCTTCTTTACTATCTAACAGTCTAACTTCCTTATCATGCTATTTCAAACATAATATAAAGGTTCTTTTTTTCTCTATTCTTTTTCTTCCTCTTCCACTCTTTATATAATACATTTCATATTCTGCATTCTTGGTGTATCCCTTCACTGGTTTTGTGGATAATTGATTGAATTTTGCATTTGCTTAATAATAAATCAGTCTACTTCCTGTTCTGTGGTTTTATTTTCCCTGATGACTGCTGTTTAGCCTTAGGAGCACTTCCATCTAGAGCAGTCCCTCCAAAATACACCATAAAGACGGTTTGTGGTTGGTAAATTCCCTCAACTTTTGCTTATCTGGGAATTGTTTAATCCCTCCTATCAAATTAAATGATAATCTTGCTAAGTAGAGTATTTTTGGCTCAAGGCCCTTCTATTTCATTGCATTAAATATATCATGCCACTCTCTTCTGACCTGTAAGGTTTCTGCTGAGAAGTCTAGTAATAGCCTGATAGGTTTTCCTTTGTAGGTAATCTTTTCTGTCTCAGTGGCTGCTTTTAATTCTTTCTCCTTGTGCTTGATCTTTGCCATTTTAAATAATATATGTCTTGGTGTTGTCTTCCTAGGGTCCCTTGTGTTGGAAGATCTGTACACTTACATGTTCTGAGAGACTATTTCCTTCCCCAATTGGAGAAGTTTTCAGCAATTATTTCTTCAAAGACACATTCTATCCCCTTTTCTCTCTCTTCTTCTGGTACCCAACAACATGAATATTTTTCCTTATGGATTGGTCACACAGTTCTCTCAATATTCTTTGATTCCTAGAGATCCTTTTTTCTCTCTGTGTCTCAGCTTCTTTGTATTTCTGTTCTCTAATTTCTATTTCATTTGCTGTCTCCTCTAATTCATCTAATCTGCTTTTAAATCCCTCCACTGTATGTTTCATTTCTGAAACTGTATATTTAAAAGTTTTGTCTCTTTCCTGAAGTACTCTCTGAGATCTTGAGTATCTTTCTGTAGCTCCATATGTATGTTTATGATTTTTATTTTGAAATCTTAATTGAGAAGATTGATTATTTCAGAACCACTTAGCTCTCTTTCTGGTGTTTGAGAGATTTTTGTTTGTACAAACTTCGTTTGCCATTTCATATTTGTAATGATTAGTATGGTATAATAACTTTGAGTAGGCTGTGCCCTTTAGTTCCCTGAAGTTTTATTCTCTGGAGCTGCCCAGCACCTGGAATGATGGCAGAGGTCACAAGCAATTGGTGCCGGTGCCTGCTGGGAGGAAATAGTTCTTTCCTGCTTCCTCGCTGCATTGCCTGCCTACACTGCCAGGGCCAGTGGGCTGAGCACACAGAAAGGAGCCTGTGCATTATGTTGCTGTAGCTGCCATAGGTGGGGCCACCCTGCAGCTGGCCTGGCATCTCGGCTTGGGGCAGCAGGTGAGCAGACTTGTGCCAGCAAGGAGGAACGAGCAGCAGGCTGCATATTGCAGAGCGGGGCCTCAGCACTATGTTGTGAGCCAGGGGGATTAAGCGCCTGAAGCTCCTGACAGTTCCCAACCTGCTGGGATGAATGTTATGGGATAATTTTGTCCATCTGCCCTTCCTCCTGAGCAGCAACTCTGTATAGTCCTTACTGCTTTAGCAGCCCTCTCGTTTGGATGTCTTTCAAAGTGCCACCTTTGTTTTGTCCCTGAGAGGCCAGTTGTGGGTACCTGTTCTCCTCAAGTGGGTGGAATCTCAGTCTCTCTGAGTATCTGTCCTGTCTGCTTTCCAACCCCTCTAATCTCCAGGGCACAATGTGATGTGAGTTCATGCTCCTGAAGCAGCTCTCCAGGGCTGGGTTTTTAGCAGTCCTGGACTTCTACTCCTTCCCCACTCCATTTCATTTTATACCGCCAGTGAGCTGGGATGGAAGGTGGACTTTGGTCCTGCCAGATCATAGATTTGCTTCTTTACCATATGAGATCTTTTCTTTTCCCCAGCTGTAGGCTGTCTATTGCAGTTTTCTTTCTGGTCACTCTTTCAGGATTAGGTGTATTTGCTGTATTATTGTGATATATGTGGGGATTTTTTTTGAGAGGGTATCTCTCATATTTATTGATCAAATGGTTGTTAACAACAATAAAATTCTGTATAGGGTACTCAATGCACAATCATTAATCAACCCCAAGCCTAATTCTCAACAGTCTCCAATCTTCTGAAACATAACGAACAAGTCCTTACATGGTGAACAAACACTTACATAGTGAATAAGTTCTTAAATGGTGAACAGTGCAAGGACAGTCATCACAGAAACTTTCAGTTTTGATCACGCATTATGAACTATAAACAATCAGGTCTAATATGAATATTCATTTGATTTTTATACTTGATTTATATGTGAATCCCACATTTCTCCCTTATTATTATTTTTTAAAAATAAAATCCTAAAGTGGTAGGTAGATACAAGATAAAGGTAGAAAACATAGTTTAGTGCTGTAAGAGGGCAAATGTAGATGATCAGGTGTGTGCCTAAAGACTAAGTATTAATCCAAGCTAGACAAGGGCAACAAAACATCCATGGATCCAAAAGATTTCTCTCAAAACAGGGGGGTGAGATTCTAAGCCTCACCTCTGCCTATCCCCAATTTCTCAACTGATGGCCCCCCTGCGACTGTGCCTGTCTTAGGTTGTTCCTCCCTTGAGGAATCTTACCTGTCTCTGGCTAACCAGTCATCTTCCGGGGCCATACAGGGAAATGTAAAGTTGGTAAGTGAGAGAGAAACAATATTGTTTGAAAAGGCTAGCTTTTTACTTCTTTGCAGATTTATGCCCTGTGGCTTCTATGCCCAGCATGTGTCTTGAGGTATCTTTACCACTTGGAAGAATTATGACACTCAGTAATTTCGTTATAAGGCACGAATTCTACTTACGGGTTATAATTAGGAAGGAAGAAGAAAAGCTATAGAAGTAGCAGATGGAAGAAAACATGGGAAGATTGATTATTTCTTTGACATATCTTCTTGTAGAGTAACATAAGCATGTATAGTTTTTAAACTACTAATTAAATTGCACACACACATTAACATAATAGGAATACAGCTACATAATCAAAGGAGACCTACAATTACCAGCCATCTCCAGTGAAACCAAGAAAACCAGTTAGGAACCCTAGGCATTTGTGAAAACTTATCAATGATATGATGGACATTGTCTAACTGTATTTGAATAGTTTGAGAAAAATCAGACAAATTAAAACAACACATTCCTGGGAACTGTTCACATCCCATATGCTATATTAAGAGTAGATAGTCTGTAGTTGCAAGATTTTGGAGCACTGCAACTGGCATTCTCCTAATTCTTGGTTGAGTATACATCCAGTCAAATTTGTTGTTTTACTGTAAGCACAGGCCAGCTTAGATATCTCCTTCTTCATTCCAATGGCAAGTCCAGGAACCCGTGGGATGAATGCAGCTACAACTGCAACAGTGCCAGGATCTTTGTTGAAGTTTTTTGATGATCATCTTCTGAAATGACTCTTCCAGAGAATGTTGATGTTGGAAGTTCTTCTTCATATCATATCTTAATTCGTTTTCTAGGTAGCCAAATTAGGCTTTGATCCTCTGTATAAACACAAACAAACCATTTGCCCACACTTTGATATTCCCTTTATATCATTGTGAAGAACTTATTTGAGATCACCACACAGGAACTGGTTTTTTTTTTTTTAAGGGAAAGGAATATTATCAGAAAAATATACTTCCATAGCTGATCATCTGACACCCTTTAAATGATCAAACTTAAGGATATTTAAAGCATGCATTAATCATTGATTTACGGTTAGTTTTATCCTGTCAGGGAGTAATGCCCCTTTTCTTTCTTCTTTTTCTTTTTTTTTTATCATTAGTCTACAATTACATGAAGAATATTATGTTTACTAGGCTCTCTCCTATACCAGGTCGCCCCCACAAACCCCTTTACAGTCACTGTCCATCAGCATAGCAAAATGTTGTAGAATCACTACTTGTCGTCTCTGTGTTGTACAGCCCTCCCCTTTCTCCCACCCCCCATTATGCATGCTAATCATAATTCCACCTTTCTTCTTCCCCCCTTATCACTCCCTACCCACCCACCCATCCTCCCCAGTCCCTTTCCCTTTGGTACCTGTTAGTCCATTGTTAGGTTCTGTGATTCTGCTGCTGTTTTGTTCCTTCAGTTTTTACGTTGTTCTTATACTCCACAGATGAGTGAAATCATTTGGTATTTCTCTTTCTGTGCTTGGCTTATTTCACTGAGCATAATACCCTCTAGCTCCATCCATGTTGTTGCAAATGGTAGTATTTGTTTTCTTCTTATGGCTGAGTAATATTCCATTGTGTATATGTACCACATCTTCTTTATCCACTCATCTACTGATGGACACTTAGGTTGCTTCCAATTCTTGGCTATTGTAAATAGTGCTGCAATAAACATAGGGGTGCATCTATCTTTTTCAAGCTTGATTGCTACGTTCTTAGGGTAAATTCTTAGGAGTGGAATTCCTGGGTCAAATGATAAGTCTATTTTGAGCATTTTGAGGAACTTCGATACTGCTTTCCACAATGGTTGAACTAATTTACATTTCCACCAGCAGTGTAGGAGGGTTCCCCTTTCTCCACAACCTCGCCAACATTTGTTGTTGTTTGTCTTTTGTATGGCAGCCATCCTTACTGGTGTGAGATGATACCTCATTGTGGTTTTAATTTGCATTTCTCTGATAATTAGCGATGTGGAGCATCTTTTCATGTATCTGTTGGCCATTACAATTTCTTTTTTGGAGAACTGTCTGTTCAGTTCCTCTGCCCATTTTTTAATTGGATTATTTGTTTTTTGTTTGTTGAGGTGGGTGAACTCGTTATATATTTTGGACATCAAGCCTTTATCATATCTGTCACTTACAAATATATTCTCCCATACTGTAGGGTACCTTTTTGTTTCATTGATGGTACCTTTTGCTATACAGAAGCTTTTCAGCTTAATATAGTCCCACTTGCTCATTTTTGCTGTTGTTTTCCTTGCCTGGGGACATATGTTCAAGAAGAGGTCACTCATGTTTATGTCTAAGAGGTTTTTGCCTGTTTTTTTCTAAGAGTTTTATGATTTCATGACTTACATGCAGGACTTTGATCCATTTTGAATTTACTTTTGTGTATGGGGTTAGACAGTGGTCCAGTTTCATTCTCCTACATGTAGCTGTCCAGTTTTGCCAGCACCATCTGTCATTTCGCCATTGTATGCCCATGGCTCCTTTATCAAATATTAATTGACCATATATGTTTGGGTTAATGTCTGGAGTCTCTAATCTGTTTCACTGGACTGTGCTCCTGTGTTGGGTGCATATATATTTAGAATGGTTATGTCCTCTTGTTGGACTGAGTCCTTTATCATTATGATGTGTCCTTCTTTATCTCTTGTTACTTTCTTAGTTTTGAAGTCTATTTTGTCTGATATTAGTACTGCAACCCTTGCTTTCTTCTCTCTGTTGTTTGCCTTAAATATGTTTTTCCATCCCTTGACTTTTAGTCTGTTCATGTCTTTGGGTTTGAGGTGAGTTTCTTGTAAGCAGCATATAGATGGGTCTTGCTTTTTTATCCATTCTATTACTCTGTGTCTTTTGATTGGTGCATTCAGTCCATTTACATTTAGGGTGACTATTGAAAGATATGTACTTATTGCCATTGCAGGCTTTTGATTCGTGGTTACCAAAGGTTCAAGGTCATTCTCTTTAGTATCTTATTGCCTAACTTAGCTCGTTTCTGAGCTGTTATATACACTGTCTGGAGATTCTTTTCTTCTGTACCTTCTTATTCCTCCTCCTCCATTCTTCATATGTTGTGTGTTTTGTTCTGTGCTCTTTTTATGAGTGCTCCCATCTAGAGCAGTCCCTGTAAGATGCCCTGTAGAGGTGGTTTGTGGGAGGCAAATTCCCTCAGCTTTTGCTTGTCTGGAATTGTTTAATCCCTCCATCATATTTAAATGATAGTCATGCTGGATACAGTATCCTTGGTTCAAGGCCCTTATGTTTCATTGCATTAAATATATCATGCCATTCTCTTCTGGCCTGTAAGGTTTCTGTCAAGAAGTCTGATGATAGCCTGATGGGTTTTCCTTTATCGGTGACCTTTTTCTCTCTAGCTGCCTTTAAAACTCTTTCCTTGTCCTTGATCCTTGCCATTTCACTTATTATGTGTCTTGGTGTTGTCCTCCTTGGATCCTTTCTGTTGGGGGTTCTATGTATTTCTGTGGTCTGTTTGGTTATTTCCTCCCCCAGTTTTGGGAAGTTTTCTGCAATTATTTCTTCAAAGACACTTTCTATCCCTTTTTCCTCTCTCTTCTTCTTCTGGTACCCCTATAATATGGATATTGTTCCTTTTGGATTGGTCACTCAGTTCTCTTAATATTGTTTCATTCCTGGAGATCCATTTATCTCTCTCTATGTCAGCTTCTATGCGTTCCTGTTCTCTGGTTTCTATTTCATCAATGGCCTCTTGCATCTTATCCATTCTGCTTATAAATCCTTCCAGAGTTTGTTTAACTTCTGTAATCTCCTTTCTGGCATCTGTGATCTCCCTCCAAACTTCATCCCTTAGCTCTTGCATATTTCTCTGCATCTCCTTCAGCATGTTTATGATTTTTATTTTGAATTCTTTTTCAGGAAGACTGGTTAGGTCTGTCTCCATCTCTGGTGTTGTCTCTGTGATCTTGGTTTGCCTGTAATTTTGCCTTTTTATGGTGATAGAAATAGTTTGCAGAGCTGGGACGAGTGATGTTTGGAAGAACTTCCCTTCTTGTTCGTTTGTGGCCTTCCTCTCCTGGGAGAACAGCGACCTCTAGTGGCTTGTGCTGGGCAGATTTCCACAGTCAGGGCTTCTGATTCCTGCCTGGCTGCTATGGAGTTTATCTCCAGTTTTGCTGTGGGCATGGCCTGGCTCTGGCTGCTGCTCCAAAATGGTGGAGCTGCTTTGGAGGGTGAGTGGCCAGAAGGCTATTTATCTCTGTGAGGGGCCTCCGTTCTCCATGCTGCCCATGGGTTTAGAGTGCCCAGAGATCCCCAGATTCCCTGCCTCTTCACTAAGTGTCCCACCCTGTCCCTTTAAGACTTCTAGAAAGCACTTGCCAAAACAAAACAAACAAACGAACAAAAAAAAGCCACTCGCTTTTCTTTGTCCTCAGATGCCGGCCTCAGGACCTGCTCACCAGTCTTGCTGCCCTGTTTCCCTAGTATCCAGGAACACACGCATGCACTGTGTCTGCGCTCTGTTGCAGATGGCTTGGTCTGGGTGTTCAGCAGTCCTGGGCTCCCTCTCCCTCCCTGCTCTGACTCCTCTTCCCCCGCTGGGAGCTAGGGGGAGGGCCGCTCAGGTCCCGCCGGGCTGGAGCTTGTATTTTACCCCCTTTGGTAGGCACTGGGTTCTCACAGGTGTGGATGTGGTCTGGATGTTGTCCTGTGTCCTCTGGTTTCTAGGAAGAGTGGTCTTTGTTATATATTTCATAAATATATGTGGTTTGGGGAGGAGATTTCCGCTGCTCTACTCACACCGCCATCTTGGCTCTGCCCTGATATATGTGGTTTTGAGAGAGGGTTTCTGCCTGACTTCTCATGCCATTTTTCTCTGTTTCCTGTCATTTAGCTATTGATCGTCATTTTTATTGCCTGCATTATCATGGCTATTGTAAATAATGTGGTGATAAACATAGGGGTGCATATATCTTTTCCAGTCAGAGATTTGGTTTTCTTCAGGAAAATTCCTAGAACTGCAGTTACTTGGTCATATGGTATTTAAGTTTTTAGGTTTTTGAGGAATCTCCGTACTGCTTTCCACAGCAGTTGTACCACTTTACATTCCCACTAACAGTGTAGGAGGGTTTCCTTTTCTCCACATCCTCACCAACACTTGTTATTTCTTGTCTTTTGGATATTGGCTATTCTAATTGGTGTGAGGTGATATCTCTTGTAGTTTTGACTTGCATTTCACTGATGATTAGCAATGTGGAGCATCTTTTCATGTGCCTATTGGCCATCTGTATGTCTTCTTTGGAAAAATATCTGTTCTCTTTTTTTAATCAGGCTACTAGTTTTTTGTTGTTGAGCCATACGAGTTATTTATATATTTTAGATGTTAACTCCTCATGAGATAAAAAATTTACAAATATATTCTCACAATCTATAGGTTGCCTTTCTTTTGCTGATGGTTTCTATTGTTGTACAGAAGCTTTTTAGTTTGATGTAGTTCCCCTTGTTCATTTTTTCTTTACTTCCCTTGACTGAAGAGATGTGTCTAGGAAAAAAATTGCTCATGCTTATGTTCAAGAGTTCTATGGTTTTATGTTTTATATTTAGATCTTTAATCCATTTTGAGTTTACTTTTATATATACAATTAGACAGTAATCCAGTTTGATTCTCTTGCATGTAGCTGTCCAGTTTTCCCAACACCACTATTGAAGAGATTGCCTTTTCCCCACTGTATATTCATGGCTCCTTTGTCATATATTAATTGGCCATATATGCATGCATGTATTTCTGGATATCCCTTAATTTTAAGTCACTATGTTTCTAATTCTGTTGAAAAACTTCCTTTTAGTTATGTTACTACTTTTTTCAAAAATAATGAATCAAGACAAGTACTAACCAACAATTTGAGCTTATCTCATCAACCTGAGCATTCACAGAGTCTGCAGGTGAATATTTTAACTGTCATATACAGATATGAAACAAGTAACTGTCTAAGTTATAAAGAAACATGTACAAAGATGTTCATAACAATGTTCTTGGAAGTGGCAAAAATCTATAAGAGCCCAGATGCCTGTCATGGGACAACCATAGAGACTCTGTAAGGGAGTCACACAGGAAAATATAGGTACCAATAAAAATAAATGAACATAAATAACATACTGAGTGGATAATAAAAAAAAGGTATGCAAATTTACTCAATATTTGGAGCACTATTCTACAGTGTTCAAAAAAGACCAAATAATTGTTTAATGTTAAAACTATAAAAATCAATAAAAGAAAGTTCCCATTCTGCAAGCATTGCTTCTTGTTCATTTCTTTTAATGGTAAAAACACTCCATTGTATGTCTATACCACTTCTAGTTTGTTGCTTCCACCTTTGGCTATCATGAATAGTGATGTCAAGAATATTTGTGTACAAGTATCTGTAAGCAATTTAAATTGAAAATACTAGCTTTTTTGCATCAAAGTCTATGAGGATTGTCATTTCTCCATCATTAAAATACTTAATTTTTGGTGTCTATAATTCTGTGACCCAATAAAAATAACATAAAAATTACCACATTAATCATTTTAAATATACAATCCAGAGGCTTTTTTTAAAAAATGAGCCATCCTAGTGGATGCAAAATGGCATTTCATTGTATTTTCAGTTGGCAATTACCTGAAGACAAATGATATTAAGGATATTTCCATGTGCTTATTGGCCATTATGTATCTTGTTAGGAAAAATATTTAAGTCCTTTGCACAACTTTATTATGCTTATTATAAAACTTATTTCCAACATGGTAAGTACTATGATCTTTTTACTGAATCATAGGAACTCAGTGAAAGTGTCATTTGTGCCTCTTTGTTCACCCATGCATGGCCAAAAGATGAAGGTGATGGTTTAGGGATGATTCTTAGCCATGAGGATTATCAATGACTTTTAAAACCTTGGGCATTGAAAACTAGACCCTGGGTAAATAGTTGTCAAATGAGTAAGTGCACTGAGAGATAGTCCCGTCAGCCCTGCCATATTGGGCTACGAGTCTGTGTGTATTCAGGAAGGGGGTGCAGGCAGGATATGAGCAGGAAGAACCTCTCCCTTCCCCAGATGTCACGGCACTAGCATGGGACTCAAATCTATCAACTCAAGTCCTGAAGAGGAGCCTAGACTCAGCACATACCTCACTGGCCTGGGCACTACCAGAATGTCAGCTTCACTTTTACTTCAGGCTGACTGCTTTATTACAAAATGTAGTATTTGCACAACTGCACTAAATTACTTAGAAATAATAATACTGATAGAATAAATTGCTGAAATTATGCGCTCTGATTGGTTATAGACCCCTGTATTAAGTAGTTAACTAAAAGTTCATTTTGGTTAATGAATCCCAGATGCTAGCATTTATATTTCTATTTGGAAGTCAATGGAGAGTTAGATGCTCCAACATAAATTATGGATCAAGAGAAGCCTCTGAGGAAAGAAATTACGCTCTGGATGTCTCTACTTTGGGACAACAAAAACTATTGTTTTCAAGAAAATACTTAGCATTCTATGTCTACTTTCTCTTCTACTGCTACACAAATCTGTGTAATCATGTCTTCCAAAACTGGGGAAAAGCTGTTTGTGACCTCAGGTGCTGACTTTAATTTAAAATATTTCTAATTTATTCAGAGAACCCTCTGCAGATTAAAGAGTAATTTTTTCTTCCTCTGGACAAATCAGAAGGTTCATTATGCACAAACTGAGTTGCAGTCGGTGGGGCATGAGCAATCTGTTCTTTAGCTCCTCTTTTGTTTTTCAAGTTATTTTTTATTTTTACTTTTTATTTTTTTGATATCATTAATGTACAATTACTTGAACAACATTATGGTTACTAGACTAACCCCATTATCAAGTCCCCCCCACATACCCCATTACAGTCACTGTCCATCAGCACAGTAAGATGCTATAGAATCACTACTTGTCTTCTCTATGCTGTACTGCCTTCCCTGTGAACCCCCCAAAATTATATGTGCTAATCATAATGCCTCACATTCCCCCTTATTCCTCCCTTTCCACCCATCCTCCCCAGTCCCTTTCCCCTTGGTAACTCTTAGTCTATTCTTGGGTTCCGTGAGTCTGCTGCTGTTTTGTTCCTTCAGTTTTTGCTTTGTTCTTATACTCCACACATAGGTGAAATCACTTGATACTTGTCTTTCTCTGCCTGACTTGTTTCACTGAGTATAGTACCCTCTAACTCCATCCATATTGTTGCAAATGGTAGGAATTGTTTTCATCTTATGGCTGAATAACCTTCCATTGTGTATATGTACCACATCTTCTTTATCCATTGATCTACTGATGGACACTTAGGTTGCTTCCACCCCCTTTCACCACATCCTCACCAACATTTGTTGTTGTTTGTCTTTTGGATAGTAGCGATCTTTACTGGTGTAAGGTGATACCCCATTGTGGTTTTAATTTGAATTTCTCTGATGATTAGAGATGTGGACACCTTTACATATGCCTGTTGGCCATCTGAATTTCTTCTTTAGAGAACTGTCTGTTCAGCTCCTCTGCCCATTTTTTAATTGGCTTATTTGCTTTTTGTTTGTTGAGGTATGTGAGCTGTTTATATAATTTGGATGTCAACCCCTTATCAGACATGTCATTTATGAATTTATTCTCTGATACTGTAGGATATATTTTTGTTCTACTGATAGTATCCTTTGCTTTACAGAAGTTTTTTCATTTGATATAGTCCAACATGTTCATTTTCACTCTTGTTTCCCTTGCCTGGGGAGATATGTTCATGAAGAACTTACTCATGTTTACGTCCAAGAGATTTTTGCCTATATTTGTTTCTAAGAGTTTTATGGTTTCATGACTTACATTCAGGTCTTTGATTCATTTTGAATTTACTTTTGTGTATGGGGTTAGACAATAATCCAGTTTCATTCTCTTACATGTAGCTGTCCAGTTTTACCAACACCAGCTGTTGAAGAGGGTGTCATTTTCCCATTGTATATCCATGACTCCTTTATCATATATTAATTGACCATGTATGCTTGACTTTACATCTGGACTCTGTATTCTGTTCCACTGGTCTATGGGTCTGTTCTTGTGCCAGTATCAAGTTGTCTTGATTACTGTGGATTTGTAGTAGAGCTTGAAGTCAGGGAGCATAATTCCACCTGCTTTATTCTTCCTTCTTAGCATTACTTTGGCTATTCGGGGTCCTTTGTCATTCTGTATGAATTTTAGAACTATTTGCTCTAGTTCATTGAAGAATGTGTTTTGATAGGGATTGCATTGAATCTGTAGATTGCTTTAGTCAGGATGGCCATTTTGACAATATTAATTCTTCCTACCCAAGAGCATGGAATGAATTTCCATTTACTAGTGTCCTCTTTAATTTCTCTTAAGAGTGTCCCATAGTTTTCAGGATATAGGTCTTTCACTTCCTTGGTTAGGTTTATTCCTAGGTATTTTATTCTTTTTGATGCAATTGTGAATGGAATTGTTTTCCTGATTTCTCTTTCTGCTAGTTCATTGTTAGTGTATAGGAATGCAACAGATTTCTGTGCGTTAATTTTGTATCCTGCAACTTTGCTGAATTCAGATATTAGAACTAGAAGTTTTGGAGTGGATTCTTTAGGGGTTTTTATTACCCCTGCAAACAGGGACAGTTTGATTCATTCCTTGCCTATCTGGATGCCTTTTATTTCTTTGTGTTATCTGAATGTGGTGGCTAGGACCTCCAGAACTATGTTGAATAAAAGTGGGGAGAGTGGACATCCTTGTCTTGTTCCCGATCTTAAAGGAAAAGCTTTCAGCTTCTCATTGTTAAGTAAAATGTTGGCTGTGGGTTTGTCATATATGGCCTTTATTATGTTAAGGTACTTGCCCTCTATACCCATTTTGTTGAGAGTTTTATCATGAATGGATGTTGAATTATATCAGATGCTTTTTCAGCATCTATGTAGATGATCATGTGGTTTTTGTCCTTTTTGTTGATGTAGTGGATGATGTTGATGGATTTTTCAATGTTGTACCATCCTTGCATCCCTGGGATGTATACCACTCGATCATGATGGATGATCTTTTTGATGTATTTTTGAACTTGGTTTGCTAATATTGTTGAGTATTTTTGCATCTACATTCATCAGGGATATTGGCCTGTAATTTTCTTTCTTTTTTTGTGTGTGGTGTCTGCCTGGTTTTGGTATTAAAGTGATGTTGGCCTCATAGAATGAAGTTGGGAGTATTCCCTCCTCTTCTACTTTTTGCAAAACTTTAAGGAGGATGGGTATTAGGTCTTCAGTAAATGTTTGATAAAATTCAGCAGTGAAGCCATCTGGTCCAGGGGTTTTGTTCTTAGGTAGTTTTTTTGATTAGCAGTTCAATTTCTTTGCTGGTAATTGGTCTATTCAGATTTTATGTTTCTTTCTGGGTCAGCATTCGAAGGTTGTATTTTTCTAGAAAGTTGTCCATTTCTTCTAGGTTATCCAGTTTGTTGCCATATAATTTTTCATAGTATTCTCTCATAAGTGTTTGTATTTCTGTGGTGTCTGTAGTGATTTTTCTTTTCTCATGTCTGATTCTATTTATGTGTGTAGACTCTCTATTTTTCTTGATATGTCTGTCTAGGGGTTTATCTACTTTGTTTATTTTCTCAAAGAACCAGCTCCTGCTTTCATTAATTCTTTCTATTTTATTCTCAATTTTATTTATTTCAGCTTTAACTTTTATTATGTCACTCCTTCTACTGACTTTCGGCCTCAGGTGTTCTTCCTTTTCTAGTTTCATTAATTGTGAATTTAGACTGTTCATTTGGGATTGTTCTTCTTTTCTGAGGGAGGCCTGTATTGCAATATATTTCCCTCTTAGCATGGCCTTCTCTGCGTCCCATAGATTTTGTGTTGTTGAATCATTCTTGTCACTTTTCCCCATATATTGCTTGATCTCTGTTTTTATTTGGTTATAGATCCATTGACTATTTAGGAGCATGTTATTAGGCCTCCATGTGTTTGTGGGCTTTTTCATTTTCTTTGTGTAATTTATTTCTAGTTTCATTCCTTTGTGATCTGAGAGGCTGTTTGGTACAATTTCAATATTTTTGAATTTACTGATATTCTTTTTTTATTATTATTTTGGTATCATTAATCTACAATTACATGAGGAACATTATGTTTACTAGACTACCCCATAACCAAGCCCCCACAAACCCCATTACAGTCACTGTCCATCAGCATAGTAAGATGCTGTAGAATCACTACTTGTCTTCTCTGTGTTGCACAGCCCTCCCCGTGCCACCCACCCACATTGGCCTAGTATATGATCTATTTATGAAAATGTTCCATGTGCACTTGAAGTGAATGTGTATCCTGTTGCTTTTGGATGGAGTGTTCCGTAGATGTCTGTTAAGTCCATCTGTTCTAATACATTGTTCAGTGTCTCTGTCTCTTCACTTATTTTCTGTATGGTTGATCTGCCCTTTGGAGTGAGTGGTGTGTTGAAGTCTCCTAAAATGAATGCATTGTAGTCTATATCCCCCTTTAATTCTGTTAGTATTTGTTTCACATATGTAGGTGATACTGTGTTGGGTAGATAGATATTTATAACAGTTATATCCTCTTGTTGGACTGACACCTTTATCATTATATAATGTCCTTCTTTGTCTCTTGTTACTTTCTTTGTTTTGAAGTCTATTTTGTCTTATACAAGTACTGCAATGCCTGCTTTTTTCTCCCTGTTAGTTGCATGAAATATCTTTTTCCATCCCCTTACTTTCAGTCTATGTATGTCTTTGGGTTTGAAGTGAGTCTCTTGTAGGAAGCATATAGATATGTCCTGTTTTTTTAATCCATTCAGTGACTCTATGTCTTTTGATTGGTGCATTCAGACCATTTACATTTAGAGTGATTATTGATAGGTATCAATAGACTTACTGCAATTGCAGGCTTTAGATTCAAAGAACCAAAGGTTCAAGGGAATTCCATTACTAACAGTCTAATTTAACTCATTTGTGTGCTATTACAGACACAACCTGAAGGTTCTCTCTTTTTTTCCTCCTTTTTCTTCCTCCTCCATTCTTTGGATGTTATGAATCATATTCTGCACTCTTTGTCTATCCCTTGGGTGACATCTGTTTAGCCTTAGGAATACTTCCATCTATAGGAGTCCCTCCAAAATGCATTGTAGAGGTGGTTTGTGGGAGGTAAATTCTCTGAACTTTTGCTTATCTGAAAATTGTTTAATCCCTCCTTCAAATTTAAATGATAACCTTGCTGGGTATAGTATTCTTGTTTCAAGGCCCTTCTGCTTCATTGCATTAAATGTATCATGCCACTTCCTTCTGGCCTGTAAGGTTTCTATTGAGAAGTCTGATGATATCCTGATGGGTTTTCCTTTATATGTGATCTTTTTTCTCTCTCTAGCTGCTTTAAAGTTCTGTCTTTATCCTTGATCTTTGCCATTTTAATTATTATATGTCTTGATGTTGTCTTCCTTGGTCCCTTGTGTTGGGAGATCTGTGCACTTACATGTTTTGAGAGACTATCTCCTTCCCCAGATTGGGGACGTTTTCAGCAGTTACCTCCTCAATGACACTTTTCTTTCCTTTTCTCTCTCTTCTTCTTCTGGTACTCCTATAATACAAATATTGTTCCATTTGGATTCATCACACAATTCTCTCAATATTCTTTCATTCTTAGAGATTATTTTTTCTCTCTGTGCTTCAGCTTCTTTTTATTCCTCTTCTCTAATTTGTATTCCATTTACTGTCTCTTCTAGTACATCTAATCTGCTCTTAAATTCCTCCATTGTGTGTTTCATTTCAGATATGGAATTTCTTAATGATTGAATCTCTGACTTAAATTCATTCCTGAGTTCTTGAATATTTTTCTGTACCTCCATAAGCATGTTTATGATTTTTTATCTTGAACTATTTTTCAGAAAGATTGGTGAGTTCAGTTTCATTTGACCCTTTTTCTGGGGTTTGTGAGATTTTGGTCTGAAACACGTTCTTTTGACATTTCATATTTCTGTGTGGTGCCCACTAGTACCCAGAAACTCCAGGCTCTGGAGCTGCTCAGCCCCTAGAGTAAGGTTGGGGATTGTAGCAGAGCTGGTGCCTGGTGTGAGGAAAGATCTGCTTCCTGATTCCTGTCTGTAGTGCCTGTCTCTGGTGTCAGAGCCAGTGGGCTGAGCACACAGGTGTAAGGTTGTGTGCTTTGCATCTCTAGGTGTTGTAGGTGGGGCATCCCTCTGGCTGGCCTGAAGCCAGTGCAGTGATTGCCATTTTGTGAACCAGTGCCGGCAGGCTCAGAGGAAGGTGCAGCAGGCTGCATGTCACAGTGGGGGGCCTTGGAGCTGAGTAGACAGCCAGGGGGATGGAGCTCCTGAAGCTCCTCAAAGTTCCCAACCTGCTTGGCAGAGCCCACCCAGACAACGTTGTCCAGCTCTCCTCTCCCCGCGCAGCAAGCTGAATGCAAACCCCACTCTTTCAGCAGCCCTCTCACTGCTAGGAAGCTTTTCAGACCACCTGCCTTTCCTTTCTTCCAGAGCAGTCAGGTGTGGATCCCCTCCTCCACAAATGGCTGGAATCTGTCTCTCAAACACTCCACCTGTCTGAGCTCCCCAGTGTCCAGAGCACCACACAGTGTAGGTTTCTGCTCCCAGAGCAGACCTCCAGGGCTGGGTGTTCAGCAGTCCCAGGCTTCTACCCCCTCCCCACTCCATTTCTCTTCCTCCTGCCGGTGAGCTGGGGTGGGGGAAGGGCTCAGGTCCCACTGGATTAAAGCTTTTGTATGTCACCCTGTTTCTTGAGGTCTGCTCTGTTAGTGAGGTCTGTGTACAGTCTGGTTCAGCCTTTTTTCTTGTTGTTTTAGGGTTAGTTGTATCAATTAACTACATTTTCATACTATCTGTGGTTTTGGGAGGAATTCTCCACCTCACCTCTCATGCCACCATCTTGAGTTGGTGTCTTCGGCTCCTCTTATAACCTGGATCCAGGCTCCTGGGTCCAGCTGTGGCCATCAGAGGTGTCCCCTGACCTGGATTGTGGAGCTCAGATCAGTAAGTGCCCCCACACTTGCCCGGTCTGCAGCTGCTGCATGAAGGGGGCGATCTGGTCATCTTTGCAGGGATGTACTTGCCATCCTCCTTTCTTTCTGATTCTCCTGTGCTCCCTGCTCTGCCTCTGCTCCGTGTTGGCCTCCTCCCCGCCTGTTCCTACATCCCTACACCCATATTCTTCTATCCCTGTTTCCTGGCCACTCTTTTCTTTTCAGTTTCTTTCATTTCTGTTCTCTGTTACTCTTAATTTTGATATCTTTTCCTTAATTTATCTTCATGTGTAACTCTCACAGCTCTGATGAAAATCATTTTTTACTTCACTTTAAAAGCATCAAATTACCTTTTATACTGATATTTGTTTTTTAATAATCCAACCATTTTTATAAATGTTTATAGCCTTAGTATATTTTTCCACCTTCTCCCTTCTCTGATTGTTCTCCCTGGTTCTCATTTCTCTGTCATTCCTGGTTTGGGAAGTCATTTTTAAATTCCTCTCGAATTCTTTCCTACATTTCCTCTTATCCCGCACATTAGCTAACCCCTCTCTTTCTCCTGTGCCTCTACCCTACTTTCTTAAGTGTATGTATTTTATTCCCTCCTATAATTTCTTCACATTCTTTAACACAGTTCTCTGTTTCCCATCTTCCATACAGCCTTTCCTGTACTACTTACATTTGTTTAGTGACTTTTGCGTTTCCTGTTTACTCCTCCACAGGGTTTCAATTTTTAAATTCAAGAACTTTAGTAAGTTCATTTTCACCGATTTTTTCCTCTATGTTGTTGATTTTATAATAATTCTTGGAAATATCTCTTTAGAAGATCTAATTAGTAAGTTATTAAAGTAATTCATGGGCCAATATTGTGTGGCCAGTATTGTGTGACAATTTGGAAGCAAAAAAATCCAGGAAAATTGCTGTAAATGTTTTTATTCCAGTATTCATGTATGTAAGTACGTTTTTCTGTGAAATGCAATATTCCCCAAATCAGATTCATAAACGAAATTGCAAAATAAACAGCTGTTTTTCTTAAGGTGAAAATCCAGTAAAACCATCCCTCTGAAATTCATATTTATACAAGTCTGTATAAATTTATATTTTGTTTCTCAGGTGTGTGCTATGTACAATACTTCAGAAGAATCATTTCAGAGACATTATTTAACTCAGTCTAATAGACATAAAAATCACATGTGTAGGTGGAGTCAGGATGGCGGCGTGAGTAGAGCAGTGGAAATCTCCTCCCAAAAACACATAGAGCTATGAAAATATAACAAAGAAAAATCTTCCTAAAATAGAGACCACAGGACACAGGACAACATCCAGACCACATCCACACCTGCAAGAACCCAGCGCCTTGCGAAGGGGAGTGCTTTTTGGAAGTCTTAAAGGGGCAGGACAGGTCACTTAGACCAGAGTCAGGGAATCTGGGGATCTCTGGGCACTCTAATCCCTTGGGCAGCAGGGAGCACAGAGGCCCCTTACGGAGATAAATAGCCTCCTGGCCGCTCCCCCTCCAACTGGGCTCCACCATTTTGGAGGAACAGCCCCAGCCAGGCCAAGCCCACAGCAACAGCGGAGATAAACCCCAAAGCAACTGGGCAGGAAGCAGAAGCCCTGTCTGCGCACAGCTGCCCAGCACAAGCAACTAGAGGTTGCTATTCTCCAGGAAAAGGCTAAAAACCAACAAGAAGGGAAGCTCTTCCAGCGGTCACTTGTACCAGCTCTGCAAACTATCTCTATCACCATGAAAAGGCAAAACTACAGGCAGACAAAGATCACAGAGACAACACCTGAGAAAGAGACAGACCTAACTAGTCCTCCTGAAAAAGAATTCAAAATAAAAATCATGAACATGCTGACAGAGATGCAGAGAAAAATGCAAGAGCAATGGGATGAGATGCAGAGAAAAATGCAAGAGCAGTGGGATGAGATGCAGAGAAAAATGCAAGAGCAGTGGGATGAAGTCCGGAAGGAGATCACAGATGTCAGGAAAGAGATCACAGAAGTGAAACAATCCCTGGAAGGATTTATAAGCAGAAAGGATAAGATGCAAGAGGCCATTGAAGGAATAGAAGCCAGAGAACAGGAACGTATAGAAGCTGACATAGAGAGAGATAAAAGGATCTCCAGGAATGAAACAACACTAAGAGAAATATGTGACCAATACGAAAGGAATAACATTCATATTATAGGGATACCAGAAGAGGAAGAAAGAGGAAAAGGGATAGAAAGTGTCTTTGAAGAAATAATTGCTGAAAACTTCCCCAAACTGGGGGAGGAAATAATCGAACAGACCATGGAATTACACAGAACTCCCAACAGAAAGGATCCAAGGAGGACAACACCAAGACACATAGTAATTAAAATGGCAAGGATCAAGGACAAGGAAAGAGTTTTAAAGGCAGCTAGAGAGAAAAAGGTCACCTATAAAGGAAAACCAATCAGGCTAACATCAGACTTCTCAACAGAAACCCTACAGGCCAGAAGAGAATGGCATGATATACTTAATGCAATGAAACAGAAGGGCCTTGAACCAAGGATACTATATCCAGCACGACTATCATTTAAATATGATGGTGGGATCAAACAATTCCCAGACAAGCAAAAGCTGAGGGAATTTGCTTCCCACAAACCACCTCTACAGGGCATCCTACAGGGACTGCTCTAGATGGGAGCACCCCTAAAAAGAGCACAGAACAAAACACACAACATATGAAGAATGGAGGAGGAGGAATAAGAAGGGAGAGAAGAAAAGACTCTCCAGACAGTGTATATAACAGCTCAATAAGCGAGCTAAGTTAGGCAGTAAGATACTAAAGAAGCTAACCTTGAACCTTTGGTAACCACGAATCTAAAGCCTGAAATGGCAATAAGTACAGATCTCTCAATAGTCACCCTAAATGTAAATGGACTTAATGCACCAATCAAAAGACATAGAGAAATAGAATGGATAAAAAAGCAAGACCCATCTATATGCTGCTTACAAGAAACTCACCTTAAACCCAAAGATAAGCATAGACTAAAAGTCAAGGGATGGAAAAACATATTTCAGGCAAACAACAGTGAGAAGAAAGCAGAGGTTGCAGTACTAATATCAGACAAAATAGACTTCAAAACAAAGAAAGTAACAAGAGATAAAGAAGGCCACTACATAATGATAAAGGGCTCAGTCCAACAAGAGGATATAACCATTCTAAATATATATGCACCCAATACAGGAGCACCAGCATATGTGAAGCAAATACTAACAGAACTAAAGAGGGAAATAGACTGCAATGCATTCATTGTAGGAGACTTCAACACACCACTCACTCCAAAGGATAGATCCACCGGGCAGAAAATAAGTAAAGACACACAGGCACTGAACAACACACTAGAACAGATGGACCTAATAGACATCTATAGAACTCTACATCCAAAAGCAACAGGATATACATTCTTCTCAAGTGCACACGGAACATTCTCCAGAATAGACCACATACTAGCTCACAAAAAGAACCTCAGTAAATTCCAAAATATTGAAATTCTACCAACCAATTATTCAGACCACAAAGGTATGAAAGTAGAAATAAATTCTACAAAGAAAACAAAAAGGCTCACAAACACATGGAGGCTTAACAACATGCTACTAAATAATCAATGGATCAATGAACAAATCAAAATAGAGATCAAGGAATATATAGAAACAAATGACAACAACAACACTAAGACCCAACTTCTGTGGGATGCAGCGAAAGCAGTCTTAAGAGGAAAGTATATAGCAATCCAGGCACACTTGAAGAAGGAAGAACAATCCCAAATGAATAGTCTAACATCACAATTATTAAAACTGGAAAAAGAAGAACAAATGAGGCCTAAAGTCAGCAGAAGGAGGGACATAATAAAGATCAGAGAAGAAATAAACAAAATTGAGAAGAATAAAACAATAGCAAAAATCAACGAAACCAAGAGCTGGTTCTTTGAGAAAATAAACAAAATAGATAAGCCTTTAGCCCAACTTATTAAGAGAAAAAGAGAGTCAACACAAATCAACATAATCAGAAATGAGAATGGAAAAATCACGACAGACTCCACAGAAATACAAAGAATTATTAAAGACTACTATGAAAACCTATATGCCAACAAGCTGGAAAACCTAGAAGAAATGGACAACTTCCTAGAAAAATACAACCTCCCAAGACTGACCAAGGAAGAAACACAAAAGTTAAACAAACCAACTACAAGAAAAGAAATTGAAACAGTAATCAAAAAAATACCTAAGAACAAAACCCCGGGGCCGGACGGATTTATCTCGGAATTTTATCAGACACACAGAGAAGACCCATTCTCCTTAAAGTGTTCCACAAAATAGAAGAAGAGGGAATACTCCCAAACTCATTCTATGAAGCCAACATCACCCTAATACCAAAACCAGGAAAAGACCCCACCAAAAAAGAAAATTACAGACCAATATCCCTGATGAATGTAGATGCAAAAATACTCAATAAAATATTAGCAAACAGAATTCAACAGTATATCAAAAGGATCATACACCATGACCAAGTGGGGTTCATCCCAGGGATGCAAGGATGGTACAACATTCGAAAATCCATCAACATCATCCACCACATCAACAAAAAGAAAGACAAAAACCACATGATCATCTCCATAGATGCTGAAAAAGCATTTGACAAAATTCAACATCCATTCATGATAAAAACTCTCAGTAAAATGGGAATACAGGGCAAGTACCTCAACATAATAAAGGCCATATATGATAAAACCACAGCCAGCATTATACTGAACAGCGAGAAGCTGAAAGCATTTCCACTGAGATCGGGAGCCAGACAGGGATGCCCACTCTCCCCACTGTTATTTAACATAGTACTGGAGGTCCTACCCATGGCAATCAGACAAAACAAAGAAATACAAGGAATCCAGATTGGTAAAGAAGAAGTTAAACTGTCACTATTTGCAGATGATATGATACTGTACATAAAAAACCCTAAAGACTCCACTCCAAAACTACTAGAACTGATATCGGAATACAGCAATGTTGCAGGATACAAAATTAACACGCAGAAATCTGTAGCTTTCCTATACACTAACAACGAATCAATAGAAAGAGAAATCAGGAAAACAATTCCATTCACCATTGCATCAAAAAGAATAAAATACCTAGGAATAAACCTAACCAAAGAAGTGAAAGACTTATACTCTGAAAACTACAAGTCACTCTTAAGAGAGATTAAAGGGGACACTAATAAATGGAAACTCATCCCATGCTCATGGCTAGGAAGAATTAATATCGTCAAAATGGCCATCCTGCCCAAAGCAATATACAGATTTGATGCAATCCCTCTCAAATTACCAGCAACATTCTTCAATGAATTGGAACAAATAATTCAAAAATTCATATGGAAACACCAAAGACCCCGAATAGCCAAAGCAATCCTGAAAAAAAAAGAATAAAGTAGGGGGGATCTCACTCCCCAACTTCAAGCTCTACTACAAAGCAATAGTAATCAAGACAATTTGGTACTGGCACAAGAACAGAGCCACAGACCAGTGGAACAGATTAGAAACCCCAGAAATTAACCCAAACATATATGGTCAATTAATATTTGATAAAGGAGCCATGGACATACAATGGCAAAATGACAGTCTCTTCAACAGATGGTGCTGGCAAAACTGGACAGCTACATGTAGGAGAATGAAACTGGACCATTGTCTAACCCCATATACAAAGGTAAACTCAAAATGGATCAAAGACCTGAATGTAAGTCATGAAACCATTAAACTCTTGGAAAAAAACATAGGCAAAAACCTCTTAGACATAAACATGAGTGATCTCTTCTTGAACATATCTCCCCGGGCAAGGAAAACAACAGCAAAAATGAACAAGTGGGACTACATTAAGCTGAAAAGCTTCTGTACAGCGAAAGACACCATCAATAGAACAAAAAGGAACCCTACAGTATGGGAGAATATATTTGAAAATGACAGATCCGATAAAGGCTTGACGTCCAGAATATATAAAGAGCTCACACGCCTCAACAAACAAAAAACAAATAACCCAATTAAAAAATGGGCAGAGGAACTGAACAGACAGTTCTCCAAAAAAGAAATACAGATGGCCAAGAGACACATGAAAAGATGCTCCACATCTCTAATTATCAGAGAAATGCAAATTAAAACTACAATGAGGTATCACCTCACACCAGTAAGGATAGCTGCCATCCAAAAGACAAACAACAACAAATGTTGGTGAGGCTGTGGAGAAAGGGGAACCCTCCTACACTGCTGGTGGGAATGTAAATTAGTTCAACCATTATGGAAAGCAGTATGGAGGTGCATCAAAATGCTCAAAACAGACCTACCATTTGACCCAGGAATTCCACTCCTAGGAATTTACCCTAAGAACGCAGCAATCAAGTTTGAGAAAGACAGATGCACTCCTATGTTTATCGCAGCACTATTTACAATAGCCAAGAATTGGAAGCAACCTAAATGTCCATCGGTAGATGAATGGATAAAGAAGATGTGGTACATATACACAATGGAATACTACTCAGCCATAAGAAGTGGAAAAATCCAACCATTTGCAGCAACATGGATGGAGCTGGAGAGTATTATGCTCAGTGAAATAAGCCAAGCGGAGAAAGAGAAATACCAAATGATTTCACTCATCTAAGGAATATAAGAACAAAGGAAAACTGAAGGAACAGAACAGCAGTGGAATTACAGAACCCAAAAATGGACTAACAGGTACCAAAGGGAAAGGAACTGGGGAGGATGGGTGGGAAGGGAGGGATAAGGGGGGGGAAGAAGAAGGGGGGTATTAAGATTAGCATGCATGGGGGGAGGGAGCAAGGGGAGGGTGGGCTGCACAACACAGAGAGGACAAGTAGTGACTCTACAACATTTTGCTAAGCTGATGGACAGTAACCGTAATGTGGTTGTTAGGGGGGACCTGATATAGGGGAGAGCATAGTAAACATAGTATTCTTCATGTAAGTGTAGATTAAAAATTTAAAAAAAAAAAAAAAAAAGGAAAGAAAGAAAGAAAAGGGGGATTACTCCTTAACAGGATAAAACTATTGGTAAATCAAAGATCAACGCATGCTTTAAATATCCTTAATGTCGTTCACTTAAAGGGTGTCAGATGATCAGCTATGGAGGTACTCTTTTCTGATAATATTCCTTTCTCTTAATTAAAAAAAAAAAAGCAGTTACTGTGTGCTGACCTCCAATGAGTTCTGCACAGTGGTATAGAGGGCATGACAAAGTGTGGGCAAAGGGTCTGTTTGTTTTTATGCAGAAGATCAAGGCCTAGCTTGGATACCCAGAAAATGAACTAAGATACGATATGAAGAGGAGCTTCCGGCATCAGCACTCTCTGGAGGACTTGTGCCGGGGGATGATCATCAAAAAGCCTCTACAGGGATCCGGACGATGCTGCGGTTGTGGCTGCATCCAGCCCACCGTCTCCTGGACTTGCCATAAGAATGAGGAGGGAGATGTCTAGGCTGGCATGTGCATACAGTGAGACAACGAATTTGACCAGATCTGTACTGTTGGAACTCAACCAGGAGTTGGGAGGGGTGCAAGTTGCAGCACTCCAAAATCTCATGACTATCGACTATCTATGGTTAAAAGAACATACGGGATGTGAACAGATCCCAGAAACGGGCTGCTTTAATTTGTCTGATGGTTCAAGTACAGTTGGACAATATCCATCATATCATAGATAAATTTTCACAAATGCCTAGGGTGCCTAAATGGTTTTCTTGGCTTCACTGGAGATGGATGGTAATTATAGATTTGCTTTGTTTATGTCACCGTATTCCTATTATGTTAATATGTGTGTGCAAATTAGTTAGTAGTTTAAAACCTATACATACTTAAGGTACTATACAAGAAGATATGTCAAAGAAATAATCAATCCTCCCAAGTTTCCTTCATATGCTACATCTATAGCTTTTCTTCTTCCTTCCTAATTACAACCCTTAAATAGAATTCGTGCCTCATATCGAATTTACCGAGTATCATAATTCCTCCAGGTGGTAAAGATACCTCGAGACAAGTGCTGGGCATAGAAGCCACAGGGCATAAATCTGGAAAGAAGTAAAAAGCTAACCTTTGCAAACAATATGGCTTCTCTCTCACTTACCAACTTTACATTTCCCTGTATGGCCCCGGAAGAGGACTGGTTAGCCAGAGATGGGTAAGATTCCTCAAGGGAGGAACAACCTAAGACAGGCACAGTCGCAGGGTGGCCATCAGGTGAGAATTTGGGGATCAACAGAGGTGAGGCTCAGAACCTCACCCCCCCTGCTTTGAGAGAAATCTTCTGCATCCGTGGATGTCTTGCTGCCCTTGTCTAGCCTGGATTAATACTTAGTCCATGGGCACACACCTGATCATCTGATCATCTACATTTGCCTTCTTACAGCACTAAACTATGTTTTCTACCTTTATCTTGCATCTACCTACCACTTCAGCATTTTATTAAAAATAAAAATAATAATAATAATAAAGGGAGAAATGTGGGATCAACATATAAATCAAGTACAAAAATCAAACGAATATTCATATTTGACCTGATTGTTTATAGGTCATAATGCGTGATCAAAACCGAAAGTTTGTGTGATGACTGCCCTTGTACTGTTCACCATGTAAGAATTTATTCACTATGTAAGAATTCGTTCACCATGTAAGAACTTGTTCGTTATGCTTCAGAAGATTGGAGACTGACGAGAATTAGGCTTGAGATGGATTAATGATTGTACATTGAGCGTTGACCCCCCTATACTGAATTTTATTGTTGTTAACAACCATTTGATCAATAAATATGAGAGATGCCCTCTCAAAAAAAAATCACATGTGTATTATTAAAATTATATATACATATAAAGCAATCAAATAGTGACTTTTAGCATCAAATATATTTCATTAGGTTTTCCTTTCCTGGAGATAGGAATGGAAATATGTTCAAGAACTAATGGGATTAATGTCAAGTATTTATTATTCCAATAGTGAATTTATGAGACTTGAAAATGTTTAATGTGACAGATAATCACACCATGTCAGAATTAATATCCTTTATGAGTAGCTTAAGTAATACTAATGAATTTATACCTACCTAATAACTTGTGAGGGGTCATTTCTTTCATTGTATTACACACACTGGTACCTGAAATGGTCTCATGACAGAACCTTAGGGACGGGGAAACTGATTTGTGAATGTATGGATAAGTGGGGCCAGAAGAAAGCTCTCCCAGCTCCAGGACACATTGTGAAGTGGGGGGAGAGAACCCCCTGCCCCTCAGGTGGCTGTGCACACAGTCCCCCCAGAGGGTGGAGGGATGGAGAGTCTGGGATCCTGGTCATTTAAGAAGGTTCTGGGACAGCAGGAAAATTTGAGGACCTGGGGGCTTGGCTGGTGACTGATAATAGCCCAGGAGCTCTAGCTGTGCAAGTGGGTGATTTTTTTTCTCCATTTTTTTATATGCTTTGTTTCCTCTCCTGCCAGCCTTCCCTCGGCCTGTCCACTTCCTTCTCTTCAGTGCCCCCTTCTACCTACACCTGTGAAATTCTTACTTTTGTTCTCTTTCTTATATAACTCTTCTGCTCCCAGACTCCTGTGTCTTTCATTTGGAATTCTGCTTCTTAATAGAGTTTTAATTTTATTTAATATTCTGCTTTCACAAGTAGATCAATTTTTCCACATCTCCTCTGCATCCCTAGGGTGTGTGTTTTGTCTCCTATATCATCTTTACATTCATTGCCTTACATCTGTTCATCAATTACCCAGTTTTTCCTTCATTTAACTTTTTCTGTCTAAAAATATTTTGAAATTTTTCTATTTTCATAACATTCACCTGTATTCTTCCCATTGTTTCTTCTTCATTGTATCAGTCTCACTTCACCACAACTTTTGTTTCTGTTCATAGTGTCTTTCTCTTCTTATATCATCACCTCCCTTGCTCCTTTTTTTTTGTCTATTCTCATGACTTTTTTTCTTAAATTGGAGTTTTGATATTGAATGTATTTTTCCATAAATGATATTAAGTTCCTCTCTGTTTAATTCTGCCCATTTTGTTTGTGAATTTAGTTCTTATTTGTCTCTTTTCCATTTTTAAGTAATCCTGTTCTTCTCACTTTTAAATGCTTCCTGATATTTAAATTATATATATGTATATCATTTTTGAGCTTTAAAAGTTGCTTTTCATCCTGTTGATGCAGACCTGTTTTTCTGCCTTCTTATCTTTACTGTGGGGACTGAAATTCAACTGAAAACTGGAGATTAACAGGAGGAAAAAAAGCCAAAATTTTTCATATGCATAGGGGAGTTCACAAAAGAGTAGCTGTAAATGGCTAAATATAGAGGCTTATATACTTAATTTCATAAAAGAAAGGGAGAGAGGAAAACAAGTGTCTGGCTGAAAAGACAGCTTGAGATAATCATTGTTTATGCAGGTGCAGTGGTATTTTCCATCTTTATCATGGCCATAAAAGTCCCCCTGAGAACTTATGACAGTTTCACTCTAGAAGTTTATGCATTGGGTGAGATAAAAGAAGCTCCTACAAGACTTTTTCTGCTTCTTTTGAATCTTAAATCTCTTTTATTTAAAATTACCTTCATATTATCTCTGGGAGTACCCACACAGTCCTTTCTAAATGTTCTCAGAGGAGTGTCTTACTCAGAAAACAAATGCTTCTGGAAAATTATTCTTTTCTTCTAGCTTTAACAAAATCTCCCATTTTATTATGTCTTCTAGTTCATTCTGCCAAACATGTCTCCTAATATTTTTTCTATTTCTTGCTGAAGTTCAGCTTTTCCATAATCCTTTCTTTGCATCTGTGCCTTTTTTCTTCACACCAGTTTGTTTATCTTCTTGCCTGCCCCACTGGTGATTTTTCTCTCTGCCCCTCTTTCTCTCTCCCTGATTTCCCTGCTGGGAAGGCCCTGCCTCATCCTCCTGTTCTATTAGTGTGTCACTTGTGCCTTTGCACCTACTGCACCTCTCTCCTTACTGCTGCACTTTACAAAACACTGCCTCCTGATTTTAACTCTTTTGCTCATTTGTTTTCTTTCACCTGTTCCACCTACTTTCTCATTTATTTGAGCATTCTCTCCACATACTTCCTAGTTTTCTTTGTATATGTCCTGGCATTTCATGCTCCTCTGACTAATAAACAACATTTTAGAAACAACTTGTCAAGTTCAATGTAACAAGGGGGTTTATATTTTTGTTACTAATTGCATCAATTTGAAATGGTGACAATAGCCCTTTATGTTATTGGATACTCTGACTTATAAATATTCTGAAGAGTACTACTTAACATTTTTTCACAATTTCAATTGATTTATGTAATTTCATCCAAGATTCTTGCACAAATTTGAGTTTATCTCATAGTGTTGCCTTTATTGTAAATCCTGTATTTTCTGAATGACATTGTATATAGAAATTACTTTTAAAATAAGTCGTGTTGGCAGTTATAAAAGTTTCCTAGAGTTTCAAAATTATGTTCAATGTTGACCATCTTATCATCAGTGAATCAGATTTTTTTGGGGGGGGATGTCTCTCCCTCTTCATTTTTACCACCCATATTAAGAACTAAAATGCAGTAAAGTGATATTGTACATGACATTTGGTACACTTCTTGCATATCTGACTTAACATAATTAATTTATGTTTTTTCTGTTTCTACTAGATAGACACTTTGCATAAGGGATATGATCTCATTCATAGTTATAAAATACAAAAGGATTTTATTTTTGTCACAAATGGATGCTAAATAAATATAAATGTACCTTTAAATATACTGAGATGCTCATGCCCCTTCCTTGTCTTGGATGTTAATCTAGAGGATGATATTCATAGATTTCCTGTTAGGGTATCATAGCATTTATGGGAAAATACAAACTATTGACAATGTATTAATATCATTTATACTTCAGTGCATATATAGTATAATTATTTAAATATATATTTATATGTCTTATTGAGATAAAATTAATATCACATAAAATTAGCCACTATAAGTTTGCCATTCAGTGACATTTACAACATTCACAGTGCAGTCTACCAGCCTGTCCACCAAGTTTCAAACATTTCATGTGCCTAAAAGAAGAGCCTGACTCCCCAGCCCCTGTCCCTCTAGCCCTTGGCAACCATATGTTTCTGACTCTGGATGTACATATCTTGTATATTTCATATGAATGGATTCATATTACACGTGACTTCTTAAGTCTAGCTTCTTTCACTTTGCTGGTCTCCTCATGCAAGTGTGGTCAAGCTGGTGGTTGGCTGGAGCATTGCTGGTGACCCACATATGTCTCCATGTGACCTGGTGTGGAATATCCTCACATATAGTGGGGAAGTCACCAGAATTGTCCCAGATTTCCTCCCTGTGACTGCTCATCTTCCAATAGGCCGGGTTGTTTCACACGCTGGTGTTAAGGATCCAGGCAAGGAAGGTGAGCAAGCCTGACATGCAGGCACTTACCGAGATTCCGCTTGTGTCATTTTTGTCCCCTACTGACTGGCCAAAGTGAATGAAAGGCCAACCCACAATCAAGGGATGAAGAAAAATGCACTCTGGGAGTAAAGCCACAGTATCCCACTACAATGTATCCAAGAAAGGAAAAATCTATAGGTATTTTTGCACCTACCACATCCTGGAATCAAAAGCAAATGAGATATGAGAAATTTGAGACAAGGAGGATAGCTAGCCATTTGGAGGAGTATACTCAAGGGAAAGGGGAGAACTGACTCAGAAATTGTGCAACAAATACAGGACATTTGCATGTTGTGGGGGAAATTTGCTAATGTGTGAGAAAGAGAATAATGGAAAGCAGGCTGTTTAGCAGAGAAGAAAGATCCAAATTTATCGCTTATATGAGGGTGCTCTTAATAGGAATATGGACAATTAACTCACAACACTAAGAGAGAATGACGAGGTCCTGAACTAGGACAGAGAGTAGAGTTGACATAGTAGTGGGACTTTTGTGCAATAATGTTTTCATTAGTCTGTTTGTTATTGGGAATGCAGTATGCCATCAATTGCATATAAGATGGGAATAGGCTATGCTGGAGGTTTGAGAAAAGAGTAGTAATGAAATAGTTATTCAGAGGACTGAGAAAGTGAATTGACAAGACATGTTTTAAAAAATTTAGTGTGGTTTGTGGACAGAAGGAAATGTTCACTGGAGTTTAGTGGTGAAGAATTTGATGTAAGTTCAGGAAACATGCCTTGTATTTTACTCCAGGCTTGTTTATCTGAGCAGTATGTAATAAACTAGGCAGAGTATTAGGTTTCTCTGGGGTTGACTTCTATGATGAGGAATTTGAAGGAGGAGAAAAAGCAGTGGAATCAGGTGTTTTTGCAGGAAGTGATTATGATGCTGGATGGTGGAAGTTTAGGTCAGGAGGAGAGGCTATGGGATGAGGGATGGAGTAGCGAAATCAGTGATTTGCAGACCCAGATGATGTCATGGTAACATTGGAGTCAGACTTGGTAGAGTAAGTTCTAAATAGCTGCTAATCGGAGAATCGGGTGTGTGGAGGTGAAATATCATGAGTTCACAATGTTGGTAATGATGATGCCTAGGTTTTGAGCAGGAGAGTGGATGAAGTGGGGGACAAAAGTGTTAGAAGGGAGGAGACCACAAGTGTGAGAGGTGAGGGCATTGCACAGATGGTCTGCATGGAGACTACAGTCACCAACAACACGACAAAAGTTGATTTGGGGGGTCACAGGGAGTCAGGAGCTATGGAAAGGAGTGACCTGGGGTTGGCAGATTATTTCACAAGGACAGTGATGGGTGCTGAAGACTAATGACAAGAGTTTCAAAGCTGGAGTGATGGAGAATCATGGAAATGGAGGGGATCAACAACAGCATTCCCACTATAGGCCTAAAGGGAAAGGGCATGGGAAAGATTCCATTTCTGGACAGACTTTTAGAGAAGCAGTAAGTACAGGGTAGAGCAAAGAGATGAAGTGAATTTTCAGAGCTGAGATGGAGGATGCCGTGAACTGACCCATGAGCTGATCTCAATAGTCACAATGTGCTTTTGAAGGTTCTGGAGCTGGTCAAGAATGAGAGAAGGGTCAAGAAAAGGAATTTACAGAACAGATGGTATGCGTGACTCTAGGGACGGGTAGTTCAGTGAATGACAACAATAATGTATGTCAAATGGAGGAGAAACAATATATGCAATAAAATTTTTATTGTTTATGACAGAAGATGGAAGTGCATTCCGAATTTTGAACTGATGTTCACAATATGTATGTAGAAATACGTGAGACCTCTATAAATCCTAAGGGTTGTTTTTAGTGAAAAGAAATCTGTCAGTCATAAAACAATTTATTTCTCTGAATTACAGTAATGCTTTTATAAACAAGTCATGCCTCATCTCAACCTAAGTTTTCCTCTGAGGTGACTTCAGTAATCCTGACATACGCCTCTAGAACGGATTCTTCACTCATCCTCTTATTGTTACTGATCATTTGCACACCCTACTTCAGAGACTAATCACACCTCATGTACTCTCCATACAGCCCTGTTGCTTCATTCAAGATTACCAGCCATTTATGCTCCTTTTATGACTGTGCAAAAGTCTATCCAATTTACAGGAAGCCAATGAAAGCAATAGTTTCAAATGCTGGTGTTTTGGGAATATTCTTTCTATCTCTATTTGGAATTGGTTTTATTGGAAATACATTGCTGCTTGCATTACAAATCAACACCCTCTTATTTCAGCCCCATACGAGGAAACCTATAGAGTGGATATTCATCCAGTTAATGTTGGATAATGTCATGACAATTCTTTCCCTGGAATTCCAGAAATACTGTGTTCCTTTGGAAGAAGAAATTTTCTGGATGACATTGGTTGCAAGGCAGTACTCTTTGTGTACAGAGGCACCCGTGGCCTTTCCCTCCTTACGACGTCCTTCCTGAGCATGTTTCAGGCTGTCATTATCACTCCCAGCAACTCTGGGTGGGCGTGGCTCAAACCTAAAACCCCCACATGCTTTTTTCCTGCTTTCCTTCTTTTCTGAATCATCAACATGCTAATCTACATCCGAGTCATCGTAAATGTTGTGGAGCCCTACAACACCACTGAAGTTGGGCAAAGATATTCTCTGAAGTACTGTAGTGGGAAAAATTCTGATAGACACCACATAGATGCCTACTTAGGTTTCATGGTCATATGAGATGTTCTGTGTGTGTTCCTCATGATCTGGATCAGTGTGTATGTGGTGAGGCTCCTCTTCACACACCGCAGGCCAGTCCAGCACGTCCACAGGACCAGCCTCTGTCCACGACCCTCTCCAGAAACCAAAGCCTCTCACACGATCCTGGCCCTGGTGAGCTGCTTTGTTTTCTTTTACTGGACCAACAGCTGCCTTACTATTTATATGTTATAGACGTGATGTACGAGGGTTGGAGAACATCACAGTTTTTCTCTCCTCTTGTTTTCCAGCAATCTGTCCTTTTGTACTGAAAAAATAATAATAACAAACAATCCCATCTGACCTGTGCCTTTGCAAAGATGAATACATCCTGTCCACAAACTATTTCCCTCAAAGGCTTGACATACTCCCACACTTCTCTGTGATTAGAATATCCTACCTCACAATTTTAGGAAAGTAAAATTCTGCAAAACTAGTAAAAATTTTTACTATGGAAATTCCTTAAACCATCCAGTTGAGTGAACATACAGAGATGAATTATCAAGTTCATGGATAAAACATACAGAAGACAGTTCCACCTGGGTGGGACACTCTTTTATCTTTCCTACAAAGATTCCCAAGAATTCTTAATCAATTCCCAAAAAATTTCTCAGGAATCCATTATGATTATTTGGATGTCTGTATTTTTAAAAGATTTCTTCTAATGTGCTATATCCATGGGTTCAATTCCAGTAACTACACTTGCAAGGTTATGCTTCATAGATCCTTCATTTGAACAAAAGATTTGATACCTGCAGTGTTGGTATATAGTTCAGACCTTAAAGTCAATACTTGAGTTTACTATATGGTGTCAATTATATCTGGTTTATCCATAGAAAGTGATACATGCATAAATTTAACCAAATTTCCTTTGCCCCATGAATAATAACAAGTGGTCCTGAAAACACAGATGTATTATTCATCCTATTACTTTATGAAACCCACACTTTACTCTCCATATGCACAGCTTTGCACCTGATAGCACCATAGGAAGTGTTTCACAATTTCCATTCTGTTTTTTAAGGTATATTTTTTATGTCAGCAAATATTTTTACTTCTATAGTTTTCCACTTTTATGAAATAGATTTAGCAATTCCCATCTATCACAATATTGTATACTGGAAAACCTGAAAAATTATGTTAGAGAATGGCTAATATTCTCACTAAAATATATATTTTTCATTAAGAACTATGCTCAAACACATGTAAGGTGAACTTTGGATTACTGAAAAGGGGGTGAGCTTAATGCTGAAAGTGCAGCTGCTCTCAGCACATGTGTGAATGTTCCAGCCAGACCTTTCTGTTCCACGCCCTCTGGGGAAAGAACTGAGAGTTGGAGCTAGAAAACAGATATTAATTGAAGAGAAAAATAATTCAGTTGTAATCCTTTTACAATAGAAACAATAAATGCATGTGGGCACTCAGAGGCTGAAACTAAAAAGGGAAAATGACAAGAGGGAACTATTAATTTTAAAAAAGCAAAATTAAGTATCTATAAAATAGGAGACAAAAATGAGTACTTGTCATGGAGCAGGTATGCTAATAATGAAAAGAAGTTGGATTAACTGAGAAGAAATATCTGCCCTAAAATTTTCCCAGTGGTAAAAATAACCCCAAATGTGTAAGTGGAGGAATTATAAAGATAAGTGAGCATATCCATGATTTAAATGAGAGATTTAAGTACAATTCTCTCAATATTTGATACACCCATTACGGAACAAATTATAATCAATAAAATATGGTTGAAGAGTGTAGTAAAAATTTGTAATTAAGGTACATATTACAATTTATAGTTTATCTCAAATTATAGAATACACATTTGTTCATGTGTGCATTTAGAACTTTAGAAACATGGAACATTTAGAAAATGATTGCATCAGTGGGGGTGCACAAATATTTCTAAGGAAATAAGCAGAAATGTAACATATTACATTCTCTATTTCTATGAAATAAAGCAATAATTTAAAACAATATGAGAAGCTGCAATGTTTTTGGAAATTGGAAAATATGTTTAAAAATAACTCATTATTAAAATAAAATGTAAGACAAAAAATACATTTTCCACCCATCAATGGTAATGAAAGAGACTGCCTATAACATTGAGACATGTAATCAAAGTTGTATGTGGAAGAAAATTTATGACCTTAAAACCACTCTTTTAGAGCATATGCAGAGATAAATTCAAAATGGACTAAAGACTTCACTGTAAATTGAAACTATAAAACTCTTTGACTAAGCCTACTAGAAGATAAGCTCTTTGCCATTGGCTGTAGCATTATCTTTGTGACCAGTGTCCTCAGGCTAGGGCAACAAAAACTAAAGCAAACAGATGGGATTACATCAAACTGAAAGATTTTGTACAGAGAAGGACCCCACTAACCAAATTAAGAAACAACCTACTGAATGAGAAAAGATAATTGCAAATCACTACTGGAGGTGAACATTTAATGACATGGGCAACTGTTGAACCTCTGTGTTGTATACTTGAATCCAATATAAGATTGTATATCAACTATACTTCAGTTAAGAAAAAGATCATTGCAAATCATACATCTGATACAGGATTAATGTCCAAAATATTTAAGGAACTGTAACTCCAAGAAGAGGAATTCCTGGGGCAAAATACCTCTAAAACTGAAATCAACCCAACGGAGAAATAAAATTTTAACCTGTTTATTGCTTACAAACTGCAGTCTGGGGCCATCTCTTTCCTGCTCAGATAGAAGCAAGATAGACCTTCCCCTAACCTCTGAGGCTCAGATAAGCCCTTGGTCACTGAGGTAATTACTCCATGATATGAAGATGAACTACTCCTCTCCACCCCTGATGAATGTCTATTGATATGCAGATGATGCACTAAAGTCAGGAGAGATATTCTGGAAATATTAAAAATTAAACCACAAGAGCTTATAAAGCTTAACATCAGAAAAATATGATTTCACTTACTTGTGGAATCTAAAAGCAAAACAAAACAAAATGAACAAAACAGCAGTAGACTCAGACACTGAGAGGTGACTGGTTGTTACTAAGGCGGAGGAGTTGGGTGAGTGGGTGGCTAGGATGAGGCAGATAAAGGGGAACAAAATTTCCCAATCATTACATAAGTTGGTCACAGGGATAGTGGTACAGCATGTAGAATACAGTCAATAATTCTGTAACATCTTTCTATTTTGACAGATAGTAACTGCATTAGTGGGGGTGAGGATTTAATAATATGGGTAACTGTCAAAAACACTCTGTTGCATATTTGAAACCAATGTAAGATTGTGCATCAGGAACACAGCCTGTGTTCAGCCCACTTGGCTCAGCAGTGGGGTTAGACTTTGCTGCCAGTAGGTAGAGGGAGACCCTCCAGCGTTTTTGGCCCCAACCAGGGAACTGCATGCAGAAGAGAGCCCCAGGAACTCCTTCCTTCCAGAAGGAGCTAGTCCTGCTCACCTGTGGCCCCAACAACTGCTTAAGCCCAGATAGAGGGCAACCTCACCCACAGCAACTCACACAGAGACTTCTGCAATAATCACAAAGGCACAGCCAAAGCAAATACCAGACCTGTAATCAGATCTCTACAAACAAGACAGAAAGGCACTCCATCCACTTCATGCTAACAGCTGGGGATACTGCACTGGAAAGTGAAGTGTCTTGAACATCTGAGCACTAGAGGCACTTCCTTCATAAAGCTATTACATCATAGGAAACACTGAAAAAATGAGGCAGAGGAATTTATTCCAAACAAAAGTACAAGACAAAACAGCAGAATGAGGGCTGAATGAAACTGAAATCACCAATCATTATTTATTTGTTTGCTTGTTTGTTTATAATTAAGGTATTATTGATATACACTCTTATGAAGGTTTCACATAAAATAACAATGTGGTTACTACATCCACCCCTGTTACTGTGTCCTCCCCATACCCCATTGCAATCACTGCCCATCAGTGTAGTAAGATACCACAGAGTCACTATTTGCCTTCTCTGTGCTACACTGTCTTTGGCCTGATCACCCCATACCATGTGTGTCAATCATAACACCCCTGAGTCTCCTTCTCGCTCCCTCCCCACCCTCCCTCCCACACCCCTCCCCTTTGGTAACCACGAGTCCCTTCTTGGAGTCTGTGAGTCTGCTGCTGTTTTGTTCCTTCAGTTTTGCTTCATTGTTTTACTCCGTAAATGAGGGAAATCATTTGGTACTTGTGTCTCTCCTCCTGGCTTATTTCACTGAGCATAATACCCTCTAGCTCCATCCATGTTGTTGCAAATTGCAGAATTTGTTTCTTTTTTATGGCTGAGTAGTATTCCATTGTGTATATGTACCACATCTTCTTTATCCATTCACCTACTGATGGACACTTAGGTTGCTTCGATACCTTAGCTATTGTAAATAGTGTTGCAATAAACATAGGAGTGCATATGTCTTTTTGAATCTGAGAAATTATATTCTTTGTGTAAATTCCTAGGAGTGGAATTCCCAGGTCAAATGGTATTTCTATTTTTAGTTTTTTGAGGAACTTCTATATTGCTTACCACAATGGTTGAATTAGCTTACATTCCCACTAGCAGTGTAGGAGGGTTCCCCTTTTTCCACATCCTCGCCAGCATTTGTTGTTCTTATTCTTTTCAGTACTGGCCATCCTAACTGGTGTGAGGTGATAACCAATCTTCTTGATAAAGACTTCAAAGTAAAAGTCATAAAAATACACACAGACCTACAGAAAAATATTCAAGATCTCAGGGAGTACCTGACCAAAAAGCTACATGATCTTCATGCTGAGCTGAAGAAGACAGTATCCAAAATGAACATACATTGGAAGCATCTAATAGTAGACTATAACAGGTTGAAGAAGTTGTAAATAGTTAATAAATGAGGGAGCAAGAAAACAATGAAGCCAAAAAAGAGAGAGAAGAAAGGATCTCTAGGAATGAAAGAATAAGAAGAGAGTTGTGTGACAAATAAAATGGAACAATATTTGCATAATAGGTGTACCAGAAGAAGAGGGGGACAAATGGATTGAAAGTCTCTATGAGAAAATAATTGCTGAAAACTCTCCCAGTCTGAGGAAGGAAATAGACACTCAGGTCATGAAAGCTCAGAGAGTGCCTAACAAAAGGAACCCTAGGAAGAAAACACCAAGACATACAATAATTAAAAAAGCAAAAATCAAGGATAAGAAGAATATTAGAAGCAACTAGAGAAAGAGAAAAGATTACTTATAAAGGAAAGCCCATCAGCTATTAGCAGACTTCTCAGCAGCAACTCTATAGGCTAGAAGGGAGTGGCATTATATATTTAATGTAATGAAACAGAAAGGCCTCCAACCAAGAATACTCTACCCTGCATGATTATCATTTAAATTTGAAGCAGGTATTAAATAATTTCCAGATAAAAGTTTAAGGAATTCACCACCACTAAACCAGTCTTACAGAATATGTTAAAGGAATTACTGTAGATGGAAATGTTGCTCAGGCAAAATAGCTTTCACTGGTGAAAACCCACAGTAAAGGAAGTAGAACCAATTAATTAACAGACAAATATATATAAATAAATTTACTACTCACAAAACCAGTCAAGGCATATACAAAAAATATGGAATATGACAACTAATATATAAAGAGTGAAGGAGGAAAAAGAAAAGGGGGAAATAAGTACTTCTGGATTTGTTTGAGATAATCAGTAATTTGAGATAGACTATCATATAGTAAGGAAGGTATCCTTGAACCTTTGGTAACCACAAAAGTAGAGCCTACAATAGATACACACACAAAAAAGAAAATCTAGTGACAACATTAAAACAATTCATCAAATAATAAGAGAAGAATATGAGAGGAAAAAGGAACACAGAGGAGATATAAAAATGAGAAAATATTTAATAAAATGGCAATAAGTACATATCTATCACTAATAACCCTAAATGTAAATGGACTGAAAGCACCATCAAAAAACATAGAGCAACAGAATGCATAAAAAACAAGAACCATCTATATGCTGCCTACATAAAAGTCATTTCAGACTCAAAGACTAACACTGACTAAAAGTAAAGGGATGGAAAAAGATATTCCATGCAAATAATAGGGAGGAAAAAGCAGGGTAGCAGTACTTATATCAGACAAAATAGATTTCAAAAGACAGTAACAAGAGACAATGAAAGACATTACATAATGATAAATGGGTCAGACCAACAAAGGGAAATAGGCATTATAAATATCTATGGACTCAATATATGAGCACCTAAATATGTAAAACAAATACTAACAGAATTAAAGGGGGAAATAAGTTGCAACACACCCATTTGAGGAGACTTTAACACACCAATCACATCAATAGACAAATCAACAGACAGAAAGTAAGTAAGGAAACAGGCACTGAACAATACATTAGAGCAGATGGGCTTAACAGACATATACAAAACACAACACCCAAAAACAGCAGGATACACACTCTTTTGAAGAGCATACGGAATGTTTTCCAGAATAGATCACATACTAAGCCACAAAAAGGACCTCAATAAATTTGAAAAGACTGAAATTATATCAAGCAGCTTCTCAGACCACAATGTTATGAAATGAAATAAATTACATAAAGAAAACAAAAAAGCCTACAAACACACAGAGGCTAAACAACATGCTTCTAAAGAGTCAGTGGATCAAAAATCAAATTAAAACAGAAATCAAGCAAAACAAGAAGACAAAGAAAACATAAACTCCAGAGCCCAAAACTTGTGAGATGCTGCAAAGGCAGTTTTAAGAGGAAAGGACATAGCCATACAAGCTTACCATATCAAGAAACAAGCACAATCTCAAATAAACAGTATAAACCCACAGTTAAAGAAACTAGTAAAAGAACAATGAAGCCCAAAGTCAGTGAAAGGAGGGACATAATAAAGATCAGAGCAGAAGGAAATAAAATTGAGAAGAATAAAACAATAGAAGAAATCAATGAACCCAAGAGTTCATTCTTCAAGAAAATAAACAAAATAGATATGTGCTTAGTGAGACACATAATGAAAAAAAAAAGTGTATATACTTGAACAAAATCATAAATGAAAAAGGAATAATCACAACAGACACACAGAAAAACAAGAGATTACTGGAGAATACTATGAAAAATTATATGCCAATAAATTGTACAACCTAGAAAAAAGGGATTTCTAGAAAAATACAAACTTCCAAGACTGACCCAGGAAGAAACAGAAAATCTGAGCACACAGATTGCCAGCAATGAAATTTAATTGGTAATCAAAAAACAAACTAAAGACAAAAACCCTGATACAGATGGCATCATGGCTAAACTTCATCAAACATTTAAAGAAGAGCTAATATCCATTGTTCTTAAAGTATTCCTACAAATAGAAGGGGAGGGAACACGTTCAAACACATTCCAAGGCCAACATCACTCTAACACCAAAACAAGGCAAAGACAATATAAAAAAAGAAAATTACATCCTAGTATCCCTGAACATGGATGCAAAAACCATCAACAACATATTAGCAAACAGAATTCAAAAATACATCAAAAAGATCATCCATCATGACCAACTGAGATTTATTCCAGGGATGCAAGGATAGTACAATATTAACAAATCAATCAATGCCATACATCACAGAAAAATAAGCACAAAAATCTCATGATCATCTCAATAGTTGCTGAAAGACCATATCACAAAATTCAACATCCATTCATACTAAAAACTCTTAGAAAAATGGCTATAGAGTGTACATATCTCAACATAATAAAGGCCACACCTACACTTAGCAATCAAGTTAATAGTGAAAAGCTGAAAGTTTTTCTTCTAAAATTAGGAGCAGGACAAGGATGCCCACTCTCACCACTTTTATTGTACTGGAGTTCTTAGTCATGGCAATCAGACAAAACAAAGAGATAACAGGCATCCAAATTTGGAAGGAAGAAGTTATACTGTTACAGATGACATGATACTATACATATAAAAACCTAAAGAATCTACCAAAAAACTATTAACACTAGCAACTGATTTCAGCAAAGTTGCAGGATACAAAACTAATACACAGAAATCTGTGGCATTCCTATGTACTAACAATGAATTAGCAGAAATAAAATAAGGAAAACAATTCCACTCACATTTCATCACAAAGAATAAAATACCTAGGAATAAACCTAACCAAGGAGGTGAAAGGCCTGTACTCTGAAAACTAGACACTCATGAGAGAAATTAAAGAAGACACCACTAAGTGGAAATATATTCCATGAAAGAAGAACTGATATTGTTTAAATGGCCATCCTGTATAAAGCAATTTAAAATTAATTCAATCTCTGTCAAAATACCAATAGCATTCTTCATTGAACTAGAAAAACATAGTTCTAAAATGGAACCACAAAAGACCTCGAGGAGCCAAAGCAATCTTTAGAAAGAAGAACAAAACTGAGGGGATTATGTTCCCCAACTTCAAGCTCTACTATAAAGCCACAGTAATCAAAAGAACTTGGTACTGGCACAAGAACAGAACCATATATTAAAGGAACAAAATAGAGAGCCCAGATACAAACCCATATACATATGATCAATTAATATATGATAAAGGAGCCATGAATATATAATGGGGAAAAGACAGTCTCTTCAACAAATGATGATGGGAAAACTGGACAGCTACATGCAAGAGAATGAAAGTGGATTACTGTCTAACTCCATACATAAAGGTAAACTCAAAATGCATCAAAGACTTGAAAGTAAGATATGCAACCATAAAACTCATAGTAGACAACATAGGCAAAACTCGCTTCAACATAAACACGAGCAACATTCTCCTGAACACATCTTCTCAGGCAAGGGAAATAAAATAAAAAATGAACAAGTGGCACTACATCAAACTAAAAAGCTTCTGTACAGCAAAGCACACCATCAGCAGAACAAAAAGGCATCCTGCAGTATGGGAGAATATATTCATAAATGACTTATATGATAAGGGGTTAACATCCAAAATATAGAAAGAACACATATGCCTCAACACCAAAAAAACAAATAACCTGACTAAAAAATGGCCAGAGGACCTCAACAGACACTTCTCCAGATGGTTTATTTGAAACCATCATAAGATTGTATATTAATTTTACTTTAATAAAAAAAGATTGTACATCAATGATACCTCCATAGAAAAAGAAAACCATTCTAGAACAGTCACCCCAGTAAAAATAAAATAAAATGAACAATTTGTTTATAAAGTGGGAAGAGGACATGAATACATATTTTGCCAAAGAAGACATTCAGATGGCCAACAGGCAAACTGAGAAGATATTTAACATCGCTAATCATTAGTGAAATGCAAATGGAAACAAGAATGAGGTATTGACTCATACCTGCTGCACTCAAAAAGGCAAAAAATAACAAGTGTTGGTGAGGATGTGGAGAAAAGGGGATCTTTTTACATTGTTGGCTAGAATATAAGTTGGTCTAGCCATGGTTGGAAACATTGTGGAGGTTTCCCCAGATATTAAAAAGAGAACTGCCACTCTATCTAGCACAAAAATACCAAATTGAAGAGACTATGTATACTGCATTCTTTTCAGTAAAGAAGATATGGAAACAATCTAAGTTGTCCATTGATAGATGAATGTATAAATAGATGGCACATAGATATAATGGAATATTTCTCAGCCATGAAAAGGAATGAAATCTTGCCATTTGTGGCAATGTGGATGACCCTGGGCTGGACAGTATTAAGCTAAGTGAAATAAGTCAGACAGAAAATTAACATCTTATGATTTCACTTTTATATTTGGAATCTAAGACAGTGTTTTTATATGAATAAGAGCAAAGCAGAACAGACTCATAGATACAGGAAACAAAGTACTGGTTACCATAGAGGGGGAGGTTTGGGGCAGCAGAAGTTCATGAATGGATTAAGATGTACAAACTTTCAGTTACAAAATAAATAAGTCCTGGCAATGTATATCAGCAGAAATATACAGGTATTCCTTGTTTAATTACATTTCAGTTTATTGAGATTATCAGATATTGTATTTTTTACTACTTGGTGGTTTGTGGCAACCCTGAATCAAACAGTAAACTTCAGTGTTGTCTTGTTTTCAGAAATTGCCCCAGCTACCCCAAACTTCAGCAACTCCCACCCTAAATAGTCAACAATAATCAACATTGAAGCAACACCCTCCACCAGCAAAAGGATTACAACTTGCTTAATGTTCAGACAGGGTTAGCAATTCTTAGCAATAAATCAATTAAGGCATGTACACTGCTTTCTTAGATATACATCTATAATATACTTAAGCTGAAATATAGTGCAAGCAATTTTTATGTGCATTGGAGGTCAAAAAGATCATTTGAGCTGCATTATTTTGATACTCACTTTATGGCAATGGTCTCAAACCCAACCCACAATATCTCTGAGGTATGCCTGTAGCCAATAGTAACATAATAACTTCCTATGAAAACAGATGGTTAGATTTATCATGTGGATCATTTAATAATGTATAAAAATATCAAGCCAGTCTGATGAACACCTGAAACTAATAGGACATGATATGGCAATTATATTTGAAATAAATCTTACATACGAAAGAAGGCTTATGAAAAAGGTTTATGAAATAGGATTACTTACTCTAGTTCATTGAAAAATGCCATTGGTATTTTGCTAGAGATTGCATTGAATCCGTAAATTACTCTGGACAGAATGGACATTTTGACAGTATTAATTCTTCCTTTCCATGAGCATGGGATAGATTTCCATTTGCGTCTCCTTTGATTCCTTTCAACAAGTGTCTTATTGTTTTCAGAGTAAAGATTTTACTTTACATCCTTGATTAGTTTAATTTCAGGTATTTTATTCTTTTTGATGCAATTGTAAATGGAGTTGTTTTCTTGATTTCTCTTTCTGCTAGTTTGGTGCTAGTATATAGGAATGCAACAGATTTCTGAATACTGATTTTGTATTCTGAAACTTTACTGAATTAAGTTCTAATAGTTTTTGGGTGGAGTCTCTAAGTTTTTCTGTATTTAGTATCATGTCATCTGCAAACAGACAGTTTTAGTTCTTGCTTACCAATTTGGACGTTTTTATCTCTATTTCTTATCTGATTGCCATGGCTAGTACTTCCAGTACTATGTTGAATAAAGTGGTGAGAGTTGGCGTCCTTGTTACTAATCTTAGAGTAAAAGCTTTCAGCTTTTGACCACTGAGTATGATGATAGCTTTCAGTTTGTTGTATAAAGCTTTAAGTTAAGGTATGTTCCCTCTATATCCATTTTGTTGAAAGTTTTTTTTTGAGAGGGCATCGCTCATATTTATTGATCAAATGGTTGTTAACAACAATAAAATTCTGTATAAGGGAGTCAATGCTCAATGCACAATCATTATTCCACCCCAAGCCTATTTCTCGTCAGTCTCCAATCTTCTGAAGCATAACGAACAAGTTCGTACATGGTGAACGAATTCTTACATAGTGAATAAATTATTACATGGTGAACAGTGCAAGGGCAGACATCACAGAAACTTTCCGTTTTGATCACACATCATGAACTATAAACAATCAGGTCAAATATGAATATTCGTTTGATTTTTATACTTGGTTTATATGTGAATCCCACATTTCTCCCTTTATTATTATTATTATTATTTTTTAAATAAAATGCTGAAGTGATAGGTAGATGCAAGATAAAGGTAGAAAACATAGTTTAGTGTTGTAAGAGAGCAAATGTAGATGATCAGGTGTGTGCCTGTAGACTATGTGTTAATCCAAGCTAGACAAGGGCAATAAAACATCCACGGATGCAGAAGATTTCTCTCAAAACAGGGGAGGTGACGTTCTAAGTCTCACCTCTGTTGATGCCCAATTTCTCACCTGATGGCCCCCCTGTGACTGTGCCTGTCTTAGGTTGTTCCTCCCTTGGGGACTCTTACCCGTCTCTGGCTAACCAGTCATCTTCCGGGGCCATACAGGGAAATGTATAGTTGGTAAGTGAGAGAGAAGCCATATTGTTTGAAAAGGTTAGCTTTTTACTTCTTTGCAGATTTATGTCCTGTGGCTTCTATGCCCAACATGTGTCTTGAGGTATCTTTACCACTTGGAGGAATTTGTAAATTCGATATGAGGCACGAATTCTACTTAAGGGTTGTAATTAGGAAGGAAGAAGAAAAGCTATAGAGGTAGCAGATGGAAGAAAACATGGGAAGATTGATTATTTCTTTGACATATCTTCTTGTAGAGTAACTTAAGTATGTATAGGTTTTAAACTACTAATTAAATTGTGCACACACATTAACATGATAGGAATACAGTTACATAACCAAAGCAGATCTATAATTACCAGCCATCTCCAGTGAAGCCAAGAAAACCAGTTAGGCACCCTAGGCATTTGTGAAAATTTGTCTATGATATAATGGATATTGTCCAACTGTACTTGAACAGTCTGAGAGAAATCAGACAAATTAAAAAAAACCATTCCTGAGAACTGTTCACATCCCATATGTTCTTTTAACAGTAGATAGTCTGTAGTTGTAAGATTTTGGAGAACTGCAACATGCACATCTCCTAATTTTTGGTTGAGTTCCAACAATATAGATCCAGTCAAATTTGTTGTTTTACTATAGGCACAGGCCAGCTTAAATATCTCCTTCTTCATTCCAATGGCAAGTACAGGAACCAGTGGGATGAATGCAGCTACAACTGCAGCATCACCTGTATCTTTGTTGAGGATTTTTGATGATCATCTTCTGGTATGTCTCTTCCAGAGACTGCTGATGTTCGAAGTTCTTCTTCAAATCATATCTTAGTTCATTTTCTGGGTAGCCAAATTAGGCTTTGATCCTCTGTATAAACACAAACAGACCTTTTGCCCACACTTTGATATGTCCTTTATACCATTGTGTAGAACTCATTGGAAGACACCACACAGGGACTGCTTTTTTTTTTAAGAGAAAAGAATATTATCAGAAAAGTGTACCTTCATAGCCAATCATCTGACACCTTTTAAGTGATCAAAATTAAGGATATTTAAAGCATATATTAATTGTTGATTTACAGTTAGCTTTATCCTGTCAGGGAGTAATCCCCCTTTTCTTTCTTTCTTTCTTTTTTTTGTTTTATCTTTAATCTACACTTACATGAAGAATATTATGTTTACTAGGCTCTCCCCTATACCAGGTCCCTCCGATAAACCCCTTTAGAGTTACTGTCCATCAGCATAGCAAAATGTTGTAGAATCACTACTTGTCATCTCTGTCTTGTACAGCCCTCCCCTTTCTCCCAACCCCCCCACGCATGCTAATCTTAACACCCACTTCTTCTTCTCAACCCCTTATCCCTCCCTACCCACCTCCCCAATCCCTTATCCTTTGGTACCTGTTAGTCCATTCTTGGGTTCTGTGATTCCGCTGTTGTTTTGTTCCTTCAGTTTTTCCTTTGTTCTTATACTCCACAGATGAGTGAAATCATTTGGTATTTCTCTTTCTCCGCTTGGCTTATTTCACTGAGCATAATACCCTGCAGCTCCATCCATGTTGCTGCAAATGGTAGGATTTGCCCTCTTCTTATGGCGGAGTAGCATTCCATTGTGTATATGTACCACATCTTCTTTATCCATTCATCTACCGATGGACATTTAGGTTGCTTCCAATTCCTGGCTATTGTAAATAGTGCTGCAATAAACATAGGGGTGCATCTGTCTTTCTCAAACTTGATTGCTGCGTTCTTAGGGTAAATTCCCAGGAGTGGAATTCCTGGATCAAATGGTAAGTTTGTTTTGAGCATTTTGAGGAACCTCCATACTGCTTTCCACAATGGTTGAACTAATTTACATTCCCACCAGCAGTGTAGGAGGGTTCCCCTTTCTCCACAGCCTCGCCAACATTTGTTGTTGTTTGTCTTTTGGATGGCAGCCATCCTTACTGGTGTGAGGTGATACCTCATTGTAGTTTTAATTTGCATTTCTCTGATAATTAGCAATGTGGAGCATCCTTTCATGTGTCTATTGGCCATCTGTATTTCTTTTTTTTTGAGAACTGTCTGTTGAGTTCCTCTGCCCATTTTTTAATTGGATTATTTGATTTTTGTTTGTTTAGGAGGGTGAGCTCTTTATATATTTTGGACATCAAGCCTTTATCAGATATGTCATTTATAAATAGTATCTCCCATACTGTAGGGTTCCTTTTTGTTCTACTGATGGTGTCTTTTGCTGTACAGAAGCTTTTCAGCTTAATATAGTCCCACTTGTTCATTTTTGATGTTGTTTTCCTTGCCTGGGGAGATATGTTCAAGAAGAGGTCACTCATGTTTATGTCTAAGAGGTTTTTGCCTATGTTTTTTTCCACGAGTTTAATGGTTGCATGACTTACATTCAGGACTTTGATTCATTTTGAATTTACTTTTGTGTATGGGGTTACACAATGGTCCAGTTTCATTCTCATACATGTAACTGTCCAGTTTTGCCAGCCATCTGTTGAAGAGACTGTCATTTCGCCATTGTATGTCCATGGTTCCTTTATCAAATATTAATTGACCATATTTGTTTGGGTTAATGTCTGGAGTCTCTAGTCTGTTCCACTGGTCTGTGACTCTGTTCTTGTGCAAGTACCAAATTGTCTTGATTGCTATAGCTTTATAGTAGAGCTTGAAGTTGGGGAGTGAGATACCCCCTACTTTATTTTTCTTTCTCAGGATTGCTTTGGCTATTCGGGGTCTTTGGTGTTTCCATATGAATTTGTGAATTATTTGTTCCAGTTCATTGAAGAACGTTGCTGATAATTTGATAGGGATTGCATCAAATCTGTATATTGCTTTGGGCAGCATGGCCATTTTGATGATATTGATTCTTCCTAGCCGCAAGCATGGGATGAGTTTCCATTTGTTAGTGTACCCTTTAATTTCTCTTAAGAGTGACTTGTAGTTTTCAGAGTATAGGTCATTCACTTCTTTGGTTAGATTTATTCCTAGGTATTTTATTCTTTTTGATGCAATTGTGAATGGAATTGTTTTCCTGATTTCTCTTTCTATTGATTCATTGTTAGTGTACAGGAAAGCTACATATTTCTGTGTGTAAATTTTGTATCTTGCAACTTTGCTGTATTCCGATATCAGTTCTACTAGTTTTGGGGTGGAGTTTTTAGGGTTTTTTATGTATACTATCATGTCATCTGCAAATAGTAACAGTTTAACTTCTTTTTTACCAATCTGGATTCCTTGTATTTCTTTGTTTTGTCTGATTGCCATGGCTAGGAACTCCAGTACTATGTTAAATAACAGTGGGGAGAGTGGGCATCCCTGTCTTGTTCTCGATCTCAGAGGAAAAGCTTTCAGCTTCTTGCTGTTCATTTTCATGTTGTCTGTGGGTTTATCATATATGGCCTTTACTATGTTGAGGTACTTGCCCTCTATTCCCATTTTCTGAGAGTTTTTATCATGAATGGATGTTGAATTTTGTCAAATGCTTTTTCAGCATCTATGGAGATGATCATGTGGTTTTTGTCTTTCTTTTTGTTGATGTGGTGGATGATGTTGATGGATTTTCGAATGTTGTACCATCCTTGCATCCCTGGGATGAATCCCACTTGGTCATGGTGTATGATCCTTTTGATATATTTTTGAATTCGGTTTACTAATATTTTATTGAGTATTTTTGCATCTACATTCATCAGGGATACTGTAATTTTCTTTTTTGGTGGGGTCTTTGCCAGGTTTTGGTATTAGGGTGATGTTGGCTTCATGGAATGAGTTTGGGAGTATCCCCTCCTCTTCTATTTTTTGGGAAACTTTAAGGAGAATAGGAATTATGTCCTCTCTGTGTGTCTGATAAAATTCCGAGGTAAATCCGTCCGGCATGAGGGTTTTGTTCTTGGATAGTTTTTTTATTACCATTTCAATTTCTTTCCTTGTAATTGGTTTGTTTAACCTTTGTGTTTCTTCCTTGGTCAGTCTTGGAAGGTTGTATTTTTCTAGGTAGTTGTCCATTTCTTCTAGGTTTTCCAGCTTGTTGGCATATAGGTTTTCATAGTAGTCTTTAATAACTCTTGGTATTTCTGTGGAGTCTGTCGTGATTTTTCCATTCTCATTTCTGATTCTGTTGATTTGTGTTCTCTTTTTCTCTTAATAAGTTTGGCTAGAGGTTTATGTATCTTGTTATTTTCTCAAAGGACCAGATCTTGGTTTCGTTGATTTTTGCTATTGTTTTATTCTTCTCTATTTTGTTTATTTCTTCTCTGATCTTTATTATGTCCCTCCTTCTGCTGACTTTAGGCTGCATTTGTTCTTCTTTTCCAGTTTCCATAATTGTGATGTTAGACTATTCATTTGGGATTGTTCTTCCTTCTTCAAGTGTGCCTGGATCGCTATATACTTTCCTCTTAAGACTGCTTTCGCTGCTTCCCACAAAAGTTGGGGCTTTGTGTTGTTTTGTCATTTGTTTCCATATATTCCTTGATCTCTATTTTAATTTGTTCATTGATCCATTGATTATTTAGAAGCATGTTGTTAAGCCTCCATATGTTTGTGAGCCTTTTTATTTTCTTTGTAGAATTTATCCCTAGTTTTATACCTTTGTGGACTGAAAAGTTGGTTGGTAGAATTTCAATATTTTGGAATTTACTGAGGCTCTTTTTGTGGTCTAGTATGTGGTCTATTCTGGAGAATGTTCCATGTGCACTTGAGAAGAATGTATATCCTGTTGCTTTTCGATGTAGAGTTCTATAGATGTCTATTAGGTCCATCTGTTCTACTGTGTTGTTCAGTGCCTCCGTGTCCTTACTTATTTTCTGCCCAGTGGATCTATCCTTTGTGGTGAGTGGTGTGTTGAAGTCTCCTAAAATGAATGTATTGCAGTCTATTTCCCCCTTTAGTTCTGTTAGCATTTGTTTCACATATGCTAGTGCTTCTGTGTTGGGTGCATATATATTTGGAATGGTTATATCCTCTTGTTGGACTGAGCCCTTTATCATTATGAAGTGTCCTTCTTTATCTCTTGTTACTTTCTTTGTTTTGAAGTCTATTTTGTCTGATATTAGTACTGCAACCCCTGCTTTCTTCTCTCTGTTGTTTGCCTGAAATATGTTTTTCCATCCCTTGACTTTCAGTCTGTACATGTCTTTGGGTTTGAGTTGAGTTTCTTGTAAGCAGCATATAGATGGGTCTTGCTTTTTTATCCATTCTATTACTCTGTGTCTTTTGATTGGTACATTCAGTCCATTGACATTTAGGGTTACTATTGAAAGATATGTAATTATTGCCATTGCAGGCTTTAAATTCGTGATTACCAAACATTCAAGGTTAGCTTCTTTAGTATCTTACTGCCTAACTTAGCTCACTTATTGAGCTGTTATGTAAACTGTCTAGAGATTCTTTTCTTCTCTCCCTTCTTATTCCTCCTCCTCCATTCTTCATGTTCTGGGTGTTTTGTTCTGTGCTCTTTTTAGGAGTGCTCCCATCTAGAGCAGTCCCTGTAAGATGCCCTGTAGAGGTGGTTTGTGGGAGGCAAATTCCCTCAACTTTGCTTGTCTGGGAATTGTTTAATCCCCCCATCACATTCAAATGATAATCGTGCTGGATACAGTATCCTTGGTTCAAGGCCCTTCTGTTTCATTGCATTAAATATATCATGCCATTCTCTTTTGGCCTGTAAGGTTTCTGTCGAGAAGTCTGATGATAACCTGATGGGTTTTCCTTTATAGGTGACCTTTTTCTCTCTAGCTGCCTTTAAAACTCTTTCCTTGTCCTTGATCCTTGCCATTTCAATTATTATGTGTCTTGGTGTTGTCCTCCTTCGATCCTTTCTGTTGGGGGTTCTATGTATTTCCGTGGTCTGTTCAGTTATTTCCTCCCCCAGTTTGGGGAAGTTTTCAGCAATTATTTCTTCAAAGACACTTTCTATCCCTTTTTCTCTCTCTTCTTCTTCTGGTACCCCTATAATATGGATATTGTTCCTTTTGGATTGGTCCCTCAGTTCTCTTAATGTTGTTTCATTCCTGGAGATCCTTTTATCTCTCTCTATGTCAGCTTCTATGCGTTCCTGTTGTCTGGTTTCTATTCCATCAGTGGCCTCTTGCATCTTATGCATTCTGCTTATATATCCTTCCAGAGTTTGTTTAACTTCTGTAATCTCCTTTCTGGCATCTGTGATCTCCCTCCAAACTTCATCCCTTAGCTCTTGCATATTTCTCTGCATCTCCATCAGCATGTTTATGATTTTTATTTTGAATTCTTTTTCAGGAAGACTGGTTAGGTCTGTCTCCTTCTCTGGTGTTGTCTCTGTGATCTTGGTTTGCCTGTAATTTTGCCTTTTCATGGTGATAGAAATAGTTTGCAGAGCTGGGACGAGTGATGCCTGGAAGAACTTCCCTTCTTGTTGGTTTGTGGCCTTCCTCTCCTGGGAGGACAGCGACCTCTAGTGGCTTGTGCTGGGAAACTGCACACAGACAGGGCTTCTGATTCCTGCTGGGCTGCTCTGGAGTTTATCTCCGCTGTTGCTGTGGGCGTGACCTGGCTCCGGCTGCTGCTCCAAAATGGTGGAGCCGTGTTGGAGGGGGAGCAGCCGGGATGCTATTTATCTCCCTGTGAGGGGCCTCCGTGCTCCCTGCTGCCCAGGGAGTTATAGTGCCCAGAGATCCCCAGATTCTCTGCCTCTGGACTAAGTGTCCTGGGACGCTTCTCTCCAGTTTTGGGGTCCCTGTCTCATTAAGACTTCCAAAAAGCACTCACCAAAAAAATACCAAAAAAAAAAAAAAGAAAGAAAAAAAAGAAAAAAATGCCACTCGCTTTTCTTTGTCCTAAGTTGCCAGCCTCAGGGACCCGCTCAGCAGTCTTGCTGCCCTAGTTCCCTATTATCCAGCACCTCATGCATGCACTGTGTCTGTGCTCTGGTCCGGATGACTGGGGCTGGGTCTTCAGCTCTCCTGGGCTCCCTCTCCCTCCCGCTCTGACTGTTCTCCTCCCGCCAGAAGCTGGGGGGAGGGGTGCTCGGGTCCCGCTGGGCCGGGGCTTGTATCTTACCCGCTTCGCTAGGCACTGGGTTCTTGCAGGTGTGGATGTGGTCTGGATGTTGTCCTGTTTCCTCTGGTCTCTATTCGAGGAAGAGTTGTCTTTGTTATATTTTCATAAATATATGTGGTTTTAGGAGGAGATTTCTGCTGCTCTATGCCTGCCGCCATCTTGGCTCCACCCCCTGCTTTTCTTTAAGGACATTTCCAGGAAAATTTTGCTTCTATGACTCTAATTTAATTAGTTTGTGTGAATTTATATTTTTGTGTCCTACAAACAATATTACTGAGGAGTCTTTACAAAAGTACTTATTTAACTCGGTGTCATAGACAAATAAAAATAACACATATTGCCAAAAATTTTATATATATATACATATATAAAATAGCACAATCAGAAATTACTTTCAGTGAAATACATGTACATTTTGTCATTCTTTTCATGGATATATGGAATGGAAGTATGTTTATCAAGTAAAAGGAATAATGTAAAATATTTATTTCATCTTCCAATAGTTTTGATTATGCAGAACATGAAAATGAAAATGTTTTGTGTAACAGGTCAATAATCACACCATACCGGAATTAACATTCTTTACAACTAAAGAACACTGAAGGATTTATATCAACCTAATAACCTGTGAGGGGTCACTTCTTTCAATGCATTACACACACTGGTACCTGGAATGGCTTCAGGACAGCACCTTAGGGATGGGGAAACTGATCTGGAACTGGATGGACAAGAGGGGCCAGGAGCAAACCCCCCAGCTCCAGGCCACATTGTGAGGTGGGGGAGAGAGAGCCTGCTGCCCCCCAGGGGGCTGTGCACACAGAGTCCCAGAGGGTGGAGGGATGGGGAGAACTGAGGTCCTGGTCATTCCAGAAGGTTCTGGGTACAGCAGGAAAGCTTGAGGACCCTGGGGCCCGGCTGGTGACTCATGCCAGCCTAGGAACTCTAGCTGTGCCAGCAGGGGATTGTTTTCCCATTTGTTCTATATACTGTGTCAGCCTTCCCTTGTCCTGTCCAGCGCCTTCTGCTCAGCGCCTCCTCCAACCCACACCTGTGAAATTCTCACTTTTGTCCTATTTCTCATATTGCCTATCAATCATTGTTGGTTTCCTGCTGTGCACCCTGCCCTCCTTAGTGCTGGGAGGTCACCCCCTCCGTCAGTGTCCCCTCCCCCGGCCCCCCTGCTCCCAGGCTCGGCCTCTCATGTGATGCGCTATGTCTCAGGGAGATTTTCAGTTCCTGTTTCCTTCTTCCCCTCTCCGTCTCTGATGTGTGTACTTTGTCCCCTCTATCATCTTAATATTTACTCCTTTGTATTTCTTATACAATTTGTACATCAATCATTCATCTTTTCATGTTTTTACCTTCAGGTTTTTAATTCCTTTGGACCCTTTTTGCAAATTAACTACTTTTTGTAATTCATGTATTATTTTTTCAGTCTAAAATAGTTTGAAATTTTTCTATTTAGTAATACTCAACTATATTCTAATTTTTTCTGTATTGTTTCAGTCTCACTTTGCATTGTCTTTTGTTTCTGTTCCTAGTATCTTTCTTTTTTTGTGTATCTATCATGCATTCCAATTTCTCCCTCCTCTATTTTGTATTTCATGACTGTTTGTTGTCTTCAAATCTTTATTTTTAATTCATTTCTCCATTTGTTTTCCTATATGTTAATAACTTACGCTCTTTACTTTCAACATTTTTTGTTTAAGAATTCATTATTTTTAATCTCCATTTTTCATTGCTTTCTCATCCTATCCCAGTCATTCTTGTGCTTTCTGATATTTAAATTATACATTTTTTTCCTTTTGAGTTTTAAGATTTGTGTTTCATCCTACTGGTGTAGGTTTATTCCTCTACCTTCTTAGGTTCAATACGGGGACCTGCAAATTCAACAGAAAACAACAGATTAGGAGAAAAAAATCCAAAATGTATCCACATGCATAAGGGAGCTCACAAAAAGTAACTCTAAATGAGTAAATATAGGAGCTTATATTATCCTACTTCAGTAAGGAAAGGGAGAAGGTCCTTCTGTGGGAAGAGCAATGTGTTTACAGGGGAACAAACAGGAGGTGAGACATTTTGTGATCAGCATTGTTTATGCATGTGCAGCAGTATTTTCCATCTTTTCATGGCTGTAAAACTCCCCCAGGGAAAGCCATTTATGACAGTTTCCTTAGGACGTTTCTGCACTCAGTAAGATAAGGAAGCTCCTAGAAGACCTTTTTCCACATCTGTTGAATCTCAAGTATCTTTAGCTTAAAATAACCTTCATTGAACTCCAGAGGTCCCATTTAACTCCAATCATACCTAAATGTTCTCACTGAAATTTCTTCCAAAAACAAGTACTTTTGGAAAATTACTCACTTTTAGTTTATTTTTATTTAAGTATAGGTGAGATACAATATCATATTGGTTTCAAATGTACAGCATAGTGAATCAACAGCTATATACATGATTAAATCCTCACCCCACTAGTGTAGTCATTTATTTTGCTTTCCTAATCTCCATTTCATGCTTCTAATTTATTCTGACAGACGTACATGCTGATTTTTTTCTATTTCTTGTCAGGCTTCACTTTTTCCATAATCCTTTCTTTGCATTTGTGCCTCTTTTCTTCGTACCCGTTTGTCTATCGTCTTGCTGCCCCACTGGTGATTTTTCTCTCAGCCCCTCTTTCTCTTTAGCTGACTTCCCTGTTGGGATGGCCCTGCCTTCATCCTCCTGTTCTATTCGTAGTGTCACTCTGCCTTCATATTTATTGTCCTTCTCTTTCTTTTCCTTTCCTCTTTACCTAAACATTGTCTCTGGATTTTAATTATTTTTCTCACCTGTTCTCTTTCGCCTCTTCCACCTATTTCCCTGTTTATATCTAACATTCTCTCCATATGCAGCCTTGATCTTCTTTTCATATTTCTTGGATCTTCATGCTTGTTTCATTTCAAAATTTTAGAAACAACTTGTTAGATTCAGTGAAACAAAGGGTTTAGATTTTGTTGGAAATGGCACGAAATTTTAAATAAGGGTGAGAACTAGCCGTTTGTGCTATTGGAAATTCTGGTTTATAAATGTTCGGTGTAGGACTACTTATTTCTTTCTTAATATCTTTTAAGTCATTTATATAATTTTATCCAAGATATTCTTGCAGAAGTTTAAGGTACCTCACAGTATTATTGATACTGTAAATCGTATATTTTCTAAAATTATGTTTTCTAAATAAAGAAATCACTTTTAAATAAATGAGGCTGTTACCTATTATGATACATTTCTCGGAAATTTTAAATTTATTTTCAGTATAGACCATGATCAGTGAAAAATGACAACCCCATTTTGAATACTTCTCTTCTTTTTTTCTTTACTACATGTGATATCAGCTAAAATGCAATAAATTTATAAATTAGTTGTACCACTTACCTTTCTGCCTTAAAAGAGAATTATTTTGGATTCCATAATTCATGTTTATTCTATGTTTATTATAGCTGGCACCTTTGTATAAATGTAATAATCTCCTTTACATTTATACTATACCAGGGTGTTTTATTTTTATCACAAATGATGTTAAGTATATATGAATGTACCTTTCTCATTTACTGAGATGGTCATGTGCTTTCCTAATTGCAGATGTTAATATGGACAATTGCCTCAACGGATTTACATCATAGCATTTCTTGGAAAATCCAAATTGTTCGTGATATATCACTGCTTTTTATAGTTATATATTATAGCTTGTGCATGAAGTTTACAGTTATTTATATGTACATTCATATATATTTTATTGAGATGAAATTGGCATAACATAATTAACCATCTCAAACTGCACCATTCAGTGACACTTAAAATTTTTGCAGTGTTGTGCAACTGCTTCTATGAAGCTTCAAGTCATTTTTTCACTCCAAAAGAAAACCCTGGATTCCCCCACACTCCTCTGCCACCCTCTCTAGTCCCTGGAAACCACGTCGGCTTTCTGTCTATGGACTTACGTATTGTGTGATATTTCACATAATGGAGCCATACAATAGGTGCCTTTCTGGGTCTGGCTTCTTTCCCTTCCCTGCGGCTGCTTCTCATGCAACTGTGGTCATGTCAGTAGCTGGCGACAGGATGGCTTCTGTCCATGGGGTCCTGATGTTTGTCTGAATGGAACGGCTGATGTACAGTTCTGAAAGATGGATGAAGTATTTCTGCTGATGCTGCTCCTCCTCTGATAGGATGGGATGTTTCACATGGTCACGTCAGCAAGCCAGGAGAGCAGGCCCCACATGCAGGCACTTAACAAGACTCTGCTTGTGTCATGTTTGCTCTACAATAACTGGCCAATGCCAGTCAAAGGCCAACCTACATTCAAGCATTGGAGAAAAAAACCTCTCTTCAGTGGCAGCACAATGTCCCGTTACAATGTATCCAGGGAAGTGAAGACTTTACATACATTTTGTAGTCAACCATGTCCTGGAATCAACAGAAAATGAGATGTGAAAAATTGAAGGCAGGAGGTAGAGACAACTATTTAGAGAAGTACTGCTGAAGAGGGAAGGGGACAAAGGACTCAAGAGAAATGTGCAAGAAATACAGGATGTTTGCATGTTGATGTAGGAAATTTTGATACTGCACGAGAGAGGGAAGAGTAACAGAAGATCAGGTCTTGAGCAGAAAAAAGATTTCCAGACTTATTACACAAAGAGATGGATTGGTTATGTAAAGGAACATGGGTAATTCATCCATAGCACTGGGGTGAGGGAGGACGTTGTGAGCAATAACACAGGAGTAGGTTTGATGTAGTGGTGGGATGTAGAAATTTGCTTTACTTTTCTAGATGAAATATGCCGTTCATTGATGGATGAATAAAAAATGTCATATACAGATAGATATACAATGATATATGTTATATATTACACACACACAAAATGGAATGTTTTTCCATCCTAAAGAAAGAAATATTGTCATTTATAACAACATAGATGGCCATTATGTTAAATGATATAAAGCAGACAGAGAAATACAATTACTATATGGTCTCACTTACATGTGGGCTCAAAAAATAAAAATTAAAAAACCCACCCAGCATAGATACAGAGAACAGCTTGGTGTCTGCCAGAGCTGCGATTCGGGATGAGCAATATGGGTGAAGGGGGGTCAAAGCTACAAACTCCCACTTAGAAAAGAAATAAGTCCTGGAATGTAATATAGTTTGGTGACTGTAGTTAATAGCTGAAAGTTGCTAAGAGAGTAGATCTTATAAGTTTTCATTACAACAAAAAAATATTTGTAAGTTCTCATGGAGCCTGATGTTAACTAGGCTTATTGGGTAATCATTCTGCAAGATATACAAATATCAGTATGCTGTATACCTGAAACTAACATAATGCTACACATCAATTGTATCTCAATAAAAATATGCAGTGTGACATCAATTAATTATGAGGTCAGGAGAGGATATGTCGGTAGGTTGAGAATAAAGATTAAGTTTTATAGCAGTCAAAAGGAGGGATAAAGTGAATACCCTACAAATTCCTGAGTAAAGTTAGTGTGATCCCTGGCCAGAGATAAAAGCTTACTGAACTCTGGTGAAGAGTTTGATTTAAGTTCAGTTAATACTGTTCTGTGTTTTTCTCCATCCCTGTTTACCTGAGCAGGATGACATGATTTTGGCATAATATAAGATTTAAACTGGGGTATGATTTCTGCATGGTAAGGAATATGAAGTAGTAAAAATAGCAATGAAATCAGACATTTTTGCAGGAAGTGATTGTAATGCTGGATTGTGGAAGTTTGTAAGGAGGAGAGGCTATTGAGCAGAGATTAATGTTTTGAAGTCCTGGATGATGTGAAAATAATTTTAGACTCAGAGATTAGACAAAATTAAACTGGAAATAGCTGCTAATAGGAGAATGAGATGCTTAAAGTGAAATATAATGTTGACCCTTGACCCTTGAAGAACACTGGGGTTAGGTGCCGCGATTCTTCATGTAGTCAAAAAGCCACATAACTCTAGACTTCCCTGAAACTTTACTCATAGCCTCCTGTTCACTGGAAGCCTTACCAATAATATGCACTTGAGTCACACATATTTTGTATGTTATATGTATAACACACCGTATTCTTACAATAAAGCAAGCTGGAGAAAAATGTTATTAAGAAAAGCGTAAGGAAGAGAAAATACATTTACAGTACTGTACAGTATTTACTAATGCCATAAGTTTACATCATTTGTTAGAAGGTGAATCAATCATCTGTCAGTACCTACATCAATGGTATCTTATATGATACAAAACAAAGTAGATTTCTACATATTACTAACACTAGACATAAAAAATGAAAAGATAATGTGACAGAGAAGTTCGTGTTTCTTTACAGGTATCATGATTCACCCACTGATCACACAGAAGCAGCGACATGCTTCCATTCTGGCAGCTGTCAGTGATCAGTACATTCGCTTCATGGTAGCCTCATATGCACAGTAATGAGGGGTCATTATAAAGTGTTTATGGCATACAGTATTATAGTCACACTCGTAATATGGTATTAGAAACAGTGTTACATATTTAAGGAATCACTTACCTGTGATGATAGGTTGATGCAGTTTCCTCACTCCTGAGAGAGACAGAAATGCAAACTGTACAGTAACGTAATTCTTTGAAGACAAAGTGTTAGAACAGTAGGAAAATTAAACCCTTATTAACTTTATATTAAATACCACTCGCCTCCTGTCTATGTAAGGACGGGCTCTGCACGCCATGCAAGTCTCACATGATGATGATGATGCAAAAAGGTGTCACTCAGTTCCTGCTGCCCAGTGATTACACTTTCACACTGAGACACTCACATACACATAGCAGACGTTTATCAACCATAGGGCATGAGGAGTATTTACTAGTAAGTGGAAGTGGATCATCAAGAAGGTCCGCACCCTCCTTGTCTTCCCGCTGAGCAGGCTGCGGAGGAGGAGGGGTTGGTCCCGCTGCCTCAGGGGTGGCAGAGGCGCAAGAGGCGGAGGAGGTGGAAGGGGAGGCAGGGCAGGCAGGCACACACGGTGTGGCTTTAGGGAAACATACCATGATTTCTGTCCAACTCTTTTGCCTCTTCATTTCTCTGAAAGTGTTTCTATATGGTGCCAATCCTTCCCCTGCCCGTATCATGGAAGAGCCCGTGTCATAAAGGAAGTCAAGGGCAGTCTTGAAGATTCAGAACCCTTTTTCCAGATTTCTAACGTCAATTTGTCTTCCGGCTCTGCCTCTTCCGTGTCTCGTTCCTCCTCGTCCGGCACTGGCTCGGAAGCACTCATGCATCAGGTTGTCATCTGCTAATTCCTCAGGTGTGGTGTCTACCAGCTTTTGAATATCTCTGAGATCCCTGACTTGAAATCTTTCACACACACACCCTCCCACCTTTTCGCACGTCCACAGCCTCCTTCGTGATTCCCTTCTTTGGCTCCGTTGTAAATCCTATGGTGTCATGCTCAACATCCGGACACAATTTTCCTCAGCAGGAATTTTTGGTTTGGACTTAAGGGCTTTCATATCTTTTTCTATAACAATGGCGCCTTCAATGGTGTAATCCTTCCAGACTTTGATGATGTGTGATGCTCTCTATATTGGGGTTCTCTTCAATATACTGACAATCCTTTCCACAGAGTACCATGCGAAGTGATCCTTAGAGGTTCCGGTGACTTCCCTAACTAGAGGCTGAATTAGAGATATTGTGTTTGGGGGCAAGTAGGAAACTTTGACACCGGTGTTGACCTACTGGGGCTTTGGGTGGTCAGGGGCATTATTCAACATCAAAAGAACTTTAAAGGGAAGTCCCTTAGTGGGAAGGTACTTCCTGACTTCAGGAACAGCCCATCAGTGGAAACAATCCAGAAGTATTCCCATTGTCCAGGCCTTGTTTTTGTATAACTAAATCCTGGTGGCTGTTGTTCATCTTTTCCCCTCTTGGTTCACTGGTTAGTGGATTTATACATAACAGCAGTCCTTATCACAGACGTGTACAAGAGAGTGGAGTCAGCCTATCCCTTCCAGCCTTAAATCCTGGTGCTTCCTTCTCTTCCTTGCTAATACTTGTCCTTTGTGGCTTTTCCCCCCAGAACAGGCACTTTCATCTGCATTAGAAACCTGTTCAGATATCCTTTCTCCTCTGTGATTTCCTTCGTGGTGTCTGGGAACTCATCTGCTGCCTGTAACTGGCAGAACCTGCTTCTCCTGTTGATATTTTTAAATCCAAACAAAATTATCAAACCATCATTTCCTGGCATAATATTCTCCAGCTTTAGCTCTTTCACTTTATTTTTGCTGTAAGTTGTCATATGATGACTTTGTGGGGTTTTTTCCCTCAAATCATATTACAGTCTATAAGGATGACTTTCATATGGCAATCCTGTACCCGCACAAAAGCTGCATTTTCAATATGAGGTTAAAAGTCAGTTCACAAAAAGTGCTAGTTTTTGCACTTGCTGGAACAGCTGTGGCAAAGTCTCATGAAATTCCTCCTCTTTTTTTTTTTTTTACAATAGTCTTACACTGGGGTTATTTACCTTGAAATGCTGGCCACCTGAGCCACAGACCTCTATCAGCAGTGCATATTAAACAATCCAATTTTTTCTTGCAATATTATGACTTTTGTCTGTTGAGTGCTTCCAGCATCACTATGGCACTTCTTAGGGTCCGTGGTGTTATTCAAAGTTTACAGTATTGCACTAAACATCATGAACAATACATAAGAACCACATGAGAAAAAGAATCCCTTTGTACTGTGATACATAATTTCCTGGAGAGATGAACTGCCGACAAGGATGCGATGAGCATCACCTGGTGCTTTTGGAGGATATTCCCAACAGTTGAGGTCATCTCAACAGAAACAGGAGGTGGCAAAGAAATTATTACCGTGTTACAATAGGCTCTACAGTTGATTGTAAGCAGTTTTTATTTAATACTCTCTATTTACGTTTGTAATGTAATTGTAATTACAATATGTCATCTCTATGTTTATTTACATTTCTCCTGACTGTGGATGGCACGAGGTATGGGGTGTGGCTCTGTGCTTACATTTTAATAAATTTTAACTCTTAATAATAGATTTGTGTATAATTATGGTAGTCAATGATAAAATATGCTGATACCTATTTATATTTCATGCATTAATGACACATATTCACTCATTTTTTCATATATTTCATGGTGATGCAGTACATCTGCAAGGTTTTGAAATTGTCAGAAATCTTAACCAATTTTTCTGATATACTTCTTGAAGACAATCCATGTGTAACCGAACCCACACAGTTCAAACTTGTGTTGCTCAAGTGCCAACTGTACAATATTGATCATGACAACTACTAGTATTTGAGCAAGAGAAAGAGTGGATGAGGTGGGGGGACAAGAGTGTGGGAAGAGAGGAGACCACAAGTGTGAGAGGTGAGGGCATCGCACAGATGGTCAGCATGCAGACAAGTTATAAAAAACCCTACAGAGGTTGGGCTGGGGAGAGTCACAGGGAGTCAGGAGCTATAGAGGGAATGTCTTGGTGTCAGCAGATTATTTTGCAAAGACAGTGGTGGGTGTTGTGGACTGATGACAAGAGTTTCAAAGCTGGAGTGACGGAGGACTAGCTGGAAGTGCTGGGGATCAAAGAGGACATTCCCAGTAGGGGCTTGAAGGAATAAGAAGCTTGAGAGAGAAAGAATCCACTAAAAGAGTTGTAGGGAAGCAGTGACTTCAGGGTAGAGCAAAAGATTAAGTGCATTTTCAGAGCAGAGATGGAGGATGCAGTGTCTGACCTGTGAACTGATCTGGTATGCATTGTGTCCACTGGAAGCATATAGGAGTTGGAAAGAGTGAGAGAAAGGGTCAGGATAAGGAGGTTACAGAATCAAGATGCACGTGCGACTCTGGCGATGGGTCTTCCTCTGGTGAGTGACAATAATCGTTATGTATGTCATGTAGAGTACAAATGTTATAATAATATGCATTGAAATCCCTTAATAAACATTTTGTTGCTCATGACAGAATTGAAATGCACTCTAATAACATTCAGAATGTATATGTACAACTTAAATAGAATCTATATAAATCCAAAATATTGTTTCTAATAAATAAATTTGTTCTTCAAGAAATTGAAATTCTTTCTCATAAAATAGATGACAGTAATGTTTTTATAAACAAGGCATGTCTCCTCTCAACCCAAATATTCCCTTGAAGTAACAATAATCCTGACATATGCCTCTAGAGCTAATTCATTTCCTGCCCATTGTTACAGGCCATTTGCACGTCCTACTGAAGAGTGACCACTTCACATGTACTCTCCATAAAGCCCTGTTATTTCCCTCAAGACTACCAACCATTTTGTGCTCCTTTTAAGACTGTGCAGGGAATATATCTAAGAAGAAGCCATTGAAAACAAAAGTTTCAAATGCTATTATTTTGGGAATATTTTTTCTATCTCTAGTCATAATTGGTTTTATTGGGAATCCATTCCTACTCGTGTTACAAATTAACAACCTCTTATTTCAGCCCCACACAAAGCCTATAGACTGGATATTCACCCACTTAACCTTAGCTAATATCTTGAAAATTTTTCTCACTGGGATTCCAGAGATAATGCATTTCTTTGGAGTAAGAAATTTTCTGAATGACGCTGGTTGTAAGGCACATGAACAGAGTCAGCCGGGGCCTCTCCCTCTGTACGACGTCCTTCCTGAGTATGTTTCAGGCTGTTATTATCATGCCCAGCAACTCTAGGTGGGCTTGGCTCAAGCCCAAAATCCCTACATGCATTTTTCCTGCTTTCCTTCTTTTTTGGATCATCAACATGCTGATCTACATCTGGCTCATCATAGTTATCGTGGCTTCCCACAACACCACTGAAGTTGTGCAAAAATATTCTCTGAAGTACTGTAGTGGGAAAAATTCTGATAGACACCACAGAGATGCCTTTTTGGTTTCCATAGTCATACAAGAAGTCCTGTGCATGTTCTTCATAATCTGGACCAGTGTGTATGTGGTGAGGCTCTTCTTCACACATCGAAGGACAGTCCAGCACATCCACCGGACCAGCCTCTGCCCACGAGCCTCTCCTGAAGCCAAGGCCACCCACACAATCCTGGCCCTGGTGAGCTGCTTTGTTTTCTTTTACTGGACCAACAACTGCCTTACTATTTATGTAAGTTATAGGCGTGATGTACAAGGGTTGGAGAACATCGCAGTTTTTCTCTCCTATGGTTATCCAGCAATCTGTCCTTTTGTGCTGATCAAAAATAGTAACAGGCAATCCCTTCTGAAGTGTGCCTTTGCAAAGATGAATAAGTCCTCCAAACAAACTATTTCCCCGAAAGGCTTGACATCTTCCCACACTTCTCTGACACAAAGACCATGGATTAGAATATCCTACCCCATAATGATAGGAAGGTAAAATTCTGCAAAACTAGTAATAATTTTTACTATGGAAATTCCTTAAACTATCCAGATTAGTGAACATACAGAGATGAATTATCAGGTTCATAGGTAAAACATATAGAAGAAAGTACCACCTGGATGGGACACTTTTACCTTTCCTACAATGATTCCCAAGAATTCTCACTCAGTTCCCAAAAAAATTCTCAGGAATCTATTATGATTATTTGGGGGTGTCTGTATTTTTAAGAGATCTTCTCTAATGTGCTGTATCCATGGTTTCAATCCCAGTAACTACACTTGCAGGGTTATGCTTGATCGATCCTTCATTTGAACAAAAGTTTTGATACTGGCAGTTATATACTTCAGACCTTAAAGTCAATACTTGAGTTTACCATATGCTGTTAAGTATATCTGGTTTTAACCATAGAAAGTGATAAAAGGGTAAATTTAACCAAACTTCCTATATCCCTTGAATAATACTAAAGGGCCTCAAAACCACAAATGTATTATTCCTCTATTTTACTTTATGAAACCCACACTTTGCTCTCTATATGCATAGCTTTGTAACTGTTTGCATCATTGGATATATATCATAACTTCTATTTTGTATTTTTAAGTATATTTGTGTCATCAAATATTTGTATATCTGTAGTTTTGCACTTGTATGAAATAGATTGATCAATTCCCATATATCATGGTATTACATATTGGAAAACCTGAAAAATAATGCTAGAATATGGCTAAAATTCTCAATAAAATAGTGAATTTTGTTTTTATTAAGAACCAAGCTGAAACACATGTAAGGTGAATTTTGGACTACCAAAAAGGGAGTAAGCTTAATACTGAAAGTGCAGCTGCTCTCAGCACATGTGTGAATCTTCCAGCCAGACCTTTCTGTTCCATGGCTCCTGGGTACAGAGAACATTGGGAGTTGGAACTAGAAAACAGATATTGACTGAAGAGGGAAAAAAATCAGCTACATTCCTTTTACAATAGAAACAATGAATGCATGTGGGTATTCAAAGGCTGAAACTAAAAAGGGAAAATGATAAGAAGCAAATAGTAATTTTGAAAAAGAACAATTAACTATCTATAAAATAGGAGACAAAAATTTTTACTTGTCAAGGAGAGGGTATGCTAATAATGAAAAGAAGTTGGATTAACTAAGAAGAAATATCTGCCCTAAAATTTTGCCAGTGGTAAAAATAACCCCAAATGTGTACATGGAGTAATTAGAAAGAGAAGTGAACATATCCATGATTTAAATGATATGTAAGTACAATTCTCTCAATATTTAATACACCCACTAGAGAACAAATCATAAACAACAAAACATGGTTGAACAATATAATAAAAATTTGTAATTAAAGTACACATTAAAATTTATTTCTAATCTCAAATTAGAGAATACTTTCATGTCTGCATTTAGTATTTAGAAACAAGAAACATTTAGAAAATGACGGCATCAGTGGGGAAGACATAAATATTTCTAAATAAATATGCAAAAATGTAACATATTATATTCTCTCTTTCTATGAAATAAGCTATTTAAAACAATATGAGAAGCTGCAATGTTTTTGGAAATTGGAAAATACATTTTGAAATAAGTTATTAAAATAAAATGTAAGAGAAGCAATACATTATCAACCCCTCAATGGTAATGTAAGAGACTGCTTGTCAACATTGAGACATATAGCTCAAAGTGTATGTGAAAGAAAATGTATGACCTTATAACCACTCTTTTAGAGCACATGCAAAGATAAATTCAAAATGGATTAAAGACTTCAATGTAAACTGAAACTATAAAACTCTTTGACTAAGCCTACTAGAAGATAAGATCTTTGTCATTGGCTATAGCAATATATTTCTGACCAGTCTCCTCAGGCAAAGGCAAGAAAAACTAAAATAAACTAATGGGATTACATCAAACTGAAAAATTTTGCACAGTCGAGGGCACCATCACCCAAAGAAAAAGACAACAACCTACTGAATGAGAGAAGATAATTGCAAATCACTAGTCGGAGTGAGCACTTAATGACATGGGTAACTGTTGAACCTCTGTGTTCTTTACTGGAATCCAATATGATTGTATATGACTTATACTTCAGTTAAGAAAAAGAAATTGCAAATCATACATCTGATAAGGGGTTAATATCTAAAATATGCAGGAGCTTATAAAGCTTAATATCAGAAAAATATGATTTCATTTATTTGTGGAATCTAAAAACAAGACAAAACAAAATGAACAAAATTTCAGTAGACTCATAGACACTGAGAGGTGACTGGTGGTTACCATTGGGGAGGGGTTGGGTGAGTGGGTGGCAATGGTGAGGTGGATAAAGGGGAACAACAAAAATTCTCAATCGTAACATAAGTTGGTCACAGGGATGGTACTACAGAATGGAGAATACAGCCAATAATTCTGTAACATCTTCCTATTCTGACAGATAGTAACTGCATTAATGGGGATGATGATTTATTAATATGGATAATTGTCAAAACACTCTGTTGCATATTTGAAACCAATACAACATTGTACATCAGGCGCATACCCTGTGGACAGACCACTTGGCTCAGCAGTGGGGTCAGACTTTGCTGACAGTAGGCAGAGGGAGACCCTCTCATCTTTCTTGGCCCCAGCCAGGGAACTGCATCCAGGAGCCAGCCCCAAGAGGTCCTTCCTCACATAAGGAGCTGCTCCTGCCCACCTGTGGCCCCCACCACAGCTGCAGTGCAGGCAGAGAGTGGCACCACCCACAAGAACTCAAGCAGAGTGTTCTACACTTACCACAAAGTCACAGCTGAAGCAAACAGCCCTCCTGAAACCATCTCTACAAACAAGACAGAAAGGCACCCCACACCCTGTATGCTAACAGCTGTGGGTCCTGCACTGGAAAGCGAAATGTCTTGAGCTTCTGGGCACTAAAAGACACATACTTTGTAAAGCTATTGTTCTATAGGAAACACAAAAAATGAGGCAGAATAATTTGTTCCAAACAAAACTATAAGACAAAACACCAGAAAGAGGGCTGAATGAAATTGATATCACCAATCTTCTTGATAAAGAGTTCAAAGTAAAAGTCCTAAACATGAAGAGAGATCTACAGAAAAATATTCAAGATCTCCGGGAGGATCTCAACAAAAAGACAGATGAGCTTCACTATGAGCTGAAGAAGACAGTATCTGGAAATGAACATACAATGGAGGGATTTAACAGTAGACTATAAAAGGTTGAAGAAGTTGTAAATGGTTTATAAACTAGGGAGCAAGAAAACAATGAAGCCAAAAAAGAGACAGAACAAAGGATGTCTAAGAATGAAAGAATAATAAGAGAGCTGTGTGAGAAATCCAAATGGAACAGTATTTGCATATTACGTGTACCAGAAGAAGAGGGAGACAAACAGATAGAAATACTGTTTGAGGAAATTATTGCTGAAAACTTCCCCAAATCTGGGGAAGGAAATAGACACTCAGGTCATGAAAGTTCAGAGAGAACAAAAGGAACCCTAGGAAGAAAACACCAAGACATATAATAATTAAAAAAGCAAAGATCAAGGATAAGGAGTGTGTTGAAAGCAGCCAGAGAAAGAAAAAAGATTACTTATGAAGGAAAGTCCATCAGGCTATCAGATGACCTCTCATCAGAAACCATAGGCTAGAAGGGAGTGGCATGAAATATTTAATGTAATGAAACAGAAGGGCCTCCAAAGAAGGTACTCGACACTGCTTGATTATCATTTAAATTTGAAGTAGGGATTAAACAATTTCCAGATAAAAGTTGAAGGAATTCACCACCACTAAGTCAGCCTTACAGGATATGATAAAGGAACTACTGTAGATGGAAATGTTCCTAAAGAAAAATAGCTTTCACTAGTGTAAAGAAATCCACAGTAAAGGTAGTAGACCAATTAATTAACAAACAACTATATAATTAAATTAACTACTCACAAAACCAGTTAGGGAATGTACAAAAAGTATGGAATATGACACCTGATATATAAAGATTGAAGAAGAAAGAAGAAAAGGGGGGGAAGTAATTCTTGGCTTTGAAATAGAGTAATCAGTAATTTGAGATAGACTGTTATATAGTAGGGAAGCTATTCTTGAACCTTTCATAACAACAAAAGTAAAAACTGCAATAAATACACAAAATAGAAAATCTAATCACACACTAAGAAAAATCTACAGAACACTCCACAAAAAAGCAGCAGGATACAGACTCCTCTCAAGTGTACATGGAATGTTTTCCAAAACAGATCACATACTAGGCCACAAAAGGGACCTCAATAAATTAAAAAAGATTGAAATTGTATTAAGCAGCTTCTGAGACCACAATGGTATGAAACTAGAAATAAATTACATGAAGAAAACATAAAAACCTACAAACACATGGAGGTTAAACACATGGTTCTACATAATCAGTGGATCAAAGACCAAATTAAAGCAGAGATCAAGCAGTATATGGAGACAAATGAAAACATAAGATCAACAGCCCAAAACCTGTGAGATGCTGCAAAGGCAGTTTTCAAAGGAAAGTACATAACATTACAGGTTTTTCTTATCAAGAAACAAGTATTATCTCAAACAAACAGTCTAAACTCACAACTAAAGAAACTAGTAGAAGAGCAATGAGGGCCAAAGTCAGTAGAAGGAGGGACATAATAAAGATCAGAGTAGAAGTAAATAAAATTGAGAAGAATAAAGCAATAGAAAGAATCAATGAAACCAAGAGCTTGTTCTTTGAGAAAATAAACAAAACAGAAATGTGCCAAGAGGCGGAGCCAACATGGCAGCATAAGAAGGACAGTGGGAATCTCCTCCCAAAAACATATATATTTTTGAAAATACAACAAATACAACTAATCCTAAAAGAGAGACCAGAAGACACAGGACAACAGCCTGACTACATCAACATGTGTGAGAGCCCAGCACCTGGTGAAAGGGGTAAGATACAAGCCCCAGCCAGTGGAACCCCAGCACACCTCCCCCCAGCTCCCGGAGGGAGGGAGAGGGAGCCCAGGACTGCTAAACACCCAGCTCCAGCCACCCGCACCAGAGCACAGACACAGTACATGCATGGAGGGCTGGAAACTAGGGAAATAGGGCAGAAAGACCTCTGAGCAGGTGCCGAAGCTGATACCCCTGTGACAAAGAAAAGCCAGTGCTCTTTGAAAGTCTTAAAGGGACAGGGATTTAACAGCTAGATGGAAACAACACAGGTCACAGCCCAGTGGCTGGAAATTACAGGGAAAACTGGGCACACTAATCCCCCGGGCAACAGCTCTGACACCCCTCACGGAGGTAAACAGCCAAACAGCCCCCCCCACACCGTCCATTACCCCTCCCGGCACTGCGAAAGCAGAGAAACAGCCTAAGGCAAAACACGCCCACAGAAAGGCAGAAAGGAAAATTCCTACACTTTGGCCGGCAAGACACAAAGACCCAGCCTACACGCAATTACCCAACACAAGCCACTAGGGGTCGCAGTTGTCCCAGTAAAGAAAGGCCAGTAGCAAGTGAAAAGTTTCGCCCTCCTAGCTGACAGTCAGTAGCACCTGTCAACATGAAAAGGCAAAAAAATATGATCCAGACAAGACTAACCCAGACAGCTTCGGCATCTGCTACATCTTCCCCTGAGAAGGAACCTGGGGAGATAGATTTAGCCAGTCATCCTGAAAAAGAATTCAAAACAAAAGTCATAACCATGCTGATGGACTTGCAGAGAAATATGCAAGAACTAAGGAAGGAGAATACAGAAATAAAACAAGATCTGGAAGTACATGATGAGATGCAAAAGACCATTAATGGTCTAGAAAATACAGAACAGGAATGCAGAGAAGCTGATGCAGAGAGAGATAAAAGGATCTTCAGGAATGAAAGAATTCTAAGAGAACTGAGTGACCAATCAAAAAGGAACAATATACACATTATAGGAATACCAGAGAAGAAGAGAGAGAAAAAGGGATAGAAAGTGTCTTTGAAGAAATAATTGCTGAAAACTTACCCAAACTAGGGGAAGAAATGGCCTCTCAGATCACAGAGGTACACAGAACTCCCATGACAAGGGATCCAAGGACGGCAACACCAAGACACATAATAATTAAAATGGCAAAGATCAAATACAAGGACAAAGTATTAAAGGCAGCCAGAGAGAAAAAAAAGGTTACCTACAAAGGAAAACCCATCAGGCTATCATCAGACTTCTCAACAGGAACCCAACAGGCCAGAAGAGAATGGCATGATATACTTAATGCAATGAAACAGAAGGGCCTCGACCAAGACTACTGTATCCAGCACAAATATCATTTAAATATGAAGGAGGGATTAAACAATTCCCAGACAAGCAAAAGTTGAGGGAATTTGCCTCCCACAAACCACCTCTTCAGGGCATCTTATAGGGACTGCTCTAGATAGGAGCACTCCTAAAAAGAGCACAGAACAAAACACCCAACATATGAAGAAGGGAGGAGGAGGACTAAGAAGGGAGAGAAATAAAGAATCATCAGACCGCGTTTATAATAGCTCAACAAGTGAGTTAAGTTAGACAATAGATAGTAAAGAAGCGAACCCTGAACATTTGGTAACCACAAACTTAAAGCCTGCAATGGCAATAAGTTCATATTTTTCAATAATCACACTAAATGTAAATGGACTGAATGAACCAATCAAAAGACACAGAGTAATAGAATGGATAAAAAAAGCAAGATCCATCCATATGCTGCTTACAAGAGACTCACCTCAAACCCAAAGACATGCACAGAATTAAAGTCAAGGGATGGAAAAAGATATTTCAGGCAAACAACAAAGAGAAGAAAGCAAGTGTTGCAATTCTGGTATCAGACAAAACAGAGTTCTAAATAAAGAAAACAAAAGAGAAAGGACATTACATAATGATAAAGGGGTCAGTCCAACAAGAGGATATAACCATTATAAATATATATGCACCGAATACAGGAGCACCAACATACCTGAAAAAAATATTAACAGAACTAAAGGAGGAAATAGAATGCAATGCATTCATTCTAGGAGACTTCAACACACCACTCACTCCAAAGGACAGATCCACCAGACAGAAAATAAGTAAGGACACGGAGGCACTGAACAACACACTAGAACAGATGGACCTAATAGACACCTACAGAACTCTACATCCAAAAGCAACAGGATACACATTCTTCTCAAGTGCACATGGAACATTCTCCAGAATAGACCACATACTAGGCCACAAAAAGAGCCTCAGTAAATTCCAAAAGATTGAAATCCTACCAACCAACTTTTCAGACAAGAAAGGCATAAAACTAGAAATAAACTGTAGAAAGAAAACAAAAAGGCTCACAAACACATGGAGGCTTAACAACAAGGTCTTAAATAATCAATGGATCAATGACCAAATCAAAACGGAGATCAAGGAATATATGGAAACAAACGACAACAACAACACTAACCCCCAACTTCTGTGGGACACAGCAAAAGCAGTCTTAAGAGGAAAGTATACAGCAATCCAAGCATATTTAAAAAAGGAAGAACAATCCCAAATGAAAGGACTAATGTCACAATTATCGAAATTGGAAAAAGAAGAACAAATGAGGCCCAACGTCAGCAGAAAGAGTGAAATAATAAAGATCAGAGAAGAAATAAATAAAATTGAGAAGAATACAACAATAGCAAAAATCAACGAAACCAAGAGCTGGTTCTTAGAGAAAATAAACAAAATAGACAAGCCTCTACCAGGACTTATTAAGAGGAAAAGAGAGTCAACACAAATCAACAATATTAGAAACGAGAAAGGAAATATCACGACGGACACCACAGAAATACAAAGAATTATTAGAGAGTACTATGAAAACCTATATGCTAACAAGCTGGAAAACCTAGAAGAAATGGACAACTTCCTAGAAAAATACAACCTCCCAAGACTGACCAAGGAAAAGACACACAAGTTAAACAAATCAATTACGAGCAAAGAAATTGAAATGGTAATCAAAAAACTACCCAAGAACAAAACCCCCGGGCCAGATGGAGTTACCTCGGAATTTTATCAGACATACAGGGAAGACATAATACCTATTCTCCTTAAAGTTTTCCAAAAAATAGAAGAGGAGGGGATACTCCCAGACTCATTCTATGAAGCTAACATCACCCTAATACCAAAACCAGGGAAAGACCCCACCAAAAAAGAAAACTACAGACCAATATCCCTCATGAACGTAGATGCAAAAATACTCAACAAAATATTAGCAAACCAAATTCAAAAATACATCAAAAGGATCGTACACCATGACCAAGTGGGAATCATCCCAGGGATGCAAGGATGGCACAACATTCGCAAGTCCATCAACATCATCCACCACATCAACAAAAAGAAAGACAACACCACATGGTCATCTCCATAGACGCTGAAAAAGCATTTGACAAAGTTCAACATCCATTCATGATAAAAACTCCCAGCAAAATGGGAATAGAGGGCAAGTACCTCAACATAATAAAGGCCATCTATGAAAAACCCACAGCCAACATTATATTGAACAGCGAGAAGCTGAAAGCTTTTCCTCTGAGATCGGGAACTAGACAGGGATGCCCACTCTCCCCACTGTTATTTAACATAGTACTGGAGGTCCTAGCTACGGCAATCAGACAAAACAAAGAAACACAAGGAATCCAGATTGGTAAAGAAGAAGTTACACTGTCACTATTTGCAGATGACATGATAGTGTACATAAAAAACCCTAAAGACTCCACTCCCAAACTACTAGAACTGATATCAAAATACAGCAAAGTTGCAAGATACAAAACTAACACACAGAAATCTGTGGCTTTCCTATACGCTAACAATGAACCAATAGAAAGAGAAATCAGGAAAACAATTCCATTCACAATTGCATCAAAAAGAATAAAATACCTAGGAATAAATCTAACCAAAGAAGTGAATGACCTATACTCTGAAAACTACAAGTCACTCTTAAGAGAAATTAAAGGGGACACTAACAAATGGAAACTCATCCCATGCTCGTGGCTAGGAAGAATCAATATCGTCAAAATGGCCATCCTGCCCAAAGCAATATACAGATTTGATGCAATCCCTATCAAATTACCAGCAACATTCTTCAATGAACTGGAACAAATAATTCAAAAATTCATATGGAAACACCAAAGACCCCGAATAGCCAAAGCAATCCGGAGAAAGAAAAATAAAGTAGGGAGGATCTCACTCCCCAACTTCAAGCTCTACTACAAGGCCATAGTAATCAAGACAATTTGGTACTGGCACAAGAACAGAGCCACAGACCAGTGGAACAGATTAGAGACTCCAGACATTAACCCAAACATATATGGTCAATTAATATTTGATAAAGGAGCCATGGACATACAATGGCGAAATGACAGTCTCTTCAACAGATGGTGCTGGCAAAACTGGACAGCTGCATGTAGGAGAATGAACCTGGACTATTGTCTAACCCCATACACAAAAGTAAGTTCAAAATGGATCAAAGACCTGAATCTAAGTCAGGAAACCATAAAACTCTTAGAAAAAAACATAGGCAAAAACCTCTTAGACATAGACATGAGTGACCTCTTCTTGAACATATCTCCCCGGGCAAGGAAAAAAACAGCAAAAATGAACAAGTGGGACTGTATTAAGCTGAAAAGCTTCTGTACAGCAAAAGACACCATCAATAGAACAAAAAGGAACCCCACAGTACGGGAGAATATATTTGTAAGTGCCAGATCTGATAAAGGCTTGACGTCCAAAATATATAAAGAGCTCACACGCCTCAACAAACAAAAATCAAATAATCCAATTAAAAAATGGGCAGAGGAACTGAACAGACAGTTCTCCAGAAAGGAAATACAGATGGCCAACAGACACATGAAAAGATGCTCCACATCGCTAATTATCAGAGAAATGCAAATTAAAACGACAATGAGATATCACCTCACAGCAGTAAGGATGGCTGCCATCCAAAAGACAAACAACAACAAATGTTGGCGAGGCTGTGAAGAAAGGGGAACCCTCCTACACTGCTGGTGGGAATGTAAATTAGTTCAACCATTGTGGAAAGCAGTATGGAGATACATCAAAATGCTCAAAACAGACCTACCATTTGACCCAGGAATTGCACTCCTGGGAATTTGCCCTAAGAACGCAGCAATCAAGTTTGAGAAAGACAGATGCACCCCTATGTTTATGGCAGCACTATCTACAATAGCCAAAAATTGGAAGCAACCTAAATGTCCATCGATAGATGAATGGATAAAGAAGATGTGGTACATATGCACAGTGGAATACTACTCAGCCATAAGGAAAGGGCAAATCCTACCATTTGCAGGAACATGGATGGAGCTGGAGGGTATTATGCTCAGTGAAACAAGCCAAGTGGAGAAAGGGAAATACCAAATGATTTCACTCACCTGTGGAGTATAAGAAAAAAGGAAAAACTGAAGGAACAAAATAGCAGCAGAATCGCAGAACTCAAGAATGGACTAACAGGTACCAAAGGGAAAGGAACTGGGGAGGATGGGTGGGTAGGGAGGGATAAGGGAGGGGGAGAAAAAGGGGGGTATTAAGATTAGCATGCATGGGGGGTGGGAGAAAGGGGAGGGCTGTACAACACAGAGAAGACAAGTAGTGACTCTACAACATTTTGCTACGCTGATGGACAGTGACTGTAAAGGGGTATATAGGGGGGACCTGGTATAGGGGAGAGCCTAGTAAACAAAATATTCATCATCTAAGTGTAGATTAATGATAATGAAAAAAGCAGTTCCTGTGTGGTGACCTCCAATGAGTTCTACACAATGATATAAAGGGCATATAAAAGTGTAGGCAAAGGGTCTGTTTGTGTTTATACAGAGGATCAAAGCCTAATTTGGCTACCCCGAAAATGAACTAAGATACGATATGAAAAAGAACTTCCAACATCAGCACTCTCGGGAAGACTCATGCCAGAAGATGACCATCAAAAAACCCCAACAAAGATCCATGCACTGCTACAGGTGTGGATGCACTCATCCCACCGGTTCGTGGACTTGCCATGGGAATGAAGAAGGAGATATCGAAGCTGGCGTGTGCATACAGCAAAACAACAAACTTGACTGGATCTAAACTGTTGGAACTCAACCAAGAATTAGGAGAAGTGCAAATTGTAGCGCTCCAAAATCTTACAACTACAGACTATTTACTGTTAAAAGAACATATGGGATGTGAACAGTTCCCAGGAATGGGTTGTTTTAATTTGTCTGATTTCTCTCAGACTCTTCAAGTTCAGTTGGACAATATCCACCATATTATAGATAAGTTTTCACAAATGCCTAAGGTGCCTAACTGGTTTTCTTGGTTTCACTGGAGATGGCTGGTAATTAGACGTATGGTTTGGTTACGTAACTGTACTCCTATTATGTTAATGTGTGTGTGCAATTTAATTAGTAGTTTAAAACCTATACTTGCTGAAGTTAATCTACAAGAAGATATGTCAAAGAAATAATCAATCTTCCCAGGTTTTCTTCTGCCTGCTACTTCTATAGCTTTTCTTCTTCCTTCCTAATTATAACCCTTAAGTAGAATTCGTGCCTCATATCGAATTTACCGAGTATCATAATTCTTCCAAGTGGTAAAGGCACCTCAAGACAAATGCTGGGCATAGAAGCCACAGGGCATAAAATACGCAAAGAAGTAAAAAGCTAACCTTTCCAAACCATAAGGCTTCTCTCTCACTTACTAACTTAACATTTCCCTGTATGGGCCCGGAAGATGACTGGTTAGCCAGAGACGGGTAAGATTCCTCAAGGGAGGAACAACCTAAGACAGGCACAGTCGCAGGGGGGCCATCAGGTGAGAAAATGGGGATCAACAGAGGTGAGGCTTAGAAACTCCCCCCTCCCCCCCATTCTGAGAGAAATCTTCTGCATCTGTGGATGTTTTATTGCCCTTGTCTAGCTTGGATTAACACATAGTCTACAGGCACACACCTGATCATCTACATTTGCTCTCTTACAACACTAAACTGTGTTTTCTACCTTTATCTTGTATCTATCTACCACGTCAGCATTTTATTAAAAATAATAATAATAAAGAGAGAAATGTGGTATCCACATATAAATCAAGTATAAAAATCAAATGAATATTCATATTTGAACTGACTGTTTATAGTTCATAGTGCATGATCAAAACCAAAACCTTCTGTGATGACTGCCCTTGTAATGTTCACCATGTAACTTATTCACTATGTAAGAATTTGTTCCCCATGTAAGAACTTGTTCGTTATGCTTCAGAATATTGGAGACTGATGACAATTAGGCTTGGGGTGGATTAATGATTGTGCATTGAGCATTGACCCCCTATACAGGATGTTACTGCGGTTAACAACCATTTGAGCAATAAATATGAGAGATGCCCTCACAAAAAAAAACAAAAGTACACACTTCCAATTGTAAAATAAATAAGTAACCGGGATGTAATGTATAGGATAAGGCATATAGTCAAAATATTGTAGCAACTTGGTATGGTGATAGCTGGTACCTAGAATTATCATGTATATAAATGTTGAATCACTGTGTTGTACACCCGAAACTAATGTAATACTACGTGTCAACTACCCTTCAATAAAAGGTACTTATTTAAAAAAAGGGGGAAAAAAGTAATGTGCCCAGACAATCAAGGATTAAAGATGGTCGTGTGAGAGGTGAGAGAAAGAACTCCTCCCAAAACTACATATAATACAAAAATATATACACTACATAATGATAAAGGGCTCAGTCCAAAAAGAGGATATAACCATTCTAAATATATATGCACCCAATACAGGAGCACCAGCATATGTGAAACAAATACTAACAGAGCTGAAGAGGGAAATAGACTGCAATGCATTCATTTTAGGAGACTTCAACACACCACTCACCCCAAAGGATAGATCTACTGGGCAGAAAATAAGTAAGGACACAGAGGCACTGAACAACACACTAGAACAGATGGACCTAATAGACATCTATAGAACTCTACATCCAAAAGCACCAGGATATACATTCTTCTCAAATGCGCATGAAACATTCTCCAGAATAGACCACATACTAGCTCACAAAAAAGCCTCACTAAATTCCAAAATATTGAAGTTCTACTAACCAATTTTTCATACCACAAAGGTATAAAACTAGAAATAAATATTACAAAGAAAACAAAAAGGCTCATAAACACATGGAGGCTTAACAACATGCTTCCTAATAATCAATGGATCAATGAACAAATCAAAATAGAGATCAAGGAATATATAGAAACGAATGACAACAACAACACAAAGCCCCAACTTCTGTGGGACGTAGGGAAAGCAGTCTTAAGAGGAAAGTATATAGCGATCCAGGCACACTTGAAGAAGGAAGAACAATCCCAAATGAATAGTCTAACATCACAATTATGGAAACTGGAAAAAGAAGAACAAGTGAGGCGTAAAGTCAGCAGAAGGAGGGACATAATAAAGATCAGAGAAGAAATAAACAAAATTGAGAAGAATAAAACAATAGCAAAAATCAATGAAACCAAGAGCTGGTTCTTTGAGAAAATAAACAAAATAGATAGGCCTCCAGCCAAACTTACTAAGAGAAAGAGAGAATCAACGCAAATAAACATAATCAGAAATTAGAATGGAAAAGTCACGGCAGACTCCACAGAAATACAAAGAATTATTAAAGACTACTATGAAAACCTATATGCCAACAAGCTGGAAAACCTAGAAGAAATGGACAACTTCCTAGAAAAATACAACCTCCCAAGACTGACCAAGGAAGAGACACAAAAGTTAAACAAACCAATTACGAGCAAAGAAATTGAAATGGTAATCAAAAAACTACCCAAGAACAAAACCCCCGGGCCAGATGGAGTTACCTCGGAATTTTATCAGACATACAGGGAAGACATAATACCTATTCTCCTTAAAGTTTTCCAAAAAATAGAAGAGGAGGGGATACTCCCAGACTCATTCTATGAAGCTAACATCACCCTAATACCAAAACCAGGGAAAGACCCCACCAAAAAAGAAAACTACAGACCAATATCCCTCATGAACGTAGATGCAAAAATACTCAACAAAATACTAGCAAACCAAATTCAAAAATACATCAAAAGGATCGTACACCATGACCAAGTGGGAATCATCCCAGGGATGCAAGGATGGCACAACATTCGCAAGTCCATCAACATCATCCACCACATCAACAAAAAGAAAGACAACACCACATGGTCATCTCCATAGACGCTGAAAAAGCATTTGACAAAGTTCAACATCCATTCATGATAAAAACTCCCAGCAAAATGGGAATAGAGGGCAAGTACCTCAACATAATAAAGGCCATCTATGAAAAACCCACAGCCAACATTATATTGAACAGCGAGAAGCTGAAAGCTTTTCCTCTGAGATCGGGAACTAGACAGGGATGCCCACTCTCCCCACTGTTATTTAACATAGTACTGGAGGTCCTAGCCACGGCAATCAGACAAAACAAAGAAACACAAGGAATCCAGATTGGTAAAGAAGAAGTTACACTGTCACTATTTGCAGATGACATGATAGTGTACATAAAAAACCCTAAAGACTCCACTCCCAAACTACTAGAACTGATATCAAAATACAGCAAAGTTGCAAGATACAAAACTAACACACAGAAATCTGTGGCTTTCCTATACACTAACAATGAACCAATAGAAAGAGAAATCAGGAAAACAATTCCATTCACAATTGCATCAAAAAGAATAAAATACCTAGGAATAAATCTAACCAAAGAAGTGAATGACCTATACTCTGAAAACTACAAGTCACTCTTAAGAGAAATTAAAGGGGACACTAACAAATGGAAACTCATCCCATGCTCGTGGCTAGGAAGAATCAATATCGTCAAAATGGCCATCCTGCCCAAAGCAATATACAGATTTGATGCAATCCCTATCAAATTACCAGCAACATTCTTCAATGAACTGGAACAAATAATTCAAAAATTCATATGGAAACACCAAAGACCCCGAATAGCCAAAGCAATCCTGAGAAAGAAAAATAAAGTAGGGGGGATCTCACTCCCCAACTTCAAGCTCTACTACAAGGCCATAGTAATCAAGACAATTTGGTACTGGCACAAGAACAGAGCCACAGACCAGTGGAACAGATTAGAGACTCCAGACATTAACCCAAACATATATGGTCAATTAATATTTGATAAAGGAGCCATGGACATACAATGGCGAAATGACAGTCTCTTCAACAGATGGTGCTGGCAAAACTGGACAGCTGCATGTAGGAGAATGAACCTGGACTATTGTCTAACCCCATACACAAAAGTAAGTTCAAAATGGATCAAAGACCTGAATCTAAGTCAGGAAACCATAAAACTCTTAGAAAAAAACATAGGCAAAAACCTCTTAGACATAGACATGAGTGACCTCTTCTTGAACATATCTCCCCGGGCAAGGAAAAAAACAGCAAAAATGAACAAGTGGGACTATATTAAGCTGAAAAGCTTCTGTACAGCAAAAGACACCATCAATAGAAGAAAAAGGAACCCCACAGTACGGGAGAATATATTTGTAAGTGACAGATCTGATAAAGGCTTGACGTCCAAAATATATAAAGAGCTCACACGCCTCAACAAACAAAAATCAAATAATCCAATTAAAAAATGGGCAGAGGAACTGAACAGACAGTTCTCCAGAAAGGAAATACAGATGGCCAACAGACACATGAAAAGATGCTCCACATCGCTAATTATCAGAGAAATGCAAATTAAAACGACAATGAGATATCACCTCACAGCAGTAAGGATGGCTGCCATCCAAAAGACAAACAACAACAAATGTTGGCGAGGCTGTGGAGAAAGGGGAACCCTCCTACACTGCTGGTGGGAATGTAAATTAGTTCAACCATTGTGGAAAGCAGTATGGAGATACATCAAAATGCTCAAAACAGACCTACCATTTGACCCAGGAATTGCACTCCTGGGAATTTGCCCTAAGAACGCAGCAATCAAGTTTGAGAAAGACAGATGCACCCCTATGTTTATGGCAGCACTATCTACAATAGCCAAAAATTGGAAGCAACCTAAATGTCCATCGATAGATGAATGGATAAAGAAGATGTGGTACATATGCACAGTGGAATACTACTCAGCCATAAGGAAAGGGCAAATCCTACCATTTGCAGGAACATGGATGGAGCTGGAGGGTATTATGCTCAGTGAAACAAGCCAAGTGGAGAAAGGGAAATACCAAATGATTTCACTCACCTGTGGAGTATAAGAAAAAAGGAAAAACTGAAGGAACAAAATAGCAGCAGAATCACAGAACTCAAGAATGGACTAACAGGTACCAAAGGGAAAGGAACTGGGGAGGATGGGTGGGTAGGGAGGGATAAGGGAGGGGGAGAAAAAGGGGGGTATTAAGATTAGCATGCATGGGGGGTGGGAGAAAGGGGAGGGCTGTACAACACAGAGAAGACAAGTAGTGACTCTACAACATTTTGCTACGCTGATGGACAGTGACTGTAAAGGGGTATATAGGGGGGACCTGGTATAGGGGAGAGCCTAGTAAACAAAATATTCATCATCTAAGTGTAGATTAATGATAATGAAAAAAGCAGTTCCTGTGTGGTGACCTCCAATGAGTTCTACACAATGATATAAAGGGCATATAAAAGTGTAGGCAAAGGGTCTGTTTGTGTTTATACAGAGGATCAAAGCCTAATTTGGCTACCCCGAAAATGAACTAAGATACGATATGAAAAAGAACTTCCAACATCAGCACTCTCGGGAAGACTCATGCCAGAAGATGACCATCAAAAAACCCCAACAAAGATCCATGCACTGCTACAGGTGTGGATGCACTCATCCCACCGGTTCGTGGACTTGCCATGGGAATGAAGAAGGAGATATCGAAGCTGGCGTGTGCATACAGCAAAACAACAAACTTGACTGGATCTAAACTGTTGGAACTCAACCAAGAATTAGGAGAAGTGCAAATTGTAGCGCTCCAAAATCTTACAACTACAGACTATTTACTGTTAAAAGAACATATGGGATGTGAACAGTTCCCAGGAATGGGTTGTTTTAATTTGTCTGATTTCTCTCAGACTGTTCAAGTTCAGTTGGACAATATCCACCATATTATAGATAAGTTTTCACAAATGCCTAAGGTGCCTAACTGGTTTTCTTGGTTTCACTGGAGATGGCTGGTAATTAGACGTATGGTTTGGTTACGTAACTGTACTCCTATTATGTTAATGTGTGTGTGCAATTTAATTAGTAGTTTAAAACCTATACTTGCTGAAGTTAATCTACAAGAAGATATGTCAAAGAAATAATCAATCTTCCCAGGTTTTCTTCCGCCTGCTACTTCTATAGCTTTTCTTCTTCCTTCCTAATTATAACCCTTAAGTAGAATTCGTGCCTCATATCGAATTTACCGAGTATCATAATTCTTCCAAGTGGTAAAGGCACCTCAAGACAAATGCTGGGCATAGAAGCCACAGGGCATAAAATACGCAAAGAAGTAAAAAGCTAACCTTTCCAAACCATAAGGCTTCTCTCTCACTTACTAACTTAACATTTCCCTGTATGGGCCCGGAAGATGACTGGTTAGCCAGAGACGGGTAAGATTCCTCAAGGGAGGAACAACCTAAGACAGGCACAGTCGCAGGGGGGCCATCAGGTGAGAAAATGGGGATCAACAGAGGTGAGGCTTAGAAACTCCCCCCTCCCCCCCATTCTGAGAGAAATCTTCTGCATCTGTGGATGTTTTATTGCCCTTGTCTAGCTTGGATTAACACATAGTCTACAGGCACACACCTGATCATCTACATTTGCTCTCTTACAACACTAAACTGTGTTTTCTACCTTTATCTTGTATCTATCTACCACGTCAGCATTTTATTAAAAATAATAATAATAAAGAGAGAAATGTGGTATCCACATATAAATCAAGTATAAAAATCAAATGAATATTCATATTTGAACTGACTGTTTATAGTTCATAGTGCATGATCAAAACCAAAACCTTCTGTGATGACTGCCCTTGTAATGTTCACCATGTAACTTATTCACTATGTAAGAATTTGTTCCCCATGTAAGAACTTGTTCGTTATGCTTCAGAATATTGGAGACTGATGACAATTAGGCTTGGGGTGGATTAATGATTGTGCATTGAGCATTGACCCCCTATACAGGATGTTACTGCGGTTAACAACCATTTGAGCAATAAATATGAGAGATGCCCTCACAAAAAAAAACAAAAGTACACACTTCCAATTGTAAAATAAATAAGTAACCGGGATGTAATGTATAGGATAAGGCATATAGTCAAAATATTGTAACAACTTGGTATGGTGATAGCTGGTACCTAGAATTATCATGTATATAAATGTTGAATCACTGTGTTGTACACCCGAAACTAATGTAATACTACGTGTCAACTACCCTTCAATAAAAGGTACTTATTTAAAAAAAGGGGAAAAAAAGTAATGTGCCCAGACAATCAAGGATTAAAGATGGTCGTGTGAGAGGTGAGAGAAAGAACTCCTCCCAAAACTACATATAATACAAAAATATATACACTACATAATGATAAAGGGCTCAGTCCAAAAAGAGGATATAACCATTCTAAATATATATGCACCCAATACAGGAGCACCAGCATATGTGAAACAAATACTAACAGAGCTGAAGAGGGAAATAGACTGCAATGCATTCATTTTAGGAGACTTCAACACACCACTCACCCCAAAGGATAGATCTACTGGGCAGAAAATAAGTAAGGACACAGAGGCACTGAACAACACACTAGAACAGATGGACCTAATAGACATCTATAGAACTCTACATCCAAAAGCACCAGGATATACATTCTTCTCAAATGCGCATGAAACATTCTCCAGAATAGACCACATACTAGCTCACAAAAAAGCCTCACTAAATTCCAAAATATTGAAGTTCTACTAACCAATTTTTCATACCACAAAGGTATAAAACTAGAAATAAATATTACAAAGAAAACAAAAAGGCTCATAAACACATGGAGGCTTAACAACATGCTTCCTAATAATCAATGGATCAATGAACAAATCAAAATAGAGATCAAGGAATATATAGAAACGAATGACAACAACAACACAAAGCCCCAACTTCTGTGGGACGTAGGGAAAGCAGTCTTAAGAGGAAAGTATATAGCGATCCAGGCACACTTGAAGAAGGAAGAACAATCCCAAATGAATAGTCTAACATCACAATTATGGAAACTGGAAAAAGAAGAACAAGTGAGGCGTAAAGTCAGCAGAAGGAGGGACATAATAAAGATCAGAGAAGAAATAAACAAAATTGAGAAGAATAAAACAATAGCAAAAATCAATGAAACCAAGAGCTGGTTCTTTGAGAAAATAAACAAAATAGATAGGCCTCCAGCCAAACTTACTAAGAGAAAGAGAGAATCAACGCAAATAAACATAATCAGAAATTAGAATGGAAAAGTCACGGCAGACTCCACAGAAATACAAAGAATTATTAAAGACTACTATGAAAACCTATATGCCAACAAGCTGGAAAACCTAGAAGAAATGGACAACTTCCTAGAAAAATACAACCTCCCAAGACTGACCAAGGAAGAGACACAAAAGTTAAACAAACCAATTACGAGCAAAGAAATTGAAATGGTAATCAAAAAACTACCCAAGAACAAAACCCCCGGGCCAGATGGAGTTACCTCGGAATTTTATCAGACATACAGGGAAGACATAATACCTATTCTCCTTAAAGTTTTCCAAAAAATAGAAGAGGAGGGGATACTCCCAGACTCATTCTATGAAGCTAACATCACCCTAATACCAAAACCAGGGAAAGACCCCACCAAAAAAGAAAACTACAGACCAATATCCCTCATGAACGTAGATGCAAAAATACTCAACAAAATACTAGCAAACCAAATTCAAAAATACATCAAAAGGATCGTACACCATGACCAAGTGGGAATCATCCCAGGGATGCAAGGATGGCACAACATTCGCAAGTCCATCAACATCATCCACCACATCAACAAAAAGAAAGACAACACCACATGGTCATCTCCATAGACGCTGAAAAAGCATTTGACAAAGTTCAACATCCATTCATGATAAAAACTCCCAGCAAAATGGGAATAGAGGGCAAGTACCTCAACATAATAAAGGCCATCTATGAAAAACCCACAGCCAACATTATATTGAACAGCGAGAAGCTGAAAGCTTTTCCTCTGAGATCGGGAACTAGACAGGGATGCCCACTCTCCCCACTGTTATTTAACATAGTACTGGAGGTCCTAGCCACGGCAATCAGACAAAACAAAGAAACACAAGGAATCCAGATTGGTAAAGAAGAAGTTACACTGTCACTATTTGCAGATGACATGATAGTGTACATAAAAAACCCTAAAGACTCCACTCCAAAACTACTAGAACTGATATCGGAATACAGCAATGTTGCAAGATACAAAATTAACACGCAGAAATCTGTAGCTTTCCTATACACTAACAACGAATCAATAGAAAGAGAAATCAGGAAAACAATTCCATTCACCATTGCATCAAAAAGAATAAAATACCTAGGAATAAACCTAACCAAAGAAGTGAAAGACTTATACTCTGAAAACTACAAATCACTCTTAAGAGAAATTAAAGGGGACACTAATAGATGGAAACTCATCCCATGCTCGTGGCTAGGAAGAATTAATATCGTCAAAATGGCCATCCTGCCCAAAGCAATATACAGATTTGATGCAATCCCTCTCAAATTACCAGCAACATTCTTCAATGAATTGGAACAAATAATTCAAAAATTCATATGGAAACACCAAAGACCCCGAATAGCCAAAGCAATCCTGAAAAAGAAGAATAAAGTAGGGGGGATCTCACTCCCCAACTTCAAGCTCTACTACAAAGCCATAGTAATCAAGACAATTTGGTACTGGCACAAGAACAGAGCCACAGACCAGTGGAACAGATTAGAGACCCCAGAAATTAACCCAAACATATATGGTCAATTAATATTTGATAAAGGAGCCATGGACATACAATGGCAAAATGACAGTCTCTTCAACAGATGGTGCTGGCAAAACTGGACAGCTACATGTAGGAGAATGAAACTGGACCATTGTCTAACCCCATATACAAAGGTAAACTCAAAATGGATCAAAGACCTGAATGTAAGTCATGAAACCATTAAACTCTTGGAAAAAAACATAGGCAAAAACCTCTTAGACATAAACATGAGTGATCTCTTCTTGAACATATCTCCCCGGGCAAGGAAAACAACAGCAAAAATGAGCAAGTGGGACTACATTAAGCTGAAAAGCTTCTGTACAGCGAAAGACACCATCAATAGAACAAAAAGGAACCCTACAGTATGGGAGAATATATTTGAAAATGACAGATCCGATAAAGGCTTGACGTCCAGAATATATAAAGAGCTCACACGCCTCAACAAACAAAAAACAAATAACCCAATTAAAAAATGGGCAGAGGAACTGAACAGACAGTTCTCCAAAAAAGAAATACAGATGGCCAAGAGACACATGAAAAGATGCTCCACATCGCTAATTATCAGAGAAATGCAAATTAAAACTACAATGAGGTATCACCTCACACCAGTAAGGATAGCTGCCATCCAAAAGACAAACAACAACAAATGTTGGCGAGGCTGTGGAGAAAGGGGAACCCTCCTACACTGCTGGTGGGAATGTAAATTAGTTCAACCATTGTGGAAAGCAGTATGGAGGTGCATCAAAATGCTCAAAACAGACCTACCATTTGACCCAGGAATTCCACTCCTAGGAATTTACCCTAAGAACGCAGCAATCAAGTTTGAGAAAGACAGATGCACTCCTATGTTTATCGCAGCACTATTTACAATAGCCAAGAATTGGAAGCAACCTAAATGTCCATCGGTAGATGAATGGATAAAGAAGATGTGGTACATATACACAATGGAATACTACTCAGCCATAAGAAGTGGAAAAATCCAACCATTTGCAGCAACATGGATGGAGCTGGAGAGTATTATGCTCAGTGAAATAAGCCAAGCGGAGAAAGAGAAATACCAAATGATGTCACTCATCTGAGGAGTATAGGAACAAAGGAAAAACTGAAGGAACAAAACAGCAGGGGAATTACAGAACCCAAAAATGGACTAACAGGTACCAAAGGGAAAGGAACTGGGGAGGATGGGTGGGCAGGGAGGGATAAGTGGGGGGAAGAAGACGGGGGATATTAAGATTAGCATGCATGGGGCGGGAGGGAGCAAGGGGAGGGTGGGCTGCACAACACAGAGAGGACAAGTAGTGACTCTACAACATTTTGCTAAGCTGATGGACAGTAACCATAATGTGGTTGTTAGGGGGGACCTGATATAGGGGAGAGCATAGTAAACATAGTATTCTTCATGTAAGTGTAGATTAAAAATTTAAAAAAAAAAAAAAGAAAAGAAAGAAAGAAAGAAAGAAGGAAAAGGGGGATTACTCCTTAACAGGATAAAACTATTGGTAAATCAAAGATCAACGCATGCTTTAAATATCCTTAATGTTGATCACTTAAAGGGTGTCAGATGATCAGCTATGGAGGTACTCTTTTCTGATAATATTCCTTTCTCTTAATTTAAAAAAAAAAACAAAAAAGCAGTTACTGTGTGCTGACCTCCGATGAGTTCCTCACAGTGGTATAGAGGGCATGTCAAAGTGTGGGCAAAGGGTCTGTTTGTTTCTATGCAGAAGATCAAGGCCTAGCTTGGATACCCAGAAAATGAACTAAGATACGATATGAGGAGGAGCTTCCGGCATCAGCACTCTCTGGAGGACTTGTGCCGGGGGATGATCATCAAAAAGCCTCCACAGGGATCCGGACGATGCTGCGGTTGTGGCTGCATCCAGCCCACCGTCTCCTGGACTTGCCATAAGAATGAGGAGGGAGATGTCTAGGCTGGCATGTGCATACAGTGAGACAACGAATTTGACCGGATCTGTACTGTTGGAACTCAACCAGGAGTTGGGAGGGGTGCAAGGTATAGCACTCCAAAATCTCATGACTATAGACTATCTATGGTTAAAAGAACATATGGGATGTGAACAGATCCCAGAAATGGGCTGCTTTAATTTGTCTGATGGTTCAAGTACAGTTGGACAATATCCATCATATCATAGATAAATTTTCACAAATGCCTAGGGTGCCTAAATGGTTTTCTTGTCTTCACTGGAGATGGATGGTAATTATAGATTTGCTTTGTTTATGTCACCGTATTCCTATTATGTTAATATGTGTGTACAAATTAGTTAGTAGTTTAAAACCTATGCATACTTAAGGTACTCTACAAGAAGATATGTCAAAGAAATAATCAATCTTCCCAGGTTTCCTTCCATATGCTACATCTATAGCTTTTCTTCTTCCTTCCTAATTACAACCCTTAAATAGAATTCGTGCCTCATATTGAAGTTACCGAGTATCATAATTCCTCCAGGTGGTAAAGATATCTCGAGACAAGTGCTGGGCATAGAAGCCACAGGGCATAAATCTGCAAAGAAGTAAAAAGCTAACCTTTGCAAACAATATGGCTTCTCTCTCACTTACCAACTTCACATTTCCCTGTATGGCCCCGGAAGATGACTGGTTAGCCAGAGACGGGTAAGATTCCTCAAGGGAGGCACAACCTAAGACAGGCACAATCGCAGGGGGGCCATCAGGTGAGAATTTGGGGATCAACAGAGGTGAGGCTCAGAACCTCACCCCCCCCCCTGCTTTGAGAGAAATCTTCTGCATCCGTGGATGTCTTGCTGCCCTTGTCTAGCCTGGATTAATACTTAGTCCATAGGCACACACCTGATCATCTGATCATCTACATTTGCCCTCTTACAGCACTAAACTATGTTTTCTACCTTTATCTTGCATCTACTTACCACTTCAGCATTTTATTAAAAATAAAAATAATAATAATAATAAAGGGAGAAATGTGGGATCAACATATAAATCAAGTACAAAAATCAAACCAATATTCATATTTTACCTGATTGTTTATAGGTCATAATGCGTGATCAAAACCAAAAGTTTCTGTGATGAATGCCCTTGTACTGTTCACCATGTAGAATTTATTCACTATGTAAGAATTCGTTCACCATGTAAGAACTTGTTCGTTATGCTTCAGAAGATTGGAGACTGATGAGAATTAGGCTTGAGATGGATTAATGATTGTACATTGAGCATTGACTCCCCTATACTGAATTTTATTGTTGTTAACAACCATTTGATCAATAAATATGAGAGATGCCCTCTCAAAAAAAAAATTTTAATAAAAAAAAAAAACAACCTCATCAAAAATCCAGGCAATGCTGCAGTTGTAGCTGCATCCATCCCACCGGTTCCTGGACTTACCATTGAAATGAAGAAGGAGATATCTAAGCTGGCCTGTGCTTTCAGTAAAACAACAAATTTGACTGGATCTATACTGTTGGAACTCAACCAAGAATTAGGAGAATTGCAAGTTGTAGCGCTCCAAAATCTTACGACTACAGACTATCTACTGTTAAAAGAACATATGGGATGTAAACAGTTCCCAGGAATGGGTTGTTTTAATTTGTCTGATTTCTCTCAGACGGTTCATGTACAGTTGGACAATATCCCTCATATCATAGACAAATTTTCACAAATGCCTAGGGTGCCTAACTGGTTTTCTTGGCTTCACTGGAGATGGCTGGTAATTACAGGTATGCTTTGGTTATGTAACTGTATTCCTATTATGTTAATGTGTGTGCACAATTTAGTTAGTAGTTTAAAACCTATACACTCTACAAGAAGATATGTCAAAGAAATAATCAATCCTCCCATGTTTTCTTCCGTCTGCTACCTCTATAGCTTTCTTCTTCCTTCCTAATTACAACCCTTAAATAGAATTCATCCCTCATATCGAATTTACTGGGTATCATAACTTCTCCAAGTGGTAAAAATACCTCAAGACACATGCTGGGCATAGAAGCCACAGGACATAAATCTGAAAAGAAGTAAAAAGCTAACCTTATCAAACAATATGGCTTCTCTCTCACTTACCAACTTTACATCTCCCTGTATGGCCCCGGAAGATGACTGGTTAGCCAGAGACGGGTAAGATTCCTCAAGGGAGGAACAACCTAAGACAGGCACAGTCACAGGGGGGCCATCAGGTGAGAATTTGGGGATCAACAGTGGTGAGGCTTAGAACCTCACCTCCCCTGTTTTGAGAGAAATCTTCTGCATCCATGGATGTTTTAATGCCCTTGTCTAGCTTGGATTAACACATAGTCTACAGGCACACACCTGATCATCTACAATTGCTCTCTTACAACACTAAACTATGTTTTCTACCTTTATCTTGCATCTACCTACCACTTCAGCATTTTATTAAAAATAAAAATAATAATAATGAAGTGAGAAATGTTGGATCCACATATAAATCAAGTATAAAAATCAAATGAATATTCATATTTGACCTGATTGTTTATAGTTCATAATGCGTGATCAAAACCAAAAGTTTCTGTGAAGACTGCCCTTGTACTGTTCACCATATAAGAACTTATTCACTATGTAAGAATTTGTTCATTATGCTTCAGAAGATTGGAGACTGACGAGAATTAGGCTTGAGATGGATTAATGATTGTGCATTGAGCATTGACTCCCCTATACAGAATTTTATTGTTGTTAACAACCATTTGATCAATAAATATGAGAGATGCCCTCTCAGAAAAATATATATAGTTAATACAATTAATCCTATAAGAGCAACAGGAAAGATGGCTGCACCAGACTGCATATGCCTGGAGAAAAGAGCAGACCCCACGAAAGAGGGTAATGTACCAAAGACGTGATCCTCTAGGACCCAAGTCCTTTCCCCACCCCAGCTCACTGGAGGGAGGAAGAGAAACAGAGCAGAGAGTGGATGGAGGCCTAGGACTGCTGAACACCCAGTCCTGGAGATCTGCTGTGGGAGCACAAACCTATATTACATGGTGCTCTGGAGATTAGTGGGGTTGGAAAGCTAAGACAGGTGGAATACTTGGAGAGACTGAGATTCCAGCCATTTGTGGAAAACAGGGACCCACATCCGGCCACTCTGGGACAAAGGAAAGGTGGGCAGTCTGAGAGACTTCCTAACAGTGAGAGGGCTGCTAAAGGGGCAAGAAGTGCACAGAACTTGCTGCTCAGGAGAAAGATAGGAGGACAAAATTGTCCAGGGGCACTCTGCCCAGCAGGTTGTGAACTTTCAGGAGCTTCAGGCACTCCATCTCCCTTGCTGGATACTCAGCTCTGAGGCCCCCTACCATGATACGCAGCTATACAACCTGGCTTACAAACCAGCAGTCCTTGCCCTGGCATCAGGCCAGCCAAGGGAGACCCCGCCTATGGCAACTACAAACACAAAGCACAGAGGCTTACACCTGTGAGCTTGGGCCACTGTTTCAAGCCGTGGAGAAGGCACAGCAGCTGGGAAGTGGGAAACAGCTCTTTCCTGCCCCCAGGCACCAGTGCTGCTCCCCTGTGACTCCCAACATCACTACAGGGGCTGAGAAAATAATAGGGGAAAAAAAGCAGGAGTTGCCTACATGTATAAGACAAAATAGACTTCAAAACAAAGTCACAAGAGACAAAGAAGGATATTACATAATGATAAAGGGGGTAGTCCAACAAGAGGATATAACCATTATAAATATCTATGCACCCAACACAGAAGCACCAATGTATGTGGAACAGATACTAACATAATGAAAGAGGAAAATAGAATGCAATGCATTCATTCTAGGAGACTTCAACACACCACTCACTCCAAAGGACAGATCAACAAGACAGAAAATAAGTAAGGAGACAGAGACACTGAACTACTCAGTAGAACAGATGGACCTAACAGACATCTACAGAACACTCCACCCAAAAGCAGCAGGATACACATTCTTTTCAAGTGCACATGGAACATTTTCAAGAATAGATCATATACTTGGCCACAAAAAGACCATCAGTAAATTTAAAAACATTGAAATTGTTCCAACCAGCTGCTCAGATCACAAAGGTATGAAACTAGAAATAAATTATGCAAAAAAAAAAAAGAAAAAGAAAAAGCCCCAAAATACATGGAGTCTTAACAACATGCTCCTAAATAATCAATGGATCAATGACCAAATAAAAACAGAGGTCAAGCATTATATAGAGACAAATGACAAGAATAATTCAACACTGCAGAATCTGTTGGACGCAGCAAAGTCTGTGCTAAGAGGGAAATATATTGCAATACAGGCCTACCTCAGGAAAGAAGAACAATCCCATATGAACAGTCTATAATCACAATTAATGAAACTAGAAAAAGAAGAACAAATGAGGAGCAAAGTCAGTAGAAGAAGGGACAGAATAAAGATTAGAGCAGAAATAAATAAAATTGAGAAGAATAAAACAATAGAAAGAATCAATGAAAGCAAGAGCTGGTTCTTCAAGAAAATAAACAAAATAGATAAACCCCAGCCAGACTTATCAAGAAAAAAAGAGAGTCTACACACATAAACAGAATCAGAAATGAGAAAGGAAAAATCACTACAGATACCACAGAAATACAAAGAATTATGAGAGAATACTATGAAAAATTATATGTGAACAAACTGGATAACCTAGAAGAAATGGACAACTTTCTAGAAAAATACAACCTTCCAAGGCTGACCCGGGAAGAAACAGAAAATCTGAACAGACCAATTACTAGCAATGAAATTTAATTGGTAATCAAAAACCTACCTAAGAACAAAATCCCTGGACCAGATGGCTTCACTGCTGAATTTTTTAAGACCTAATAACCATCCTTCTTAAAGTTTTCTAAAAGGTAGAAAAGGAGGGGATACTTTCAAACTCCTTCTATGACACCAGCATTACTCTAATATCAAAACCAGGCAAAGACACCACAAAAAAAGAAAATTACACACCAATATACCCAATGAACATAAATGCAAAAATACTCAACAAAATATTCACAAACCAAATTCCAAAAGATCACCCATCATGATCAAGTGGGATTTATTCCAGGAATGCCAGGGTGGTACAATATTTGAAAATTCTCACCATGATACACCATATCAACAAAAAGAAGGTCAAAAATCACATGATCATCTCCATAGGTGCTGAAAAACCATTCAGCAAAATTCAACATCAATTCATCATACAAACTCTCAACAAAATGGACATAAAGGACAAGTACCTCAACATAATAAAGGCCATTTACAACAAACCCACAGCCAACATAATACTTAACAGTGAAAAGCTAAAGGCTTTTCCTCTAAGACTGGGACAAGACAAGGATGCCCACTCTCCCCACTTTTATTCAAGATAGTACTGGAGTTCTTAGCCATGGCAATCAGACAACACAAAGAAATAAAAGGCATCCATACTGGTAATGAAAAAGTTAAAGTGTCACTGTTTGAGGATGACATGATATTGTACATAAAAAAACTCTAAGGAATCCACCAAAAAACTACTAGAACTAATAATTGAATTCAGCAAAGTAGCAGGATACAAAATTAATACACAGAAATCAGTTGCATTCCTATATGCTAATGATGAACTACCAGAAAGAGAAATAAGAAAAACAATTGCATCAAAAAGAAAACACTACCTAGGAATAAACCTAACCAAGGAGGTGAACCACATATACTCTGAAAACTGAAGCAGACTCATTAGAGAAATTAAAGAAGACACCAATAAGCATAAATACACCCTGTGGTCATCGATAGGAAGAATTAATATTGTCAAAAGTCCATACTGCCTAAAGCAATCTACAGACTCAATACAATCCCTACCAAAAAACCAACAACATTCTTCAATGAAATAGAACAAATAATTCTAAAATTCATGTGGAACCACAAAAGACCCTGAATAGCCAAAGCAATCCTGAAAGGAAAAATAAAGCTGGGGGGATTATGCTCCTCAACTTCATGCTCTACTACAAAGCCACAGTAATCAAAACAATTTGGTACTGGCACAAGAACAGACCCATAGATCAGTGGAACAGAATAGAGAGCCCAGATATCAACCCAAACATATATGGCCAATTAATGTATGATAAAGGAGCCATGGACATACAATGGAGAAATTACAGCCTTTTCAACAGCTGCTGTTGTCAAAACTGGACGACTATGTGTAAGAGGATGAAACTGGATACTAACTCCATACACAAAAGTCAACTTGAAATGGACCAAAGACCTGAATGTAAGTTGTGAAACCATAAAACTCTTAGAATAAAACATAGGCAAAAAATCTCTTGAATATAAACATGAGCAACTTTTTCCTGAACACAACTCCTTGGGCAAGGGAAACAAAAGCAAAAATTAACAAATGTGACTACATCAAACTAAAAAGCTTCTGTGCAGCAAATGACATCATCAGCAGAACAAAAAGGCACCCTACAGTATCGGATAGTAAATGACATATCCGATAAGGGGTTAACATCCAAAATACATAAAGACCTCACATGCCTCAATCCCCCAAAAGCAAATAACCTTATTAAAATATAGGCAGACAGTATGAGCACACACTTCTCCAAAGAAGAAATTCAGATGGCCAACAGGCACATGAAAAGATGCTCCACATCACTAATTATCAGGGAAATGCAAATTAAAACCACAATGAGATATCACCTCACACCAGTTAGGATGGCCAACATCCAAAAGGTGAGGAACAACAAATGCTGGTGAGGATGCACAGAAACGGGAACCCTCCTACACTACTGGTAGGAATGTAAATTAGTTCAATCCCTGTGGAAAGCAATATGGACATTCCTCATAAAACTAAAAATAGAAATACCATTTGATATATGAATTCCACTCCCAGGAATTTACCCAAAGAAAACAAGATCCAAAATTCAAAAAGACACATGCATCCCTATGTTTATGACAGCACTATTTACAATAGCCAAGATATGGAAACAACCTAAGTGTCCATCACTAAATGAATGGATAAAGAAAAAGAGGAACATATACACAATGGAGCACTATTCAGCCACAAGAAGAAAACAAATCCTACCATTTGCAACAACATGGATGCAACTAGAGGGTATTATGCTCAGTGAAATAAACCAGATGGAGAAAGACAAGTACCAAATGATTTCACTCATTTGTGGAGTATAGCAACAAAACAAAACTGAAGGAACAAAACAGGAGCAGACTCACACACTGCAAGAAGAGACTAGCAGTTACCAAAGGGAAGGGGTTGGGGAGGGTGGGGAAGAGTGAAGGAGAAGGGAATTTAGGGGCAATATGATTAGCACACATACTATAGGTAGGTCACAGGGAAGGCAGTATAGCATGTAGAAGATAAATGGTGACTCTATAGCATCTTACTATGCTGGAGGACCTTGATTGCCATGGGAGAGGGCGCGTGTGATAATATGGCTGAATATAGTAACCACAATGTTGCTCATGTGAAATCTTCATAAGATTGTATATCAATGAAGCCTTAATTTTTAAAAATGTGAAGAAAAAAATATTCAACTGTAGACACAATGAATACACAGTTTTATAAGATAATGCCAAATTGTTATTTAGTTCTTACCTTTACTCTCTTTTTTGAAATCTAAAGGACATAGCAAATTCTGAGATTTTTAGACAGAATTAGAAACATAATTGACTTAAAATTAATGGGCTACTCTTAAAAGGTAAAGAAATGAGAAAGTGTAAGGAAAATGGGAAAATATATTGTAGGATTTCAGAAATTCTCAACGCTAAAAGGGTACAGGTCCATTTGGATATTCTACTCTTAGCATTGCTCAATAAGGAAGCCCAGATCATTGGGTAGCAAAAAAGACCACCACGGATCTTCTCCACCTTCAGGATATTCACAAGTGAGTAAACTAAATACATGGAAATGCACCTTCCATCTGTCCAATCAGAAAACGTAAGACAACTCGCCAGTGCCAGCATCATGTGGGTGACATTGATTTCAGGAGAGTTTGTGGAAAGAAGCTGGTCCTGTGGGCAAGCTGGACTGACTCATGATGTCTGAAGATCAAAATCACCATGTAGACATGGATCGAAGTCAAGGGGAGCACACACAGGAAGCCCCATTAAAAACACGTCACTTAGAGACATTATTGAAAGATGATAATCACACGTTGCAGGCCAAGATTTACAGCCAAAACTTGTTCTACTCCACATTATCCTACTGAGGACATAGCTGCAGCAATTCATTCTCCTACCTCATCACCATTTCTCTCTCTACTGTATGTCTGCATGCATTTATAAACATGATTTTCTTTATCTTATTTTTTTACCAAAAATATTGCCTTGATTCTCCCTTATCTCTAGATGCCACCCCACATGTATGCTTATTTTTACTGACATAGAAAAGCCCCTCTAAAATGTTGCCTCCACTCGAGGTCTCAATTCCTCACCTTCCATTCTTTGATTTTGTTCAAATATAGTTTATGTGCAATATTATATTGGATTCAGATAAAAAACATGGTGATTTGACAATTACATACATTATTAAATGCTCATCATATGTTAGTACCATCTGTCACATTACAAAGATACTACAATATATGAGCCATATTCCCTATTCTGTACCTACATTCCTGTGACTAAATGATTTTATAATTTAAAGTTTGTACCTCTTTATCTTCTTCACCTACTCCACCTGTTCTACCTGCCCCTCCCACAAGGTAAGCAACCATCTGTTTTCTGTGTTTATGAATCTATCTTTTATACGTGTGTTTGATCATTTGTTGTGTTTCTCAGATTCTACACATAAATGAAACCATATGGTATTTGTCTTTTCTGACTTATCTCACTTAGCATAATATCTGTAGGTCTATACATATTGTCACAAAGGGTGAGACTTTAATCATTTTTATGGCTGAGTAATATTCCATTGTATGTATGTACTAGAGCTTTTTTATCTATTTGTCTATTGTCAGACACTTCAGTTGCTTTCATATCTTGACTATGGTAAATAATTGTTCAGCAAATTGGGGTGAATATATCTTTTTGAATTGCATACTGCCTAAGGTAGGTGACTGTACCACTTTGCAATCCAAGTAGCTGTGTACAAGGGTTCTCTTTTCTCCACATCCTTGCCCACACTTATTTCTTATCTTCTTGATACTAGCCATACTGATTTGTGTGAGGTGATATCTCATTGTGGTTTTGATTTACATTTCCCTGATGATTAGTGATGTGGAGTATATTTCAGGACTGTAGGCCATCTGTAGTATGTCTTCTTTCAAAAAATGTCTGTTCAGGACCTCTCTCCATTTCTAAGTGGATTATTTGTTTTCTGTTGTGTTGTATGTGTTATTTACATATTTTATATATTAAACCCTTATCCACTATATCTTTTGTAAATATATTCTCCCATAGAGTAGGTTGCCTTTTCATTTTGTCAATGGTTTCCTTTGCTGTGCAGAAGCTTTATAGTTTCATGTAGTCCCACTTGTTTATTTTATTTCCTTTGCCTGGGGAGAAATATCCAGAAAAAATATTACCAATGTTGGTGTTCAAGAGTTACTGCCTATGTTGTCTTTCATGAGTTTCATGGCTTCAGTTCTATATTAAGGTCTTTAATCCACTTTGAGTTCATTTTTGTGTATAGTTAAAGTGATCCAGTTGAATTCTTTTGACTCAAAAAGAATAGCATGTAGTTGTCCAGTTTTCTCAAAACTACTTATCAAAGAGTCTTTTTTCTCAATTGTATATTCTTCCTTCCTTGGCCATATATTAACTGAACATACGATGTGGAATTATTTCTTGGCTCTCTATCATGTTCCATTAATCTATGGATCTGTTATTATGCCAGTGCCATACTCTTTTGATTACTGTAGCTTTGTAGTATAGCTTGAAGTCAGGGAGCATGATAATCAAAGCTTTGTTCTTCCTTCAAGATTGCTTTGGCTATTTGAATCTTTCATGGTTCCACACAAATTTTAGGACATTTGTTCTAGTAAAGTAGAAAATATCATTTGTATTTTCACAGGAATTGGATTCAACCTATAGATTGCTTTGAGCAGTATGACCATTTTAACAATATTAATTCTTCCTATCTATGAATATTGGATTATTTTCCATTTATTTGTGTCATCTTCCATTTCCTTCATCAATGTTTCATAGTTTTTGAAGTATGGGTCTTTCACTCCTGGTTAGATATATTTCTAGATATATTATTCTTTCTTTATGTAACTTTAAATGGGATAGTTTTCCTGATTTCTCTTTCTACTAGCTCATTGTTAATATATTTTGTTATATTTCTAACTTTTCATGATGGTTCTCACTGAGTTCCTCTACCTCTCTTTCAAGTCTAGTGAGCATCACCATAACTATTACTTTTAACTTTTTATCTGATTGCTTCACTTTGTTTCACTTAGTTCTCTTTCGGAAGTTTTGTCATGTTCTTTTGCTTCAAGCATATTCCAGTTTCCTTATTTTGTTTAATTTTTTGTTCTTGATTTCATGAATTAGCTTTTTATTCACTTATAGTCTGGATGAACTTTAAAGCAAAGCTTTTTTTTCTGAGCCCCAGGACAGAAAATCTGCCTTTCAGGCCCTCAGCAATATCCTTCCCCATTGTGGGTCATTGTGCTGAAGGTGAGGGTAACTGCATCACTCCTGCTATTTTTTGTGTGATCCTTCTGTCCATTTTTGTATAGAAGGTATTCGTTCATTCCTCAGTTCTTCCTCAAGATGAGCTGCTCTGTAGGTGTGGGTATATTACAGGCCCACCATAGCAGAATTCCAGAAGCATTACAAACAATCCTTGTAGTAACCATTCTTACCTCCATGTTGCTAAATCCAGTGTTTTTCTCATCTCTCTAATTTATCATACATTTCATTCCTTTATGTGGCTCTTTACTTCCTTTGGAAAAAATTCACTAGGCTACCAAGATGAACATGTGTTTTCTTTTTACACCAACTAATTGGCCACTGCTTGTCAGCCTCCTATGCTGGGTCCTCCTCTTCTGCTGACATTGTCCCTTTGTGTGCTCTATTCACTGTCACTCCTTGGTGCATTCATTCAGTAATATGGTTTTAAATAGCAAGTACGCACTGAAACACCCATATTTAAATCCAAATTCCCAGACAAATCCTCCAACTCAAGAATCATATATCCAGCTATCCAGCTGCGTATTTGACATCCCACCTGGATCAACAATAGAATCTTAACCTAATATGCTCACACTGCATGCTTGGTCTCCCACCTAAAGCCACACCCCTCAGGGTCCCACAAGAGACAGAGGCAATTACTTCCTTCAACACACTCAGACAAAACGCTGCAGCCACCTTGATTCCTCTTTCACTCACACTCCACACCTAAGTCATCAAGGAAACCCGATGGCTGCATTTGAAAAATAATCCTGAGTCATGACGATTGTTTGACCACCAGTCTGACTGTCCTGTCTGAACCCATTTTCTCATGTGGATTATTCCAACAGCCTCTTAATTAAGCACGTACCCTACATATACCTTTCCTTCCTACACTCTCAGGTCAAGACAATAGCTAGAATGATCCTGTTAAAATACACCAGGTAATTTGTAATCAGTGTGTCTCAGAACAAAAGCCTGAGTCCTTGAACAGTTTACTAAACCAGGCATGCCCGGGTCTGCTGACCCTCCTAATGGGCTCACATCATTCCCTCTGTCCACACCAGCTAATGTAACCTCTTCCTCTCCCTGGAATGCACTACTCCCAGATTCCCTGATGCCCATTTCCTCATTTACTTCAGAGTTTGCTAAAATGTCACGTTTTAAGCAGAGCCCTTCAGGACTTCTATCTTTCAAAATACAAATCCTCTCACCTCAACCAACAAACCTTATCATATGCTTACTTTCTAAGATTATAAATATATGCTCATTTCTCTGAAAAATATGAGCTCAAATAATCTTAATCTGACTTTTGTTCACTAATCCATGGTCAAAAGGTGAAGAGCGCCAGTTTACAGGTGATACGGTGCCATGCGATTTATCAACGATTTTTAAAGCCTTACACATTGAAAGTTTGAAACTTGGCAAATGTAAAATGAGTAATTGAGATAAGAGATAGTACCTTTGGGTCTGATGTATTGAGGCACGTTGCCTGTTCAAGAAGTAGATACTGGAGGGTTATGAGCAGGAAAGAACCTCTACTTTTCCCAGAAATCACACCATTAGTGTGGGACTAAAATCTGTTAAGCTAAAGTTCTCAATAGGAACCTGATGTCAGCACTTACCTGATTGTCCTGGGAACCACATGAATTTAAGATTTTACTTTTGAGGCTGATTTGTTCATTAAAAAATGTAATATTTTGATGCCTATACTTAAGTCCAAAAAGAATGCTAAGACACATACATTAAATTGCTTAAATTATAGAGCTGTATTAATTACTGAACTTATATGTTAGGTATTCCATTTAAAATTCAATTTTGGTTTATTAACCTCATATCCTAGCATTTACATGCATTTTCATTAAATCATTGGAGATTTGGATGTTTCAACATAAATTATGGCTCAATAGAAGCCTCAGAGGAGAGAAATAAAATCTTCTTTTGTTTTCTATCATCTGAAACACTCTAAGTTTACTTTTCTACTGCAGTAGAACTCTGTGTAATCATTTCTTTCAAAATTTAGGAAGAGATATGTGTCCTCAGGTGGTTACTTTAATTAAAAATACTTATAAATGTATCAAGAGATCCATCTGCAGCTAAGAGAGTAATTTGTTCTTCCTCAGGACAAATCAGAAAGTTCACTGTGCACAGCCTGGGCTACAGTCCGTGGGGAGGGAGTAACTCCTTCCTCTGCTCCTCTTATAACGTGGATCCAGGTTCCTGGGTCCGGCTGCAGCCATCAGAGGCGTCCCCTAGCCTGGCTTGTGGGGCTCGGATTGGTAAATCACCTCCTATCTGCCCTTAATTTATTTACTGCTTTGAAAGCCCATTTGTAATTTCCTTTTGCATTTCTTCCTTCTTTCCCTCTTATCCTCTTATTTCATAATCCCTTTCTTCTTCTGTGTCTCTATTCTTTTAAAAGTTTGTATCTTATCCCCTTCTATTTTCTTCATATTTCTTTAACATGTTGACTATAATGGTTTTTCTTCTTCTATACTGCCTTTCAGGTATTACTAACCACTGCTTAGTGTCATTCATCTATATTCTTTTAACTTTTACATGTGTTCTAATGTTCTCATAATCAAAAAATGTATTGAGTTTATTGTCACTCTAATTCTTTCCTATATATTTTTATTCTGCAAAATTCTTCTAAGTGTCTCTAAAGGGTCTAATTAATATGTCATTTAAAATATTTTTATATTTTTTATAATATTACATGGCAATTTGAAACTACGAAAAAATCAATTACATTTCCTTTACAAATCTCAAGGCATTCCAAACCTCATATACATATAATATTTTCTAGAAAATGTAGTATTCCCAAGTTCAGATTCATAAACTAATTGGAAAAATAAATGGCTGCTTTTCTTTCAGGTGTATTTCCAGTAGAATTTGACTTCTATGGTTCTTATTTATAACTGTGTAAATTTATATTTTGTTTATCAGGTGCATGCTACCAACAGTATTAATGAGAATTCATTTCAGGTGTAATTATTTAACTCACTGTCATAGATGAATAAAAATAACATATATGTATATATTTTTGTATATGTACACACATGTATTCTTCAGAATAGCGAAGTAGAGTGATTAATAATGACTTCCCAGTATAAAACATTTGGTCATCTTTTAAATGCATATATTGAATGGAGGTATGTGTTCAACAAGAGGGATAATATAAAGTATTTAATTCACATTCAATAGGTTGAACTTTGTTCATTTGAAGCATTTATATCAGCCTCATGACTTGTGAGGGGTCAGTTCTTGCACTGTATTACATGCACTGGTACCTGCGACAGTCTCATGACAGCACCTCAGGGACGGGGAAACCGATTTGGAAATGGATGGATAACAGGGGCCAGGAGAAAGTGCCCCCAACTCCAGGCGGCACTGTGAAGTGGGTGTAGAGAACCCACTGCCTCTCAGGGGTCTGTGCACACAGAGTCCCCCCAGAGGGTGCAGGGATGGGGAGACTGGGATCCTGGTCATTTCAGAAGGTTCTCGGAGCAGCAGGAAAACGTGAAGACCTGCAGGCTTGGCCCATGAATGATACCAGCCCCGGAGCTCTAGCTTGCCAGGGGTTTTTTTTCCCTCCATTTGTTCATATACTTTGCTCCCCCCATGTCATCCTTCTGTGGTCCGGTCCAGTCTCTTCTCTTCAGTGCCTCCTCCTTCTGACACGTGTGAAATTCTTACATTTGTCCTATTTCTTATATGTTGTGTCCATTGTTAGTTTCCTACTGTTCATCTCATTCTCATTAGTACTGTGATGTCACCTCCTCCACCACTGTTTACTCCTGTACCTCTTCTGCTCCCAGACACTGCGTCTTTCATTCAGATATTCTTCCTTCAAGAGTAGATTTTCGATTAATGCTTCCTCTTTTTTCATCCCTAATGTGTTTTGTGCTATCATCTTAACATTTAATTGCTTTATATTTCAAATCTAATCTGCCAATTATTCCGCTTTTCAATTTGCCACCTCCCAGTATTTACATCCTGTTGTCCCTCTTTCCAAAATAACTACTTTTCTTCATTCACCTTTTAACTTTTTCAGCCTAAAAACACTTTGAAAATTTTTGTTTCAATAACAGTCTAGTATATTCTTCTCTTCTTTTTATTCTCATTATTTAAGACTTGCATACCCCATATTTTGTCTGTTTTTCGTTTTTTATTTGTCATGCCCAGTTCTCTTCTTTCCTCCTCTTTTTTACTATTTTTATTACTCTCTTTGTTTGTTCATTTGAAGGTTTGATTTTAATTTGTTCCTCTATTTGTTTCCATGTTTGGTATGAACATCCTCTTTTTATTTTCTCCTTTTTTGTGAATTTTCTTATTAATTTCCATTTTCCATTGCCCTATCTTCTTCCTCTCACTTCTAAGTGCCGTCTGAGATTTAAATTATACAAATCTGTATCCTTTTGACCTGGAAGATTTCTTTTTCACCCTTTGGGGAGGAAAAACTGTTCCTCTAACCCTGTTATGTTTTGTGTTGAGGCTTGCAAATTCAATAGACAAAAGACAGATTACGTGAAGGAAAAAAAAACACAAAATTTTCCATCTGCATATGGAAGCTCACAGAAATAGTAGCCCTCAATGGTTAAAATTAGGAATTCATATAATGAACTTCAAAAAGGAAAGGAAGATGGAAGAAGAGGCTTCTACAGGAAGAACAAGTGTATTTCTAGGGGAACAACAGGAAATAAGAATGTGATAGTCATTGTTTATGCACTGAAGTGGCATTTTCCATCTTTTTCGTGGCCATAATACTTCCCCAGACAAGGCAGTAATATGACAGTTCCACTCCCAGAAGTTTCTGCTTTTAGTGGAATCAGTGAAGGTCCTAGAAGGCTTCTTTCTGTATCTGTTCAATGTCAAAGAACTTCAGTTCAAAATAATCTTCGTATTAACTCTGGGGACCCACAATCCTCTCTAAAGTTTCTCACGGACATTTCTTATTGAGAAAACAATTGCTTTGGGAAATTATGCTTTTTCTTGCTTTCCTAAAATCTCCCATTTTCTGCTTTCTAACTTACTCTGACTGACATATATCCTAGTATTTTTTCTGTTTCTTCTTAGGTGTCACTTTTTCCATAACCCTTTCTTTGTACCAGTGCCTTTCTTATTTGCACCCGTTTGTTTCCTTGCCTGCCCAGCTTGCGTCTTTTCTCTTCTCCCCCTCACTCTGCTTAGCTCCCTTCCCTGCTGGGATGGAACTGTCTGTCCTCCTCTGTCTGCTGTCGCGTCCGCCATCATATTTACTGAGCCTCACCTTCTTTATCTTTGTATTTTGATTAAACACTGCTCCCGGATTTTAATTCTCTTTCTAATTTATTTTATTTCACCTCTTCTACATATTATCTCATTTTCAAAAATCACTCTCACTTATACCTTCTTGTTTTCTTATTCACGTGTCTTCGCTTTTTCAAGCTCATGTGACCCAACAAACAAAATTTTAGAAACAACTTGTCAAGTTCAAAGTAACAAAGGGTTTGGATTTTGTTGGAAGTTCCATTAAGTTTTAAATGCTGGTCAGAATGGGCACTTTATGATATTGGATATTCTGACTTTAATACTCTATGTAGTACTATTTGCTTCTGCCTTTCTTCACATCTCCCATTGATTGACATAATTTCATCCAAAAAATTCTGATACAAATTGAGGTTATTACAACATATTATTGCTACTGTAAACCTCACATTTTCTGAAATTACATTGACTAAGTCAGGAAATAACTTTTAAAATAATTTTTGCTGTAGACCATCTCATCATCAGTGAATAATGACAATCACATTTTTGTTTTTTGGAATATTTATCCTTTCTTTTTGTCCACCACCTATGTTAGGAGCTCAAATGCAATAAAAACTGGAGACATGATGTTTGGTATACTTGTTATGTTTCTGACATAAAGGAGAACTCTATTGGGTTTCATGATTTGTATGTTTGTTCTATGTTTATGTTTGCTAGCTACCTTGAAAAAAGTAACTAAACTCTTATATCTAAAATACACTATGATGATTTATTCTATATCATGAGTGGATGCAAAATACATATGAATGTACTTTTCTCTCTTATGGAGTGGTCATGTACCTTTCATGTTTCAGATGGCAATCAGAGAATTAAGTTACCAGAGTCACTAAAGGGAATGCATCATACCATTTCTGGGAAAAACCGAACTATACGCAAAGTATTAATTTTATCCATGCTTTGGTGCAAAAAGTTTATCCTTATTTATATGTATTATTGAGTTGAAGTGACAAAAAAATATAATAAGCCATTTTGAAATTTGTGATTCAGTGGCATTTACATTTGTAATGTTTTACAGCCACCACTTCTATTAATCTTCAAACATCACATCACCCTGATAGAAAACCCCAGACTCCCCAGTACTCCTTCCTTCAAGCCCCTAGCAAACACATTGTTGCTTACTGTTTCTGTGGGCTTATGTATTTGGCATATTTCATAAGAATGGAATGATGTGCTATGTGACTTTTTGAGGTTAGCTTCTCTCACTTCTTTCTAGGGCTTTCTCATGCAAGTGTGGTCCTCTTGGTAGTTGGCTGGCAGGTGGCTAGTGTCCCGCATGGGTCTCAATGTTGCTGGGAGAGCAATGCACTTATGTATAGTTCTGCAACGTAGCTGAGACCTAGGTTTCAAACATGTGGCTCCTCGTTCTACAGTAAGATGTGTTGTTTCACACGCTGAGTTCCAAGCAAGGCAGCTGAGCAAGCCCCACATAAAGACACTTATCAAGATCCTGTTTGTGTCCTATTTGCTCCACAATGACTGGTCAAAATGAGTCAGAGGCCAACCTGCAATCAAGGGGTGGAGAATAAAAGCCATTTCTGGAGCTTGGCCACAATGTCCCATTACCATGTATATGGGAAAGGAAGAATTCATAGGCGTTTTGTAGTCTCCACATCCTGTGATCAAGAGCAGATGAGAATGAGAACTTGGCACAGGGAGTAGAGACAACTATTTCGAGCAGTATTATTCAAAACAGAAAGGGAGAAATGACTCAAGAATGTGTAAGAACTACAATACATCTGCAGGTTGTGGGAGAAATTTTGATAAATTTTAAGAGAAAGAAAATAACACAAAATAGATTCTTGGCAGAAAAGAGACACAAGATTTATTGTTCAAATGGAGAGACTGGTTATTAAAAATGTTGGTTATTAAAAAACATTGTTAACTCACAGTGCCAGGTTTGAAGTGTGAGGTTTTGGGAGAAGGATATAGAAAGAAGGATTGATTTATTGTCCAGACTTGGGGTAAATAGCTTTTCAATTGGTTTACTTTTCTTTTTGAAATATGCAGCATGCTATCAATTGAACATGAGATCAGGAGAGAATATCTTGTTGGTATGAAAAAAGAAGTTATTGAATAGCCAACAAGAGGAGTGAGAAAGTGAGTAGAACTAGACATAATTTAGAAAATTTAGAGCGAATTTTTTTTTTTTTTGAGTTTCAGGTAGGCTATTGTTTTTTTTTTTTTTTTTTTAGAGGGCATCTCTCATATTTATTGATCAAATGGTTGTTAACAACAATAAAATTCAGTATAGGGGGGTCAATGCTCAATGTATAATCATTAATCCATCTCAAGCCTAACTCTCGTCAGTCTCCAATCTTCTGAAGCATAACGAACAAGTTCTTACATGGTGAACGAATTCTTACATAGTGAATAAATTCTTACATGGTGAACAGTACAAGGGCAGTCATCACAGAAACTTTCGGTTTTGATCACGCATTATGAACTATAAACAATCAGGTCAAATATGAATATTCATTTGATTTTTATACTTGATTTATATGTTGATCCCACATTTCTCCCTTTAATATTATTATTTTTTTTATTTTTAATAAAATGCTGAAGTGGTAGGTAGATGCAAGATAAAGGTAGAAAACATAGTTTAGTGCTGTAAGAGGGCAAATGTAGATGATCAGATGATCAGGTGTGTGCCTATGGACTAAGTATTAATCCAGGCTAGACAAGGGCCGCAAGGCATCCACGGATGCAGAAGATTTCTCTCAAAGCAGGGGGGGTGAGGTTCTGAGCCTCACCTCTGCTGATCCCCAAATTCTCACCTGATGGCCCCCCTGCAACTGTGCCTGTCTTAGGTTGTGCCTCCCTTGAGGAATCTTACCCGTCTCTGGCTAACCAGTCATCTTCCAGGGCCATACAGGGAAATGTGAAGTTGGTAAGTGAGAGAGAAGCCGTATTGTTTGAAAAGGTTAGCTTTTTACTTCTTTGCAGATTTATGCCCTGTGGCTTCTATGCCCAGCACTTGTCTCGAGGTATCTTTACCACCTGGAGGAATTATGATACTCGGTAAATTCTATATGAGGCACGAATTCTATTTAAGGGTTGTAATTAGGAAGGAAGAAGAAAAGCTATAGATGTAGCATATGGAAGGAAACCTGGGAAGATTGATTATTTCTTTGACATATCTTCTTGTAGAGTACCTTAAGTATGTATAGGTTTTAAACTACTAACTAATTTGTACACACATATTAACATAATAGGAATACGGTGACATAAACAAAGCAAATCTATAATTACCATCCATCTCCAGTGAAGACAAGAAAACCATTTAGGCACCCTAGGCATTTGTGAAAATTACTCTATGATATGATGGATATTGTCCAACTGTACTTGAAAAGTCTGAGAAAAATCAGACAAATTAAAGCAGCCCATTTCTGGGATCTGTTCACCTCCGATATGTCCTTTTAACCGTAGATAGTCTATAGTCATAAGATTTTGGAGTGCTACACCTTGCACCCCTCCCAACTCCTGGTTGAGTTTCAACAGTACAGATCCGGTCAAATTCGTTGTCTCACTGTATGCACATGCCAGCCTGGATATGTCCGTCCTCATCCAATGGCAAGTCCAGGAAATGGTGGGGTGGACGCAGCCACCACCGCAGCATCGCCCGGATCCCTGTGGAGGCTTTTTGATGATCATCCCCCGGCACAAGTCCTCCAGAGAGTGCTGATGCCAGAAGCTCCTCCTCATATTGTATCTTCGTTCATTTTCTGGGTATCCAAGCTAGGCCTTGATCTTCTGCATAGAAACAAACAGACCCTTTGCCCACACTTTGACATGCCCTCTATACCACTGTGCAGAACTCATTGGAGGTCAGCACACAGGGACTGCTTTTTTTTATTATTATTATTAAGAGAAAGGAATATTATCAGAAAAGAGTACCTCCATAGCTGATCATCTGACACCCTTTAAGTGATCAACATTAAGGATATTTAAAGCATGCATTGATCTATGATTTACCAATAGTTTTATCCTATCAAGGAGTAATCCCCCTTTTCTTTCTTTTTTTCTTTTTTTTTTTTAATCTTTAATCTACACTTACATGAAGAGTACTATGTTTACTATGCTCTCCCCTATATCAGGTCCCCCCTAACAACCACACTACGGTTACTGTCCATCAGCTTAGCAAAATGTTGTAGAATCCGTACTTGTCCTCTCTGTGTTGTGCAGCCCAACCTCCCCTTTCTCCCTCCCCCGCCATGCATGCTAATCTTAATACCCCCCTTCTTCTTCCCCCCCTTATCCCTCCCTGCCCACCCATCCTCCCCAGTTCCTTTCCCTTTGGTACCTATTAGTCCATTTTTGGGTTCTGTAATTCCACTGCTGTTCTGTTCCTTCAGTTTTCCTTTGTTCTTATATTCCTCAGATGAGTGAAATCATTTGGTATTTCTTTTTCTCCGCTTGGCTTAGTTCACTGAGCATAATACTCTCCAGCTCCATCCATGTTGCTGCAAATGGTTGGATTTTTCCACTTCTTATGGCTGAGTAGTATTCCATTGTGTATATGTACCACATCATCTTTATCCATTCATCTACCAATGGACATTTAGGTTGCTTCCAATTCTTGGCTATTGTAAATAGTGCTGCGATAAACATAGGGGTGCATCTGTCTTTCTCAAACTTGATTGCTGTGTTCTTAGGGTAAATTCCTAGGAGTGGAATTCCTGGGTCAAATGGTAGGTCTGTTTTGAGCATTTTGATGAACCTCCAAACTGCTTTCCACAATGGTTGAACTAATTTACATTGCCACCAGCAGTGTGGGAGGGTTCCCCTTTCTCCACAGCCTCTCCAACATTTGTTGTTGTTTGTCTTTTGGATGGCAGCTATCCTTACTGGTGTGACGTGATACCTCATTGTAGTATTAATTTGCATTTCTCTGATAATTAGCGATGTGGAGCATCTTTTCATGTGTCTCTTGGCCATCTGTATTTCTTTTGTAGAGAACTGTCTGTTCAGCTCCTCTGCCCATTTTTTAATTGGGTTATTTGTTTTTTGTTTGTTGAGGCATGGGAGCTCTTTATATATTCTGGACGTCAAGCCTTTATCGGATCTGTCATTTTCAAATATATTCTCCCATACTGTAGGGTTCCTTTTTGTTCTATTGATGGTGTCTTTCGCTGTACAGAAGCTTTTCAGCTTAATGTAGTCCCACTTGCTCATTTTTGTTGTTGTTCTCCTTGCCCGGGGAGATATGTTCAAGAAGAGGTCACTCATGCTTATGTCTAAGAGGTTTTTGCCTATGTTTTTTTCCAAGAGTTTAATGGTTTCATGACTTACATTAAGGTCTTTGATCCATTTTGAGTTTACCTTTGTATATGGGGTTAGACAGTGGTCCAGTTTCACTCTCCTACATGTAGCTGTCCAGTTTTGCCAACGGCATCTGTTGAAGAGACTGTCATTTTGCCATCATATGTCCATGGCTCCTTTATCAAATATTAATTGACCATATTTGTTTGGCTTAATGTCTGGAGTCTCTAATCTGTTCCACTGGTCTGTGGCTCTGTTCTTGTGCCAGTACCAAACTGTCTTGATTACTATGGCTTTGTAGTAGAGCTTGAAGTTGGGGAGTAAGATCCCCCCTACTTTATTCTTCTTTTTCAGGATTGCTTTGGCTATTCGGGGTCTTTGGTGTTTCCATATGAATTTTTGAATTATTTGTTCCAATTCATTGAAGAATATTGCTGGTAATTTGAGAGGGATTGCATCAAATCTGTATATTGCTTTGGGCAGGATGGCCATTTTGACGATATTAATTCTTCCTAGCCATGAGCATGGGATGAGTTTCCATTTATTAGTGTCCCCTTTAATTTCTCTTAAGAGTGACTTGTAGTTTTCAGAGTATAAGTCTTTCACTTCTTTGGTTAGGTTTATTCCTAGGTATTTTATTCTTTTTGATGCAATGGTGAATGGAATTGTTTTCCTGATTTCTCTTTCTATTGATTCATTGTTAGTGTATAGGAAAGCTACAGATTTCTGTGTATTAATTTTGTATCCTGCAACTTTGCTGTATTTTGATATCAGTTCTAGTAGTTTTGGAGTGGAGTCTTTAGGGTTTTTTATGTACAGTATCATATCATCTGCAAATAGTGACAGTTTAACTTCTTTTACCAATCTGGATTCCTTGTATTTCTTTGTTTTGTCTAATTGCCATGGCTAGGACCTCCAGTACTATGTTAAATAACAGTGGGGAGAGTGGGCATACCGGTCTGGTTCCTGATCTCAGAGGAAATGCTTTCAGCTTCTCACTGTTCAGTATAATGCTGGTTGTGGGTTTATCATATATGGCCTTTATTATGTTGAGGTACTTGTCCTCTATTCCCATTTTGCTGAGAGTTTTTATCATGAATGGATGTTGAATTTTGTCAAATGTTTTTTCCACATCTATGGAGATGATCATGTGGTTTTTGTCTTTCTTTTTGTTGATGTGGTGGATGATGTTGATGGATTTTCGAATGTTGTACCATCCTTGCATCCCTGGGATGAACCCCACATGGTCATGGTGTGTGATCCTTTTGATATACTGTTGAATTCTGTTTGCTAATATTTTATTGATTATTTTTGCATCTACATTCATCAGGGATATTGGTCTGTAATTTTCTTTTTTGGTGGGGTCTTTGCCTGGTTTTGGTATTAGGGTGATGTTGGCTTCATAGAATGAGTTTGGGAGTATTCCCTCTTCTTCTATTTTTTGGAACACTTTAAGGAGAATGGGTATTATGTCTTCTCTGTGTGTCTGATAAAATTCTGAGGTAAATCCGTCCGGCTCCGGGGTTTTGTTCTTGGGTAGTTTTTTGATTACCATTTCAATTTCTTTGCTCCTAATTGGTTTCTTTAACTTTTGTGTTTCTTCCTTGGTTAGTCTTGGGAGGTTGTATTTTTCTAGGAAGTTGTCCATTTCTTCTAGGTTTTCCAGCTTGTTGGCATATAGGTTTTCATAGTAGTCTTTAATAATTCTTTGTATTTCTGTGGAGTCTGCCGTGATTTTTCCATTCTAATTTCTGATTATGTTGATTTGTGTTGATTTTCTTTTTCTCTTAATAAGTTTGGCTGGAGGCTTATCTATTTTGTTTATTTTCTCAAAGAACCATCTCTTGGTTTCGTTGATTTTTGCTATTATTTTATTCTTCTCAATTTTGTTTATTTCTTCTCTGATCTTTATTATGTCCCTCCTTCTGCTGACTTTATGCCTCATTTGTTCTTCTTTTTCCAGTTTCCATAATTGTGATGTTAGACTATTCATTTGGGATTGTTCTTCCTTCTTCAAGTGTGCCTGGATCGCTATATACTTTCCTCTTAAGACTGCTTTCCCTACGTCCCACAGAAGTTGGGGCTTTGTGTTGTTGTTGTCATTCGTTTCTATATATTCCTTGATCTCTATTTTGATTTGTTCATTGATCCATTGATTATTAGGAAGCATGTTGTTAAGCCTCCATGTGTTTATGAGCCTTTTTGTTTTCTTTGTAATATTTATTTCTTGTTTTATACCTTTGTGGTATGAAAAATTGGTTAGTAGAACTTCAATATTTTGGAATTTAGTGAGGCTTTTTTGTGAGCTAGTATGTGGTCTATTCTGGAGAATGTTCCATGTGCACTTGAGAAGAATGTATATCCTGGTGCTTTTGGATGTAGAGTTCTATAGATGTCTATTAGGTCCATCTGTTCTAGTGTGTTGTTCAGTGCCTGTGTGTCCTTACTTGTTTTCTGCCTGGTGGATCTATCCTTTGGGGTGAGTGGTGTGTTGAAGTCTCCTACAATGAATGCATTGCAGTCTATTTCCCTCTTTAGTTCTGTTAGTATTTGCTTCACATATGCTGGTGCTCCTGTATTGGGTGCATATATATTTAGAATGGTTATATCCTCTTTTTGGACTGAGCCCTTTATCATTATGAAGTGTCCTTCTTTATCTCTTGTTACTTTCTTTGTTTTGAAGTCTATTTTGTCTGATATTAGTACTGCAACCCCTGCTTTCTTCTCACTGTTGTTTGCCTGAACTATGTTTTTCCATCCCTTGGCTTTTAGACTATGCTTGTCTTTGGGTTTAAGGTGAGTTTCTTGTAAGCAGCATATAGATGTTTCTTGTAAGCAGCATATAGATGGGTCTTGCTTTTTTATCCATTCTATTACTCTGTGTCTTTTGATTGGTGCATTAAGTCCATTTACATTTAGGGTGACTATTGAGAGATATGTACTTATTGCCATTGCAGGCTTTAGATTCGTGGTTACCAAAGGTTCAAGGTTAGCTTCTTTAGTATCTTACTGCCTAACTTAGCTCGCTTATTGAGCTGTTATATACACTGTCTGGAGATTCTTTTCTTCTCTCCCTTCTTATTCCTCCTCCTCCATTCTTCATATGTTGTGTGTTTTGTTCTGTGCTCTTTTTAGGAGTGCTCCCATCTAGAGCAGTCCCTGTAGTATGCCCGGTAGAGGTGGTTTGTGGGAAGCAAAATCCCTCAGCTTTTGCTTGTCTGGGAATTGTTTAATCCCGCCATCATATTTAAATGATAGTCATGCTGGATACAGTATCCTTGGTTCAAGGCCCTTCTGTTTCATTGCATTAAGTATATCATGCCATTCTCTTCGGGCCTGTAGGGTTTCTGTTGAGAAGTCTGATGTTAGCCTGATGGATTTTCCTTTATAGGTGACCTTTTTCTCTCTAGCTGCCTTTAAAACTCTTTCCTTGTCCTTGATCCTTGCCATTTTAATTACTATGTGTCTTGGTGTTGTCCTCCTTGGATCCTTTCTGTTGGGGGTTCTGTGTAATTCCATGGTCTGTTCGATTATTTCCTCCCCCAGTTTGGGGAAGTTTTTAGCAATTATTTCTTCAAAGAGACTTTCTATCCCTTTTCCTCTCTCTTCTTCTTCTGGTACCCCTATAATATGAATATGATTCCTTTTGGTTTGGTCACATAGTTCTCTTAGTATTGTTTCATTCCTGGAGATCCTTTTATCTCTCTCTATGTCAGCTTCTATACTTTCCTGCTCTCTGGCTTCTATTCCTTCAATGGCCTCTTGCATCTTATCCATTCTGCTTATAAATCCTTCCAGGGATTGTTTCACTTCTGTGATCTCCTTCATGACATCTGTGATCTCCCTCCGGACTTCATCTCATTGCTCTTGCATTTTTCTCTGCATCTCATCCCATTGCTCTTGCATTTTTCTCTGAATCTCTGTCAGCATGTTCATGATTTTTATTTTGAATTCTTTTTCAGGAGGACTGGTTAGGTCTGTCTCCTTCTCAGGTGTTGTCTCTGTGACCTTTGTCTGCCTGTAGTTTTGCCTTTTCATGGTGATAGAGATAGTTTGCAGACTTGGTACGAGTGACTGCTGGAAGAGCTTCCCTTCTTGTTGGTTTGTGGCCTTCCTCTCCTAGTAGAATAGCGACCTCTAGTCCTTGTCATGACAGGGCTTCTGCTACCTGCCTGTGGAGTTTATCTCCGCTGTTGCTGTGGGCGTGGCCTGGCTGGGGCTGCTCCTCCAAAGTGGTGGAGCCCCGTTGGAGGGGAAGCGGCTGGGAGGCTATCTCCTTTGCTCCCTGTTCTAGAGTGCCCAGAGATCCCCATTCCCTGCCTCTGGTTTGTCCTGTCCTACCCCTTTAAGACTTCCAAAAAGCACTCTCCAAACCAAAGTAACAACAGCAACAATGAAAAAACACGCGTTCAGGCGCCAGTCCCTGGCACCCGCTCACTGGTCTGGCTGCCCTGCCTCCCTAGCACTGGGGTCCCTGTCCCTTCAAGTCTTCCAAAAAGCACCCACCCACCGGTCCCACAGGGAAAAATGCGTGATATTCTTTGTCTTCAGGCACCGGTCCCAGGCACCCGCTCACTGGTCCTGCTGCTCTGCCTCCCTAGCACCGGGGTCCCTGTCCCTTTAAGGCTTCCAAAAAGCACTCGCCAAAAAGAGAAAAAAAAAAAGGGGAAAAATGCGCGATTTCCTCCATCCTCAGGCACTGGTCTCAGGCACCCGCCCACCGGTCCCGCAGGGAAAAACCCGCGATATTTTTTGTCCTCAGGTGCCGGTCCCAGGCACCCGCTCACTGGTCCTGCTGCTCTGCCTCCCTAGCACCAGGGTCCCTGTCCCTTTAAGGCTTCCAAAAAGCACTCACCAAAAAGAGGGAAAAAAAGGGGAAAAATGCATTCTTTGTCCTCAGGTGTCGGTCCCAGGCACCCGCTCACCGGTCCTGCTGCTCTGCCTCCCTAGCACCAGGGTCCCTGTCCCTTTAAGGCTTCCAAAAAGCACTCACCAAAAAGAGAAAAAAAAAGGGGAAAAATGCACAATTTCCTCCGTCCTCAGGCGCCGGTCTCAGGCACCCGCCCTCCGGTCCCGCAGGGAAAAACACGGGATAGTCTTTGTCCTCAGGCACCGGTTCCAGGCACCCGCTCACTGGTCCCGCCTCCCTGCCTCCCTAGCACCGGGGTCCCTGTCCCTTTAAGGTTTCCAAAAAGCACTCGCCAAAAAGAGAAAAAAAAAAGGGGGAAAGCGTGCAATATCCTCTGTCCTCAGGCGCCGGTCTCAGGCACCCGTCCACTGGTCCCGTAGGGAAAAACACGTGGTAATCTTTGTCCTCAGGCGCCAGTCCCAGGCACCGCTCACTGGTCCCGCCGCCCTGCCTCCCTAGCACTGGGGTCCCTGTCCCTTTAAGGCTTCCAAAAAGCACTCGCAAAAAAAAAAAAAATCGCTCCGGTTTCTTTCCACCCGCTGGGAGCCAGGGGGAGGGGTGCTCGGGTCTGCCAGGCCGGGGCTTGTATCTTACCCCCTTCGCAAGGTGCTGGGTTCTTGTATGTGTGGATGTGGTCTGGATGTTGTCCTGTGTCCTCTGGTCTCTATTTTAGGAAGAGTTTTGTTATATTTTCATAGCTCTATGTGTTTTGGGGAGGAGATTTCCACTGCTCTACTCATGCCGCCATCTTGGCTCCGCCTCCTAGAGCGAATTTTGACGGCAATAAATGCTCAGGGGAGCTTAGTGGTGAGGAATTCGATGGTCAAGTTAAAATGGGTGTGTGTTTTCCCTCCAGGTTTGTGTATCTGAGCAGGATAGCATGAACTAGGCAGAAGAGTAGGTTTCAATGGTGACCACTATGAAATAGGTAATAAAAAGGAACGGAAACATGCATATTTGCAGAAGTGATTATAATGCTAGATATCAGAGTTTACATAAGGAAGAGACAGTAGGACAGGATGTGAAGAGTAAAGAGATCAGTGATTTGCAAACCCAGATGATGTCAAGGAAATTTTGGAATCAGGCATAAGATGGAGTAAGGTGGAAATAGCTACTAATAATAGAATGAGATGCTTGGGAGTGAAATATCGTGAGTTCACAATATTGATAATGATGATATCTGGGATGTGATCAGCAGAGTGGATGAGGTGGGGGACAAGAGTGTGGGAAAAGAGGAGACCACAAGTGTGAGAGATGAGGGATTGCACGGATGGTCGGCATGGAGACTACAGTCACCAAGAACAGGACAGGAGTTGAGTTGGGGAGAGTAACAGGGGGTCAGGAGGTAGGGAGGGGAGTGACCTGGGCTAGCAATAATTCCCACCACAGGCCTGGAGGTATACGGGGCATGGGAGAGAAAGACTGTCATGACATTTATGGAGCCAGATTAGCCCTTCAATGTGTTTTCAAGAGACCATGAGTGGGGTTCCAGATATTCCAGTGTAGTGAAATTTTCTGCCTGTTGTTACAGAGCATGTGCACATCCTACTGCAGAGAGTGACCGCGCCTCACGCACTCTCCATACAGCCTGTCATTTCCCTACTAGGACTGTGCAGGAGTCTACCCAAAGTATAAGTGGCCGATGAAAGCAATGGTGTCCAATGCTGCTGTTTTGGGAATATTCTTTGTCTCCCAATTTGGGATTGGTTTTATTGGGAATACATTGCTACTAGCATTAAAAACCAATATCCTCTTATTTCAGCATCGTACAAAGAAGGCTATAGATTGGATATTCATCCACTTAACCTTAGCTAATGTCATGACACTTCTTTTCAGTGGGGTTCCAGAAATAATACATTACTTTGGAAGAAGACATTTTCTGGATGACGCTGGTTGTAAGGCAGTGCTCTACCTGTTCAGAGTCGGCCGGGGTCTTTCCCTCTGTACAACGTCCTTGCTGAGTATGTTTCAGGCTGTAATTATCACTCCCAGCAACTCTAGGTGTGCGTGGCTCAAACCCAGAATCTCCACCTGCATTTTTCCTGCTTTCCTTCTGTTTTGGATCCTCAACATGCTGATCTACATCCGGGTCATCATGAATGTTGTCGCGCCCTACAACTCCACGCAAGTCAATCAAATATTTTCTTTGCCGTACTGCATTTCGGAAGGCCCTTGTACAAAGAAGGTATCTCCCTTTCTGGGCGCCATGGTCACACGAGGTGTCCTGTGCTTGTCCCTCATGATCTTGACCAGTATGTACATGGTGAGGCTCCTCTTCACACACCGCAGGACAGTCCAGCACGTCCATAGGACCAGCCTCTGCCCACGAGCCTCTCCTGAAACCAAGGCCACTCACACGATCCTGGCTCTGGTGAGCTGCTTTGTCTTCTTTTATTGGACCAACAGCTGCCTTACCATTTACAGAAATTACAGACACAACTTACACGGGTTGGAGAACATCTCTGCTTTTCTTGCCTGTTCTTATCCATCCATTTGCCCTTTCTGCTCATCAAAAATAATGGCAGACAATCCTTTCTAAATGTGCATTTCCAAAAATCAGAAAGTTCTCACTAGAGAAAATTTCCCTAAGCTTGTACACCTAAAACACTTCTCTGACACAAAGGACATGTGATTAGGATTTCACACACCAACATTTCAGTAAAGTAAAATTTTGAAAGATTTAATAATTTTAACTTTGGATATTTCTTCAAACCATCCAGATTAGTGAGCATGCAAAAACAAATGGCAAGCCTCATGGAACAAAACATCTACAAGACAGTTGCACCTGGATCGAGCACTCTTTTACCTTTCTTAGAGTGACTGAAAAATTCATACTTATTATTTGGACTCCCATTTCTTATTGAGATATAACTGATATGTACCATTTTACAGGTATACAACATAATGATTCAATAGTTAACATTCATCAGCATACATAATATTAAAAATTAATATAATTTTTGCAATCTATTCCTTAGCAATTTTGCAATATGCAATGCAGCGTTATTAACTCTAATTGCCGTGCTGTACATTACATCCCTTGACTTAGTTGTTTATAACTGAAAGTTTGTATCTTTTCACCTACTTAACCCAATTCATCCATCCATCTGTTCCATGAGTTTTTTGTTTGTTTTCTATATTCCACATAAGAGTGAGATTCTGAGATGTTTGTCTTTGTCTGACTTCTTTACTTAGCATAATGCCCTCAAGGGTTACTCAGGTTCATGGCAAGATTTCAATCTTTTATGACTGAATAGTATTCCATTCTATATAAGTACACCACAAGTATTTCTTTCATCAATGTTCGTTTAGGCTGTTATCATATCTTGAATATTGTAAATAATGCTGCAAGAACTTGTGGGTATATTTATCTTTTCAAATGTTTTCGTTTTCTTAAAAGTCCAGGAGAGGAATTGCTGGATCATTAAGTACTTCTATATTCACCTTTCTTTGGAAGCTCCCAACTGTTTCAGTGTTTGAACCAATTCACCATCCCACCAAGAATACACAAGGATTCTCTTTTCTCTACATCCTGCACAACAATTATCTCTTGTCTTTTTGATAATAACCATTCTAACAGGCATAATGTGTTATCTCACTGTAGTTTTGATTTACAATTTCCTGATGATTTCTAATGTGAAGTAGCTTTTCATGTGCCTCTTGGTTATGTGTGTGTCTTCTTTGGAAAAATACTTATTCAGATCCATTGCTCATTTTTTAGTTGGATTATTTGAATTCTGTTATTGAGTTTTGTGATTTCTTTATATATTTTGCATATTAAGCCCTTATCAGTTACATGATTTGCAAATTTTTTCTCTATTCTGTAGGTTGCCATTTTATTTTGTTGATGGATTCCTTTTCTGTGCAGAAAGTTTTTAGTTTGATGTAGTCTCACTTATTTATTTTTTTGTTATTGTTGACTTTGCTTTGGCAATCAGACCCAAAAATTAATGGCAAGACTGATGTCAACAACATTACCACCTATATTGTCTTCTAGTTTATAGCTGTAGGGCTGATGTTCAAATGTTTAGTTCATTTTGAGTTATTTTTGTGCATGTTGTAAGGGAGTGGTCCAGTTTTATTCTATTCCACGTGTCTGTCCAATTCTTGCAGCAGCATTTAGTAAAGAGACTATTCTTTCCTCATAGTATATTTCTGGCTCCTGTGTCATAAATTAATCGAAAATATATATGCATGTGTTTATTTGGGGATGTCTATGCCGTTTCATTGTTCTATGCACGTGTTTTTATGCTAGTACCCTACTATTTTGATTACTATAGCTTTGTAATATGGTTTTGAATCAGGGAGCATGATGCGTCCACTTTGTTCCCTTTTCAAGATTGCATTGACTATGGTTTTTGCAGTTCTGTACAAATTTAGGATTGTTTTTCTGTGAAAATTGATATTGGATTTATGGTAGTTTGCATTAAATCTTTTTATTGTTTGGGTAGTATGGACATTTTAAGAATATTAACTCCTGCAATCAATCAATATGGAATGTCTTTCCATTTATTTGTGTCTTCTTCAATTTCTGTCATCAGTATCTTATAGTTGCCAGAGTACAGGTCTTTTACCTCCTTAGTTTAATTTTTTCCTAGGTACATTCTTCTTCTTGATGCTTTGTAAATGGGATTGTTTACTTAATTTCTCTTTCTGGTAGTACATTATATAGTCTATATATTACATTATTTATAATACCATATCACCTGCAAATGATAACAGTTTTACTTTTTCCCTTCCAATTTGTATGTCTTTTATTTCTTTGTCTTGCCTAACTGTTCTGTCTAGTACCTTCAATACTATGCTGAATAAAAGTGGATATCCTTGTCTTGTTCCTGATCTTAGAGGAAAAGCTTTTCGCTTTTTACCATTGAGTATGATGTTAGTTATGGGCTGTTTATAAAGGGTCATATTATGGTGAGGTGTATTTCCTCTATACCCACTTTTTTGAGAGTTTTATCATAAATGGATATTGCATTTAGTCAAATGCTTTTTTATCGAATGAGATGATCATATTTTTTTTCTTAAGTTTTTTAAATGTGGAGTATCACATAGCTTGATTTACAGGTGTTGATTCATCCTTGTATACCTGAAATGAATCCCATTTGATCATGGTATATGATCCCCCTAATTGTTGAATTCATATTGTTGAATTCAGTTTACTAATATTTTGTTGAAGTTTTGCATCTGTGTTCCTCAGGGATATTGGTCTATAATTTTGAGCCATTTTTAACATCTTTATGGTGTTGATATCAGGGTAATGCTGGCTTTGTAAAGTGAGATTGGAAATGTTCTCTATCTACTCTTCTAATTTTTGGAGGAATTTAAGATGGATTGAGATTTTCTCTGATGTTTGGTAGCATTCATACATGAAGCCTTTTGGTACTGGACTCTTGTTTTTTGAGATATTAGTTATTATTATTAATTCTATCTTCATAGTCATAATTACTGTATTCAGAATTCCTATTTCTTCATAACTAAGTCTTGGAAGTTAGTGTGTTTCCTGGAATTTATCCATTTCTACTCTTTTCCAACTTGGTGTAAAATTCTTCATAGTAGTCTCTTATGATCCTTTGTAAACCTTTGCTTTCAGGTGTAGTCTTTTACATTTCTGATTTTATTTATTTGTGCTTTCTATCTTCTCCCTTTGTGAATCTAAAGTTTGTTAACTTTATTTGTCTTTTCAAAGCATCAGCTCTTAATTTCATTGATATTTCTATCATCATTTAATTATCTATTTAATTTAGGTTATTTATTAGAGATTTTTCTCATTTCTTGAGATAAGCATTTATGGGTATAATCTTCCTTATTAGAACTGCTTTTGCTGTATAGCATACATTCTGGTATGTTGTGTTTACATTTCCATATATCTCAAGGTAATTTTTGATATCTTTTTATTTATTCATTGACCCAATGGTTGTTCAACAGCATATTGCTTAATTTTCACATATCTGTGAATTTTCCAGTTTTCTAATTGTAACTGATTTCTAGTTTTATACCATGTGCTACAAAAGAATCTTTCATAGGATCTCAATCATTTTTAATTTGTGAAGTCTCGTTTTGAGGCCTAACATATGATCTATCCTAGAAAATGTTCATGTGCATTTGAGTAGAATGTGTGCTTTTCTGTTTGCACAAATTCCATTTTCTGTTAATTAGCCCATACCAATGTTAAGATCTTGACATGTATTTGATATCTTGATTTATTTGGATCATATTCAATATATATTACAGGTGATATTTTTTTCTTTGAATGACATACAATAAAATTAGTAAACATTTTTAGCTGTATCAAACTGTATACATGAAAATTATATTTTATTAAGTTGAGGTTGCTGTATTGGATTTCAATTTAGTTTGTAACTTAATCTTATAACAAGCCATTTTCCTGAGCTGTCTGAATTTACTTTGGATTTTTCTATGTATCAACTAATATTATTTAATAAAAATAAAACCTTGTTAGTCTCTTTAATTTTAGCTATTCTGGTTGGCATAAAGTGGTTTATACTTTAAATACAGTAAAATTCTTAAGTTTACAGCTTGATGGATCTTCATAGATATATACATTCATGTAAATACCACTTATATCTCTCATCACATAAAGTTACCCCTCACAGTTTTTAGTCATTACTGCCCAGGGATGACCATTATTTTGACTTCTATCACCATAGATCAGCTTTGCCTGTTTTTGAACTTCTGATTATTCATATCATAAAGGTGTGCTTTTATCTCATTTGTATAGTTGCTTAGATTCCATTGTATGAAGTTATCATTATCTGTATTTTTCCAACATGGGGTTTTCTAAAATATCTCTTACTATTGTACACCAACCACTAATAATGAGATTTCCTTTTGATTCATATACTTGTCCAACCTTGGTATTGTCAATCTTTTTAATTTTAGGCATTGTAAAATCTTACTGTGATATTCATTTTCGTTTCTCTGTTGACAGTATTTCTGTGTGCTTTTTGGCATATTGTTCATGTGGATATTTTCTTCTTTTGCACTATTACAGAGTGCCTCTTCAAATATTTTGCCCATTTTCAAAGTATGTCCCTTTCTCACTCTGCAAGTCCTTTAAATAGTATGGATACAATTCCTTGACGGATATATATACTGTGAATATTTTCTCATCGTCTTTCCTTTTCATTTTCTTAACAATGCTTTTTGATGAGCACAACTTTCAATACTCATGGAGTTCCATTTATCAATATTTTCTTTATAAGTATTGTTCTTACATCCTTTAAGAGACCTCAGTCTGCCTGAATATCACCAGATATGTTTGTATGTTCATTCCATAAGCTTTACAGTTTTAGCTATTACATTTAGATGTTTCGTCAATTTTGAATGAATTTCTGTTGGTGGTATGTTGGGGCAAGGTACATCTTTGTTCTATAGTGTGTAGTTTCAGCAGTGTTGTGGAGATTTTTCTTACTTTAATGTGTTATCACCACATTATCTGTTAAAAATCAGTTGCTGTGATAAGAAAGTAGAACAAAGGAACAGAATACTCAAGAACTATGGGAAAACTACAAAGTATACAATATATATGTAGTGGGAAAACTAGAATTAGAAGAAATAAAGGAACAAAAGAAATATTTGAATCATTAATGCCTAAAAATTTCCACAAGTTAATACCGGACACAACAGAAAGCTCAGAGACTGTCAAGCAGGATAAATCCTAAACAACAATCCCAGCAACAAAAGGCTATACCTAGGCATATTTACTGAAATTTCAGAAAACCACATGCTAAAAATCCTGAAAGAAACCAAAGAGGGGTGAAAATATTACCTATAGAGGAACAAAGATGAAAATTACATACCACATTTCCTAGAAATCATACATGTAAAAAGAGAGGGGAGTGAACTATATATAGGTCATGACAGAAAAAACCCCACCAGCCTACAATTCTATATCTTGCGACATTATCTTTCAAAACTGAAGAAGAAAAAGCACTTTCTCAGATAAACAAAAACTGATGTAATTTCTTGTAAATAGTTGTCACAAGCAGTGTTAAAAGCACTTCAGAGAGAAGGAAAATAATATAGGTCAGAATATCAAATCTACATAAAGAATGGAAGAGCATTAGAGAATGAATAACTAATGTTAAATTTAATTTTCTTTTTCTTTTAACAGATAACAGATTGTTGAAAATAATTATAGCAACAATGTATTGGTGCCTATAGATTATGAATAAATGAAATGAATGACAGCAATAATACAAGGGATAGGAGGAAGAAATTAAGAATGGTTTTGTATTTGAAGAGACACTACCATTGAAGCGGTACAGTATTATTTGAAAGTGGGCTTGAATTATTAAGTAAGCTTGAAATTTTGCATATTATAGAGCAATCACTTAAAAAGGAAGCATGATTGATATGCTAAGAATGACAGAACTGAATCGTATCAAATGTTCATTGAAGGCATAATACATAAAAAAAAGTAGAAGATGATAAAAGGAATAAAAAGAGCAATAAAAATGGCAAATAGAAACAGGAATAAATATGAGTTATAATCCAACTATAACAAGAATCATTTTTACCTTCAAAGGTATAACTATGCCAATTAAAAGGGATATTGTCCAAGTGAATAAAAACAACAAACAGCTATGTTGTGCACAAGAACATCACATTAAATAAAAAGATACATATAGATAAACTAAAGGGAAAGTGTGAATTATATTCTAGTGGTTGTATAACGACTCAAATTATGAAAAATTATAATTTATTCAACACAAGAGTGTTGATGTATATTTAGGGTATTATGATTTGTATCTTTGGGTTTTTTAATTTATTTGATACTACAACAAAAATGCTGCTATGAACACACTTGTATGCAAAACAAATCAATTGGTGGGAAAAGACAGAATAAGAATCCTGGTGGCTTGTACTATCCCCAGAAAAAGTGAAAAATCTGTCAAACACTGTGAAAATTTACTTTATTTGATCTCTGGAAGATAGTCTACTATTTACAAGCAAATTATCAACCAGAAAAAGGCAAGTGAAACATGGTCAGTGAGCATTACAGCATTTTAATGTATCCTGGTCACACCATCTCCCCAGATTGCTGGTGGTCTACAGTATGGCAGGCTGCACTGCCACCGTGTGTTCCTGGTTCTGATATGACCAGTGGAGACTGTCCTCAAGGAAATGTCTTTGTCTATTTTGGTTAATCTTGGGATTCCCTAAACTACTGAAATGAAACAACGGCTTGCCTTTCTTTTGTATAAATTGTAATTCTTCCAGATTGGAGAAGAAACTTCTCTGAGAGTCCTTCTCAGAGACCTTGAAGGACAACTTAACAAGATGCTGCTAAATGGGGCAAATGACAGCAAATCAGCAAATAACAGACAAGGAAAGCTCAGTAGGGAAAGCTTTAAGTGAGATACCTGGGAAAGAGGGCTTTAAAAAACTTACTGTGTATGAAGAGCAATCTAGAAGGCCATGCATATGACCAGGGCAGGAGGCATGCTGACAAGACCTGTGAGATGACATACAGTAACTGATTAGTTGGGATGAGCACTTAATAACGTTGATAACTAAAGAGAAACACATAATTGAAAAAAATCAATGGGAAACCCTACATCTTCACCTCTGGCTGATTTGAAGTCTCAGCACAAGCAGAAAATGAAAGTTAAGTTAGAGTTACAGATGGCCAAAGAAAACACTGAAAGAATCTGAAAAGAGTCAATCTACAAACTAGGAGAGAGATTTACTTGTTTATTTTAAGGATTTAAAGAAATTAGTCAGAAAATAATTGCTCATGCTTATGGTCAAGAGATTTTTACCTGTGTTCTTCTAAGAGTTTTATGGTTTCAGGTCTTATATTTAGGTCTTCAGTCCATTTGGAGTTTGTTTTTGTGCAGGGAGTTAGACAGTAATCGATAGTTACACTTCAATAAAAATAAGAAATAAATAAACCAGTCAAATCACAAGCTGACTAAGGTAATAGTACAGACTTCAGAGATTATGCATGACAAACAATAGGACTCTACACCTACCTAGGTGAAACAAATACTAACAGAATTAAAAGGGGAAATAGAATGTAATGCATTCATTCTAGGGACTTCAACACTCCACTAACTCTGAAGAAGAGATCAACCAGGCAGAAAATAAGGAAGGACACAGAGGCACTGAACAACACATTAGAACAGATGGACCTAACAGACATCTACAGAACTCTACACCCAAAAGCAGCAGAATACACGTTCTTCTCAAGCGCACATGGAGCATTTTCAAGAATAGATCGTATACAGGCTACAAAAAGAGCCTCAGTAAATTCAAAAAGATTGAAAGTGTACCAACCAGTTTCTCAGACCACAAAGGTATGAAAATAGAAATAAACTATGCAAAGAAAATGAAAAATCCCACAAACCCATGGAGGCTTCACAACATCCTCTTAAATAACCAATGGATCAATGACCAAATAAAAACAGAGATCAAGCAATATACAGAGACAAATGACAAGAATAATTCAACATTGCAAAAATCTGTGGGATGCAGCAAAGGCCATACTAAGAGGACAGTATATTGCAATACAGGCCTACTTCAGAAAAACAATCCCATATGAGCAGTCTAAACTCACAATTAATTAAACTAGAGAAAAACAAATGAGGCCCAAATCAGTAGAAGGAGGGACAGAATAAAGATTAGAGAAGAAATAAATAAAATCGAGAAGAATAAAACAATAGAAAAAATCAATGAAAGCAAGAGCTGGTTCTTTGAGGAAATAAACAAAATAGACAAACCCTTAGCCAGACTTATCAAGAAAAAAGAGTCTGCACACATAAACAGAATCAGAAATGAGAAAGGAAAAATCACTATGGACACCACAGAAATACAAAGAATTATTAGAGAATACTATGAAAAATTATATTCTAACAAACTGGATAACCTAAAAGAAGGACAACTTTGTAGAAAAAGACAACTTTTCAAGGCAGACACAGAAAGAAACAGAAAATCTGAACAGACCAAGTACCAGCAACAAAATTGAACTGCAAACCAAAAACCTACCTAAGAACAAAATCCCTGGACCAGATGGCTTCACCACTGAATTTTATCAAACATTTAGTGAAGACTTAATACCCATCCTCCTTAAAGTTTTCCAAAGAGTAGAAGAGGGAATACTTCCAAACTCCTTCTATGAGGCCAACATCACTCTAATACCAGAACCAGGCAAAGACACCACAAAAAAAGAAAATTACAGACCAATATCCCAGATGAACATAGATGCAAAAATACTCAACAAAATATTAGCAAACAGAATTCAAAAATACATCAAAAAGATCATCCATCATGATCAAGTAGGATTTATTACAAGGATGCAAGGATGGTACAACATTTGAAAATCTATCAACATCATCCACCACATCAACAAAAAGGACAAAAACCACATGATCATCTACATAGATGCTGAAAAAGCATTCAACAAAATTCAACATCCATCCATGATAAAAACTCTCAACAAAATGGGTATAGAGGGCAAGTACCTCAACATAATAAAGGCCATATATGACAAACCCACAGACAACATTATACTTACCAGCGAGAAGCTGAAAGCCTTTCCTTTAAGACTGGGAACAAGACAAAGATGCCCACTCTCCCCACTTCTATTCAACATAGTACTGGCGGTCCTAGCCACAGCAATCAGACAACACAAAGAAATAAAAGGCAGCCAGACTGGCAAGGAAGAAGTTAAACTGTCCCTGTTTGCAGATGACATGATACTGTACATAAAAAACCCTAAAGAATCCACTCCAAAACTACTATATACAATATCTGAAATCAGCAAAGTTGCAGGATACAAAATTAATATGCAGAAATCTGTGGCATTCCTATACACTAACAATGAACTAGGAGAGAGAGAAATCAGAAACACAATTCCATTCACAGTTGCATCAAAAAGAATACAATACCTAGAAATAAACCTAACCAAGGAAGTGAAAGACCTATACTCTGAAAACTACAAGACACTCATGAGAGAAATGAAAGAAGATACCAAAAAGTGGAAACACATCCCATGCTCATGGATAGGAAGAATTAATATTGTCAAAATGGCCATTCTGCCTAAAGCTATCTACTGATTCAGTGCAATTCCTATCAAAATACCAACAGCATTCTTCAAGAAACTAGAGAAAATCATTCTAAAATTCATATGGAAACAAAAAAGACCCCGAATAGCCAAAGCAATCCTGAAAAGGAAGAATAAAATGGAGGGGGGATCTCATTTCCCAACTTCAAGCTCTACTACAAAGCCACAGTAATCAAGATAATTTGGTACTGGTAACAAGAACAGACCCATAAATCAATGGAACAGACTAGAGAGCCCTGATATAAACCCAATCATATATGGTCAATTAATATATGATAAAGGAGCCATGGACATACACTGGGGAAATGACAGCCTGTTCAATAGCTGGTGTTGGCAAAACTGAACAGCTACATGCAAGAGAATGAAACTGGATTATTGTTTAACCCCATACACAAAAGTAAACTCGAAATGGATCAAAGACTTGAATGTAAGTCATGAAACCATAAAACTCTTAGGAGACAACATAGGCAAAAATCTCCTGAATATAAGCATGAGTAACTTCTTCCTGAACGCATCTCCTCTATTAAAGGAAACAAAAGCATAAATGAACTCATGGGACTACATCAAACTAAAAAGTGTCTGTACAGCAAAAGGACACCATCAACAGAACAAAAGGGCATCCTACAGTATGGGAGAATATATTCATAAATGATATATCTGACAAGGGGTTAACATCCAAAATATATAAAGAACTCACATGCCTCAACACCTAAATAGCAAATAACCTAATTAACAAAAGGGGAGAGGATATGAAGAGACAGTTCTCCAAAGAGGAAATTCAGATGGCCAACAAACACATGAAAAGATGCTCCACATCACTAATCATCAGGGAAATGCAAATTAAAACCATAATGAGGTATCACCTCACACCAGCAAGGATAGGCAGCATTGAAAAAAAACTAAGAACAACAAATGCTGGCAAGGATGCAGAGAAAGGGGAACCCTCCTACATTGCTGGTGGGAATGTAAGCTAGTTCAACCATTGTGGAAAGCAATATGGATATTCCTCAAAAAACTAAAAATAGAAATACCATTTGACCCAGGAATCCCATTCCTTGGAATTTACCCAAAGAATACAAGTTCTCAGATTTAAAAAGACATATGCACTCCTATGTTTATCGCAGCACTATTTACAATAGCCAAGAAATGGAAGCAACCTAAGTGTCCATCAGTAGATGAATGGATAAAGAAGAGGTGGTACATATACACAATGGAATACTATTCAGCCATAAGAAAGAAACAAATCCTACCATTTGCAACAACATGGATGGAGCTGGAGAACATTATGCTCAGTGAAATAAGCCAGGTGTAGAAAGACAAGTGCCAAATGATTTTCCTCATTTGTGGAGTATAACAACAAAGCAAAACTGAAGGAACAAAATAGCAGCAGACTCAGAGACTCCAAGAAGGAAATAGTGGTTACCAAAAGGGAGGGGTGTGGCAGAGCAGGTGGGGAGAGAGGGAAAAGGGGATTGAGGGGTATTATGTTTAGCACACATGGTGTGGGGGATCACAGGGAAAATAGTATAGCACAGAGAAGGCAAATAGTGTGAATCTGTGTCATCTTACTATACTGACGGACAGTGACTGCATTGGGGTATGGGTGGGGACTTGTTAATATGGGTAAATGTAGTAACCACATTGGTTTTTCATGTGAAGCCTTCATAAGAGTGTCTATCAATAATACCTTAATAAAATTTTTTTTAAAGAATAGGACTCTATATAAATAGTTTACAGAAGTTAGTAAACAAGCAAACAGCAGCAACCACAAACAATGACTAAAGACACTGGCCTGTTGTGAAGAATCTGATTTCCAGAGTTGCCACATAATACATCAAAAGAAAGCAATGAGACAGAGTAAACAAGGAAGTATGTTCCAAAATGCAAAAAAAACAAACTAAACATGAATTATCTCTAAAAAAACACAGACATTGGACTTAATAACACAAACTTAAACCAAAGAGCTAAAATAAATCATAGACAAAGGACTAGAGTACCAGAAAAACAAGATCTTGACAAATACAAAATATGAATAAAAAAGAAAATATTTTAAAAATAAACAGAAAAGAAATTCTGCAGTTGAAAAATATAACAGGTGAAATGAAAAATTTTCTAGAGAACTTCACCAGCAGTTTTGATCAGAAAGAAAAAATGATCAACTAACTTGAAAATAAGTCTATTGAAATGTAAATGTCAATTGCAGAGAGAAAAGGGAATGAATATAAATTAACAGAGCCTAAGACACCTATGGACACCATGAAGCATACAAATATATACTTCATCAAAGTCCCAGACGAACAGAATAAATAGAAAGTGAACAAAAATACATGAAGGAATAATACATGAAAACTTCCTAATTTGATAAAAGATATGAATCTTCACAGCCAAGAGGGCCAATGGTGTTTAAGTAGAATTAACTCAGAGATCCATGTCTGAAACAGTATAGTCAAAATAGCAAAAGACAAAGATGGAATCTTGAAGGAGCAAGAAAAAAGCAAATTGTCGGATAAAATGGCTCATCATGTAAGATTAGCAGCTTATTTCTCACCAGAAATCATGGCAGATAGAAGGCTCTGGGATGACATATTTAAAGTGCCAAAGTTGAAAAGAGGAGAAGTGTTAAAGATGGCAGTGTGAGAAGTGAGACAGAAACCTCCTCCCAAAACCAAATATAATATAAAAATACAACAAATAAGTAAATACAACTAATCCCAAAAGAGTGATCAGAAAGAAGACTGCTACAGACTATGTATATCTGGGGGAAAGAGAAGACCTCATGTAAAAGGGTAACGTAGCAAATCTGTGATCCAGCAGGACCCAAGCCCTGCCCCGACCCCAGCTCCCTGGCAGAAGGAAGAGAAATGGAGTGGGGAGGGAGTAGAAGCCCAGGACTGCTGAAAACCCATTCCCTGGAGATCTGCTCTGGAACCACAAACACACATTATATGGTGCTCTGGAGATTAGTGGGATTGGAAAGCAAAGACAGGTAGAATACTCAAAGAGACTGAGATTCCAGCCACTTGTGAAGAATAGGCCACCTCTGGAAAAAAGAAAGGTGGGCACGTTGAGAGACTTTCCAACAGTGAGAAGGGTGCTAAAGGGGCAAGGATTGCACAGGGCTTACTGCTCAGGAAAAAGGACAGGTGGACAAAATCATCCTGGAACACTCAGCCCAGCAGATTGGGTACTTTCAGGAGCTTCAGATGCTCCATCCCCCTGGCTGGAAACACAGTGCCAAGGTTCCCCACTTATGCAGCCTGCCACACCTTCCTCCTGGCAGGCACCATTCTGCACACCTGCTGCGCCTGCCATCACACCAGGCCAGCTGGAGGTTGGCCCCACCTATAGCAGCTGCAGGGGTGCAATGCAGAGGCTCCTCTCTATGCACTGGCTGAATGGCTCTGGAAGTGTAGGCAGGCACTACAGCAGGAAAGAGCTCTTTCCTCCAGCCAGTGCCAGGCACTGTGCACCTGAGACCACCCATCCCCCACTGCCAGCACTCTAGGAATAGAGCTTCTGGGCAGTAGAGGGCGCTGCTTACACAAAGTTATTACTCCATGGTAATCATTAGAAATATGAAACAGCAAAAGAATTTTGCAGTAACCAGAACCCCTCAAACAGCAGAAAGAGGGTTAATTGAAACTGAAATCACCAATGTTCTTCAAAAAAGATTTCAAAATACAAATCATAAACATGCTCATGGAGCTACAGAAAAATATTCACTCAGGGAGAACTTCAGGTAAGAGATAGAAACTTTGAAAAATACAATATCTGATATAAAGCATACAATGGAACGATTTAAAAGCAGATTAGATGAGGCAGAGGAAACAGTAAATGAAGTAGAAATTAGAGAACAGGAAAACAAAGAAGCTGAGGCACACAGAGGAAAAAGGGTCTCTAGGAATGAAATAATAATAAGAGAACTGTGCAACCTATCCAAACAGAACAATATTCACATTATAGGGGTACCCAAAGAAGACAGAGAGAGAAAGAGATAGAAAGTCTCTTTGAGGAAATAATTGCTGAAAACTTCCACAGTCTGGGGAAGGAAATAGCTTCACAGGTCACAGAAATACACAGATCTCACAACACAGGGATCCTAGGAAAACAAGACCAAGACATATAATAATCCTCTGCTGGCCCTGAGTTCCACTCTCTCTGTCCCTTGGGACCTTATATAAAGGTAAGGCCCCTGAGGTCTAAACTAGTCCTCCATTCTATTCTCAGAGATGTATTTCCTGAGAACAAGTATTTCCTGAGAACAAGAATAGATTTCCATGTCTTAAGACACCGAGACCTCTGGGATAGACCCTGGGATGCTATGCTCTCTAACCATTCCTTTCTTCCTAGATGGGCAACCAGGAGTCCACTCCAGCCAACATCCCAGTGGACTGTATCCTTTCTCATTCATCCCAGATAGACCCAGAGTACTCAAAAGGAAAAGACTAATATTTTTCAAAACTGCATGAGCCCAATGCCAAGCAAGTGACCAAGGTTAATGGCCATTCAATGGCCTAACATTTTCACCCTAACATTTTACCAACTTAATTTCTTCTGCAAACAGCTGAGTAAATGGGCAGAGATACCATATGTTCAGGAGTTCTTCTATCTTAGAAGCTGAGGGGATCTCTGTTGGACTTGTAAATTACATAGTCTGCCTGGCCCTCCCTCTGCTCCTCTCCCTGCATTTCCACCACCCTAGTACCTGGGACGACCCAAGGGCAAACGTTCTCCAATAACCCTGCAGGTTTTTCAGGAATTGGGTACTGAACACTCAAATCTGCTCCCAAAGGCACCTACTAAAGTTCTCCTGTTAGTAGACACAGCAGGAGGAGAATTTACCACTATGAAAGTCTACTAACCTTTCTCACTGTCTGAATTAGAACAGCTTGGCAGCTATACCACCAATCCAGATAATTATGCTGACGAATGCCAGCATGTCAGCCTGGCTTATATCCTCACCTGGGAAGATCATGATAATCTTGGGAAAAATTCTTCCCAATCCTGAACAAGAGACTTATTAAATAAACCCACAGGTTTGCCAGCAGTCTTCATTTGTCCTATACTCAATTTTCCTTTGGAGATACAGCTGTCCCCTCTATGGATCCTAACTGGGATTATAACGACAAAGAGGCCGTGTGCAAGAGGAACCATTTCGTCCTTTGCATAAAAACTGGGCTAAAGAATGCCAGACCAAAGGTTATTAACTATTCAAAGGTTCCAGCTGTTAGCCAGGGCCCAGAGGAAAATCCTGTTCCATTCTTAGAAAGACTGTAAAACACATTAACTATACTAATCTAGATCTAAAGTCATGCAAGGGGTAATACTGATAAACAAATTTCTCTCGCAGTCAGCATCTGACATTAGAAAGAAATTACAGAAACAAATTTAGATAAACCCTAATATCAGTGTAGATGGACTCCTGACTGCAGCCGATACAGTGTCGTGTGACCACGACCAGGAAAAGGAGGCTAGGACTCGGGAATAGGAGAAGAGGAAGGAGACCAACATAATCTGCTGTGAGGTGTTACTGTGGCCGGACCCATGTCTCCTCGCTCACACGGTCCTGACAAAAATCCTAAAAAGGATAATAAATGCAACATTTGCTGAAGGCCTGGGCATTGGGCAAAGCGCTGTCCTACTATGGACAGGCCTCCCCAAGCTCCCAACTACAAGTGCCAGGAAATGTGTCATTGGGCCTCCCTTGGACCCATTGGCCGTAGGGCCCCTGAGCCATCAGAGCTGCCTGTGGTCCTTGGGCTCCTTTCACAAGAATGAAGAGGCCCTAGTGGGCCAGCCCCAACCATGGTTATAGACATCACTAGCCAGGGCCAAGGATAACCTTGGATGTGGCGCTTAGGACAATTTTCTTTATAATTGACACCAGAGCCCCCTACAGTGTCCTCAATTCCTATTCTGGACCCCTACCCTTCAGAATGTGTACCATACTTGGAATGATGGGGAACCTACTACTAAGACCTTCCCTCCACCCTTAGGATGCCTCCTCCATAGTCAATATTTTTCATATTCATTTTTAGTCATAAAGGAATACCCTATTTCTCTATACCAGGATAATTTTCAGCTTCCCCCAGCCAGCCAGATGCCTCCCCGCCTTCTTGTCATTCCCAAGACCCCCTTGTAAGCTTTTCAGAGTCTATTGATCCTGACATTTGGGATAAGGGAATCCCAGGAAGGGCTAAGTATGCCACCCCAGTTGTCATTCAGCTCAGGGACCCAACTAAGTTTCCCAGACAGAACAACATCCTATGAAGCCCATGGCTCATGATGGCCTCCAACCTCTGATTTTCAAGTTCCTTGAACACTGGCTACTGGTTCCAACTAATGCAACTTTCAATACCCCAATCCTAGGTATCAAAAAGAAAGATCAGACTTATTGCTTAGTCCAGGATCTAAGAATTATCAATGAAGCAGTTGTGCCTCTCCACCCAGTACTCCGTAGCCCATATACTCTACTAGAAACCTTTCCACCTGACACCTCGTGGTTCATGACCCTAGATCACAAGGAGGCCTTCTACTGCATCCTCTTAGAGAGAGGATCGCAATCACTATTTGCCTTTGAATGGACCACTCCAGAAAATCCCTCCAGACAATGAAGTTGGATTGTCCTTCCCCAGGGATTCAGGACAGTCCTCATTTATTCAGATAAGCCTTATCCCTAGACCCAGCCCATGTGCACGTGAAGATGGGGGTACACTCATATAATATGCACATGTTTTTCAAAGAATTTGGATTCTTCCTGTCTTTGACTGACCAGAAAACAAGCCTCTATAGCCAGGTACCCAGGTTCTCACCTGGGAGCCCAGCTATACCTGTGAACCATACAAGACTTAAGACTTCTTTTCAAGCCAGCCACCCAGATAAGATAAGTCACTCATGACTGAGCTCACAAATTGACAGTTAACTTTCTATGCTTTGGGCATTTTCCTTCCCTTGTGCTTTTCTGTCTCATGTCTGCAGAGAAATAGCCTGGTCCCTATGCTTCTTAACTAAATGTATTTCTTCCAGACTACACTCCATCAAGACTAAAGTCCTTTTGTCATGAGGGTTCAAACCCTTACTGCCTGAGGAAGACCATCCTATCTTCATAAGACCTCTTGATGGACATCTGTATGGTAGCCCAGAACCTCCTCCATCCCAAAAGATAGCAAGAAACTGAGACCAAATGACTGAAACACCCCAGTACAGCTGGAAGTAGCCAGAGCAGCCATCAACCTCGTCCCCCCAAATTGGGTCCCCACTGCTTGAGGGGAGAATGTTATGCAGGAAGCTAGACATAAGCAGGAGGAGGCATTGGATGACCACAGGCATCTCCAACTGTTAGGACATTAGCAGGAGGTGGGTCAGATGACCACAGGAGTCTCCAACCAGTAAGACATAACTAGTGAGCTATCAATCGGCATCTGTTAGAGTGGATTGTCCTGACTAAAACCCCTTGCAAACCACATAAAAAAAAGCCCTCCCCGAACACTGGGGGCCTGTCAGACATTAGGTTGGGGGCTGCACTGCTACAGAGTGTAGTAAACCTGCTTTCTCTCTCCCTTGACTTTGGTTTCACTCTGTCCAGCTTCCCTGCAATACTGAATCTAACTCTCCCCAACACAAGTACTTGTTTGGGATCTGCCTGAGAGTGACAATACTCAATTATAGACTCTCTGAACATTCAGTGTTACAGAATGTCAAACTGTTTATTGGTACTTATCTTGACTCACTAATATTGGAAATAAAAATAACTTATCTATACAGAGATTTGCAGAAGACAATCAGAAACATAAGTGATTTAAAATTAAAGGACTACCATTAAAATGTAAGGATGTGTGGGAAAAGCACATACTGTAGAAATTAATCTGAAACATTTAACATTTTCAAAATTATGGAAAATAGTTTAAAGGGCACCACTTGCTTCATTATTTAACTTAGAATATGAAACTGGTATGAAGGCAAATGGAGTGTCCAGTGTGCCTCTCTGGGTCACACCCTGTCACTATTTCACCAAAAGGAACTACTATCTTTAATTCAGTGTTTATCACTCCCAGGTGTTCAGTTATTTTACCTTATTGTTATATTTCTCAAAGAAAATATGTTAACATGCTTTTAAATATCTTAAGTATTATATATAGTGCAATACTGCAATTAATATGTAGGATAATATTGTTGCTCTGAAACTTGTTTTTAATGCCTTAAGTGAATTTCATAAATTGCTAGTAAATTATTGATCACTTATCAGAATTTGAATTTTGTGCAATATGGTTAGAAACAGCACTAAATTTTTCCTATAATATGCTCCTTTATTCCCAAACAAATCACTACAAAGATTCCTGAGTCAGCAGAAACCATAGGTCCTCAGCTAATCATTGAACTCATTGTCAGAATGAAAAATTCTCAACCTTGAAAAGATGTGCATCATTTGGAAATTATACTCTCAGTATTGATCAACAAGGAAGCCGAGATGATTGGATAGCAAAATAAAAGAACACAAAGGGTCTTCTTCATCCTTGGAATTTCCACGTATACATGTGCTAAACACATGGAAATGCACATTCAGTCATTCCAAAGAAAACAAGACAGGTCACCAGTGCCAGCGTCATGCAGATGACCATGGTTTCAGGGGAGGTTGTGGACACAGGCTGGTCCTGTGGACAAGCTGGACTGACGATGTCTCTTGAGGAGAATCACCATGTGGACACAGGTCCAAGTCCAGGGGGACACAGGAAGCCTCATTAAAACATGACACTTAGGGATGTTGACGGACGATGATAATCACACATAATGAGGCCCAAACACTTCAGCCAAAACTTGTTCTAAATCACATTATTCTGTTCAGGACATCGTTACAGCACTTGTGTCCTCTCTCCTCTCATCGTTTCTCTCTCTACTGCATTTTTTTTGCATGTATTTACAAAGATGATATTCTTTATTTCATTTTTTTATACAAAGTACTCCTTTGATTCCCATCATCTCCAGGTGCAACCCCACATTCTTTCCCTTTACAGACACAGAAAAGCCCCTACTCTTCAGCGTTCCCTGCTACGAGCCGATCACAGCAGGATGACGGCAGCATCACAAACTCCCCTGCGGTCTCCTCTCTACCTCCTTTTCGCTAAACTCCATGTTACTATCATCTCATATTTTTTCATACATTTATATCATGTACTGTTTCTCATTTCCTCCTTTGGAAAAACATTGCTCACTTGGTCACCAGGATTGACGTCTCTCTTCATTTCCCTCTAACATCCTGGCCACTCCTCCTCAGGCCCCCAAGCTGGGTCCTGCCCTGCTGCTGCCCTCTGCACCCTGCTCTCCTTGTCTGCTCTGCCCCCAGTCACTCCTTGGTGCTTTATTCCGGCAACTTGGTTTTCAGCAGCAAGAGCGAACTATGTGCAAACACTTCCTCCAACTCCAGCATCGTATGTCAGCCCCCTGCTTGACCTCCCACTTGGGTCTGTAGTAGAAACTTCACTGAACACGTGCGCACTGCTCTCCTGGTCTCCCCCAGAACCTGCTCCTCTCACTGTCCTATGCAAGACACCGGCAATTCCTTCCTTCAGCTCGCTCGGGCCAAACCCCGGAGCCACCCTGATTCCTCTCGTTCACCCACACCCACATCTAAGCCATCAGGAAAACCTGTTGCCTGCATTTAAAAAATAATCCAGAGTCGTAACAATTGTTTCACCACCAGTCTCACTGTACTGCTGAAACCCATCATCTCTCATGTGCATTATTTCAACTGCCTCTTAAATTGAGTCCCTTGCATACATCTTTGCAACCTACACTCTAAAACCAGCACAGTAGCCAGAGTAATTCTGTGACAATAGAGAGTACAACAAGTCACAATAGGAAAGAATAACATAATGTCCATCAATATGTCTCAGAACAAAACCCAAAAACCTTTTAAAGGCTTACTAAACTGGCTGTGAGCAGGCCTGATGACATCCCACCACCCTCGATCTCTCCCTTTGCCCAGACTGGCTAATGCAACCCTTCTCACTATTTGGAATGCTCCTGTCCCCCTTTCCCTGACAGCCATTCCCTCATCTCCTTCAGACTCTGCTCAGATCTCACCTTTGAACAGGGACTGTCCTGACCACTCCTTTCCAAGCCCTCCAGCCTCCAGCAATAATCCGTTTTTTCCTACAGTTATTTTCCAACATGCTAAATATTACACTCATTTTACCGAAAAATATGAGCTCAGTGAAAGCATCATTTGTGTCTCTGTACACCCATGCATGACCAAAAGCTGAGGGTGACAGTTTAGAGATGATTCTTAGCCATAAGGATTATCAGTGATTTTTAAAACTTCGGACATTGAAAACTAGACCCTGGGTAAATAGTTGTCAAATGACTAAGTGCACCGAGAGATAGTCCTGTCAGCCCTGCCGTATTGGGCTGGGAGCCTGTGTGTATTCAGGAAGAGGGTGCTGGTGGGATATGAGCAGGAAGAACCTCTCCTTTCCCCAGATGTCATAGCGTGGGACCCAAGTCTGCCAACCCAAGTCCTGAAGAGGAAGCTAGACTCAGCACGTACCTCACTGGCCTGGGCACTACCGGAATATCAGCTTCACTTTTTCTTCAGGCTGACTGCTTTATTACAAAATGTAGTATTTGCACAACTGCCCCAAATTGCATTTAAAAAATAATACTGATAGAATAAATTGCTGAAATTATGCAGTTGGATTGCTTATAGACCTCTGTATTAAGTAGTCAACTAAAAATTCAGTTTTGGTTAATGAACCCCAGATGCGAGCATTTATATTTCTATTTGGAAGTCAATGGAGAGTTGGATGCTCCAACATAAATTATGGATCAAGAGAAGCTTCAGAGGAAAGAAATTACTCTCTAGACGTCTGTACTTTGACTGAAGCCCTAAAAAACACTTTTGTTTTCTAGCAACTGAAAACAATTAGCACTCTAAGTTTACTTTCTCCTCTACTGCTGTAGAACTCTGTGTAATCACTTCTCACCAGATGTAGGAAGATATGTTTGTGACCTCAGGTGGTGACTTTAATTCAAAACACTTGTAAACTTATCCAGAGAACCCTCTGAAGCTAAGAGAGTAATTTGTTCTTCCTCTGGACAAATCAGAAAGTTCACTGCGTGCAAACTGGGATGCAGTCCGTGGGCAGGGAGTAACCCGCTCTTCGGCTCCTCTTATAACCTGGATCCAGGCTCCCGGATCCGGCCGCGGCCATCAGACGTGTCCCTGACCTGGCTTGTGGAGCTCAGATCAGTAAGTGCCCCCACACTCGCCCGGTCTGCAGCTGCTGCGTGAAGGGGGCGGTCTGGGCATCCTTGCAGGGATGTACTTGCCATCCTCCTTTCTTTCTGATTCTCCTGTGGTCCCTGCTCTGCCTCTGCTCCGTGTTACCCTGCTCCCCGCCTGTTCCCACACCCGTGCTCCTCTGTCCCTGTTTCCTGGCTGCTGTTTTCTTTTCCATTTCTCTCATCTCTCTATTCTGTTGTTCCTTTGATTTTGCTATCTCCTGCCCTTATATACCTTCATCTCTTATTCTCACTCCTCTGAGTAAAATTATTCTATTTGAATTTAAGTTAAGGGGAATTTCCTGTAAAATTTTGCTTCTATGACTCATCTATACAAGTCTGTGTAAGTTTATATTGTGATCATCAGTTGTGTGCTACAAACAATATTATTGAGGAGTCATTTCAGAGGCAATTATTTAATTCAGTGTCATATACAAATAAAATAACATATTTTACCAAAAATTACATATATACAAAATAGCATGATCAATGATGACTTGCAGTGTAATGTATGGTATATTTTGTCACCCTTTTAGTGGATATATGGAATGGAAGTATGTTAAACAAATAAAGGGAATGGTGTAAAATATTTATTTCATCTTCCAATAGTTTTATTATGCAGGACATGAAAATAGTTTATGTAACAGGTCAATAATTACACCATGCAAGAATTAACATTCTTTAAAACTAAGTAACACTAAAGTGCTTATGTCAACCTAATAACCTGTGAGGGGTCATATCTTTCAGTGCATTACACACACTGGTACCTGGAATGGTCTCAGGACAGCACCTTAGGGACGGGGAAACTGATCTGGAACTGGATGGACAAGAGGGGCCAGGAGAAAAACCCCCCAGCTCCAGGCCACATTGTGAGGTGCAGGGAGAGAGCCCGCTGCCCCCCCAGGGGGCTGTGCACACAGAGTCCCAGAGGGTGGAGGGATGGGGAGAACTGGGGACCTGGTCGTTCCAGAAGGTTCTGGGGCAGCAGGAAAGCTTGAGGACCCTGGGGCTCGGTTGGTGACTGATACCAGCCCAGGAGCTCTAGCTGTGCCAGTGGGCGATTATTTCCCCATTTGTTTTATATACTCTGTTTCCCCTCCTGTCAACCTTCCCTTGTCCTGTCCAGCGCCTTCTGCTCAGCACCTCCTCCTACCCACACCTGTGAAATCCTCACTTCTGTCCTATTTCTCATATTGCGTGTCCATCATTGTCGGTGTCCTGCTGCTCACCCTGCCCCCCTTAATGCTGGGAGGCCGCCCCCTCCGTCAGTGTCCCCTCCTCCGCCCCCGCTGCTCCCAGGCTCGGCCTTTCATGTGATGCGCTGCGTCTCAGGGAGATTTTCAGTTCCTGTTTCCCTCTTCCCCTCTCCGTCTCTGATGCGTGTACTTCGTCCCCTTTATCGTCTTAACTTTTATTGCCTTATATTTCTTATTCAATTACTCAGTTTTTCAGTTTGCCACGTCCCAGTATTTACATCCTTGTGCCCCTCTTTCCAAATTTACTTTTTTTCAGTCAACTGTTAAGTTTTTCAGTCTAAAATATTTTGAATTTTTCTCTATTTAAACAAAATTCAAGTACATTCTTCTTTTGTCCTCTCGGTGTCCTCTTTTTCTATCCCACCCAGCCTTCTTTCACCCTCTTTCGCTATTTTCACGACCCCTTTCGTTGGTTGAAATTTTGATTTTTAATTCATTTCTCAACTTGTTTCCAATCGGTAATGAATTCATCATGTTTTCGTCCTACTTTCTTCTTTTTTTCCTTATTTTGTTATTTCTCTTTCTACTGCTTTCTCATCTATTCCTCTTATTTGTGTTTTCTGATATTTATATTATACAAATTTATATGCTTTTTGATCTTTAAGATTTCTTATTGACCTTGTTGAGGAGGAAAATCTTTTCTACCACCCTCTTAAGTTATATATGGAGGCATGCAGATTAACAGGAGCTCACGCAGGAAGTTGCCCCTAAATGGCTAAAATTAGGAGTTTCGGAAAAGAAGGGGTAGAAGAGGCTTCCATGGGAAAAACAAATGGTTTTCTAAGGGACCAAACATGAGATAAGACACTTTGTGATAATTATTGTTTATGCAGGTGTAAGTGGTATTTTCCATCTTTTTCATGGCTGTAAAGCTCCCCCAGAGAATGACATTTCTGACAGTTTTATTCCCAGAAGTTCCTGCTTTTAGTGTTATAATGAAAGCTCCTAGAAGGCTCCTTTCTGTATCTGTTGAATCTCAAATGTCTTTAGTTTAAAATAATCCTCATATTAATTCTGGGGGTCCTAGTAGGTCATCACAATCCTAGCTAAATGTTCTCATAGAAACTTCTTCCTCAGTTTGGAAAATTACTCTTTTTTTTTTTTTTTTGCTTTCCTAAACTCCCCCATTTCATGCCTTTAATTTATTCTGACAGACATATATGCTAATTTTTTTCTATTTTTTTTTTTAGGCTTCTCTTTTCCCATAGTCCTTTCTTTGCTTCTGTGCCTCTTGCATTCGCATCAATTTCTTCTCTTCTTGCTGCCCCGATTTGTACTTGGTCTCTTTGCTCCCTCACTCTCTTTGGCTGATTTCCCTCCTGGAACGGCACTGCCTTCATCCTCCTTGCCTACTTCTAGTGTCACTTTGCCATCATATTTTTTGTTCCTCTCTTTAGCTTTCCACTTTGATTAAACATTACTTAATTCTCCGGATTTTCTGTTGCTCATTTATGTTCTTTCACCTCTTCCCCCTATTTTTCTTGTTTATTTTCGATGGTTTCTCCATATGCCGCCTGGTCCTTCTTGTTCATGTGTCTTGGCTCCTCGCCATTCTCTGATCTAACAAAGAAAATTTTAGAAACAACTTTTCAAGTTCAAAGTAACAAAAGGGTTTATATTTGTTGGAAATTGCATTACATTTTAAATATTGGTGAGAAGTAATATTCTGTATTGGATGCTCTGACTTATAAATGTTCCACATACTACTGTCTATTCTTTATTAATATCTTTTCATTGATTTATATAATATTACCCAAGAAATTGTTGCACAAATTTTAGGGTTATCCCATAGTATTTTTGTTGTTATAATTCCTATATTTCATAAAATTATATTATCTAACTGAGGAAATACCTTATAAATTAATGATCTGTGTTACCTGTTACAATACTTTTTTTTTCCTAGAGCTTTCAGTATAGACTATCTTAGTGAATATGGCAATCACATTATTTATTCTAGAATGCTTGCCTTTCTTTTCATTCTTTAGCACGTTAGGAACCTAAATGGGACATACGAGTGGGTATGTTATATTTCTGAGTTAAAAGACAATCATACTGAGTTTCTTAATTTATGTTTGTTCTATGTTCTATGTTTATGCTCATAATGTTATGTTTATATGTTTATATTAGCTAGCCGCCTCACAGAAAGTTAGTAATCTCCCTTATATTTATAATATACTTTCAGGGGTTCTATTTTTTGTCATAAATGGGTGCTAAGTGTATATGAATGTACTTTTTGGATCACTGAGATGGTCACGCACCTTCCTTCTTCCTGGTGTTAGTATGGAGAATTATGTTAATAGATTCCCTAAAGCTACAACATCTTTGCATTTCCAAGAAAATACAAACTGTGCATGATATATTATTCTTGTTTATTCCTTGGTGCATGTAGTTTGAAATTATTTACATGCACATTTATCTATTTTATCAAGATGAAATTTAGAAAACAAAATTATCCATTTAAAAGTGGGCCATTCAGTGGAAATTACATTATTTGCAATTTTGTACAACCACAACCTTCTATTGAGGTTCAAAACATCCCATCAAACCCCCAAAATAAACCCAGATTCCCCAGTCACTCTTCTGACCACCCTCTCTCCAGTCCCTGGCAACGATGTATCTGTTTTCTGTCTATGGACTTATACAGTTGGGGATATTTGATATAATGGAATTATGTAATACGTGACTTTTGGTGCTGGCTTCTTTAACTTCTGTACAGGAATTTCTCATGCAAGTGTGGTCATGTTGGTAGCTGGCTTGAGGATGGTTGGTGTCTCATGTGGGTCTCAGTGTTACTTGGAGTGAAATGGCCTTATGTAAAGTTTTAGAAATTAGCTGAAGACTTCCTCTGTGTGTCTGCTCCTGCTCTTATAAGCTGAGATGGTTGTGTCCAGGTTTGCAGCAAGGCAGTGCTTATGTGCCCATTCAGGCACTTAACAAGATCCTGCTTGTGTCATGTTTGTTCCACACCAACTGGCCAAAACAAGTCAAAGCCAACCTACATTCAAGGGATGCGAAAAAAAAAGCCACCTCTTGAGTTGAGCCATAATGTCTCATTACAACTTATCCAGGGAAGGAAAGACTTTAACAGCTACTTCCCAGTCTACCAATGTCTGGTGTTATAGGCTGAGCTTGTTCTCCTTGGTCCCTGTGCCTCCACAATAAAGAACTGTAATCTCTTAGGCAGAAACACAGCAGTGAAGCAGAGTGAAAGTTTTATTTGAATACACTCCAAAGGAGGAGCTGGCCAGAGTCAAGGGATACAAAGGCCCCAAACTTTTAGGGGAGAGTCTATTTATCAGGACTTATCTGGCAGGTACTTCTTTTGATTGACAGGGTGAGGCCATTTGATTGACAGCTCTAGTTATATACCCATTTTTCTTGGTGCACATGTCTTCCCACCCCACCCCACCCCACCCCCGGAATGCACGCTGGGGGGTGGGGGGAGCAAAACCACAATTTTATTTTAATGAGATTATGAGAAGGTGTGGTTTGGATGGTTCTAGTTTTGTTTGATTGCTCTTCCTTGGGACCTGGTTGAGACCAGTTTGGCCTGGTTCCTATAGGCAAGAAGTTATCTCCCTACAAAGCCTTTGTCCTCTTCATGTTGGACCCCTACCTGGGCAGTTTGGGCAATTTTGTCCTTGAACCTAATATTCTCCTTCCCTGGCTGTTCATATCTAACTTTCTACCTAACGTTCCTAACACTGAGATCAAGAGCAAATGAAATGTGAGAAATTGGAGACAAACAATAGAGATAGTTACTTAGAGGAATATTGCTGAAAAGAGGAGAAATGACTCAAGAAATGTGCAAAAAATAGAGAACATTTGCATGTTGATGTGGGAAATTTTAAATGCATGAGTACATTCAAATTTTTGAAATGAAGTTCAGACGTATATGTAGAACTTAAATAAAATCTCCATAAAGCTGAAATATTATTGTTCATGAATAAATATTCTCCTTCAGGATGCTCAATTTATTTCTCAGAATTACAGTAATGTTTTTATAAATAAGGCCTGTTTTATCTCAATCCTAATATTCCTCTAAAGCTACTTCAATAATGCTTGACATATGCCTCTAGAGCTTATTCATTTCCTGCCTATTGTTACAGACCATTTGCACATCCTACTGCAGAGAGTGACCACGTCTCCATGCAGCCCTGTTATTTCCGTCAAGATTACAAACCATTTATATTCTTTTTAAAGCTGTGAAAGAGTCCTTCCAAAGTACAACAGGCCAATGACCATATTTCCAAATACCACTGTTTGGGGAATATTCTTTCTCTCTCAATTTGGGATTGGCATTATTGGGAATACATTGCTACTAGCATTACAAATCAACACCCTCTTATTTCAACCCCACGCAAAGAAGCCTATAGACTGGATATTCACCCACTTAACCTTAGCTAATGTCATGACAATCCTTTTCAGTGGGATTCCAGAAGTAATACATTACTTTGGAATAAGACATTTTATGGACGACACTGGTTGTAAGACAATGTTGTACATGTACAGAGTCACCCGGGGTCTCTCCCTCTGTATGACGTCCTTCCTGAGTGTGTTTTGGGCAATAATGATCACTCCCAGCCACTGTAGTTGGGTGTGGCTCAAACCCCAACTCTCTACATACATTTTTCCTTCTTTCTTTTTTTTTCTGGATCATCAACATGCTGATCTACATCCAGGTCATCATAAAAGTTGGAGCCCCTTATAACGCCACAGAAGTCAGACAAAAATATTCTCTGACATACTGTAGCGTGAGAGAATCTGATAGGCTTCAGGTAGCTGTCCTTGAAGGGAGCATGGTCATACGAGATATCCTGTGCATGTTCCTCATGATCTGAGCCAGTGTGTATGTGGTGAGGCTCCTCTTCACACACCGCAGGACAGTCCAGCACGTCCACAGGACCAGCCTCTGCCCACGAGTCTCTCCTGAAACCAAGGCCACCCACACGATCCTGGCCCTGGTGAGCTGCTTTGTCTTCTTTTACTGGACCAACAGCTGCCTTACCATGTACATCAGTTATAGACATGATGTACGAGGGTTGGAGAACATCACCATTTTTGTCTCTGCTTGTTTTCCAACAATCTGTCCTTTTGTGCTGATCAAAAATAACTGTCGATCATTTCTGAGGTGTGTCTTTGCAAAGATGATAAAGTCTTGTCCACAAACTATTTCTGTCAGAGGCTTGAACACCCTCCCACAACTTCTCTGAGACAAAGGGCATGTGATTAGAATTTCCTACCCCACAATTTTAGTAAGGCAAGTTTCTGAAAAAAAAAAGCCTTAATAACTTTTACTCTGGGCATTCCTTCAAACCATCCAGCTTAGTAAACAAATGTAGATAAACAATAAAGCTGGCAGAAAACAAAAATAACATGTCCAACACAGTTATACGTGGAATAGACTCTATTTTACCTTTCCTACAATGATTCTCAAGAACTCCTGAGACAGGGCCAAGAGGGAAGCACAGGAAAGCTTGAACATACCTCCTCCCATGTTCACATCGAATCTACAACTACACAGGTAATTTATCCTGAGGAAGAACTGAGGCCTGAGTGAACACATTCTGCACAATGAGGGATAAAATGGCCACATAAAAATATTAGGAGAGATGGAGACATGGTAGTGGAGGTACCCCACCCCCAATCCCTCATGCAGTCCTGTAGTAGGGAAAGATACCACTGAGTTACCTGAACAGAGACTCACCTGCCCTGGGGCACAGAAAAAGAGCCACATTTTAAAGGGCAACCACAGTATAAGTGAAGGAAACTACTGATGTTCAGAAGTAGAGCACGGGGCCAAACTGGGGTAACTGCTAGAACTCTTCATGGTACCAGAGATGCTGGTGAGCACCATTGTTTATGTTACCTGCACTCATTGCTAGGCTGGATGGGAGGAGGGTGAGTGCCATTGTTCCCCTGCACCCCCACATGTTTATAGTGTGGAGGGAAGCAGGGGCTGTGTGAACAGACCATTTCTGATCTTAAGCAAGGCAGTCTCCCAGACCCTGCCTGCACCCAAACACACCTGCCAGTGATCTAGCAGTTCCACCAAGGCAACACTAGTAAGATTGCCATGAATTCATTTTACCCATTCTCCTCCCATCACGAGCCATCTTGTTAGTGCAGCAATGATGGCACCCACTCAGGAGACCCTCAGAAACTGTCCCATCCATCCCCAGCCACCTCATTAGCATGGCTCTGACCAGGCACACTCAGAAGACCTCCACACTTGCTCTTCCCATTCCATTCCCCACACTGGCAAGGCCCCAGGTGGTGCTATGAGGAAGCCCCACAGACTACACCCCTATAACTACAGTCACTCTACCAATGTGGCACAAGCTGGCACCCACCCATGAGATCCCAGGTGGCACCCTTCACCCCTGGTAACCCTGTCATCAAGGCCCTAGCCCATTTTCAACCCAGGAATCCCTCAGCCCACTCCTTGGGAACCCTAGCACTGGAAAGCCCATGCCCATGCCCAAATGGCCTCCAGCCAACTGCCAAACAGTCACATGCAGTCTACCCATGGAATGTACCTTCAAGAAAGGGTGAGGTAGCTCTTTTCCCAAACCTATAGAAATAAACACAAAGATATACTTCAAATGAAAGAGCAAGAAAAAGATCAGGAAACGAGCTAAATGAAACAGTTAAGCAACCTACCTGAAATAAAGTTTAAAGTAATGATTATAAAGATGCTCTCACTTGAGAGAAGAGTGAATAAACTCAGGGAGAACAAAAATATATATACAAAACATAAAAAAGAACCAATAACAGATGAAGAATACAATAACTGAAATGAAAAATACACTAGAGGGAATCAATGAAAGATTAGATGCAGCAGAAGAAAGGATTAGTGACCAGGAATACAGTGTAATGGATAGCACTCAAGCTGAACAGCAGAAAGAAAAAAGAATAAAAGAAATCAGGATAGCTTAAGGAACTTTGAGAACAACAAACACCCTGACAGTCACATGATAGGGATCCCAAAAGGAGAACAGAGAGAGAAAGGGGTAGAAAACATATTTGAATAATAGCTGAAAATCTCCTTAACCTTGGAAGGAAAGAGACATTTCAGCCCAAGAAGTGAAGAGTGTCCCAAATAACATGAACCCAAGGAGGTCCACACCAAGACTCATAATAATTAAAATGTCTGACATCAAAGACAAAGGGAATCTTAAAGGAAGCAAGACAAGCAATAAATTACATACAAGGGAAACCACATAAGGCTAGCTGGAGATTAAACTGCATGCTGCTAAAAACCAATGGGTCAAGAAAGAAATCAAAAAGGAAATTTAAAAATATTTGAAGAATAATGAAAATAGAAACACAACAATTCAAAATCTTTGGGATGCTGTTCTAACATGGAAGATTATAGTGTTACAGGCCTACTTGAAGAAACAAACATCTGATAAACAATGTAATTGTACATCTAAGGAAACTATAAAAAGAAGACAAAGCACAAAGCTAGTAAAGGGAAGGAAATAATAAAGACCAGAGTGGACATATGAAATAGAAAATAAAATAAAACAGAAAAGAACAATGGAACTAGGAGCTGTAATTAGAAAAGATAACCAAAATTGATAAATCATTAGCTAGATTCATCAAAAAAGAGGACTTGAATAAATAATATCAGAAATGAAAGAGATGTTACAACTGACACCAAAAAAAATAAAAACATTTATAAAAGAGTGCTATGAAAAATTATAAGCCAAACTTTTGAACACCAAGAAGAAATGGATAAATTCCTAGAAACATGCACCTCCCATGATTGAACAAGGAAAAAAAAGAAAATCAGAAGAAACTGATTACTTTAATGGAATTAAAGTGATAATCAAAAAATTCCCAACAATCTAAAGTCCAGTACAATATGAGTTCACAGGAAAATTCTACTAAACATTTAAGTAAGACTTAATACCTATACCTCTAAAACTATTCCAAAATATCAAAGAAAAAGGAAACCTTCCACTCATTCCATGAAGCCAGCATCACCTTGAGACCAAAATTAGACACTACAAAAAAAAAGGAAATTATAGACCAATATCTCTCATGAACATAAATGCAACATTCCTCAGCAAAATATTGGCAAGGAAAACTAAAAAACACATCAAAAACATCATTCACCATGACCAAGTGAGTTTTATCTCAGGAATGTGATACACCACATTAACAAAAGGAAGAATAAAAATCATATGATCATCTCAATAAATGCTGAAAAGCATTTGACAAAACTAAGCATCCATCAATGACAGACACTCTCAACAAAGTGGGTTTAGAGGGAAAATGCCTCAACATAATAAAGGCCATATAAAACAAACCTACAGCTAACATCTTACTCCATGAAAAAAAGCTGAAAGATCAGGCACAAGATCAGGAACAAGACATGGAACTCCAGTCTCACCACTTTTATGAAAAAAATAACACTGGAGGTCCTAGCCACAGCAATCAGACATGAAAAAGAAAAAAAAAAGCATACAACTTGGTAAGGAAAAAGTAAAACTGTTACTATTTACAGATGACATGATACTATACAGAGAAATCCTTAACAACTCCACCAAAATACAATTAGAACTGATAAATGCATTCAGTAAAGTTGCAGGACACAAAATCAGTATACAGGAATCTGTTGCATTCCTACATACTAAAATGAACTAGCAGAAAGAGAAATCTGGGAAATGATTCCATTTACAACTGCATCAAAAAGAATACAATACCTAAGAATAAAACCAACCAAGGAAGTGAAAGACTTGTACTTTGGAAAGTATAAGACACCGATGAAGGGAATTGATGAAGACACAAATTAATGGAAATCTATTTCACACTCATGAACAGGATGAATTAACATTGTCAAAATGGCCATCCTTCTGAAAGCAATTTACAGATTCAATGTAATCCCTACCAAAATACCAACAGCATTTTTCAATGAACTAGAACAAATAATCCTAATATTTATATGGAACCGCCAAAGACCCTGAATAACCAAAGCAAACCTGAGAAATAAGAACAGAGCTGAAGTTATCATGCTCCCTGACTTCAAACATTACACAAAGCTACCATAACCCAAACAGTATGTTACTGACACGAGAACAGATACACAGAACAGTGGAACAGAATAGAGGGTATGGAAACAAACCCATGCCTATATGGTCAACTACCATGACAAGAATAAACAATGGAGAAAAAACAGTCTCTTCAATAAAAGGTGTTTGGAAAATAGGACAGCTACATGCAGAAGAATAAAACTGGACCATTGTCTTACACCATACACAAAAATAAACTCAAAATGGATAAAATCTTAAATATAAGACATGAAAACATAAAACTCTTAGAAAAGAAAATAAACAATAAACTCTTGAACTACAATATTAGAATTTTTTTCTGTATATGTATCCCCAAGCAAGGGAAACAAAAGCAAAAATAAGCATGTGGGACTATAAGAAACTAAAAAGCTTCTGTACAACAAAAGAAACCATCAAAATAATGAAAAGGCAACATACTGTATGGAAAAATATATTTGCAAATGATATATCTAATAAGGGGTTAATATCCAAAATATATAAAGAACTCATACAACTCAACACCAAAAAAACCACAAATAATCCAATTTAAAAATGGGCAGAAGACCTGATAGACATTTTTCCAAAGAAGACATATAGAAAAAGATTCTTGATACCACAATCATCAGGGAAATGCCAGTCAAAACTACAATGAGATATTGAGATATTACCTCACACCAGCTTAATGTCTACTATCAAAAAATAACAAGCGTTGGTGAAGATGTGGAGAAAAGGGAACCCCCCTAAACTGTTGGTGGGATTGCACCTTGACGTAGCCACTTTAGAAATCAGTATGGAGGTTCCTCAAAAAACTAAACATTAAATGTCATATGACTCAGCAATTCCACCTCTTACAATTTACCCAAAGAAAATGAAATCATTAATTTGAAAAGATATTACATGTTCCAATGTTAACTGCAGCATTATTTACAATAGCCAAGATTTGGAAGCAACCAAAGTGCCCATCAATAGATTAATGGATAAGAAAGATATGGTACATATACACAATGGAATATTTTTCAGCCATAAAAATAAAGAAATCTTGCCATTAGTAGGAACATTGATGGGCATATAGAGTATTATGCTAAGTGAAGTAAGTCAAAGAAAGAGGAATACCATATAGTTTCACTTTCACATGGAATGTGAAAAACAAATAAATAAATAAATAAACAAACAAAAATTGTAACCACACAGAACAGACTGTTGGTTACCACTGCAAGTGGAGGCAGCTGAAACAGGTGAAGGGTATAAAGGGGTACAAACTTCTAAGCATAAGATAATTTCATCACAGGGATGGAAGTAAAGCAGAGAGAATGCAGCTCATAATATTCTAAAATTTTTGTTTATGATAGATGGTAACTACACTTACAATGGTGAGCATTTAATAATGTATACAACTGAAGAACCACTAAATTGTCATCAGAAACCAACATAATATTATATGTAAACTACATTTCAATAAAAATTGTTTTAAAAGGATACATACTGTGCAGATGCTTTTGTGAAACTTGCTTGGATCCTGATGAACTCTTTTTTATTGATGCATAGGTGTATATTGGTTTCAAGTACACAGCGTAGTGATCCACACTTACATACATTATTAAATGCGCACCCCAACTAGTGCAGTTACTATCTGTCAACATAAAAGATGTTACAGAACAATTGACTGTATTCTCTATGCTGTTCTTTCCTCCCCATGACTAATTTATATTATGATTGAGATTTTGTGTCTCTTTATCCCCTTCACCTATTTTATGCAACCACCCCAACCCCTCCCCCATACTAATCACCAGTCACTTCTCATTGTCTGTAAGTCTGTTGCTGTTTTGTTCAGTTTCTTTTGTTTAGTTTCTAGATTCCACATGTAAGTAAAACCATATGGTATTCCTTTTTCTCTGACTGACTTACTTTACTTAGTACCTTCTAAGTCCTTCTATGTTGCCTCAAATGTCATGGTTTCTTTCTTTTTATGACTGAATAATATTCCATTGTATAAATGTTCCACATCTTCTCTATCCATTCATCTACTGATAGACACTTTGAAGACAGCCTCTTAAACAAAATAGTGTTGGAAAAACAGACCTGATGAACTCTTAAAAAAATAAACAAATATTTTGAGACAATCATAGTTAACACAGAAATTAGATAATAGTAAGGAATTAATGTTAATTTTGTGGGTTTGATTATGGTAGTGTGGTTATATATTTTTCAATTTCTCATGTTAAGAGATATCCTGAAATGTTTACAGACAGAATTTGCTTCAAAACATTTTGGCAAAATAAGATAGTGGAGAAAGAAATAAATAAAACTAAAGAGCTGGAAATAAATAATAATTAATACATATATATATATATATTGGAATATTACTAAGCCATAAAAGATAATGAAATCTTGCCATTTGGGATAAAATGGGATAGACCTAGAGGATATTATGCTAAGTGAAATAAGTCAGAAAAGGAAAGACAAATGCTTTATGATATCATTTATATGTGGAATCTGAAAACCAACACAAGCAAATTAAACAGGAATAGACTCACAGAGAACAGAATGCTGTTTACTCTAGGGGATGAGTGAAATAGATGAAGGGTGATAAAAATAATGAGAATGTTTCATGTCTTGATCTGGGTGATGGCTACATGAATGTATACACATGTCAAGATTCTTTGACCTGTACAATAAGATTTGTGCATTTTATTGTATATACTTCAATATAAAAAATAAAAATAACGAGGGGCGGAGCCAAGATGGCGGCGTGAGTAGAGCAGTGGAAATCTCCTCCCAAAAACACATAGAGCTATGAAAATATAACAAAGAAAAATCTTCCTAAAATAGAGACCACAGGACACAGGACAACATCCAGACCACATCCACACCTGCAAGAACCCAGCGCCTTGTGAAGGGGGTAAGATACAAGCCCCAGCCCGGCGGGACCCGAGCGCCCCTCCCCCCGGCTCCCGGCGGGTGGAGAGAAACCGGAGCCGTTTTTTTTTTTTTTTTGGCGAGCGCTTTTTGGAAGCCTTAGAGAGACGGGCCCCAGTTGCTGGGGAGGCAGGGTGGCGGGACCGGTGAGGAGGTGCCTGGGAACGGCGCCGGAGGACAAAGAATATCCCGCGTTTCTCCCTGCGAGACCTGGGGGCGGGTGCCTGAGACCGGTGCCTGAGGACGGAGGAGGTCGCGCGTTTTTCCCCTTTTTTTTTTTTTCTCTTTTTGGCGAGCACTTTTTGGAAGCCTTGAAGGGACGGGGACCCCAGTGCTAGGGAGGCACGGTGGCGGGACTGGTGAGCGGGTGGCTGGGACCGGCGCCTGAGGACAAAGAATATTCCCCGTTTTTCCCTGCGGGACCGGTGGGCGGGTTCCTGAGACCGGCAATTGAGGACAGAGGAAATCGCGCGTTTTTCCCCTTTTTTTTTCTTTCTTTTTTCTGCGAGTGCTTTTTGGAAGCCTAAAAGGGACAGGGACCCCGGTGCTAGGGAGGCAGGGTGGCGGGACTGGTGAGCGGGTGCCTGGGACCGGCACCTGAGGACAAAGAATATCCGGCATTTTTCCCTGTGGGACCGGTGGGTGGGTGCCTGAGACCAGCACCTGAGGACGGAAGAAATCACGCATTTTTCCCCTTTTTTTTCTCTCTTTTTGCCGAGTGCTTTTTGGAAGCCTTGAAGGGACAGGGACCCCGGTGCTAGGGAGGCAGGGCGGCAGGACTGGTGAGCGGGTGCATGGGACCAGTGCCTGAGGACAAAGAATATTGAGCATTCCTTCCCTGCAGGACCGGTGGGTGGGTGCTTTTTGGAAGCCTTGAAAGGACAGGGACCCTGGTGCTAGGGAGACAGGGCAGCAGGACCAGTGAGCGGGTGCCTGGGACCGGAACCTGAGGACAAAAAAAAAAAAAAAAAAAAAATCGCTTGTTTTTTCCTTTTTTTTCCTTTTTTTTTTCTCTTTGTTTCTGTTCCCTCTCTCATTGTTGCTGCTGTTGTTTTGGTTTGGAGAGTGCTTTTTGGAAATCTTAAAGGGGCAGGACAGGTCACTTAGACCAGAAGCAGGGAATCTGGGGATCTCTGGGCACTCTAACCCCCTGGGCAGCAGGGAGCACAGAGGCCCCTTACGGAGATAAATAGTCTCCTGGCTGCTCCCCCTCCAACGGGGCTCCACCATTTTGGAGGAACAGCCCCAGCCAGGCCAAGCCCACAGCAACAGCGGAGATAAACCCCAAAGCAACTGGGCAGGAAGCAGAAGCCCTGTCTGCGCACAGCTGCCCAGCACAAGCCACTAGAGGTCGCTATTCTCCCAGGAAAAGGCTACAAACCAACAAGAAGGGAAGCTCTTCCAGCGGTCACTTGTACCAGCTCTGCAAACTATCTCTATCACCATGAAAAGGCAAAACTACAGGCAGACAAAGATAACAGAGACAACACCTGAGAAGGAGACAGACCTAACTAGTCTTCCTGAAAAAGAATTCAAAATAAAAATCATGAACATGCTGACAGAGATGCAGAAAAAAATGCAAGAGCAATGGGATGAGATGCAGAGAAAAATGCAAGAGCAGTGGGATGAAGTCCGGAAGGAGATCACAGATGTCAGGAAAGAGATCACTGAAGTGAAACAATCCCTGGAAGGATTTATAAGCAGAATGGATAAGATGTAAGAGGCCATTGAAGGAATAGAAGCCAGAGAACAGGAACGTATAGAAGCTGACATAGAGAGAGATAAAAGGATCTCCAGGAATGAAACAACACTAAGAGAACTATGTGACCAAGCCAAAAGGAATAATATTCGTATTATAGGGGTACCAGAAGAAGAAGAAAGAGGAAAAGGGATACAAAGTCTCTTTGAAGAAATAATTGCTGAAAACTTCCCCAAACTGGGGCAGGAAATAATCGAACAGACCATGGAATTACACAGAACCCCCAACAGAAAGGATCCAAGGAGGACAACACCAAGACACATAGTAATTAAAATGGCAAGGATCAAGGACAAGGAAAGAGTTTTAAAGGCAGCTAGAGAGAAAAAGGTCACCTATAAAGGAAAACCCATCAGGCTAACATCAGACTTCTCAACAGAAACCCTACAGGCCAGAAGAGAATGGCATGATATACTTAATGCAATGAAACAGAAGGGCCTTGAACCAAGGATACTGTATCCAGCACGACTATCATTTAAATATGATGGTGGGATCAAACAATTCCCAGACAAGCAAAAGCTGAGGGAATTTGCTTCCCACAAACCACCTCTACAGGGCATCCTACAGGGACTGCTCTAGATGGGAGCACCCCTAAAAAGAGCACAGAACAAAACACACAACATATGAAGAATGGAGGAGGAGGAATAAGAAGGGAGAGAAGAAAAGACTCTCCAGACAGTGTATATAACAGCTCAATAAGCGAGCTAAGTTAGGCAGTAAGATACTAAAGAAGCTAACCTTGAACCTTTGGTAACCACGAATCTAAAGCCTGCAATGGCAATAAGTACATATCTTTCAATAGTCACCCTAAATGTAAATGGACTTAATGCACCAATCAAAAGACATAGAGTAATAGAATGGATAAAAAAGCAAGACCCATCTATATGCTGCTTACAAGAAACTCACCTTAAACCCAAAGATAAGCATAGACTAAAAGTCAAGGGATGGAAAAACATATTTCAGGCAAACAACAGTGAGAAGAAAGCAGGGGTTGCAGTACTAATATCAGACAAAATAGACTTCAAAACAAAGAAAGTAACAAGAGATAAAGAAGGCCACTACATAATGATAAAGGGCTTAGTCCAACAAGAGGATATAACCATTCTAAATATATATGCACCCAATACAGGAGCACCAGCATATGTGAAGCAAATACTAACAGAACTAAAGAGGGAAATAGACTGCAATGCATTCATTGTAGGAGACTTCAACACACCACTCACCCCAAAGGATAGATCCACCGGGCAGAAAATAAGTAAAGACACACAGGCACTGAACAACACACTAGAACAGATGGACCTAATAGACATCTATAGAACTTTACATCCAAAAGCAACAGGATATACATTCTTCTCAAGTGCACATGGAACATTCTCCAGAATAGACCACATACTAGCTCACAAAAAGAGCCTCAGTAAATTCCACAATATTGAAATTCTACCAACCAATTTTTCAGACCACAAAGGTATGAAAGTAGAAATAAATTCTACAAAGAAAACAAAAAGGCTCACAAACACATGGAGGCTTAACAACATGCTACTAAATAATCAATGGATCAATGAACAAATCAAAATAGAGATCAAGGAATATATAGAAACAAATGACAACAACAACACTAAGCCCCAACTTCTGTGGGATGCAGCGAAAGCAGTCTTAAGAGGAAAGTATATAGCAATCCAGGCACACTTGAAGAAGGAAGAACAATCCCAAATGAATAGTCTAACATCACAACTATTAAAACTGGAAAAAGAAGAACAAATGAGGCCTAAAGTCAGCAGAAGGAGGGACATAATAAAGATCAGAGAAGAAATAAACAAAATTGAGAAGAATAAAACAATAGCAAAAATCAACGAAACCAAGAGCTGGTTCTTTGAGAAAATAAACAAAATAGATAAGCCTCTAGCCCAACTTATTAAGAGAAAAAGAGAGTCAACACAAATCAACATAATCAGAAATGAGAATGGAAAAATCACGACAGACTCCACAGAAATACAAAGAATTATTAAAGACTACTATGAAAACGTATATGCCAACAAGCTGGAAAACCTAGAAGAAATGGACAACTTCCTAGAAAAATACAACCTCCCAAGACTGACCAAGGAAGAAACACAAAAGTTAAACAAACCAATTACAAGCAAAGAAATTGAAACAGTAATCAAAAAACTACCCAAGAACAAAACCCCGGGGCCGGACGGATTTACCTCGGAATTTTATCAGACACACAGAGAAGACATAATACCCATTCTCCTTAAAGTGTTCCACAAAATAGAAGAAGAGGGAATACTCCCAAACTCATTCTATGAAGCCAACATCACCCTAATACCAAAACCAGGAAAAGACCCCACCAAAAAAGAAAATTACAGACCAATATCCCTGATGAATGTAGATGCAAAAATACTCAATAAAATATTAGCAAACAGAATTCAACAGTATATCAAAAGGATCATACACCATGACCAAGTGGGGTTCATCCCAGGGATGCAAGGATGGTACAACATTCGAAAATCCATCAACATCATCCACCACATCAACAAAAAGAAAGACAAAAACCACATGATCATCTCCATAGATGCTGAAAAAGCATTTGACAAAATTCAACATCCATTCATGATAAAAACTCTCAGCAAAATGGGAATAGAGGGCAAGTACCTCAACATAATAAAGGCCATATATGATAAACCCACAGCCAGCATTATACTGAACAGCGAGAAGCTGAAAGCATTTCCACTGAGATCGGGAACCAGACAGGGATGCCCACTCTCCCCACTGTTATTTAACATAGTACTGGAGGTCCTAGCCACGGCAATCAGACAAAACAAAGAAATACAAGGAATCCAGATTGGTAAAGAAGAAGTTAAACTGTCACTATTTGCAGATGATATGATACTGTACATAAAAAACCCTAAAGACTCCACTCCAAAACTACTAGAACTGATATCGGAATACAGCAAAGTTGCAGGATACAAAATCAACACACAGAAATCTGTAGCTTTCCTATACACTAACAACGAATCAATAGAAAGAGAAATCAGGAAAACAATTCCATTCACCATTGCATCAAAAAGAATAAAATACCTAGGAATAAACCTAACCAAGGAAGTGAAAGACTTATACTCTGAAAACTACAAGTCACTCTTAAGAGAAATTAAAGGGGACACTAATAAATGAAAACTCATCCCATGCTCATGGCTAGGAAGAATTAATATCGTCAAAATGGCCATCCTGCCGAAAGCAATATACAAATTTGATGCAATCCCTCTCAAATTACCAGCAACATTCTTTAATGAATTGGAACAAATGATTCAAAAATTCATATGGAAACACCAAAGACCCCGAATAGCCAAAGCAATCCTGAAAAAGAAGAATAAAGTAGGGGGGATCTCACTCCCCAACTTCAAGCTCTACTACAAAGCCATAGTAATCAAGACAATTTGGTACTGGCACAAGAACAGAGCCACAGACCAGTGGAACAGATTAGAGACCCCAGAAATTAACCCAAACATATATGGTCAATTAATATTTGATAAAGGAGCCATGGACATACAATGGCAAAATGACAGTCTCTTCAACAGATGGTGCTGGCAAAACTGGACAGCTACATGTAGGAGAATGAAACTGGACCATTGTCTAACCCCATATACAAAGGTAAACTCAAAATGGATCAAAGACCTGAATGTAAGTCACGAAACCATTAAACTCTTGGAAAAAAACATAGGCAAAAACCTCTTAGATGTGAACATGAGTGATCTCTTCTTGAACATATCTCCCCGGGCAAGGAAAACAACAGCAAAAATGAGCAAGTGGGACTACATTAAGCTGAAAAGCTTCTGTACAGCGAAAGACACCATCAATAGAACAAAAAGGAACCCTACAGTATGGGAGAATATATTTGAAAATGACAGATCTGATAAAGGCTTGACGTCCAGAATATATAAAGAGCTCACACGCCTCAACAAACAAAAAACAAATAACCCAATTAAAAAATGGGCAGAGGAACTGAACAGACAGTTCTCCAAAAAAGAAATACAGATGGCCAAGAGATACATGAAAAGATGCTCCACATCGCTAATTATCAGAGAAATGCAAATTAAAACTACAATGAGGTATCACCTCACACCAGTAAGGATAGCTGCCATCCAAAAGACAAACAACAACAAATGTTGGCGAGGCTGTGGAGAAAGGGGAACCCTCCTACACTGCTGGTGGGAATGTAAATTAGTTCAACCATTGTGGAAAGCAGTATGGAGGTGCATCAAAATGCTCAAAACAGACCTACCATTTGACCCAGGAATTCCACTCCTAGGAATTTACCCTAAGAACGCAGCAATCAAGTTTGAGAAAGACAGATGCACTCCTATGTTTATCGCAGCACTATTTACAATAGCCAAGAATTGGAAGCAACCTAAATGTCCATCGGTAGATGAATGGATAAAGAAGATGTGGTACATATACACAATGGAATACTACTCAGCCATAAGAAGTGGAAAAATCCAACCATTTGCAGCAACATGGATGGAGCTGGAGAGTATTATGCTCAGTGAAATAAGCCAAGCGGAGAAAGAGAAATACCAAATGATTTCACTCATCTGAGGAGTATAGGAACAAAGGAAAAACTGAAGGAACAAAACAGCAGCAGAATTACAGAACCCAAAAATGGACTAACAGGTACCAAAGGGAAAGGAACTGGGGAGGATGGGTGGGCAGGGAGGGATAAGGGGGGGGAAGAAGAAGGGGGGTATTAAGATTAGCATGCATGGGGGGGAGGGAGAAAGGGGAGGGTGGGCTGCACAACACAGAGAGGACAAGTAGTGACTCTACCACATTTTGCTAAGCTGATGGACAGTAACCGTAATGTGATTGTTAGGGGGGACCTGATATAGGGGAGAGCATAGTAAACATAGTATTCTTCAGGTAAGTGTAGATTAAAAATTTTAAAAAAAAAAAGAAAGAAAGAAAGAAAAGGGGGATTACTCCTTAACAGGATAAAACTATTGGTAAATCAAAGATCAACGCATGCTTTAAATATCCTTAATGTTGATCACTTAAAGGGTGTCAGATGATCAGCTATGGAGGTACTCTTTTCTGATAATATTCCTTTCTCTTAATTAAAAAAAAAAAAAAAAGCAGTTACTGTGTGCTGACCTCCAATGAGTTCTGCACAGTGGTATAGAGGGCATGTCAAAGTGTGGGCAAAGGGTCTGTTTGTTTCTACGCAGAAGATCAAGGCCTAGCTTGGATACCCAGAAAATGAACTAAGATACAATAAGAGGAGGAGCTTCCGGCATCAGCACTCTCTGGAGGACTCGTGCCGGGGAATGATCATCAAAAAGCCTCCACAGGGATCCGGACGATGCTGCGGTTGTGGCTGCATCCAGCCCACCGTCTCCTGGACTTGCCATAAGAAGGAGGAGGGAGATGTCTAGGCTGGCATGTGCATACAGTGAGACAACGAATTTGACTGGATCTGTACTGTTGGAACTCAACCAGGAGTTGGGAGGGGTGCAAGTTGTAGCACCCCAAAATCTCATGACTATAGACTATCTATGGTTAAAAGAACATATGGGATGTGAACAGATCCCAGAAATGGGCTGCTTTAATTTGTCTGATGGTTCAAGTACAGTTGGACAATATCCATCATATCATAGATAAATTTTCACAAATGCCTAGGGTGCCTAAATGGTTTTCTTGGCTTCACTGGAGATGGCTGGTAATTATAGATTTGCTTTGTTTATGTCACCGTATTCCTATTATGTTAATATGTGTGTGCAAATTAGTTAGTAGTTTAAAACCTATACATACTTAAGGTACTATACAAGAAGATATGTCAAAGAAATAATCAATCCTCCCAAGTTTCCTTCATATGCTACATCTATAGCTTTTCTTCTTCCTTCCTAATTACAAACCTTAAATAGAATTCGTGCCTCATATCGAATTTACCGAGTATCATAATTCCTCCAGGTGGTAAAGATACCTCGAGACAAGTGCTGGGCATAGAAGCCACAGGGCATAAATCTGCAAAGAAGTAAAAAGCTAACCTTTGCAAACAATATGGCTTCTCTCTCACTTACCAACTTTACATTTCCCTGTATGGCCCCGGAAGATGACTGGTTAGCCAGAGACGGGTAAGATTCCTCAAGGGAGGAACAACCTAAGACAGGCACAGTCGCAGGGGGGCCATCAGGTGAGAATTTGGGGATCAACAGAGGTGAGGCTCAGAACCTCACCCCCCCTGCTTTGAGAGAAATCTTCTGCATCCGTGGATGTCTTGCTGCCCTTGTCTAGCCTGGATTAATACTTAGTCCATAGGCACACACCTGATCATCTGATCATCTATATTTGCCTTCTTACAGCACTAAACTATGTTTTCTACCTTTATCTTGCATCTACCTACCACTTCAGCATTTTATTAAAAATAAAAATAATAATAATAATAGGAGAAATGTGGGATCAACATATAAATCAAGTACAAAAATCAAATGAATATTCATATTTGACCTGATGGTTTATAGGTCATATTGCATGATCAAAACCCAAAGTTTCTGTGATGAATCGCCTTGTACTGTTCACCATGTAAGAATTTATTCACTCTGTAAGAATTCGTTCACCATGTAAGAACTTGTTCGTTATGCTTCAGAAGATTGGAGACTGACGAGAATTAGGCTTGAGATGGATTAATGATTGTACATTGAGCATTGACCCCCCTATACTGAATTTTATTGTTGTTAACAACCATTTGATCAATAAATATGAGAGATGCCCTCTCAAAAAAAAAAAAAAAATTAAAAAAAAAAAAAAGTTATAATAAACATCTTTGGGTTCGTTCAAAAAAAATATATATAAAGCTTTAAATCATAGTAAGTTACATGTTTTACTTTTTTCTAAAGAACCATGGATGGTGACTACACCCAAAACCCTAGAGGTAATTGTGTTTCATTAATACTTTTCTTTTTTAGGCATAGAACCTTCCCTAATTTATTTGAAAGGAAAATGAGTTAATTGATCAGGCATGAAATTTGCTCACCCCTTAAAATATAATAAGTAACATGAACATTAAACATACTTTCCATATTTAAAAATTGATTTAAAAAATACAGTGGCTTAAGTGTTTAGAAAAGAAATGAGGTTCATTTAGTATTTCAGACACTGTCCTCAGGTCTTCACAATCTTCATATGCTGTAAGGTTGTCAAAGGAAATTTTAGCTGTTCTTTCTGATGCATTCTGTGATAGTAACCATTTCTTTTGGACGCAGCACTCAATAAAATATTTGCTACATAAACAAAAAAAAATAAAATAAAATAATGAAAAAATTGTAAATTGTAAGTGGCCCTGTGAACTCATGTAATACTTCCATCTGAAGTCTACTCTGATATTAATATGGTCACACCAGCTTTTTTTCTTTTGGTTGGTATTTGCATTGTACAAATGCTCTTCATCCAAATTAAATAATACTTTAAATAATTTAATAACTTTAATAACAATAAATTCTGTTAATCTAAAAAAAAAATAAAAAATAAAAAAAAAATAAAAATAACATATCTAATTTTTAAAAATGTATCTGATAATATTAAGCTATAATTTTCCAGAGTAAGATTTGGAAAAGTGGGAAAAAAATAAAGAAAATCAAGGAATCACAAGATACTGCCCCAACATCAGGTTTCGGATAAATAAACCATTAGGTTTACATTAGTTATATCTTTCAATGTGATTCAAAGAAGTTGGATGGTTTCAATATGCATAAAATAAAATAAAATAAAATAAAATGATTATTAAGTGGGTGTGGTAAAAAAAATCACTTCTCTTCCTGTGTATTCTTCTTTTACTTATACATTACTACCACATTGGCAGCAGTTCTGACAATAAATGTGTGGGTTTTTCCTACATCAAGCAATTCTCTGTCACCCTAGCTGTGTGTCCTATTTTTTGACACTAGCTGCAGACAATATAATATCTCATAAGTTAAGGGCTCAGTCCCACAAGACTGACCTCCCCAACTCTAGGTGCCAATCACAGTTACTTCTGATGAACTGGCTAAAAATGGGGGTTCCAGGTGATCAAAAAAAGACGGTGGAGTAGGAACACAAGGTAGAGACCTCCTGCAACATACACACTAAGACAGCAACTACAATAAAACTAACTCTGAAAATGACATGAAGACTGGAGCAGACCATCTATATCTGGTGAAAAAGAGAAGACCACATTGAGAAGATTAAAGGGGCAAAGCCACTATTGATTGGAACCCAAGCCCTTCCCCCGTCCCAGCTCACAAGATGGAGATGAAAGAAGTGGGGAGGGATAAATGCTCAGAAATCCTGTGTACTGGCCCTGAATATCTGAGAAGGAGTGCAGATTGCACTGGGCTTTGGTGATTAATGAGCTGGACACCAGGGGGAGTCGGAGGCTCTCGGAGGCTGAGACCCCCATCACTTGTGGAGGACAAGCACTCTCCATGGGTCCTGCTGAGACCCAGCATAGAAGTGACAGTTTGAAAGATTTACCAGTAGCAGGAAGTATTCCAAGGGGTGGGGGTTAGAGGGAGATCTCTCTGGAGGGGAAAGGGCAAGAGGACTTTACCCAGCCCTCCCTCAGCTCCAAAATTCAGGCATTCATGAGAACAAGATCCAAAAGCTCCTTCTCCCTTGCTGGTGACTCAGCCCCACAGAGGCACTTCCCTGCACAACAGCCCTGCCTACCCCACCAGCCCAACAGCAGTCAGACTTTGCCGCCTGGAAGGTGGGGGAGACACATTCCCAGCTTTCCCATCCTGCCTTAAGGATGGGAAACTGGTGGGGCCCTTGAGGGAGCAAGCTATAAACTCTCAGCATCCTACTGGTGGCTCACCCCACAGTGAGTCTGCACAGTGCACCCTGCCTGGCCTGCGAGGCCAGCAGCAGCCATCATTGCTACCCACAGGCAGGGGGCAGCCCCACCCACAATGAAACACAGCAGTAATGCCTCACAGCACACAAAGGGCATGCAGAGGTGAGCTGACAGCCTCTGCCAGCAGAGATCAGCCACTGCCCTCAGGCAGAAAGACCTGCAGCCCAACCCAGAGTACACCACAGGAACTGTCTCCACCACAAAGGAGAACCAGGTACTGGTGAGCAAAGAGTCTTGAGCTTCTGGGCACCACAGGATGCTTTCTTCATAAAGCCATTGCTTACTATTCCAGGAGGCCTTGTGATCTATCTAAGACAAAGGAAGAAATACAGAAACCCAGACAAAATGAGGAGGCAGAGGAATATGTTCCAAACAAAAGAACAAGATAAGACACCAGAAAAGGGGCTAAATAAAACAGAGTTTATCAATCTTCCTGATAAAAACTTCAAAGTAACATTCATAAAGGTGTTCCCTGCCTGGGGAAAAGAATGATGTCAGGGAGAACTTCAACAAAGAAATAGAAGATTTGAAAAAGAGCCAATTAGAGCTGAAGAATATAGTAACTGAAATGAAAAATACAATGAAGGGAGTGAATAATAGATTGCTGCAGGTAGAGAAAACAAACAATGAGGTGGAAATTACAGAACAGGAAAATAACAAACCTGAGGAACACAGAGAAAAAGAAATCTCTAGAAATGAAAGGATACTGAGAGCAGTGTAACAAGTCCAAACAAAATAATATTCTCATAATGGGGGTACCAGAAAGAGAGAGATACAAAGGAGTAGAAAGTCTCTTTGAAGAAATAATAGCTGAAAACTTCCCCAATCTGAAGAAGGAAATAGACACTCAGGTCCTGGAAGCACAATGAACCCCTAATCAAAGGAACCCCAGGAAAACAGCACCAAGACTTAATAAAAATGACAAATATTAAAGATAGAGAGGGCATTGAAAACAGCTAGAACGAGGCAAAAATTTACTTATAAAGACAAAGCCATGAGGATATCAACAGATTTCTCAGCAGAAATTTTACAGGCCAAAGGGGAGTGGAATGAAATATTTAATGTATTGAAACAGAGGACCTTCAACCAAGAATGCCCTACCTAGGCAATGTTATCACTCAGAATTGAAGGATAAATTAAAAGTTTCCCAGATAAATGAGAGTTGAAAGAATTCACCACCACTAAGCTAGCCTTTCAGAATATGTTAAAGGGACTTCTGTAGATAGAAATATTCTTAAGCCTAAACATTTTTCATCAATGAAAATAAACCTACAGTTATGGTGGTTGACCAATTGCTTACTAAACAAGTATGAAGTTAAAAAAAAGTAGTGAAGTCAAGTACACACAAAATCAGTAAAGTGATATACAAAAGATATAGATTATAACATCTTACATATAAAGTATGGAGGAGGAAGAAGATTTTTAAAAAGTACTTTTAGATTGTGTGTGAATTAGAGCAATCATCAACTTAACATAGACTGTTATTTATTTAGGAAACTATTCATGAACCTTATGGTAACCACAAACCTAAAGGCTACATAACAGATACACAAAAAATTAAAAAAGAGAAATCCAATCACAAAAACTAAAGAAAACCATCAAATAACAAGATAAGAGTAAAGAGTGGAAGAAAGAAACAGAGAGGAACTACAAAACAACCAGAAAACAATTAGCAAAATGGTAATAAGTACATCCCTATCAATAATTACCTTAAATGACCAAAATGCACCAAACAAAAGACATAGGGTGGCAGGATGGATAATGAAACAAGACCCATCTATTGCTGTTTCAAAGACATTCATTTCAGACATAAAGATATACATAGACTGAAAGTTAAAGGATAAATCAAGTAACACATGGAGACAAATGAAAACAAAAATACAACAGTTCAAAATATGTGGAATGCCACAAAAGTGGCTCTAAAAGGGAAGTACATAGTAATGCAGGCCTATGTCAAGAAACTAGAAAAATAGCAAATAGTCTAAACTGACAATTAAAGAAACTACAAAAAAACAAAACAAAACAAATGAAACCAAAGTTAGGAGGAGATACATAATATACATCAGAGCAGAAATAAATGAAATAGAGAAGAATAACAGCAATAGAAAAAAAATCAATGAAACCAAAAGCTGGTTCTTTGAGAAAATAAATAAAATAGACAAACCCCTAGCCAGATGTACCAAGAAAAAAAAATAGAATGGACATAAATAAACAAAATCAGTAATTAAAAAGAACTTGTAAGTGACACCAAATACAAAGAATTATAAAAGAATTCTATGAAAACTATATACCAATAAATTGGACAACCTAGAAGAAATGGACAAATTCCTAGAAAATTATAGCCTTCCAAGACTGACCCAGGAAGAAACAGAAAATCTGAACAGACCAATTACAGTAACAAAATTGAATTGGTAATAAGAAAAACTCCCAACAAACAAAAGTCCAGGACCAGATGGCTTCACAGCTGAATTTTACCAATCATTTAAATAAAAGATAATACTCCTCCTTCTTAAAGTTCCAGAAAGTAGAAAATGTAGTACTTCCAAACTCATTCTATGAGGCCAGCATCATTCTAACACCACAAATGGAGACATTACAAAAAAAGAAAATTATAGACAAATATTCCTGATGAATATAGATGCAAAAATCCTCAACAAATATTATCAAACCAAATTTAAAAATACATCAAAAGGATCATCCATCATGAACAAGTCAGATGTATTCCAGGGATCCGGGATGCTATAATATCCATAAATTAATCAATGTGATACACATTAACAAAAGGAAAGATAAAATTCATATGATAATCTCAGTAGATGCTGAGAAAGCATTTGACAAAATTCAACATCCATTCATGATAAAAACAATTCTTAACAGAATTGGTACAGTGGAAACACACCTGAAAATAATAAAGGCCATATATGCCAAAACCATGGCTAACATCACACCATGGCAAAAAGCTGAAAGCTTTTCCTATAATATCAGGAATAAGACAAGGATATCCACGCTCATTACTTTCATTCAACATAGTATTGGAAGTCCTAGCCATGGCAATCAGATAACATAAAGACATAAAAGGCATCCAAATAGGTAAGGAAAAAGTAAAAATGTCACTTTTTGCAGATGATATGATATACACCCTAAAGACTCCAGCAAAAAGCTATTAGAATTAATAACTGGAATCAGCAAAGTTGCAGGATACAAAATTAAATGCACAAAAATCTATTGTGTTCCTATATACTAAAAACGAACTAGCAGAAAAAGAAATTGGGAAAACAACTCCATTTACAATTGCATCCAAAAGAATAAAATACCTAGGAATAAACCAAACAAGTAGGTGAAAGACCTGTACTCTGAAAGCTATAAGACCCTCATGAGAGAAATTAAACAAGACACAAATAAATGGAAATCTATCCCATGCTCATGGAGAGGGAGAATTAATATTGTCAAAGTGGCCATCTTGCCCAAAGTAATTCAGAGTCAATGCAATCCCTGTGAAAACACCAATGGCGTTTTTCAATGAACTAGAGAAAATTAACCTAAAATTCATATGGAAACACAAAAAGCCAAAGCAATATTGAGAAAGAACAAAGCTGGAGGGATTACACTCCCTGACATCAAACTCTACTACAAAGCTACCACAATCAGGTAGGGAAAAAGGATGGTGGTGTGAGAAGTGAGGCAGAAATCTCCTCCCAAAACCACATATAATATGAAAATACAGCAAATACAACTATTCCTAAATGAGTGGCCAGAAATAAGATTGCACCAGCCAGACTACATATGGGAAAAGAGAATGTAAAATCTACATCATGGAAAAAGGTAAAGTAACAAAGCCACAACCTGGTGGGACCCGAGCACTCCCCCAACCCCAGCTCACCTGTGGGAGGAAAAGAAACAGAGTGGGAAGGGAGCAGGAGCCCAGGATTGCTAAATACCCAGTCATAGAAATCTACTCCAGGAGCACAAACCCACATTGCATGGTGCTCTGGAGATTAGAGGGGTTGGAAAGCAAAGTCAGAGACAGATTCCGCTGCTTGTGGAGAAAAGGTTCCCACAACCGGCTGCTCTGGGACAAAAGAAACATGGGCACATTGAAAGACTTCCCAACAGCGAGAGGGCTGCTAAAGGGGCAAGGATCACACAGAGCTTGCTGCTCAGGAGAAACAACAGGTGGACAAAATCATCCCAGCACATTCAGCCCATCAGGTTGGGAACTTTCAGGAGGTTCAGGCACTCCATCCCCCTGGCTGGCAACACAGCCCACCATAAAAAGCAGCCTGCCACTCCTTCCTCCACTCTGGCACCTGTGTGCAAACCTGCAATCTCCATCATTGCTCCAGGCCAGCCAGAGGACAGCCCTGCCTATGACAACTTAGGGCCTTAATGCAATAGCTGCTCCCTGCATGTAGCTCACTGGCCCTGAGAGCAGAGGCAAGCTCTGCAGTTGGTAAAAAGGAAAGAGCTCACTCTTTATGGTAGGCACCAGCACCGCTGGCCTGTGACCACTACCATTGCTCCAAGTGCTGAGCAGCTCTGAAGAGCAGAGCTTCTGGACACTAGCGGGCACTGCCTACACAAACCTAATATTTCTTAATAGCCAATAGGATTATGAAAAGGCAGAAGAACTTTGTTCAATCCCAAATCCCTCAAACACCAGAAAGAGAGCTCAGTGAAACTGAACTAATTTTCCTGAGAAAGAAATCAAAATAAAAGTCATAAGCATGTTAATGGAGCTACAGAAAAATATTCCAGAGCTAAGGGATGAATTCAGGAGGAAAATAGACACTTTGAAAAATACAGTATCTGACATGAAATATACAATGGATGGATTTAAAAGCAGATTAGATGAGGTAAAGGAGACAGTAAATGGAATAGAAATTAGAGAATAAGAATCCAAAGAAGCTGAGGCAGAGAGAGAAAAAAGGCTCTCTAGGAAGGAAAGAATATTGAGAGAACTGTGTGACCAATCCAAATGGAACAATATTTGCATTATAGGGGTACCAGAAGAAGAGAGAGAAAAAGGGACAGAAAGTGTCTTTGAGGAGGTAATTGCTGAAAACTTCCCCAATCTGGGGAAGGAGATAGTCTCTTAGGCCATGGAGGTGCACAGATCTCCCAACACAAGGGACCCTAGGAAGACAACATCAAGACATATGATAACTAAAGAGGCAAAGATCAAGGATAACAGAGTATTAAAATCAGCCAGGAGAGAAAAAAGATCACCTACAAAGGAAAACCCATCAGGCTACCATCAGACTTCTCAGCAGAAACCTTACAGGCCAGAAAGGAGTGGCATATATATTTAATGCAATGAAACAGAAGGTCCTCCAAACAAGAATAATCTACCCTGAAAGATTATCATTTAAATTTGAAGTAGGGATTAAACAATTTCCAGATAAACAAAAGTTGAGAGAATTTACCTCCCACAAACCATCTCTACAGCATATTTTGGAGGAATTGCTATAGCTGGAAGTACTTCTAAGGCTACATAGCTGTCACCAGACAAAATAAAACCACAGTATAGGAAGTACTTAGTAATTACTAAGAAAATGCAAAATTAAATCAACTACCTCCAAAGTCAGTCAAGGGATACAGAAACAATACAGAATATGATACCTAATACATAAAAAATGGAGGAAGAAAAAAAAAGAACCTTTAGATTATGTTTGAAATACCATACTGAGTTATTTTTTACTGTTAGATAGTAAAGAAGCTACCTTTGAACCTTTGGTAACCATGAATCTAAAGTCTGCAAAGGCAATCAGTACATATCTATCGATAATCACCCTAAATGTAAATGGACTGAATGCACCAAACAAAAGACATAGAGTTACTGAATGGATAAAAAAAACAAGACCTACCTATATGCTGCTTACAAGAGACTCACTTCAAACACAAAGACATACTCAGACTAAAAGTGAAGGGATGGAAAAACATATTTCGTACAAACAACAGGGAGAAAAAAGGAGGAGTTGCAGTACTTGCATCAGACAAAATAGGTTTCAAAACAAAGAAAGTAACAAGAGACAAAGAAGGACATTATGTAATGATAAAGAGCTCAGTCCAACAAGAGAATATAATCATTATAAATACCAATGGACCCAACACAGGAGCACCTACATATGTGAAACAAATACTAACAGAATTAAAGGAGGAAATAGAATGCAATGCATTCATTTTATGAGACTTCAACACACCACTCACTCAAAAGGTCAGATCCACCAGACAGAAAATAAGTAAGGAGACAGAGGCACTCCAAAACACATTAGAACAGATGGACCTAGCAGACATCTACAGAACATTGCACCCAAAAGCAGCAGGATGCACATTCTTTTCAAGTGCACATGGAACATTTTCAAGAATAGGTCATATACTAGGCCACAAAAAGAGCCTCAGTAAATTCAGAAGGATTGAAATTGTACCAGCCAGTTCCTCAGACCACAAAGGTATGAAATTAGAAATAAATTATGCAAAGAAAATAAAAAAGCCCACAAACACATGGAGGCTTAACTACATGCTCCTAAATAATCAATGGATCAATGACCAAATAAAAACAGAGATCAAGTAATATATGGAGACAAATGAAAACAATAACTCAACACTGCAAAATCTGTGGGATACAGTAAAGACTGTGCTAAAGGGAAGTATATTGCAAAATAGGTTTACCTCAGGAAAGAAGAACAATCCAATATGATCAGTCTAAACTTAAAATTAATGAAACTAGAAGAACAAATGAGGCCCAAAGTCAGCAGAAGGAGGGGCAGAATAAAGATCAGAGAAGAAATAAATAAAGTTGAGAAGAATAAAACAGTAGAAAGAGTCGATCAAACCAGGAGCTGTTTCTTTGAAAAAATAAACAAAATAACAAACCCCTAGCCAGACTTATCAAGAAAAAAAGAGAGTCTACACACATAAACAGAATCAGAAATGAGAAAGGAAAAATCACTATGGACACCATAGAAATACAGAGAATTATTAGAGAATACTATGAAAAATTATATGCTAACAAACTAAATAACCTAGAAGAAATGGACAACTTTCTAGAAAAATACAACCTTCTAAGACTGACCCAGGAACAAAGAGAAAATCTGAACAGACCAATTACCAGCAATGAAATTGAATTGGCAGTCAAAAAACTTCCTGGACCAGATGGCTTCACTGTAGAATTTTATCAAACATTTAGTGAAGACCTAATACCCATCCTCCTTAAAGTTTTCCAAAAAGTGGAAGAGGAGGGAATACTTTCAAACTCATTCTATGAGGCTAGCATCACTCTAAAACCAAAACCAGGCAAAGACACCACAAAAAAAGAAAATTACACACCAATATCCCTGACGAACATAGATGCAAAAATAATATAAATATTAGCAAACCAAATTCAAAAATACATCAAGAAGATCATACATCATGATCAAGTGAAATTTATTCCAAAGATGCAAAGATGGTACAATATTCAAAAATCCATCAGCATGATATACCACATCAACAAAAGAAGGACAAAATTCACATGATCATCTCCATAGATGCTGAAAAAGCATTCAACAAAATTCAACACCTATTCATGATAAAAACTTGCAACAAAATGGGTACAGAGGGCAAGTACCTCAACATAATAAAGGCCATATATGACAACCCACAGCCAACATCATACATAAGAGCAAGAAGCTGAAAGCTTTTCCTTTAAGATCAGGAACAAGACAAGGATGCCCACTCTCCCCACTTTTATTCAACATAGTACTAGAAGTCCTAGCCACAGCAATCAGACAACACAAAGCAATAAAAGGCATCCAGACTGGTAAGAAAGAAGTTAAAATGTCACTGTTTGAGGATGACATGATATTGTACATAATGTCACTGTTTGAGGATGACATGATATTGTACATAAAAAACCCTAAAGAATCCACTCCAAAACTACTAGATCTAGGATCTGAATTCAGCAACATTGCAGGATACAGAATTAATGCACAGAAATCCATCGCACTCTTATATACTAATGATGAACTAGCAGAGGGAGAAATCAGAAAAACAATTCCATTCACAATTGAATCAAAAAGAATAAAATACCTAGGAATAACTTAACCAAGGAAGTGAAAGACCTATACTTTCAAAACTACAAGACACTCATGAGAGAAATTAAAGAAGATATCAATAAATGGAAACACATCCTGTGCTCATGGATAGGAAGAATTAATATTATTAAAATGGCCATGCTGCCTAAAGCAATCTAGAGATTCAACGCAATTCATATAAAAATACCAACAGCTTTCTTCAAGGAACTATAGCAAATCGTTCTAAAGTTCATATGGAACCACAAAAGACCCTGAATAGCCAAAACAATCCTGAGAGGGAAGAATAAAGCTGGGGGGATTAAGCTCTCCAACTTCAAGCACTACTACAAAGCCACAGTAATCAAGACAATTTGGTACTGGCACAAGAACAGAACAATACACCAATGGATCAGACTAGAAAGCCCTGATATAAATGTGGTCAATTAATATACGATAAAGGATCTATGGACATACAATGGGGATATGACAGCCTCTTCAATAACTGGTGTTGGCAAAACTGGACAGCTACATGCAAGACAATGAAACTGGATTATTGTTTAACCCCATACACAAAAGTAAACTCAAGATGGATCAAAGGCCTGAATGTAAGTCATGAAACCATAAAACTCTTTTTTTAAAATTTTTATTAAGGTATTGATATACACTCTTACAAAGGTTTCACGTGAAAAAACAATGTGGTTACTACATTCACCCATATTATCAAGTCCCCACACATACCCTAATGCAGTCACTGTCCATCAGTGCAGCAAGATGCCACAGAGTCACTATGTGCCTTCTCCGTGCTATACTGTTCTCCCCATGATCCCCCAGAAACCATAAAACTCTTAGAAGACAACATAAGCAAAAATCTCCTGAGTATAAGCATGAGCAACTTGTTCCTGAATGCATCTCCTCAAGCAAGGGAAACAAAAGCAAAAATGAACTCATGGAACTACATCAAACTAAAAGTTTCTGTACAGCAAAGGACACCATCAACAGAACAAAAAGGCATCCTACAGTATGGGAGAATATATTCATAAATGACATATCTGACAAGGGGTTAACATCCAAAATATATAAAGAACTCACATGCCTCAACACTCAAAAAGCAAATAACCCGATTAACAAATTGGAAGAGGATATGAAGAGACAGTTCTCCAAAGAAGAAATTCAGATGGCCAACAGACACATGAAAAGATGCTCCACATTACTAATCATCAGGGAAATGCAAATTAAAACCACAATGAGGCATCACCTCACACCAGTTAGGATAGCCAGCATCAAAAAGACTAAGAACAACAAATGCTGGTGAAGATGCGGAGAAAGGGGAACTCCCCTACACTGCTGGTGGGAATGTAAGCTAGTTCAACCATTGTGGAAAGCAATATGGATATTCCTCAAAAAACTAAAAATAGAAATACCATTTGACCCAGGAATCCCATTCCTTGGAATTTACCCAAAGAATACAAGTTCTCAGATTTAAAAAGACATATGCACCCCTGTTTATCGCAGCACTATTTACAATAGCCAAGAAACGGAAGCAACCTAAGTGTCCATCAGTAGATGAATGGATAAAGAAGAGGTGGTACATACACACAATGAATACTATTCAGCCATAAGAAAGAAACAAATCCTACCATTTGCAACAACATGGATGGAGCTGGAGGATACTATGCTCTGTGAAATAAGCCAGGTGTAGAAAGATAAGTGCCAAATGATTTCCCTCATTTGTGAAGTATAACAACGAAGTAAAACTGAAGGAACAAAACAGCAGCAGCCTCAGAGACTCCAAGAAGGGTCTAGTGGTTACTAAAGGGGAGGGATGTGGGAGGGCAGGTGGGGAGGGAGGGAGAAGGGGATTGAGGGATATTATGTTTACTACAAATGATGTGAGGGGTCACGGGGAAAACAGTGTAGCACAGAGAAGGCACATAGTGAATCTGTGGCATCTTACTACACTGATGGACAGTGACTGCAATGGAGTATGGGTGGGTACTTGATAATATGGGTAAATGTAGTAACCACATTGCTTTTTCATGTGTTACCTTCATAAGAGTGTATATCAATAATACCTTAATAAAAAAATATTTTATAAAGATCCCCAAGCATGTTCTTCGGTTTCAGAAACTCAGCTTTCTTGATTCACCGCCAAGTAAGGAGCCTAAGGAATCAATTCTGGAAGAGACTGTAAATGAAAATCCCACTACCTGACAATTCACTCAACAGCCAGTAGGGGGCATCCCTGACGAATGAAGATCAATTTGGTTCAGAAACTTGCTCTGCAAACCAACAATCAAGACAGTTATGGATGAACTTTATTTTCCTTTGTTTTTGTTTTGTTTTGGTTTACTTGTTTTCAGATAAAGAAGAGTTTATTTTGGAAAGCGGCTGATTTTTAAATTTTTCTTTTTGTTCTACATTTTACAGTTATACAATGAGTGTAATTACTTACATGATCAATTAGATTACATGAAAATAAAATATTCATTCAGCAACTTTCTGTCAAATGGTACAGAAAATTATATATATTTGTGACATAGCAAAATAGTAATTGTTGTATCCTCTCAGTGGAAGGAGGCTTTTGGTACGATCTTTAAACTTTTCTACAGGTTTGAGAATTTCCATAATAAAAATGCTTGAATATGAATTTAAAAAATTGAAAAAGTTTTGGAAGAAAAAAAAGATATGCACATCCATTCATTCAAAGATCATTTCTACCTAAATAATTGAACCAGTCTTCTAGATAACAACATCCTCACCCTTGGGTGTTGAGGCATAAATGCTTAAAAATTCCTATTCTCAAAGTATTTGTTTAAACATTTTTCTCTGGTTACATAAACTCTTCTAAGATTTCAGTGATGGAACACTACACCTGAGAATACTGGGTACTATTGTCAGTTAACAAATTACCTCAAAACTTAGCCTCATAAAACAGTCATTTTACTTTGCTCACTATTTGGAGGTCATAAGCTCAGGAAGGGCTCGGCTGGGCCAGTATAACTTGGGGTGTCCCGGGCAGGTGCAGCTAGATGTCAGCCAGGCTGCAGATGTCCAAAGGCTCCCGGATGGATAGGCAACACAGCTCCCTCACAGGGCTGTGCCCTCCGCAGCAGGGCGCACGGCTGCCTCACCTTACATGGCCGCTCCACGCAGCTCAGGGCTCCCAGCCTAAACAGCCCAGCAAACGAGACAGAAGCAGGGTCCCTTTCGTGACTTGACCTCACTCCCACTGTACAGCTTCATGAGGCTGGTTCCTCAGCATGCTGCTCCTGTCTGTCTTCCTAGGGGAGGCACTGGGGACCCTGGTGAGGCCCCATCACCTCTCACCTACTCCATTTGGGGTCCTCAGGGGCTTCTTCCTTTTGCTAAATAGAAAGTTTGAAAAATAAGCAAATATTGTCTCCAAGGAGAGGTTTTGATAAGTTTTGCCATATTACTCACACCCAAGGAAGGCTAATCTTTCATGGGGAAAATGGAACTTTCTGGCCAGGATTCCTGCCTGACCTAAATAGCACCCACTGTGTATATAGTAAGAGCATGTTTGCATGTTTATGGGATGTTTACCAGAGGCAGAGCTGCTGGTGACTCATGGAATTGCGGGGCTAGGGTAGGGGTGGAGAGGAAGCACCGATTCTCTCCTCCCCTCCTGGTAACTGGTGAGGTGCCCACCAGTCCCAGGGACCTGCCCACGGAGCTTCCCCCAGGGCAGTGGGCCCAGTGTGCAAGGTGGGAAGAGCCAACAGCCTGGGTTCTGAGTGGGGAGTGTGGCCAGAGAGAGTGAGCAAGCTGGGGAGCTGGGAGCTCGGGAGCCGTGAGTGAGGGGGTCCCGAGTGGTGCCAGAGAGCACGACAGGTTCAGAACGAGGAGATGTACCTTGAGAATAAACTCTTTCATCTCCAACTTACTGCTCTTGCCTTCCTTCAGTCTACCGGAATTCATAGGGAGCTTGCCCTGGGCAGGGAACCGCCTCCTCCCGAAGTGGTTCCTCCTCCTCCTCTTACCTGTTACTAAGTTTTAGCTGCAGTTGCGGCTACCACCCCATCTCCCAGTCTCCCCTGACTAGGGGAGCACCACCAAGTCGTGGTGAGTGGGAGGTGGTGGAAGGTGATATGTGCAAATTCTGCGTTTCATTCAAAAAACAAAGGGCTTGCCCTCTCCTTCCCTCTTCCTCCTTTCAGAGTCAAGGCACCATCTTCAGCAGGAGCTGGGAGCCATGTGTTAAAGCTGTAGGAACGCAGGATGCTGGACTGAGTTCCTGGTGCACGTGGACCTTCAGCAGCAGCTCTGAACCGCCACCCAACCCGGACTTAAGAGCGAACGAGAAATAAACCATCTTGTTTAGGCCATCATCACTTTGGGCCTCTATGGTCCAGCTGCCAGACTGATGCTCTGTCAGATAAAGGTCCTCTGCCTTGAACACAGGTATGCAGCACATCTCCTGGTTTAGGCAGTGGTCGTGAGAATGTAAATCCCTCTTCTTCCCTTAGAAAGAGCAAAAGGAATAATCACACTGGGTGGGGATCAATCAGAAGGGTACCAGGTCCCATGACATTTCCTGCAGGGTCCCCCATAGCAATGGAACCAGCAGGCAGGGTCCAGGAAGGATGTGAGGTGTACACTCCTGAAAATATTCAAAAAGGAAAAATAATCTGCTCCCTTGTCAATCAGGATTTCTGGGGCTATGTGACCTTTTAAGAATTTCAGTCATCATGTATGACCCTGGGAAAGCCCCCTTGAGCACGGTGGGACATGCTTCTCACGCAGTCCACTGGCGTTAGGCCTGCAGGAGGCTCAAAAGCTGCCCTCTCCACATCAAGGCTCGGAACCTCCCCATCATCCTACCCTCTCCTCCTCCCTGCCGCTTCTCAAGTGTTCCTGGGTCTTCCAGACCCTGGGGGTGGTGGAGGTCCCCAGGGCTTCCTACGCAATTGCTGCTTTCTTCCTTAGTAAGAGGGATTGTTCATTTGATTACAATGAACAGCTTCTTTTTCCCGTCTCTCTGCAGAACAGTGTATCTGTGCAATCCGGGTCTGGCCAGGAGCTGTTACACACTATTTGTGAGCTTCCAAGAAAGGAGCACCAGCAGCCAACATCTACCCTTTGCCCTTCTTCTTCCTGTCCTTTCTTCCTGCGTGAGTGAGACGGCCGCCCAGCCAAGGAGTGACATCTAGGATGTAAGTCTCCTGATAAGGAGGGTGAGAGAAAGATACGGGCACCACCATGCCAGCCCTACACCATCCAGCTCTCATGAGAGGCACAGTGATTTGGGTTTTCTGTTCACAGCTGAATCTAATCAGACAGTCTTATCATTTCAGGATAAAGAGCCAGATTTCAATTAGCCTGGGTAGGCTGTGGGGGAAGGGTACCAGAGCTCAGTACTGTCCACTCCTTCTCCCTAAGTCTGGGCTGCACCTGCCCTGTGAGGTCCAGATACGTGCAGAGGGGAACACGGGGGTGGGGAGAATCAAGGGCGAAACCAGGAAGGGAGAGCACGGAAGACAGACAGTCCTCCAGGACTCGGACTGCTGCTTTTACCCTTACTGGTTAATATTAGCCTCACACTCACCCGAGGGTAGCACTGTTGTCTCTGCCACTGGCAGGGCAATAGCTGATCAGGAGCCAGACCAGCTCACAGTAGGACCTCAGCGACCAGGCCTGGTCTCAGCATCAGGACAGATGTGCACCACCTCCCCTCCCCCCCAGCAAAGGCCCTGCTGTCTGTTGCACATGTAAGTGCTCCTGACTGTCCAGGTTAGACAAGAACAGATGGAGGTTCAAAGGTCCAATCTTGGAATCAGTAGGCAGAGGGTCCAAAGTAGATGTGAGGCATATACTCCCGAAAATATTTAAGGAGGAAAATGTTTTTATGTTGGTGGGAGGCAAACTGACTGACTTCTAAGGAAATCCTGTCAGGAAGCCTGAAATCCCATGTTTGTCTAAGACACTTAAGAAAAAGGGTAAACGACTAAAATTATGGTGAAGGTGAATAATTGACATGGTGATAAAACAATATATAGGACATATATAAATGTTTAACATATAAAGCTAAATAAACATGTGTAACTTTATGGGTTTTATCTGATAAATGTTTTATCTATCTATCTATGTGAAAAAGAAACTCGATGGGTAGAAATAGGGGTGAGGTGGAATATGGAAATGTGAATGTTTTTATTATATTATCTGCCTTCTGACTTCCTAAAATGAACATGTATTGATTTTGTAATGAGAAACAGAAATAATGACACCTTTCACTTTAAAAGGGCATTGTATCTAACACTAAATACTGATCCCTCGGCTCCTGGCCCACTGCCAGGCCCCTAGGTCCCCAGCCTCTAACCTCTCAGTCCTGGCCAGAGATGCCACCTGACACATTTGTCCACACTGGGGGTGACTCACCTCACAAATGAGATTCTACCAGAATGACCCAGAAAACAGAGGAGGGTGTTATGAAGAAACAACAGGCTCAAAATGGAGTCACTTGTGCTAAGCCCACATAACCAAAGAGGGGGCTTGATACCAAACCTAGTTGCAATTTCAAACCCCCACCAGGAATGTAATCTTAACCAGTCAGTCTGGAATTTCCTGGTCAGTACTGGTGAAGTAATCCATCTAATAAGACCCTTTGGTTCCTCAAAGGGAGGTGACCTTGCCCAAAATAATCATTTTTGTTTATGACTCCCCTGCCCTGCCTTTAAAAACCTTTCCCTTTCTGTAACCCTTGGAACTCCTTTCTACTTGCTAAATGGGCTGGGATGGATGGGCTCATGCATGAATCATTTAATAAAGCCAATTAAATCTTTAAAATGTACTCAGCTGAGGTTTTGTTATTTAGGGCAAAGGCCAAAAGACTTGTACTGGGGGGACTGTGGTAGGAAGGCAGAATCAGCGATTCTGGAGAACCAGAAGTGAGAGGATATCAGGAAGTGGAGGAAGGGCTGTGAATCTCAGGCAGGGGCGGAAGTGTTGGGGCCAAGGTGGAGGAGTGGTGCACGGGCGGAAGCCATGGCTGGGCCCACCAGCACACCCTGTTCCAGAGAGGCTTCCGTAAACAGCTGTAACCCCAGGCGCCATACAGACCGACCCTCCATCCTTGGGGACTTACAACCTGCCTGGGCTGTGCCAGTCCCCAGCTGTTTCAGTGAGGGCCCACCTGGCATGGTAGCTGTAATGAGCTGGGTGAGCTTTTAGAATTATCTTTAAATCTCTGAACTCAAGTTCTGCAGTATTTAATGACCGCATGCTTTTCCATGGTATTTCTGCTTGCTTGGTTATCTGCAGGATGACAGCTCTTAAGGGCGGTAGCCATGCACACATGAACCACACCGGAGGATGTCTTTCTGGGGAGTCACATCAAAAGGAAGCCAAACAGGACACAGAGACCCCAGAAAGTGCCTGTCCCTTCAGGAGAAACCTAAGAAGACAGCCTGTATCTTGAGAGAGAGGCTCTTCCTTTGTGATCTCTTGAGGAGGGCTGCCCCTACCACCCTGCGCAGACTGCATCCAGACCCACCCACCACCCTGGGGCTTGAGGGAGAAGAGACCAGAGTACCAAGCAGGCTGAGGAGGTAACCTTAGAGGAAGGCAGAAAGGGAACTGTCCAACTATTAGGTAGTGATTAACACCATGGGCTCCCATTCAAACCCAGACTCCCCCTACCTGGGTGTGTGACCTTGGGTAAGGGAACCTCTATGTTCCTGTTTTCTTGCCTGTAAAACCAGAGCTGTACTTACCACCCATGAGTACTCAAATGAGTTAACGTTAATGGTGGAGCATTCAGAACCATGCATTTAGTAAGCAATTGTCAAATAAATTTAATGCTAAGAGGGAGTCTGAGAACACAGTCTCCTGGCTCAGCTGTGTTAGGGGGGACCCAGTGTCAGTGGGCCTATTTCCCTATGTGCAAATCAGGGTTAATGACCATCTCCCCAGCCCCAAATAAACAATCCATCTAAGAGCATGTGGGAAGATGTGCTCTACAAAAATCTAAAAGGTTAAAATTAATATCTGACACTGGTTCCCTTTGTACACAGCATTCCTGAGCCCAGAAGGTAGGCAGGAGCTGCTCCCTCGGTGCCCAGGTGACCCCACGTCCCCCCCACACAGCTCACCCATCTGGTTTAGCTTTGGAATGGTTGCTGTCAACAAGCCACCTCACTAATGAAATCATGTTGGTGGGTCACAAGCAGCATTAAAGAGAAAAAAAACTGAACAGAAACTCTCAGAATGTTACATGCGGTGGGTAAATGGTTCCAGGAAACGGTTGCCAGTTGTGTGCTTTGGGTGGCAGGGGTAAAATGCATTCTCTCTAGGGTCGGGGTCAAGGCTCTCCGTGCCACTCCCGGGGCTTACCTGGCTATCCCGGAGCTCAGTGGCAGGTCCTGGAGGATACCCGGAAAGCGCCGCATATGCCAGGAGAGGGCGCCCCGCACACACTGCGCCCACGAGGCAAGGCCCGCCCGCCCTGTTCTCCGACCAGGCCTTCAGGCTCGGGGGCAAGGCCAAGCCCACGGGAGGCTGCATAGCCCACCTCTGGAGATCGGCTGTGGGGAGTATGGCCTTGGACCCTCTCCATCCCCACGCCTGGCCTTTCTTGCACCCTGGGCCCTCCTCAGCTCTCCTGTGCCTCTTCCCTGACCCATCTCCTGGTCATCTGCTTCCCTTCCTTCAAGGGATCCTCTTCTCTCGCTGTCCAGCCCCTTCTTCAAGCCTCCACCTCCTTTTCCAGAACACATACATATACAGTGTTTTTCAGACAATTCAGCCTTTATTTTTGAAAATAATTTTGTAGCTTCAACTTTCTTGCATGAACTGAGGTCAGGCCAAAAACACCCACACACACACATTGCTCTCCAACGGCCACCATCCGCATCCTCATCTGAGGGAACCTGGTAATGCTTAGGGGAGAGAAGGGGGGCCAGGGCCACCCTGTCTGCTGCTCTGCCTCGCCCTGAGAGTGCCGCCTGAAGCCACACCCCTCGGGGAGGAGCCTGTGCACAAAACCCGAGGGGAAAAGAGGCTCAAGGATCTAAGCTCCCTTCCCCACACCAGCATGAAACCCTCCTAGAGCAACAGAGAAAGGATCCATATTTTAAAAGGATGGGAAAAGGGGACAGAGCCTGTTTCTTTGAGGCAGGATGAAGGAGGTGTGCCCCAGCACACCAAGGCCTCCCCCCACTGCCAGGGATAAGCTGCTCTTCCCCTTCAGCTAGTCATCTTAGAATCACAAAGGCTAGGCTGCTGGGTAAGAGGTGCGAGGTTAGGGTTAAGGAGAGGGAGGAAGAAAAACACGGCAGGAGGCAGCAGCCCTGAGGACCCAAGGTCCCCTGCCAGACCCTGATAGTGAAACCCCTCTGGTTAGTCTCATTTTGGCCAGATACCTTCTCTTCTCACAGAACCCTGCCCCACCTCCAAGTGGGGGAATGTGGGGATGCGCGGCACGCACAAGCAGGGGGCTCATGCCCTGGCTGGAAGAACCGAGATAGGGAGAGGCCTGGTCAAGAGAGCTGAAGTTGCCAACCTTTCTGCAGACACCCCGGGAGTCAGCCTGGAACATGCAGGTTTGTGGCCCCAACAAGCCCAAGTCTCTCCCTACCACACAGTGGTTTCCTGCTTAATTCCCCCCAATATACCCCTGTAAGGTTCCCCTGATTTGACTCCCTTGAAAACGGGAGAATAACCCTCACTTGATCATCTGTGCACTAGAATGCCACTCCAAAAAAAGAAAAGAAAAGAGAAGAAAAAGTTAAATGGACTCAGGAGAGAAACACGGAGGAGGATGCAGCCCAGGGGCTGCGTCCGGTCTCGGTCCGACACACGGCAGAACGCGGCCAGCAGGCACAGGCGACGCGGCTAATTCCAGCTGGGATCGTAGCCGTCCCAGGTCTGCGGCGGGGCCAGGTGCACGCGGCGGCCACGGAACAGGAAGCTGACGATGCCGCGGTAGCCGGCCCTGGGGACTCCGGACTTAAGGTCGTCCATGACACCCAGCGCCTTGGCGAAGGCCTTGAAGCTGTCCCTGCCCGTGTACTGCACCCGCACCTCCCCTAGCTCGTTCCGCTCACTGGTCCTCACTTTTTCCACCTGCAGCAGAGGGGCGGTGTAGACGCGGGCCAGGAAATCCCGGTCGTAGGCCTCCCGCCGCAGGTACGACAGGTCTAGCTGCGTGAAGGGCACGAAGTGCTGGTTCAGCTTGATGAACTTGAGGTGTTGGTCGAAGAACTGGCCGTGGCTCACGCCCTTGCGGCCAAAGGTCATGGTTCGGGAGACCTCGGGGCGCACGCAGGCGCGGCCCTGCCGCTGCTCCGGCCGCCGCATCCAGTCGTCCCAGAAAGCCTTGGGCCACTTGGGCTCCAGTTCAGCCCAGAGCTCGGCCAGCAGCAGCCAGCCGAGGCCCGGGAAGAAGTCCGTGCGGTAGAGCAGCTCGGGCTTGCTCGCGTCCACCATCTGCTCCTTGCCGTTGTCGTGCCAGGCCGACACGCACCAGAGGGACGGGTCGGCGCGCAGCAGCGGGTAGGTGGCCTGAAAGTACTCGAAGAAGTCGGGCGCCACCTCCAGATCGTCCTCCACCACCACTGCGGCGGGGAACCTGAACTTGTGGAAGACCTGGCCCAGCGCCCAGCGGTAGTGGCGCGCGATCTTGTAGTAGCCCTGGAACTTCCGGTGATCGGGCTGCACGGCGATGGCGCTCAGGTCCGGCTGCCGGATGTGAGTAATGGCGCTGCCGTAGGAGGCGATGACCTGCGCCGTCTCCTCGTGCCCACAGTCCTGGCTTACGATGATGGGGAAGAGCTCGGCCGAGGGCCGGTAATGCAGCAGCTTGTCCAGGCAGCGCCGCACGGTGCTGCGGTCGCAGGCGATGACCAGGATGGGGATCACCGCGGGCGGCGAGGGCGCGGACACGCGCGGTGGGACGGGTGTGGCCGCAGAGGGCACCCGCCGCCGCTGACTCCAGCGTGCATGGTGCTCTCTGATCTGCTGCAACAGCCCCCGCTGCCGCTCCAGCTCCACCTCGGCGTCCTGGGCCAGGCGGATCACCTCGCGGGTGAGGCCGGCCGGGTCGTCAGAGAGAGCGCCGTCGGAAGGCAGCCTGCTGGGCGCCGGGCGCGTCCAGAAGAAGAGCAGCAGCAGGGCGTTCCAGGCCACGAAGAGGATGGCGCCCCACAGCACAAGCCCTGCAGACTGCTTCTTCAGCATCCTGGCCCCCGCGGGGGAGGCGGTTAGGGGTGGGGCCGAGGCTGCCCTCGCTTGCCTGGCTCACTCCCCACTGCGCAAAGGCCTCCTCTGGGCTTCGGGTTAGGAAGCAGCCATGCACCTGGGGAGAGGAGAGAGAAAACCAACCCTCATCACAAAGGCATTGCCCTGCGGTGGAACAGTTGGGAGGAGGGTGGAGCTGCGGTCCCAGGAACAGGCCAAAATGTGAGGTAGGTGGGAGGCCAGAACCATGTTGACTCCAGGGCCCTCAAAGAAAAGCGCTGTGCAGTACGCTAACCTGGAAGGTCAATCTGCATGGGAGAACAGGATTGGGGTAACATGCTCCCCCGCTCCAAAATGAGCTCATTAGTCCTCAGAAAATCAGTATATTTGAGGGGTAAGTAGACAGTGATGTTGGTGGACGGCAGGGAGCAAAGCAACCCCTACTCCCTTTCTTACCTCAGATTTCATTCCCATCTTCCATCCAGAGCTTAGGGGAAGAGTGGAGCTGAGACCAACTACCTCCCATTGCTCAAATCAAACGGCCCCAAAATTGCAGATTTAAAAACTCAAATATTACACCTCAGAGCTAGAGCCAGCACCTTAACTAACAGGTAAGTACAGAGGCATTCCCTTGAAGATCAGGGCAAAGCCAAGCCACCCATAAACTGCATGACTATTTAACATTCTGTTGGAGGGATGGGCCCATGCAATTGGACTACAGAACACAATTAAAGGCAGAAGTGGAATAGAAGCAAAAATGTCTCTATTAGCTGACTCTGTGAGAACATGTCTGGAAAACTGTAAGAGAATTAATGATAAAACAAACCCAAATAAAGTACTGAGCAAGGTAGCAGCATATAAAAATTAACATGTAAAAATCAATAGGCTTCATTACAATTAGCACACATACCATAACAGGGAAGGCAGTATAGCACAGAGAAGACAAGTAGTGACCCTATAGCATCTTACTACACTGATGGACAGTAACTATAATGGGGTATGTGGTGGGGACTTGATAATGGGGGGAATCTAGTAACCACAATGTTGCTCATGTGATTTATATTAATTATACCAAAATTAAAAAATCAATAGGCTTCATACTGACAAATAACAACTCAATAGAATAAATCATGGATGACAAAACATTACTTACAGTAGCTATAAAAATGAATATTTAGGAAAAACAACATGAAATACGTAAAACCTACATGAACCTGTAATTCCTAAAAAACATAAAAGACAACTTAAATATCCCATGTTCTTGCGAAGGATAAACATACAAGAGTATATAGGAAAATAGTGAAAACAAGCTGTGAAAAGTGACTGGCTTTACCAGGTATTAAAATGCTACCTACCACAAGGCCTCTATAATTAACACTGTGTGGTGCTAGTTTGTAAACAAACAGATCACCCAAAGAAGAATTAATTCCAGAAACAGACCCAAATACACTTAGAAATTTCATGTCCAGTAAAGGTGATATTTAGAACTACTGGGGCAAAAATGGTCTTATTGTGTTATAACACCTATATAGCTGTTTGGAAAAATAAAATTTTATTTTAGATCCATACACAAGAATAATTTCCAAGTGGATTAGAGATCAAGATATAAAAATAAAACTTTCAGTGCTAGAAGAAAACATGGGTTAATTCTTCCTTCACCTGGGTACAAGGAAAGGCTTTCTAAATTATGACTCAAAATCCAGATGCAATAATAAAACACATTTGCGTGGCTAAAAACACCATAAGCTGAGTCAAAAGACAACAAACCAGGGAAGAATTTTTGCAACATACAGTACAAATAAAAAGCCAATACCCTGATAGACAAAGAATTTTTTAAAAACTGAGGGGAGAAAAGGCCAAAACTCCTTGTCTAAAAGACAAGGGCAACTCACAAAAAAGATATGAAAATGGTCTTTACACATATAAAAAGATGTTCAATTCCACTTATAAGAAAAATTAAAATTAAAACTAGACTAAGATAACATTTCTCAGCCATCAGATTGGCAAAAATTCAACCATTTCTATTCTTGTAACAGTGTCAGCTAAAGAAAAGTTTTTGATGTTTGTTTTCAGGATTTTTCATTTTATGGATCATGCTTTTGGCACTGTATCTAAGAAATCTTTGCTGAAGTCACAGAGATCTTCCCCTATGTTTTCATTTTTAGATTTTATAGTTTTAGGCCTTACATTTAGGTTGATTCATTTTGAGTTAATTTTTGTATATGGTGTGAGGTATGGAACAAAAGGCCTTTTATAGAACTTCGACAGTTCAGTTAAAATACTGAACAGTTACCATATATCCCAGCAAGTCTACTCCTAGATATATACCCAAGAGAAATGAAAAGATACGAAAACCTGCACTGAATGTTTATAGCAGCTTTATTCATAACTGCCAAAAACTGGAAACAAACAAAAGGCATATCAACAGGGAGATATGGATACACAAATTGCTGTTTACCTGTACAATGTAATAATAATACTCAGGAATAAAGACGAAAACTTACTTATACATACAACACATAGATGAATCTCAAAATAATTATGCAAGTCTGAAAGACCCAAAAAAGACCACATACACTATGATTCCACTTATATGAATCTCCAGAAAATACGAAGTTAACCTATAGTGGCAGAAGGCAGATCAGTGGTTGCCTGGGTTGGGAGCACTGAGGACAGCAGGAGAGGAATTACAAAGGGACACTAGGAAACCCGAAGGGGAGGTGGATGTTTATTATCTTGACTGGAGTGATAGTTTCATGGGTGTATAAATATGTCCAAACTTATCAAATTGTATATTTTAAATATGTGCAATTTACTCTATGTAATTAAACCTCAATAAAACTTTTTTTTAAATACATTATTGGGACAAATGACAAAACTGGAATATAGAAGATAGATTAAATTACCAGTGTTGATGACAGCTGTACTGTGGTAATGTAAAAGAATATCCCAATTTTTAGATAATACGCACTTTTAAGCATTAGACATAGAGGGCCGTGATAGATGACGTGACTGAGAACAAAAAGACTGTATATTACATATTATACACATAAAAAGAGACAGCAAAGGGAGCAAAATGTTAATAGGTGAATCTGAGTAAAGGGACTGAGTGTCCTGTACCATTCTTATTCTTGAAACTTTTCTGTAAGTTTGCAGTTAATTCCAAATAGTTTCTTAAAATCAAATTTAGGTACATGGCCCACAGCTCTGACTAGCTTCACCCAATATGGCTGCAGCTGCGCACATCAGTAAGAGGTGCTGAGGCAATCCCTTTGTCCTTCCCTCTCCACGACTCAATGCCCTGCATCACACACCTGCTGTCTGCCAGACCCTGGGAAAGGGGGCAGGCGACACACATCCATCCAGAAAAGGCACAGTCCCACCAAGACAAGTCCCTTAGTCTCTCAGACCCCATTACTTGAAAGGATCTACACACCCTCCAGTTCCCAGACAACTGCCAATCCTGACGAGACTCTCCCTGGCCTTCCTGCCTCTGGTCTCCACCCTTCAACCCCAAAGCTCCAGGGATGTACCTTCTTGGGCCAGCTGCTCTGCTGGTTACCCTCTACCTCATAGCCCAGTTCTCTAATATCAACTAAATCTCATCTCTACACTCCTGGGCTCTCAAGCCAGAAGCTCAACATCAAAGGATCAAAGGGCTGATGCTGGAGAGTCTCTAAAGGGACTGGCATTCTGTCTCACTCATGGGGAGACTCCCCTCCCAGCACCACCACCTGTCTTCCTCCTAGAAGCCGTCTGCCCCTATCTGCCCCCATAACTCCACAGAACCAGACTTCTCAGAAACTTCAAGTCTGTTTGTTTTACTGTCATTAAATTCCATTTTATCAGTGCTCACGTGCCAATCACAGTTTCCTAGAAGAGAGACGCACAGATTTTCAGTTTCTTCCTCACTGTCCCTCCGGATGTGATCAACAATGTTGCAACTTTTCCTTCTTCAATCTCCTGCCCTTGATTCCCTATCCCCCAACCTCCTGCCTCCCAAATGATTGGGCAGGAAAGGTATTTAGGTTAAATGGATGAGGAGAGGAAGAGAGACGAAACTTCACCCACAGAGGTGGACAGAGGGCTAGAGGATCATGCATGTCCCTGACCTCTCAGTAAGCCATCTCAGACAGGCAAGCTCCCAGCCGGGTGTCAAAGCCTCAAGGACATCCTTCAGTCACTCCTCTCCAGACATTAGGATTAGGAGACCTCCCCACCAACCCTCTAAGCTCTGAACATCAAAGCAGTTTTCTCAGCCTCTCAGGAAAGGATTCTTAGAGAAAATATATAAATGTCTTGAGGGGCTGCATGACCCACAGGAAACAGCAGCCCCAGTTCAGCCCAGGCCTCCACATTAGCCCTCAGGCTAAGTTCTTCAGCCCATGAACCTTTCCTCTAAGTTCTCAAACAAACTTGCTCCTCTTACCACAGAAGAACAGGACACACTTATTCCCAGGCCCCACAGCTTCTCTACACAGACTCATCCAGAGTCTGGTGCCAAGTCCTGTGGCTTTTCCACGTATTCTCCAGCGCAGGACCTTTCACTCTGTCTGGAAGTCAGTGGTGTGTGCATACACAAGCTTGTGCACTCCACCCTCACGTGCTGTGCCCTAAGAGAAAGCCCAGAAGGCCAAGCTTTGACCAGGAGGGTCCACGCAGTCAGGCAGGAAGTGGTGCTCTGAGCCCTTTCATCAGGAGGGTTCACAGCAACAAGGGTGAGTCAACAGCCCAGGGCAACGCCTAGCATCAACCCATGTTATATTTTAACATCTTTGAAAGCCAATTTCTCACCTCTAATATGGAAACCATTATAGAATACCTCACAGGGTTGCTGTGAGGATTGGGTAAGACAAGTACAGTGCCCAGCGTGTGTGACCACATAATGTCAGCCAATCTCTCACGTGTCCCCTCTCTCTCTGGCTCTCTCTACTTCACTATACTAGATTCTTCTGGGCTCCAAACATCCAAGTCTGCCCCAGGGCCTTTGCATGTGCCTGTGTGCCTGGTCCGCTCTTCCCTCTCTTCACCAGGTGGGCTCTGACTCACGTCTCAGCCTGGACACCTTCCCTGATACCTCTGGACCACATGAGGTCCACCTCCCCTTCACAACTATCAGCACCAGGGCAACCTCTTGCTCACTGTCTGCCAAGTCCCCCCAGCTCCAAGCTACTCATAGACAGGGAATGGCTCCCCCAGGACTGCCAAGCTGATAGGGTCCCTGACATTAAGCAGATTTGCCTGTAACTTAAAAAGTGGCTTCTGTGTGGATGTCACTCACCTACAATCCCTGAACTGCAATTCCCAAGTCCAAAAAGCTGAGAAAAATGGAAGTTTTCTGTACTTACTTGGCAGTAAAACCTGATCTAACCTCATTTGGCAAAATCTGATCTGATCTAATGTGAAGCTATTTAGTATTTATTTATCCTGCTTAGTGTGACTCTTCATACATTTTGCTACAGAAATAAACACACTGGGAACAGTATGCTGCTCCAGGCCTCACCCTACATGATAAATGCACCACATCATCTTTTTAAAATCCAAAAAATTCTGAATTCTGAAACACATTCAGCCCCAAGAATTTTAGAATTATGAAAATGGAAGAGACAGTTATACTCATTCACTGCCAATTTCCCATTTCAAACTCTCAAACCCTTTAACCTGAACTCTCTTTCCCTATTATGAAATATTGCTTTAAGCCTGACCTCTTGACTAACTTCTCAGCAGGTCTACCTATCAGTAATCTCACTTCCCTTTAAGCAACTTTCCCAACAGCAACAGAGAATCCTTCCTAAAGTGCACACCTGTTTACAACACTACCCGCCTTAAAAACCATCATAGGCTGCCGTTGCCCACAGGACAAAACTCACACTTATCATTATGAGACATGGGCAAACCTCTTTTCTAGCCTCACCTCCAGGCACTAAACCCATGAACCCTACACTCGCCTCAGCAGGCTACTGACTTCGACCAGTGGGTACATTTGCATACTGACTTCTACCAGTAGGTACAGAGTATGCTACTGAGTCTGGTCCCGCTGGTCCCTCATCCTAAAAACTGCCCACAGAACCCGACCCCAAAGTGCTCCCACATCCTTTAGAGCCCAGTTCAGGCGAGACTTTCTGTCACACCCCAGGCAGCGCCAGGCCCTTGCATGAGTGCGCTCCTACCATGCTCTCTCCACACTGCAACTGAAATGGTGACTGCGTTTCTGGGTTCTCACCTTACTCCTCAGGAAAGAGGTTCTGTGACCTCTAAGTCTATCACAGTGCTTAGCACATGTGTGAAGTGCAAGTGGCTAGATGGAGGGTGGCTTGCATTATTGCCTAATCTGGGAGAAGGAAGACCAAGCCAGCAGCATGAGAGTGAAGGGTTACAATTTCCAAACATGACCACCACACATCGCATCCCACATGCTCTTCTTTCAGTTGACACTACTACTCCCTCCAGAGGTGGGGCAGGTGGGGCCCATGTTCCCACTTTTTGATCTATGACTACACCAGAGGAAGCAACGATACGACTCTTTCATGAAAGGGAATACAGTTTCCACATGAGATGCCTGCTCTTGGAAACCAGCCATCAAGGTAAGAGGAAGCCCAGGCCACATGGACAGGACACCTACAGGTATTCCAGGTGACAATCCCCGCTTAGTTCCCAGCTGAGAGCCAGCATCAACCATGAGCCATGGGATTGATGAACTGAAAGGGGGTCAGAGAGGACAAACTAAATTCAAGGGCTTAGAGAATAAGCCCTAGGAGGGAAGGGATGCAGGTTATATTCATCCTGGGGAAGAATGAAGGGAAGTCTGATGTTAGTGTAGCAGAAAAGCACGAAGGCCTGGGAAAACAGGTAACCCTGAGCAAGTCACTTCAACCACTTGCACCTTGTGTACCTCATCTGAGCAGGGGAAGGGTGGATCTGAGATATTTCCAAGGCCCTGGTCTCTGATGATAAAAAATTAGTGACAATGACTGCAATGTCCCAAACACGAAATGGGTTTATCCTGTTATATATGCCCCTGCAATGAGACATACCACAGAGCTTTCTAACCCTGAAAAAAAAGGATGTTGAAGCAGGCATCCAGGGGAGCTCAGTGGCCTCCCATAATCGGCAGGGGAGGGGTGATTCAGGATGGGGAAGCAGACCGCAGGGTATGTGAGCATCTAAGAGAAAAGGCTACATGGTCTGAAAATATTATAAATAACAGAAAATAAAGCTGGACATCAGAGCCAGTGATGTTCTAAAGCAAAGACTAATTAAACGGGCCACAGGGGCAAGGGTTAAGATGGAGCCTCATGCCCGGGCTTCCGTTTAGTGGAGACAGACCAGTGGGCCACAGCCCCTCTCCTCCGGAGTTTGTAAGAGGGCCCCTGCATGTCGCAGGAGCCCCCTACTTCACACACGTTAGCAAACAGGTAGGAAAAAGTTTCTTGCCAATTTCCATATTTCTACCTTCAGTCAATTCGTCCGTAGGACTGGAGGAAAAAAAACCCTGGTGACTGTAGAAAGGACGCTGGGGAGGGTTTGGGGGAAAGACCACCTCCCAGTGCTGCTCCCCAAACCCTCTCCGGCCCCGCACCCACGTCCGCCCTGCGGCCGAGTTTCACAACCGCCCTCCTCTAACAGCTGGAGGCCCGGGATTCCGCGGGCGGAACGATGAGCTGGACTTCCCGGGTCAGGAGGGGCGCGCGGCCGGGACCCGGGCTCTCTGGGATCCACGGGCACCGGGGCTGTTGGGCGACACCGAGGGCTCGGAAGGGGCAGCTCCTCAGGCCGGGGCCCGACGCCCCCGGAGCGCCCCCTCCGCTCCCGTGGGGCCTCCCCAGCCGGACCTCCGTCGCCTCCCGGGGACAACCCCAGAAGTGACGGGCGCCGGCGGCCCCGGGCCCGACTCACCAGGTCCTGCCAACTTCCCGGTCCTGGACTTGGCCCGCCCCGGGCGCGGGGAGCGAGGCCGGTGCCCGGGCGCGTTCCAGGCGCTCACGCAGCAGCCGGCGCCTTCCTCCTGGCCGGCCCTTCCTGCGGCGCGCCGGGGCCAGCCCGCCGGGCGGGCAACGTGGCCCATCCCCGGGGAGGGCGGGCCGGGCCGGGCCGAGGGGCGGGGCGGCCGCCCCCTCGCCCGACGCAGCTTCCCGGGCCGGCCTCCTCCGCCCGGCTCTTCGTTACCCTCCGCCTGGACAATCCAAGTTCTCCGGGGTCCCGAACTTCGGGAGGCGCTGTGCAGGCAGCTGTTACCATCGGCCCTACCTTGCCCTAACCTCAATTCCATGGATCGACGTCCGACCCCATCAACGCCTTCAACGCCCTCCAGTTAGACTGCTCGCGGCATCTCCTCCTCCCAGCCCTAGGGCTCATAGGCTCTGGAGTTGAGGGCACAGCCCTGCCTGAGAAGGCTAGGCAGCCCGGTAGCATGCTCACCAAACCCAAGACCAAGGGTGTGGGGGCCAGTTCTCTAACCCCCTGCCGCTGCCTTCCAAGTGGGAGAAGTCGGGGGCAACAGAGGGGCCACAGGGTGCAGGGAGATGTGAGCACAGGAAGCAGGTGCCAGAAGAGAAGCCAGGGAGGAAACACCTGCTGCCCAAAGCCCAGGAGGACCGGCAGTTGTTTCTTCTCTTTTTTTCCGTTGGGGTGGGGAATGAGAGCTGTTAGTTCTGAGTAAAACAAACTTGTCCCCAGGGTAGAATCCTCAGATGCAAAGAGGAAAGGGTCAATCACAAGACTGGGTGGTAGCCACCTGAAAGGGGATGTGGGAGTGCCTTAGAAAAGCCTAGATGTCCATAGCTGACCTTGGGAAATCATGGTGGGGAGCTAAGAACTACTTGATGCTCCTGCAGACGACTTCCCTGAGAATTGAGTTCAAGGCCAGCCCTACACCCACTCCACAGGCACCAGATCCTCCGCCATCCACTTCCCTCCTCTGTGTTCCAGGGCACACAGCAGGCCGGAACTCTGTGGTGTGTGGTTACTGACTTTGCTCACTAACTTGTTTTTACATGAAACCAGGAATCATGCTGGGTTTCAAAAAACAAAAGTGTAGAGGCTCCAGCAAGGAGGTTAGGAGGTAAACCAAACTGCACAGAGGCCTCCTCACGCTGGACCTTCCCAGCAGCTCTGCAGCGTATGAATTGTCATCTTGCTCTACAGATGAGGAGTATGAGGTTCAGGATAAGTGCCAACTGGCTGAAGGTTACAAGACCAAGTGAGGTACACAGCCAGATTTAACACCCACCCATTCTTGCTTCCAAAGCTGGCACTCATTGCCTCCCCTCATGCATCTGAGTGCAAATGCTCTGAGATGGCTGTGTCCCGCATGACAGGCACAGTGGGGCTGCAGGGAAATCCTAGTTGAAGCAGTTAGAGCCTGGCCCTGAAGGAGCAGAGTTAGAGAAGAGCTAACATACCTCAGTGAAGCTGGACCGACTGTGTGTCCGTGTCCAAGATCTCCAACGGAGCTGATTTTGGACAATGCAGGAAACGCAAGCCCATGCTCTCCTCATGAAGGGAGTTGGGGGATGTAGGAGGACTACACACTTCACAGTACATGTCAACGTACCAGGGAAAACAATAAGCTTCCTAAGAGTGTAAAACATTGGGAAACACTGGTTTGTGGACCCCAGATACCAATAGCTAAAATCACCCTCCAGGACAAAGGACACAGCAGGATGCTGAAAGGTAGAGAGATCAACCGCCTGTGAGATGTCAGATTCCCACTTCTAAAGATAATCCTCCATTTAGGGCAGTTCAGTGGGAAACAGGACAGGATTGTTTGTGCACCATAACTCACACCCGATGACTACAGACAGTCCTTTGTTTATATTCCAAGGCTCAAGAGAAGATCGAAGAGTAGAAATTCCCCAACTGCAAGAGGACTGTCCCAAGAAAGGGCCTGGTTAGAGAATTGGGATGGGCTGAATTACTATACGAAAACAAGGAAAACATTTGGTCTGAAAGGCAAGTAGCCAGGGTGATGAGCGCCAAACTGACCTGAGCAAAGAGGCTTTTGATGGAGGTTTTATGGGGAAGGATTACCAGGGAAGAAGAGCAGAAACAAGGAACCAGGTGCCTTCATTCTGGAATTGTATTATGCAAAAGTTACAGGAAATGGGAAGATCTGGTCACAGGATAAAGGAGAATCAGAAGAGGCAAAACTATATCCTGCCCCCCATCCGCCCCCTGACCTCCCAAACAGGACTAGAGACAGATGGAAAAAGAAGTGAAAACAGTTCTGGGAAACTGCCCTCCTGTGAACCATGCCTAAAATACCCTGAAATTTTTTACAATTTGGAAAGAATTCATGCTCTGAACTTAAGACAGATCTTGACTTGAAACCATCAGTAGAAGTAAAGTTTTAAATCAATATGTCTATTTTCCCCCTCCCTTCCTCCCAACACCCCTACTCCCCATGAAGACTCAGACACTCAGCTCATTAAGATCAAAGAAGAGGGAAAAGATGAACACAGTGATCAGTGGGCACTGTCAGTGAAGTGGAACTTTTGGTCAGTCACATGTAATTACTTTTGGAAGAACAGGGTATAAATAAATTCTGGTAAAACACACACACAGCATTTGGTTAAGTCTATTACTGCTCCTGGCTAAGTGGCCTGAGCATCCCAGTGCCCGGGAGGCAGCTGAGGGCTGTCCTGAGGACTGTTTTGCAGAAGGGTCCGGCAAACAGCAGGACTAGTGCTTTCCGTGGAAAGAAGAGGAGACAGGAATTCTAGCTCACTGTGAGGAAGACATCTTACCAGAGAGGCTGTCTGAGTTCCCCTAAGGGCACTGGCTTCCCCTCCTTGAAGGTCTGCAGCAGAATCCCGGTGGCCCTTGTCAGGTCAGACTGCAGAAGGACCCAGCACCCACTGGCAATCAGTGTCTGGCACTCCACACTCGGGAGAGCCCTTCCTGCCCAGGGCTTCTGCAGACGCCTCTTACATCAGACCACCGAGGGATAGTTCCTGCTCTCTCTTCCTCAGCAATGTGATGACAGAAAGCTGACACAACACAACAGCCAGAACACCTCACATAATGTAAATATTATGCAAATACAGCAAAACCCTGTGGTACTTCAAGTGCTTGGAAGCACTCAACAGGCCTCCCAGGTAGGATGAGGGCTGCAGAGACATTCTGGGACCACACAGCCCTAAGCAGAGACCTGGCACCAGGAATTTGCTGGGCAAAGCTGGAGGGAGGTGATATGCCCACCCTGAAATTTAGACCTTCTAAAGTAGAAGCCTGGCCTCAAAGGGGCCATCCTAGGCATCAGATGAGAGAAGGAAGAGCTCAGGGCCAGTGACTCCGCCTAGGCCTGCCCGCCCAGCCGTCTATGGGGACTCAGGCAAGGAAGGAGGGGGAAAACAGAAACTAAGTCATAAATACATGATTTTCAGCTGGCACATGACCTTAATTAGTAGCTAGCCCCCAGTGAATATTTAGTATTACACAGACAAGCTTCCTGTCCCCTTGCCCAAGCCACCATGCCCCAATATCAAAATTCCCAACACCTCTCCTTTCTGTAGTTTATTGCCACTGAGAAAGGCAGGTATCTTGGCATAGGTAAATGGGAGTTCAAGGAAGGTATGGGCAGGAAATGAGAGGGTAACTATGAACAGGTCTGTTTTAAGTGGGACCAGAGCATGTGAAAATATAAAGGGCTAAGAGATGGCAGTCTGAAAAAAACTTTCTTAAAGAGCAGGAGGGAATACCAGGACATGGCCAGTAAGTAAGGCCTTGCATTCACTCCAAGAAATGGAGCGCCATCTCCTTTGCAGACACTCGGCCCTTGAAATTTACGCTTTCTTTCATCCCTTTTTAATCTGCTACCCCAAAGAGGCACACTTGCCACACTTACTGGAGAGCCCTGAGGTCCAGAATTCCTCAATCTAAATTTTCCTTGGACCTGTGTACTTTTTCACCACTTGACGATCCCAGGTAGTGTTTACCAGTAATGGGATGAAGGCAGGCTTTTAATTAAGGACATCCAAGGCTTTTGCCAGCACACTAAATCAATAGAAGAACAGAATTCCTAATTCAGAGCTTTTGTCCTTGTAACAATTTGTACATGCCCATCAAGGGATGTCAGTGTTACTGTTTTGTATGTACATGGCCCCAGATACTATTCAGAATCTATCATTTCATTTGCTCCTTGTAACAACCTTGTGAGGAATCTAGAAGTTATTTATCCCTATTTTTCAGGTGAAGAGAACACAGCAAAGCTTAACCCACACATCTAGTGTTGGATACTGACTAAGAAAGTCAGGGTTAGAACACAAATCCTACCAATTACCAAACCTGCGTTGTATTCATCCGCTGTCTCCATGAGGTTTCACAGCCTAAGTTCCCTTCTACAGGTAGGGGTAGGAGAGAAAACTTCTCAGGTTATATGGACCATCTCCTACCCATACCCCAAGGCAGTTCTATTCAGTTAGCTCCCCAAAACATAGCAGCCTGCTCTGCCTGGGTAATCCATTTATTCCAGAGTCCTGTTTAGCCCATACTGACTTGGAATTCTATTATCTCCATGTTGGAAAGGGCCTTAGAGGTAATGTTATCCAACCTCCCTACAAAGGTTTAAATTCTTTGCATGAATCTCCTTGGCCTAACTTCACAATTGCCATTGCTCACAACCCCTTACAAGGTACCCCTCCGACCTGGGTAAGGAGAGGCTGGGAATAAGTCTGCAGCCCCACAGAGAGGAGAGGTGAAGCTTCCTGTGTACCCATCAGGGTATCTCATCACGGCACTTCCTGAATGGCAGCATTCCCAGACTCGCCCCACTCAACACTTTCTGCACAGGAGCAGCAAGACACCAAAGTGGGAAAAGAGTCAGGAACCTTACCTTTCTTTTCTTCTCTCAATTGCTCCCCTGGAGATCATGAAACCCCCATCCATCACACCATTTCCAAAACTGAGAATCCCAAATCAGATACACCAAAGGGCAGCTTCCCTCCTCTTTCCAGGTCCAGAGTCCATGGCTGAGTGGATTCCGAGTGGGAGGAGTCTGGGGGGGAAGGGTTATGTCCAGGCCCCTCCCCCCCACTGCAGGCTTCAGTGTCCCTCCCAGGTCTGTTACATCCCTTCATTCAGTTGGCTTAGTAAGTAAGTGGGCAGATCCCAGGTACTATCCCATCTCTTGCTCAGGGAAGGGAAGTCATCCACTTCGAGGACTGGCCCATCTGTCTTCTGCTGGGGTTTGTAAGATGAAACAGGTCTTAAAACAGGCATGGCCCCGACAGCTGATTTCTGTGTTAACCTGTGGAATATTTAAACGTTATGACACTCTAATCTATTATGAACCCAATGGATTCAGAGGCCTTCCTACCTAAATTAGATACCTTTGCTTTGTATCAAAACCCTTCTGTGAACACTCCACAAGGTTATACAAGGCACCCACTGCAATCACGTACTGCACCTCAAAATACAGGCACCGTATCAATACGTACATACATACATGTTTCAGGGAAAAGGAACCTATTCTCACTAGAGAAAAGCAACCAAACGCACTGACTATGGGCAGACTGCTTTCCAAGAAATACAGAAAAGAAATCCCCCTCCTGTCCTCTTGTCTTATTAGGGCCACACACTAATCGCCCTACATGTCCCAAGCTTCTCAGGGTGTTCAGTGTTTTAATCGCCCAGCTCTACCCAACTGAACTAAATCCATTCCAGACCCAGGTGCGGGCACCTTCCACATGCATTGCTCCTTTCCCTTCACCCTCACCTCCCCCTCTGCTTCCAACACTGTGCCAGGGATGTAATGCCCAGTCTCTGTCAAACTCCCCGGGGCCACTCCCGAGAGCGCTCTCCTGGAAATAGAGGCCTGAGTCCCGCCAGCAATAGCACAGCAGGGTTCCAGTTTCTCAGCTGGGGAGCCTATCCCTGTCGCCCCCTCCCTTCTAAGTTTACACACACACACACCCTTCCTTCCTGTAGGGGCGTGGCGCCCACATGACCCCCTACCCCGTCAAGAATTTAACTCCTCCCACCCTTCTCTTCAGAATCCCGTGCTCAGTGTTCACGGGGGAGGGGAGTGACATCGCCACCCTCCCTAGTGTCCTAACCCAGCCCCTCCACCGCCCGGCGACCCTAGCCCTATCGGGACGCGGTGGTTACCTGGATCCCGCCCGGTCTCGGCAGGGAGCCACGGCCCGCCCCGGGTCGCAGTCCCGGCCCAGGTCGGGTCCCCGCCGCCAGCCCAGGTCCCACCCCCCCAACCCCTGGCGGCCAGGCCCTCCCCTCACGCTGCTTTCCTCCTCCCACCATCCACCGCAGCCACTTCCGCCCGCCCTCCGGAAGTGACCCGAGGGACCGCCACCTCCTCTCATCCCGCCTATTCTATCCGCTCCCCGCCTATCCCACTGCCACTCCGGGAGCACGGGACGTGGGCCTGCGGGGCTTGGGGTTGTTCTACAGTCACTGTTCACAGGACTGAAGTCGGGTACGGGTAGGACCGGGTCTGGGTGAGAACCCAGTTGGGAGCGAGAGCAGTTTCCGTGCAAGGGGCGGGCAGAGAATGCTGCCCGGAGGCGAAGCACGCATAACGTCTGCGCATACGTCACGGCGCCTCGGTCTGTCGCAAGCGTTGACGCTCGGTCGGCCTGGTGGGCGGGACTTGGGCGGGAGGAGGTGGAGCGAGAAGCGCTAGGTAGGGGCGGAGCCTCGCGGGGTAGCCCCACCTCTTCCCCTCCGTTAGAGCGCTGGGCACCTGCCCGCGTGATAGGTAGGGTCAGGGCACCTCTCCCCTCGCAGCTGGTGAGAAAGTACGGGGAGCATCTGGGCCCGCGTGTCCGCCGTTCCTGTGCTGACAGCGCTGCAGGAGTACTACAGGGAAGTCTTAACGTTGGTCGTCGCGTGCTTTTACCCGCTGCTTCTCTTGCACAGGCAGGACCTTCCTCGCGTCTGAAAAGAACAAGAAAAGGGTGAGAATTCTCGGCGCCCCCAAGCCTGCCTTTCGCTGTACGCTCACTGTGCGCCCACAGGTCGGGACCAGGGCTGCCACCGGAGCCTCGGGGACCTGCCCGAGGTTATGCGGCCAGCGTGCTAGAGGCGGGACACGAGCCTCTCAGTACCGCCGCTGCCGCGTGCCGTGTGCCACCGGAGACCTGTGCCATCTGAAGAAACCTTTCCTCTCCTTCAGACATTGGACTTCCGAGTTCCAAAACTTCTCTGGTTGCTTTTTCCTAGTATGTCGGTCTGACGTGCTCTTGACCTCTAGCTGAATCCAAGTGGAGCATCTACTAATTTTTGGAGTTAACATGTCATCCCTGACATGACATATGCTAGAATATTTGTAGCCTCTGTCTTTTTTTTTTTTTTCCTTTTTGAAAACTTGAACCTAGCTTTGGCATGTCTTCTATCCCCGTGATTTCTCCAGATTATTAGCCGTGTCTAATAACTTGCATGTTTTCAGTTCTGGGAATGTAACTGGGTCAAAAGTCTTAAAATGACTTTTATTTGGAAAGATGTCATCACCATATTAGAAACATTCTTAAAACAAAGTTTTTATTGCAATTACACTCGAACAGAAGAAGAGGTCCACAAATAAGTTCCTGATTTTGCCTCAATCCCAGACCCATTCCACCCAAGTGTTTTTCTCAGTTCATATCAGCTCCACCTCATTTTACTCAGGCTCAAACCCCAGGAGCCATCCTCGGACTCCTCTCACATCCTCTATCCACTCTATGTAGAAATCATACACCTTTAAGCCATCTAGGATCCAACACCTTAGCATTCCCACAGCCACCTTCATCCCTCACCTGAGCAGTCAGGTCTCTAGCTATACTTCCCCTCTCCCAGGAGCCTAATCTCCACACAGCAGCCAGAGGAATCTTGGCATTTCCCTGCTTGAAACCACACAAAGTCTTCCCAGTTCACTTGGAAAAAAAAGCCAAAGTCCTTACAGTAGCCTACAGAGCTCAACACCGATTGGCTTACTCCCCACTGCTTACTCTGTTTCAGTCACACTGCCTTCATTACTGTTACTTGAACCCACCTCAGGGCCTTTGCACTGGCTTTTCTTTCTGCTTATAAAGCTATTCCAGGTATTTGCATAACACACTCACTCACCTCTTTCAAGTCCTCTCAAGTGTCGCTTTCTAAGTGAGGCCTTCCTTGACCAACCTATTTAACCCTGCCCCCTCACCCACAGCACCGCCAGGCTCTTACCCAGCTCCAGTTTTTCCATACCCCTCACTTACCAACTTCTAACATTTATTATGTACTGCCTCTCCCTGCTAGGATGAAAGTTCCATGAGAGGGGGCATCTTTGGCTGTTTGATTATGACAGGGCCAAGTGTGGGGCCCATAGTGGGCGCTGAACAAACATTTGTGAAATAAATGATGAATGAATAAATTTGAACAACTATTTTCATGATAATGTATTCCCTTCCAGGCTTCTCTTGCCTGAAGATATGTGAATATGGTTATAAGCCTAGTATACATATTTTTGCATTATGATTTTTTTGTCACCACACAATAGATACTGTCCATGTTTCTAAATATTCTCACAACCATTTTTACTTCTTAAATGCACTTAGATTTTGGCATGCTTCTTATAACAAGTCAAACAATACAGAGTTGTGGGAAGAAAAGGTTATCTTCCTCACCTAATCTCACCCTGCTAAAGGGAGGCACTTAAATTTAATGGCTATCCTTCCAAATATTTCTTATACACACATATAAGCATATATGACAGGTACATATTTCACAATTCAAAGAGAGGTATGCCTGATTTTTTACTTTATTTTCTATAACTCAAGTTACTTTTTGTTTTAGGCCTCATTCCATCTGATGGCAGCAAAACAATCTCTGATTCGAGGTAAATAGCAGCACTTGATGATTAGTTTATTTATGATTATCAATTAGAGTTTAATTCCAGTGAATTCAGAATTTACAAGTGCCCTTTCTTATTTCACCTTCATATAATAACCAATTTTTAAAAATTATTATGAAAGAATATTATGGATACTCATTACAGAAAACAGTAATCATAAATGAAATCGTAAAAGAAGAAATAACCATCTGTAAACCCAGCAACCAGAAATAAACCTTCCAGATTTGTTCTTTCATATATATGAATGTTGGGATCATATTAGAACTAGCTTCTGTTGATTAATATATTGCAAAAGTTTTTCCATGTCAAAAAATGTACTCCTATGGTATTTTTAATGACTGTGTGGTATCCCATTATCAAATGCACCATAATTATCATCCCTGTTTCTGTACATTTGGGTTGTTTCCAACCATTCACTTTGCAAAATTATATGTAGCCAAAGCTCTGCACACATCCCTAATTGTTTCCTCGGGATGAAATCTTGGAACTGGTGTCAGAAGGTGCACTTACTGTTGAAAGCTTTTGATGCATGTGGCCAGCCAACCTATAGAAAGGTGGCACTGCTTTGGCATGAGTGGGCAAGAGGGTCGGTCCTTTTCTCCACATCCTGCCAGCACTGTCCTAAGTCTTCTCCCATTACCAGGCTTCCTGATGTTTTCTTGGCCAGCTTCACAAATATGTTTTTTTCAGATTTGTTTTAGAAACCAGATACTCTTATAATTTACTGGGCTTCTTCTTTCCCTGACAAGTATGCTTTGTACAGATTTTAGTCCAAAGTCTGGTTAGGTACAAAAGTCAGTCTGTATATTTGCTGTTTGCCACATGCTCTTTTACCCTGGAATGAATTTTAAAATTCTGACTTGTAAGGAAACATCCACACGCATTTTCTCCCTTTATCTTAATTGTATCTTTTAGCGACTTTCTGCACCTTGACCGTGCACATCTTGTTACTCTTTCCCACAAACCCCCAGCCACCACCTCTCCTGGCTTTCGTCCTCTGACTGCGCCTCAGCCTTCCTAACTACTACCCTCTCCCTCTGCTCCTCTGCCCAGAACTTTTCTTTTTAGATCTTCCCACAAAGGTCACATGGTTTCTGTGGGATTAATATAGAAATCAAATGTGACTTGAATATTTTTCCTTTAATTCCTGGTAAGTGATCAAGAACAGAACAAAGAAGATCAAAACAGTGTCCATGACCTAACTGCCCTTGCTATTGTTTCAAAACCATGTAAGAGGTGGTGCCCCAGGAGACTGGAGACTGCCCAGGATTAAGTTTCGAGTTAGTTAATGATTGTGTATTAAGTTCCCCACACAGAATTCTATTGTTGTTAACGTTTATTTGCTCAAATATGAAGGGTGCCCTCTCAGCACCACCCTTGCTGTTAAGCCTCGAGTCCCCTGGCTGGTCCTTTCAGATCTTCGACATCTCATCGTGTCTGCTCCCTTATCTGCGGGTCAGAGCCAGGGAGGGACCGACAGCTCCCCTTATCAGCTCTGCGCCAGGAACACCCAAGTAAGCCGCGGAGCTCCTCCCTGGCCCTCCAGGCTCACACACCCAGCCTCCTGCCCGAAGTCTCACCTGGTGCCCCCCCCAGATCTGCACTCACTGTATTTCTCCCTGCTCCTCTCCCAGCTTTCCCCTCCTCAGCAGGTGGTCTGCCATCCGATCAATTGCTTGTGCCAAAAAACCCCAAATTTCCAGTCAGTCAGTATGCCCCACGAAGTTCACATACCGATCATTTCATGACCCATCTCTGCCCAGGCTGGGCTGGTCAGGACATCTTATGGCCAGGTCATAGGAATTGGGTGGCCGAGACCCAAGCCTGGCTAACCAGCTCCTCCTAGGAGTTGCTGACCTCAGGCAAATCTCGGTGGCAAACCTCAGGCACCAGCGACAGGCGTTCCAGCAGTTCTGCTTAAGGGACCACTGGGCCGACAGTGAAAGTCTCAGTCACACTGCCTCAGGACTTGTCCTTGCCCAGCCTTCTACCGCTGACACCAGCTAATGCCGAGGAGGAATCTGAAGCTAAGGTGATGTTTCCCTTTGGCAGAACTCAGGATTTTCCAGAAAACCTACAGGTTTTCTGTCATCTATGAAAGTTAAGTAAACTTTACCAGAATGACTTAGTTATATTAGTTTTTCACAGATATATTACCCTTCTAATCTGCAGATTCAATTTTATTCTATTCTGGTTCTGCCACTTACTGCATGACTTCTCTGTGCCTCAGTTTTCTCACAAGTACACTGGAGATGGTAGGAGTACCGGCCCTCGCTCAGTTGTGAGCGCTTGAGGAGATCTTGCATGTTAAGTGCTTAAAACAATGCCCGGCATACATAGTAACTGCTCAGTAAATGCCAGTTTCTATCATTATCATTAACTTGGGAGTGTCAGTCTAGTACATCTTTACCTTTTTTTCTGTTCCATTTGCTCTCGCCTCTTCTTTAGGAACACCGGTATGTTAGGGCTCACTTGACTGCCTGCCCCCTTCCTCATTTCTCTGTCTTTTTTTTCCCTTTCCATTTGTCATTTTTTGTGAATAGGTTTTCAGCCATGCTTATTCTAATTTTGATGTTTCCAATATTTCCAGGGAAATATCAGATTATTACAGTTTGGTTCCCTCATGTTTTCCTTAAATTTAAACTAAAACTCTAAAATTGTATATCTGATTTTTATTCACCCTCCTGAAGTGTATAGTTCAGTGGTTTTTTAGGACCTTCACAGAGTTGTATGCTAATTCCAGAGCACTGTAGTTACTCCAGAAGAAACCCCAGGCCCACTAGCGGTCACTCTCCATTCCTCCCTCCCTAGCCCCTGGCAACCACTGATTGACTATATGTTCCCATCACTTGGCCTATTCTGCACATTTTGTATGAATGGAATCATATATGATCCATCTAGCTTCTTTCATTTAGCATAGTTTTCAGGGTTCATCCCTGTTAGGTTATGTATCAGCACTTCATTACTTTTTGTGGCTGAATAATATTCTGTTATATATATATATACTACATTTTGTTTAATCATTCATCAGCTGGTGGTCATTTGAGTTGTTTCAGTGCACCTGTTTTTGCCAATGTGCTGTAAGGACACAGGGCTGCGGTCTCCACATAACAGAGCTACAGAATCCCCAGTTGAAGGAGGAGGTGTTTTCTGGAGGGCAGTGGGTATAGCCAGTGCCATCTTAGACTTTGGAAAATCCCCATTTTAAATGATATGTTATCCTTATTAGTATGCATGTGATTGAATCACAATGTTTCTTCTCTGTTTGCTGGAGACAGTCCTGACCATGGGCACATTCTGACTTCCTTAGCACTCTTTCCTGAAACACCCTTCTCCTGTGTCATCCTGCTAAGTCTTTTTTAATGTGTGATTAATTAGTCATCATGCCATTTTCTAAAATCTACTCCATCAGAGGATGGACTTTCTTGGAACACTGAAGACAAGTATCTCCAAACCCCTTTTCATGTTTCCTGTGGATTTTTTTGGCCTCAAGCTGCACTGAAAATTCAGGACTAAAGAGAATGTGACAAGCCCAGACATCACCACAGCTAAGATGTAGGTGAAGAACTTTAACAGATGCTGTAAGGAATCTAAGGAAAACCCAGGGACTGGGGTTTAGGGGCTTGGGACTGAAGGTGAGTGGTGGGTGGAGGACACTTGGGAATTTCAGCTCAGTCATGGGATGAAAGTTATTTAAGGACCATAGTCCCCATCATCCACAGTTTCACTTTCTAGTTTCCATGACCCTGGCCAGCCACAGTCTGGAAGCAGATGATCCTCCTGTTGTATGATCAGAAGGTCAGTAGTAGCCCAGTGCTATAACACACACTACGTCATTCACCTCACTTCATCTCATCACAAAGGCATTTTATCCTCTCACATCATCACAAGAAGCAGGCAAGTGCAGTAAGATAAGACCTTTTGAGAGAGAGAGACCACATTCACCTACCTTTTATTACAGTGTATTGTAATTGTTCTATTTTATCATTAGTCATTGCTAGCCTCTTACTGTGTGCCTAATTTATAAATTAAGCTTCATCAAAGGTGTGCGTGTATAAGAAAACACACAGGACATATGGGGTCAATGTGGTTCAGAAATCCCCTGGGGGCCTTGGGTTGTATCCCGCTTGGATTAGGGGGCTGCGTATGTTAAAGTCATAGCATTTGCTGCAATTCACAATGAAGGGTGCACTCTTGGTCTTGTGTGGGTCATCCCTTGTTTAATCCCTAAGTTGTTAAAGTTGTTAGTTTAATTATTTTAATTTCTCCCCAACTAGATTATGAGCTTCTTAAGGGAGGAGACCCTGCTTACCTTAAAACACTCATATAAATTTCTGTCTTTGTCCAGTTCAGTGAGCGTTTGCCTGCAGGCTCAGATCCTGGCTCCTCTGATTTCTGTGGTGGGAGATTAGTTTTCCCCTTCCCAGGCAAGGATAACAAAACCTGTCCTTTGCCCTTGCAAGGTTTTCTTGAGGATCAAATGAAACCAATTGTGTGGGAACCCTCTTAAAACTGGAAAGAGTTACATAAATATCTATGGTATTTACTAGGGTGCCTAAATGGTTTTCTTGGCTTCACTGGAGATGGATGGTAATTATAGATTTGCTTTGTTTATGTCACCGTATTCCTATTATGTTAATATGTGTGTACAAATTAGTTAGTAGTTTAAAACCTATACATACTTAAGGTACTATACAAGAAGATATGTCAAAGAAATAATCAATCCTCCCATGTTTCCTTCATATGCTACATCTATAGCTTTTCTTCTGCCTTCCTAATTACAACCCTTAAATAGAATTCGTGCCTCATATCAAATTTACCGAGTATCATAATTCCTCCAGGTGGTAAAGATACCTCGAGACAAGTGCTGAGCATAGAAGCCACAGGGCATAAATCTGCAAAGAAGTAAAAAGCTAACCTTTGCAAACAATATGGCTTCTCTCTCACTTACCAACTTTACATTTCCCTGTATGGCCCCGGCAGATGACTGGTTAGCCAGAGACAGGTAAGATTCCTCAAGGGAGGAACAACCTAAGACAGGCACAGTCGCAGGGGGGCCATCAGGTGAGAATTTGGGGATCAACAGAGGTGAGGCTCAGAACTTCACCCCCCCTGCTTTGAGAGAAATCTTCTGCATCCGTGGATGTCTTGCTGCCCTTGTCTAGCCTGGATTAATACTTAGTCCATAGGCACACACCTGATCATCTGATCATCTACATTTGCCCTCTTACAGCACTAAACTATGTTTTCTACCTTTATCTTGCATCTACCTATCACTTCAGCATTTTATTAAAAATAAAAATAATAATAATAGGAGAAATGTGGGATCAACATATAAATCAAGTACAAAAATCAAACGAATATTCATATTTGACCTGATTGTTTATAGGTCATAATGCATGATCAAAACCGATAGTTTCTGTGATGAATGCCCTTGTACTGTTCACCATGTAAGAATTTATTCACTATGTAAGAATTCGTTCACCATATAAGAACTTGTTCGTTATGCTTCAGAAGATTGGAGACTGACGAGAATTAGGCTTGAGATGGATTAATGATTGTACATTGAGCGTTGACCCCCCTATACTGAATTTTATTGTTGTTAACAACCATTTGATCAATAAATATGAGAGATGCCCTCTCAAAAAAAAAAAACAAAATAAAAATTAAAAAATAAAAAATAAAAGTAATAATAATAATAATAATAAGGGAGAAATGTGGGATTCACATATAAATCAAGTATAAAAGTCAAACGAATATTCATATTTGACCTGATTGTCTGTAGTTCATAATGCGTGATCAAAACCAAAAGTTTCTGTGATGACTGCCCTTGTACTGTTCACCATGTAAGAACTTATTCACTATGTAAGAATTTGTTCACCATGTAAGAACTTGTTTGTTATGTTTCAGAAGATTGGAGACTGTTGAGAATTAGGTTTGGAGTGGATTAATGATTGTGCATTGAGTCCCCTATACAGAATTTTATTATTGTTAACAACCATTTGATCAATAAATATGAGAGATGCCCTCTCAAAAAAAAAAAAGTACATGCAATTAAAAAATAATCCCTGTGTATTTAAAAAAATATATATCTATGGCATTTAAAAGTCTACAGATGGGAATCGCAAGGTGCCGCCGCACTGGGCCCTCTCCGCCTGAGAAGCCCCCCAACATCCACTCCTCTGGGAAGGTGCCCTGTTTCTCACCTGGCCTCTCCTTCAGGGCTCTCAAAGTGTGATTATGCCACAGAGAAAGCCAGTCTGCTTTTGCTTAATTTTTAAAAAATTTATTGGACTACAGTTGACACACAATATTATATTGGTTTCAGCTGTACAACATAGTGACTTGATAATTATGAACATTACTAAATGTTCACCACAGTACGTCTAATTCCCCTTGCTACCACACCAGGAGAGTACAATATTTGGCTATGTTCTCTATGCTGTACTTCCACTCCTATTACTAATTTATTTTATAGTTTGAAGTTTGCACCTCTTTATCCCCTTCACCTATTTCACCATCTCCCCAACCCCTTCCTCTTTGGTAACCAGTCTATTGTATTTATGGGTCTATTTCTTTTTTGTTGTTTTGTTGTTTAGATTCCACATATAAGTGAAATCACGTGGTACTGACACCAGGCTCCCTCAGAGTAAGCTCAAGGCAATCCAGTACCCCCAACAAACATTCATTAGGTCTGATCTGGAAACTGTTTAAGGCAATTAAAAAACAAAAGGTCACAGACTTCAGGAGTTAATGACCCACTCCTGAGTGTGCCACCTCCTGGTTGTAATACCGCTTACAGTGTGGCGGGCTTCCTTCCATATCACCTGCTGTGTTGCAGTCACCTCTGTGATGGGTCACACACTGACTCCTCCTGGGCTGACCTCAGATGACTGACCTTCAGAATGACTCAGACCGTTTGAGGTCATATCTGAGGAAATACCAGCCTTGCGTGCTTGCGTTGACATGCCTTCTTGAGTGAGCAAAACACAGTTGGAGTCTCAGCAGCGAATCAGGTGTGATGTATGAAATGGGTCTGATACATTCAGCTGCAACCCAGAGTGAGGAGAATATTCCAAGAAAATGTTTTATTTACCTTTTTCTGGGGAAGAGACCAGGGATCCTTGGTCTGAGGGACACAGAGACCCCAGCATTATTCAACCTCTTTCTGCCCACTAAAGACCTTGGAAGTGTTCCTGCCAGCTCAAAGGCTACTCCTTCCTCGAAGCCTCAGGAGCTGTCCACACTGGCTCTTTGCCTGACGGGTGGTCATTGTGGTAAGCTGCCCCAGTCCAGCTCCTTTTCCTTTCCATATTCCTCAGTCCCACCCAGCCCTCAGCAGCACCTTGAGAGACTTGAGTGGAGCTGAGAACAGCTGCAGGATGTAGTAGACGTGAGCAGCCAAAGTTTTAATGAACCACCTTAATTTGTGGAATCAAAACTTAGGAAGAGGGGTATGAAAGAGAGACACAGAATGTTGACAATTTAATGTGATTAGTTTTGAGAACATGAAGGAACAAGCATGATATAGTGGATAAAGCAGGACTTGGGGCTAAAATCTGAATTCAATTTATAGATTCCAATAAACCAAATGCCTAGAGAAGAGGTAAAGCCAAGAAAATATTAGAAACTTGGTTGCAAAGTCTACAAGCTTGAACCAAGAGGAGTGAGTTCAGTGTGGTATTGGAAATGTAGATTTATTCCAAGAATGATGTTGTCTTCCTATTTAAAAAGTTAGGCAGTACAACCTGAGAAGTAAGTATGGGAAAGCATGAGTTTAGGCCTACAGAGACACTCCATACACGGCTGGCATGCACACACTGGAGAGCCTGTTCGTTCAGCCGCTGGATAGGCAGGTGACTCTCCCTTTGCCCCTGAGCTAGAGGTGGCAGGAACAGCCTAAGTCCCTGAGGTTTGGATGCCAAGGTTCCAGGAGTACCCCAGAGTCAAGTGGACACAGCAGGAGCAGGTCTGTACCACCTTGCCAATACGATGCCCTAAGAGGGTGCCCACCCGAAACCCTGCAGGGGGCTGCGGGGTGTGAGCCAGCAGTGCAAACAAGAGCAGGAGGCCTAACCAAAAGTCTCCTTTCCTCCCAGCAGCTGTGCCCACATCCTGTCCAGCCTGGACTCATCCATTAGGTTCAGAGCCTTCAAAGCAAAGGGGAAATTCAGATGTAACTGAGCATCTTGGTTGTGTTTGTTGCTTTGCTAAATGTGTTACTCCTATGATATGACAGTATGCTAAGCGAACCTCAACGTTTTGAAAGATGGTTACAGATGGCACTGAGTCCTCCAGGCTCTCAGATTCCCAGGCGATGGTACCCTCTCCAAGCAATGAGTCCCTCCTGCTTCTGGGAGCTGTGGGACAAAATGAGAAAATAAATATTCTACACAGGCTGCTTTAATTAGCCAGCCAGAGCAATAGGCGATAGATAGCTCAGGCTTTTCAACAGCCAGTCACAACTCTTCTGGGTTGTGAATCCAGGTCATGCCAGCATTTGGGGTGGGTAGAGTAAGGTGGGTAATAGGAGGTAGGTTGTGGGAGGGGAGGTTTTGGCAGTATTTTGTCTCACAAAGCTTTGTGTCTGTGTGACTGTGTGTGTAATGGCTAAAGATACTTCTTACTGCAGTCAGGGTCCACAGTGTTTGAAAGCCACTGACAGGATGTGGAGATTTGCAGGGCATTACAGTGAAAACTTGGATCAACAGCCAGGATGAGCTAGTTTCACACTCACTGGTGAGGGTGTGCTTTGCCTTGTTCTGGAAAAGTCACCCTCTGGACCCACCTTACCTTTTTGTGGAACCTGCAGTCCTACAGTAGATGGTCAGTGTTTGACGTAAATCGGAGTCCCAGTCTTGTTTTGTTCATTCTGCTGCAATCACTTGCAAAAAGCATACATTGGAATCTAATGTTTTTGCATCCGATCTTAAGCAATAAATGTAAGTGAAATGTGGGACTAAAGGGACTGTCCAAGTGGCCATGGTGATTTGTAAAATGTACTTCCTCCTAAATGGGGTCAGTTTTTCTACTCCGAGATCCCTGGAGATTACTTGGCTAATGCTCAGAGCTATTCTAGGTGGTTTTGAGAGAGCCATTTCTCTCCTGTGATGAATGTATGATGCTTTTACTTAGGAAGAGAAAAAAATTTACAGTTTAACTTTGAACTTTGAAAATTCCTAACAATTAGCTCTTGATTCAGAAACTATAAGTAAAGGTGTTTTATCATCCAGTGTTACCGAAACATTGTGTCCTGTGATATTTTAGTCTTATCTTGCACACGTTTATAGGAAACAGGAAACTGTTTATGAATTTAAGTCTAAATATTTATTGTCCTACATATATTGTTCCAATCTCCATCATTTCTCCAAATTTTGCATTTGTGCATGGATGAGCTTGATTAGCCCATTTTTTTTTAGTGGACAGTACTGGTTGGCCATGTAATGTGGTATGAGTTCAGAATTTGGAGTCAGATACACCTGGATTTGAGAATATTCCTGATACACAGGAACACTATGATTTGAAAGGCATAGAAGGGCTGGGAACATGAGTGCCCCTAGCTCTAAGATGGGAATAATGGAAGTCCCGAACCTGGGTTGCTGTTTTGAGGTCTGCATGAAAGAATGAATATAAAGATTGCTGTGGTAAAGACAATGCTACATACTCATCAAATTCCACTTCCTTTTCCTTTTCATGAGCACAAGACCACATTTTCAATCTCCCTTGTAACTGATTTGGGGCCATGTGACTGGGCTCTGGTGTGGGCTGTTTCTAGGCCTGGCTACCCAGCCTGGCTACCATGGGGACATGTGTTCTAAGTCATGTGGCTACAATACAAAGGAGGGTGGATATCAACCTTCATTTGTAAAACCTTTATTTGTAAAGATCTGGGGATTTGTTACTGCAGCACTGCCTAGCCTACCCTAATACACTTGATATATATATTTGTGTGTGTGTGTGTGTGTGTGTGTGTGTGCATGTGTGTGTGTGGACATATATATATATATATATATATATATATATATATATATATATATAGTAAACAATTAATGAAAGCATTTAAGGGATCTATGAACCAGGATGGAACAATTCCTTGGATATATATTATTAAGAGGAAAAGAAAGGCACAGAAGAGTACATAATGTGCCTAATTTTGTATAAGAAGGAAGGGGAAATTTTTAAAAATTATATATGTATAAAAAAACATACAGGAAAGGAGAAACCAGAAACTAATTGAAATGGTTGCTTATAGGTTGGAACAGGGTGGAGGGGAGATACATAAGAGTGGGACCTCTCTGACTAAATGTAATTTACACATGTTGATTTTTAAACCATGTGTTTTGCATACTCAGAAGCAAAAGTAAGTCATAAAAGAAAAAAGGCCTTAAAATTGGACCTTAAAATAAACAAATTACCTAATTTCATATAAAACTGGTTACTGAACCAGCAATGAAAGAGAAAGTTATTTGGGGTAACTTGAACACTCTACTGTGACTATACATACATTAATATTATTGGGAACCAGGAATTTCCAGCTTACAAGGAAAAATATAAAATAACATAATTTAGGAAAAATGCTGTTACGTTAAGTGCCAATAATGATATGACCTCATGATAGTTAATATATATATGCAATCTCCTACTTATGTTCCCGAAGGAGCCTGGAAGCAGCGACACCCTAGTAGCAATGGACACAACTGGCCCCCATCTTGCATCCCGACTGTAATAACTGGTGCAGGCAAGAACAATCAGTGGGTCGTAAAACCATTGCATGAAAGGTAGTTTGGCAATAGGCTAATCCCACAGAGGCAAAATACCATCGTTACTAATTTCAAAGGAAAAGGTGTTCCTTTTGGTACTGGCTCCAGTGTACGCCCCCACTGCAGATGCATTTGGCCTACCTGCCCCTCAGGACCCACTTGCCCTGATTCCTGGGTAAAGCGGTCCCAGTGATGGTTGGAAAGCTCCAGCTGCCATCTCATCACCCCACCTCCTGCAGTGACAGGTTCTCTGCCTTGGACAAGGCCATCATTACACCTTCCAGGGCAGGAGCCGTGTCAGCTCCCACCCCAGGTCCAAACAGCCCTGCCTTTCCCAGGGCTGCCCAGAGGCACCTGGGACTGCAGTGCAGAAGTACCGGGGCATTAGCACCCTGTGTGGGCTTCATCCCAGGGAAGGACGCCTCCTGGATGCAATGTGCCACACAGCCCCTCTGTGGTGACCGAGCAGGACTACAGGTGAAGCTCTGGCTGGCTGGGCAACAGACCACCTTTTATTCATTTTCCCTTCTTTTCTGCTTCAATCCCTTCCCCTTTTTGTTTTGCTTTCATAGGACTGCACCTGTCACTAGCCAGGGAACTTCGCTTCAGCCTGTTCCCAGGCAGACGCTTCTTCATGGGGGCATGGCAGTCAATCTCTCAACCGCTCCACCACCCTCAGCATCACTCGTGGAAAAACCTGATGTGTGGGCTTCTTTACGAGATGCCTCTGAAGTATTGCAAACAATGTTTAGCCAAATCCAATCAAACCTTCACACCTAACTTCCATTTTAAGGGCAACACAGGCTTAAGAGTAAAAGCCAAAGGACTCCGTCAGTACACAACCAGACCCAGGAAGAGTGTGTGCCTTCCTGTAACCGCCTGGCCTTGACTCCTTTGACGTCAGTGTTGTGAGTCAGAACCAAAGAGTCAAGGTGGGGAGAGTTTCCAGACTGACCTCCAGATGGAACCCGGGGACCTTGACCGGATCGTGGAGGAAACTGCATGGAACTCTTTAGGGGACACCTGGGAAAATTTAAATATGGCTTGGATATTACTTGTGACTATAGAATGATGGCCAATTTTCTTAGATGCGATGGCAGCTTTGTGGTTCTATAGGAAATTGTCCTTATTCTTAGGAGACACACGCTGATGTTACCTAGGGATCGGGATGTCATACTGACAACTTATTTTCCAAACTGGTGTGTGTCTGTGCATGGTGGGCGGCGGGAGATGAGGAGGGAAGATGAATATGGTAAAACATTAACACGCGGTGAATCCAGATATTCTTTCAACATTTTTAAGTGTTTTTAAGTTTTCACAATAAAAAGTAGGAAGATTAGAAAAGCTAAGTAAAATTTAGGATGCATTCATAACTCAAGAAATGCTTTAAAGTATGCTTAATTCTCAGTTTTAAGTAAGCAACCCATACTTGATCAGGGACTAATTCATCTACCTCAGAATGGATATTCACACCCAAATTGCTATGCTTTCAAAAGCCTTTTACCTCTTGCATGTCTCTAGCAATTTCCCAGGTAGAAATAACTCAGTGGCATTTCTGCATACAGAATAATCAGCAGGTAGTACAGAGCACTGTCTCCTTTAGAAAGCTGCATTCAGCGGCAGACAGTGCTGGGGAGGAAGGACCTTTGAAAGACAGAGGTTGACTGACCACGCAGAGGCAGAGCTGCCTTTCCGTGCACTGTGAGCCTAGTGTAGGATCTGGGTTGGCGTGGCCTCCTCTACAGCTGGACTGGCAACAGATAGACACTATTTAATGTGGTGACATACAGTTATTTTAGGCTCCTGTCATTAGTGCCACCTCTTGATATAACAGTGGAAACTCTGACCAAACGTTTTTTGTTAATGTGACAGTTTCATTTTGACATAGTTTTCCAGTTTTATCTTCTCTCACCCCCAGCCTGCCCTTCATTCCCAAGATGCCTCTAGACAGAGGTGCTCCCGGGCTGCTCTCACCCTTCTGGCTGGCCCCAGAGCTCCTGAGCCACGACAGAGTTCCAGGAAAGCATGGGCCCTTGCATTACATCCATGCTAACTAGGCTGGCTAGGCAATGCTCTGGACTCCTAAAGGAGTGCCCCACAGGTTGGTTGTCCCTGCTCTGTCCCAGGAGGGAATCTTGTATCCACAGAATAACCTAGAGTATGCTAACGTGCATCCTTCCTGTCTTTAATAGCACAGCTCCTCTGTAAAGGTGAGCTCATGGCCAGTGCATTAGGTTTCTACTGCATTAGTGATGCATAACCACACCCAACATTCAGTGGCTTCCTAAAAAGGCTGATTATTTTTCTTACAGGTGAGCAGAGGCAGCTTAGCATCAGGTGATGAACCAGTTTAGTGCTGCTCCACTTGTCTCCCATACCCTGGACCTGTGGCTACTTCGGGCAAACTCTTCTCACAGTGGGTGGCAGCTGCACCAGTCAAGGAGGGAGAAAGACAAGGAGCCACTTAAGGCTCGGCTCAGAACTGCCAAAGCCCAGCATCAGCGGGGTAGGGAGTACTCCCCTCCTTGGTGAGCCTTGCTGAGGACAGGGAGGGGAGGAGGAACTGCAGAGGTAACACAGTGCCCTCAGCCTCTGTGGCAGCGTGCTGCATCCTTGCAACTACGCCCAACGGGACGTGAGGGGACGCAGAGTGTGCGACCTGCAGGCCTTGCCTTTCTAAGGAATGGGCATGGCCTGTCTTTCCCATGCTCTTCAGCTGGGGACATGGGGACTGCAGCAGTCACCTGGCCCAGGGAGGTGGCACAGCTGTCCTGCCCACCCTACCTCTGCCTGTTACACACATCACTCACCTTGCTGGAGGTCTGCATCTGTTTTGGCAACCTAGGACCCTAACTAGCATACTGTTCATTCATTCACTCAAGGAGTATTTACTGAGTGTTTTTTTGAGCCAGTACTTTCTCTCGACCTTGGAGGAACTGACAGCGAAAAAAAAAAAAGTGCCGTTTTGTATCTTGACTGTGCTGGTGATTACATAGACCTATACATGTAATAAAATTGCATAGAACCAAATAACACATACACAGGTCCAATTAAAACTGGGGAGATCTGTTACAGGATCTTTGGGTTATACCAGTACTGACATCCTAGCTGTGATATTGTTGCCAGATGTTATTATTTGCAGGGAAACTGAGAAGGATATCTTACAACTGCATGTGAATCTAAACGCTCTCAAAATAAGTTAAAACTTAGACAATTGTCTCTTTCTGCTTACAATCTAGAATGACAGTCTAGAATGGTGTCAAGAGAAAATCCAGAGGGCATTACATGATATGAATGTTTTATTGATCAAGGAACAAAATATTCTCAAACCGAAAGTGGTTATAGAGAAAGTGGCTGAGAGCAGCTATGCTCCCAGCACTGCAGTTCAGTTCAAAGAGTATTTACTGTCTGAGGAAATGAGGCCGTGAGTGAGGAAATACATTTTCTCTTGTGATTAGTTTCTAGAAACTAGCATTCTTTTTAGGGTAAAGCACTGCATAGTCTTGTGTGTAGCTAGTTGGTGAGGATGCTGTAAGGTCCTGCACATGTGAAGAAAGCTAGGTTTGATTAAAGTCAGAGTCAGCTCTTTGGGGAAACTGGGACTGTTTGGCCTAGGGGTATGTTCAAACTGTGGCCTCCACTGTGGGTTTTTTTTTTTATGGGAATCAGAAGATTAAAAATATCAGGAAATCACTGATGACAGCTTTGGCATGGCAGCAGCCCAGCTCCAGCCTTCCAGGTGACAACAGTGTCCTGCAGCCTGCAGAGCAGTTACACAGAAGGAACTGAGGGCCCAGCTGCCAAGCATGTAGTGAAGTAGGGGAAAGAGAGAGGAAGTTTTCTGTTCTTTGTGCAGGCTCCATATAATTTATCATCCAAAGCAAGACACTTGTGCAAATAACTGTACTGGCACAGCCTATGTAAACTTGGTCACTCAGCGTTTAAGCGATTATATCATTAGCTCTAGACGCTTTGACCCAATGCAGACACTAATGGATGCTGCCTTCATCGGCACTGAACAGCCCAGAGGAGGGAACAGAGACCCCACAAACCTCAGTGAGTTAATGTGCTGGAAGGGTCCCTCCTTGCTCACGCAGATCTAATAAGGTGCTGGTGACCCTCCTCACCTTCCAGTCATTTCATTTTGAAGGTGAACTTCCTGGGTGGATGGAACAGTGGAGAGAGCTGGAGGATTACAGGTGTTTTTATGAGCCAAGCCGGGAAGTAGGAACGTCACAGAATCCACATTTCCCGGACCAGTCTCAGGCACAGGCTCACCCCCAACCTCCCAGGAGACTGGGGAAAGAAGTCCTCCTATACACCCAGGAAGAGGAGCCCTGCCTCAGATGTGGTCACCGACTAGGAGAGGACACTGCTCTGGCCACGGCCTCTGTACACCAGCTCACTCTCCTGAGTGTGTGCATGGTGTGGCTGGGCCATCAGAGAAACCCGATCGCAGTGACCCAGCATACTTAACGTCCTCTCGAGTTCCTGTGGGTTGCCATCTACCACCATTCCTCTCTGCAAACATTTTCTCCCCTCTGTTTTATAATTCCCTCTTTTCCTCTGCTGGGGTTCTCCAGAGAAACAGACTAGATAGAGAAATAGATGTATTCTAAGGAACTGGTTCATGCCATTATGGGGGCTGGCAAGTCCAAATCTGCAGGCTGGGCCAGCAGGCCAGAGAGTCAGGCAGGAGCTGATGCTGCAGTTCAGGCCCCAAGGCTGCATGCTCGGGGGAGGGCCCTGGGTATACCTTCAGCGGATTGGGTAAGGCGCACCCACATTATGGACGGCAGCCTGCTTTACTCAAAATCCATCAATTTAAGTGACCATCTCATCTAAAAACACCCTCACAGAGACATTCAGAATGATGTTTGACCACATACTGGGCACCGTGGCCCAGCCAAGTTGACTTGTTAGAATTAATCATCACATCCTCCAAGGCCAGTTTTTAACACTTGATATTTCTTGTCTAGAATGGAAGGCAGGGTGATATGGGAGCAAAACTGTCAAAGCTGGCTTCAAATCCTAATATTACTCCTCTGAACTCCGATTTCATCTTTAGGATGGGAATTAGAATGTTTACCCTGAGTAAGTCTGTAAAGATTAGATAGAGTTTATGTATGTGAGACACCAGGCCTATGCCTGACTTGTAAATGAGTAATTGTGGACTTTTCACTTAGAAAACGAGGTCCCCTGAATACTTTACAATGTTTTCTTTGAGATCAAAAACAGAGCGCAAATCAAACGCTTCTGAGTAAGGGTGACTTAACTTTCTCCGTTCCTGCCCTGGGGTTTAGCAATGCCTAACCAGGAAGAGAGCTCCAGGCTTCGCCATCTCCTGGTACTCGAATTGCCACAGTCAGCTGTGTCCTGGGCTTTGCCTTCCACTTTGCCATGAGCCATCACATACCACCCGTGGAATGTCACATGTTTGAACAACTTATTTAGGCATTCCAGAAGAAATCCCAGAGGAAAAAGGAGTGAGGAAGAGTTGTAAGAATAAAAGGAGGGAGTTGTCAGGAAATGATGCAAGGAGAAAAGGCAACAGAAACCAGATTGTCCATTAATTTGCTTTGTATTCCTACATCAGTTTATAAATTAGCATCTACATTGGTGACTAATCAGACGAACCACCTTTTCTGAGCCTCTCATTCAGCAAAGCTGCAGATTTCTTTATTGCGGTGGAGCTGAGGGAGCTTTAAAAGTAGGTCAAAGCCACGCGGGACATGTGTCATACGCGAAAACGGTCTTCTGTAAGTTGAGTGCTGCTGAAGGCCTGGAGCAGGTGATGCAGCGGTTCTCAAGCTGTGCTCCTTGCGCCCTGCTTTCCTAGTTAGGCAATAGGCTAAGCCACTATTATGAAGAAGACCCCAAACCACTGACTTTAACAAGATAGGCCTTCACTTCAGTTTCAGATAACAAACAGTACAGAGTACTCTGGGTGGTCCAGAGCAGTAGTTGCACTGCTCCATGAGGTATGCTGGATGCCAAGGCTAGCATGTTGGCATTGCCGTCGCCGAAGTATGGCATCCACCTGTGGGTTCAAGATGCTGCTATGGTTGTGCCCTCTCCAGCCAGGTAGAAGGGCAGAGGAAGCAGAAGGCTAAGAACCTTCTTTTTAAGGACATTACCTGCCAGTTGCCCTTTTTGTTCTGCTCACATCCCACTGACCAGAAGCTTGAAGGTCAGCTGGGCATGTGTGCTGCCAGGACGCTGCTGGGAGCGGCATGATTCCTAAATGGAAGATGGAGAGACTGGGTGCCTTGGAATACTTAGTAGTCTCTGCTATGCCTAGTTCTTTGGAGGTGATTCAGACCTCAAGTGAGTCTGTAAGACCAATGGGCAACACCCCAATCCCAGCTCTACAGTCATCCATTTCAGGGTTCTAAATTCCTATCTGGAAAATAAGTTTCTGTGTGTAAAAAAAAAAGTTTGATGACCATTGTGTGGAAGGTGAGTTTGCCAAGGTGGAAGGAGAAGCTAAAAGCAGTGAGGGGATGGCCTGAAGCCCTCGTTACACCTGGGAGCTGCCCCTGAAGTGTCTGGCCACAGCTGCTCTGGTCCAGGAGCCTGAAGTAAGGGGTGGGGTCCTGTCAGACGCTCCACCTCACACGCAAAGCTTATTTGCTTTCCCACTCTCCCCCCACCTACACCTACACAATTCCTCTTCCACATTCAAAACTCAGCAGTTCTCCCACTCAGGAGAAAGTAATCCCAAGGTTGAAAAACCCTACCTGGCTTCTGAGTTCAGTGCCTGGATTGTCTCCATGAAATGTCTTCACAAAGGATGTGCTGCTCTTCACTCCCTACTGTAAGGACCCCCACAGTCCCCTTCACCCAGAGGCCTCTGAGATTTTAGGTTGAGTGGAGGTGGGGGCCAGCTGTCCTTATTCAGGCTCCTCTTCTGACACACACTGTTGAACAAGTCTCAGGGCTCCCTCCCCCCTCATCCAGGACTCCCCTGAGGCCTAGTTCTGGTCAGTAGCAGGAGATGTGTGTGAGGTGTGCCACCTCCTTCTCCTTCAAGAAGCTTCTACTGACTGGAATGCAGACCAGAGGGTCAGACCTGGGGCAGCCTTAGACCACAGGGAGGAAGGGGCACAAGAGAGAGGGTAACAAGATAATAATGGGAGCCTGGATCCCTGGTGATTGCAGAGCCATCACAGGAGCCCAGGGTGCTGTTCCAGACCTTCACCTTAAGTCTCCCTCAATTAGGATCTCACTCGTTCATTTTTTGTTTCTCTTGCCTAAGACATGTTCAGGGAAAAGTTTGTTCATGCTTATGTTCAAGAGATTTTTTGCTAATGTTTTTTTCTAAGAGTTTTACGGTTTCATGTCTTACACTTACATATTTAAGTCCACTTGAGTTTACTTTTGTGTATGGAGTTAGACAATAATCTAGTTTTCATTCTCTTTCATGTAACTGTCTGGTTTTTCCAACACCAGTTATTGAAAAGCCTGTCTTTTCCCCATTCTACATTCATAGCTCCTTTATCATATATTAATTGACCATATATGCATGGGTTGATATCTGGGCTCACTATTATGATCCATTGATCTGTGGGTCTGCTCTTGTCCCCATGCCGTACTGTTTTCATTATTGTACCTTTGTAGTATAGGTTGAAATCAGGGAGTGTGATACCCCACTTTTATTCTTCCTTCTCAGGATTGCTTTGGCTATTCGGGGTCTTTTGTGGTCCCATATGAATTTTAGGATTATATAATAATGATTTCAGTTCATTGAAAAATGCCATTGGTGTTTTGATAGCAATTGTTTTGAATCTGTAAATTCCTTTGGACAGGATGGCCATTTTGAAAATATTAATCCTTCCTCACCATGAACATGGGGTATATTTCCATTCTTTAGTTTCTTCTTTAATTTCTCTCATGAGTGTCTTATAGTGTTCAGTGTGCAGGTCTTCAACCTCCTTGGTTACATTTATTCCTAGGTATCTTATTTTTGTTTTTTATGATGCAATTATAAACAGAATTGTTTTCCTGATTTCTCTTTTTGGTAGTTCACTGTTGGTATCTAGAAACACAACAGATTTCTTTTAATTAATTTGCATACTGCAACTTTGCTGAATCCAGTTATTAGTGCTAATAGTTTTTTGGTTGAGCCTTTACAGTCTTCATGTACAATATCATGTCAACTGCAAATAGTGACAGTTTTACTTCCTCCTTACCAATCTGGATACCTTTTATCTCTTTTTGTCTGATTGCTGTGCCTAGGACTTCCAGTACCATGTTGAATAAAAGTGGTGAGAGTGGACTGTACATTCTTATCTTTTTCATGATCTTACAGGAAAAGCTTTCAGCTTTTTGACATTGAGTATGATGTTAGCTGTGGGTTGGTTGTATATGGCCTTTATTATGTTGAGGTACATACCCTCTATACTCATTTTGTTGATTTTTATTTTACCATGAATGGATGTTGAATTTCGTCCAATGCTTTTTTAACGTCTATTTAGGTGATCATGTAGTTTTTATTCTTCCTTTTGTTAATGTGGTGTATGACATTGATTGACTTACGAATTTTGTATCATCCTTGTGTCCCTGGAATAAAATAAATCCCAATTAGTTGTGATGGATGATCATTTTTATGTATTTTTTAAATTCAGTTTGCTAATATTTTGTTGAGGATTTTTGCATCTATGTTAATCAGGGATATTTCTCTGTAAGTTTTTTTTCTGGTGTCTTTGGTTTTGGTACTAGAATGATGTGGCCTCATAAAATGAGTTTAGAAGTATTCTTTCATCTTCTACTTTTTGGAATACTTTAAGAAGAATGGGTGTTAACTCTTCTTTAAATGTTAAATAGAATCCCTCTGTGAAGCCATCTGGTTTTGGACTTTTGTTTTTTAGGAGTTGTTTGGTTACCAGTTCAATTTTGTTACTGGTAATTGGTCTGGTCGGATGTTCTGTTTCTTCCTGGGTCAATCTTGGAAGGTTACACTTTTCTAGGAAGTTGTCCATTTCTTCTGGGTTGTCCAATTTATTGGCATAAAATTTTTCATAGAATCCTTTAATAATTCTTTGAATTTCTGTAGTGTCAGTTATGACTATTCCTCTTTGTCTGATTTTGTTTATTTATGTAGTCCTGTTTTTTCTTGGTAAGTATGGTGAGGGGTTTGTCTATTTTGTTCATTTTCTCAAAGAACCAGCTCTTGGTTTCAATGATTTTTTCTATTATTGTTCTCTTTATTTCTGCTCTGCTCTTTATTATGTCCCTCTTTCTACTAACTTTGGATTTCATTTGTTCTTTTTCTAGTTTCTTTAATTGTGAGTTTAGACTGTTTATTTGGGATTGTTCTTGTTCCTTGACCTAGGTCTGTATTGCTCTATCTCCCTCTCAGAACTGCTTTTGCTTTGTCCCACAATTTCAGACTGTTGTATTTTGGTTTTCATTTGTTTTCATGTATTGACTGAATTCTGTTTTGATATGTTTATTGATCCATTGGTTATTTAGAATCACATTGTTTAGCCTCCATGTGTTTGTGGGCTTTTTGTTTTCTTTGGGTAATTTTATTCTAGTTTCATACCATTGTGCTCTGAGAACTTGCTTGATACAATTTCAGTATATTTTTTAAATTTGTTAAAGCTCTTTTTGTGGCCTAATATGTGATCTATTCTGGAGAACATCCCATGTACACCTGAGAAAAATGTGTATCCTGCTGTTTTGGGGTGGAGTGTTCTGTAGATATCTGTTACGTCCATCTGATATAATGTGTTGTTCAGTGCCTGTTTCCTTATTTATTTTCTGTCTCATTGATCTGTCCATTGATGTAGGTGGTGTGTTAAAGTCCCCTAATATAAATGAGTTACAATCTATTCCCCCCTTTAATTCTATTAGCTCCTACATTGGGCACAGAGATGTTTATAATTGTTATATCCTCTTGCTGGCTGATCCCTTTATCATTAAGTAATATCCTTCTTTGTCTCTTGTTACTTTGTGCTAAAGTTTATTTTGTCTAAGTATTGTTACTCCTGCTTTTTTTCCTCCCTATTATTTGCTTGAAATATCTTTTTCCATCCCTTCACTTTCAGTCTGTTTATGTCTTTACGTATGGAGCATATAGATGGGTCTTGTTTCCTTACCCATTCTGCCACATTGTGTCTTTTGATTGGTGCATTCAGTCCATCCACATTTAAGGTAATTATTGATAGGTATGTATTTACTGCCATTTTACTAACTGCTTTTTGGCTATTTTTGTAGTTCCTTTTTAGGCCTTTCTTCCTCTCTTATACTCATCTGTTGTTATTTGATGGTTTTCTTTAGTGTTATGGTTGAATTTCTCTTTTTTAATTTTTTGTCTATCTGTTATAGGTTTTTGGCTTGTGGTTGCCATAAGGTTCATGGATAGTTTCTTAACTATATAATAATTTATATTAAGCTGATGATCACTGTATTTCAAACACAATCTGAAAGTGAATTTTTATTCTTCTTCCTCTACATTTTATATATAAGATATCATAATCTGCATTTTTAGTGTATCCCTTGACTGATTTTCTGTATAGTCTATTTTACTGCTTTTGTTTTAAATTCATACTTGCTTTGCAATTGATTGGTCTACTTCATTTTTGTGGGTTTATTTTCACTGGTGAAAACTATTCAGGCTTAAGAACATTTCCATTTACGTAAGTCCCTTTAACATACCCTGTAATGCTAGTTTACTGGTGGTAAATTCCTTCAGCCTTCCTTTATCTGGAAAGTTTTTAATCTCCCCTTCAAATTTGAATGATAATTTTGCTGGGTAGAGGATTCTTGGTTGAAGTTCCTTCTGTTTCAATATTTTAAATATTTTATGTCTTTCCCTTCTAGCTTGTGAAGTTCCTGCTGAGGAATCTGCTGATAGCCAGGTGGGGTTTCCCTTATAATTAAATTTTTTTCCTTCCTAGCTGCTTTCAGTAACCTCTTCTTATCCTTAATGTTTGTCATTTTAATTAATACATGTCCTGGTGTTGTCTTCCTGGGGTTCCTCTGGTTAGGGGCTGTCTGCTTTCCATGACCTGGGTGTCTATTTCCTTCCCCAGATTGGGGAAATTTTAAGCTATTATTTTTTCAAAGAAGCTTTCTATCCCTTTGTCTCTTCTCCTGCTGGTAACCCCTATTATGCAAATACTGTTTTGTTTGCATTGGTCACACAGCTTTCATCATTTTGTCATTCCTGGAGGTTCTTTTTGCTCTCTGTTCCTCAGCTTCATTGTTTTCCTGTTCTCTAATTTCCATCTCATCTCCTCTACTTGCAGCAATCTATTATTCATTCCCTCCATTCTATATTTCATTTCATTACTATATTCTTCAGCTCTGAGTGGCTTTTTTTCAACCCTGCTCTTTGTTGAAGTCTTCCCTGAGATTGTCAATACTTTTCCACAGATTAGTGAGCATATTTATCACTGTTACTTTAAAATCTTTATCAAGAAGATTGTTAATTTCCCATTTCATTTAGTCCTCTTTCTGATGTCTTACCCTATACTTCTGTTTGGAACATATTCTTCTGCCTTCTCATTTTGTCCGGTTTTCTGTTTCTTTTTATGTATTATAGATCCACTATGCTTCTTGGTCTGGAGAATAATGGCATATGGGGAAGTCATTCTGTGGTGCCCAGAAGCTCAAGACTCTCCTTTCCAATGCCTGGGCTTCCTTTGTGGTGGAGCCTTAGTTGCTGTTGGTGGGCTGTGGGTGGGGCCACCTTTCTGTCTATTGGCACTGGTCTGTCTGCTTTGCCTCAGACAGTTTGCCTCAGCCAGCCCTTTGTGATCAAAGCAGCAGTATTTCTGGGCTCATGGTGGGTGGGACCAGCCTCTCTGCCCTGCGGTGATGGCAGTGCTGCTGAGCTAATGGTGTGGTGGGCTAGTCTAATAGATCTATGGCAGGCACAAGGTAGCAGGATGTGTAGCCGCAGGGCATACAGCAGCAGGGTGCCAGGCTAGCCATCCATGAGGAGGAAGGAGCACTTGTAGCTGTCTCCTGCAGGTGTCTTCCCCAGTGAGCTGAGATAGAGCTTGGAAAGCCTCCCTCTGCCTGGCAGACAGAAAGGGTGATGATGCTGGGGCAGGCAGGCGGGTGGGCACTCAGGAAGTGGAGCTGGAGCTCAGCCAGGTAGCTAGAATGCTTTTCAGACAGGAAAGTATTCTCCATCATCTGAATCACACTGCTGCCCTCAGGCAACTGAACTCTGGGCGTGTGCTTGGGCACAGCACAGCAGGCCCACATCACAGAGTGGTGGCCTGGTCACAAGGGGCTCCTGAGGGCAGGGGAGGGGACAGAGGAGGAGCAGGCTGGACCACAGCCCCTCCCCCACCATCCAGTCCCACAGGGCTCTGCACCCTTGTGGGCCTTATGGGTCCATCTTTCCAACCCTATTCACCTTGTCAGAGAGACAATTTTTCCATTCATCTAGACATTATCTGGTTCCCATGGTCCATTAGAGATCTGGACTAGAGGTCCACCAGTTTCACAAACCTTGAAATTCTTAAGTTGACCCTGGAATTTTAGCTATTTCTCAAGGATTTTTACTCAGGATTTCCTCTGTTCACCATCCCCACATAATGTTTATGTCTGGTATAAACCAAGGTGTCGCGACCCTTCAGGGACCGAAGCAACACGCCCAAGGTCTTGATTCTTCTCTAGGCTTTATTGTCTAATCTCTCGTGGTGGTTACAGCAGTTGTCGGGGTGCTCCCCTCCCTCCCGGCGGGCTCCCTTATATTCAGTCACCCAACCAATCCGGGACAGTATCATGCATGACCTTTAAGCGGATAGGTGTCATGCGCCACTCTAAGCAGGCAGCACGAGCTGTGCACGGGTACGGAAGTCTGCTGGGCCAATCCCCAACAGGGAAGAGGGGAAAGGGTGGTGAGCAGGAAATGGGCGCCATCTTTACGGCGTTGTTCAGCTAGAGTGGGGCTCAGCCTAGGCCATAGGCCTGGCCCCCACATCTCCCCCTTTATTGTTTTATAACCAAAGTGCTGTCGGGATCATGCCTGTCTTAGGTCGTCCGGAGTCTGTGGCATTCTTATATGCGCAGCTCCCGATCTTACCCGTCCTTGACTACTGATCCAGCATATTAAGCCATACTCTAGGGGAGATGCCTTCCTCTAGCGCTGCCATGGCCTGCAACAGGACCTTCCGTTCTCCCGTTGCTGTTTTTGTAACAGACTTTCCTCCCAAGCAGGAGAGGCCCACAATTAGCAATACCAGTAATACACCCTCATATACGTAGCCCACAGACAAAACCTCCCCCAAGAGGTCCAATTGTTCTTGAAGAAGGTTCATGCGTTGGTTGACCAAGGCCATCCCATTCTTAAAATGGCCATTGATGACGTTCTGCGCTGTCATTGCCGAGGCAGTGGCCTGGGACAGCCCATTCAGTGTCTCTGCCGTAGGAATGGTGATAGTCAGCGTGGCGGTGGCTGCAGCTGCAGCTCAGCTCCGCCGTCGCCTGCTGTAGGATCCACGGCAGGAGCAGAAGCAGTGCGATCATCTTGTACCTCTGCTCCGGGGTTTTCCACTCTGCGTATCAGACGTTCAGGCACCCAAACGGGGTTCTGCTGGTCCTGTGGAAAAACACAAACCGAGCCTCGGGTTCAGATTATCACTGGGTCCGGGCCTTTCCATGTTCCTTCCAACACATCCTTCCACAAAACTTTAGGCATGTGTTTTGGATTGGATTGTTGGCTGTGCCGCTCTGCTGCACTGCGGCCATTTTTGTCCAGTGTTCTAAAGTCTTCTCCTATTCCCCCTTTTTGTTTATATAAGGCATTCTTGAGAGTGAGGTGGGTGCGTTCCACCATACCCTGACCCTGAGGGTTGTCTCTAGCTCCCTGCTGCTCTCATGACACAAAAGGATGTCATCCATATAATGATAGATGATTATCAGGGGAAACTGTTTCCTGACAGTTTGTAAGGCCTTCTTTACATACACATGGTGGGGCTATTAGCCATGCCCTATGGCAATAAACCTTTGACAGTCTCTGGGGTGAAGCGGGATGGAGAAGAAACAGTCTTTGATAATCTCCACTTGCCAGACTTTTTCCTAATTACAAAAATAGGTGTGTTCCATGGCGAGGTAGAGGGCTGGAGGTGACCAGCTGCTATCTGTTCTTGTACTAAAGTGTGGGCTGCTTCCTTCTTTTCTTTGGTGAGGGGCCACTGAGGTACCCACACAGGCCTTTTTAGGCTGTTTTCCCTCAGTGGCCCCGAAGAAAAACCCAATCCTGGTCCTCCGTCCCCATCCTCTCTCTAAAGGGGGAAGTATCCTAGTTATGATTTAGATGGACTACGTCGCTAATTCCGCGAACCTTTTGATTTCGTCACCACTCTGCGAACCTTTTGATTTCGTCGCCACTCTGCGAACCTTTTGATTTCGTCGCCACTCTGCGAACCTTTTGATTTCGTCGCTGCTCTGCAAACCTTCACTGGCGCCTCCTCATTCCATATATTATAATAAACAATGTCACAAACACTAACAGGACACACACACTACACATAAACACCCACCGCAACTGCCTGCTGTCTGGCATCCACTCACCCTCCTCGGTTCCCTCTCCCGGTCTGGCCAGCCAACCGAATGGCGTCCAGCGACGTTCCTGAAGAGTTACAAGCTCTACTTCATTGGCAGGCACCAGGGTCAGCGGATCAGGTCGCGACGAGGTTTAGCGATTTCCGGGGTTCGGCACCACTTGTCGCGACCCTTCAGGGGCCGAGGCAACACGCCCAAGGTCTTGATTCTTCTCTAGGCTTTATTGTCTAATCTCTCGCGGCAGTTACAGCAGTTGTTGGGGAGCTCCCCTCCCTTCCGGCGGGCTCCCTTATATTCAGTCACCCAACCAATCCGGGACAGTATCATGCGTGACCTTTAAGCGGATAGGTGTCACGCGCCACTCTAAGCGGGCAGCACGAGCTGTGCACGGGTACGGAAGTCTGCTGGGCCAATCCCCAACAGGGAAGAGGGGAAAGGGTGGTAAGCAGGAAATGGGCGCCATCTTTACGGCGTTGTTCAGCTAGAGTGGGGCTCAGCCTCGGCCATAGGCCTGGCCCCCACACCAAGGCACAGAACTTAAATTTATTTTACACTTATTTAGATTTGTGAATTTTGAATAGTGCTTTGTCCTATTTTCAATCAGATGAACTGACACAAAAAATTAAAATAATTATTCAAAATTCATAAATCTAAGTAAGTATGAAAGAATCGTAAGTAGTTAGTCCTTGATATATTTTTGTAAGTTTGTAGCATTTAAAATTATGGAGTTAATAAAGCTTTAAACTGTGTACTCTTGGGACTTGCTGTAAACACACACACAAACACATACACAGACTCATCTTTTAACAAACCAATTGGTATTTTCAAATCCAAGAATCCATAATTGTCTACTTAACAATTTTATTTCATATGTTCTCTTGATGGGTCTTATTATTCTTATTCTGCCAAAAGATAGTCCTCACTTTCCGTGTAAGTTTGAAGCATGTTGTCTTACTCCAGTGGGGCTGCCATCACAACATGCCACAGACTGGATAGATTAAAAACAACAGAAATGTACTTCACACAGCTCTGGAGGCAGGAAAGTCCAAGATCAAGGCCCCAGTATGGTCACCTCTAGTGACGGCCCTATTCCTGGTTCATAGCCAGAGGCTTCTCACTGTGTTCCCAGTGTGAGGGGGTTAGGGACCTCCTGGGGCCTCTTTTATAAGGCACTCATCCCCTGAATAAGAGCTGAGAATCACCTATGGCCCCACATCTTAATATCTTGAGGAGCTAGGATTTCAACCTGTGCATCCTGGGAGGACACAAACATTCAGACATGCACATGTGCTACACCCAGAAGCCAGGAATGGGTAAGGGTGAGATAAGGGTAATGGGTAAGTACAGACCCTTAAGGCGTGCAGGGTAGAGGATGAGACTAGGAGTCAAAGCCTTGGGGATGAGTCAGTTCTTGAGCAGCCTCATCAGATATCCGTAGTGTGCATATTTTTTTATGGGTGAGCCTTGCTTCCCTTCTCCTCCCCTCTATACCACTGGAGCCTCAAGTCCAACCTGCACCGCAGAGAGAGGGAGCTTTGAGCCATCTGTGTGTTCCCTTATGATACCACCCTATGTCCGCTCTGCAGCAGTAAGTCAGGAGTCACTGAGGGATTCACGTGGTGAATGTGTCTTGATGCTCCATGTGGACTTACTGTGTATCCCTAGCTCGGTGGTCATAATGTTTTTCTATAGCTCTGGTGGGAATGGCATTCGAGTTTGTTTTATTGTCATGAATGTGCACATTCTTAAGCACATTCTGCACCTACTATTGCTTCTATGGCCTATATGTCATTACCTCCTTTATGACGCTCTCATCTTGAATTTAACCTTTTATCAAAATTTGGATGTAGGTCTTTTTTGTATGCATATTTGAGCTCTTTATTTTTTCCATAACTCTGTTTTCAATATATTTTATCTAATTTCTTTTATGCCACTTAAAAATCTTGCCCAGCTATCTTTCCCTTGATTTAACTTGTTTTATTATGATTCATTTCTATCACCTTATTTGATGCTTTATTTTCCATACTTTATTCTTTTTCTCTGCACCTTTTGCATCTTCCATTTTATAGATCAAGTCTTTTTCTGTTTGTTTGAATTTGGAAATTCTTAGTATTGTAATGGTTTTATATTATTATTATGTGAATTTCCTCCTCAGTTTCTTATGTGTGTCAATTTTAGCATCATCTCAGCAAACCAAGCAAGTATTCTTACCTCCTCTCACCTCCTCTGATTTTGCTTTTTCCATGATCATGGCCCTTATTTCAAGGTGATATTTCCTGAGGCTATACTACTGGGTTATTTTGGATATACTACATTTTCATGTACTTTTTATTATACAATAAACATCACTAACATCAATCCTTATTTCCACAAACTAATAGCATATTCCTAGGTTTATATTTTTTTCTACTGGAATATTTCCTCTAAGAAAATTTTCAAACATATTTCTGTGAGATAATACTTTGGAAGTCTTATTTTCTGATAACATGTTTTTCTGTGTCCTCGTGTTTAAAAGACCTTGGCTGAATGTAAGGGCTTAAAACTTGTTTCTTTTCAATTTTTTAAACATCTTACTGCCTTGTATTCTTATCTCCAGTGTTGCTGTTGAAAACCCAGATGTCAATCAAATCAATTTTTCTTTAAAGGATGGTCTGATGTTTCGTTATTTCATCAGGATGTTACAAAACAGAGTGTAAATCATTTTACAACTATAAAGTTAACTAAAATATCAATGCAGTATGAAAGGAATTAAAACCTTCTTGAGACATTGAAGTATACAGGAAAGTTAAGTATGGTTTATACTTGGAACTTCCAAGGAATTAATACTGACAGCTGGCAGCCAGCCCAGCAAGCTATCTGTCCAAAATTAATCTTTTGCCAAGAAGAATAATAGGAATTAGGTTTTCTCAATGATACAATGAGAGAGGTTATATTTCTTTTTAGTAATTCAAAATAAAGATAAGTAAAACTGGAGAGTAAGAAATAATGTACCTTTTATGTACTAAATTTGAGGAAAACTTTTTATGAGGAAAAAATTTTATGAATTTGAAATGATATCTATTGTAAGTTTCAGAAGTGTATTTTAGAATTGATGGTATGTTATTTAAAAATGACATGATTCCAAACAATTTATGGAAAGAAGATAATTATCTTCTTAATTCTTAGAGCCTGGATTTTTTGAAAGCTTAGGTATATTCACACATGATTTGTTTTCATAAAAATTGAATCATGCCACCTGCACCTGTGGCTAAAAAGCAAACAAACAAACATGCTGTAGATTCATTTGAGATTCCATGATCAAAAGCAACCTCTCAACAAAGCATGGAAAACTATGATGATTGCAAAAGAGAATACAAATTATATAAGACTAAAAAAAAATTCAACCAAGTAAACCTGAAGATCTACTTACTTTATTAAGTGATTCATGAACTGGGCACCATCCCATCTTGCAAGTAGAGAGGAGCTCTGAGGAGCTGTGCGAAATGGAAGGTTTTTATAGGAAGGACGATGGGATGTGAAGCTATTAACAAAAGAAAAGAGGGGTTTGTTTCAGGCCAGGACATGTTTTTGGTGGAAAAGAAATGGCAGGTTTTTATCATGCAGATCACCTCATTAGCACTGGTCAGGAAATTTCAGATTGTTAAAAGGTGAATCCGTGAAACAGGTTGAAACTGTAATTGTCCTGCTTTGCTGTTGTGAGGTGGGTGGCAGATGACTTCATTTGGGGCTTTCTTGTTTTTAAACAATCCCCCTTGTGATCACACTCTCAGCCTAACTGACTAAGAGGTGTGTTTTAAAAAAGTAAGGCCTAGATACAGCACGAGCAGGAATGCACCGTGAGCATGGCGACGGGTCTGCAGAGTGGCTGCGGGATGCCTGCAGAGCCCTAGCTTGACCTCGTGGCTTGGCCCTTCCGGCGCCGTCCCATGCTCCGACTCCAGCTTTGACAGCAGTGGGACACACGTCGCATTGCCATAGAAACACCAGCCAGCCCTAATGGATTTTGCCCCAGGATTTCCTGTCCCCAGACTTACAGGTCTTACCCTTTCCATCCTGCCTCCTCTGGCTTGGTTCCATTTTGTTGGTTTCTTACAGTGACTCACATCTTATGATAAAAGGAAGGAATCCTGGTGGACACTGACTTGTGCAGGAAGACCCAGGGGGCTCTGTCCCTAGAGATCGCGTCTGGGTATGTGTTTGCCCCTTTAGACACTGAGAATCACATCTTTCTCCCCAAAGCTTTTTTGTTTCTGAACCTCATCAAAGATGGTCCATTTTTTTCTGGTCTGAGTTGTTGCTCAGTGAAGAGATACAGATACATACAGGGTCTGGTAGTATAATCGAAAAAGATTAATTTTCTAGGGTGTCCATATTTTCTATGCGATAGTAGAGGCATTAGTCAATCTTCCTCCATTCACCTACCTACAGAATGGAGATAGTCTAATTTTTTAAAGACTGTACTTTACTTCTTCCTCACATAATAATTAGACATTTTTATAGCTTGCAAAAGATGAGTATCATAGCCATGTTGTGTCCACCCCACTGTTCTATGAAAATAGTGACTTTTAAAAAAATGTTACGTATAAAACAACCGCACTGAATTCCAAAGGTGTATCAGAGACCATTAGACTTTCTGAAGGAGCCGGAGTAAGCCAGTTGAGATGGCAGGGCGGCTGGGCTCCCATGGGCTCCAAGCCTGGGCAGCACAGGTGCTGGAAGCACAGCCCCATGCTCTCCGCTTCCCTCAGCCTGAGCCTGGGAAGGCCCACCTCCAGGGTAGGAGAATTCTCTCCTGGATATGGAGACTGTCCAAACACTGGGAGCTCATTGCTGCTGGACGGGAACACGTGGGCAAGTCTCCCACTCTTTACTGACTGACTGTGAATGAAGCTGTATGTACATCTCCCACGGCAGGAAGTGATGAACTAGAGACAGTTTCTCAGTGTGCGGTACTGGTGGCAGAGAAGCTCTTCATTCTTCAGAGCACTTTCTATACTAACAGTTTGTGATAGTTGTGTGGGTGGTGCCGACAGAAAAGGATTTCTGTAACTAGGTGTAATTCTGGGGAGAGGAGATCCCAGGGCAAATTACCTCTGAAAACCGAAATCAGGCAAAGGGAGAAATAAAGTTTAAAATCTGTTTATTGCTTACAAACTGCAGTCCAATGCTGTCTCTCTCCCCTGCTCCAGAAGAAGCAAGCAAGCAGGCCCCTCCCCTTAACTTCTCAGGTTCAGACATGCCCTTGGTTGCCCAGGTAATTACCCATTGACATGGAGATGAACTTCTCTCCACCCCTGAGGATATGCAAATACACCAAAGCCAGGAGAGATATTCCAGAAATATTACAATTTTACCCACAGGCCACCCCTCCAGAAATCTCACCTTATAATCTATTTGTTCCCCTTTTTCTGCAATAGTCCCTGGGAAAGAAAACTGGACCACTGTGACCAGACTAATGACATAACAATAGTGACAGCAATACAATCAGGACCATCCTCAAGCTGGAGGATTCAGCGAGGTTCAAAGTCCCATGCAGATTAAGTCCATAGCTCATCCATTCCATAGGCAGGCAGTAGCCGAGGGTTTAGAGCAATCATCATGCAGCAGCTGCAGCCAGGGGGGCGCATTCAGGCCAAAAGGACTGTGGGAGAAAACAACATTAAGGGTGATAAGATACATGTTTTAGTGACACCAGCATAGGCAAATCTTGTCCATCAGGTAGGATACATGCAAGAGAGTAGTCTTGTGATAAAACAGTAGCAGGAATGGGATTTTGTCCTGGTCTAGTATACCAGACTTTCACCCACCTCCCTGTGGGAGTTACAGATGGGTTGATATATAGGGCTATGGGAGGTACATGCACTGGCATAAAGATAAAACTTCCCTGCAAGATGCTCTTACCTCCTGGATGTTTTAGGTACACTACTGTGACCTTTGGGGGCCATTCAACTGTTATTCCAGGTATACACAGGAGGCCAACTTCCAGGCCTTTCTCCCAAGGTGCCAGAAGGGACAGTCATCGCTGCACAATGGGTTGAAATGTCCAGGGCCAGGTCCATTCAACAGTGTCTCCAGTGCTTAATGCAGTTGGGGCTGGCATCAGAATGTTGCTCTGCTGGCCATATCTTGGCTTCAATAACTTCATTGGTTTGGACGTACAATTGTATAGGAGAGGCAGCAAGGTGTGTGAGCATATCCACAGGGCTCAAAGCTCCTTTACGTGCCTTCTCATTCAAATGCCACAGCAATGTCCATAGGCAAACTGACCAACCCTGTAGGCTATTGCTGTCTGACTTCAGGCCAGATTTCAACAAAGCGTTGTACCTCTCTATCATGCCCACCCTGGTAGGGTTATATGGTATATGAAATTTCCACTTTATTCCTAATTGCTTCATCCATTCTTGTAATGCATGTACAGTAAAGTGAGTGCCTTGATCACTCTCAATCACCTCCGTCCAGCCATAGGCTGCAAAGAGAAGCTCCAGGCCTCTCTTGGTGGTTTGCTGACCTGCACAATGCGCAGGAAATGCAACCAATAGTCCAGTAGCCATGTCCACACAAGTCATGGCATACTGATATCTGTCTGATGTGGGCAGAGGCCCAAAATAGTCTATTTGGCACCTGCCAAGGGGTATTGGCCCCCTTACTATTGTCCCATGTTGCTGTGAGACTCAGCGTAAGTCCCTCTTAGAGCACACAAGGCACTCCCTCCAGGCTCTGCTGACTTCTTCAAAGGTCAACGGCAATCCCCACTGACAGGCTACAGCCCACACTGTCTTTTGCCCCGCATACAACAAAAGCTGGTGTAGCCACTGGGCTACATCAGAGGCAGGCTTTCCTTCTAGCCAGAGAGCTGGCCAGAGACCAGAGTCCCAAATCTTGTAAACAGTGGTAGTAATAGAGTACTCCCAACAACAGCCTTAACTTCCTTTCCCAAATTGGTACTCATCGTTCCTGGCTTACACTCTTTGTTCCTGGCTCACATCTTTTACTGAAAAGTAGAAAGGAACCAAAGGGAATTAAATTTATTGGACCTTAGATTTATTGAAAGTCTGTGCAAAACAGCAATTAAGAACATGGGGACTGCAGTCAGATCTATCAGGGTTTAAATTCCTGCTTAGGACTTAACTGCTGCAGTTTGGTAAGTAACTTAATCTCACTGTCCTCATCTGCAAAATGGGGGTAATAATACCACCTTCCAAGTTTTCTGACCATTAAATAACAAATCTTAATGTCTGGAACAGACTAAGAAGAAAGTTTATACAGTACTTAATATTATCAAGTCTCTTCCCATTTCCCGGCGCCACGTGCTTTACACACTTATCAACCTTATAAAATGGATTTAGAACTGAAAAATGTAGTCAGTGTACAATAGCAGAAATATATGTAGCAGTGGGAGTGTGCTCATAGCAGTGTATTTCCAAACAATACTGCTAGACACACTTTTCTTGGTTGAAATTTGATAAAACCTAGGTAGGAGAAAATGCCAAACATGCTCTGATGAGCACCTTAAGCTGATACTCCTGGTTGCTGGATGAGGAAGGAGCACACCTCAGCATATGGTTTGGCTCAAAAGCCCCTTTGGCAGGACGCTGGCGCCTTTCTGGGACACTTGGCTGGGAAGGGCCATCCCACCTGCTTGAGCTGGAGGGCTGAGAACCCTTTACTGACTGCTGTCCTCTTGTTGAACTCTGTGCATTAAGCACCGTGTACGTTCTAGGCACTTTAGCGGACAAGCCGTGGCGCCTCGGTACGAGAGGAGAGTGGGGTCCCACGCAAAGGTGCTACTGTCAGTCCAACCTGATACCTCACATTCTCGTTCAGCTTTGCAGCTAACACTGGACCCCAGGCCACAGCCGCGAGTAAGGGGAGGCGCCTCCCTCTGGGGCGTCTTGCAGAAGCTAAGCCATTCCACAACCTTGGAGGAATGATCTCTCCTGCCTTTACTGGACAGCCAATAGATCCCGTGCCAGGTAAGGGCCGCCAGGGCCTGGGAACCTGGAGCTCAAGCCGCAGAGCCTGGACGGGGCGGGACGAGGGGGCGGGGCCCGGAGCGCGCTGTGGGGGCGGGGTCGGACGACTTCGGGGTGGGCCCTGGAGCGACAGCGAGGTCCCGGGGGCGTGCGGGCGGGGGCGCGCTCGTGGTGGGGGCGGGGCAATAGTCGCAGGCCCACGCCGTAAATACACAGCATGGCTATGCTAGGACATCCACTACGGACACTGTGTCAGAGGCTGAAACAAACACGTAAATAACATCCGACAAACACACGCAGGGTTTCCCACCTTCTTCTACTCACTCCCCCAAACACACATGACCTCACACCCAGACCCATATCCCTTCAAAATCTATAAACAGCACCTGTCTACATCCCACAGTTACATACATGCAACTTGCAACACCCAAACGCTGATGCCCCACTCTCCCCAAATTCCCCCCCACCAAAACTGCACTCCATAATTCTCACTGAGATGATGAGCACAGGTGCAGCCCCTACAGCCTGAATACAGAGCACAAAAATGCACAACCCTACCTCTTCTCACATGCATACTTACTCACAATAGCCTCAAAATGCAGGCCCAACCCCACACACCAGTTCACACCCACACAGACCCTACACATGCTGAGTGTGACCCCAAACCATCCCACACCACGATGAGGGCACTCATGCCCCTCACCTTTCCCAGGTCACACCCACACAGGCCCTATGCATCCTGAGTGTTACCCCAAACTTTACCCCCCATGCACCCCCAAATCCTGCACATGCCTTGGTAGCATAACCCATCACGTCCTGATCTGTATTGCTTCTCCCAGCCTCCTTCCACATGCAAAACACACACACGCGCGCGCACACACACACACACACACACACACACAACCCCTCTAGCCCCTACTCCTCCAAGGCCCCTGATAATCCTGAGAGAGTAAGTACTCACTAAATCCCCTTGGACCTGAGTATATATAGGGTCAACCCCTCAAACCTCTCAAAATACATGCAATCCCTCAAAGACACTCCCAGACCACCTACATAGATACAGAAATAAATGTACCTATACAAAGGAATATACCCCCAACCCTGCTGTCCTAATGCACATGGACACAGGCATATATGACCTACCCCGATCTTCAAATGCACACATTAGGTTACTAAACACTCTGAATTCACACATGCCACAACTCAACCTGTACTATGTACACAAAGCAGAGCCAAGGAAACTTACTACAAACACCTTGAGCCTTCCAGGAGCTGCCCACCACCCAGCACAGACAGCCCATACCTCATGGGCACATATATGTATGCGGAGCTCCTCGTTTGTGGGAGCAAACAGCCATCCTGAGGGGCTGCCCAGGCATATACGGCAGGCAGCCTGCTCACACCGAGTCTGAACATTTAGATCAGCTGAGCTTAGGCTGCTGGCCCAAGTTCCAGCTTTGCTCTTCCCAGGGCACCTTGAAGGTAGGCACTTAAAGAGTCATGGCTGTGAAGTTAGTGGCCACCACCCCGGCCACTGCGTAAGCACTGAAGTGCCTGCTACCCCACTGCCTACTGCTCACCAGTGACCTGAGGCAGAGGACTGCTCTTCCCCACTTCTGGGGTCCCTGAGCAATAAACCTGTGACTTTACACCTTTGTGTGGATGTACTGAAACTGCGCCTTCCATCAAAGGAACTCTAGGGTTTTCACATCCTTCGAGTGGGAGCTCGGATGCTGAGGAAGCTGCCTGCTGGTCCCTGTGAGTGGCTTGTGCCTCGTTCAGCAGGTCATAGTCTGTGTCTTCCCCCAGCTACATACCCCAACATGCTGCTCCACAACATACAAGCACAACCCTCCACATTCCCTGGCTTCACACAAATCCCACACTTGTACATGCAGTCTCAGCCCCAACACACACAAACACACACACACATATACACACACAGTTACCGCCACCCTGATAACACCCTCACGGTGTGAAAAAATGGCTATGAGGTACAGAGGGGTTGAGTTTGGTGATATGGCAGGTGGCCCTGCAGGCTGCTTGAGGCAGAGTTAGAAAGGCTTGGCCAAATCCTTCCAACTGAGACACCTCTGAAGAGACGGGCTGGCACCTTAGCTCCTGTGCAGTGGACTGAGGCTGTTTGGGGTCTAGCTCAAAGTTCAACTTTGCCTCTGCCCAATCCTTTCTTCTTCTACCCCTCCCGGGTGTTCCCTAAACTCTGTCTCTGAGTCTGTTTTCCAAAGAATCCAAAGTATGACAATTATTTATCGAGGATCGGTGAACATGGTTCAAGACCCTCTTATGGCTCCTACGCTTTAGTGGAGTAACAGGTAATAAAAGCAGGGGTGGGTGTAAACACAGATGTGTGAGTTATCAAAGCAGACTGTGTTTCTGATCAGATTTCTGGGGTGTTCCCGGAGAAGAGGCCCTGGGCTTCCTGAAATGCTCCAAGTCTCCTCGGGGTGCCCCATGGGCACTGTGCTTTTTAAAGCATGGGAGAGCTGGGGAAGGACCCGGACCACTGGCCTCCTGGCTGGCACTCCCTCAGTGTCCCTCCTACTGACAGCCACAAGGGGTGGGTTTGGCCAAGAAGCCAGTGGGGGTGGGGCTCTCGAGGTGTGAGCTGGGGACATCTCCCAAAGTGATCCCTCCAGCTATTCCAGCAGTCACGGCCTGTCCTCCCACCCGCCAGACACATCTTCCTCTGTCTGAGCCTCCTAGGACATGCATGCCCAGGGACAACCGGTGAAGGACCAATGAGACAAAGAGAGGAGGCAGCCTCACCATCCATCTGCAGATTGGCAAGGACGAGGGCAGCTGTCCAAGGCCCCAGAAGTGAGTCTCCCGCCCCCCAGTGCACAGTGACCGGGTCACCATGACATCTGCCGTCTGAACAGAGGGGCAGCTCCTGTGGGCCCATGCTGGCTCTGGGTTACTGGGATTTTCCCAGGATGCCACGGCCTCTCTGGGGGCTGATTCTGGCGAGGTAGGAGGAGGACTCTGAAGCCAGGCCACATGGTGCCGGCCTGGGGGCTCCAGCTCTGAGTGCTGAACCTGCACCGGAATCCACACCCGCCTGAGCCCACTGTCCTCACAGAGTGGTGGGTGACATGGGACCCCTCCTGATCTCTGTGGGGAGCCCACAAGCTACAGGAGGCAGAGCACCTGCTGGAGGAGCATTGTGACTGGAGGGGAGACAGGGACCTGGCCATTTGCACAGAATCTGCCTTACCTCCTACCAATGCCTCCCGGATTCGCACTTTGTGCACCATCCCAGCAAACGTCAAGTCTGCTTTGTTTTTCTCTAATAAACAAGCTTGGCCATGATACGAATTTAAACATGTCATTTTTCGTCCCAGTGGACCTCCCTCTGTCCTTTCCAAGACAGCATGCAAACCTTCACCCACCTTGTTGCAGTTCCCCCAGCCTGCCACATGGGCCTCCCCAGGGGGGACACAGCAGGGTGGCCACAAGGGGACACAACATCTGGACCAGTCCTTGGTGCTGCCACCTGGGCCTGGGCAGGAGAGGGAGGCAGATGGCAAGGTCAGGGGCTGGCCGGTGGGGCCTGTGGGATTTGGGAAGGAGTAGCCCTCACTTTCCAGAGCTCCAAGCAGAGGGCCAGGCCACCTGTGGGTCCCGATGGAGCAGGGCCCCACTGGGGGAGACTCGGCCTCAGGACCCACAGGGCCAGGAGGGAATCAGAACTTAGAACATGGAGAAGCAGTGTTGGCCAGGAGGGAGGCAGGGCCTCCACCTTCAGCTCCTGTCCCTTATTCTGTGCTCATCTCCCTCTTGCGAGCCAGGTTGGCCACGCTGTGCCATGCGGTCTGCGTCACCATCCCAGAAGGGCCAAGGAGGACCCCACCTGGATCCCCATTCCCCCAGCCCTGGGTGCAGACCTCAGCCCGGGGCCCCTGCAGCCCTCATGTGCTTGTGTGTGTCAGTTGCGGTGCCTTAGTAGGAACACACTCAAAACCAAAGCAACATCCACACCTATTCACAGAGGGTCCGGCCCTGGGGGGAGGCGATGGGACAGCAGTGTGGGCATCATTGAAACGCAAAGGCCCAGAGGCCAGCCTCTCAGGCCACAACTACATGGGGCCTCCTACGTCAGTGGACACGACGCTTCTGCACAGAAATCCCCCAGGGAGACAAGGTGAACCCCGCCCAATATCCTTTCTGAGTGCCCCGATTCTCCTCCCAGCCCGATGCCCTCTCTGTACTCACTGAGGTAAGAGGGACTGTCCACCAGCCCACACATTTCATGCTCCCACCGAGGTCAGAGGATGGGCCTTCTACGTCGGTTGTGGAGCCTGTCCTCTCATGACATGCCTTTCCTCTCTGCTCAACCCCCAAGGAGACCCTGATGCCTGAGCATCCCCCAGTGCCCCAGCCCACTTCAGTGAGAAAGGGAGGGCCCCCTCTAGACAAAGGCTGTCTGCAGGCTCTGTCCAGAAAGTGGGCTGGTGCTGCAGAGGGCACAGGGCCAAAGCAGCTGCCATCTTTAGACGTTTAGGGTCCTGTGATGACGCTGTGTCCTGGGGACTCCCAGAAGTGGTCTCCAGAGGAGCAAGGGTGGGATGGGGGGGTTATGGGGGCAGTGGGCTCTCGGGAGCTATCTGGAGAATGCACATGAATGTGGAGGGGGAACGGGACATCACCTTGAGTCCTGGAGCCCGGGACCTTCTTGCTTTTGGCACCCCTTCCCATGGAGAAGCCCAGATGCCACTAGGGGCCGAGACCCAGAACATTTCCTAACAAAACAGGCTTTATTTGCATTTACATACAATGCCTGAGTGGGCTGAACACCCACCCACTGCCCCACACCTTTCCCACCATCCTCTTATCCCACCCCCCCAACCAGCCACCCCTAGGGGACCCGCCCTCCCGCCTCTCCCACCCCACCCAACCCCCGTCCCACAGCAGCCAGGATCAGGACTGGGATGTGGAGGAGCCCGAAGCTGCCCTGGAGGGCCGACTCCTCCCTACTGGCTGCAGTGCTGCTTCCTACCCTTCCCTGTGACAAAAGGGACCCCCTTCTCTTCTGGGGCTGTGAAGGGTGGCCCAGCCCCAGAGCCAAGGCTGGTACCTCAGCGACCCCAAGGCTGGCCCCTGGCAGGGGTGTCCTCTCAGCAGGGGCTTGGCCTGCACACGGGGCCCGACTGCTGGCCTTGCCAGCTGGAGGGCCAGCGGGGCTGAGGCCCGGCTTCTGGGGAGAGAGGGCCTGGGGTACTCCAGGGTGGAGGAGGTCTGAGCCTGGAGCAGGACTCTGGGGCAGTCCCCGGGATGGCAGCGTGTGCTGAGAGGACAGGAGGAAGGCCAGGCTGGGGACCTCCTCCTCATCCTCACTGGGCCTTCCCATGGGCCCCAGGGTCTCCCGAGCAAAACAGATCTCTCCCGGAGCAGTGGCGAGCCTGGACCCCAGGCTGGGGGAAGTGCGGCACCGAGCCTGGGGGGCAGGGGGCCACCAGGCAGCCTTCAGGGGAGGGGGCTCCTGGTGTCCTGGAGAGGCAGCAAAGGCTTTGGGCCTGGGCACGCCAGCATCTGCTAGGCTGTGCGCCTGGTGCTGCCCACAATCAGCCTCTGGTGGGCAAGCTTGGTCGCTGACCCCGAGCTGGGAGCCATGGCCGTGACTCTGGGGATCCTGGCCAGCCTCAGACACAGAAGGCCTTGGGTCCAGTCGGGGTGTGCCGTGACTTGGGGGGGGCCTGCACACCCTCCTCCTGCTTCAGTTCCAGGAGTTGCTTCTGCTCCAGCTGTGAGGAGGGAGGGCACCATGAGGCGGCCTGAGAGGGGGAGGAGGTGCCATGCCAACGACAGCCACTGCGGCTCTCCTGCCAACCTCACCCTCCAGCTTGGTGCCCCGGCCTGCGTCCTCCCTCTCCTCCCCGGCTCCCCATCCTCTCCCTGCCATCCTCCTGCCCGGCCCCCACCCTCAGAGAGGCCCTCCCTGCCACTCCTGCCATGCAATGCAGGGGGACAGTCAGCCAGGAATCCTGTCCTGGGGTCCCCTGCCCTGCTTACCCGGGTTGCCCCTTCTCTGGGCTCATCTGTTTCCTTCCCTTTCCCAGCTCACCTGTGCCAAGGACAGTCCTTCCTCCTGCTCCAGCTCCTCAGCGAGGGCCAAGAGATCCAGCTGGGGTTCTGGGGAGGGCAACTCTGCCAGGAAGCATGGGTGCAGCACTGCGTCCACCTGGCACAGGAGGAGGAGGCTGTGAGCATCCTTGGAGGGAATCCCCTGCGCACCCAGAGGACCCGGAGGGTGAGGGAAAAGCAGAGACCAGCCCCATCCTCCACAACAAGGGGGTGTTGGAAAGGCATGGTCATGGTCCCCGACCACAGGCACACGTGCACATGCACAGCACATACACATGTATATATGTGCATGCCACACACCCCACATGAGACATGCACACAAACATATGCACACCCACACCCACACAAGTATATATACAGGTACCTATGTGCACACATGCACGCACAAGCATGCACACAAACACCCCGCACACACCTGGCTCACCTGCATTATCCCTGTACAACACGCAGACACACACACATATTTACACACCTACATGTGCACATCCACCATCACACACACACCAGAGCTCAGAAATAAGAAACAAACTTAATCCCAGCTGCCTGGGCACCACCCAGACCTGGATGGTGGGAGTGCCACTCCCCAAAATCTTGTGGCACCTGGGCCAGGGTCGGCCCACCTTGGTGAGAAAGTCTTCCTGGGAACAAAGCTCATCCATCAGTGTGGCTCAGGAGACCTGGGTCCAGGTAGGCGCCCTCCTCTCCCTGTGGTTGCTCGGAGCTCTCCTCTCCCCATTCTCCACTGGGCACACGCTCAGCTGGGAAGCCAGGCCCCAGCAGCCCCTCCATGAACTCCAGGTTCTGCTCCAGCTTGGGAGGGATCTCCATCGGTGCCTCGGTGCGTGGGCTCTGCTGGCATCGCTGTGGTTGGGTGGTGGCAGGCTGGGCCCTGGCGTCGGCCTTCTTGGGGATGCATGCTGAGGAGGGTGCAGGGAAGGAGTGTGGGTGGCCGGGCCACACCTCGCCAGCACCAAGAGTGCTCAGGGAAGACCGAGCTCGGGGACATTCCCATGGGGGGTGAGGGCCAGCTGGTCCACAGGCACCAAAGTGAGGGAGGGTCACAGGGCCTCCAAGGGCTTCATGCTGGGGAAGGAGGCCCGCCCTCCTCCCAGCCCCCAGCCCCTTCCAGCACCCTGTGTGGGTCTCTGATCAGGGCAGAGGGGGGTGGCCATGTACTAAACCTGGCCCATTCCCATCAGGACCGGTGTGTGGTCCCCAACATGGCCTTCCAAGGCTCCCACTGCCTCTGGCCTTTGGCTCGGGGGGAACATGGTGGCATACCTCGCTTCTGGCCCCGCTCTGGGGCTGAGGGCACCTGAGGACCAGGCCTGAGGGGTGCTGGAGGAGACATGCCCTGTGCTGCCTTCATCCACTGTGCATTCTGACATTGCCTCGCCTCCTCGGCCTCAAACTCCATGAACCTGGGGCAAGGGAGGCACGGCCCCTTGAGGAGGAGGCCCCCTGGGCCCAGGAAGGGAAGCAGCCAATGGAGGGGTCAGATGGCAAGGGCATGGGGTGTCATGGCCTTGGCCATGGTGGGAGGCAGGCTGCCTGGGGGTGCCTGATCCCATGCAGAGCCCCAGGGCCAGAGTCTGAACCCCCCAATGCCTTGAGACCTTCATGTCTAGACAGAAAAGGTCAGGGTCAGGCCAGGTAGGGCCCTGGGGCAGAGGGACAGAGTAGCCAGCCTCCCAAGGTACAGGGGTGTCGTGACCCTTCAGGGACCGAAGCAACACACCCAAGGTCTTGATTCTTCTCTAGGCTTTATTGTCTAATCTCTCACGGCAGTTACAGCAGTTGTCGGGAAGCTCTTCTCCCTCCCGGGGGGGCTCCCTTATATTCTTCAGTCACCCAACCAATCCGGGACAGTATCATGCGTGACCTTTAAGTGGATAGGTGTCACGCGCCACTCTAAGCGGGCAGCACGAGCTGTGCACGGGTACGGAAGTCTGCTGGGCCAATCCCCAACAGGGAAGAGGGGAAAGGGAAGCAGGCACCATCTTTAGGGCATTGTCCAGTTAGAGTGGGGCTCAGTCTCGGCCGTAGGCCGGGCCCCCACATCTCCCCCTTTATTGTTTTATAACCAAAGGGCTGTCGGGATCATGCCTGTCTTAGGTCGTCCAGAGTCTGCGGCATTCTTACCCGTCCTCAGGCAACAGACAGCTTAGGTCTGTGCCCTGTCTTAGGTTGATATGCGCAGCTCCCGATCTTACCCGTCCTTGACTACTGATCCAGCATATACTCTAGGGGAGATGCCTTCCTCTAGCGCTGCCATGGCCTGCAACAGGACCTTCCGTTCTCCCTGTTGCTGTTTTTGTATGGAACAGACTTTCCTCCCAAGCACGAGGAGGCCCACAATTAGCAATATTCCTATGACACCTACACCTGACCAGGCTTTGGTGGCGTTTAACATCTTGCCTAACTGTCTGAACAAGTTGGCAGCTTTAGAATAATTATGAAAAGGAATACCAGTACACCCCCGTATAAGAATGGATGCAGCCCACAGACAAAACCTCCCCCAAGAGGTCCAATTGTTCTTGAAGAAGGTTCATGCGTTGGTTGACCAAGGCCATCCCATTCTTAAAATGGTCATTGATGACGTTCTGTGCTGTCATTGCCGAGGCAGTGGCCTGGGACAGCCCATTCAGTGTCTCTGCCGTAGGAATGGTGATAGTCAGCGCGGCGGTGGCTGCAGCTGCAGCTCAGCTCCGCCGTCGCCTGCTGTAGGATCCACGGCAGGAGCAGAAGCAGTGCGATCATCTTGTACCTCTGCTCTGGGGTTTTCCACTCTGCGTATCAGACGTTCAGGCACCCAAATGGGGTTCTGCTGGTCCTGTGGAAAAACACAAACCAAGCCTCGGGTCCAGATTATCACTGGGTCCGGGCCTTTCCATGTTCCTTCCAACACATCCTTCCACAAAACTTTAGGCATGTGTTTTGGATTGGATTGTTGGCTGTGCCGCTCTGCTGCACTGCGGCCATTTTTGTCCAGTGTTCTAAAATCTTCTCCTATTCCCCCTTTTTGTTTATATAAGGCATTCTTGAGGGTGAGGTGGGTGCGTTCCACCATACCCTGACCCTGAGGGTTGTCTCTAGCTCCCTGCTGCTCTCATGACACAAAAGGATGTCATCCATATAATGATAGATGATTATCAGGGGAAACTGTTTCCTGACAGTTTGTAAAGTTTCTTTACATACACATGGTGGGGCTATTAGCCATGCCCTGTGGCAATAAACCTTTGACAGTCTCTGGGGTGAAGCGGGATGGAGAAGAAACAGTCTTTGATACTTTTTCCTAATTACAAAAATAGGTATGTTCCATGGCGAGGTAGAGGGCTGGAGGTGACCAGCTGCTATCTGTTCTTGTACTAAAGTGTGGGCTGCTTCCTTCTTTTCTTTAGTGAGGGACCACTGAGGTACCCACATGGGCCTTTTTGACTGCCATGTCCTCATCAGATGGCAGTCCCTGTTCAGATCCCCCTTCTGATGCCTTTGCGAAGGCACGCTCTTCTCGTACTTCCTCTAATATTTCCTCCCCCTCTTGGATGGCCTCTCAGCAGCTTGGCTTCTGTCCCTTCAGGCAATTTTTTACTCGACCCCAAATAGGGATTGTCCCTGGTGGAAGGGGCTCCCTCTTGTCTGCCCAGCGTAGGTCATCCCCCAGCCTGTCCCATAAAGGGCTGGTGATTTTTCCTTCATCTAAGAACCATGGGGCATGATTCTCTATAGTGTTCAGGAATGCCCTGGCAGTCTTCGTTTTCAAAGGGGGTCCATTAGCTCTAAGGAGCGCTTTCAGAGGTTCCTAGAGGCCTCCATCCCCATCCTCTCTCTAAAGGGGCAAGTATCCTAGTTATGATTTAGATGGACTACGTCACTAATTCCGCGAACCTTTTGATTTCGTCGCCACTCTGCGAACCTTTTGATTTCGTCGCCGCTCTGTGAACCTTCACTGGCGCCTCCTCATTCCATATATTATAATAAACAATGTCACAAACACTAACAGGACACACACACTACACATAAACACCCACCGCAACTGCCTGCCGTCTGCCCTGCCACGTATACTTTCAGTTTACTCGCCGATGCACTCACCCTCCTCGGTTCCCTCTCCCGGTCTGGCCAGCCGACCAAACGGCGTCCAGCGACGTTCATCAGCAGGCACCAGGGTCAGCGGATCAGGTCGCAACGAGGTTTAGCGATTCCCAGGTTTCGGCACCACTTGTCGCGACCCTTCAGGGACCGAAGCAACACGCCCAAGGTCTTGATTCTTCTCTAGGCTTTATTGTCTAATCTCTCATGGAGGTTACAGCAGTTGTCGGGAAGCTCTTCTCCCTCCCGACGGGCTCCCTTATATTCTTCAGTCACCCAACCAATCCGGGACAGTATCATGTGTGACCTTTAAGCGGATAGGTGTCACGCGCCACTCTAAGCGGGCAGCACGAGCTGTGCACGGGTACGGAAGTCTGCTGGGGCAATCCCCAACAGGGAAGAGGGGAAAGGGAAGCAGGTGCCATCTTTAGGGCATTGTCCAGCTAGAGTGGGGCTCAGCTTCGACCATAGGCTGGGCCCCCACAGGGGGGCATGCTTCCAGAGGGATGCAGGTCTTCATCCAGCCCTTGGCCCAGGGCCCTGATTCACTTTCCCACCATCTCATAGTAGATCCTGCGCTCAGACTTGCTTAGACACTGCCACTCCTGCACGCCCCACCACAGGCCCTCCTCCAGCATAATGGTGGTCTTCAGGCAGGCCAGGATCCGAAGCACTGGGCTGTAATGCACCCACTGGGGTCAGTCACCATCTGCAGCCTGGAACCTGCCCGCACCATCCCACACCGTGGAGCCCGCATCCCCAACACAGAGGACTAAGCCCATGAGGGGACCAGCAGGGTCTGGGCAGCACAGGCCAGCCTTTCCAGCCACTGTGGTCACCACCTGACTCCACAAGCCTCCACCATGGACTGTGGCTGCCCATGTCCTCACACTGCAGCTGATCACTGTGGCCTGGAGAGTGGGGCTGCTCCTCAAATTGGCCCTTTCTGGCTAACAACGACAGGCATCAAATGGGTGAGCACAGGCCATGCCATCGGACACCCTGCCTACATGGCCCAAGGCGTGTGCTCTGCAGGGCTCTGAATGCAGTGGAGTGGCCAGTCAGGAGGGGCCCGGCCATGGTGGGGCTGCCCTGCTCTGGGCTCTGAGTGTGCCGACCCCCCCGGACCAGTACCCCCTACCTCTCCTGGCTTGGACCCTGCACCCAGGAGGGCAGCTGGGCAGAGAGCTGTCTCCTGGGCCCTGGGGTCCCCTGCCTCCCTGATGGGATGTGCAGGCATCATCCCCTCAGCCAAGTGTTAAAAGGGGACAGAGCACAGCGAGTGTGGTCTCCAACCCTGGGCCTGCCGGCCAGGGGTCTCACTGTGAGCCCACAGCGAGCCTGTGGTGAGCATTGCAGCCAGTGGCCAGCTGGCTCACAGGGGCCGCCTGCAAGATGCGGCCTAATGGATGTCACCACCACAAGTGACCATCTCCCAACAACAAGCCTGGTCAGAGCAAGGACGACACCACCCTTGATCCAGGGCAGGCACCATGGTTTCCCCGTCTGAAGGCACTCACATGAGGAAGCAGGACAGTGCCTCCGCATCGGGACTCCAGAGCAGGTGCCTGCGGGCCAGGGGCTTGTAGTGCTGCCAGCGCCAGAACTTTTCGTACATGCTGGTGCAGTGGCAGGTGTTCCCGGACGAGGCGGTGGGCTGCGAGCAGGCCAGGCTGCTGTTCCTAGCAGCCCCAGGTAGATGAGGCCTGGCCATTGCTGGGAGCTCGCCAGAGGCCAGCTGGGCACCTGGCACTACAGCTTGAGGTGGACGGTGCAGGGACCAGCCTCCATCACTAGCCTGGGTGCTCTTGGCAGAAGGGGTGGGCAGGATGGGCTTCAGTGCAGAGACCATGAAAAACTGGGGCACAGGACACACAGCACCCCCACAGAGGGCCCCAAGAGTGCTTCCATGGAGAGGGGCCTGAATCACAACAAAGGTCTGAGCCTGGGGGGCCTGCATGGGCCTCTGTTTTGGCCTGACTTGCACAGTGATGTTGCAGGCCCCAGGCCAGCCTGGGCCACAGCTGGCCTGTTCTGCCACCAATGGCATGCTGGGGAAAGCCAGCAGCACCAGGGTGCTTCCTGGAAGCAACACTGGGCCCAGGAGGTTCGGTGGGTGCTGCTGCCAGGGGGCCCAGTGTGGGGGGCCGGGGACAGGAGGGGCTGAGGGCAGCATTGTGAAAGATGACGCAAAGGTGCCAAGGTTCATGGTCCCCTGCGGGCCCAGCACTGGATACACTGTCAAGACAGGAGAGGTGCTGAGAGAATCTGTCCTGGGAAGGGTGCTCGGCACTCAGGGGCTGGTCTGCTGGTGGAACCGGACAGGGCACAGCTGTCTACAGGGGACAGTCAGGCCCCGACCAGCTGAGACCATTCCCCTGGAAATGTCTGCCCCACCTGGGCCCCCGGCCCACTCTACCAAGAAGAGACCTCCCAGCAGGTGCTGCGTTTGTGCCACCTGGCCCTGGCCTCATGGCTCTCTCCACACAAGACTTGCAGACACCTGCCTGCATGGACGACCCCAACCACAGCCTGTAAGCCGCAGGGCATTCATCCCAGGTATGGTCCAGGGCATGGGGCCTTGAGAACCGGCAGTGTCAAAACACCAGGGCCCACGCCCCTCTGCTTTGCGGTGCCCATGCCCACTTAAATCCCTCTCTTTCTTGCCTGACACAGCACACCAATGCAATTGAAAGGTCCCTCTGCACAGGAAAGGCCCCAGGACCCTGACATAACCCATCCAGAACCACCCACAACACACCCTTAACACAGGCCAGGGGCCCTGCCACCACTCAGGAGCTCCATTCCCGAGAGGGTCACTGGGGGAATTCTCGTGTGCCCTGAATTCCGTCACTTGACAGCCAGTGTGGCTGCAGAGCCTGGAAAAGGGCTGGGAATGGAGAGCAGTGGGCAGTCAGGGGAGGATCCCTCTGCTTTGGAAAGGAATCAGCATGTATAGATGTTCCACGGGACAAGCAACCATACTCTACATCCACTGTCATCCCTGGGTTAGTGACTCGCACACAAGCAAACACCTCATCTCAAAGGTGAAAGGCAAAGCTCAAGTTCATGAGACACTGGACAGGAGGAAGTGGCTCTGCAGAACTGAGTCTCCTCACAGGGAGAAGGATTCAGGATGAATCAGGACCCCAAGCCCTATCCTGCTGGCATCACCTGGCTGCCCTGTCCCCATTGAGCCCAACAACAGCCCACTGCCCAGAGGAGAGGAGCTCTGGCTGGAGGGAGGGTTGGAGGTCTGGGCTTCAGCAGTTAGGGGACACTGTGGCCTTCCTGGTGGAGAGGACATGTGCCTGCAGACTTGGCCACAGATTGGGCCCCTGGACAATTTTCTGGCTCAGACCAAGTCTCTCTACCTCTCCTAGTGCACTGTGGGGTCTGGTAAAGTCCAGTTCAGATCTCTTGGGAGGATATCGTGGGGCCAGCCCTGTGCCCATGAGGAGGACTCAGGACTGGGCTTTCCTGGAATCCCCCCAAACCACCACCAGAACCTCCCCAAATGCAGGGCCCACAGCTTGAGTTTCTAGAAAGCAGCAGTGTGTGGGCGGCAGTCCCTTCTCCCTGCTCAGGGCACTTCCCATGTGTCACCTGACCCACCTCCAGAAGCCACCTCCGCAGGGCTTCCTAAGGTTTCCAGAGGCCCTCCCCCACCCCCCAGGTGACATACCCTAGGGCCCAGAGCTCTCTCCTCCCTTGATGGTCTAACCACTGTGCTGGGATAACAGTCACATTTGAATCCCAGGGACCAGTGGGTGGTGGCCCCTGAAACACTCCCACCCAGCCTTCAGGCCTTACCTCCTCCTGAAGTCATCCCCACAGGCTGAGATCCGACCGCAGCCACTTGGCCATTCCAGATGGAGAACCAAGGCCAGGATGAGAAAGCAGCCTCCTCCACCAACTGCTCAGGATCCCACTCAGGGAGGGCAAGTTTGAATGTAAACAGGCCTAGGATGTAGGGGCCCAAGACACTCTGCAGTGGGGGAGACGCAGAGGGCAGGAGGGCTTGGGGCAGTAGGGAGGGGGAAACATTCCATGGGCACACTAGCAGGTGGGCAAGAGCACAGGTGCTTTTCCAGCTTACAGCACCACACCCTCAGTGGGTGCCTCTCTTCGCTGCTTACAAATTATTTTTTGGTCTCACAGGACCAAGGTCCTAGCTGATGTTCCCTGCTACTTTCATTCTGTGTCCATCAACCTAGTTCCCACCTTACCTTCCTACTCTTCTATATTTTCCTTCCCACTCCTTTAAGTTTTAAAAATGAGATAGATCATTAGTCAATTTTGTTTGTATGAATATTTACAAAAAGGTGCCTTTTCATTAATCCTTAAAGCAACCTTGTGAGTTGGTTCTTTTCCCTCATGTTGCAGATGGGGAGACTATAAATAGGAAGAGAAATAAATAAAAAATTATTGCATTCACTGGAATATTGGCCCTAAGTTTTGCATCCAAGAGAGGAGGAACTTTTCCTACCCTCCTCCAGGACTTCCCGTTATCGAGATCTTAAAGGACATTACCTCAAAACAGTCATGGTTAACATGGTGGGAGCTTGATCCTCACCAACTCTTCCTGCATTGATCTCCAGCACCTGTATTGCCAAGAAAGCCTGGCAGGAAGTGAAACGAGTACATCAGGAGTGGGCAGACTGCCTAAGCTGGAGGAGCAAGCATGAAGCAGCCCCTCTGCCCTCAACACCCTTGGTCCGTGGGCTGGAGCTAGAGGCTGCTCCTCCTGACCCCTTTTCCAGACTGACAAAGCAAAGCATGTTTGCCTAGAGACAATGGATTGCCTGCTTAAAAAAAGCACTGGGTAACCAACCACTGAGTAACCAGATCTCAAAAATAATTTTTCTCAAATATCATCTTAGGTTCTGTCTGTTTGTGGGGTGGTCCTTGGGGGATTTTCATTTTTTTGAGAGGGCATCTCTCATATTTATTGATCAAATGGTTGTTAACAACAATAAAATTCTCTACAGGGGAGTCAATGCTCAATACACAATCATTAATCCACCCCCAGCCTAATTCTCATCAGTCTCCAATCTTCTGAAGCATAATGAACAAGTTCTTACATGGTGAACAAATTCTTACATAGTGAATAAGTTCTTACATGGTGAACAGTACAAGGGCAGTCATCACAGAAACTTTTGGTTTTGATCACTCCTTATGAACTATAAACAATCAGGTCAAATACGAATATTCGTTTGATTTTTATACTTGATTTATATGTGAATCCCACATTTCTCCCTTTATTATTATTATTATTTTTAAAATAAAATGCTGAAGTGGTAGGTAGATGCAAGATAAAGGTAGAAAACCTAGTTTAGTGTTGTAAGAGAGCAAATGTAGATGATCAGGTGTGTGCCTGTAGACTATGTGTTAATCCAAGCTAGACAATGGCAATAATACATCCACGGATGCAGAAGATTTCTCTCAAAATGGGGGGGGGTGAGGTTCTAAGCCTCACCTCTGTTGATCCCCAATTTCTCACCTGATGGCCCCCCTGCGACTGTTCCTGTCTTAGGTTGTTCCTCCCTTGAGGACTCCTACCCGTCTCTGGCTAACCAGTCATCTTCCAGGGCCATACAGGGAATTGTAAAGTTGGTAAGTGAGAGAGAAGCCATATTGTTTGAAAAGGTTAGCTTTTTACTTCTTTGCAGATTTATGCCCTGTGGCTTCTATGCCCAGCACTTGTCTTGAGGTAGCTTTACCACTTGGAGGAGTTATGATACTCAGTGAATTCGATATGAGGCATGAATTCTATTTAAGGGTTGCAATTAGGAAGGAAGAAGAAAAGCTATAGAGGTAGCAGATGGTAGAAAACATGGGAAGATTATTTCTTTGACATATCTTCTTGTAGAGTAACTTAAGCATGTATAGGTTTTAAACTACTAATTAAATTGCGCACACACATTAACATAATGGGAATACAGTTACATAACCAAAGCAGATCTATAATTACCAGCCATCTCCAGTGAAGCCAAGAAAACCATTTAGGCACCCTAGGCATTTGTGAAAATTTGTCTATGATATAATGGATATTGTCCAACTGTACTTGAACAGTCTGAGAGAAATCAGACAAATTAAAACAACCCATTCCTGGGAACTGTTCACATTCCATATGTTCTTTTAACAGTAGATAGTCTGTAGTTGTAAGATTTTGGAGCGCTACAACTTGCACTTCTTCTAATTCTTGGTTGAGTTCCAACAGTATAGATCCAGTCAAATTTGTTGTTTTACTGTATGCACAGGCCAGCTTAGATATCTCCTTCTTCATTCCAATGGCAAGTCCAGGAACTGGTGGGATGAATGCAGCTACAACTGCAGCATCGCCTGAATCTTTGTTGAGGTTTTTTGATGATCATCTTCTGGTATGAGTCTTCCAGAGAGTGCTGATGTTGGAAGTTCTTCTTCATATCATATCTTAGTTCATTTTCTGGGTAGCCAAATTAGGCTTTCATCTTCTGTATAAACACAAACAGACCCTTGGGGGACTTTTTTGAACCTCAGATGGGGCTGCCTTCCACAATCTGATTGTCCAGATGCTGGAGTCCTAGGATTAGGGCCACCACACCACCAGATTACTTCACACACCCTTGTACTAACAGTTCTCATAAGCCAGGTTTCTAGGAAATCTAATAACACTAACTTCTCTAGAACTCATTACAACCTGAGGTGACCACTATTATCATCCTGATGAGAAAGATGAAGACACACAGCATAAAAACAGGTTTAGTTACTTGCTGTGGGGAAGTTGGGGTTCCTATGGCCAGGATCCTCACTGAAATTAAACCACCTGATGATGTAAGTGGCCTGTTGCTGGGCTGCCACTTCCACACCTTTAGGCAATAAGCTATTATCATACTATATAGAGAGGTCGGCCCAGTGCTCTGGGCAGAGGCAGAGATGCTAGTGCTTGACCTACTACAGGGGAACAAGCCAGGTAATAAACCCTTTCACCCCAAAGAACGTTTTGCTGTTAACTTCTTTAGTCACACTGAATCCACAGTGAACTTGCCTGGGGCTGAAACCCATTGGCAAGACAACTGGCATAGTTGACAGAATTCACTGTTGACCAAGGAAAAAGACAAGCTGCCCTTATGGGAGGGGTGCTTCAACGGGCTGCCCCAGTGGGTATGTGGTCTGAAGTGGCTTGCCTCCTAGAGGACTGGGCCCCACCCCAGGACTGGAGGCAACTGGAGATGACTCCTGAGGCAGTAGGGGTGGCTCTTGATATAGTAAGCAGATCCTTTGAGAAGCAGAGTGCCCATGAGGCAGCAGGGACTGTGGGTTGGCTGCTTTTCACAGTCTTAGAAAGGTCTACAGAGGAGACCCAAGAAATGGAGGCACGAGAACGCGAGCTGCAAACTTCAGTAGATTCTCTGAAGAGGGAAATGGCATTGATGTGAGGCAGCATAAGAACACGGCTACAGACTTCTGTGGATGCCCTGAGGGAAATGGTATCGATGTGGAGGAGGTGGCATGAGAACGCAAGCTGCAAACCTCCATCGATGCCCTGAGGAAGGAGATGGCCTGGATGCAGGAGGAGACAGCATGAGAGCGCTGGCAGCAAGGTGCCATTGGAGAGGAGACAGCAGTGCTGCCAGGTGTTCTGAAGGAAGAGTCCATCAAGGAAAAAAGGTGAACTCTTGAGGGAAGCACAGGCGGAGGTGGCACAAGAACATCAGATGCGAAGCATTGAGCTGAAGGTAAGAGACCTTTTGAAGACTGCGCTAGCATTGCTGTGAGGCATGGTAGAAAAGGTAAAGGTTGTAGCAGAGGAGGCACTCAGGGGAGGGGAGAGAAAGGTGCCAGCAGCCCCGGAAATGGAGGAGTTGGGGAAGGATGAAGGGGTGGTGCCGGAGGCACTGGCACCTCCTGTATTGAAAGCATGCCCAGTGGTTGTAAAGAAAATAAAGACCCAGCAGCTGAAAGTTCCCCAAGGGGAGGAGCAGCCCGCTCCCCAGGTCGTGGAGCACTCTATGGTCCGCCCCTATACTCAGGCTGAGCTGGTGGATTTGGGCTCCCGGTTTAGGCAGAAGCCCTCCAAGTCAATATCAGCTTGGCTCCTGCATCTGTGGGACTTAGGGGTGGATGGAATTGTTCTATTGGGATCAGAGATGGGAAAGCTGGCTTCCCTGACAGTGCAGCCTGCCTTGAGGCAGTGATTACAGAACGCATATCAGACCCCAGGGAGTCACTCCCTCCTCGATTGGCTTATGGCTGAACTTTGTGCTGTGTGGCCCAATCTGGGTGGTCTGCCATCCTCTCCTGTTAGATGGTAGACATATGCTTAACTCCAACAGGTGCTATGAGAGCTAGGCACAAGAAATGCCATCTATAGTCCAAAGAATTATAACCCAGATGAGAAGATTTTCACTACTGGGATAAGAAATATTGTACTTCAAACAGCTCCTACATCCCTCTTTGAGTCTCTAGTGGTCATTCTTTCCCCTCACTTAGGGCAGCCCATAAGTGAGGTGACACGTACAGTAGCAGACTTAGGAGAGGCAGAAGCAATGAGAATCCAGAAAGAAATAAGACCTATTACTCACAAGAAGAATTTACAGGGCCCCATGAAGGTTACGAGGACACAGATGTAGGTTGATTTAATATGAGCAGGAGCAGATGGAAGGAAATTACATGGAAAGTCCAATAGGACCTTTTTGGAGCTATGGCAACAGCTGAAACCAGAGCAGCAGTTCCAGCCATTAAGTCAAAAGAGGCAGAGGTCAGAGACAGAGCCACGAGACCAGCCTCTGTGTTTGCAAGACTTTCTGCTGGAGAGGGAGCCAACCTCACTCGAGCCCACAGAGGAAGGTGATTGGGGAACACGGTTTGACTGAGGGAAAGGTCAAGGTACCTTCCCTGAGGGACCAGGGGGGTCTGGAGGCCACATGTTGAAATAGCTATCCATTGGTCCCCAGTGAACATACGTGTCCTGGCTCTGGTGGACACTGGGGCTGAATGTTCACTGATTCATGGTAACCCTGAGCAGTTCCCCGGGACCCCCACTATCATAGATGGATACGGGGGTAGGGCTATCAGAGTGAAAAAAGCCCAAATCCCTTTGGGAATAGGGCGTCTATCCCCAAAAGAGTATACTGTGTATATATCTCCTATTCCTGAGTATATTTTGGGGTTTGATAACCTTCAGGGTCTATGGTTGCAGACCACTGCAGCTGAGTTCAGACTGAGAGTACGTGTGGTGAAGGCAGTTCTGAGGGGACATGCTAGGCGCCCACCCATAGCTTTGCCTGTGCCTTGGCGGGTGACTAATACCAAACAATACAAACTGCCTGGAGGGCATAAAGAGATTGGAGAAACTCTCCAGGAGCTGGAAAAGGTGGGTATTATAAAGCCCACCCATAGTCCTTTCAATTCCCCAGTGTGGCCTGTAAAAAAGCCAGATGGCTCCTGGCGTATGACTGTGGATTACAGAGAACTGAATAAAGTCATACCCCCTATGCATGCTGCTGCCCTGTATTGCAGGCTTGATGAACACCCTCAGCCATGAACTAGGAACATACCATTATGTGGTAGATCTTGCTAATGCCTTCTTTTCCATTGACATAGAGCAGGAAAGTCAGGAACAGTTTGCCTTCATGTGGGAAGGACGGCGATGGACGTTCACCATCCTTCCACAGGGATTCCTCCACAGCCCCAACATCTGTCATGGACTTGTAGCCCAGGACTAGGCTACATGGGAGAAACCACCAACAGTGCAGCTGTACCATTATACTGATGATGTCATGCTCACATCCGATTCCCTTTCAGATCTAGAAGGTGCAGCACCTAGACTGGTGCAACATCTACAGGAGAAAGGAAGGGCTGTGAACAGCACCAAGGTTCAGGGACCTGGTTTGTCTGTTAAATTCTTGGGGGTCGTCTGGTCAGGTAAGACCAGAAGCAGTTATAGACAAAGTCAAGGCCTTTCATACCCCCACAACTCTAGCATTGCTACAGGAGTTTCTGGGTCTTCTAGGCTACTAGACTGTGTTTATACCACACTTGGCACAAATTCTAAAGCCCTTATACTGGTTGGTACGAGAGGGCATCAGGTGGGGCTGGGATGAGACATGTGCATCTGCCTTTTCTACAGCAAAATGGGCAGTCAAGGCCGTGCAGGCCTTGAGTGTGATAGACCCATCAAGGCCCTGTGAGCTGGATGTTCATGTCACTGAAGACGGTTATGGCTGGGGTCTCTGGCAGTGGCTTGAATGAACTCGCCAACCTGTTGGATTCTGGTCACAACTCTGGAAAGGGGCAGAGGTATGATACACTTTGATAGAAAAACAACTGGCTGCCGTGTATCATGCCTTGCTGGCTACAGAACCCATCACTGGAATGGCCCCGATAAAGGTAATAACCATCTATCCCATCTTGGGGTGGGTACAAGACTGGACCTAAAAGTCAAGGAGCAGTGTGGCACAAACACACTAGCCAAGCGGGGTGCTCACCTACAGGAGCGTAGTGCCCTCTCTAGTAGTCCCTTGAGTGTAGAACTCCAATGCTTGTTGGGGCCGGTTGCATATACTAGTGAAAAGCAGGAAGGACTTGCTTTTGAAACATTAGTAGCAGAGAGTCCTTATCAGGATGGAAGAGCCCCTATACCCAAAGATGCATGGTACACAGATGGCTTCAGCCGTGGGCAGCCCCCAAAATGGAGGGCCATAGCTTTCTATCCTAAGACTAAGACAATATGGATGGAAGATGGTGAGGGGAAGAGCAGCCAATGGGCAGAGTTGCAGGCTGTGTGGCTTGTGATCATCCAGGAGCCGTCCCCTACAGTTGTCTGCACTGACAGCTGGGCTGTGTATTGGGGCTTGACTCTGTGGCTACCAGCCTTGTACCATGCCAACTGGCTGGTTGGTCACTGACCCCTTTGGGGGCAAGACTTACGGGCCTGTGGTCAGACTAAAATAATTATTACAGTATACCATGTGATGTAGCCCAGTGGCTACATCAGCGTTTGTTGCATGCAGGGCAAAAGACAATGTGGGCTGTAGCCAGTCAGTGGGGATTACCTTTGACCTTCAAAGAAGTTAGTAGAGCCCGGCAGGAGTGTGTTGTGTGCTCCAAAAGGGACTTACACTGAGATACAGAGCAACATGGAACAAGCTAAGGGGCCTATACCTGTCAAGTGGCAGATAGACTATTTTGGGCCTCTACCTGTGTCAGAAGGATATTGGTATGTGATGACTTTTGTGGACACAGCTACTGGACTTCTGGTTGCTTTTCCTACCCATTGTGCAGACCAGCAGATGACCAAAAGAGGCCTGGAGTGTCTCTTTGCCGCCTATGGCTGATCACAGGTGATTGAGAGTGATCAGGGCACCCATTTTACTGGACATACACTGCAAGAATGGGTATGACAGCTGAGAATCAAGTGGAAGTTTCATGTGTCATACAATCCTACCATAGCAGGCATGATAGAGAGGCACAATGGCTTGTTAAAATATGGACTAAAGTCAGATACCAATAGTCTGTGGGGATCGTCAGTCTGCTTATGGACCGTGCTACAACGTTTGAGAGACCCCGAAAGGGAGCCCTGAGCCCCATAGATATGTTAACACATATTGCTGCCTCCCCCATACAACTGCAAGGACAAACCAAGGAAGAATCACTGAAGCCGAGATTTGGCCACCAGAATAACATCTTGCTGCCAGCACCAACTGCACTGAACCCTGGAGACTCCATTGAGTGGACGTGGCCTTGGACCTTTGACCCATTGACCAGTGATGGCTGGCTCTCCTGGCACCTTGGGGACAAGGCCTGGAAGCTGGCCTCCTGTGTATTCCTGGAATAACAGAAGAGTGGCTGCCAAAGGTCACAGTAGTATATCCTGAACGGCCAGAAGGTAAGAGCATCTTACTGGGGAGTTTTGTTTTATCATTATGGCCAGTGCATGCACCTCCAGTTGCATTATATAGACCCTTCAGTAACCCCCATGGGGAAAGGAGTAAAAGTATGGTATACTAGACCTGGAAGGGACCCCCTTCCTGCTACAGTCCTACCACAGTACTACTCTCTTGCATGCATCCTACCTGATGGACAAGATTTACCTAGGTTGGTGACATTAAAACATGTGTCCTATCACCCCTAAAGTCTTTGTGGATTGGGAACTTCCTCTGGCTTGAGGATTATTATAATTTTTGTTATTAGGAACCTCCTCTGGCTTGAGGATTATTATAATTTTTGTATCAAAATCTTGCTGTATCTTAATTTTATTATCTCTAAGTTGTTATCCTTTGTTGCTATTGTGGAATCTGGTTACAGTGCTCCAGCTTTCTCGCACAGGGACCATTGCGGAAGATTGAAAGCGTGTAGATTGTAAGGCAAGAATCCTGGAGGGGTGGAGTGTGGGGAAGTTGGGTTCCTATGGCCAGGATCCTCACTGAACTTAAACCACCTGATAATGTAACTGGTCTGTTGCTGGGCTGCCGCTTCCACACCTTTAGGCAATAAGCTATTATTGTGCTATACAGAGAGCTCAGCCCAGTGCTCTGGGCAGAGGCAGAGATGCTAGTGCTTGACCTACCACCGGAGAACAAGCCAGGTAATAAACCTTTTCACACCAAAGAATGTTTTGCTGTCAGTTTCTTTGGTCACACTGAATCCACAGCGAACTTGCCAGGTGCCGAAATCCATTGGCAAGACACCTGCCTAAATTCATCTGGGAGTAAATTAAAGTGTGTTCATCTGAACTAATAAGGCTTCATGGTGGAGCCCAGACCATGCTCTTGGCCACTACACTTTGTCTTCTCTCTACACAGGGTTCACATGATCTCCATCTTAAGCACAACAGATACATCCACAGCCTGAGAACTGTGGGGTCTACGTGGGAACGCAATGGAAAGAACTGAGTTAAAATATTCTGACTTCCTTTACATGTCCAGGCTGAGGTGCTCAGTTGATGGGGAAGAGGCATAAAGAGACCTCCCAGTCCAGGGAATCCCCTGGGGGCAGTTAAACCCAATTCCTCAAGGTCCTGATGTAGACAGACTTCAGGTCCCACATCTGTTCCTTAGCTAACTGGTCCTCAAATGACCCTCTCATTTTTTAATACCATAAGGGGAAAGTTCTCTCACATTGCATGACTCATATTCAGTACCATTTTGTCCCCAGAGGCTCCATACATAAAACCCAGATGAAATTTTGCAGGCCTTTCATTTTCAAATTTGCTAATAGAGAGTGCACCTATGGCCTCCATTCTCACTGTTGAAGTTTTCCCTTCCTGCTTTATTTCCCCTCCCTCTCCCCTTCTCATTTTGCTCCTCCTATAAGTACAAGGACTGAACTCACTCCACAACTTTCATTATATCCATTAAGATGTGAGACCTTTAGTACGTTTTGGCAAGTTATTTTACGTATTCTCTCATTTCATCTAAAATGTCTAATTTATTGGCTTAAAATTGTAATATATCTAACATTTTCTAAGATCAAATGAGAGAATTCTCAAACTTCAACTACAAAGGGAAGGGTGTTTTATTAAAACAGTTGCAACAGTTGCAAAGGGACTGTCTCTGCAAACCTGAAGAATGAGAGGCTTTATAGAGGAAATAAAAGCACAGCGATATCCACTAATTTTGGTGGACTTTGGCCATAGGTATCAGAGTCTTACAGAAATGTGGGGTTTGTGTTTGTGCATGATATGACTCATCTTAAGTTACCTCCTGTTTTCTGAATTGTTGATTCAAAGAATTTAGAGGGAGTGGGTAGTTCTCTCAGCATCAGGGAGCAAGGTCAGTATATGAAAAGAAAGAATTCAAAGTTAAGAGAAGAAAATGTTACAGTTCTCCATATTCCCCCTTTATTCCTGACTTTGGTTATATGCTTTCTTTTTTTTCCCTTGACACCACACCAGGTTTGTCGATTTTATTGCTCTTTTCCAAAACACACCACACACATATTTGGTTCTGTTAGTCCTCTATATTGTATGTTTTGTTTTTCTACTTCATAAATGCCTGTCCTTTATTACTTCCTTACTCTAACTTCTTTGAGATTTGATTGTTCTTTTTGAGATGGTGCTTATGTGATTAATTACCATGTTTTCTGATTGTCTAGAATATCTTCTTAGGCTATAAATTTCTGAGCACTGCTTAAGCAATATCCCACTGGTTTTGACAAGTAGTATATTTTCATTATAAATTCAAAACATTTTCTTCTTTGTACTATGCTTGAGTATGAAATGTACCTATAAATTCCTGAACATAATTGGGATGTCATAGGTGACTTTTAACTATTAATTTCTAATGTAATTGCATAGTCAGAGAACATACTTTGTATGATTTCTTTAAAATTTGATTTACTTTATGGTCCAGCATATGGTCAGTTCCTTCCCTCAGCTTTGAGATATGATTGACATGTAATATCACGTTGGTCAATTTCTGAATGTTTGTGTGCTTGGAAAAAATATGTATCCACGATACACTGGTAATATATATATTCCATATATATATATATATATATATACAGGTTAGATTGCTTGTTAATCATATTGTTCAAATCTGTCTTTACAAATTTTATCTACTTGCATTATTTATTGAGGGGTATCAAAAATCTACATGGGGTTCAACATTGGACACTTGAACATGGGGTTTAGGGTAAAAACCCCTATGAAGCTGAAAAATCCATGTATAACTTTATCCATGTATAAAATTTACCTATAGCCTGTTGATTTCATGCTGATGAATGATAAAATAGTAACTATGTATATTTTATGCATTCATAATATACATTTTTCTTTTCGATTATTTCTAGGCTACACAGTTGGTGAGTTTTTCTCAAATTGTCACAAATCTCAAAAAGGTTTTCCAGTATATATTTTTTTAATTATTGAAAAAACTGGTCACACGCAATTCAAACCTGTTGTTCAGAAGATCAACTGTATTTCTTTTGAGTTCTGCATATACTTGCTAACTCTTAAGCTATGCTATTAAATACTAACTTAAGACTGTTCTATCTTCCCAGTGTTTTCTCTTCCCTGAACTCTTGATTCCTTATTTCTAGGAATGGTTTGTGCCTTAAAGTCTCTATTTCATCTAATATTAGATCTACACTAGCATTCTATTGGTTTCAATTTGCTTTACGTAACTTCTTTCCATTCTTTTACTCTCAAACTTTGTGTGTCCTTATATTGAAAGTGAGTCTCTCATAAAAAGCAGTTGAGTTCTGTACTGTCTATGGTCTGAATATGTGTTCCCCCAAATCCACATGATGGAAATCCTAATACCCAGTGCAATGGTGGTACAGGGTGGGGCCTTTGAGAAGTGATTTAAGTCATGAGGGTGGAGCCCTCATGAATGGGATTAGTGCTTTTATAAGAGACTTCAGAGAATTTACATGCCCTTCCCATCATGATGATACAATTAGAAATCTTTAAGACTGACTCTCACCCAACCATGCTGACCTCCAACCATAGATCTTAGACTTCCAGCCTCCAGAACTGTAAGAATACACTTCTGTTTATAAGCCATCTGGTCTGGGATATTTTGTTATAGCAGCCTGAATAAAGACTGACAATCTGTCATTTAATTAAATGAAATTGAATGTAGATATTGGTATTTTTGGCTTAAGACCTACCATTCTCCCCCTCTGCCCCACCCTTCTGCCTTTTTATTCAATTTTAAATTCTAATAGTATTGAAATTATACATTCTATTTTGATTCCCCTAGTTTTACAGTATGCATGACATTAACCAAAACCTTTACCCTTGTATACTTAAATCCTTTCTACATTCTCTTGACTTATATGCATTGTTGCCTGGTATTTTAAGCCATGTAATTTGAACAGGTCTACTTTTCTTGTTTTGTATAAAATGTTAATTTTCACTTGTCTACATATTTCTTACCCTCTTTGCTCGAATTCATATCCCAGAACCCCATCTGAGATCACCCGCCTTCTGAACTAAGCTGAAATCTTAGATTTCCCTTAGGATCAGCAAAGAACAATGAAGCAAATTTCTGTTATGCTTATTTTGTCATTCTTCAAAGATATTTTCACTAGGCATAAAATTCTAGGTTGGCAGATATCCTCTATACTGACATTTCATTCTGCTCTTTTGGCTGGCATTGCTGTTGAGAAGTCTTAACTGCTGACCCTTTGAAATTAATTTTTTTTCTTTGTTATTTTCCCTTTGATTTTCTGCAGTTAAACTGATATGTGTAGGTGTGATTTTTATAAATTTAACCTACTTTATATTTTTTGGGCTCTCATATCTGTAGACTTGTATTTCTCATCAGCTCTGGAAAATTTTCAGTCCCATTCTCTGCCCCTTTACTTCAGTCCTTGCCTTCTGAGACAATGATTAAACATGTTAAACTTCCCAATGAAACATTCCCTTCTCTGTATTTTCCCATATTTTCCTATCTGTGCTGCATTCTGGATTTCACTCATACCTTTCAGTTCACCAAACCTCTATTCACCTGTGTCACCATCTGTTACCAAATACATCTTTGCATATTTCAAGCATTTTTTTTTCTTTTCCACAAAAATACCTGGTGATTCAATATGTGAAGTCTATATGGGTCTGCTCATTTCCGGTTTCCAGTCATAATTGCCTTATTTCCTTATGTGCTTAATTATCTTTGCTTATTAGTTGCAAAAGTCACCTAGAAGTGTTACCTGAGGTCTGGATTGAAGGAGTCCTATTGCAAAGTAGTTTTGCGTTTGCTTCTACTAGCTCTCAGGTTATTTACTTGGGTTGTAAGTGTTGGTCAGTGACAAAATGTCCAATGTTTTCTTTTCCATTTTTCTCCTACTGCTCTGGTTCAGTAAAAAGGTCACAGTCTCTACAGTTCCCTGGGGCTCAGGGATGGGTTCAGACCTGGTTCATCTTATCCTGAGGCTGTAGCCCTTTAGGAATGCAGCTTAACTCTGGAAAGGTCCCCTGTAAGACACATCACCTCGTGTCTCTCTTTCCCTGTGGCTGGTGAAGTGGTGCCCAACCGCACATCTAGAGCATAAGCAACTTTGGTGTTCCCCTCTGATGAAAATATCCCATTATTAAAGTGCTCTGCCCATTTAAACTGAAGTTTTCACTCTTCATGGCTCTCTTGGGAGAAGGAGGGCATACCACCTACACTTTCAAAATGCATTTTTCAGTTTTTGGTGGGAAGCTGACCCAAATAACCTAGTATCCTTATCAGAAAATACTGTCTCAACTTTCCAATATTGTTTTTCTCTTTTTCTAGACTGTTTCTCCAATCCATATTCTTATATTCATATATTTCTAGTGCTTGCCCATGACAATTTGCCATATGTAAACAGTAAAATCTAGAGTTAAACAGGGTCTAGGCCCTCTTCCTAAATACTACAAACACTTTAGACCACTTCTATGCAAATCTTCCAGATTCCAATTTACCTACTATTGTCCAACATTTCATCTATTCAGCCCTGTGAATTAGACACTGCATTTTCTTAATATTGTTCTGATTTACCTAAATGTTTACAATTTTCTCTTCTCAAATATCATTTTCTCTGGAAAGAACTGGGAGACGGTGGTCGCTAAATAAGCTCAAGCCCCGAAGGTGGGCCTGAAAAGGTACAGCCACACCAGCTCTCTGGATCAGCATCACTATCTGCTTGAACTGGGTGCAGAACTGAGACCCCTCTTCATCAGGATCAGCCTGAGGATGATCATGGCCTTATGTAGACTCAAGATGCATGCCAAGAAGCTCTGTGGCCTATTTTCTGTAGGTTTAAGTCAATGGAGGTCTCAGTAGGAGTGTCTTGGTGCTCAGTTGGCTGGGGCACTCAGCATCCCCATGTGTGTGGTAGCTGTACTTTCCCTTGTTATTAAACCTGTCTCTCCTGAAAGTAGGTGGTGCATTCAGTCCAGGTGGAGCTCAAATAGGTGTGTGTATGAATGAGGTAGTTGAGGGCCTTGAGCCACTGCACACTGACAGCTCAGACACACAGAAACCTGTTAACCTAATCATCCAGAACAGTTAAGACTGGTCTTATGTAAATGTAAGCTCAAACCAGCACTCTGAGCCCTGGGATTGGATACTCCACAGCCTCGCTCCTTTCTGCTCACTGGGAACCAGCCCTGCCTAGGATGGGCCATTCTGGAGGAGGATGTGTGAGCCTTTCTGATGCCACCTTTGTTCAGGTCATCCTATTTCCCACTCCTTTCTCTTAAAAAATTCCCAGTTCAATTGTTCTGGTCAGGCCTTAGTGCTGCCTCCCTCTTCCCAGCTAGTGGCCATCACTTTCCTCTGAACACTAGAGAGTTCGCTCAGCATCAGGGTGGCTTTGCTTGTGAACTCTCATCTCTCCTGTATTTATTACTGCTTCCTAGTGCCTAGAACAGTGGACTGTGCCTATCAAATCCTCAACAAGCATTTGCTGAATAAACTAATCCAAGTCTGTGAAAAGGGTCAGGATTTCCAGTATTCCATGTAGAGAACAGAGAAAGTGTGGTTGTGATATTCCAAAGTGGAATGGACTGGCAGAAATGCTTTCTCCTTCCCCCTTAGCCCCATCCCTCCCCAGTGCATCAAAACTTATTAGTGGGGACTTGGAGACAAAGTGTAAGATTAACACTCCCAGACAGAGGCTGGGAACCTATGTAGCTAAAAACATAGAAATCCTAGGGAAGCCAGTAGCCTATGTGGTCAGAGAAAAATCCAGACAACATAGGGAAGACAGGAAACTATGTGGCTATAGATTATTCTTTTGTAGAGTGAATTTTGGAGGCAGAGAACTGAGAATTCAGCCTCTACAGATAGGTCTCACTGAGCATATTCTTGGACAGGTTACTTCTCACAAGACTCTCCTTTTACCCTGTTACCTAGTTAACAGCTTTAAACAATATTTTGTTATATTCTGTTTCTGATGCAACTGTTTCTGTGTGGTGACTGATCAATCTCACAGCCTGCCCACTCCCAGGAGTTATGTTCCAGGCCCAGGTTTAGGATCAATCAATTCTGCACTTCTGATTTCTCATGAAACCTAAGCAACCAGTCCTGAGGATTAGTTCCCTGCTGCCCAGCCTGGTTTGGATCTGGTATAACTTACTCCACAAAGATGTGACACACAAATAGCTTTCTCTGCATATTGCTCCATGTGAAGTCGGTCACAGCCTGTTTACTTTGGAGGAATTTATTGCCATTCCACCTCATCTCACAACTTTATGGCCAAGACAGAGTAAGCCCTGAACAAAGTATTCATAACATTTTACAACAGACAATACACACATGTAGCGTATCAAACCTTTACAGTAACACATTCCAAATATTTAACAGGCTTATTAAGCATGAATTTCTTCCTATCCCTCGATTATTGGTAGCTAGTTAGCTTTTTAGCTCCTGCAATAAATGCTCTCCTCAGCATTCTTATTCATGGGAATTCCTGAATAAATCCTCATGTAAGGGTGAATCCATGTTGATGACATATTCCATTAGTTACTGATATGCTCAATTTCCCCCCATGGTAGAACCTTTTATTTGTACCAAATTGTATGTGAGGTTTTCATCAATCCATTTCATTAATCCATTGAGGGGGTTCATTTGAAATTTTTAAAAAGTTTCACCCATTCAACTAGTGTATCATAACATTACAACAGTACAGTCATTTTTTTTCTAGTGACTCTATCAGATTTGTCTATGCTTTTTACTCTTCCTACAAAATACATATTTTCAGAATTTGTCATCACCCCATTATATCGTTTACACTTCAAGATCACTACTATTAAATAAATGTATATTCCCTGAAACCTCTCTCTCCCTGAATCTGCCTATTGGAGGCCATTCTTCTTCCCACTGATCAATGTCTAATTGGGATTCAAAACTATACCTCAATTTCCCATTTCTATTCACAGAATTTACCCAAATATGAACTTTCTGGTGGTGATCATGTGACTTGTAATGGAAGTCCTTTACTCATCCATGTTTTCTTATATGTCCAGAAATGTCTGCTGATTTTGAAGATTTTTTAAATCATTAGGTTTTATCCCCAGTATCACCTATTTTATATTCCATAAGGACTCAACTACCTTGACAGTGTAGGCCTCCTTGCTGGCTGTGATTGAGGATCACATAGAAAAGACTACTTGTGGTTTCACCAATACTATGTAAATTATAAGGACCTCAGATATCCTTACACTTATCAGGTTTTTCTTCCATATGAGTTCGAGATTTGGTAACTTTGCCTCCTACAGAAATATGCTCACCCTGGTCCCATCTAGACCATTGCCTCCATCATGAGTTCTCTTCTGCGTTGTACCACTAAGATTTCCCACACTTGTCACATTTATTGATTCCTCTCCATTATGGGTTCTTTTATGCTTGGTGAGATTTGATCGGATATTAAAAGCCTTCCCACACTCATTACATCTATATGGCTTCTTTCCAGTGTGGATCCTCTTGTGTTGGTCAAGGACAGATCTATAATTGAAGGATTTCCCACACTCACAATTATAGGGCTGCTGCCCACGGTGGATGCTTTTATGGTTGATGAGACTTGAATGTGAAATGTATGCCTTCCCACACTCATCACATTCATAGGGTTTCTCACCTGTGTGAATTCTTTTATGCACTGTGAGGCCCGAGCTGTTCCTGAATGCCTTCCCACACCTATCACACACATAGGGTTTCTCCCCTGTGTGGATCCTCTTGTGTTGAGAAAGGAGTGAGCTGTAATTGAAAGATTTCCCACACTCAAAACATTTGAAGGGTTTCTCCCCAAGATGGACTCTTTTATGGCTTATCAGAGTTCTGCTTGAGAAAAAAGCTTTTCCACATTCATCACAAGTATGTGGTGCCTTGCCAGGGTGGGTACTTTTATGGTTAATAAGGCTTGAATGTGAGATGTAGGCTTTCCCACACACATCACATTTATAGGGCTTCTCCCCAGTATGAATTCTTTTATGTACTTTAAGGCTTGAGTTGTTTCTGAAGACCTTCTCACACCTGTCACATTCATAGGGTTTCTCTCTAGTGTGAACCCTTTTGTGTTGAGAAAGGAGTGAGGTGTAATTAAAAGATTTCTCACATACATCACATTTGTAGGGCTTCTCCCCAAGATGAATTTTTTTGTGGTTTATAAGGGTTCGGTATGTGATAAAGGCTTTTTCACACTCATCACACTTATAGGGCTTTTCCCCAGGGTGTACACTCTTATGATTTATAAGGCTTGAGAGTGAGATGTAGGCTTTCCCACATTCTTCACATTTGTAAGGTCTCTCCCCAGTGTGGATTCGTTTATGTACTTTAAGACCTGAATTATTTCTGAAGGCTTTTCCACATTCATCACACCCAAAGGGTTTTTCCCTTGTATGAATCCTTTTATGTTGTTCAAGAGCAGAGCTGTAATTGAAGGACTTCTCACAATAGCTACATTTATAGGGTTTCTCACCAAGGTGGATTCCTTTGTGGTTTTTAAGGCTAGAGCGTGAAATGTACGCTTTTCCACACACATCACACTTATATGGTTTTTCACCAGTATGTAGCCTCCTGTGGACTTTGAGGCCTGAATTGTTTCTGAAAGTTTTCCCACACAAATCACATACATAAGGTCTTTCTCCAGTGTGAATGGTTTTATGCTGAAGAAGAAGTGAGTTATAGCTGAAGGATTTTCCACACTCCTTACACTCATGGGCTTTCTTCCCAGGGTGGATGCTTTTGTGGACTGCAAGGCCTGAGCTATAGCTGAATGCTTTGCCACAGACATCACACTTGTAAGGTTTCTCTCCCGTGTGGACCCTTTTATGAACTATAAGGCCTGAGCTGTTCCTGAAGGCCTTCCCACATTCATCACATTTGTAAGGTTTCTCTCCAGTGTGGACGACTTTATGCTGAATGAGGAGAGAGCTAGAATTAAATGATTTCTCACACTCATCACATTTATAAGGTTTATCTCCAAAGTGGATACTTTTATGATTTAGAAGTGTTCTGCAAGTAATGAAGGCCTTCCCACACTCATCACATTCATAGGGCTTCTCCCCTGTGTGGATCCTTTTGTGGACCCTCAGGCCAGAGCTATTACTGAAGGTTTTCCCACAGATATCGCATTCATAGGGCTTTTCCCCAGTGTGGATCCTTTTGTGGACTCTGAGGCCAGAGCTGTTCCTGAAGGCCTTCCCACACTCACCACATTCATAGGGTTTCTCCCCAGTGTGGATCCTCTTATGCTGGTCCAATACAGAGCTATAATTGAAGGACTTCCCACACTCATCACACTTACAGTTCTTCTCCCCAGAATGGGTGCTTTTGTGGTTTATGAGGCTGGAGTAGGACATGTACGCTTTCCCACATTCCTCACACTTGTATGGCTTCTCCCCAGTGTGAATCCGCTTGTGGACACGAAGGCTTGAGCTGCTCCGGAATGTCCCTCCACAGTCATCACACTCGTAGCGTTTTTCCCCCGTGTGCATAATTTTATGTTGAACAAGGCGGGAATTATATTTGAAACATTTCCCACACTCTTCACACTTATGTGATTTCTTAACAGAACTGGTTTTCTGCTGTAGACCAGGGTGGGAGTTCCCATTAACATTCTCCACACACTTGCCTTGTTCACTCCTTTTCTGTTCTACAGGCACAGTCTGGTGGGTAACATGTTTTGAGCTTGGATGTAAGCTTTTCTCAGATGCCTCATCTTCCTGTTCTGTCTTTATATTTGCTGTATTATTGGCTTTGCCAGTCTTTGCCCTGACACCACTTTTATCTTCCTTCATTCTTCTTCCCTCAGGCTTTTCCAACTGATTCTCTAACTTGCTATCCCAATCACAAGTTTCACCAACCTTAGATTCCTGCATGTAATCCTTGTGAAGACCTTCCACTTTTGGCCACAGAGATTCTGCATTTCCAATATTTTCATATTTTTCAGTTGGTTCCTCATCCTCAGTGTCTGTCTTCAAATGTGACACTAAACCAAGAAAATGAAAATGATACCTGTTTACTTTGTTTAGAAGAAAATGGAAGAACTTACATCCAAATTCACCTATTCACTTTACAAATGTTTACTGACTGCCTGCTGTATGATAGGTATCACTTTTAACCACTGGGGATACAGTGGTAGACATGCCAAAACTTCTATCTCTGCAGAGCTAATGTTAAAATGCTAGAGCCCTGAATTTTCAATGGACCAAAAAGCTTTTCTAGTCTTGCATAACAGCTTAGCATGAGAGCAAGCTGAAATGGGTTGGAATGACACACAGAACCAAGGGCAACATTGATGTTTTTGAAAAATGTCACCTACTCATGGAAAAACAATCAGAGGGTAGAATAAATCTCTGAAGAGGGAACAGAAAAATTAATAAGATAAAAGTTAAGAAGACATAATCACTAGAGAACAGGCAAAACTAAAGAGGAGAAATCAGTACCAGGGTGGAGATATCAGGGAGATGGTTATGAATCATGGAGATAGTCATGTCAGGGCTAAGAAAGCAAGCAAACCGCAGCTGACTGGTGTTCATTTTGGCCTCTTGGCCTTCCCTTGCAAGGAAAACACTGACTCTGGAAAATGGGTAGTCAGGGAGGAATTCTTACAGAAAAACATGCTTTGGCCTACCAGGCAAAGAAGCTTTCACTCCTACTTTATGAAGAGGCTAACTGCAGTCAGAGCATATCAAGGATTAGAAGCTAAAATACAAATCAGACAAAGGAAATAATACTGCCTAGGTTCAAAACCTCACTGTATGACCTTCAGAAAGTTATTTAACCTCTTTGTGCCACAGTTTACTCATTTGTAAAATGAAACAAGAATGCTGACCTATTAAATGAGGTAATATATATAAAGCACTGAGAACAATGCTTGTTACTCCCTGAATGCTATGTGCTTTATTATTTATTAGAAGTCAGATTATTGGATCAGGGTTGAAACCTGGAGATAGAGCACAGGACTTGGGAAAGGTAAACTTCCTAAAGCAGATTTTAGGGTTTAGGCAGGACTCTATTCCCCTGAAGGCACTCTATACAAAGATAGCACTCCATCCACATCCACCACCTGACAGACTCTTGAGAACAAAAGAAACAAGTCTATGCTTATTATCCCCCAACCTTAATAATTAGACTTAATTAAAATCTGGATCTCCACTCTTGCCCTGGCTTCTGGAGTCAGTACTCTGGAATTCTGTCAATGCTACTTAGAAACTGTATGTGAGCCTTGAGGAGGAAGCAGGAGTGATAAAAGGAAAGTAAGATACAAAAGGCGAGAACTCGGCAACAGGAAAATAAAGCACCACTCAGCGGGACATTAAGCCAAAAGATGGTTCAGCTACAGAAGCTTCACAAAATGACTGTAAGCACTGCCAGGTAAGAGATCTTCAGAGGTCACTGAGGAATAGTGGCATGGACTAGTTCCTTCTACCTTTCTTTACTACCTTGGGCACAGCAGTCTATGTCCCTTAAAATATGGGGGCTACTGAGTGGACAGTGGAATTCCAGAACATCAATAGTAACACACCTTTTATTCATGCCCTGAAGCCTGTTCTCACACATATGAGGGGCCCTGCTCCATTCATTCCCTTTGGCCTTAGCCCTCTATGTCCATACATCTTCAGCCCTCAGGAGAGAAAGATGTTCAAGTTCCTACAGCCCTAAAATCAAATCCCGTAAAATAAGTGCATAAAAATTGCTAGAGAAAAACAGAAAATGAAGATCTTTGGGGGGTACACTAGTGATTAGTCATACTAGAAATTCAAACAAACCACAAAGCCTCTGTAATTACACAAATGTGGTACTGGTGTACAGATAGACAAATGGAGTAGAACAAGAGTCCAGAAACAGCCCTTACAACACATAGAAATCAAGTATATGATAAATATGGTAAACAATCACTGGGGCAAAGATGGTCTTCACAACAGTGTCAGAACAATTATAAAGCCATTTGAAAAAAGATAAAACCAGATCCATTCTTTACACAGGAATACACTCTAAATGAAGCAGAGCTCTAAATATTAAAAAAGTATTATACAAATTTTAGAAGAAAATGTGGGTGAATGCCTCTGTAATCTGGGAATACAGAAAGTTTTCTATGATCCAGATTAAGCAAATAAAAAACAGTATATTTGATATATAAAAATAAAAATAAAATTGCATGGCAATAATGTCAAAAGCAAAATCAAGAAATAAATGTCTAAGGGGAAGAAAATATCTGCAACATGCCTGATATATAAGGGCAAAATCCCTAAAACATGAATAATTTTCAAAGACTTGAGAAAAACAGACTAAAAATCCTATAGAAAAATGGACAAAATACATGGAATCCATAAAGATATTAAAATGGCCCTTAAATATGTTTTCAATTTCACTCATAAGAGAAATGCAAATAACTATGATACCATTTCTCATATGTCAAGTTGGCAAATATTAAAACCTTGACAATACTCTGCTGGTGAAGCTGTTGGGCAATCAGGCACTCATACATCACTGGGAATGCAAACTGGCATAACCCCTGGGAATTTGCCAATATCTAACATAATTGTATGCATTTACACTTCAAAACAGAAATTTCATCTAGGAATTTATACTGCAGTGCCTGTTCCAACAATACAAAAGTATATATGCACAAAGTTATTCACTGTAGAACTATTTATTACTACAAAGTCTGGAAAACGACCTAAATGTCCAAGCATTGAAGACTGGTTAAACCAGGGCACATACACCCAAGGGAATATTAAAGAATGAGGAATATTTCTATGAACTGACTAATAGAAATTTCCAGGATATATAGTGTTAAGTGAAAAAGAGTCTATATATTATATTTTATATAGGAAAGAAGGAAAATAACAAAACAAGCATATATCTGCTTACCTTTAAAGTAAGGAGAGATACCAGAAACCTATGAAACCTGTTACCTATAAGGGGTAGGGTGGGGGAAGTACAGCAGAAGAGATGGGGGAGAGAGATACTCTTAAGTACAGCTTTTTGTGTTGTTTTTCCTCAAGGAAGCATGATAATGTTCGGCACAGAGTAAAATCAAATTAATGATAATGGAAAAGGGGGAAATCAGCTACACCAGAAAGCAAATGGAAACAAATGAAGTCATCTGTGTCTCACGTAAGTAACCACAGGAAGGAAATAAACGGAAATACAGAGCTAATCCATGTAATTACTTACAGAATATGCAACATATGCTACATACTTCCAGTCTTCAGAAGGGTGGAGGAGGCTGTGGGGAAGTGCTGTAAACAACTGAACATAGCTGGTTTGTTTTTTGCAGTGGTACGGGCAATGTGAGTTTGAAACAATTTTAGATGTGTTACAGGACTAAGTGTAAGTGTGTTGATTTAGTTGTGAGGCAGGGCTCTCCTGGAGGAAGAAGGGACATAAAAATATGGACTAGGGGAAGGCAAGATAAGAACCCTGTGGGGATGAATCAGAGGTCCTGGTGCCACCTACTGATTTCTAAATTCTATGTATGTGTGTATGTGCACATATAAATGTATTCATATTCAGATGTCAGTGTGTATATGTACATATATTCCCTAGCTCTATGCTGAAAAGCCAAGAAGCAAAAGCACCTCAGTGGTAATGAACACATCTGGCATCCTGCCCTTGGTCTCTACAACCATTGTTTACTAAATGGAACCAGAGCCCCACAGAAAGATGGTAGATTCCAGGCTGGGGACAGGATATATACAGGATGAGCTGGAGCATCTTGTTATTCCAGCAAGTAAGGAAATGCTCAACAACACCATGGGGGCATGTCACAACACTATAGAGCCAGCTTGCACACCCAATTTAGGCTCCGTAATAATTATGAATGAATTATAAACCATTGAAAATAAGATTTCATGAGACCACACAGATACAAATAGGGGAGAGTAAGAGACCTCTTGCTTACAGCAGAATACCAGGGTCAGCTGGTAAACGTGGAGGGAGCAGTAGAGTAGGAAAAAACAAAATTGGCATTCTGCAGCTGTCAGAGTAAGGATTGGATGAAGGAAGAATTGTTAATAGATTCTAAATCTAGGGGGAAATTTTGACAAGGAGCAGTATATATTCATGGTCTTAAAATATTCCCCCCAGACTAAAAGGAAAAAAAAAATAGTAATTACACAGACATAAAAAGAGCTAAGTGTTCCTGCTATGGTCTGAGAAATTACACAATGCTTGGCTAGGTGGGGGGAGATGGACATCATGTGATTCCAGAAGTGACACCCTGAGGACATACACCTAAAAGAATCCATTACCTGCACTGAATTGCAAGTTAAAAATCAAGTAAATCCAAAATGAAGAACATTCTACTAAAAGATATTTGCATTTTTCCAAAGCATCATTTTCATAAAAGATGAAAAAAGGCTGTGCAAATGCTCCAGATTAATGAAGGCCAAAGAGACTTGACCACTAAATTCAATAACTGACCTGAAGTGGATCTGAACTAGAAGGAAAAATTGTTATAAAAACTAATTGCAAAAAGGGTGGAGCCAACATGGCGGAGTGAGTAGGACAGTGGGAATCTCCTCTCAAAAACATATATATTTTTGAAAATACAACAAATACAACTAATCCTAAAAGAGAGACCAGAAGACGCAGGACAATAGCCAGACTACACCCACATGTGCGAGAGCCCAGCGCCTGGTGAAAGGGGTAAGATAAAAGCCCCGGCCAGGCGGGACCCGAGCACCCCTCACCCCAGCTCCCGGTGGGAGGAGAGGAGTCGGAGTGGGGAGGGAGAGGGAGCCCAGGACTGCTGAACACCCAGCCACAGCCATCCGCACCAGAGCACAGACACAGTGCATGCGTGGAGGGCTGAAAACTAGGGAAACAGGGCAGCAAGACCTCTGAGTGAGGTCCGAAGCTGATGCCCGTGTGACAAAGAAAAGCGAGTGCTTTTTGAAAGTCTTAAAGGGACAGGGACACAACAGCTGGAAGGAAACAACAAAGGTCACAGTCCAGCAGCTGGAAATTACAGGGAAAACCGGGCACACTAACCCCTGGGCAACAGCTCTGAGACCCCTCACGGAGGTAAACAGCCAAACAGCCCCCCGTCCATTACCCCTCCGGGGCTTGGCAAAAGCAGAGAAGTAGCCTAAGGCTGGCCACACCCTCATCAAGAGAGCTTCCTCCATACAGGCCGGGCAAGACACAAAGACCGAGTCTACATGCAATTACCAAACACAAGCCACTAGGGGTCGCAGTTGTTGTAGCAAGTGGAAAGTTTGGCCCTCACAGTTGACAGTCAATAGCACCTATCAACATGAAAAGGCAAAAAAATATGATCCAGACAAGACTAACCCAGACAGCTTCGACATCTGCTACATCTTCCCCTGAGAAGGAACCTGGGGAGATAGATTTAACCAGTCTTCCAGAAAAAGAATTCAAAACAAAAGTTATAACCATACTGATGGACTTGCAGAGAAATATGCAAGAACTAAGGAAGGAGAATACAGAAATAAAACAAGCTCTGGAAGGACTTCAAAACAGAATGGACGAGATGCAAGAGACCATTAATGGACTAGAAAACAGAGAACAGGAACGCAGAGAAGCTGATGCAGAGAGAGATAAAAGGATCTCCAGGAATGAAAGAATTCTAAGAGAGCTGAGTGACCAATGAAAATGGAACAATATCCGCATTATAGGGGTACCAGAAGAAGAATAGAGAGAAAAGGGGATAGAAAGTGTCTTTGAAGAAATAATTGCTAAAACTTCCCCAAACTAGGGGAGGAAATGGCCTCTCAGACCACAGAGGTACACAGAACTCCCATGACAAGGGATCCAAGGAGGGCAACACCAAGACACATAATAATTAAAATGGCAAAGATCAAAGACAAGGACAAAGTATTAAAGGTAGCCAGAGAGAAAAAAAAGGTTACCTACAAAGGAAAACCCATCAGGCTATCATCAGACTTCTCAACAGAAACCCTACAAGCCAGAAGAGAATGGCATGATATACTTAATGCAATGAAACAGAAGGGCCTCGAACCAAGACTACTGTATCCAGCACTATTATCATTTAAATATGAAGGAGGGATTAAACAATTCCCAGACAAGCAAAAGTTGAGAGAATTTGCCTCCCACAAACCACCTCTACAGGGCATCTTACAGGGACTGCTCTAAATGGGAGCACTCCTAAAAAGAGCACAGAACAAAACACCCAACATATGAAGAAGGGAGGAGGAGGAATAAGAAGGGAGAGAAATAAAGAATCATCAGACCGTGTTTATAATAGCTCAACAAGCAAGTTAAGTTAGACAGTAAGATAGTAAAGAAGCTAACCCTGAACCTTTGGTAACCACAAACTTACAGCCTGCAATGGCAATAAGTACATACCTTTCAATAATCACCCTAAATGTAAATGGACTGAATGCACCCATCAAAAGACACAGAGTAACAGAATGGATAAAAAAGCAAGATCCATCCATATGCTGCTTACAAGAGACTCACCTCAAAGACATACACAGACTTAAAGTCAAGGGATGGAAACAGATATTTCATGCAAACAACAGAAAGAAAAAAGCAGGTGTTGCAATACCAATATCAGACAAAACAGACTTCAAAATAAAGAAAGTAACAAAAGATAAAGAAGGACATTACATAATGATAAAGGGCTCAGTCCAACAAGAGGATATAACCATTATAAATATATATGCACCCAATACAGGAGCAAAAACATATCTGAAACAAATACTAATAGAACTAAAGGAGGAAATAGAATGCAATGCACTCATTCTGGGAGACTTCAACACACCACTCACTCCAAAGGACAGATCCACCAGACAAAAAATAAGTAAGGACACAGAGGCACTGAACAACACACTATAACAGATGGACCTAATAGACATCTACAGAACTCTACATCCAAAAGCAAAAGGATACACATTCTTCTCAAGTGCACATGGAACATTCTCCAGAATAGACCACATACTAGGTCACAAAAAGAGCCTCAGTAAATTCCAAAAGATTGAAAGCTACCAACCAACTTTTCAGACCACAAAGGCATAAAACTAGAAATAAACTGTACAAAGAAAGCAGAAAGGCTCACAAACACATGGAGGCTTAACAACACGCTCCTAAATAATCAATGGATCAATGACCAAATCAAAATGGAGATCCAGCAGTATATGGAAACAAACAACAACAACAACACAAAGCCCCAACTACTGTGGGATACAGCAAAAGCAGTCTTAAGAGGAAAGTATATAGCAATCCAGGCATATTTAAAGAAGGAAGAACAATCCCAAATGAATGGTCCAATGTCACAATTATCAAAATTGGAAAAAGAAGAACAAATGAGGCCTAAAGTCAGCAGAAGGACAGACATAATAAAGATCACAGAAGAAATAAACAAAATTGAGAAGAATAAAACAATAGCAAAAATCAATGAAACCAAGAGCTGGTTCTTTGAGAAAATAAAATAGATAAGCCTCTAGCCAAACTTATTAAGAGAAAAAGAGAATCAACACAAATCAACAGAATCAGAAATGAGAATGGAAAAATCATGACGGACCCCACAGAAATACAAAGAATTATTAGAGAGTACTATAAAAACCTATATGCTAACAAGCTGGGAAACCTAGGAGAAATGGACAACTTCCTAGAAAAATACAATCTTCCAAGACTGACCCAGAAAATCTAAACAGACCAATTACCAGCAACGAAATTGAAGCAGTAATCAAAAAACTACCAAAGAACAAAACCCCCGGGCCAGATGGATGCACCTCAGAATTTTATCAGACATACAGGGAAGACATAATACCCATTCTCCTTAAAGTTTTCCAAAAAATAGAAAAGGAGGGAATACTCCCAAATTCATTCTATGAAGCCAACATCACCCTAATACCAAAACCAGGCAAAGACCCCACCGAAAAAGAAAACTACAGACCAATATCTCTGATGAACGTAGATGCAAAAATACTCAACAAAATATTAGCAAACCGAATTCAAAAATACATCAAAAGGATCGTACACCATGACCAAGTGGGACTCATCCCAGGGATGCAAGGATGGTACAACATTCGAAAATCCATCAACATCATCCACCACATCAACAAAAAGAAAGACAAAAACCACATAATCATCTCCATAGATACTGAAAAAGCATTTGACAAAATTCAACATCCACTCATGATAAAAACTCTCAGCAAAATGGGAATAGAGGGCAGGTACCTCAACATAATAAAGGCCATTTATTATAAACCCACAGCCAGCATTATACTGAACAGCGAGAAGCTGAAAGCTTTTCCTGAGATCAGGAACTAGACAGGGATGACCACTCTCCCCACTGCTATTTAACATAGTACTGGAGGTCCTAGCCATGGCAATCAGGCAAAACAAAGAAATACAAAGAATCCAGATTGGTAAAGAAGAAGTTAAACTGTCACTATTTGCAGATGACGTGATATTGTACATAAAAAACCCTAAAGACTCCACCCCAAAACTACTAGAACTGATATCAGAATACAGCAAAGTTGCAGGATACAAAATTAACACACAGAAATCTGTGGCTTTCCTATACACTAACAATGAACCAACAGAAAGAGAAATCAGGAAAACAACTCCATTCACAACTGCATCAAAAAGAATAAAATACCTAGGAATAAACCTAACCAAAGAAGTGAAAGACCTATACCCTGAAAACTACAAGTCACTCTTAAGAGAAATTAAAGGGGACACTAACAAATGGAAACATCCCATGCTCATGGCTAGGAAGAATTAATATCGTCAAAATGGCCATCCTGCCCAAAGCAATATACAGATTTGATGCAATCCCTCTCAAATTACCAGCAACATTCTTCAATGAACTGGAACAAATAATTCAAAAATTCATATGGAAACACCAAAGACCCCGAATAGCCAAAGCAATCCTGAAAAAGAAGAATAAAGTAGGGGGGATCTCACTCCCCAACTTCAAGCTCTACTACAAAGCCATAGTAATCAAGACAATTTGGTACTGGCACAAGAACAGAGCCACAGACCAGTGGAACAGACTAGAGACTCCAGACATTAACCCAGACATGTATGGTCAATTAATATTTGATAAAGGAGCCATGGACATGCAATGGCAAAATGACAGTCTCTTCAACAGATGGTGCTGGCAAAACTGGACAGCTACATGTAGGAGAATGAAAATGGACCATTGTCTAACCCCATATACAAAAGTAAACTCAAAATGGATCAAAGACCTGAATGTAAGTCATGAAACCATTAAACTCCTGGAAAAAAACATAGGCAAAAACCTCTTAGACATAAACATGAGTGACCTCTTCTTGAACATATCTCCCCGGGCAAGGAAAACAACACCAAAAATGAGCAAGTGGGACTATATTAAGCTGAAAAGCTTCTGTACAGCAAAAGACACCATCAATAGAACAAAAAGGAACCCTACAGTATGGGAGAATATATTTGTAAATGACAGATCCGATAAAGGCTTGACGTCCAAAATATATAAAGAGCTCACCCACCTAAACAAACGAAAATGAAATAACCCAATTAAAAAATGGGCAGAGGAACTGAACAGACAGTTCTCCAAAAAAGAAATACAGATGGCCAACAGACACATCGCTAATTATCAGACAAATGCAAATTAAAACTACAATGAGGTATCACCTCACACCAGTAAGGATGGCTGCCATCCAAAAGAGAAACAACAAATGTTGGCAAGGCTGTGGAGAAAGGGGAACCCTGCTACACTGCTGGTGGGAATGTAAATTAGTTCAACCATTGTGGAAAGCAGTATGGAGGTTCATCAAAATGCTCAAAACAGACTTACCATTTGACCCAGGAATTCCACTCCTAGGAATTTACCCTAAGAACACAGCAATCAAGTTTGAGAAAGAAAGATGCACCCCTATGTTTATCGCAGCACTATTTATAATAGCCAAGAATTGGAAGCAACCTAAATGTCCATGAGGAGATGAATGGATAAAGAAGATGTGGTACATATACACAATGGAATACTACTCAGCCATAAGAAGAGGGCAAATCCTACCATTTGCAGCAACATGGATGGAGCTGGAGGGTATTATGCTCATTGAAATAAGCCAAGCGGAGAAAGAGAAATACCAAATGATTTCACTCATCTGTGGAGTATAAGAACAAAGGAAAAACTGAAGGAACAAAACAGCAGCAGAATCACAGAACCCAAGAATGGACTAACAGGTACCAAAAGGAAAGGGACTGGGGAGGATGGGTGAGTAGGGAGTGATGTGTGGTGTGGGGGGGGAGAAGGAAGGGGAATATTAAGATTAGCATGCATAATGGGGTGGGGAGAAAGGGGAGGGCTGTACAACACAGAGAAGACAAGTAGTGATTCTACAACATTTTGCTATGCTGATGGACAGTAACTGTAAAGGGGTTTACAGGGGGGACCTGGTATAGGGGAGAGCCTAGTAAACATAATATTCTTCATGTAAGTATAGATTAATGAAAACCAAAAAAAAAAAAAAGAAAAGGGGGATTACTCCCTGAGAGGATAAAACTAACTGTAAATCAACGATTAATGCATGCTTTAAATATCCTTAATTTTGATCACTTAAAGGGTGTCAGATGATCAGCTATGGAGGTACATTTTTCTGATAATATTCCTTTCTCTTAAAAAAAAAAAGCAGTTCCTGTGTGGTGACCTCCAATGAGTTCTACACAATGGTATAAAGGGCATATCAAAGTGCGGGCAAAGGGTCTGTTTATGTTTATACAGAGGATCAAAGCCTAATTTGGCTACCCAGAAAATGAACTAAGATACGATATGAAGAAGAACTTCCAACATCAGCACTCTCTGTAAGACTCATACCAGAAGATGATCATCAAAAAACCTCAACAAAGATCCAGGCGCTGCTACAGCTGTAGCTGCATTCATCCCACCGGTTCCTGGACTTGCCATTGGAATGAAGAAGGAGATATCTAAGCTGGCCTGTGCATACAGGAAAACAACAAATTTGACTGGATCTAAACTGTTGGAACTCAACCAAGAATTAGGAGAAGTGCAAGTTGTAGCGCTCCAAAATCTTACAACTACAGACTATCTACTGTTAAAAGAATATATGGAATGAGAACAGTTCCCAGGAATGGGTTGTTTTAATTTATCTGATTTCTCTCAGACTGTTCAAGTACAGTTGGACAATATCCATCATATCATAGATAAATTTTCACAAATGCCTAGGATGCCTAACTGGTTTTCTTGGTTTCACTGGAGATGGCTGGTAATTATAGATTTGCTTTGGTTATGTAACTGTATTCCTATTATGTTAATGTGTGTGCACAATTTAATTAGTAGTTTAAAACCTGTACATGCTTAAGTTACTCTACAAGAAGATATGTCAAAGAAATAATCAATCTTCCCATGTTTTCTTCCATATGCTACTTCTATAGCTTTTCTTCTTCCTTCCTAATTACAACATTTAAACAGAATTCGTGCCTCATATCGAATTTACAGAGTATCATAATTCCTCCAAGCGGTAAAGATACCTCAAGACAAATGCTGGGCATAGAAGCCACAGGGCATAAATCTGCAAAGAAGTAAAAAGCTAACCTTTTCAAACAATATGGCTTCTCTCTCACTTACCAACTTTACATTTCCCTGTATGGCCCCGGAAGATGACTGGTTAGCCAGAGATGGGTAAGATTCCTCAAGGGAGGAACAACCTAAGACAGGCACAGTCGCAGGGGGGCCATCAGGTGAGAAATTGGGGATCAACAGTGGTGAGGCTTAGAACTCACCCCACCCCCCCTGTTTTGAGAGAAAGCTTCTGCATCCATGGATGTTTTATTGCCCTTGTCTAGCGCGGATTAGCACAGTCTACAGGCACACACCTGATCATCTACAATTGCTCTCTTACAACACTAAACTATGTTTTCTACCTTTATCTTGCATCTACCTACCACTTCAGCATTTTATTAAAAATAATAATAATAATGGGAGAAATGTGGGATCCACATATAAATGAAGTATTTGACCTGAAGTATATGAACGAATATTCATATTTGACCTGATTGTTTATAGTTCATAATGCGTGATCAAAACTGAAAGTTTCTGTGATGACTGCCCTTGTAGTGTTCACCATGTAAGAACTTATTCACTATGTAAGAATTTGTTCACCATGTAAGAACTTGTTTGTTATGCTTCAGAAGATTGGAGACTGATGAGAATTAGGCTTGGGGTGGATTAATGATTGTGCATTGAGCATTGACTCCCCTATACAGAATTTTATTGTTGTTAACAACCATTTGATCAATAAATATGAGAGATGCCCTCTCAAAAAAAAAAAAAACTAATTGCATCAACTGACAAAACTGGAATATGGTAGATTAAAGTATTATTAACTTTAAATGTACTGAAGTTGATAGTTGCACTGTAGTTATGCAAGACAATATCCCTATGCTTAGTAAGTTTATATACTGAAGTATTTAGGGATGGGCACTATGATGTATGTTATCCTTAAATGGTTTTGAAGAAAATTGTTATGTATTAGAGTGAGGAAGGCAGAAAAGACAACATTAAGTAAATGCTCAATACAGTGAGTGTAAGAAGGGATTATTTTTACTGTTATTCTTGAAATGTTTTTGTGCATTTGATATTTCCAAATAAAGTTTAAAAATGTCAAAAGTTAAATAGAAATACCCTCAGCTCTACCTCTCCATCCCCTGTACTGCTTTCACCACCCTGCCTCCTGTTCAGCTACCTGAAGAAAGTGTTCTTCACGTCCCAGCTCCCCTCGTGCCTACTCTACTCAATCTGATCCCTTCCCACTCAGACCGTGCTGCATTAACTTCTCTGGGGCTAGTGCCAACCCCCCAACCTGCTGTCCTTCAGATGTTCCTGGTGCCCCTGCTCCATACTGAACCTTTTCCCCTGATTCTACATTTTCTCCCTGGGTAGGAGCCCCATCTATAGTGGTAGGAGCCACATCACTTCTACCAACTACCCATCTCTGGTCCAGACCACTCTCTTCAATTACAGACCCTCACACCCTCCTATCCTCCCCTTTGCCTAAATCAGAAGTGGGCTCTTCTCTTTCCCTCACCTCTCCACATCCAAAAGATCCCCTAAAACCAGCTTAATAACTCCATTCCCATTGTTAAGGCCTTAGGCCCCCCTAAATTCCCTTTTCAACTTCTGCTAGTCTCCCTACCTTCATTCTTATCCCTTCAACAACTGTCAAGAGTTTGGAAAAATGCACACCTGGTCCCCAAACCAAGTCCTCCTAGGCTACTTAGTGTGGCAAGAAGCCTTCTCCACCCAACCTCCTGGAGTGACTTGGGACACCAAATGGGCCAGGCTAACCCACCCCTCACTGCACTGTACTCACTGATCCTTGGTCCAGATGGACCCCTTTCTCCTGAGTCTGAGGGTCTAATTCCTCATCCCCTTCATGTCCTCTGGGATTCCCTGTTTAGCTGCTGACTGTCCTGGTCTGCACCAAATCACAAATATTTCACTGCTTACCTCTCTTAACAAGGCAGATGCCAGGAGGCTCCCAGTTTCAGTCCTGCTTAACCTGCTGTTTGGGTGGAGGCACAGTGTCCCATTACCCAGTATAGTTCACCCAATCCTCTTAACGACTAAAATCAAAATAGATCAATATAAGGGTACATCTTCACTGAAAATAGATGTTTTACAATGAGATTCGTATTAATCAACACTGAAACTAAGAAAAGGTCAATCAAATACACAGGGAAAAAACAAGACATAAAAAGAAGTAAGTGTTCCTGCTATGGACTGAATGTATGACCCTCTCAAATCCTTCTGAAATCCTACCCCCCAGCCCCCCACCGATGATGGTATTATGAGGGAGAGACCTACTGGAGGTGCTTGGGTCATGTGGGTGGAGCCTCCGTGAATTAAGGTTGGGATTACATGTTCTTAGGAAAAAGACCTCACAGTGATTTCCTGATGCCTTGACCTTGGACTTCCCAGCCTCCAGAACTGTGAGAAATGAATTTCTGTTGTTTATAAGCCATCCAGTCTGTAATATGTTGTTATGCAGCCCAAATGGACTAAGCTACTAAAACATAAAGACAATCAAGAGGATGTAACAAAATGTTAAGATATCTTCCCAAACAATAAAATACATTCTAGTCTTTCAGTTATTTCTGAGGCTAAATGTTGCCAAGGAACTTGGATTATTATCCATAGCCTGCTTTTTTCTCAGGCACTGGGTTACTCTGGGGGATGTAGAGATGGTTAAGACCAGGCCCTCCCCTCAAGAAGATTACAGCAGACTAGAAGAGAATACAGCAGGAGTAAGTCAAAAGTGCTAAAAATGGCAGGCATGGGGCAGATGAGGGAGGAGAATAGGATCAACTCTTCTGCTTCAAAGGATTACAAAAGCTTCAGTTAGAGAGTGAGTATTCCAGCAGAGAGAAGAGAAGGTGCAAAGGGATGGGTTCACCGCCCTCTGGACATCTAGAGCAGAAGGTGGTGGGCACACCTGGACAGGTGAGCAAAAACAAGGGCTGCACCAGGGCCTTCCCATCGCACTAAGGAGTCCAGACGTGATCCTGAGGAATTTTAGGCAAAGAAGTAGCAAATTAGGCTATGCATTCTGGAAGATCACTTATTGTATTAAATCAAGAGGTGATAATCTTGTCTGTAAAGGACAAGATAGAAAATATTTTAGGCTTTGAGAGACACATAACTCTGTCTCTTATTTCTGTCTGTTTGCTTGCCTTTTAACATTCTTTTAAAGATGTAAAAACCACTTTAGCTTGCAGGTCATACAAAAAGAGCAGACCCAGCAGTTTGCCAACCTGATATCAAGGAATCAGTTACTTAAATATTTGGTATGATAACAGCTTTATGGCTATATTAGAAGTATCTTCTTTTGTAGGCTGAAGTATGCTAAGATGAAATGGCATGATGTCTGGAATTGCCTTTAAAATACTTCAAACAAATAAAAAATAAGGAGAAGTGAAACAAATGTAGCAGAATCCTGATAATTGTTGAATCTGAACTATGGGTGTATGAAGTTCACTGTACTATTCTACTTTCTGGTGAGTTTTTTCCTAATAAAAATTAAAAGAAATAAAGATTACTCTTACTGGTTGTGGTGGGAGACTGGATTAAGGGGGAGAGAACTGAGTCCTGGAGTCTGGGAGGTTATTATAATCCCATCAAGACTGAGATGGTGGCTAAGTCATGTGTACCCTATGATACAAGACAAGAATCACTCTAAAAGCGCACCTCCTGCATAGAGAAGGCTGAAGAGTTTTAAGTTTTTAAATGTTCTACAGGTTGGATGGGGAACTCCTCTGTAATCAGTTCTCAGGAGGAAGCATGACCCCACAGCTAAGTTACATCAGTCAAGAAAGTATCAGCCACAGAATGCCCTCCACTCCTTGCAAATTACCTGACTCACAATCTCTGGTCACCTGTGTGCCTGTTCTTCACATTCCACCCCTAATGCCTAAAAATGCTTGCACAGACAGTATGAACTTCCCCCTAAATTCTTGCTGTGCCTGCCCCAGAGAGTCAAGAGCCACTTCTCAAAAGCCTAGATAACTCACAAGAGAATGGTAGCCCCCTGTGGCTGAGAATTCCTGCCTATTAACAACGAAGTGCAGTAAGTAACACACCAGCAGCTACTATGGGCTTCCAGAGTACTGACCATATTCCACAAGTCAATCTAATATCAAGTGTCACACCTGGATTCTGTACCTTCACTTCTTGGGTATTATATTTGACTTGGAGATGACCAGAGAAAGAAAAGAGAAAACAAGAGGGAAGGTGATCACAAAACGCTCACCAACTCAGGAGAAACAGCACCTAGGAAGTGGGAGAATGGGCCAAATGAAAGATGGGACTAAAGAGTGGAGAGACAGGTGATATATAGGACAAAAGAGAAAATATAGTTTGTGCTTTAGTTACTGCATTTAGTTTAAGAGTATCAGAATTGTGAACGGTCAACAAGAGTTGGTTCTACTGCTTAGAAGGAAAAACCAGGTGATTTTTCCTTAAAACTAAAAAATGAAATAAAACACTCTCATACCTGGTAATGGAGAAGAGATTTCTAGTCATCCTGGGTGATAAAGTAAGCAAAAGAGACTGAAAGGGAGGCTGAGAGATTTTCTGAAGCTCAAGGGGCAAAGGCTGGCTTAAATAAAGTCATTAATAGAAGGTTTATTAGGCTAGCATAAGGCTAAGCATCATAAATGCAAATCTCAGGACATAAAAGCTATTTGGTTTCATTTGTTCTTTACACATTGACATTAATGATCTGGCATGATTAACAATTTACCAATAACTGGCTGAGTTAATGTAAAACAAAAGCTATTTTGATCAATATTTTAAGTGCCCTAGTACAATATCGACAGCATCATTGTTTGAAACAATAAAATAACTGGAAACAACCCTAATGTCCCTGAACAGTTCTAAAAAAATTATGGAACATTCAAAACATCCAAACAATGGCCAATCCACTACCAGAGTTGTTTAATAATAAATTTTAAAAAGCTCTAACGATGCCTAAATTGGATTAAGAGAAAGAAGGGGCCATAACTTTGGCGAGTACCCTATCACCTGTAAGAAAAAAGGGGAACTAACTACATTCATATTTGCATAAATAAACTCCGGAAGGCTACAAATGTAGTTGTCAAAGGAAGTCGGGCCTAGAAAGTTAGCTCAGACAGAACAAACCTTTTCACTGCTAACTCTGTATTTTAAACTGAAACATGAATTATTACGTATTTTAAAGTGTACGAAGCATTTAAACAGAACCCTCGAAAACACCGGGTAGCCACCTAGCCCGAACATTTTGGAGCAGCACACCCAATCATCTTTCATGTTCTCACCACCTGGGTCCCGGGGGCTGTCCCCGGGTCTAAGAGCCTCTTCAGCTTGCGGAGCCCCTGGCAGGCCACCCGTCTGCATACGGTGAGCTTCCCCACAGCGAGGGCGAGAAGCGAGGCCAGGACACTGGGTCTACACACCTGCGGCAGGAGTCTCAACATGGTCACCCCAACCCAGGGGGAAAAAAACGTGGGGGAGATCAAAACTGATCACCTCGCGGGGTCCCACTAACGCTCGTATTCACTCTTAAGACAAACTCAACGGCCATGGAGACACACAAGGGCGCCTATTTTAAAGCCCTAATTTTCAGTTATCCCGCCTCAGACAGCATCGAACAGTCGAGAAACACGGGGAGAGGCCCCAGCCTTTCTCCGGACACCGGGGGGCCCTAACCCGGCCCGGACGGCCGGAGTTGGAAGCCACAAGGCACCCAGTCCGTTTCAGGGGCGCGCCCTACACCCCTCGGCCGGCCAGGATCTCCCCCCGTCCACTCCCCCGGAACGCGCCTCCTGAGGTATGTTTGGGGAGGGAACACGCTTTCTCCCAGATACGGCGCGTGACCAGAGGGGCAGCCAGGACCGGGCCGAGAAGGTAAAAGCGTGGCAGGCGAAGGCCGGGGACCGGAGCACGGTTGGCCGCGGACTCACGTACTGGTTTTAGCGGCGCCGCGGGAGCCCTGCCGCCGGCGGGACACAAGCAGGGACAGCCCTCCCGGAAGGACGCGTACGGGCTTTGGAGCACTTCCGAGTCTTCTCTGGGAGGCTGGAGGACGGACTCGGTGGTCTTTCCTCCGGCAGGACATGTGACCTGTGGCGACGGCACGTGGGTCCTGCTGTTTATCCAGTGCTCGCGAGGGGGCCGAAGCATCTGGTGTGAGCTTTGCATTCAGGGGTGGGGCCGACATTAAGGCAAAAATAACTGGCTCAGTAAGGCAAACATCTAAGGACCTGTGCACCTGAGCGCGTAACTCGTTACAAAGTGGGGCCGCGGGGCGCCCCGACGGAGGCGGAGCAGCGCGCGGCGCCTGGGTGCGGGGTCCGCCTTCTCAGAGGGCCAGGCCGTGCCGGGGGCGGGGCGGCGGCCTGAGGCTTCCAGACCCCTGAGGGATCCGAGAAGGGCACCAACCCTGCAAATGGTGCGGGACGCAGGGCCCCCCGGGGTCGCCCCAGAACCAGACAGAACCCCGAAAACTGCGGCGGGGCCGGCGGGACGGTGACCCCAGGTGTGGGCTCCTGGATCCCGGCCTGAAATGAGTTTGAAAATCTCTCCTTACCTTATAGTAACATCTAAATATTTTTAATCTTAAGTTTAAAGAATTGCAAAAGACTTTTGGCCCACTGTGAATTAAGTTTGCGTTTAAATTTAGATAATTTTAAATTGATAACTTAAAAAGACAAAACTAGTTATTTCAGACCTATTCAGCGGATTCTAAATACACAATTTGATACTATCGTTCACTTTAACAGAAATTTTGCATCTTTTCAGATTTTTTTTTTGAAACTACGTTTTTGTTTTATTCACTCCTGAGACTTTTATCGTAATCTAAAATAGTTTCATTCTCCGTGCCTCACTGAATGTTATCCTAATGAAAAATAGTTTAATGGTTTAAGTTTTATTGTTCGCCCTAACACACTTCTCAGTAATGAAATTAGAAATTAGTTGTTTTCACTCGTGTTATTTTCTCGATTAGCAACATTATATATGGTACAAAATTTTACTGTCAATTCTTAGACAAAAAGTAAAATGTTTTGGAAGCACAACTTTTAATAAGATGAACTTCTTTTAACAGTTCAATTTGTGCAGAGTACCTGGATGAATTTTACTTATCACTGATGTGAGCCAGTGTTCAGCATCAACTCTACACCTAGTTTTCATTTTTTACAGATGCAGGTACTGGGTAGGTGGGAGGGAATAAAAGGGGTGTCTGTAGGGAAGGCCCCCGCTCCCCCCCCCACTGTCACTACTGTTCTATAAGGACAGCTATCCGCTGCTTCACCCCGGATATGTCTGGCCTTGAAAACACAGAATATTGTACCCATGAGTAAGGAGCTGATGTTGGGGTTCTTGTTCACGAAGCCAAAGAATGAGCTCCACAAACACTCAAGGTAGGAGAGCAAGGTACAGGCTTTTATTTAGAGATAAAGTGAAAGGACAGAGCTCCTGGCGTCTGGAGTGGTGGTGCATTGTCTAGGGGTTTTATAGGCAGTTGAGGATTTTTGAGAACAGGAAAGAAAGCTTAGGGGTGTGGACTTACTTAGTGGTCCCTGAATATTTAGAATTAACACAAGCAACTTCCTGCTCTGATGATTTCTTCCTGAGATACCAGCATCTTGGTCTAGGGGCATATGAAACAAGGCCACCTCCCAGCCCCCAAGGTGGACTGAGGTATTTTTTGCTAAAGAGTAAGTTAAGAATTTCTAACGTCTTAACTTCTTGGGTATTAAAATGCAATCTTAGCTTTAAGGTGGAATCCTAGTTGCCGTTTACTGTGTTGTTTACAGCTGGGCCTGCATGCTAAATTAGTTGCCCAGTTTGCAAATCACCTCATCAGACCTGAAGGAGGAAAGATAGCACATAGGCCTGGGCCTTTTAGCATGTTAAAGTGAGTCTTACACATGATTATAAATGATTAGCATAATAAAAACATGTGCTACTCTTCTTTATCTGGGGAATATTAACTGACCTCACCGAAGAATGAATGACTCTAGAGCTGAATGTTTAACACAGAGTTTTAGTAGTGGGTTTCCTTGAATGTAGTTACATTGCTCTAACTGCAAATATCTTGCCTTGCTTTTTCCAGAGGCCCTCACCCTACTGGGACTACACCCATGGTCCCTGTCTTAGAGCTAGATAAGGGCCTTGAAGGCCAGACACCTGGCCATGAAGGCCACACATGTGCACATCTTCAATACTTATGTAAACATGAATTAGCACAGTAGCAGTATAAAAAGTAGAGCTTTATGCAGAATAAAGTGACTTCTTTTGAGCACCTGCCATGATGACTCCCACCTCCTTCTTTGCTCTTCATTGCCCCAAGACCTCAACGGCAACCCCCCGGGCCCCAGCAGTATCCTTTAGCAGCACACTGGACTCAATGCCAGAACTCCACACACCTGGCAGTTCAGTCTGGGCCATTGCGAGGTGTGTTCTGTGTTAGAGTACACCAAGGAACAGCCAACCCCAGGAAGTAGTAGAGCCCCAGGCCCTTCTCAGGCAACTAAATTTCAAGCAAAAGTACTTATGTGAGTTGAGGATTTGGAGTAGAATCCCCCAGAGCTACCCCAAATGGTAGCCTAGCTGCATGTAGCTATTGAGCACTGGAAAATACTCTGAATTTTTAACTACATTTAATTTAAATAGCCACATGTGGCTAATGCCTCTTTATGAGACAGCACAGCCCTAGATGTTTCTTCAGCCAGTCTTTACAATCCCTCCAGGAGAATTCACACTCCAGATTAAAGTTTGTGGTGTTGGCTGGCTGGTTCCCAGCCCTGGCGTGGGAGGACTGGGTTTTTCCCTTTGGGCAGCAAGGTAGAACAATACTTCTGTCCAGGTTGGGAGACTTTGCTCAGTGAAAGGTAGTATGAGTATGAGGAGGGAGGATCATTGGGAAGGCATGTAAATCATCTTAATAAAGGTGATTTTTATTTTAGAAGATGGTTTTTCTTCCATGAGTCTTGATATAAGCCAGACACCTTTTATTTGAGCTTGTGTCTTCACACACACACCTGTCTTTTCCAACACCCGTCTCTTCTATATATCTACGAACCAGAACAGAATGTCTAGACCTGCTCTGTGGTATTGAGATAGGGACCATGGGTGTAGTCAGAGTAGGGTGAGGGCCTCCGGAGAAAAAGCAGAGCAAGATAATTACAGTCAGAACAATGTAGCAATGTGCAAAGAAGTCCCTATTGAAACTGTGATAAGCATTACGCAAAGTCAGAGTCACACTAATTCTCTAGGGTAAAGATACCAGACTAGGAATATAGACATCTTCAGTGAGATGAGTTAAAATTCAAAAGGCCAGCAGCAACTTGGCCTGGAATGTTTGAGTGTTCTGCAGATAAAGAAAAGTATCTCAGCATAACCTGTGACTTCACTGTATCAATTTAAATCATGACACTGTAAAATTTACCTTAGCCTGCTAAAAGGCCCAGCTTATTTTAACCATACCTATGTGCTGTATTTCCTTCTTTGATCCTAACCAAGTAATCTGCAACCTAGGAAAAAGACTAATTTAGTAAGCAAGCCCAACTATAAACAGCCCAAGAAGTTAAAAAGTAAGATTCTTAACTTACTTCAGCAAACAGGCAACAACCCAGCCCACCTTGGGGGCAGGGTAGGCGGTCTTAATTGACATGCTGCCAGAGGGAAACTGCTATCTTGAGAAAGAATCAGAGCAGAAAATTTCTTCTTTTACTCATCAAGAATGAGCTTTCTGGGACCATTCAACAAGTCTGCACCCCTAACCCTTTACCCTCATTCCTGAAAATCCTCAACCGTGCATAAAACCCCTAGACAATGAGCCAACCACAGACTCTCTTGTCCCCTCCTAGCATGAGCTGGGATCTCTGTCCTCTCACTTTACCTCTGAATAAAAGTCTGTACCTTGCTCTCCTACCTTGAGTGTTTGTGAAGTTCATTCTTTGGCTTTGTGAACAAGAACCCCGGCATCAAAAGTATTACAAAAATATTGCTCTAACCACCTGCCTTAAAGCATTAGAAGAAAAAACACAGGAGACTTCTTTGATCATACTGGAGTTGGGAAGGGTTTTTTTTCTTGTTGTAGTGACAAAACCCAGAAAGCATAAAGAATAATTCATTCAAATACATACAGATACAATATTTTTTGTGTGGCAAAACCACCACAGGAGAAGTGGAAGTTTAAATAACTAACTGGGAAAAAATATTTGCATTATATATCAAAAAGGGTAACACAATTCCCTGATAGACAAAGAGCCCTCCAAAACTAATTAGACCAGCAATCCAATAGAAAAATGAATGCAAACCACGCAGAGATGCCATTGTTCTCTTAACCAGAATGGCAAAGATCCGAAAGTTAGATGCCACACTGTGGTGGCTGTAAGATAAATTCTAGCCGGAATTAGCAGGCAATGAGAGGCAACAAAGGGCCAGGTAATTTATTTAAATACCCCCGGGTGATGTTCTCATGGCCTGGGTACTACAAGCCGGAGAAGTCACACCTGGTTAGGGAGGTGGGGCGCTTATAAGGGATTAGGAGGGGGAGGAGTGGGCAAACTATCTTAGGCGGGTGTTGAGAGGTATGATTGGCTAAAGGTGACATAATAGTCAACTAGAAACTTTTTTCCTTCAAAGAGGGAGGAGGCTGACATCCGGGTCCCAGTTGGCACATCAGGATGGAATTCAGGGAGAGCTGTCCCCTTTCCATATACAGCATGGACTTTGGGGTCTGGTTGTTCTCCCCCTATGGCATCTCTCTGTTATGTTTGCATGTCCTTGTTTTTCCTTTCTCCAGCCTAACAGTGACGAGAACAGACAGAAAGCACTGTCTGCGCCAGTGGGGGCACAGACTTGCCCAGCCTCGGAGCAGGCACGTGGCAGTAGGGTCACCACACTCGCATCCTTGCCACATCCATCCTGCTCTAGGAATTCACCATGCTGGTGTTGTCATGCACTCATGAAACAGTGTATGAAAAAGTTACTCTGCAAAACTTTTTAAAGTAAAAGGTTGGAAAAACCCCTAAAATTCCAAAGTAGGGAAATGATTAAGTACATATTGTGCTTCCATGTGGATGAGTTTGCTCAGGCTGCTGTAACAAAGTACCACAAACAGGGTGGCTTAACCAACAGGAATGTATTGTCTCCTAGTTCTGGAGGATAGAAGCCCAAGGTAAGGTATCAGCAGAGTTGGCTCCTTCTGAGGGATGTGAGGACAATCTGTTCCATGCCTCTCACCTAGTGCTGGTGGTCTGCTGGCAATCTCTGGCACTCCTTGAAGACATACCACCCCATCTCTGCTTTCATCTCCTCACAGCATTCTTCCTGTGTGCAAGTCCGTGTCCAAATTTCCCCCTTTTATAAGGAAACCAGTCACACACACACACCAGTAGGTTGGATTAGGGTCCTAACTACATCTGTATGAGCTCACCTTAAATAATTGTGTCTACAATGACCCTATTTCCAAATAAGGTCATTGTGTGGTTCTAGGGGTTAGGACTTCAACAAATGAATTTTTGAAGGGGGGATGATACAACCCATAACAATGGATTAATAGCCATAAAAAGAAAGAGGAAGCTCTTTATGCAATCCTCTGGGAAAATCTCTTAAGATGCAAAGAAATCAACATTGCAAATTATATTATGCTGTGCTTTGTGTCAGGATGCAAAGAATGTGGACATATTTGTGTATGTTATAAAAATATTCCTGAAAGTTTGCACCAGAAACAACTAATATGGGTTGTCTATGGGGATATAACTGGGTTGCTGGAGAAGCAAGGTGGGAAGGAGAATTTCCAATGCACATCATTTGTATACTCTTTGCATTTTAACCATGAGAATGCACTTTTATTCAAAAAGTAAATTAAAGGTAAGAAAACTAATGGAATCCGACTACTAAACTACTTTCAAGACAACTTGTATCAGTTTATGAGGCACCCAACCATAAGTAGAGCCCTTTACGCATTTGCCTCTCCAGGACTGGGTTTTAGCAAGTTTGTCTTTTCACTAAATTTGCAGGCAAAAAAAAAATAATATCTTCATTTAATTTGCTTACCCTTCCAGTTATCTCCTCCAGGGACCACCTGCCCTTCTTAGGTCAAGCATCCTCTTGACTTCTTTTCTAGAGTTTTCATTCACCACAGGAACACATTCTGTGTTAAAGAAATTCACCTTTTGAATTTGCCATTAATGTTGCTATCCTCTTTGCTGCTTGCCTATTGATGGCAATGATTTCCTTTCACACAAGCAGCTTTTAATGGACGTGTAAAATTCGTGGGTGGCAGGTGTCGCTGTTGAGCTGCAATAATGGACATGGAGAAGCCTGAGTTATTCTGAGAGCTAACTCACAATCCCGGGAAAAGATCTAGAAGAAACAACAGCTCTCTACCATTCATATTTTGGGACCCCGTGCAAGAGGGGATCTGTCTTTTTTCTGGAAGTATTGTTGGATTCCCCTGAGGAAGGCGCCGCCCCAAATCACTCACCAAAGACGTTTCTTGATGCAACAAGCAAGAGGAATTTATTCGGAAGCCAACTAGTTGGGGTCCAAGTCAGCCTGTCGCAGCAGGTCTCAACGAGGACCCCGAGCACACTAAGGCAGAAGGTTTTATAGCATTTTCAAAAGGGGTAGAATTTTCCATAATCACAATACAGGGTTTTTTCTATAGGCTCATAAATCTTTTGCTGGCGCCACATCCTGGGGTCTGGTTAGATGAGATCACCTACGGAATGTCTAGGGTGGTTCTAGTAAGATAAGCTAGGCGTGTATGATTAACTGATTTACGGTTAGCTAACTAAAGGTCACTACAATTGACACAGGCTAACTAACTTGTTTTTCAAGATTCTAATGATTTTCCTTCTTTTGGGTTAGGGGGTGGTATTTAGGCCTTAAGATGGCTGTACTTATGCTAACTTTTGATTCTTCAGATCCTACATTTCCCCACTTCTCTTTTTGGGGCATTCCAATCATGGAATGTTTGTATCTTCTTGTGAGGTGAGTGAGTGGTATTGTTGCTTCAACATTAGTACATGAACGGCACTCACTCTTTCTCTAACAAAAGTTATTAACCGGTTTAACATGCAGGGTCTTAAAGTTAGAAGCAACACAAGGATGAGTAGGGGCCCAGCCAGAGTGGATATCAGGGTTGTAAACCACGGGGACCTAGTGAACTAAGATTCAAACAGTCCTTGGCCTGCTTCTCGCTCTCTCTTCCTCTGATCTAGCCTTTCTCTAAGTTTTGACATTGAATCTCTTACTATCCCGGAATGATCTGCATAAAAGCAGCATTCTTCTCTTAAAGCTGCACACAGTCCTCCTCCTTTTAGGAACAGCAGATCTAGCCCTCGTCTATTCTGTAAGACTACCTCAGAGAGGGAAGTCAGAGATTCTTCAAGTTTTGTAATGGATTGCTCTATGGTTTTTAGGTCTTCATCAATAGCAGTCCTTAGTCTTTCATAATGCTGGTTCTCTTGAACAATAGCGACTGCCTCCGTTCCCACTCCAGCTGCGACTCTTATCTCTAACAACACGGCTAAGGTCAGCGAGACTGGCTCTCTCTTATATCTATGCTTAGGTTCAAATTCAGCTACGAATGAGAGATCATCATGATACATCAACCTGGGCACCAGCTGGACCATGATACAGAAATCATGGGAGGAGTTGAAGGCAGAAGTAGAGACACATAGGGTCACTCCAGTGTTACAAGCCCACTATCTCTCGGGAGGAGGGATTAAATACCTGTTTTTACCAGGGAAGGCTATGGGTATGGTCTCATTCTTTCTTCTACAGATAGAGACTCTAGCTGCTGCTAGGGAAGAGGGGTGATGACCGCTCTGGCTGCTTCATGCTGAGAAGGGGGCGCAGTAAAGGGTGCAGCTAGGTCTCCATCACTGGTCAGTTGAGAGGGCTTCAGAAGGCTGGCGCTTCTATTCTGGGTTTCATTTTTATTACTATTTGCAGTTTTGTGGCTTCTAGGCAAGATAAAACAAATTGTGTTATTAGGTTATGTAGCAACATCTGGAGTTGGATTTTTTATTCTGGAAGGAGGCTGCATTATTGAAACGATACTTCTCTCTAAAATCACTCTCATTTTTACCAGAAGTAACTAGGTTAAGAAAATAATTAACAGCTGGCTTGATTATTTGCACAGGTGCAGCAAGAAGAGCAATTGATTACACAGGCTCTTTTAAATATGCTTTGCTGGAACTTTTTGTAAGGAATTTCAGATTGAACTTTTAAAGGCTTCTTGAGGCCAGACAGCCAAGCCAGACTTGCCATCAGGCTTTGCCTGCAGTACCTGTAGATTTGGATGAATTCTTCTCTTCTCGAGGTCTCTGCACCTGCCAGGAAGTGACCTTCTTTACTCACCTGGTAAGGCTGCTGGGAACTCTGTAAGCAAGGTACCAGGCCAGTTCTTCCAAGGGGTTTTGTTGGCTTTATAAAGTCAATCTTAGTTCTTTAAAGTTGTTCACATCTGAGTTTATACACATGTCTCCCAGGTACGACATTCCAGTCAAAGCCCTGGTAGTATAACCAGTGTTCTTAAGTAGTCTTCTCACAAGGAAAGCAGATTCTTATTGAACTCGTGCAAATAAACATACTGCCATGGAATACAAAAACAGTCACTGAAAGTTTTTAAACTCTGGAGGGATCAAGTAGAGAGAAGGATGTTTCAATTCTGCTCATAAAGATAGTCATTTACTAAACTGTTGTCAGTTTAAGAGAACAAGGTTAAAACACTTTACCAGCAACATTTGAAACAAAAAGACACAAAATCATTTTCTTTAGTTTATGTAATCTTATGTAACTAATACCTGTTCTGCTGAAATCTAGTTCTTTACCAGTTTAGGGATAATACTATAAATGACAAAAGACTTACAAATGACAATGGTTAAAGATATGATGAGAGCTTACTGTAAAACAGTTGACATAAGGAAATTCTGATATTTCTGTAATACAAAACATTCAGTAACAAAGTTTAGCATCATTCTCTTTGACAGTGCTTTCTTGGTAAATAAATATATATATATCAGATAAATAAGCCAAATTAGTCAAATACTTTGTCTAGTGAGAAAAAATTCTTCTGACATGTTCCAGGGGCCCTCTGGAAAATATCAGAGTTAACTAGAGGTAAAAGCACCTTTTTGCATTTAATTTTTTTAGAACTATCATTACACATTTATTGTCTATATACTCAGCACAGTAAACGAGATATCTTAAAAAGTGGGGCAGCAGGGGAGACTGCTGCTGTCAATTTTTAAAGACAACATACAGAAAGTCAAACTAATTCTAGGTTACTAAGCATTCTTGAGAGAATGGTAGCAGATGGTAGATTCTTCTGCTTTCATCTTCAGGAGGGGAAAAAAGCTACAATAAGAATTCATATTTAGCTGAAAGAACTGTCTAAACTCAAGGCAGAGTATAATATTACCAGGCATACAAAAGACCTGTTAGAGATACATACAAAGAATGAATATGGCTATAGTCAAATTCAACTTAAAAGTTTAAGCAGAATCTCAAATTTAAATGTCTCTTTCTTTCACACAGATATTCAGATATGACCAGAAATATGCTTTGAGATGAAAGAGATCAGGCATTTTACTTTTTCATTTAGGGACTGAGAAATGATGACCTTTGGCTTACAATCAATAGCTTACAAACAGTGAAAATAATAAGAACATAACTCAGCATAAGTGTCTAAGACCAGATACAAAAAACAGAGAAAGTGCTTAAGTTTACAGGTCTTCCCTGAAATCTTCAAGAATGTTTTACTTTTTAATAGTAGATATAAGCTGCTATGCAAATTCTATTAAAAGCTCTAAGATTATTTGCATTAAAAAATATGGAGAGTCCCCCATGTTTTTTTAAAACATACAGCATATAAATTAAACAAGAAGACCTGGTGGTTCTCAAAAAATCTATTACAACTTTTCTCAAAAGTGGTCACACGTTCGTCTATCTAAACTTTTACGGTGAAACCTGTTTTTCTGGGAGAAACATAATCTTGTCCAGATTCTACAGTTTAATTTTTAAGAATAAATTTTGGTTTGTTAACTAAGTGCATTTAATCAGCTGAAAAAAGCTTTGTTACTATTCTGCTTAGGAATTCAATTTTTCAGGCCATGCAATCATTTTTAATAACAAAATATTTCAAAGGCAAATAAAGGTTATACAGTTGTTAACAAACTTTAGCTTTTAGTCCCTTTAACATTACGATTTCATGGCAACTCACTGAGACTTTAAGCATGAGAAACTGCTGTGATCTTTTAACATTAAGAGCAGACTAACAGTTAAAGAAAACTGTTTAACTGGAAACGAGATTTTAATTTTGCTGTGCACTTGATATCAAGACTCACTTGCTTTAATTTCACTAGGCATGACTATATCTGTAAGAATATAGTAATTTATTCTTCATTTGCCCCATGGTCCCAAGCACATAAGCCGGTGAGAATTATGCCTGGGCTTGCCTGCGGCTTGACTGGGTTTATCTCACTTTATCTCTAAACATCCTAACCCTCCCCCCAAAGCAACAGGCTGAGCGGATCTTCTACAACAAAAGGCACCACGCTGTTTTCTCTCTTTGTCTCTCTTTAAATAAATAGCTGTACTTTAGAACAAAGTTACTTTCTTTTATCACAAAACACATTCTTTAGCATGCAGAAGAGTTTTCATTTTTTATACTTTTTCTTATTAAAACATACATCTTTTAGCATAGAGAAATGTTTTTCTTTATTACTTTAAGTGGTTTTAATTAGAACTTAAAACCATTAGAAACTTTAACTTCTAGTGAACACTGAGAAGCAGGACACTGCAAACTGTCAAACTAACATTTTCTAGACCAACAAACTCACGAACACATTCTACAATTTCTGCAACCATGAGCTTCACAGCACAATCTCCCAGCAAACACAGAGCACATCTTCTCAACTTAACAAAACTCTAAGGCTTTAAGTTACTACAAAGATTCTCAGGCTGCAGGTAGGCATACACACTGCAACACACAATTTAAAAGGTGTTCACTTGCCACACTTATCCAGTTCACCTACCTGCAACAACTATGCTAGCCTACTCACAAGACCCCCACTGAACACTAGACAAAGCCAAGCTTCTAAGCATTCTATTCTTAAAAGATTTAGCAGATAACATGACTCAAATGACTCTAGGTAAACTCAGGCAGCGGACAACTACCAGGACATGCCCGCCTCAGGCAAACTCAAATTAGCATTAATGCTTAACACTTTTTTACCAGGTTTTCTGGAAGTTTTAGAACACTCAATTTTCACAAGCGCTTGTCTTTAAATCAATTTCATTAATACCATCCGGAGGTAGAAAGATATATTCATTTACACACTTAGGGGGTTGTCTGAGTCTGTCCCCTTGTCAGTATAACAATTATTAGGCACATGAAAGACACAAAAAACAGAGACACACACAGATTAGACACACAGCGGCCGCTTTTTGTTTTTTCTCAGATTTTCAAACAGAAACCGAAAGGAATCAGAGGGTTGATATTCCTGGCACCTGAAAATCAACCCTATCTCATCAGATTCACCTTGCCGGAAAAACAGACGGGAGGCTACCAGGCGTCCCTGGCCTCCCAACCTCCCCGAGGCGTCCCCCAGGGTTGCAGCCTGCGGTGCTCCTAGTACGTCTACCGACCGCAGTCTCGACCCCTTTACGGGATCGGGACAGCTGCCAGACAGTGGGTACCCCCTTTCAGAATTCTGACCGGTCTCACTGAAAAACAGAAAACAGAACACAGACAAACCAAGGCGCCACTAATCTTACCTCTTCCTCCAAGAGCGACTTTGGGAGTGAAGCGGGGTGAGCGCATGATCCCGGACGAGCCCCCAAATGTTGGATTCCCCTGAGGAAGGCGCCGCCCCAAATCACTCACCAAAGACGTTTCTTGATGCAACAAGCAAGAGGAATTTATTCGGAAGCCAACTAGTTGGGGTCCAAGTCAGCCTGTCGCAGCAGGTCTCAACGAGGACCCCGAGCACACTAAGGCAGAAGGTTTTATAGCATTTTCAAAAGGGGTAGAATTTTCCATAATCACAATACAGGGTTTTTTCTATAGGCTCATAAATCTTTTGCTGGCGCCACATCCTGGGGTCTGGTTAGATGAGATCACCTACGGAATGTCTAGGGTGGTTCTAGTAAGATAAGCTAGGCGTGTATGATTAACTGATTTACGGTTAGCTAACTAAAGGTCACTACAATTGACACAGGCTAACTAACTTGTTTTTCAAGATTCTAATGATTTTCCTTCTTTTGGGTTAGGGGGTGGTATTTAGGCCTTAAGATGGCTGTACTTATGCTAACTTTTGATTCTTCAGATCCTACAGTATTAGCTGAAACTTTCATCTACAATGATACTTAACAGTAGGGAAGAGTTTTAAGTACTTTACGTATATTGATATATAGAATCTTCTCAAAACCCTCAAATGAAGGCACTGTAGATAACCCCCAATCTACAGGTGGGAAGACAGAGGGGAAAAATTGCCCAAGGACACACAGCTGAGATCTGTGTCATTTTGGAAATGCTCTGTTCTGAAACAGCTTTGGCACCTGCTGGTCGGAGCCCAGCTGCCTGGTTGCCTCCAGTGGTTGCTCACAGCCCGCAGGGCGCCAAGGCCAGGTAGGAGGCCTAGGGATGCCACACAGGCCTCTGCCAACTCGGCAGGAGGATGGCAATTTTTTTTTTAAGAGAAAGAATTGGACTTCCTGCTGTACACATGGACTAACTCAGTTATATAAGACCTTGGGGAGGCTGAAAATCAAAGGCGCTGTCCTTCGTTTCCCTAATTTGAAGGGTGAGCGCATGGGAAACGGCACCCTGTGCGAGGTGTTCTCTGGAATCGTGGCGGGCTCTGCGCTTCTTACAGCACTGGGGGCAGTGTGACCCTGGGCTGCCACTTAACTCTCCCTGGTCTCGGCTTCCTCCCTGGAAAGCAGGTATAGGAGCAGCACTAACTTTATGGGGTTGCTGTGTGGGGGTAAAATTGTAACATTTCCAGAATATCTCCCCTGGCTTTAGTACATCTGCATATCAATAGGCGTTCAGAGGCAGAAAGAAGGTTTTATTGCATTTGCATCACTCCTCAAGGGTAGAGAGAAGTTCATCTCCATATCAATGGGTGATTACCTGGGCAACCGAGGGCGTGTCTGAACCTGGGAGGTTAAGGGGAGGGGGCTGGCTTGCTTGCTTGCTGGCTTCTTCCAGAGCGGAGGAGAAAGACAGCCCGAGACTGCAGTTTGTGAGCAATAAACGGGTTTTAAACTTTATTTCTCCCTTTGGCTGATTTTGGTTTTTAGAGGTATTTTACCCCGGGATTTCCTCTCCCCGGACTTACAACAATCTTCCTAGAATTCATTTTAGAATAAGAACTTCCCTTGCCTGCAGTGAACTGATTGCCTGCCCCATTACCAGTTACTCATTTTTTACCTTCCCTATTGATCTGAAATACTTTAACATACAAACTATTATTTAGAAAAGGGTCTGTGGCAGGCACTGACCTGTCTGCCATCTCATGTCCAAGTAGCATTCATTATCGTAGTGGTCACAAAACTAAGTCGGATCATAAATTCCCTGGTAGTCTAGGCTTAGACACAGAAGTGATTACACTACACAGTGCCAAGTGCAACGATAAGGTGGTAGCAGGGGGCAGGAGGAGAGGGACGTAGGAAAGTCTCCCGAGAGAGGAAGTTAAACCATCTCTCTCTAGAGTGATAGAGACCCTGGTAGGCCAGGGAGTGATCATACTGAGGGTGCGGTAAACAGGGGCGTGCGTGCGTGCGTGTGTGCGTGTGTGCGTCTGTGTGTGTGTGTGTGTGTGTGGTCTGCGGACTTCATTCTGCAGGTGTGGGCCACATCTGCTGTCTGAGTCAGGGAGCAGCTCTCATCTCCATCCCACAGAGAAGCCCCTGGCCCAGGCCAGCGCAGGGCACTGCATAGGGCACTGGGTCAGAAGACAGGCTGGCAGGAGCAGCACCACCTGTGAGCACATCCAGGGTATTTGCCAGTCAGTGGGGGATGAGAGTGTGAGAGGCTTCTGCCTGCAGCAGGGAGGGGACCTGAGCTCCTGCCGAGCGGTTTGCCCTGGGGTCTGGGCAGAGCCACAGAGCCCCTGGACACCAGTGCCAGGACCTTGGGGAGTTTCGATTCCACTGTACATGGTGTTCCCAGCAAGGCCCCCTCCGCAGTCGTGAGACACAGAAATGGGAGGGACCAGGCTGTCATCTGGGAGCTAAAGTGTCACTCTTCAGGCATGAGAAAGAAAATCCGCTTTGAGAAGAGAAGCCAAGAAATTGACTATACAAATGTAATCAAGTTTATGATCAACCCAAAATCAAAGATACCTAGAGAGCAGTCTAGGAGAGGCAGGCCTGGACTGGGGTTTCCATGTGGGGTGACTGCTGGATCCTACTCCTCCCTATCCTGTGGATAAAATTATAACATTTCCAGAATATCTCGCCTGGCTTTAGTTCATTTGCATATCCTCAGGGGTGGAGAAAAGTTCATCTCCATATCAATGGGTGATTACCTGGGCAACCGAGGGCGTGTCTGAACCTGGGAGGTTAAGGGAAGCTGGCTGGCTTGCTTGCTTGCTGGCTTCTTCCAGAGCAGAGGAGAAAGATAGCCTGAGACTGCAGTTTTTGAGCAATAAACGGGTTTTAAACTTTATTTCTCCCTTTGACTGATGTTGGTTTTTAGAGGTATTTTCCCCTGGGATTTCCTCTCCCCAGACTTACACTCCCTCACACACACATGCATCAGCTGTTCCATCTTCTTCTTGACTAACATCCCCCAAATTATAAGGGGCAGCCATGCGCCCAGACCAATCAGGACTGGTGTAAAATGGCCAAGCACCGTGATCTCTACTTTTCCAGATATTCCATTTTCCAGTGCCACCTTTCTTAAAGGCCAGGTGAGCAGTTTGGGCCATTGAGATGTGTGAGGAAGTCTGCTGTGGCTTTAGGAAATTGTTTTAAATAAAAAAAAGAAAACAAGTACAGAAGAAAGCAGGCTGATTCTGCCTGTTCCCTCTTCTTGGTTAAAGGTCCATGCGATGTCTGGAGCCCCTCCTGCTGGCTTGTCACCGTGAGGCAAAGCAGAGGAGGATCTAAGACACTTGGCTGGGGGTGGGGCAGAAGATGGGGTGTGATGGCTTATTGTGTGTCATCTTCCCTGAGCCAGAGTGCCCAGACATTTGATCAAACATTGCTCTGGGTATGTCAGCGAGGGTGTTGGTGGGTGAGACTCCCATCTGAATTGGTAACTGAGTAAAACAGACTCCTCTCCCTGATTCGTGTGGGTCCCATCCAATTAGTTGAAGACCTGAATAGATCAGTCACAAACCTCCCAGGAATTCTGTCACTTGACTGCATAAATCAGAGGCAGCAGACGTGATAGAGAAGTGGAAAATACTCATACTGAAAGAAAGAGCGGGATAAAAAGCTGAGCACACTGTGAATGATTTAAAGAGACACACAGAAAGCCATTCTAGGCAAAGAGGCTGGAAAGATATTCAAAGTGCTGAGCGGCTGCTTCTAGGTGGTGGGCTTTTGATGTTTTTGCTTCTCATATGTTTTATAAACAAAGCTCACTTTGCTCCTGCATTTGGTTATGGGGGGAGAACTGACATGTATTTAAAAGAAACCCTCCTTAGTCCTCCTTACCCTCACTGGCCATCTGACTGGTTACCAAGGGAGCAGAAGTGAGATGCCTATCTTTGTGAATATTTCAGTTTCTCATAGATGAAGTCCCAACATGAACTAGTAAGTTAGCATTTGTGGTGTATGTCAACTGTCAGCCCAGACAGTGTGCATCAGGTAAGATGGACAAGACTGAGTTTTTGCTGTATAGACACTGGACCTTTGGCAGAGCTGGCAGGGCCCACAAATGGGAAGTCACACAGTAACACCCACGGTAACTGCAGCCAGCCTCAGCTAAGCACCTACTGTGTGCCAAGTACGGGCACTTCGCAGACTGTCTCACTCACTCCCCAGGATGACCCTGTGCAGTAAATGCTGTTGGCACAAAAACCAGGAGGTAGAGACGACGCATCCCCATGTGACCGCAATTACCAGGAACCCCACCACCAACTCAGATGAGCAGACCCAGGTGAAAATGAAGGTAAAATGTCCCTGAAATGTTAATGCTACAGAAATAAAGAGGTGTTGGGGGAATGCACAGAGGTTTTGGGGGAAAAACCCACCTGAGACTTTACTGGGCGGCTCCTAGCATTCTAAAGGGAGGGAGTTACCCACGAGCTTAAAAAGGGCTTTGGACTCACTTTGGACTGTGATTCACTTACAAGGGTCAGGGGAGAAAAAATGTCCATCCTGGCTTAGATTCAGTGACTGGGGGATGTGAACTCGACTAACGAGAAGCATGCTAAAAGGAGAAGACGGTGTGTGATTTACCTTGCAACTTACCTGCAGGAGAGTTCATAGAAGAGGGATGAAAGTGAAAGGAAAGGTTTGATGAAGGAGCATATACACCCTTCTTAAAGGAAAGAGGTTTTTGGGTTTCAGGGGCGATTTCTGGGGAAGTGATTAGGAAATATATGGGAGAACTAATGGAGGATAAGGATTATCCTAGTGAGCACCTACTGTGTGTCAGACTTACCTCGTCTGTGCAGACTTATCTGAGGTACAGACTCTGTCCATCCTCCCTGGCATGGAAGGGGAGCAGGCCTTCCCCCAGGGAAATGAATGCCCTGCTCCTCGGCGGATGAGGGGAGGGCAGTGACTTTTTCTGTATCTGGTGATTCTCATTTGCCTTCAGCCCCAAATAATCTTTATGCCAAAGTGACATATTTTGGAATCTCATATTCTGTTCCCTGTCAGAGGTAGGAAGGGCCACATAAAGGTGAGATTCAAGAATACCTTCTATGTTTTATCCCCATTTAAAGAACCCCACAACTTTCCAGGGGGGAAAAAATCATAATTCTCCCTGGCCTGTGGGAATTTCGCTTCTATAAGCTTGGCAGACTTTCCCTCCATCTCCTGGTGCCCCACACCACGTGTGAAGATGGTCTGTGTGCTGCGGAGGGGCTTTTCCGCTGTTCTGCCCCCAGATTCCCTCAGAGGACCCCACGTTGAGGGCTGGTCCCCACGCTCTGTGCAGGACCCAGAGGAAGGACAATGAGCTCAGGGCTAAGATTTCCAAATAACTCTGTGGAACACCTGCCACTTGGCTTCTCCAGCCTGCATAACTTCTGGTCCTTTGAACTTCCAATGGCTCTTGACCACCCCCGGACCAATGCTACACTTCCCTGTGCGGTAGCAAGGTCCTTTGCAATTTGGTTCCACCTGTTTTCATTCAGCCTTTCCTCCCACTGGTGAGTTCCATAAACTCTCCCTGAAGCCCAGAGCTGCCGCTTCTCCCACAGGTAACCCCTCCATCCACTCAGAACATCCACGCCCCACCCCTCACCCTCATCGCTTCCCTGATCCTGCTCTTTGTTCAGGGTCCATTTTAGGTTTAACCTGTCCCTGAGCCCTCCTTTCTCTCCACACCAGGGACATGCACCCACCGTTTGATCTCACCACTCGGACCATTTTCCTGTCCTAGGACTTCATCATACACGCAAAAGCCCAGGACGCACACCCTGGCCTGCCTGAACACGAAGTGTCACCTTTAGCTCACTGTTCTCACCTCCACCTGCTCACTCGGAGCCCTGGTGCCTGCCCAGGCCCCTCCCCAGAATTCAGGTACATCTCAGGGTCCCTGAGGCATCCTGCATGTGCTTGTGCCACCTTGTGCCCCAGCTCTGACCTGTCCCCTAAGAAAGACATGGGGGTGGGGTACAGCCAGGGAGCTGCCACATTGGTCCCCTGCACTTTCTCCCACAGACCCCTAGGCTGCATCGTGGTCCATGGCAGCAGGGTGGGTGGGGTGGTGTTTGTTTCCTCACTCGTGAGCTGCATGCCATCCCAGAAGTCTCAGTGCAGCGCCCCCACCTCATTTCCCAGTTGTGTGTGAACAGCTCTTTCAGGTCCTACTTACAGCGAAGCTCCCAAGCTATGTTCCTCACTGTCCTCGCCCTGCAGAGGTGGGTATGGCTGGTGAGTTGGCACCAGCCCTCTCCAAGCCCTCAGTTAGTGGGTAGTCCACCCAGGTCTCTGTATCTTTCGCTGTGACAATGAGGAGACAGGGGCCAGTCGGGGCCAGCCAGCCCCTCCTGCCTCCCCGGCCCCGAACATCCCGGGCCATGGACGGGAGCATTTTCTCCCTGCTCTGAGTCTCCCTTCAGTGACTGTGAAGCTCCCAGTACCTTTCCCCTGCTTCTAAGACTGTGAAGGGCCATTTTTTAATAGGCATTCAGCTGGTGATTTTCCTTGCAGAGACAGGATGTGACTGACTTCCTCGTTTTGTTCTTTCCATCTGGGTTTGTATGGCAAAGGGCAGAGGGAGCGGCATGTGCTTTAAGGTGGAAGGCAGGTGGGGGATTCTGCCTCAGATGAGCTGGATGCCTGAGCTCAGCGGCCAGCCCATGTTCGGGGCCTTCGTATCCGGGATCGTAGGGGATTGAGATTTGCCAGGACTCAGCCCAAAGCCTTTGCTGCCACCCGCCAGGTATGTGGCTCATTCTCAACACCTGCCTAAACCTCCACCTTTCAGAAATGGAAAGCAGAAAATGAAGGGTTTGGGGAGAGCACGAGACGGGTTTGTGCCACCTATCAGCTGAGACTGGCTGCAGGAGGGCATGTTTTGTGTGGACAAGGAGAGAGGAGTGTTCAGGGGTGTCCACCTGGGAAAGCTGGATTCTGATGTGCCCGCCCCCACCCCACCAGCCTCCTTGAGGGTCCCTTCTTGCGGGGGTTCATCTCCCTTGGAAATCAGGGATGGAAATCCTTTTGTGGGCTTATTGAAATCAAACCAAGGCAAGCCAGTCAGCATTATTTGGCAGCTTGTTGGGGGCAAAGCATTGCAGCAGACGCTAGAAGGGGTAAGTGCCAAAGCCTTACCCCTGGGGCGCACCACTCAGGAGAGGGACTGGGAGAAGGACAGACAGCCAAGCTCACAGAAGTAGCAAAAGCAAAACATAGTCTTTAAGAGGCACCCAAGAAAGCATCCGGGGTTAGGGAATTGGAGGTGCAGGAGGAGAATGCTGGACTGTCTGGAGGGAGGCCTGGGAGAGCAGAAGGAAAGGCTGGCATTTCTTCAGCATCGGTGTTGCACAACCCTCATTCCTCCTTGTGTCTTCAGGGGGGACATCCCAGGGGCTCCCAGGAGAGCCAGGAGAATGTACCCTACCAGGGAGGCATAGCTCCAGCTGGAGAGCCCGTTTCTGGCTGTCGTTCCCTCCCATGGGCTCTCCATCTTCCCCAAATACCTGCCAGGTCCAGACCCTCACCTGTTCCCTGCCGAACCTCCTCTCCTGAAACAGAATCTAAAACCCACTGAACACCATGCTGCAAATAGCTGAGGTCGGAAGGAGTTTCCCTCACAAGGGTACCTGTGCTCCAGTGAGGATCAGAGCCTTTAACGTGGAGAGAGAGGTTGGGATAGGCAAACTTCAGGCTGCCAGCAGGGAGGGGAAGGGGCCCTTTGGGTTGCAAAGGGGCGCTCAGCCCCTCTGAAGTCCCTAAAGGAAATGACCAGACAGTGTGCCTCTGATTCAAGGCAATGTTCTTGTGCATTGGGAACAACGGGGCCACGGAGCATGTGCCTCCTGTCCAGAAGAGACTGTTGGTAAGGTCTGAGGGACACTGGCTTTGAGCTATTTTACCAGCAGTGGCCGTTTGGATTTATACTCATGTGTTGGCCAGTCAGTTGGATGGTCTTGTGGCTGACACAAGGGGACCCAGGGCACAAGAGATGCTGTCAGAGTGAGCGCTGTGGGCAGGTGGCCCTAACAAGGGTCAGGAGGACTAAGGGTGCATGCAGCCCTGACACATGCCACAGCTGGTGAAGGACCTACAGCTAGAGAAGCACGGAGCCTGGGGGTAGCTCACTTCCCCCACCTCCTGGCTGTGTGCTCAGGACAGAGTCCCCCAGCCTCCAGTGGCTACTTTCTTTGCCTGGGGTCTGGACCTATTAGAAATAACAATAGTACTGGCATAGGTAGGTATGCAGGAGGTAGTTAGTGCTTAGTTCTTGTGGTTTTTATCGCCCTGGGCACGTGGACCCCTACGCATGTGTGTGTGTGTTTGTGACCTGCCCACCTGCAGCCTCAGTGATGGAACCACACAGGTGTGTCACAGCAGAGAGCTGCAGTCCCGTCAGCAATTCTGGGGCTGGGAACACACCGCCCCCAGGGAGGCCAGCGTCCCCTTCCCAGGAAAAGGGGCGCGTGACCCTCCTGTGAGCCCTGCCCTGCGGGCCAGTAGTATGCCAGGCCACTACAAGTAAGGGGCTCCCGTTACCACCTGACACCACCTTGGCCGATCCGAACAGGCTGTGTGCTCTGAGACCCTCGTTTTGGAAGGTACCAGCAGGGGCCGATATGCCCTCATGGCTTCGCCCTCGTGGGACTCCGTGTGGACGGTACAGAGGAAAGGACCCAGGCACGAAAAAGAAGAGCAGGGGACAGGCAGGGGGAGAGGAAGGGCAAAGGCTGTGGGGCCCTTTGCATTGCCAGCCAAAGGGGCCAGAGCCTGGACCTTGGCCCAGGGCCCCGCTCATGCTGGCACCTGTGGCTTGTGGTTCCAAGAGCTGCTGGCCTTTAAAGGCCCCAGGACGCCCCTGGGGGTCCCTGGTCTCCTCCCACTGAAGGTTCTCTTCTGAAGCATGATGGAGCTGCTCCAGTTTGTCCCCCTGCCTGCCTACCTGCATATGAGCTCCAGGAGGTGGGGTGCCCAGTCTCTGGCCCTCTCCCCTCACAGGCCACCACCCGTCTCCCCTGTGCCCACTATATTCCTATAGGCTGGGATCCTTCCAGCTTAGGGGTGGTGGGGGCACCCCATCCCATTACTCACCTGCACCCCTCCTGTGGCCACTCTTCTGCTCAGGGCTCAGCAGCTTTTAAAAAGCCTTGTCTACACCCTGCCAGTGGTACTGCTGACTGTGCTCTGGGGCTCTGCAGCTGCAGGATCCAGGAACATTTGCCACATCACAGGTCTGAGAGGAAGGAGAACCACACAAAGAGTGGGGGGAGCAGAAGGAAGGGGAAGTGGGGGGCTAGAGAAACCCACTGGGGCCTTCCCCTCAGGGGGCTGTGACAGCTTGAACAGAGAGGGCTGTAGTCTGTGGATGAAGATGGGGGGATTGCCTGATGGTGGAGCCAGAGGGAGGACATGCCGGCCTTTGTTTAAAGGGCACCCAACCCTTTGGTGGGAGGCTTAGCAACCCTCTGAGTTGGCTTCGGTTCTGCCATTGTTAAAGGAAAGAAATGGAGGTACAATCAGTTACAAAATCTGCCTAAAACCTCACAACTAACCAGGGGGAAATGTGGAGAGGCCAGTATATCTCCTGAGATGCTTGGGCTACCCACACTGCCTGCTAGCAGACTGAGAAGGTACTGCAGGTCCCAGGGGGGCATCAGGAGCAGAAACGGATGGTGCTAACCTGCGCTGGGGCTGGTCCCTTGGACCACACATGCAGGGTGTGACTAGATGGGATGACCCCATCCCTGTGGCCTGGAGGATGCTGCACACTCAGAGATGGCCACCAGCTGACCAGCTGGAGGCTCCACCTGAGGGCTCAGGGCTGCAGGAAGGTGTTCCCAATGTGGTGGAGTGGGCAGGCAGCTGTCATGTTTGTGACCCAGATCTGAAAGATCAGAACCCCCTGTTTGTTCCTGTGTTGTGTGGACCTGATGTTCCAGGTCAAAGGGAAGTGGGAGCAAGTTGGGGCAGGGCAAATGGAAATGCCTCTGGGCCCAGATGGTTTCCCTTTGTTTGGGGAAAGTCTAAGTCCTAGTGCAGCCCCCACACAATGTGTGGCTCTGTTCCTGGCCCTAAACAATGCGAAGCTCAGAAGCTGCTTCCTCTGGGACCCTCTGACCCTGTCCCCTTGCAGCTCCATGAGTTTCATTGGCAGTGCCTCCTGATAAAATTAGAAGCAGCTCTCACATCCGGCTGCAGTTTAAAAGAAGCCAGGCACTGGGGCTGGTAGCCTGCAAAAAACAACTGAGGCAGTGACAGAAGGTGGGGCCTGCCAGGCCTCGGCCCATTCCTCCTCATCCCTCCCGCCTCTCCGTCCCTCCCCAGGTGGCCTCACTGCTGAAGAGCGATGATGGAATCCGCAGACTCCCTGAACTCCCCTCAGCGAGTTCCTCTGCCCAGCAGGCTCTTCTTCCTCACCCACCTCCTCCTCCTTCTCCAGCCTGGAAAGCCGAACTCAGGTAGTATGTCTGACCTGCAGCCCAGCCAGCCCAGAGGTGGGCTGCTGCTGCACCCTCCTCCCAGGTCCTCCCAGGGCTGAGATCCTGTACCTGGTACCCAGCCAAGGAAGGTGATAAATTGCAAGCTTTCTATCCCAGTTGTTAAAGAGCCACTGCCCCTGAACACCATGCAGCCTCACAGGGCTCCTCCATCACCTCCCCAGCCACCCAGCACCCTTTATACACCCCCCCCCCCAGGATCCACAGCTCACATGTATGGCAGAGACATAGCAGAAGGGTGCCAAGAAATTTATTGGTCTGTGCCTGGGTTGAGCCAGTTGGTAAATATTTTTAGCTCCACTTCTGCATATAAGCCATTGCTTTCAAAGGACAGGAAGGACCTCTGGCCTCCTATCTCTCCTGAAAGAAACAGCTAACAGAGAGTATAACTAATTATGCAAATGAATTCCTAATTCTCTGAGCTGCAAACCAGGGATACCAAGGCCCAGGTACTCAAGCAGGTCATGGTAGGGGACAGATGTGAAATAAATGACTCTCCAGCTGTGTGACCAGGGCCACAAGAGAAAATGCATAAAAACTTGGAAGCACAGGTAAGAGAGCAATTTGTTTTTTCAGAAAGCCAAGAAGAGCCACAGAGAGGAGGTACTGTTTGAGTAGAACCTTATGGAATACACATTCTCCAGGAAGATGACAGATGGAGGGTAAACTGAGGCAGGGTGTGCCCAGGGAGAGGGCCAGGCATCAGTGTGAGGGAAGAGACAGCTGGAATGCACCTGAAGAGGGAAGGTGATAGGGAGGGTGTTGGGGCTACACCCAGTGGGGAACAAGGGGTGTCAATGGGGTCAACATAGGAAAGTGCCATGTTCTGTGAGCAAAGTGCAGGATGGGGTCACCCATAATGGAGGGGCTTTGGAAGGGGACTCAGCTGGGCTTTGAAGGAAGCACGGGAGGGGCACAGAAGGCAGAGAGAATGAGGACATGCGGGGAGGCACAGTGTGTGCGACAGCTCTCCAGGCAGCCGCAGAAAGCAGGAAGTAGAGAGGCCATACGGAGACACCCCTGAAGAGACACCAAACGAAACGTCCTGATCAGTAAAAATCTCAAAAGCGCGATTTGACCTTTTGATAGGAAACCCCATAAGCAAGCAGCCTCCATTGATTATTTGAATACCCTTTGTGACAGAATCTGTCCATGTGCATTATAAAAACTTAGAAAATCAGAGAAAACAAAAATAGGAAAACAGCTATTCCCATCATCCAAACTAATACCATCAACAGTTTGGTATATCTCTTTTCAGAACTTTTTCTGTGCACATATAAAAATGTCATTTTTAAATCAAATAAGAGGATAGTGCACATATAGTTTGGAAACTTGCAGGGCTTTTTTTTTTCTTTTCTTTTTCTGGTCAAAGATTCCATTTCATTTAATACCCTGGCCATATTCATAAAAATGTCCCCCAAATAACATGTACACTGGTTGGTTCAAATCAATTATCAGTCCAGCACCACACATTGTATCTGGTTGGAATATCCCTTGTGTATTTTTAGGTCTGGCACATTCACTCTTTTCCTGACAATTACTTGCTCAAGAAACCAGGCCAGTTGTCCTGTAGAATGTCTCACTTTCATCATTTGAATGGTTTCCTGTAGATTCCTGAGCTGCAAAGGGATGTGATAAACTTATATTTGAGGAGGGCTGATTCTGACTTCTCGTCCCAGAGGAGGTCAGGGTGGTAGGCCCTGGGGAGTCCATCCTGGCCGTCGTCGGGGAGGAGGTGGAATTCCCGTGCCACCTGTCACCGTACCAGGACGCCGGGGACATGGAGATCCTCTGGTTCCGAAGCCAGGCCTCTGACGTGGTGCACCTGTACCAGGAGGGGCAGGAGCTCCCCGGCCGCCAGATGGCGCAGTTCCAGAACAGGACCCAACTCTTCAAGGATGACATCATGGACGGCAGCGTGGCGCTGCTCCTCCAAGGCATCGTCCCGGCAGACCAGGGCCCCTACGGGTGCCGCTTCCTCTCCAGCAACTTCTCTGGGGAAGCCATCTGGGATCTGGAAGTTGCAGGTGCGTGACCTGGCCAAGCTCCAGCAGGGCCGGGAGAAAAGGGCTGCTCTACTCAAGAGTAGAAAGAGAAACACAGAGAACGGGAAAATAGCTCTCATTAAACAAACAGACAAACAAACAAACAAAAACCTATTAAAAAGAAGGATTCATTAGAAAACGAGCAAAAGAAATGTTCACAAAAAGGAAACACACATGGCCCTTAAACATAAAGGCTTACTTACAGGGAGAGAGAGGCACATAAAGCTACACTGAGATGCAAATTTTTACCTCTCAGATTGGCAAAAGTTCACCATTTTGAGCACACACCGTGGCAGAGCTGTGAGTAAGCAGGCCCTCTGCTCTGTGCTGCATTGGTGGAGCTCAGAGTCGTGAAGCTTCAGGGCCAGAGAACTTGGCAATAGCTAAGAGGACAGCCTCAGCGTGTACCCGTTCAGCAGCAAACCCACCTGTAGTAGTTTCTCTGACGATTCACCTACCACAGCTCCAATATGAAAAAGGCATAGGTATAAGTTTAATCTTGGAAGCATTATTTGTAACTGTACAACATGGGAAGCTACCTAAGCGTCCAAGGATAGGTGCTGGGTATGGCTCCTCACACAATGGAGTCATTCACACTATGCAGTGGAAAAAATGAGGAGCTGTATGCACTGGAGGGGAGCAATTTCTAGGATTTTAAGGGGAAAAAAAAGAAGCTGCAAAGAGGTTCTATAGCCTATAAACATTTGTCTAAGAAAGAAAGACAAACCCTTCACAGAAGACACAGGAGGGAGGCACTGGAAACAAATGCAAATGCCTACCTAAGGGAGGATTGGGTGCAGCGGTGGGGTGCTTTCCCGTGTGTGTGTATATGTGTGTGTGTGTATATCCACACACACACATATACACACACACAGTCTTGACATTTAAACTAACATTAATGTTTTACATAAAAGCTCTCTCCGCAAGGATGGGGAGATAAAGGAGTTTATGTGACACAGCACACAGCCTGGTGGGATTCAAGAAAGAGAAAAGGCAATCCATTTAAATTTGGGATGGGATTTTTCTTTACTCCAGGAGACTGTCCTTGCATAATATGACTAAATGCCAGTAGCCCTTCCCAGCCAAATGGCACCCCAATATATTTCCAAATGTCCCTTATGGGTCTTACCGTCCCCATGTCCCACATGCCACCCCTGATTTAGACTGTCATTTACCGGCTGGGGAGTGGAGGGCTGTGGGCCACTCCTGGGTGAACAGCAGTCTCAGTTCAAGATGCCTTATGGCAACTGCAAATGGTGAATGGTGGCATGAATTTCACATACAACTTCTGGGAAGGAGCCTGATCTTTCCCCTTCTTCCTGCCTCTCCCAGGGCTGGGCTCGGACCCTCACATCTCCCTTGAAGGCTTCAAGGAGGGAGGCATTCAGCTGAGGTGCCGCTCCAGTGGCTGGTACCCCAAGCCCCAGGCTCAGTGGAGAGACTATCGGGGGCAGTGCCTGCCTCCAGAGACAGAAGCCATCGTCCAGGACACCAGGGGCCTCTTCAATCTGGAAACATCTGTGGTTGTCCGAGGTGGGGCCCACAGCAATGTGTCCTGCTCCATCCAGAACACCCTCCTGATCGAGAAGAAAGAGTTCATGGTCCAGATAGCAGGTCAGTGGTGCCAGTTCACCATCTTCCTAGTCATTGTGTCCTCCGTGCCCATTATCCTCAAGGCCATCTATAAAGACACAATGGGACTTGGGCCTGACTGTGTAGGGGGTGGGCTGACCTTGATACCTGAAAAGTCAGCAACTTGGATACCAGGAAGCTACTAAGAGTACAACTGCTACAATTCATCCAAAATACCTGGGGTGGGGGACGGGGGCAAGCAAGCTAATGTTATGTACTAAGGGTCATGTGCTAAAATCCAGAAGCTACTCATTAGAGGTCATCATGACAGTGCATGTATTCCTAATTTCATCCCTCACACAGTATTTATTGGGTGCCTACAATGTGCCTGAACCCCTACCCTCAGGTTCACATTCCAGTGGGGAAAATGGACAAATAAGAGAGTGAGTTACATCTTACATTAGAAGATGTTCGGTGCTATAGAGAAAAGTGAAGCAGGGGAGGGTGCTGAGGCACATAGGTGGAGTTAAAAGTGGTGGATCAGGTAAGAAGACAGGCAGTGAGTTGAAGGGGAGGCCATTATCTAGGATCGAAGTCTTGTTATTAGGCACCCACTGAAGGGTTTAGTGTTTAATTGTTCCAAGTCTTGAGGGTAAACCTAACGTATGTGCCATTTTTCACATTGGTCCATATCAATAATTATAATAACAGAAAGAAACCTCACTCTCATAATGGATAGATTGTCCTCAAGTAAGAGGACTTTACAGCACCATGGGTCGCACATAATTCATCTGAAATTCACCTGGTAATTAGGGTGGCCATCAGGGTTAGCTAATTTTTTTAATTGAAGTATAGTGAATATATAATATTATATTGGTAATATATATATATATATATATAGTTATTCAACATTTACCTACATTATTAGATCCTCACCCCAACTAGTGTAGTTACTATGTGTCAACACAGAAAGCTGTTACAGAACCACTGACAATATTCTCTATGCTGTACATTCATCCCTGTGACTAATTTATGTTATGATTGAGATTTTGGGCCCCTTTATCCCCTTCACCTATTTTACCCACCCACCCAGCCCCTCCCCCGAGGTAACCACCAGTCACACCTCAGGGTCTATGAGTCTACTGCTGTTTTGTTCATTTTGTTTTCTTTTGTTTTTAGATTCCACAAATATGTGAAATCACATGGTATTTGTCTTTCTCCACCTGGCTTATTTCACTTAGCATAATATCCAGCTAATTGTCTTTATCCAAAGGAAAAATAAAACACTGCATATATGTCTCTATCACAAGCATGTAGTTACAACCTGGAACCAGGCACCTGAGTAAAACTCCCAAGAGGAATACAGGCAGCTTCTCCTGGATGTTTTCATCTCAAAGAGATGCTCTGAGCTCCTAAAGAAAAATAGTCCTGGGTTGTAAAGCCGGCAAGAGTTTATTTAGCTTTCAAAAAGATTTACATACATCTCAAAGGGATAGTGAAAGGCTTTATAAGTTTTCTAAAGTTAATACTCTAAGACAAGGGAAGTAGGGAGTCTCTTTCTCTATTTGCACCAGGGAAAATCCAGGTGTTTTTGTTTTAGATTTGTGTTTCTCCTTTGCTATGTGAGTCATACCTATGAGGAGGGCACCCAGGTAGAGGTCCTGAGATGGGAACTTGCATGGCTTTTGGGGGGCAGGACAGAGGCAGGAGAGGGAAAGGGACAGGGAAGCATCAGGGCCTGAGTTCTTGCTCTTAGCCTGTGGGTCAGCGCTTTCAAACTTTCTGCAGTTAAGGACTAATCAATCCATCGCGGCCCAATACTTTGCGCGAGACAATAAAAATGCACTGCTAGAAGAATAAAATTTAAAAAGAAAATAACACATTATGGTAAGCGAGACACAAAAGAACAGATATCGTACAATTCCACTTAAATGAGATACCTAGTCATTTTATAGAGACAGAGAGTAGAAAGGGGGTTGTCGGGGTCAGTGTTTCCTGGGTGTAGAGTTTCAGCCAGGGAAGATGAAAAAGTTCTGGAGATGGATGGCGATGGCTACACAACAGTGTGAGTGTACATGCCGCCGGACCGTGTGCCAAAAGATGGTTAAGACGGTACCTTTTATGTATATTTTACCACAATAAAAAAAGAAAACTATTTTTTTATAAAAAGACCCCTGAGATAAAAAGCACCATTTTTAACATGTTTCCTCAACAGACAAAATTACTGAGTTATTCTATTAAATCGACACAGGAGTTTCTGAAGGGTCAGTCTCCATTTTTGCCGGTAACTCTTTGCTGTCCAGCCACTGCCCCAGTGGACCCGGCACATCCTGCCTCCGGCAGGTCCTCCCCGGGGGCCTGAGCAGGAAAGCGGGAAGCAGTGCGCCCCACGCGGCTTTGCTGTCAGTTCTGCCAAGGGTGTGATGAGAAGTAGAACCCAAGTGTTTGGCAAGAAGCCTTCTGGCTTGGGCGGTGCGTAGAGAGCATTAATCTCCTGGGATTCAGATACCAACGCTTTACGTTCCCGCGTCCTACAGACACAGGGCAGTTGTGGGGAGGACAGGGGCGTCAGGGCCGAGGTCACAGAAGTTCTGGGCTGCATCGGCTCCCCGCTCGGACGTCCTCACCTTGCCGCGCCTTCTCCCGCCCGCCAGCACGTCAGTCCCGGGCTGCTGCTCGGGATCCCAGTCGCCGCCCCTGCCCCGCGGAAGCTCCCGGCACGCAGGGTCCAGTCTTGTCACTTCGGTGCAGTGGCGCCTAAAGTGAGACAGCTCCCCGCGGGTGTCTTTCAGACGTGTTTTTACCCGGACCCTCCCCCTGGAAGGGAGCTCTGCTGGGGACCCTGGTGGCGCTGCCGCTCTTCCTGGCTCTCCTCGCGGCGCTGGCGCTGTTCTTCGTCCGGAAGCACCGCAGGTCGCGAGGTAGGGGGCCTAGGCCGGGCCTCCGGGCGCTGGTGCCGGGAGGGCGGCGTGGAGGCGGCGGCAGGACGCGGGCCCCGGTGCGCTCACGTCCGTCCCTCGTCCGTCCTTTCAGAAAAGCTCCGGAAGCAGGCAGAGAAGGACAAAGGTGAGGGGGAAGGGGCGCGACCCTGCCCACATCCCTGCAGGCCCTGCTGGGCTGGAAGGCGAGCACTCAGCCCTGAGGCCGGGAGGCGGGCAGCTCTGCGCTTCCCCTGCTTCGGAGCCACGCCTCCCGCGCGTTGCGCCCACGCGGAGGGGCCGGGTCTTTGAACCTCGCGGGAGCGAGGCCTCTGTGCTTACCCAGATTTTCCTCTTTTCTTCGTCTCTTCTCCAGGGAAACTCAGAGCGGAATTGGGTAAGTTCTGGGTGACACGTTCCCAGGGCTTGCTGCGGGGCTAGGCGGGGCGAGTTGTGATTTCAGGCTCCGTTTGGAGAGCGATGTATGGCAACGATCTAATTGTAAACCCGTCCCCCTATGCCCCCCACCTCTCCACCCCCAGACGGACTCCTGTGCAGCTGCCAAGGGGGTCTGGCCTTAGACCCGCTGGACGGACCCTGCCGGCCCCTCCCCTGAAAATTATAAGATATAGTTACAATTCCACCATTAAATGTTTACCCCCACTGGTTCATCTCCATAGGATAGCTTTCTCTTTTTAATGCAGATACCACTGAGAAGGGTGGCACTTTTCATTTGCACTAAAGTGAGATTAATTTATCAGATTCACTTTTCTCCCTAGGGGGATTCACACCTAGGGGTGTGTGTGTCTGAACAGAGGAGGGAGAATGAATTTAAAGGAAGGGGTGATGGCGGAGAAGAGCATGGATGGCACATGTCCAGTAGAATTCCAGACAAAAAGTTTGAGGTTGGAGAAGCTGGTCTTGCAGTCTACCAGTCCTGCAGAGGGAGCAGCTATAACAAGTCATTAACATCATAGTCTGAATTAGGAACAGTGTTTCCTTTCTGGCATCATTTACTTTTGAAAGAAGACTCAGGGTGGAGAAATCAAAGGCATGCATTTCCAGTGGCAGATTCTCAGAGTCTTGGTATTGGCCAGGGGAAATAATTGGCTATGATGTCCTCCTTCCCTGTCCTGTAAATAATGTACCCAGTATGTGACCCTGAGGCTCACTGTAGGTTGTGCTCAGTGCCTAGGACCTCCTCCCCAGGGAAAGCTTCTGATTTCAGGGCAAATGACCAGTAGCCTCTTCAGACCAGACCTGAGCCCTGGAAAGAGGCTCCTTTAGTACCAAGACCTGCTTTCCCTTCTGGGCCCTGTGCAGATTTCTGCCTTAGAGCAAAGAACAGTATGAAATGTAAGAATCCTGCAGACTGGCAGTGGAGAGACTAGTGTGGGACTGGAGTGAGCAGTGGTTTAAGGCTAACGAACCTCTTCACAGCAGCCTAACTGCCTTGGGAAGGTGGTTCCACTCATCACTCATCCAAAGGCTGATGTTTTCCCCCTGTGTTCTGCTTACAGAGAAGCTTCAGACAGAGCTTGGTAAGTGACACTTCTTAGAACTATTTCTTCTTGTCCACCTTTTAACATCTAGTTATCCATGTATGTTCTTGTCCCCCAACCAGGTAAGATGCCCAGGCTGGAGCCTTGCTGGCTGTGTGGGTGGCAGGAGAAAAGGGAGAGGGGCAGGGGTGGGTGCAAGAGGTGACATGTGAGTGGGGAAGCTGCAGGGATGTGCTGTTCTAATTCTGTTTTTCCTTGGCTGCTTCAGACTGGAGAAGGGCTGAAGGCCAGGCTGGTGAGTGAAGCTCATTTCCATCCCACAGTCCACTTCACATCCCATCACTCACTCTAACCATCCATGTTTCATTCTGGCTTATTCCACAGCCAGGTGGCATATTGATCTATGCCACTTGATAAAGGTTATATTCAAGTTTTACTTTTATATTTATTTTTATATTATCCTGGGGTATAAGCATAGTGTTAACCATTGGTGCCAATCCTGGCTGCACCTCAGAATCACCTGTATTCCTTGCCCACCCTCAGACTCTAACTCACGCATCTGGAACAGGCATTTTACCCTATAAGTAAATGTTTCTCCCTGTACCTTTCTCCATCCCCCATGTAAAGTAAGCAGTCTAATGTGTATCTTTATTTTGTATATATTCTTGCAAAATGTGCATTTCTGTTTTCTGAACATGCATTTTAGTTTCTGTAAATGGCATTACAGCTTCGTGCTGCTCCTCGCTTTTCTTGCTCCTCACTATTTTAATATCCATCCCTGCTGCCATCTGATTCTTGCTGCAGAGTGCTCCAGTTCAGCCAGCCACCCCTGCAGTAGATGTCCCGTCTGCCTCTCACTGCACACCACCACAAACAACACTGAATGAACAGCCTCAAACAGCCATGCTCACCTGGGCCTCCCGGGGACTGGCCCACCCATCAGAGATCCAGGCTTCAGCCCATACTCAGGGCATCCTGGCCACTTGAATTAGTTTTCTTTGCACACATTTTGTTCTCCTGCACTCCCAGCACAGATCTGGCCTGCATGCAGCTTTGGTATAACCCAGCACTGACGCCAGCCCTGCCGAATCCCAAATTCTTGGGTAAATCTAGACCTGTCTGGATCCAAATCAGCTGTCATGGTGGGAATGGGTCATTTGCAGGCATTCCTCATGCATCTCGAGCCTCAGGAGTACACAGTTACTGACTCAGATCTCTGAACCTCTTTTTCCTTTCTATTTGGTTTCAGAGTGGAGAGCAGCCCAACAATATGCAGGTAACTGGACTGTGACTTGTGGCTTGGGTTGGCTGGGTCTTCAACAGAAGGGGGGTGGAGAGATCTGAGGTTAGAGGAAAGACCTGCCCAGGAGCCAAATACAGTCCTGCACACGTAGACACACACACATACTTTTGCACACACACATAATGTGAGATGTACACCTGCATGTGCACACACGCACATACATGCTTGCATGCACACATGATTGCACTCACACATGCGCACATTTGTTTGCACACACCCACATAGGATTTTACTAGGTTTCTTAACACCCAGCAGGAAGGTTGCTAGAGCCTGTTTACAGGAGAATACAGGATGTGTAAGGAATGTCTCATCCAACAGAAGAGATCCTCAGGATTCCCATCCATCAGATAGGTGTGTTTTGTGGGTGGGGTGCTGGAGTGCAGGGTACAAGACTGGATCATCTCAGAGGTCCCTTTCAGTTTTAAAATCTTAAATTGCTGTGCAGCTGAGGCCCAGAGCTCACGTTAGGATCTCAAAGGCACACAGAGTGGCGAGATCAGTCAGGAACAGAACCAGGCCAGAGCTCTTTCCTCTTGACTAGGACTCAGGGGAATTTACCTTGCTTGCAAGGTCTGCTGTCCATGGCATCTAGTATGGAATTCAGGAAACTTCCAGCCCAGGAAAGAAACGGGATTCCTATCACTTTCAAATGTTCGCTGCTTCAATTCTTGGAGGTTTTCGGGGTTGGGGGTGGGGAAAACTATTGCACTCATTGCTAAGCCAGGAGAAGTGGAGGCTTGCCTGCGGCGGGAGGGACAGGCAGGGTCCAGAACCGCCCTGCGAGGGCGCTAACCCGAGCCTCTGCTCAGTGGACGTGACCCTGGACCCCGCCTCGGCGCACCCCAGCCTGCAAGTCTCAGAGGACGGCAGGAGCGTGTCCTCGCGCGCGGCTGCGCCGGGCCCGGCGGCGGGCGGCCCGCAGAGCTTCTCGGAGCAGACGTGCGTGCTGAGCCGCGAGCGCTTCTCGGCCGGTCGCCACTACTGGGAGGTGCACGTGGGCCGGCGCAGCCGCTGGTTCCTGGGCGCCTGTCTTGCCGCGGTGCCGCGCGCGGGCGCGGCGCGCCTGAGCCCAGCCAGCGGCTACTGGGTGCTGGGGCTGTGGAACGGCTGCGAGTACTTCGTGCTGGACCCGCACCGCGTGGCGCTCCGCGTGCGCGTGCCTCCCCGGCGCGTGGGCGTCTTCCTGGACTGCGACGCGGGGAGGCTGGCCTTCTTCAACGTGTCCGACGGCTCCCAAATCTTCACCTTCACCGACTCCTTCTCGGGGGCGCTCTGCGCCTACTTCAGGCCGCGCGCCCACGACGGCAGCGCGCACCCGGATCCCCTCACCATCTGCCCGTTGCCAGCTAGAGGCACCTGCTTCCCCGAAGAGAACGACAGTGACACCTGGTTACAGCCCTATGAGCCCTCGGACCCCACCTGGGGCCTGTGGTGAGGCACTGTCCTGGCCGCAGGACGGGGTCCTGAGTACACGGCCAGGGCCCTGCTCTGCCGCTCCCTCCAGGGCGCAGGGAGCGTCGCGGGAATGTCGGCAAAGGCTAACGGCTCAGAGCAGCAGGAAGGGGACAGAGGGGGACCTTTGCTGCGTAGGGGTGTAGTGTATGTATATGATTTCTTTAAGTAAAAGAGGCAATTCCAAAGCTCTTTTGTGTGTAACAGGACTGAGCCAATGAGTAGAGTAATTGATGTTGCCAGGAGCCAGGGTGCCCACTGCAGGAGATGGGAAAGAAACTAGAATGTGAGAAAGGAGAAACCTCATTGGGTTGGATTGAAAGTATCGGTTAACTTGTGTGCATTTTTGCATGTATTTTCTAGTTCTAAAAAATGTCTAGAAGCAATGACACCTCATAAGCAGTAAGCGCACTTAGGCCCAGATCCCCGTTACATGTCAGTTCCCACTGAAATGAACTTAGACAAAGAGCTGATTCCAGGATTGGGCCGATGACTCTGGAACACCCTGAGCCATAAAGCACTAATTTGCCCCTAAACTGACTGGGACGTGGGAGCTAGGGCGAACAGGCTGCACTGACCAATCATGGGGCAATGTGAAAATTAAAATGAATCATGACAAGAATTGCACAATAAAGGTTTGAGCAAATAAGAAAATTCCCCAAGTGTGCTAAGAGTCAGGTTTCTCAGAGAAAGGAAATTAAAAAATACAAAAAGATGGAGAAAGATAAAAATTGATTTCACTTACATGTGGACTCTAAAAACACAGCAAAACAAAATGAACAAAACAGCAGTAGACTCACAGAAGTGAACTGAGAAGTGACTGCTGGTTACCATGGGGTGAAGGGGATAAAGAGGCACGAAATTGTTGGTTTTTACTGTGTATATAACAGGAACCCACACACAGACATAGGTAAGTAGATAAATATATGTTCCTACCTCTGTCTGCTTTGAGGGCTTAGAAAAAAATAACACCCCAGTATGAATGAGCACATCTAGCACCCAGACCTTGGTTTTTAGTAAATTTTCCATTAAAAGAAGCCTCTTTGGAGAAATGGTGGACTCCAGAGTTTGAAAAGGAAAAATACATGATGGGTGTGATATTATGATTTATAGTAAATATATATTTGGTCTTCATTCTAGATTCTGGCACAGAGCTTTTAAAACCTTGGCATTTCCTAAGTGATGAGACGGATAAGGAGATCTTTTGATATTCATAACAATCCCCTTCCAACCACACCTGATTTATGCCAATGAGATGACTTTTGGAAAGCTCCTAAAGATAGGGGATGGTTGCTGGGGGTACCAACTATGTGGTTAGAAGGCTGACATTTAGACCCCACTCCCACCCCCAGACTTCAGGGAGAGGGGTGTGGCTGGAGATTGAGGTCGAACACCAGTGGCCAGTGATTTAACCAATTATGAGTAATGAAGCCTCCATAACCCAAAAGGATGGGGTTTGCAGAGCTTCCAAGGTGGTGAATGGAAGAGGGCCTAGAGAAGGAGGGAGACTGATGCACCCAGAAAGCATGGAAGCTCCCCACCCTTTCCCCATACCTTTCCCTGTTCATCTCTTCCATCTGGCTATTCCTGGCTTTTTCCTTTCACAATAAACCAGTCAGTAATCTAGTAAGGAAACTTTTCCTGAGTTCTCTGAGCCGCTCTAGCAAATTAATAAAACACAAGGAGGTGGTTGTGGGAACCTCTGACTTATAGCAGATAGGTCAGAAACACAGGCAATAACCTGGTCTTGTGATTGGCATGTGAAGTGGGGGCCAGTCTTGTAGGATTGAGTCCTTAATCTGTGGGATCTGACACAAGTAAATCTAACTCTAGGTAAATCGTGTTAGAGTTAACACCTTGGTGGTGTTGAAAAAAAACATACCAGAATGGGTCTAAAACATACCAGAAAGTAAGGAAGTACTCAAAGAATGATGGGGAAATGTCATTTAGACAGAAAAACCAGCTTGAAGGAACTCCCATTGGTCAAATCTGAACATCACAGTAATTAACGGCAGTTACAGGTTGAGTAAAATTGAAGTCCAAGAGTGTATATTTCTGCACTGATATGTATAAAAAATGGATAAACAAATGGGGAGAAGAGAAAGTTCTACCCTACAATAGAGGTCTCAAAGTATCTCCCCACAAAATATGAATTACTTACTTATTACTTTAGAACTACAAAACACTTACCAATCAACTTTGCAGTGGAGACTGGCAGATACCATCTTAACCAAGTGACAGAAGTTAGCACACCAGATGTGACATATGTTACCACATGACATAGTGCAGTTAAAAGAACACAACAGCATCATTTTTGAGGTATTCCTGCCCCCAAATTCATAAATCAACATCAGACAAACTTACACTCTTCAAAAACATCAAGGTCATGAAAGGCAAGGCAAGACTAAGGAACAGTTCCAGATTGAAGGGGATTGACAACTGCATGTAATAGGGACCCAGGATGGGACCCCGGGCCTAGAAAAGACAGCATTTGGAGAAAAAGATATTTTGAAAAATGGCTATTGATCAGATAGTAATATTGGATATATGGTAATTTCCTGATTTTGATGTGAAAAGTTCTTATTTTAAGAAAATGTATACTTAAATATTAGGGAGTGATGGGATATGTTTGTACCTTCCTCTTAAATGATTCATTCAAAAATATACTAACATGTAGAATGATAAAGAAAAGCAGTAGTGTCAGACAAATATTTAAGAACTGGCTTTCTGTAGCATTTGCTGATTTCTGTGGTATAAAGTTGCCGACTCTGTGTGATTTCAAGGTGCTGGTGGAGTTGGCAAGAGAAGCCTGCGATAGGATCTCAGGAGACAGCTGTAACACGCCACTGGTTTTATGTGATTTTACATAGGGGGTGTGGCCATCTAGCATGATTTATTTCTCTAACATATCGAGTAAGTGTATTTTTGAGTTTCTGAAAATATGCTTGGCCACCTACTATGATAAAATGATAGCCTTATTAAAATACCATATATGATAACGCAAATTCTTTGCATTAGTATGCAATTATATTGGGGTCCAACTCACAAGTGTTTTTATGGCAGCATTAAAAATATGTTCCTTGACCATACATAACTATTATCTATTCCTTTAAGATTATTTTTAATGTATAACTAAGAGCAAACATATAGCTGATACAAAAGGCAACATTAAATTATTTTTTAATAACTAATAGCTCCATCTGGGCATTTTAAATAATGGGGAAGCCCAGCTTTAAGGTTGAAGGGAACTCAGACATTCAGCTACATGGTTTGTGAACCATAAAGGCCATGCAGGAGGCCACTCAGGAGGTAGGAACATTCAGAGTAGAAATCCAGTCTCCTTCCAGCTCACATCCCATGACCCTTGCACAGGTTTCTAAAAATAAGACATGGTATATTCAGTTCTCCCCACTGTTTCCATTTTCCATGCAGCTGTCCCTCAACACTGGGACCCTAATCCAGTGTACAAAACACACCTATGATGTAAGCCTTCCCCTGCTTGAGGCAGCCCAGGGATGCTAACTCACAAAGGCTAGCAGAGATGAGAGAGGACTTTGACCTCAGCAACAGATGCAAGACAAGTTCTCGCTGGCCTCATGGGAATTTTATACAAGAAGACAAATATATGCACAGAATGAGCACTCCCACACATTTTTGGTGGGCTTATAAACCCGTGCAGCGATCTTGAGGTCAATTTTGGTAATATCTACCAATTTCTAAATGTGAACATCCTCTGACCCAACAGTCCAGGGAAGGAATATGTTCTGCAGAAATATTCACAGCAGCACATAGAGGTACAAGAGCATGTTGAAGCAGTGTGAAAGCAGAGGGTGGAAACCACCTACTTATGACCAGGACAGATAAATAAACTATGGTCTATTCATGCCATGGGGCACTGTGCCACCACACACTTTTACAGGAGCATAGGGTGCCTCTGTCATTTAAAAAGTAAGCCAATGCTTCTTTTGCATTGGCCTCTTGTCAGTGGGAAACATTCACAAGAAAATATTTTAAAAATGTATCATTTAAACCATCTGATGGAGCAGTCAACACTATAGAGTAGTGACATGACACACTCCCTGTCTTTCATGGTTTTCAAATCACTGCCTTTCATTACTTCTGCACAGTCCTTCCTTCCTGTCCCTCCACAGCATCTTCAGCAGGGCCCCTGGTGTTCATATAACTTTAATTATCAAAGGATTTGCCCCATTTGCAAACCCTGATCTCATATCCAATTCTGACCCCCAACTGGCTGGGGGCCTGCAGCAGGGAGGGAGCTATTCTGCCTCTAGAAACCTCCTCTTCCTCCCTCATCAGGCTCTTGCTGTTCCCTCAGTGCTGAAGCAAGAAGACATGGGAAAAATGGTGCAGCCACAACCTCCCCTGGGGCATCCCCATTCCTCAGTTTCCCCAGCTGAACCCCAACCTCTGCTCCATGTATTCATGCTGGGACACCCCAATGCCCTTGTGACACAGGGTCCCCTCACCTGGCAGACAGCATGCTTGGAAAGGATGCAGTAAAGTGGCTGTTTTTTTTATGTGTGCTCATATTTTGTGTGTTAATTGAGGTGCACACAATAAAATGCACAAATCTTAGCATACAGCTCAATGAATTGACATGTGTACACATTCATGTAACCAAAACTCAGATCAATATGTTAAACAGTCTGACTATCTTTCACCTTCAGCTATTTCAACCATCCGTCATCTTCCTCCCCTGTATCAACCACCAGTCTGTTCTGTGTTGAGTCTATTTATGTTTTGCTTTATTTTTTATATTCCACATATATGTGAGATCATATGGTATCTGTCTGTCTCTGACTTATTTCATCTAGCACAATACAAAGAGGCTCAATGTGGACAGCTTCCCAGATAGTCTTTTGTCCCAGAGGGAACTCACAGCTTATGTGTGTGTTGAGGGCGAGTTGGGCAGGCTCTCCTCGAGGACCATTGCCCTGAGTTTTCTCTTCCTCTGGGCAGATCAACAATCCTACCAAACAAGATACTCCTCTTCTTGTGGGCATACTGAAAAGTGAAATATAATTCATTTAGGACTGGCTTAGAGGAGTGGCAAGTTCCCCCACTCTCCTCTCCATGGAGGGCAGAAAACTGCCTCTCACCATGAACATCCCACTCCCAAGGCCTGGACGACCCCCTTCCCCAGAGTTCTTCCCACCCCCAAAGGAAATGAGCTCCTCTTTGGCCATTTATTTATTTCACACATTTCTTTTATATACAGTTTATGGTCAATCCTATAAAATGAGAAATTATGAAGAATGAAAGCAAAAGTAGGCAAATTCAAAATAGACATTACACACACACACACACATTCAGCAACCATAAAAGTAGTTCCATTCATGTACACACAGCAGCATGGGATCTGGTAGATGTTTCAGGGGACAGCAATGTTTGCTTTTCCTCTTGAAGACTGGCCGCATCAGATACTGAAAGCCCAGCTTATCAGTGTGTATTCATAGCAGCAAAGTGTATTTCTAAAAATGCTTTTCATATTGACACTGTTGTAGAAGGTACATTTTTCAGAATTAAGCTTCCTCTCAGGCTACAGAACCAGTCTCTAACAACCACAAACTGATGGGAACAGAATGTGTTCCAGATGTAACCATTCTGATTCATAAAGGTTAAAAAAAGTATTTTCAAAAATAATTTAAAACAATTATTGCCAACTGAGTAACTGGTGCATTCCCAGCCTTCCCCCAGCATGGGCTTCCCTGGCTGGACACTGCCCCCTGGGCCTGGCCTTCACCCCATGTCCAGCACATTGCCTGCTTCCTTCCCAGACCCTTCCACTGGCAGCGACATCCTGGCACCAGGCAGCATTGTGCCTCCCAAGTCCTGGCCCAGAACTGGATCCCACAGGGGCCAAGGCTCAGGGGTCCCCTCAAACTGATGAGACTTAGGGGCTCTTTCTCCAACCAGCAGACCCCTGTGTGCTGGCTGCCACAGTCAGCATCCAGCCAAGGAATTCTCACCGTCTTCCTCTGTCCCAGTGATAATTTGCAGAAGATTTTGCAGACCGAATTCCAAAACCATGTCATGGCTGGGCTCTGTGTATCTGCCTCCCCGGGATGCTCTCCAAACCTCCCCTGGAGGGTGAGCTGGTCAGTGACAGATATGGGAGAGCCCTAGGGAAACAGAAAAGCTGCACTGAGCAGGACAACACAGGGGCACCAGCAGTCTTTGTTGGACCCTGAAGCTGGTTTTGGAAGGATGAACCCCACACAAGCTGGAGTCTGCCTGTCATATGCTTTCTGCTAACCTGGAAGCTCACACCTCGCATGTGGCCAGTACTGACCACATTTAACTGCACCTTCTTGCTGGACAAGTTGTCCTCGGTCAAAGAAGTGAGAGAAAGGACCAGTAGCATAAAACTAAGCTGGGTCAATGGAAGGAAATGGGTCACTGAAATGGAATTAGGTCCTTCTGCTGGCAGCCCAGGGATGGAAGATCATGCACAGAAAAATGTAGCCTAGACTTCGTTTTTGCTCTGCACTGTAAAGAATTTTCAAGTATCACTCCCATCTATCGCGCCCGCTTCCCGTGGGTCCAGTCGACGCGATCACAGGAGACCTGGTTCGGTTTTAATCCGCTTTAATTTCTTCTCACAGGCGGTGTTACAGAAAGATTGCAGCTTGTACGCAGGCAAGTATGAATAGGAGCTCTTTTAGTTTCTCTCTAGCTTATTCCTCTTGGCTCTGCAGGATGGCTCGCTGACTTATGGTTCTGCTGTCTTCTCCTCACTACGCCTAACTACCGCTATATATATGTTTCCTAGACCAATCAAAGGGGAGAGCATGCGTGACCTTTAACTCTATTGGCGACAGGGCGGAAATGATGCGGTGTGCACGAGCACGGAACTACTTATAAGGTCTGGGAGGGGGCTTCTCCTACTCGGCGGAGCAGATGCGTGGGATGTGCCATTACCGGATGTGAGCGCCATCTTAGAAGGGTTGGGGTCCGACCTCGGCCGCGGCTCGGACCTCTACACCCATCCTCACAAGAAAACAACTGAATAAACTAAAAAACATCTCTTTTTAGATCCATCAGAGAAGTGAGGTCACAGGCCAAACTCTTGCTCTGAAAACTAGGTGGGCAGAGAGAGAGAGGCAGATACAGAGAACCAGAGCTTCTCCAGAGCCTAAGAGGTAGAACCAGAACCAGTTGGGACATTTAAACCATAACTGACCAACTGCTGGAGGCACAGTATAGACTAGCTTAGGGTTCAAAACTAAAACTGGATGCCCACACTTCCTTGAATTTTACCTGCAGGTGCCCCACTAGGTTCTTGCTTGAAAATCGAGGACTATTCTCATGCTTCCACCAGGGGCAGGAGAAAAGCACCAGTTTGAAATACACCAGAACATTCTGTCCTTCCTCCAATTCTCTCTATCAAGGACTCAAGTAAAACTACTTTATCTGACCTGGGGAAGGGCAATTAGCAAACTCAGCCCCCTCTCGCCTCCCTAGAACATCTAAGCAGGAAGAAGCTGAGAAGCACTTGTGAAGGCCTTTTCTCAGGGGAACAGGCCCACAAAGACTGAGACCAAATCAAAGGACCATACATGCTTCCTCAGCTGGACCCCTACACAATAACAGAGGATTATAGCTGAAAAACTGCAAGGCTCAGACTCTTATTTAAAGAGAACTTTCTAAGGGAGACCAAAACAGGGGCAGTGAGGACATTTTGAAGCCTCAGGTACCAGCAGTTACAGCAAACAGTGTAACTCCAGCCAGACCAACATAAAACATCACACTAAAGGCAAATTATCTCATCCCTATTGTCCAATACATCCCTGGTTTTCAACAAAAATTACAAGACATGCTAAAACACAAGAAAAAAACAGTCTGTAGACAGAGTAACAGAACCAAAACAAATTTCCATTTTAGAGAACTAGAGAAAGAAGAGCTATATAAATGCAAAGATTAAGAAAAGAAATAAAAAAATGAAGCAGAAATCAATGGAAATGTAGGTAGGAAAACCATAGAAAAAAATAATCACTATAACCAAAATCTGATTGTTTGAAAAGATCAATACAATTCATAAACCTGTAGCCAGGCTACTTGAGAGAAAAAAGAAAGAAAACACAAATTACTAATGGCAGAATGAAAAAGGGGCCATCACTACTGATCCCATGAACACTAAAAGTGTAATAAAGGAACACTATGAGCAACTCTATGCCTACGAATTTGACAACTTAGATGAAATGGACCAATTCCTTAAAAGACCTAATCTACTAAAACCCACACAAAAACAAACAGGCAATCTGAATAGGCCTGTAGGTATTAAAGAAACTGAAAAAATAATTGCTAATCTTCCAAACGAAAATGCACCATGTCCACATGGGTTAACTAGTGAATTCTACCAAACACTTAGGCTGTTATTATATATAACAAAGTAAATTATTTCAATTTTTCTACAATCTCTTCCAGAAAATACAAGTAGGGCTAACATTCCCTAACTCATTCTGTAAGGCCAGCATAGATGTCATAACCCTCAATAAATTGTTAGCAAATATAATTCAATAATGTATAAAAAGAATTATATACCATAACCAAGTCTTATCCCAGGATGTTTCATATTCAAAAATCAATGTAATCCATCCCATCAGCAAGCTAAAGAAAAAAATCACCTATCATATAAATAGATGCAGAAAAATTGACAAAATCCAACACCCATAAATTATATGGACTCAGCAAACTAGGAGTAGAGAACATCCTTAACTTGATAAGGAACATTTATAAAAATGTATAACTAAAGTGATATTTCATGGTGTGAAAGTAGATGCTTTCTTCTTAAGATTGGGAATAACATAAGAATGTTCTCCCTTTGCCACTCCATTCAATATTATACTGGAAGTCTTAGATAATGCAATAAGACAAGAAAAGGGTATTAAAGTTGTACAGATTCGGAAGGAAAAAATAAAAGTTTGTGTCATTGCTTATAGATGATATGATTGTCTATATAGAAAATCCCAAAGAATTGACAAAAAACTCTTGAAGCTAAGAAGTGATAGCAAATTTACAGAATACAAAGTTATACCAAAGTCATTTGTTTTCCTGTATACCAGCAATGAATGACTAGGATTTGAAACTAAAAACAGAACATCAACACATTAACACCATAATAAATGAAGTACTACTTAGGAATAAATTGAAAAAATATGTACAAAATCTATATGAAGAAATCTACAGAACTCTGATAAAATAAATAAATAAAGTTCTAAATAAATGGAGAGAGCTTCCATGTTCATGGACAGTAAGACTCAATATTTTGTTAAAATGTCAGTTCTTCCTACTTTTATCTACAGATTCAATGCAACCCAATCAAAATCCAAGCAAGTTTTTTTGTGAATAGTAACAAAATAATTCTGAAGTTTATATGGATAGGCAAAAGACACAGAATACCAACCAAATACTGAAGAACAAATCAGAAGATTAATGTTATCCAATATCAAGACTTACTATAAAGCTATAGTAAACAAGCAGTATAATACTGAAAAAAGAATAAATAAATTAATGGAAAAGAATACATCTGAAGAAAACAAAATCCTTAATTTACAAGGATATATGCACCCCTATGTTTATCACTGTACTGTTTGCAATTGCCAAAATATAGAAGCAACCAAAGTGTCCATCAATAGATGAATGGGTAAATAAGATGTGGTACATATACATATACACAATGGAATATTATTCAGCTACAAAAATGAAAGAAATCCTGCCATTTGGAACAACATGAATGGATTAGAGGGTATTATACTCAGTGAAACAAGCCAAGCAGAGAAAGACAAATAGCATATGATTTCACTTATTTGTGGAATATAAAAACAAAGCAAAATAGAAGGAACCAAATAGCATTAGACTCATAGACAATGAGAAGTGAGTAGTGGTTACCAAGGGAGAGGGGAGTGGGTGGGGCAGGAGGGACAGGAGGGGGACTGTTGAACTATTGTGATGTACATTTGATAATAAAAAAATTTTTTTTTTGAGAGGGCATCTCTCATATTTATTGATCAAATGGTTGTTAACAACAATAAAATTCTGTATGGGGGGGTCAATGCTCAATGCACAATCATTAATCCATCTCAAGCCTAGTTCTCGTCAGTCTCCAATCTTCTGAAGCATAATGAGCAAGTTCTTACATAGTGAACGAATTCTTACATAGTGAATAAGTTCTTACATGGTGAACAGTACAAGGGCAGTCATCACAGAAACTTTCGGTTCTGATCACACATTATGAACTATAAACAATCAGGTCAAATATGAATATTCATTTGACTTTTATACTTGATTTATATGTGGATCCCACATTTCTCCCTTTATTATTATTATTATTTTTATTTTTAATAAACTGCTGAAGTGGTAGGTAGATGCAAGATAAAGGTAGAAAACATAGTTTAGTGTTGTAGGAGAGCAATTGTAGTTGATCAGGTGTGTGCCTGTAGACTATGTGCTAATCCGAGCTAGACAAGGGCAATAAAACATCCATGGATGCAGAAGCTTTCTCTCAACACAGGGGGGTGGGGGTGAGGTTCTAAGCTTCACCACTGTTGTTCCCCAATTTCTCACCTGATGGCCCCCCTGCGACTGTGCCTGTCTTAGGTTGTTCCTCCCTTGAGGAATCTTACCTGTCTCTGGCTAACCAGTCATCTTCCGGGGACATACAGGGAATTGTAAAGTTGGTAAGTGAGAGAGAAGCCATATTGTTTGAAAAGGTTAGCTTTTTACTTCCTTGCAGATTTATGCCCTGTGGCTTCTATGCCCAGCACTTGTCTCGAGGTATCTTTACCCCCTGGAGGAATTATGATACTCGGTAAATTCGATATGAGGCACGAATTCTATTTAAGGGTTGTAATTAGGAAGGAAGAAGAAAAGCTATAGAGGCAGCATATGGAAGAAAACATGGGAGGATTGATTATTTCTTTGACATATCTTCTTGTAGAGTACCTTAAGTATTTATAGGTTTTAAACTACTAACTAACTTGCGCACACATATTAACATAATAGGAATACAGTGACATAAACAAAGCAAATCTATAATTACCAGCCGTCTCCAGTGAAGCCAAGAAAACCATTTAGGCACCCTAGGCATTTGTGAAAATTTGTCTATGATATGATGGATATTGTCCAACTGTACTTGAACAGTCTGAGAGAAATCAGACAAATTAAAGCAGCCCATTTCTGGGATCTGTTCACATCCCATATGTTCTTTTAACCGTAGATAGTCTATAGTCATGAGATTTTGAAGCGCTACAACTTGCACCCCTCCCAACTCCTGATTGAGTTCAAACAGTACAGATCCAGTCAAATTCGTTGTCTCACTGTATGAACATGCCAGCCTAGACATCTCCCTCCTCATTCCAATGGCAAGTCCAGGAAACGGTGGGGTGGACGCAGCCACAACCGCAGCATTGCCCGGATCCCTGTGGAGGCTTTTTGATGATCATACCCCGGCACGAGTCCTCCAGAGATTGCTGATGCCGGAGGCTCCTCCTCATATCGTATCTTAGTTCATTTTCTGGGTATCCAAGCTAGGCCTTGATCTTCTGCATAGAAACAAACAGACCCTTTGCCCACACTTTGACATGCCCTCTATACCACTGTGTAGAACTCATTGGAGGTCAGCACACAGGAACTGATTTTTTTTTTTATTAAGAGAAAGGAATATTATCAGAAAAGAGTACCTTCATAGCTGATCATCTGACACCCTTTAAGTGATCAACATTAAGGATATTTAAAGCATGCATTAATCTTTGATTTACCAATTGTTTTATCCTATCAAGGAGTAATCCCTCTTTTCTTTCTTTCTTTTTTTTTTTTTAATCTTTAATCTACACTTACATGAAGAATACTATGTTTACTATGCTCTCCCCTATATCAGGTCCCCGCTAAAAACCACCTTACGGTCACTGTCCATCAGCATAGCAAAATGTAGAATCACTACTTGTCCTCTCTGTATTGTAGAGCCCTCCCTCCCCTTTCTCCCTCCCCCCACTATGCATGCTAATCTTAATACCCCCCTTCTTCTTACTCCCCTTATCCCTCCCTGCCCACCCATCCTCCCCAGTTCCTTTCCCTTTGGTACCTGTTAGTCCATTTTTGGGTTCTGTAATTCCGCTGCTGTTTTGTTCCTTCAGTTTTTCCTTTGTTCTTATACTCCTCAGATGAGTGAAATCATTTGGTATTTCTCTTTCTCCGCTTGGCTTATTTCACTGAGCATAATACTCTCCAGCTCCATCCATGTTGCTGCAAATGGTTGGATTTTTCCACTTCTTATGGCTGAGTAGTATTCCATTGTGTATATGTACCACATCTTCTTTATCCATTCATCTACCGATGGACATTTAGGTTGATTCCAATTCTTGGCTATTGTAAATAGTGCTGCGATAAACATAGGGGTGCATCTGTCTTTCTCAAACTTGATTGCTGCGTTCTTAGGGTAAATTCCTAGGAGTGGGATTCCTGGGTCAAATGGTAAGTCTGTTTTGAGCATTTTGATGAACCTCCATACTGCTTTCCACAATGGTTGAACTAATTTACATTCCCACCAGCAGTGTAGGAGGGTTCCCCTTTCTCCACAGCCTCGCCAACATTTGTTGTTGTTTGTCTTTTGGATGGCAGCTATCCTTACTGGTGTGAGGTGATACCTCATTGTAGTTTTAATTTGCATTTCTCTGATAATTAGCGATGTGGAGCATCTTTTCATGTGTCTCTTGGCCATCTGTATTTCTTTTCTAGAGAACTGTCTGTTCAGTTCCTCTGCCCATTTCTTAATTGGGTTATTTGTTTTTTGTTTGTTGAGGCGTGTGAGCTCTTTATATATTCTAGACGTCAAGCCTTTATCGGATCTGTCATTTTCAAATATATTCTCCCATACTGTAGGGTTCCTTTTTGTTCCATTGATGGTGTCTTTTGCTGTATAGAAGCTTTTCAGCTTAATGTAGTCCCACTTGCTCATTTTTGGTGTTGTTTTCCTTGCCCAGGGAGATATGTTCAAGAAGAGGTCACTCATGTTTATGTCTAAGAGGTTTTAGTCTATGTTTTTTTTTCCAAGAGTTTAATGGTTTCATGACTTACATTCAGGTCTTTGATCCATTTTGAGTTTACCTTTGTATATGGGGTTAGACAAAGGTCCAGTTTCATTCTCCTACATGTAGCTGTCCAGTTTTGCCAGCACCATCTGTTGAAGAGACTGTCATTTTGCCATTGTATGTCCATGGCTCCTTTATCAAATATTAATTGATAATAAAATTTTTTTTAAAGAAAACAACAACAGAAAAGAATAGAGAACCTAGAAATAAACCCACAGAAATACAGCCAACTGATCTTTGACAAGGAATGCTACTGGAACAACTGGCCAGTAGCAGTCCAATACTACTGAAACACATGCAAAAAATAAAATAAATCCAGACATTGATTTTACACCTTTAACAAAAATTCAAAATGGATCATGGGCTTAAATATAGAATGCAAAACTATAAAACTTCTGGAAGATAACAGAGGAGAAAATCTAGGTGACCTTGGGTCTGGTGATGAGATTTTAGATATAACACTAAAAACATGATCTGTGAAAGAAAAAATTTATATGTCAGACTTCATTAAAACTAAAAGCTACTGCTCTATTAAAGACACTGTTTAAAAAAATGAAAAGACAAGCCACAAAGTAGGAGAAAATATTTGCTGCATATGTATCTGATAAATGACTTGTATCCAAAATATACAAAGAACACTTAAAACTCAACAATAAGAAAAACAATCCAATTTAAAAATGGACAAAAGATCTGAACAGGCACCTTACCAAAGAAGATATACAGATAGTAAACATATAATGAAAACATACCCAACTTAGAGAATTGCACCATTAGAGAACTGCAAATTAAAACAAGGACATATCACTACATACCTGTTAGAATGGCTAAAATCCAAAACATTGAAAAACACCAAATGCTGACAAGGATGTGGAGTAATATTAACTCTCATTCATTGCTGGTTGGGAGTGCCAAATGATACAATTACTTTGAAAGATAGTTTAGAAGTTTCTTACACAGCTAAACATAGTCTCATAGCCATAAGACAGTCTTGCCATATGATCCAGCAACCTCGCTCTAACCTAAATGAGCTGAAAACTTATGTACACCCAAAGATGTGAATGTGAATGCTTATGACAGCTGTATTCATGATTGCCAAAAAATGGAAGCAACCAAGATGTTCTCCAAAAGGTGAATGGATAAACAAAGTGTGGTACATCCAGACAATAGAATATTATTCACCAATAAAAGAAATGATCTATTGAGTGAGGAAAAGACATGGAAAAACCTTAGATGCATATTAGTGATTAGAAAAAGCCAGTCTAAAAGAGTACATACTGTATGACTCCAACCATATGACATTCTCAGAAAGGCAAACTATTGAGTCAGTAAAAAGAGCAATGGTTGCCAGGGTCACAGGGGAAGACAGGGAGGGTGAATCCGTGGAGCACAGGGCATTTCTGCAGCAGTGAAACTATTCTGTATGATACTGTGATGGTGAATACGTGACATTATGCTTTTGGCAAAACGATAGACTATCCAAACCAAGAGTGAGCCCCAGTGTAAACTGGGAACTTTAGTTAATAATAATGTGGGTTTGCCACTTGAGACAAATGTATCACACAAATGCAAGGTGTTAATCACAGAGGCGGGTGACAGGGAGGAGAGTATACAGGGACCCTCTGTGCTTTCAGCTCAGTGTTCTGTAAACCTAATGTTAGGCTGGAGGAAGGAAAAAGAAGGACATGCAAACAGAACAGAGAGATGCCATAGGGGGAGAACAGACCAGACCCCAAGGTCCGTGCCTGATATGGAAAGGGGACAGCTCTTCCTGAATTCCATCCTGCTGATGTGCCGACTAAGACCCAGATGTCAGCCTCCTCCCTCCTGGAAGGAAAAAAGTTTCTAGTTATCTATTATGTCACCTTTAGCCAATCATACCTCTCCACGTCCCCTAGGATAGCTTGCCCACTCCTCCCCCTCCTAACCCCTTATAAGCCTCCACCTCCCTGACCGGGTGTGACTTCCCTGGCCTTTATTTCAGACTGTGGAACATCACCTGGGAGTGGCATTCAAATAAACTACTTGGCCCTTTGTTGCCTCTCTTTGCCTGCTTATTTTGGCTAAAATTTATCTTACACCTAACACTGCTCTGAACAATAAAGCCTATTAATAAGAAAAAAGGGAGCCTAGATCTGAGGAAAGCAGGTTTTCACCAGTGCAGAGAATGCAGGGCTGGGACCCAGAGCCACACACCTGTGAACGGTCGGTCAGTAGCTCAGAACCACAGTGTGACGGAGCCAGAGGAATTCCGGGAGAAATATGGCAGTGATGCTAGTTGAAAAGAAAAGGGATGAGGCTCAGTAGAGACCCATGAGGCAGCACAAAGCCCTCTGCAAAATCAAGCAGGAGAGACAGGGAGAGCCCTGGGAGGTGAAGTGGGGCATGGTGGGGTCCCTACCTGAGCAGTGGATAGGGCAGGGACAAGGAGGGCTTCTAGGAGGAGGAGAGGTCTGAAAGATGAGGAGTTACGTGCATGCTCAGCAGAAAGCAACAGGGAAGGGAAGGGGCACAGTGCATGTGGCAGAGGCAGGGAGAACCTAAAAACTGCAGCAGGCCTGGGGTAAGGAGAGCACCTGGAGGGCTTGTGGGCCAGGCCGGGAGGCCTTGGAAGACAGTCATGCCTACAATTCAAATCAGATTTTTCACTTTTAAGTATTCTTTCAGGATGCAGAAGCTAGAAAATGAGTCGTCTGGATGTGACAAGTGAGTGTAGGGAGACAGGTCATTTCTCAGGTTTCAGCAGAAGGGAATGGTGGCCTGGACAGGTGGTGAGGGTAAGTAGGGTGTCTGAGAGGCACTGCGAGCATAACCTGGACAGAAGGGACCGCTGCCGTCTCCAGCCTCCCCCAGCCAGCCTGCTCCCCTGCAGGTAAGGTAACTGACTGAGCTCTTTCTGTCACTCAATACACAGTCTTGGTGCCATCCTTAACACTTTATCAAAGGACAGCACACCAACCTAGAATGTCAGCAAACTCTCTCAGCTTGGCCTTCCCAGTTAGCCCAGAATCACACCATTTATCACCAGATCCAGTGCCTGGACTGCAGCGGTAGGTCCCTCTGCTCTCCCAGCCCACCTCGGGCTAAGTCCACTTTGACAAGCTGTCCCTTAGGGCACTGAAACAAGGTGCTGAGCCTGCTGCCCTCTCTCCCCTTCAGTCTCTAGAATAAAACAGGATCACCACCACTTCATGCTGTAACCGGGCAGAACGTGCTCTGGCCAGTATGGCCAGATTCATATTTGGGAGGATTGTCATTTTGTTTGGGCAACAGCAAAGCAGGTTACCTTGCTCAAGGAGAGCTTGTACTCAATCAATTACCTTGGCCACGGTTTTGCACCCTTCCCCCACCCTGGAGCTGCTCAGGTGATTTTATGACCGTGTAGACCCTTGGGCTAAATCCTACCACATTCATCTCCAACCTGGACCACTTTCACTAAGAACTGTTTGCACTGAGAGGCACTGGCCCCGTGACAGCAGGGGTCACTCACGCGCTTTATCTGCAGGCGCAGCATCCCTGCCAGGCTGTGGAAGGGGGTGAGGCCCCTGGAGACCCCCTGCAGAGGGGCCTTGAGCTGCTGGGTGGATCAGCCAATCACCAACAGCTGCCAGTGCTCCTCGTACAGCCGCTTCTCCCACCTCACCTGCAAGCCTCCGTGAGAGACTTTATCAAGGCGTTTGCAGTCCGCCTGGGTGGGAATGGAACATGGATTCAGTAAAGTCCCCTAAATGCTGGGCACTGGGGACCAGGGATGAACACTCTTCCCAAGGAGTGCCCCGCTACTGAGAGACAACTGGAATCAATCACAATGAGGCCACGGTTGGACCTTGGGAACCCCCACAGTGGGCAGGAAACAAGGCTGGGGAAGCGGGCGGAGGATAGTCAATGAGCACAGGGTTGGAGGAGATGGGAGGGGCTGGAGGCCAAGGACAAGAAACTGGCTGGGTGGGCTGGGGGGAGGTCGGAGGACGGGAGGTTTGTGCCTTCCTTAGCTCTTACTAGAAGCAATGGATGGGGAGTGGGGTTTTCCCTCTGGAGTTAGTACCTTTCCTTTCTCCAGGCGTCCCCACCCCAGGGCAGCAGAAAGCAATTGGGAGACAACTGACAGCACATCCACAGGAGGAACACAGGCTTCCAGGTGTGAGACGGTGTGAGGGGCTTAGTGAGGAGGACTGGAGCAGGCTTTGCAGAGGGGAGAGGCCCGAGCCAAGTGCAAAGAACAAGAACAGCCCCCATGAGGCACCCCAGGTGTGGGTGGCTCACCTGCACCTGTCTACCCGGAGGCTTTTTGGGAAAGTACCTTTTTAAGCCTATGCCCAACGGACTAAATCAGAACCTCTGGAGATAGATCTCAAAATCTGCTCCATCAACAAGTAAGCTGGGTGACTTAAGTAATCAACTGAAGAGACTCACTGATCAAGGCCCAAGAGTCTGGGCCTTTCTCTGCTCCGGGACAGTGTGCTGGGGAGAGACAGCTGGTTCCCAGCGGGACTGGAGGCTCGCCTCAGGTTTACTCTCCCCGTTCCAGGATTTCAAGGGGAAGAGGTCACGGCAAGCAATGGTTCTGAACTTCAGCTGCCTATTAGAAGCATGTGGTCCACTCCAGATCAATTAAATCCAAAGTCCTCAGTTGGGACCCAGATAAAAGCACTTAAGGCTTGCAGGTAATTCTAATGAGTTCCTCGAAGGAGGAGCACCATTGCACCAAAGCAGGGATCTTTACCCTTATTGTACCACAGGCCTCTGCTCAGAGTTTGTAAAACCACAAGATACATAGTATTCCAAAGGAAAACCACTGTATTAACATATGGCCATCAAAAGTTAAAACAAATGTGCTTTATTGGGCAAGCCATTTTTTTCTGTCAAAAATAGTCTAATAAGAGTAATATCATATTCAACCAAACGGTGATATGTACTTACTAGACAATAAATAACAAGCTCCACAGCAATGGGTCTAGAAATGATGTCATTTCAAATAAGTGAAAACAGTATTTTGAGGCATCTGCAACAATTACAATGTAATAGCAATGTGATCTGTAGGCAGCTGTGACTTCTGTGGGGGTAGGATGTGCACCACTACAACTTGGCACTTCCGCTCGCAGTGGCCAGGGTGCAACCGCCAGGAGCTGGTCAGGAATGCATTCTGGGGCCCCACCCGGAGCCCCACCCCAGATGGGCTGTATCTCTGTCCTGTTTGCCCAACAGCAGCCAGCTCCACCCTCTTTCTGCCTGCAGGCAGAGTTTTTCAATCTGTGTAAGAACTTGCTGGGTGGAAAGGTATCTCATGATAAAAAGGAATCAACAAACACACTAGCTTTTCATACTCGTTGGTCATGAATTTCTGTTTCTTCCATGAATTACTACTGTTTAGGGGTTTTGTCCCTGTTTCTGTGAAAATGTATCTCTATTTAACAGGTTTTTTCGTATATCGGGGATGTTAATCAAACTCTGCCTTTTGGCCAGTTAACAATCTACCAATTTGTCATTTATCTGCTTTATACATGAATATCTTGATAAACAGATTATTATATCCAATATCAATCCTTTGAGATTTAAAATTTAGGAGGAGCTCTCTACTGTTAGTTGAAGGTGAATGTATCCCTTGGTTTGCTTGCTTACTTTTATCTCCTTATTCTGTATTTTGGAGTATGGTAAGTAAAGCAGTCTTTATTTTCTCAGCAGCAAGTCAATTACTTTAACATTCATTACACTGAGAAATCCTAGGAAAGAGAAAAGCAGCCCCTGACAAGTCAAAACTGGCCTGGCGCCATAAGCCAGCTCACCACCAGGCCCTGGTGTTTCCCTGGGGAACAGAAGCAGTTTCACAGAACACCAACATCAAGGCCACTCTGAGTGAGCCTGGGAGGAGGTGAGAAGGCAGCAAATACTCCACAGTCTTCTCTAAGTTCAGGCAAAAACAAGGTCACAGTGCAAACCACAGAATACTAACCACCCCTCTCCGGGCCAATGCCTCTCTTGCCCCATTATGGCTTTATCACAGGTAGGATTTACCACAACACCCAGTCATAGGATCAACCCTGCTTCCTTCAACAAATCACCAGCTAGAGTCCTATTCCCATAATAAATCCATTTCTAGCACCCTCTTACTGGGATGCTCTGTGGCCTGGCACCTTGGGGAAATGGCCTCATGTGTATTCCTGGAGTAATGGCAGAGTGGCCCCCAAAGATCATGGTAGTGTACCCAAAATGTCTGGGAGGTAAGGCATCTTACGGGGAAATTTTGTTTTATCTTTACAGCCAGTGCACATACCTCTATATACTGACCCATCTGTAACTCCCACAGGGAGGGGGGTGAAAGTCCGGTGTACTAGACCAGGACCAAATCCCAGTTCTGCCAGTGTCCTATCACAGGGCCACTCTCTTGCATGCATCCTAACTGATGGACAAGATTTGCCTATGCTGGTGTCATTAAAACATGTATCTTATTGCCCTTACGGTTATTTTCTCCTACAATCCCTGTGGCCTGGATGCGCCCCCTGCCTGCAGCTGCCTTGTGATGATTGCTCTGAACTCCCTACCTGTTCGACTACTGACCGCCTGTGGAAAGGACGAGCTATGGACTTCATCTGCCTAGGACTTTGAACCTAGCTGAATCCTCCCGCTTGAGGATTGTCATGATTTTATTGCTATTGCTATTTTATGTTATTAGCCTGGTTACAATGCTCCAGTTTTCTTGCCCAGGGACCATTGTGGAAGATGGGGAACGTGTAGATTGTGAGGCAAGATTTCTGGAGGGGTGGGATGTGGGTAAAATTGTAATATTTCCAGAATCTCTTGCCTGGCTTTAGTACATCTGCATATCAATAGGTATTTCAAGGGGTGCAGAGAAGTGGTCCATGTATATATCAATAGGTAATTACAAGGGCGTGTGAGGGCTTATCTGGACCAGAGAGGTTGGGTGGAGCTCTCTGCTGCTACAGCTTAGTCAAGAAAGAGACAGGATGGCTGCTTGTAAGAGTAAACGGGTTTGTTAACTTTATCTCTCCCTTTAACTGATGCCAGTTTCAAAGGTATTTTGCCCTGGGATTTTCCCCCCAGAGTTACAAATGCCAATTAGATCCTCAATTTTTTATAGTAGGTGGATAGACAGATATGAACAGAGAGGGAGTTGGGGACTTTGGATGGTGCTTACATTCAATTAGGTGCTTGTTTATATTCTAAACATCCCATTTAAACTGTTCTCCCAGATGTGAGTAGCGAGGGTATATGTAACAGACCTGCCAAAACTGATTGGTTCCAACATAAGGAGAAGGGGACCCTGACTTCACCTCAAAGTGCATTATGTGCTGATTAACAGACTAATATCACATCCCTGGCACCAAGACAGTTCCAAGGAAGACCATCTGAGGACAAAAAGAGGGCATCACCCTATTTCCTGGAAATCCCCCTCCATCATGATGAATATTCCACCCCTGCTTAAACTCCACCAGCTGCTCACGTCTGGAGCTTGCCTGCACTGCCTTCTGTTAAGCTGGAGGAAGGAAAAACAAGGACATGCAAACAGAACAGAGAGATACCGTAAAAGGAGAACAGACCAGACCCCAAGGTCCATGCCTTATATGGAAAGGGGACAGCTCTTCCTGAATTCCATCCTGCTGATGTGACAACTAAGACCCGGATGTCAGCCTCCTCCCTCTTGGAAGGAAAAAAAGTTTCTAGTTGTCTATTATGTCATCTTTAGCCAATCATACCTCTCCACGCCCCCTAGGATAGCTTGCCCACTCCTCCCCCTCCTAACCGCTTATAAGCCCCCACCTCCCTGATCAAGTGTGACTTGCCCAGCCTGTGTTTCAGACTGAGGAACATCACCCGGGAATTTTGCTCAAATAAACTGCTGGGCCCTTTGTTGTCTCTCATCGCCTGCTTATTTGGGCTAGAATTTATCTTATACCTTCCTGACAACAAATTCACTTAGTTTTGTTTTTTAACACAATTATTGGTACTTAAAGTTTATTAAAAAAATAATGATTGAGCACTGTGAAAATAAAGACCAGCCAAATGAGAAAAACAAAAGCTATTTATTTGGAGTTTGCTATAGCACGCGAGTCAGCCACCATCACTGGTATTTCAGCAGAGACTCAAAGGCAGCCAGGAGTGGGAAAGCTTTGTAGTCTATATTCAATATACTGTGCATTAGATCTCAAGGACTTATTTACTACTTGCCAATTCATAACTTTAAACATCTGTCCCATACATCCACCCCAACCCCTGGTAATTACCCTTGTACTCTAAGTTTACCCTCATACTCTAAGTTTTATGAGTTTGGATTTTTTAGATTCCACATATAAGTGATAGTGTACAGTTTTGTCTGACTTATCTTAGAATAATGCCCTCAAGATCTATCCATGTTGTCTCATATGACAGGCTGTCTTTCTTATGGCTGAATAAGAACATTCTATTGTGTATAAATACCACATCTTTACCATTCGTCCATAGATGGGTACTTTGGTCATTTCTGTATCTTGGCTATTGTAAATAATATGGCAACAAACGTGGGAGTCCAGATATCTCTTTGATGTCCTGTTTTCACTTCCTTTCAGTGTAATTGCTGGATCAGATGGCAGATCTAGTTTTCATTTTTGAGGAACTCAATACTTGTTTCCATAATGACTGCACCAATTTATATTCCCACCAACAGTGTACATGGGTTCCCTTTCCCCCCCATCCTCACCAACACTTGTTAATACTGTTTTCTTGATGACGGTCATCTGATAGGTGTGAGGAGATATCTCATTGTGGTTTTGATTTGCATTTCCCTGATGATCAGTGATGTGGAGCATCTTTTCATGTGCCTGTTAGCCATTTGGATATCTTCTTTGGAAAAATGTCTATTTTTTAGTTTCTCTGCCATTTTAAATCAGAGTATTTGTGTTTTTTGGTTATCATTATTGAGTTGTTTGAGTTCTTATATATTTTGGATATTAACTTATCAGATACATGGTTTGCAAAAATGTTCTCCCATTCTACCTTTTCTTTTTGTTGATTGTTATTCTTGCTGTGAAGAAGCTTTTAAGTTTGACATAGTCCTATTTGTTAAATTTTACTCTTGTTGTCTATGCTTTTGGTGTAATATCCAAGAAATCATTGCCAAGAACAATGTCAAGGAGCTTGTTACCTGTTTTCTCCTAGGAGTTTTATGGCATCAAGTCTTGTGTTTAAGTCTTTGATCCATGTTGAGTTCTTTTTTGTGAGTAGTATAGAGATCCAATTTCATTGTTCTGCATGCATGTATCCAGTATTCCACATTATTTGTTTAAGAGACTTCCTTTCCCCATTGGATGTTCTCAGTTCCCTTGTTAAATATTAGTTGACCATGTATTTGGGGATTAATTCTGGGTTCTCTAGTCTGTTCCATTGGTCTATTGTCTGTTTTTACTAGTACCATACTGTTTTAATAACTACAACTTTGTAGTACAGTTTGAAATCAGGATGTGTGATTTGTCCAACTTTGTTCTTTCACAGGGTTGCTTTAACTGGCTATTTGGGGCCTTTTGTCAGTCCATACAAATTTCAGGATTGTTTTTTCTATTCTGTGAATAATGCCATTGGAATTTTGATAGGGACTGAATTGAATCTACAGATGGATGTGGATATTATGGACAGCTAACAATATTAATTCTTCTAATCCATGAATATAAGATATCTCCATTTGTGTGGTTTTTTCTTTCTTTCAAAAAAAGTCTTGTAGTTTTCATTATTCAGATATTTCACTTCATTGATTAAATTTATTCCTAGATATTTTATTATGTTTGATTCTATCAATAGGATATAGTTTAATCATGTTTAAAAAATTTATTCTGTCAATCTTTGCCTCTTTACTGAAGTGTTTAAACCATTGACATTTGAGTAATTGTTGATAAGGACAGAGTGACTTCTGCCACTTTGATATTTATTTTCTATATGTGATGTCTTTTTCTGTTTCTCCCTTCTTCCATTATTGCCTTCATTGCATATAACTGATTTTTTGGCAGTGTACTGTTTTGATTCCATTCTCATTTCTCTTTCTGTATATTTTAAAAATTCTGTTTACCATAGGGATTACAATTAATATCCTAAACTTGTAATAATCTAATTTTAATTATTATGAACTTAGCTTTTATAACATAAAAACTGTGTTCCTACATAGCTCTATTGCCCTTTATATTGTCCTTGTCACTAATATAAAACTTTATACATTATATGCAATTAACAGATTTATAATTATTGTTAAATGTATTTCTCTTCTAAATAATGTGGAAAATAAAAACTTACAAACCAAAAATGCAGTAATATTAGGTATTATATTTACATATGTTACTTTTACCAGAGTTTTTTATTTCTTCATATGGCTTCAAGTTACTGTCTAATGTCCTTTCGTGTCAACCTGAATAACTCCCTTAGTATTTCTTGTACAGAAGGCCTACTAACAATAAACTCCCTCAGCTTTTGTTTCAATAGCAATGTCTAATTTCTCCTTTAGATTTCTTAAGTAATCTAAAATGGCAAGCGAACTTTCTTTGGGTCTCCATGGTCTCTGATGACAAATCTGATAATCCTTTTTTTTCCCTCAATTGAAGTATCATTGATACACAATCTTATATTGGTTTCAAGTATACATCAAAGCAATTCAACAGTTATCCATATTATTAAATCCTCACCCCCATTAGTGCAATTACTATGTGTCAACACCAGGAAGATGTTACAGAATCATTGACTATATTCTCCATGCTGTACTACTTCCCCATGACCAGATTACATTGTGATTGAGAATTCTTGTGTCATTTTATACCCCTAAAATTCCCTACCCACACACCCATGCCGACACCTCTCCTCATGGTAACCACCAGTCACTTCTCAAGTCTATAAGTCCACTGCTATTTTGTTCATTTTGTTTTGTTTTGTTCTTATATTCCACAAATAAGCGAAATCATATGGCATTTGTCTTTCTCCACCTAGCTTATTTCACTTAGCATAATACCCTCTAGGTCCATCCATGTTGTTTCAAATGGCAGGATTTCTTTATTTTTGATGGCTGAATAATATTCCATGTGATTTTTATCCTTTTTTTAATGAAGTGTATGATATTGATTGACTTACAAATGTTGTACCATTCTTGCATCCCTGGAATAAATCCCACTTGGTCGTGATGGATGATCCATTTGATGTATTCTTAAATTCATTTTGCTACTATGTTCTTCGGGGATATTGGTCTATAATTTTCTTTTTTGTAATGTTTTTGTCTGATTTTGATATTAGAGCTATCTGGCCTCATAGAATGAGTTTGTAAATATTCCTTCTCTGCTCTTTGGAATACTTTAAAGAGGATGGGTATTAGCTCCTCTCTAAATGTTAGGTAGCATTCAACAGTGAAGCCATCTGGTCCTGTGTTTTTCTTTGTTGGTAGTTTTTTGAGTGCTAATTTAATTTCATTGCTGGTAATTGGTCTGTTCAGATTTTCTGTTTCTTCCTGGGTCAGTCTTGGAAGGTTGTATTTTTGTAGGAATTTATCCATTTCTTCTAGGTTGTCCAATTTATTGGCATGTAATTTTTTCACAGTATTCTTTAATAATTCTTTGTATTTCTGTGGTTTCTATTGTGACTATTCCTTCTTCATTTCTGATTTTATTTGTGTACATTCTCTCTTTTTTTTGATAAGTCTTGCTAGGGGTTTAACTATTGGGGTTTTGTTTATTTTCTCAAAGAACCAGCTCTTTGTTTTGTTGATATTTTTTCTGTTGTTTTATTCTTCTTTAGATTATTTATTTCTGCTCTGATCTTTATTACGTCCCTACTTGTGCTATCTTAAGGTTTCATTTGTTCTTCTTTTTGTAGTTTCTTTAGTTGTGAGTTTAGACTGTTTACTTGGGATTCCTCTTGTTTCCTGGGGTTGATCTGCACTGCTATGTACATCCCCCTCAGTACTGCCTTTGTCACCTCCCACAATTTTGGACTGTTGAATTTTTGTTTTCACTTGTCTCCATGTATTGCTTGATTTCTGTTTTAATTTGGTCATTGATCCATTGATTGTTTAGAAGCATGTTGTTTAGCATCCATGAATCTGTAGGCTTGTTTTCTTTGTGTAATTTATTTCTAGTTTCATACCATGGTGTCTGAGAAGATGTTTGAAACAATTTTAATCTTTTTGAGTTTATTGAGGCTCTTCTTGTGGCCTAGTTTGTGATATATTCTGGAAAACATTCCATATACACTTGAGAAGAATGTGTATCTTGCTGCTTTTGGGTGGGATGTTCTGTAGATAACTGTTATGTCCCTCTGAGCTAATGTATTGTTCAGTATCTCTGTTTCCTTGTTTATTTTCTGTCTGGTTGATCTGTCTATTGATGTGAGTGATGTGTTAAGATCTCCTAAAATGAATGTGTTGCAGTCTATTTCCTCCTTTAATTCTGTAAGTATTTGTTTTTCATATTTAGGTGCTCTTATGTGGGTGCATAGATATTTATAATGGTTATATCCTGTTGATGGACTGATCCTTTTATCATTATGGAATGTCCTTCTTTGTCTCTTGTTACTTTCTTTGTTTTGAAATCTGTTTCATCTGATATAAGTAATATACTATTATTCCTGCTTTTTTCTCCCTTATTATTTGCATGGAATATCTTTGTCCATCCCTTCACTTTTAGTCTGTGTATCTTTGGTCTGAAATGAGTCTCCTGTAGGCAGCATATAGATGGGTCTTGTTTCTTTATCTATTCTTCCACTCTATGTCTTTTTATTAGTGCATTTAGTCCATTTACATTTTAGGTAATTATTGATAGGTATGTATTTATTGTCATTTTATTAATTGTTTCCCATTTTTATAGCTCCTCTCTCCTTTCTTCCTGTCTTATACTCTTCTCTTGTTATTTAAATTTTTCTTTATTGTTGTGGTTGGAGTTATTTAAAAATATTTTTTGTGTATCTATTATAGGCTTTAGGTTTGTGGGTAGTACCAAAAGTTCAAGGATAGCTTCCTGACTATATAACAGTATATTAAGTTGCTAACTGCTCTATTTCAAACACAATCTAAAAGTACTATTTTTTTCTTCTTCCTTCTGTATACTCCATGTATTAGATGTCACAATCTGCATTTTTTTTGTGCATCCCTTGACTGATTTTGTATATAGTTGGTTTTATTACTTTTGTTTTGTTTTAATTCCATACTTGCTTGATAAGTAATCGGTCTACTACCTTTACTGTCAGTTTCTTTTCACTGGTGGAAACTATTTAGGAATAGGAACATTTCCATCTATGGACATCTCTTTAACATATTCTGTAATGCCAGTTTAGTGATTATAAATTCCTTCAGTCTTCATTTATCTGGAAAATATTTAATCCCTCCTTTAAAATTGAATGGTAATTTTGCTGGGTAGAAGATTCTTGGTTGAATGGCCTTCTGTTTCAATGCATTAATATTTCATGCCACTCCCTTCTGGGAGTTTCTGCTGAGAAGTCTGCTGATAGCCTGATAGCGTTTCCCTTATAAGTAATCTTTTTTCTGTACCTGAGTGTTTTCAATACCCTCTCCTTATCCTTAATCTTTGTCATTTTAAATTAGTATATATCTTGGTGTTATCTTCCTCAGGTTTCTTTTTTCAGGAGCTCTCTGATCCCATGATGTGAGAGTCTATTTCCTTCCCCAGGTTGGGGAGGCTTTCAATAATGATTTCCTCAAAGAGACTTCCATCCCTTTGTTTCTCTTTTCTCCTTCTGGTACCCCTATTATGCAAATATTGTTTCCTTTGGAGTTGTCACACAGATCTTTTAGCATTCTTTCATTCCTAGATTCCTTTTTCTCTTTGTTCCTCAGCTTCATCCTGTTCTGTAATTTCCAGCTCACTGACTCTCTCCTCTACTTGCAGCTATCTACTATTCATTCCCTCCATTGTGCATTCATTTCAGTTATTGTATCCTTAGCTCTGTGTGGCTTTTTCAGCTCTTCTGTCTCTTTGTTGAAGTCCTCCCTCAGATCTTCAATACTTTTCCATACATCAGTGAGCATCTTTATGACTGTTACTTTGTAATTTTTGTTCAGAGGATCAGTGATGTCCATTTCATCTAGCCCTCTTCCTGATGTCTTGTCCTGTAGTTTTGTTTGGAACATATTTCTCTGTCTCCTCATTTTGTCAGGGTTTCTTTGTTTCTTTCTTTATATTAGATGGACCTGCTATGTTTCCTGGTCTAGAGAGTAATGACTTTATGAAGAAGGCATCCTGTGGTTCCCAGAAGCTCAAGACACTATTCTCCAGTGCCTGGTTCTCCTTGTGGAAGAGCTTCAATTGCTGTTGTTGGGCTATGTGTAGGGCCATCTTTCTCACTGCCTACAGTGGTCTCTATCAGTATTCTGTGGAGGGTAGCTTGTTCAGCTGGCCCTTTGTGATTAGAGCAGTGGTGCTTCTGCTGGGATTGTTGTGCATAGGGCCACCCTCTGCCTGCCTTGCAGCTATGGTGGGCCTGCTGGGTTAATGGCATAGGTGGGGCATTTGCATGGCTCTGGAGTGGGCACACAGTGCTAGGCACTGGGCTGTGTCACTTGAAAGGAGGAAGGCAGGTTTGGAGATGGCTTCTGCAGGCAACTCTCTAATTGGGCTGAGACAGGGTCAGGAAAGGTGGGAAAGCCTCCCTTTGCCTGCCAACTAGCAAAGTCTGATGTTGCTAAGCTTAGCGGGTAGACAGATGCACAGGGAAGCACCTTGGGTTGACCTACCAGCACGGTGGATGGAGCATTTGTGGCTCCCAAGAGTACGTGAAGTTGGGCGAAGCAAAATATGGGGAAGTGTCATCCACCTGCCCTTTCTCCTGCAGAGAGAGCTCTGTCCAACTCTCATCCACCCTTTCACCCCTCCCACTTCTGGCAAATAATTCAAACTGCTGCCTCTGCTTTGGGATTCAGCAGTGCCAGTGGAACATGCTTGTCTTCCACAAGTGGCAAGAATCTCAGCCTCCCCAGGTGCTTCAGCTCTCCCTGGTGTCTAGCCCCATTCATCACCAGGACCCAGTGCAACCTGGACTCATGTTTCCAGAGCAGATCTCAGGTGTTCATGAGTGCCTCTCCACCCCCAGCTCCATTCCTCTTCCTCCTGCCTATGGGCTGAGATAAGGGAATGTCTTGGACCTGCTCAGTCTCATCTCTTCCACTTTATCCTTCTCTGTGTGGTCTTCTCTTCTTCAACAGGCATAGGTGTCTGTTCTGCAGTCTTCCGGTCATTTTCAGGTTTGGTTGTATTTGCTGTAGTTGCTTCCTTGGTGTTTTTGTGGGAGGAGGTTTCTGCCTTGCATTCCTACTTGGCTATCTCCCCCCCTCACCACCACTTCCTGTTAATCTTATTGTGCCGATGTACGTGATTAGTTGTTTCTCCCTTGTTTTTTCAAGGTTCTCTCTTTGTCTATGGTTTCCAAAAATTTGATTATAATGTATCTGCCTGGATCGATTTGCATCCTGGAGTTCACTGAACTTAAATGCATTGATCCATTTCTTTTATCTCATCTGAAAAGTTTTCTTTCAATATTCTTATTGTACCTTTGTCTCCTCTGTTTCTTGAATTCCCAAATGCCTATATTGCTATACCTGATGGTTTTCCAAAGACCTCCCAGGAGACATATATTATTTTTCCTTCTTGCTCTTTGACCAGATAATCAGAATTGACCTATCATTAAGTTCACTGATTTTCCTCCATCAGAAGAAAATGATCAGCTACTGAAAGCCTCTAGTCAGCTTTCATTTCAGTTATTACACTTTTTCAGACCCAGAATTTTTTTTGGTTCCTTTTCATAACTTCCATTTATTTACTGATATTTACTTATTCACACATTGTTCTTCTAGTTTTATTTCTCCATGGTTTCCTTCAACTCTTTGAGAATATTTAAGTCAGTTGAATAATTGTCTTTGTCTAGTAGGTCTAGTGTCTGTGCTTTCTCAAGGACATTTCTGTTCACTTTTTCTGTGAATGGACCATGCTTTCTTTTTTCTTTATGTTTTGTAATATTTCATTGAAAATCAGGCATTTTTAATATTATGATGTGGTAAGTCTGTAAATCAGATCCTTCACCCTCCTCAGATATGTCTTTGTTGCTTATTGGCTTTAGTTATTGTTTAAGTGATGTTTTTTATGTTTTTTTTTTGTGTGAGGGCATCTCTCATATTTATTGATCAAATGGTTGTTAACAACAATAAAATTCTGTATAGGGGGGTCAATGCTCAATGCACAAAAATTAATCCATCTCAAGCCTAATTCTCGTCAGTCTCCAATCTTCTGAAGCATAACGAACAAGTTCTTACATGGTGAACGAATTCTTACATAGTGAATAAGTTCTTACATGGTGAAGAGTACAAGGGCAGTCATCACAGAAACTTTCGGTTTTGATCATGCATTATGAACTATAAACAATCAGGTCAAAAATGAATATTTCTTTGATTTTTATACCTGATTTATATGTGGATCCCACATTGCTCCCTTTATTATTATTATTATTTTTATTTTTGATAAAATGCTGAAGTGGTAGGTAGATGCAAGATAAAGGTAGAAAACATAGTTTAGTGTTGTAAGAGAGCAATTGTAGATGATCATGTGTGTGCCTGTAGACTATGTGCTAATCCGAGCTAGACAAGGGCAATAAAACATCCACGGATGCAGAAGCTTTCTCTCAAAACAGGGGGGGGGGTGAGGTTCTAAGTTTCACCACTGTTGATCCCCAATTTCTCACCTGATGGCCCCCCTGCGACTGTGCCTGTCTTAGGTTGTTCCTCCCTTGAGGAATCTTACCCATCTCTGGCTAACCAGTCATCTTCTGGGGCCATACAGGGAAATGTAAAGTTGGTAAGTGAGAGAGAAGCCATATTGTTTGCAAAGGTTAGCTTTTTACTTCTTTGCAGATTTATGCCCTGTGGCTTCTATGCCCAGCACTTGTCTCGAGGTATCTTTACCACCTGGAGGAATTATGATGCTCGGTAAATTTGATATGAGGCACGAATTCTATTTAAGGGTTGTAATTAGGAAGGAAGAAGAAAAGCTATAGAGGTAGCATATGGAAGAAAACATGGGAGGATTGATTATTTCTTTGACATATCTTCTTGTAGAGTACCTAAAGCATGTATAGGTTTTAAACTACTAACTAACTTGTGCACACATATTAACATAATAGGAATATGGTGACATAAACTAAGCAGATCTCTAATTACCAGCCATCTCCAGTGAAGCCAAGAAACCCAGTTAGGCACCCTAGGCATTTGTGAAAATTTGTCTATGATATGATGGATATTGTCCAACTGTACTTGAACAGTCTGAGAGAAATCAGACAAATTAAAGCAACCCATTTCTGGGATCTGTTCACATCCCATATGTTCTTTTAACCGTAGATAGTCTATAGTCATAAGATTTTGGAGCGCTACAACTTGCACCCCTCCCAACTCCTGGTTGAGTTCCAACAGTACAGATCCAGTCAAATTCATTGTCTCACTGTAGGCACATGCCAGCCTAGACATCTCCCTCCTCATTCCTTGGCAAGTCCAGGAGATGGTGGGGTGGATGCAGCCACAACCGCAGCATCGTCCGGATCCCTGTGGAGGCTTTTTGATGATCATCCCCCGGCACGAGTCCTCCAGAGAGTGCTGATGCCGGAAGCTCCTCCTCATATCGTATCTTAGTCCATTTTCTGGGTATCCAAGCTAGGCCTTGATCTTCTGCACAGAAACAAACAGACCCTTTGCCCACACTTTGACATGCCCTCTATACCACTGTGTAGAACTCATTGGAGGTCAGCACACAGGAACTGCTTTTTTTTTTTTTATTAAGAGAAAGGAATATTATCAGAAAAGAGTACCTCCATAGCCGATCATCTGACACCCTTTCAGTGATCAACATTAAGGATATTTAAAGCATGCGTTGATCTTTGATTTACCAATTGTTTTATCCTATCAAGGAGTAATCCCACTTTTCTTTCTTTCTTTCTTCTTTTTCCTTTTTTTTTTAAATCTTTAATCTACACCTACATGAAGAATACTATGTTTACTATGCTCTCCCCTATACCAAGTCCCTCCTAAAAACCACCTTACAGTCACTGTCCATCAGCATAGCAAAATGTTGTAGAATCACTAATTGTCCACTCTGTGTTGTACAGCTCTCCCTCCCCTTTCTCCCTACCCCCCCTTTGCATGCTAATCTTAATACCCCCCTTCTTCTTACCCCCCTTATCCCTCCCTGCCCACCCATCCTCCCCAGTTCCTTTCCCTTTGGTACCTGTTAGTCCATTTTTGGGTTCTGTAATTCCACTGCTGTTTTGTTCCTTCAGTTTTTCCTTTGTTCTTATACTCCTCAGATGAGTGAAATCATTTGGTATTTCTCTTTCTCCGCTTGGCTTATTTCACTGAGCATAATACTCTCCAGCTCCATCCATGTTGCTGCAAATGGTAGGATTTTTTCACTTCTTATGGCTGAGTAGTATTCCATTGTGTATATGTACCACATCTTCTTCATCCACTCATCTACCGATGGACATTTAGGTTGCTTCCAATTCTTGGCTATTATAAATAGTGCTGTGATAAAGATAGGGGTGCATCTGTCTTTCTCAAACTCGATTGCTGCATTCTTAGGGTAAATTCCTAGGAGTGGTATTCCTGGGTCAAATGGTAGGTCTGTTTTGAGCATTTTGATGCACCTCCATACTGCTTTCCACAATGGTTGAACTAATTTACATTCCCACCAGCAGTGTAGGAGGGTTCCCCTTTCTCCACAGCCTCTCCAACATTTGTTGTTGTTTGTCTTTTGGATGGCAGCCATCCTTACTGGTGTGAGGTGATACCTCATTGTAGTTTTAATTTGCATTTCTCTGATAATTAGCGATGTGGAGCATCTTTTCATGTGTCTCTTGGCCATCTGTATTTCTTTTCTAGAGAACTGTCTGTTCAGTTCCTCTGCCCATTTCTTAATTGGGTTATTTGTTTTTTGTTTGTTGAGGCGTGTGAGCTCTTTATATATGCTGGACGTCAAGCCTTTATCGGATCTGTCATTTTCAAATATATTCTCCCATACTGTAGGGTTCCTTTTTGTTCCATTGATGGTGTCTTTTGCTGTACAGAAGCTTTTCAGCTTAATGTAGTCCCACTTGCTCATTTTTGGTGTTGTTTTCCTTGCCCGGGAAGATATGTTTAAGAAGAGGTCACTCATGTTTATGTCTAAGAGGTTTTTGCCTATGTTTTTTTCCAAAAGTTTAATGGTTTCATGACTTACATTCAGGTCTTTGATCCATTTTGAGTTTACCTTTGTATATGGGGTTAGACAAAGGTCCAGTTTCATTCTCCTACATGTAGCTGTCCAGTTTTGCCAACGGCATCTGTTGAAGAGACTGTCATTTTGCCATCGTATGTCCATGGCTCCTTTATCAAATATTAATTGACCATACATGTCTGGGTTAATGTCTGGAGTCTCTAATCTGTTCCACTGGTCTGTGGCTCTGTTCTTGTGCCAGTACCAAATTGTCTTGATTACTATGGCTTTGTAGTAGAGCTTGAAGTTGGGGAGTGAGATCCCCCCTACTTTATTCTTCTTTTTCAGGATTGCTTTGGCTATTCGGGGTCTTTGGTGTTTCCATATGAATTTTTGAATTATTTGTTCCAGTTCATTGAAGAATGTTGCTGGTAATTTGATAGGGATTGCATCAAATCTGTATATTGCTTTGGGCAGGATGGCCATTTTGACGATATTAATTCTTCCTAGCCATGAGCATGGGATAAGTTTCCATTTGTTAGTGTCCCCTTTAATTTCTCTTAAGAGTGACTTGTAGTTTTCAGGGTATAGGTCTTTCACTTCTTTGGTTAGGTTTATTCCTAGGTATTTTATTCTTTTTGATGCAATTGTGAATGGAATTGTATTCCTGATTTCTCTTTCTATTGGTTCATTGTTAGTGTATAGGAAAGCTACAGATTTCTGTGTGTTAATTTTGTATCCTGCAACTTTGCTGTATTCCAATATCAGTTCTAGTAGTTTTGGAGTGGAGTCTTTAGGGTTTTTTATGTACAGTATCATATCATCTGCAAATAGTGACAGTTTAACTTCTTCTTTACCAATCTGGATTCCTTGTATTTCTTTGTTTTGTCTGATTGCCGTGGGTAGGACCTCCAGTACTATGTTAAATAACAGTGGGGAGAGTGGGCATCCCTGTCTGGTTCCCGATCTCAGAGGAAATGCTTTCAGCTTCTCGCTGTTCAGTATAATGCTGGCTGTGGGTTTATCATATATGGCCTTTATTATGTTGAGGTACTTGCCCTCTATTCCCATTTTGCTGAGAGTTTTTATCATGAATGGATGTTGAATTTTGTCAAATGCGTTTTCAGCATCTATTGAGATGATAATGTGGTTTTTGTCTTTCTTTTTGTTGATGTGGTGGATGATGTTGATGGATTTTCGAATGTTGTACCATCCTTGCATCCCTGGGTTGAATCCCACTTGGTCATGGTGTATGATCTTTTTGATATACTGTTGAATTCTGTTTGCTAATATTTTATTGAGTATTTTTGCATCTACATTCATTAGGGATATTGGTGTGTAATTTTCTTTTTTGGTGGGGTGTTTGCCTGGTTTTGGTATTAGGGTGATGTTGGCTTCATAGAATGAGTTTGGGAATATTCCCTCTTCTTCTATTTTTTGGAACACTTTAAGGAGTATGGGTATTATGTCTTCTCTGTGTGTCAGATAAAATTCCGAGGTAAATCCATCCGGCCCCGGGGTTTTGTTCTTGGGTAGTTTTTTGATTACTGTTTCAATTTCTTTGCTCGTAATTGGTTTGTTTAACTTTTTTGTTTCTTCCTTAGTCAGTCTTGTGAGGTTGTATTTTTCTAGGAAGTTGTGCATTTATTCTAGGTTTTCCAGCTTGTTGGCATATAGGTTTTCATAGTAGTCTTTAATAATTCTTTGTATTTCTGTGAAGTCTGTCGTGATTATTCCATTCTCATTTCTGATTATGTTGATTTGTGTTGATTCTCTTTTTCTCTTAATAAGTTTGGCTGGAGGCTTATCTATTTTGTTTATTTTCTCAAAGAACCAGCTCTTGGTTTCATTGATTTTTGCTATTGTTTTATTCTTCTCAATTTTGTTTATTTCTTCTCTGATCTTTATTATGTCCCTCCTTCTGCTGACTTTAGGCCTCATTTGTTCTTCTTTTTCCAGTTTCGATAATTGTGATGTTAGACTATTCATTTGGGATTGTTCTTCCTTCTTCAATTGTGCCTGGATTGCTATATACTTTCCTCTTAGACTGCTTTCGCCGTGTCCCATAGAAGTTGGGGCTTTGTGTTGTTGTTGTCATTTGTTTCTATATATTTCTTGATCTCTATTTTGATTTGTTCATTGATCCATTGATTATTTAGAAGCATGTTGTTAAGCCTCCATGTGTTTGTGAGCCTTTTTGTTTTCTTTGTAGAATTTATTTCTACTTTTATACCTTTGTTGTATGAAAAATTGGTTAGTAGAACTTCAATATTTTGGAATTTAGTGAGGCTTTTTTGTGAGCTAGTATGTGGTCTATTCTGGAGAATGTTTCATGCGCATTTGAGAAGAATGTATATCCTGGTGCTTTTGGATGTAGAGTTCTATAGATGTCTATTAGGTCCATCTGTTCTAGTGTGTTGTTCAGTGCCTGTGTGTCCTTACTTATTTTCTGCCCAGTGGATCTGTCCTTTGGGGTGAGTGGTGTGTTGAAGTCTCCTACAATGAATGCATTGCAGTCTATTTCCCTCTTTAGTCCTGTTAGTATTTGTTTCACAAATGCTGGTTCTCCTTTGTTGGGTGCATATATATTTAGAATGGTTATATCCTCTTGTTGGACTGAGCCCTTTATCATTATGTAGTGGCCTTCTTTATCTCTTGTTACTTTCTTTGTTTTGAAGTCTATTTTGTCTGATATTAGTACTGCAACCCCTGCTTTCTTCTCACTGTTATTTGCCTGAAATATGTTTTTCCATCCCTTGACTTTTAGTCTGTGCATGTCTTTGGGTTTGAGGTGAGTTTCTTGTAAGCAGCGTATAGATGGGTCTTGCTTTTTTATCCATTCTATTACTCTGTGTCTTTTGATTGGTGCATTAAGTCCATTTACATTTAGGATGACTATTGAGAGATATGTACTTATTGCCATTGCAGGCTTTAGATTCGTGGTTACCAAATGTTCAAGGTTAGCTTCTTCAGTATCTTACTGCCTAACTTAGCTTGCTTATTGAGCTGTTATATACACTGTCTGGAGATTCTTTTCTTCTCTCCCTTCTTATTCCTCCTCCTCCATTCTTCATATGTTGTGTGTTTTGTTTTGTGCTGTTTTTAGGAGTACTCCCATCTAGAGCAGTCCCTGTAAGATGCTCTGCAGAGGTGGTTTGTGGGAAGCAAATTCCCTCAGCTTTTGTATGTCTAGGAATTGTTTAATCCTGCCATCATATTTAAATGATAGTCGTGCTGGATACAGTATCCTTGGTTCAATGCCCTTCTGTTTCATTGCATTAAATATATCATGCCATTCTCTTCTGGCCTGTAGTGGTTCTGTTGAGCAGTCTGATGTTAGCCTGATGGGTTTTCCTTTATAGGTGACCTTTTTCTCTCTAGCTGCCTTTAAAATTCTTTCCTTGTCCTTGAGCCTTACCATTTTAATTATTATGTGTGTTGGTGTTGTCCTCCTTGGATCCTTTCTGTTGTGGGTTCTGTGTATTTCCATGGTCTGTTTGATTATTTCCCCCCCAGTTTGGGGGAGTTTTCAGCAATTATTTCTTCAAAGAGACTTTCTATCCCTTTACCTCTTTCTTCTTCTTCTGGTACCCCTATAATATGAATATTATTCCTTTCGGATTGATCACATAGTTCTCTTGGTGTTGTTTCATTCCTGGAGATCCTTTTATCTCTCTCTATGTCAGCTTCTATACGTTCCTGTTCTCTAGTTTATATTCCTTCAATGTCCTCTTGCATCTTTTCCATTCTGCTTATAATTCCTTCCAGGGTTTGTTTCACTTCTGTGATCTCCTTCCTGACATCTGTGATCTCCCTCTGGACTTCATCCCATTGCTCTTGCATTTTTCTCTGCATCTCTGTCAGCACGTTCATGATTTTTATTTTGAATTCTTTTTCAAGAAGACTGGTTAGGTCTGTCTCCTTCTCAGGTGTTGTCTCTGTGATCTTTGTCTGCCTGTAGTTTTGCCTTTTCATGGTGATAGAGATAGTTTGCAGAGCTGGTACAAGTGACAGCTGGGAGAGCTTTCCTTCTTGTTTGTTTGTGTCCTTCCTCTCCTGGGAGAATAGCGACCTCTAGTGGCTTATGGTTGTCAGCTGTGCGCAGACAGGGCTTCAGCTACCTTCCCGTTTGGTTTCGAGTTTATCTCAGCTGTTGCTGTGGGCGTGGCCTGGCTGGGGCTTCTCCAAAATGGTGGAGCCCCGTGGGAGGGGGAGTCGCCGGGAGGCTATTTATCTCCGTAAGGGGCCTGTGTGCTCCCTGTTGCCCAGGGGGTTAGAGTGCCCAGAGATCCCCAGATTCCGTGCCTCTGGGCTAAGTGTCCTGTCCTTCCCCTTTAGGACTTCCAAAAAGCACTTTCTAAACCAAAACATCAACAGCAACAACGAAAGAGAAAAAAAAAAAAAAAAGGAAAAACACGCGATTTTCTTTGTCCTTAGGCACCGGTCTCAGGCACCCGCTCACCGGTCTTGCTGCCCTGTTTCCCTAGTATTGGGGTCCCTGTCCCTTTAAGGCTTCCAAAAAGCACTCGCCAAAAAAAACACAAAAACCATTTCCATTTCTTTGTTCTCCGGCATCAGCCTCAGGCACCCGCTCACCGGTCCTGCTACCCTGTTTCCCTAGTATCCAGGACCCTACGCATGCACTGTGTCTGCGCTCTGGTCCGGAATCCTCGGGCTGGGTGTTCAGCAGTTCTGGGCTCTCTTTCCCTCCCTGCTGACTCCTCTCCACCGGCCAGGGGCTGGGGGGAGGTGTGCTCGGGTCCCACTGGTCCGGGGCTTGTATCTTACCCGCTTCACGAGGCGCTGGGTTCTCGCAGGTGTGGATGTGGTCTGGATATTGTCCTGTGTCCTCTGGTCTGTATTTTAGGAAGAGTTGTCTTTGTTATATTTTCATGTATATATGTGGTTTTGGGAGATGATTTCCACTGCTCTACTCACGCTGCCATCTTGGCTCCGCCCTTGGTTAAGTGATGTTTATAAACTATTTTTGTGATGTATTTCTGTATTTTTTCCCTCTACTTTTGGGCTTTAGGAAGACTGGGAAGAAGTAACTAATAGCTACAAGTCTTATAAACTATTTTTATGATGTCTGTATCTTTTTCCTTTACTTTTGGGCTTTAGGAAGAATGTAAAGCAGTGACACTAGTAACTACAATTCTTAGAACCTATAATAGAGAGGACTTTAGGTTCCCTATTCAATTCCACTCTAACAAATTTTTTTTAGTGAATATCCTTATCTTCATTTTACAGATGAGGAAATGGAGGTTTAGAGTGTTCCCTTGCTCAAGTCTAAATAAGATTCCAAGTCAACTGTCTGACTTCAAGGGCAAATGTCTGTGCTATGCTACTTGTATTTTTATAAATTTTTTAGTATGAGACAAACCTAATTGGGTGGGACCTGACAGGGGAGTGGGCAGTTGATCAGTACCAGGGACAGATGACCTCTTGGTGTATTTGTTAAATTCCTGTCCTATTGGGGACTACATTGAATTCCAGTGGAATTGGGCTCTGAGGTCAGAAGGGTCAGACCTTGGATAGGAGCCTCTTCATTTAGCTTAAGTAACGGGAGGAGGCAGGAGGATGCAGTGGTGATGGTCTGGAGGACTCTGGAGGAGGTTGTGTTGGCCTCACCTACATACATGGTTTATGGGACATTCTCAAGGTGGACAACAGCACAGAAAAAAAGGCCAGTGTTTCTTATTCCCTTTTGAAATGAAGGAAGAACAATTTTTTTTCCCAGGCTGAACCACAAAAACACTCCCTAGTTTTCCTCTTTAGTACCCTTGGGAAAGAGTTTGCTTGTTGGTGCAGCTGAGATGCATGAAAAACTTTGCAGGAGGCTCCTTTCCCTCAGAGGTTTAACTGCCAGAGACAGAGGATGGAGGTTGGCAGAGGAGGGATCTCCAAGGATTTGTGAAAATAGAAGCAGCTTTCTTTCGTCACAGCAAAGGGGAGAACAATGGATGGCAGTGAGAAGTGGCAGGGAATAAAAGCTCTCAGGCAGTTGCTGGACCTGGCCCAGTGAGGGGTCTTTTCCAGAGGTGAAAGGCTTGTTGATGGGGCTCCCCTAGAAGCCCCTTCTCTCCTGGTCCAGCCCACTCCCCCTGTTCCGCTTTTGGCTGCTGAATGAATGTTCTCTCCGTGCCATAATTTTTGTTTCTAAAACGATTTTTCTGAACTCCTAAAATTCTGCCAGGGCTTAGCATGAAGCTCTGTCTTCCAGGTTTTTCTGTGTTCATTCTCTCAGAATCCATTGTCTTTCCATTTTAACCAAACTTAATACAATTCTTTAAAACCTTTCCACAGCCCTGGTGCAAGGCATTCCTGCCTGTGGATGGGAAGGGCAACACAACACTCAGCCAACTCCTATTTTCACAGGATGAGAACGTTCTAGAGAAGTTGTGACCACACAAGCCTTTTTTCTCTTGGAAATTTCCCTTCTTTACTATTCCTAGGTCCTTTCTTCCTGCATTTCAGGCCCATTTCCTTCAAGAGGATGGAGGTACACTGGCTTCCTTGCACTGAGAGCGACCCCGTTGCCGACCTAACTGACTGATCACAGCAGCCCTCCCTGGTTGGTGAAGTGTGTTCACCACCGACATAGGGCTCCACATTGGGATCTGCCCTCCTGAATCCCAGCCCTTCCTGGTGTCATTGATACGAGGCTGCAGGTAAGGCTCTTACCGTCTGCTCTTGTATTTCCCTCTCTGTTATCAGAAGCTTAAATGTTTGTTTCCCCGACTGTCGCTGCCATTCTCCTGCTCACTATTTCTCTTAAGGTAGAGACCTCATATGTGATAAGATTTCATTTTTAGATTGTTTTTTTCCTCCTAACCCTTTATTCTGTGATTAAAACTAGAGAAGACCTGAGGGTTGTTCCATCTAACCTGTCATTTTACTGCTTGGGAGACTGAGATGGAGAGAGGAAAGGACTTCCTCTAGCTCTTGCTACAGGTTTTAGGAAGTATGGGCACTGTTTTGTCTTTTCAGGCTTGAAGAGAATGAGACAGTGGCTGGCCCCATCAAGATATTAGGAAAGCTATCTGTCCCTGACATACATCTGCCTGTTAGATTTTGAAAGGCAATGGTAAAGTCCTCTCCTTTATACTTAGCACATGGGTCTACATTTCTAACTCTTGGAAACAAGTTTCTGATTGCTGTACCTCTGCACCCCATATATTTTTTCCATTTGGACATCTTTCCTATAGCTCTTCCTCATGGAGGACAGTAAGGGCTCTGCTCTTATTTGCAAAAGTATGCCTTGATGTGGTTGCTCCCCTCTCTTCCCACCTGGCAGGTTCCTTGCCGCTCAAGAAAGCTGTCCTTGGGGTCTGACTTCTCCTCTTCTTGCTGCAGGGCTCCCTGACAAAAGCCCCAGTGCACCTCTGCTGGGGTCTTTAATGCATAGCCTACGGTTCTGACAAGTGTGATCTGAGGGGTGCAGGAAGGCTTTCCTGCCCTAAAGCATCTCCTGTTCTTGTCCTACTGAAGCTGCATGTGCTGTAGCCACCTGGTAAGACTGTCAGGAGAAATGTGCTTCTCAAATGGCAGCAAGGGCTTAGATTACATTAGAGCAGGACCACCTGCATTAGCAAATATTGGTTCATCTGATCAAGTGATTAGAAAGCATTTATTCGAAATCAATTGATGCATCTGATAAGAGTCAGAGTAGAGTCCAAGTTCCCTTTCCACTTGAAAATTCTGAATTCCAGTGCAATGCACTTTTTAAAAATCTTCCCTCTTTCTTTATATTCCTCCTGCTACCACCTTCACCCAGAGCATGATTCACATTGGTTGCAGACATCATAACAGCTGCCACTCTGCAGTGGGCACCTACTATGTGCCAGGCACTAGATGAGGGTTTTCTAAATATACTATTTTATTTTATTTTCACAGCCATCATAGATGATGAAACTGGGGCTTAGAATGGTTAAGAAACCTGCCCAAGGTCACACAGCTGGTGGCCATTTCTTCTTGAACCACTACAGGGCTTCCTAGGAGTTGTCCCCTTCTCTGGCCTCCTGTCTCTCCGCCATCCTGTGGATGGGCTAAGACCTGATTCTTCTCTCAGCAGCCAACCACAGCCACCAATTGCTGATCCTTTTCTGTGTGAATCACATAAGCATCTGGTGCTCTGGAAAACATGCACTCATTTCATTTTCATGACCACCCTGGAGGTGATGATTCTTGTTCTCATTTTCCAGATGAAATGAAAGCTTAGTGAGCACAAAGCTAATAATTGGTGGTTCCTAGCTCTTAACTCTGACCCTGTGATGTCTGGGGTCCCAGCTCTACAGCCTGGCATTCAGGACCAGCTCCCTCCCCTATCTCCCCTGTGAATCTCTGCTCCACCTGTGGGGCCCACCTTGCTTCGCCCATCACCACTGTGCTTCTCTTCTCAGCCTCAGGCTCCGCCTCTTCCCTCTGCCTGAACTATCTGATCAGCTTCTGCTCAGCCTCATATTTTCCAATTATCCCTCAGGATCCAACTTCACCTCCTGGGCTCCAGTGAGTGTCTCTCAATTCCACCCAACAGGTGAGAATTTCCTGCCTGGCACACTCAGGGGAGACCGCACCCATGGCACCTGGTTGGCTGCCACCTCTCCCAAGGGCTACTGCACTCAAGTGTGCACAGTCAACACGTGAGGCTCACAGAGACCATGCTCAAGGCCATGCGCTCATTAACACACCAATGGTTGTGGCAATCCACTCTTGAAAAGGTAACACCACCACCATATAAACGACTTCAGTGATAAAAAGCAGGGTTTTTTCTCATTTTAAAAGAATATAATAAAATCGGGAACTTTCTATGCAGAACTATGCACATAAGCACCTGATTTTTCTTACAGTTTCAGGGTTCATGGTCTCCCATACTAGGAACCATTGTTCTATTGGTTCACTAGGTGATACTTGATCAATCAGCAACATCCTGATTCTAGACCCCAAGTGCTGTCAGAAAGAGGAGAGATCACTGGCGGTTGGGGGGACTTGATGGAAGAGTGAAGGTCTCAGGAGGGGGAGGAGATTCCTGGCCCCTAGTACAGCCCCCGGCACACAGCAGGGACTCAACAAATACTTGTTTAATGAATGATGGCTTAGGGAAGGCACTCCGGCAGATGGGATGGCGCGAATGCCAGCATAAAGCCTGGCCAGTAGAGGTGTGCGTGGGCTTCAGCATTCTGATATGGGGACCAAGGCAGGGACTGGAAGGACGGGCTGGAAATGTCCAGATCGGCTGGGGGGCCTTGAAGGCCACGTGGATCCCCGTCACCTGGAAGAGGCCAGGCTCTTAAACATGAGCACAGGGCGTTTCGGTGGTGGGGTGGGAGCTGGGAAGGGTCAGGGCATGACCACTGGGCCTGTCCAGACTGGAAGCGGCTGCCTGTGATTCTGAGGGGGCGGGAGGCTGTGAGAAGACCCTGAGGGGCAGGGCCGTCCAGGAGAGCCCGAGGCGCTGGAGTCCATGCTGCGTGCTCCCGGTCGTTCCCGCAGGGCAGGCAGAGTTAGAGGCGCCAGGCTCTTGTGGCCTCCGCAAGCCGGGGGGCTCATTCCAGTGCTGGTGACCCGGTGCTCAGCCCCTCTGCCCGGCTGCCCCTCACTCAGGTACCCCCTCTTTCCCCGACCCTCGTCACGTGCTTGTGGTTGTCTTTCCCCCGTCCTTCTGTCTGAGCATCTGCGTTCTCCTTTCTCACCACATCTTCATTCTCTGCCCTCTAGCACACCACCTCTCTGTTGTCTGGGGAAATCACATTTCTGCTATTTCAGCTTCTTCCCTCTTTACTTTCCTCCATCGTATCACATCTTTATGCCTTGTCTTCTTTTCCCTGACATTTTCCCCTGGCTCCTTTCATGTCCTCCTTCCTCCCCGGGCCTGTCATTAATGCTTCTCCCTAGTCCCCTCCTTCCTGGGCCTCCCGCGTCCCTCGTGTCTCACCTGCCCTCTGTGCAGCTACCAGCGCTCCCTGGGAGGGACTCTGCTGCTGTGCTGTGACAGCCACACAGCCAGGAGACCCTGCACGACATGCAAGGTGACAGGGAGCATAGTGCTCGACATATTTTGCTTTTCCTGTAAAAATGAGTTTAAACATATGAATTTATTACTTTTAGCTTTTACATAAAATTTCCAATTGTTATTTAGTGCGTATGTTTTTTTAAACTTATGCTACAAGGAACCTTAAAGAGAAAAGTTGTCCCAGATACATGTTACCTTCTCATGACAACCTTCACTTAAATCAAGGAATACATGAATTGTCAAAATTACAGGTCAAACTAGATTTACTGTTTGACCACAATCTCAACCCAAGCCTAACGCCCCTGCAGAGGTGACCACTGTTATACTTCTTCCCTGCCCATACTTAATATTACCACATTTGATACCAAATTGGTAATTTTTTTTTACTTTGTTTTAATTTGAATTTCTCTACTAGGGAGATAAAGTAGTCTTTAAAATATTTATTTGGTTTTTTTTCAGAGAATTACTATTTTATTTATCCCTTTTCTTATTGACTCGTGGGTACTGTTGATGTATTTTGGATGTGAATCCTTTTCTGGTATTATTTCATATTAGATGGTAAATACTCATAATAATGACATACATGTATTTATTCATTCTTTGTGCCTTATTTAATGAGTTCCTCCTACTCCAAGGCCATAAACACATTCTCCTATATGTTCTTCTAATAGTTATGCTTTTCCGTTTGGTTCTTTAAAATTTGCTGGGAATTTATTTTTACTTTGTATGAGGTAAGGATCTAATTTTTTTTTCAAAAAAAGTGGACAATTGTCCCAAACCGTTTAGAGAGCAGACTTTCTTTTCCCATTTTAAATCAAAACATAATTTTTCATACATATGATTCTGGATTTATTCTGTTCTATTGATCAATTTGTTTATTCCTACACCAATACTACTCTTTATACTTTGGTAACTGAAAAGGCTTTGGTCTGTTGGACGTTATTTTACTCTTTTAAAATTATGTTGGCTCTTTATTCAGCAGTATTTATGAAACACCTACAACATGCTTTGCATGCACATTGCTTTTCTATTATTGATTTCCTTTAGAAATCTTAATGGGGATCATTTCCTAGTTATGTATTTATTTAGACTATATTATTGTCTCACAGAATACTATTATTGAGGCACAAAATCATATACCATAAAGACTCTTTTCTACCCTAGATCTCAACAATCTGATTCTTCTGATTCTTTCCTCTGAGATCAACAGTGTTATTGCTTTCTTATGTTTCGCTGAGAGATTTTTATTTATAGGTATATGTGTGTGCGTATATATATACTTATATATACGTATTTTTTTCATATACATATATATGTACAATGTAATATATGATATTAAAATAGTATTATATGATTATAAATATAACACATGGTTTATATAATAATATGTAACATACAATTTTGGCATATTATTACACAGTATGTAATATAACATGTTATCTGTATAATTATTGTATATACATTGCTCCGTTCTGTGCTTTTGGCACTAAGATAATTTGGAAGGAATTCTATATCAACACATAAAAAGCAACTTCATTGTTTCTTATTTTCATATTACTCCATTGTTTATTCAACCTTTCTGCTATTAATGGTTATTTAGATTGTTTACAATGTTTCTTCTATTATGAACAAATCTACACCAACTGTTGCAGTCCAGCCGCAACAGTTGAACAGAGCTACCAAAGGACGTGAGGAGACCGGAATAAAGGACACAAGAGAGCTGGGGAGGGCTGACGCTCCTTCGCATCGCCAGCAAAACTTTATTGAAGGTCCAGGGTTTATATAATGCAGTAGGGTTACATGATTCCAGGACATAGCATTATCCAATAGACAGTCAAGCACAGTATTGACGTCAGCGGTAGCCGGGCAAAGGTAAGAACAGCAGGGTTCCGTTAGTTGCTCATGGAATGTGTAAACAGGCAATTCTTTGTTCTCTATTCCTGCCACATCAGCAAGTGGGGGAAGGCAGGCCAGAAGCAGGGGGGGTGTTTCCACACATCTTTAAGGTCTCCCTATTTTCAGAGTGAGGAGTCTTGGCTCCTCTTCGAGGACAAGATATGTTATTGTGGGCAGATAACTTCCAAGGACTGCACCAGTTGTTCTCAAGCTTGTGTTTTCCCGTGCTGCATTCAGACCTGGGGGAAGGTGCTTTCCCATTCTGCCCACAAATATGTGAGAAGACAAAGGTGGCCCCCAACACCAAACCATCTTGTCTCTGTGTCATTTTATATTTGTGCAAATATATCCATAAGATATGTTTTAACTCAGGGGTGGAGTTCTTTGTACGTCATAGTTCTCAGACCCCTGTTACCCTCAGCCTACTGAGGTGGAACTCTGGGACCATTTTTAATGCACATCATCTCATCTGTCCCATCCACCAGGACAGAGTTCTTCCTGCAAATACAGCTCGTCCACTTAATTCTTCGTTCCGTTCCTTCTCCCTGCTCCTGGGGGTAACGGGTCCCAAGCAGTTCCGTGCCCTAGTTCCCTGCTTCTGCTTGCACACTAGTGACTTTGGTTTTGCTCCTCACTTTGGACAAGTACCTAGTGGTCTGAGCTCACAGGGGTCCTTCCTCCCTCAACTTTCTCCATCACCCCTGCTCAGTTTCTACTGCTTGTGGTGTTGCTTTCAATGTTATCTTGTGGGTTCAGCTTTCAGTCTTCCCAACTTTGCCTACTTTGGATTATGTTTGCGACCTAGAAATCCTTACTGCCTGTGGGTGTCTTCTGAGAGAATTCTAGGTCTGCACTGCCATTTCTAAACTGCAAGTGCTATTGGAATGTTAACTGGGATCACGTGGATGTTAAAAGTTAATTTTAAGGAGAATTTACATCCTTACAGTGTTGTGCCTACCTATCCAGAATATGCACAGCTTTCTTCAGATCTTTTTTTATGTCTTTCCGCAATATTTGATGATTTTTAGCACTAAGCTTTTTCCTGGGTACTGTGCAGATTTTGTTGTAGTTGTGAATAATATATATTTATTTCTTCTACTATTTTTACTAACTGGTTACTGATATTGTATGAGAAAGCTGCTCATTTGGTGAGTTGATCCTATATACAGTATAACTTTTCTTCAAAAATTAAATTATATTTCCACATTCAGTATAGAAATAGTGTAAAATACAAAGAAATTGAGGGTCGATGGGAGATAAACCTTAATCCCACTATGTAGAAGGAACCACACTGTTAATATTTTGGCTTCTTTTCTTCCAGTCTGTAGAAATACTTAAAAATACTCAGTGGATATATATATATATATATTTTTTCCTCAGTGTCTACTAAATGTCATAACTATTCTATTGACCACATATTAGTTTATCATTTTATTGTACCATCGTTTATATAGTTGCACTTTGGGTCAACTCCAGTTTATCATTTAACAAGCTTCCTAGGAAATAATTTAAGCTTTCATAGCTGAAAAGAAAAAAATTAGTAAACCTGTGTCTCAGGCTCCCCCCTGTGAAATAAGGACAATGGTCAGTCCTTCAGAGCTGTTGTGAAGAGCAAATGTGAGCATGTGGCAGAGTGTTCACCACAGTGCCTGGCACGTGAGAAGTGCTCAAGTAATGTCAGCTGTCATCACTTCTAAACTAGGCATTGCTTTTGTTATCACTTCAGTCTTTACTGTTACCCTGCAAGATGGTATTGTCACCCCAATTTAAGATAAGGAAACTGAGGTTCAGAAGGTTATGTAAGTGCTCAGTTCACACAGTTGGTAAATGTCTTTGCTACCTTAGTAACGTTTTCCTGAAAAGCAAATCCTTGAGTGAGGCTGGACTACAGCTTTGTAGAAAGAACTGTGAGGGCCTGAGGACAGAACGATTCCTAGTGGAAGCAGAAACAGTGCCCATCATAGTAATGAATAGCTTAACATTTGCTTCTCAACTATGTGCAGTGAGTCTCAGACGTTAAAACAACATCACCAATTTGGCAGCTTGCATCTTTGTTAGAGATTCCTTTTCTTGAAGAAGTTATGCCTTTTATTCTAAATCAAGTAACATTTAAAGAGGCAGCACACTGGGTAAAGTTATCACGTCCTCAGTAAACACATGAGCCTCTGTCTTCCAGGTCCCAAACATCTCTCCTGCCCATCCCTCTGCAGGAACAATGGCCTGGGTGGGAAACCAGACTCTCATCTCCCAGTTCATCCTCCTGGGCCTCTTCACTGGCTCACCGCTGCACCTCCTCCTCTTCTGCACCATTGTGCTCATGTTCCTGGTGGCGCTCTCTGGCAATGGGCTCATGCTCCTCCTCATCAACACTGACCCCCGCCTGCACAGCCCCATGTACTTCTTCCTCAGCTGGCTGTCACTCATGGACCTCATGCTTGTCTGCACCATTGTGCCACGCATGGCCACAGACTTCCTCCTGGGCCGTGGCTCCATCTCCTTCACAGGCTGTGGGATCCAGATCCTCTTCTTCCTCACCCTGCTGGGGGATGAATGCTTCCTGCTGGCCTTTATGGCCTATGACCGCTATGTGGCCATCAGCAACCCGCTGAGGTACTCAGTGGTCATGGGCCGCCGTGTCTGCTGGCTCATGGTGGCAGGGTCCTGGCTCTTTGGTCTGGTGGACGGGCTGATCCAGGCTGTCTTCACCCTGCGCTTCCCCTACTGTGGCTCCCAGGAGATCGACCACTTCTTCTGCGAGGTCCCTGCCATACTCAAGCTGGCCTGTGCTGACACCTCCCTCTATGAGACCATGATCTATGTCTGCTGTGTCCTCATGCTGCTCCTGCCCTTCTCTGTCATCTCCGCCTCCTACCTACGGATTCTGGTAGTTGTGCTCCGTATGAGCTCAGCTGAAGGTCGACGGAAGGCCCTTGCTACCTGCTCCTCGCACATGGCAGTGGTTTCCCTCTTCTACGGCGCTGCCATGATCACCTACATGCGGCCCCAGGCCTACCACTCCTCCAAGCAAGACAAGGTGGTCTCTGCCTTCTACACCATGGTCACCCCTATGCTCAACCCTCTCATCTACAGCCTGAGGAACAAGGAAGTGGCTGGGGCTCTCAAGAAACTCCTGGGAAGGTGTCCATGTGCCCAGTGTCAGGGGTAGTTTGACACTGGTGCCTAAAGATGCACGCCCTGGGACATGGGAAATTGGATTAGCTACTATAGTTTGATTGGAGGAGAAACAAATGTGCCCTACTGAAAATAAAAGTAATTTTCTGTCCAGCGTGAAATAGATTAACATATCAATTCAATCCATTGTGTCCGTGTTAGTGGGGGCAAGTGCAAGGATGGCTGGGTCTACAGGAGTCCACAGGATCAAAGCACGGAGCCTTCATCTCACAGCTGCTGGGAGAGCCAGCAGCTGACGGGTCTCGGCTGTTCTCATTGCCAGGAATTGCCCGTGCCTAAGGAGATGGACTTGGCCCAAGGTCATGGCTCTTCTTGGGGGGCTGCCTGAATCCCATGACTGGTCGGGGGAAGTTATAAACGTGCAACTTTCCCCCATTTGACTCTAAAGGGCTATTTCAGCTCCAAAGCTCCCCTTAAGATCATTGGAAGCATTACAGGCAGTTTCTCCTTTGTCCAGTTTTCGTCCTTAACTCCCTTCCCCAACCGTAAGTTTCAACCATGAACCTTCATGCAAAGACTGTCTTAGTCTGCTGGGAAATCTGACCTGTGCCCCATGGAAACTCAAGAATGATGTTAACTTAAATTAGGGTTTGCTAAATATTGTCAGGTACATGCACAAGGTACACTGTAGGCACTGAGAAGAACCCCATTGCATGGTTGCTGTTAGGGAGGGCCAGAAACGGTATCACAGAGACACAGACACAGGTTTAATGTAGGGGTTGCAAATTCACATGCGCTCAGGTCCAGACAAGAGGTATCAATGAGGAGAACCCTCTGGTGGGGACAGGGGTGGACAGAACAGTCATTCCTTGACAATGGCCACTGGCCTGTTCTGTTCCACACAGGTTGGGTGAGATTTGATTTGGGAATGAGATTAAGTGAACAGTGGGTATAGGCTGGAGGAGCAACTGTGGATGGGCCTCACAGCTGGGCCCTGGGAACCAAGAGGGCAGCAATAAGCACTGGGCAGGGTGAAGGAGAGGAGAGAGGAGGCGTGCAGCAGGATGCCAGCAAGCAGAGGAAGTGAACGGGGCAACCACTCCATCGTGTCCGCCAGGATGACTCTCAGTTCTCCATCTCTGTCCTGAACCAAGGGACAGCCTTCTTGGAGTTCTGTGCCCCAAGTTATTTGTGTTCTGAAAATGTTGTGCGCCTATGAGTTCTATTCCATCCTACGTCTGAAACCTTACCTAGTGTGAATTACTGAGAAGTGAGGAGAGATGAGTGGGAGGGCATTCTCAAAGTTGAGGGAGTGTTGTTCTGGGTTCTCATGCAGCCCTGCTTACATCAGGACCAAGGGTCTGGGTAGGTTCTTTAACGGAGGAAGGAACATATCAGAAAAGTTAGGTGGAACCTAGGAAAAACCTTTCCACTGCTCCTACCCTCCTTATATGTTCACTCAAGGAAACAAATAACAAAATCAGATAAAAATTTGATAGAATTACTCATTCTTAGACTTGGTTAAAATTGAAAGACCTAGGGGGTATTGATAATCTGAATGTTCTACCTGTGAGAGAAATTTATATTATGGGTATGAACTTCATATCAAACTTACAAATATTACTTACATCTTTCTAGCTGCCTTTTAGAGTGCTTGGTGGATCTTCAAAGGCCATGACGATGAGATACAGGAAGATGCAAAATGGAAGTGGGTATTTGCCACAAGACTGCTAAGTGTGCCTGGAGCTGATTTCCAGGGAGCTTGGAGAAGGCTATAATTCAGACCAGCCAAGGATACATGGAGCACAGTTTTGAATTCAGCCTACACTGAACTCATGCTGAGATTTTTGCTACAGAAACTGCCCAAGTGGGCTGGCCTATGTTTACATATCTCTTATTTCCCTTTCCTTACCCAGTGTTTCATTTAGGATGATAACATATTAATTAATCAGCAAGTGTATTCCCTTTAAACACATCACTAAAATTGTCACATCCCAAGCAGAAGAGTTATCTCTCTTGATGCATCCTGAGTGGTGCCCTTGCAAGACCATAAGATTTGTGTTTCTCATGGGAAATCATTTTTGTGTTTGTTTAGGTATTCAAAGCTTTTACACTAAAAGGGTTCCTGGTTCCATGACTTCTGTGACATGGAGTAAGGGCTGGGCACAGCCAAATCTCTTTCCTTTGCATCCTTAACTGCTCTGAATCTCTCCAGGCCCCACCAACCTCTGTCATGAACGGAAGGTTGGCGGCATGCGCTGGGCAGAAAGGGAATGAGGAAGGATACCTGGAGAGTAGAGCTATCTTGTCTCAGTGTTTGACCCTGCTAGAAGGGAAAAGTAGAAATGGTGGGGAGTAGGGGTAGAGTTGAGTGATTATTTTTTAAAGATGAAGACATCTGAGATGAGACATCCTGCCCAAGATGGTGCACTACATTTATGCACCACCAGCCTTTCCTCTCAAAATGTATACCAATAATGGATAAAATCGAAAAGAGAAAATAAAGAAGTTGTAACTGGTTTCAAATTCAAGATTTTAAAAAATTTTTGCATAGAAACAATAGAGAAAGGCCAAATAGTGAGGAGGACTAAAAACATGGGCTTGCTGAGGTCTTGGCTTGGACATGCCCGGGGTGGGCAAAAGTGCAGTCCTGAAGGGTGAAGATGCCTCCCAAGTTTCCACGAAAGACACGGGACAGGAGCCAGGGCTTTGGGCTGGGCCTGGAGCAAAGGCAGGGCTGCACACCTGAACCCTGCCAAAAGCTGAAAAGCCTGCTGACAAGTGCTCCCTGGAGCGCTAGTCCCGGCAAGCTGCAGGCCTGGATAGGCAAAGATGGAGCCTGGTGGCCAGCCACTTGGCTCTGCCAACATCCTGTGGGCATATCCTCACTTTAAAATTTGCTTTAAGATGTGGCATCCAAAAGCCTGGAAAGAAACAATCACAAACTGCTGAACAGAACAGATGGGTGAGCACATATTTTTGCAAGGGTACATGCATGAGAGAGAAAAAGTAGTAAAAAATAAAATAAAAATTTAAATCTCCCCTCCAGAAGGAGCCTGAAAAGAAAAAACTAAATCAATATTATAATTCATCCAAGATGAAATTCATGTTACAGAAGAATTAGGCAAACAATTTAAAACAGTATCCGGAAGGTGTACTGAGAGACAAGGTGCATCTTCCACCAAAATAGAATACAAAATAGTAAAGCAAAAAGTCAGAAATGAATTATGAATGGTGACCATGAAAAAGAACCAATGAGACATATGTGGGATAAAAATATGGCATCAAAAATTAAAAAATACAGTATATAGGATGAAATCTAGACTGGAGACTTAAAAATCAGTTTATGAAAGCCATTATCAAGTTACTGATTCAAAATTAAACATAAAGAAACAAAGATTCTAAAAATATGAAGAATCACTTGAGAAACCCAGAATACAGACTAAGAGACTTCAGATCAGCCTAATATGAGTTCTGGCAGAAGAGAATGTAGGAAATGAATGTTGGAGAAGCTGTAGTTGAAGAAGAAATTCCTGAGAATTGAAGAAAGATCTCAGGATGAAATGTTCTCTGAATTCTGAGCAAGATAAATTTTTTAAGTCATATCCTCACTTTAAAATTTGCTCAGATACACTCTAGTGAAACTGCACACATCAAAAATACGGACAAATCTAAAAGCTTTCAGAAAAAAAAGGGTTAACAATAAATGATTGACAGTCAACTTCCTCAGACTACTCATCATGAGGGTCAACAGCAAAGGACAGTGTGATGATATGTATAGACAGCTACAGAATAAAATGCTTACTTAGAAGTTTTAATTTAGTCACACTGTCATTTAGAAAAGAAAAAAACAGACATTTAAGACAAAGGCAGAGAGGGCATTTACTTCTCACAGATTCCCATTGAAGTAGCCGCTGAAGGACCTACTCCAGGGAAAAGGAAATGGAACACAGAAGATTATGATACCAGAAGGAACTCAGTTATTAATAACATACATCTGAAAGTGTAATTAGCTATTGATTTACAAAAATGAAACAAAATTTTGAGTTTAAGAAAGCATAAAACAGAATCCCCAAACAACAATAGCAATTCCTGGCGCAGTCAAGAAGACAAAAAATGCCGATTGAAGTCAAAAGTCGTACATGCTCTTGGTGCCCCACCCCTAGGCTCTGGACCACCGTGGTTCTGCTGCACAACACATTTCACTGCAAATGCCCATGCCTCTCTACCTTAGTGTTTTCTCTGACAGGGGTGTGGGCTCATCCTCATGCCGGAAAGGCCAGGCTGCTGGGCAGCTGATGCCCCCAAGAGCAGCCTTCAACCCCTCTACCTGAAAATCACTGGAGAAATGCCCCAACTCCTCACCCCTTGGGTTGGTGTCTGTGAATAACTTCCTCGCATGCTCTGCACTTTCCCTGAGGTCCCTGCAGGACTGGGCCCCAGCTTCTGTCAGCCTCTTCCCTTCCCCTGTAACTTCCTCACCTTCTTCCATGTGCTTTATGGGATCACCTCCCAAAATGCTAGTTGCCTCTAATATTACTCCCAAGCATGCCATCTTAAAATAAATGGTAATGGTTGGGATGTGTAGGACTGTCTTCCCTTCTATTGATCTCAGTAACCTAGTAAATATTAAAAGAATTTGGAAAGAAAAGTACAAATAAGAAAAAACTAAAAATGAAAAAAATTAATTTCAAAAAAAGGGAGGGGGCCTTTTTCATAGCAAATGGAGAGAGAAAAAGCAGAAATGCATGTCTTATATAAATCTGTGTACTTCCCTGGATGCAAATGATATAAGAGATAACAGCGTTGAGAAGGAACAACCAATGAATGTTGGCATTTTATATCTTGACTCCCACAGGCCAGCGGAATCCTACCAAATCCCCCAAGTTCAGGATAAGGCTTCAGGTGTCTAGGCCCCACTGCAGGTGAGCCTGGAATTTTTTCCACCTTCTTTTTTTAGATCATACCTATGAGTTAGTTGATCCATCAGATGTACTTGACGTTGAATGAGACAATCCTTTTTAAGATGGATCCTCATCCACTGGAATTAGAAATGAGCAGAGAAGGCAACATAACCATTGAATTATATATGTCAACTTGAGACCTTGGAGCAGGGCAAGACACTTGAGAAGCTATTTGCTCATTTCCTAAGGAATATGGGTAAAGTGGAAAGTCCATCAGGGAGATTCTTCTCAAGCAGGAGTTCTGAGATAATGGTACCCACTGTGATAGGCTAAATAACAGTCCCAGGAGATACCCACATTCTAATCCCCAGAATCTATGAATGTTACTTTATATGATATTATAGGTATAACTGTGTGCCTTCCAAAAAGATATATTGCACTCCCCTAAAATCTGTGAGTGTGACATCTTTTGGAAATAATGCCTTTGTAAATAAATGATCAATTTAAGATGAGGTTATGAACAAAATAGACTTAAAGCCAGAAATGTTAAGAAGAGACAAAGGTCATTACTTAATGATAAGGGGGTCAACCCTAAAGAAGATATAGCAATCATAAATGTATATGCACCTGATGACATGATATTATACATAGAAAACCCTAAAAACTCCACCAAATAACTCATCAAACTAAAAACTGAATTCAGCAATGTTTCAGAATATAAAATTAATACACAGAAATCTGCTGCATTCCTATATATTAACAATGAACTAAAAGAAAGAGAAGTCAGGAAAACAATTCCACTTACAATTGCATCAAAAAGAATAAAATACCTAGGAATAAACCTAACCAAAGAGGTGAAAGACCTGTACTCTGAAAACTATAAGACACTCATGACAGAAATTAAAGAAGACACAAATCAATGGAAATCTATCCCATGCTCATGGATAGGAAGAATTTATACTGTCAAAATAGCCATCCTGCCCAAAGCAATTTACAGATTCAATGCAATCCCTATCAAAAAACCAACAGCATTCTTCAATGAACTAGAACAAATCATTCTAAAATTCATATGGAATCACCAAAGATCCTGAATAGCCAAAGCAATCCTGAGAAGGAAGAATAAAGCAGGGGGGAATTATGCTCCCTGACCTCAAGCTCTTCTACAAAGTCACAGTAATCAAAACAATTTGGGACTGGCACAAGAACATACCCATAGATCAATGGAACAGAATAGAGAGCACAGCTATAAACACAAGCATATATGGTCAATAGATATATGATAAAGGAACCATGAATATACAGTGGGGAAAAGAGCCTCTTCAACAACTGGTGTTGGGAAAACTGAACAACTACATGTAAGAGAATGAAACTGGATTATTGTCTAACTCCATATACAAAAGTAAATTTGAAATGGATCAAAGACCTGAATATAAGTCATGAAACCATAGAAATATTAGAAGAAAACATAGGCAAAAATCTCTTGAATATAAACATTAGCAACTTTTTCTGGGACACATCTCAGGCAAGGGAAAGAAAATAAAAAATGAACAAGTGAGACTACATTGGTATTTTGATAGGGATTGTATTGAATCTGGTAATTGCTTTGCGCAGTATGGCCATTTTGACAGTATAAATTCTTCCTATCCATGAGCACAGGATAGATTTCCATTGATTTGTGTCTTCCTCAATTTCTGTCATGAGTGTCTTGTAGTTTTCAGAGTACAGGTCTTTCACCTCCTTGGTAAGGTTTAGTCCTAGGTATTTTATTCTTTTTGATGCAATTGTAAATGGAGTTGTTTTTCTAATTTCTTTTCCTGCTAATTCATTATTGGTATATAGGAATGCAACAAGTTTCTGTGTATTCATTTTGTATCCCACAACTTTGCTGAATTCAGTTATTAGTACTAGTAGGTTTTTGGTGGAGTTTTTAGGGTTTTCTATGTATAATACCATGTCATCTACAAACAGTGAGAGTTTAACTTCTTCCTTACCAATTTGGATGCCTTTTATCTCTTTGTGTTGTATGATTGTGTGGCTAGGACTCCAGGACTCTGTTGAATAAAAGTGAGAGTAGATAGCCTTGTATTGTTCCTGATCTTAGAGGAAAAGTTTTCAGCTTTTCACCATTGAGTATGATGTTAGCTGTGGGTTTATCATATATGGCATTTATTATGTTGAGACACATACCCTCTATACCCATTTTGTTGAGAGTTTTTATCATGAATGGATGTTGATTTTGTCAGACTTTCTCAGCATCTATTGAGATGACCATGTGGTTTTTATGTTTCTTTTGTTAGTGTGGTATATGATAATTATTGATCTACTAATATACTATTCTTGCATCCCTGGAATAAATCTCACTTGGTTATGATGAATGATCCTTTTGATGTATTTTTGAATTTGGTTTGCTAGTATTTTGTTGAAGATTTTTGCTTCTATGTTTATAAGGGATATTGGTCTGTAATTTTCTTTTTTGTGGTATCTTTGTCTAGTTTTGATATTAGAGTGATGTTGGCCTCATAGAATGTACTTGGGATTTTTTGTTCTAATCTTCATCCACTGAAATGAATATAGTTTTACTGCTGCAGAATTTGAAGCACTGAAGTGAATCACCATTGCTACAACAAATTTGGCATGTGTATAGTGTTTCTAAAATTCCTATGTATAATACCTCACTTGATGCTTTCTTTGTTCCTGCATTTGTTCAATAATGTTTATTGACTAGCTGCTATTTATAAGGCACAGGGTCAGACATTCATAATACACAAATAAATGAAACATTTCTCATGTGGTAATAACTTTGAAATGGCAGGGATATATTTTTATTTCTTAAAGAAGGCTTTATAAAGCCTTTAATGGAATATGGGAGAAGGCTAAGACTTATCCAAGAAGAATTATAAAAACTCAGCTTCTGCCACCTAGAAAGTTTTCACTTAGGATATCTATATTTACCATGCTGAATCATCAATTAAGTAACATAGAAGCTATGTAAAGGGAATAGTACAGTGCTCAGCACTTAGCAAACCCTCAATAAAACACAGTTTTAACCAAGAAGAATTAAGAAATAGAGTGAATTTACTTCAAGGTCTTTATAAATAATTATTAATGACAATAATAGCAATGTACTGTTTCTTCATAGGGGTTTAGATTTACATGTAGTGATCCTGGTGAGGTAGGGTCAGTCTCACGATACTCATTTATTGATGAGGAGACAGACACTCACAAAGGGTGACTTACCAATGTTATACGAACAAAAGATGGCAGAGCCAGTCACCAGTTGCCCACACCCTTCAGTGCTGGCTGCCGACCCTGCAGAGGTCCAGTCCCCTCCTCAGGGCTCCCATCACCTCCCGGTTCCTCAAGCTGTAAATGAGGGGGTTGAGCATAGGGGTAAGGACCGTGTAGAAGATAGAGACCACTTTGTCATGGCCTGGGGCCCGGTAGCGCCTGGGCCTCAGGTAGATGAACATGGCTGCCCCGTAGAAGAGAGAGACGGCTGTCAGGTGGGAGGAACAGGTGGCCAGAGCCTTTTTACGGGACTGAGCAAAACGCATACGAAGCACAGCTCCCAGGATGCGAGCGTACGAGGACACGATGATGGAGAAGGGGAGAAGCAGCATGAAGACACAGCAAGCAAAAAGCAGGCTGTCAAAAAGGGATGTGTCTGCACACGCTAGTTTCAGTAAAGCTGGCACCTCACAGAAGAAGTGGTCCACACTCCTTGAGCCACAGTAGGGCAAGCTCATGGCCGCCACCATCTGGATCATCCCATCTAGGATACCAAATGACCAGGAACTACCAGCAATCTGGAGACAGACCCTCGGGCTCATGAGGATGGGATAGTGAAGTGGGCGGCTGATGGCCACATAGCGGTCATAAGCCATGAGTCCCAGCAGGAGCCCCTCAGATCCCACAAGAGAGACAAAAAATCCAATTTGTATGCCACAGCCCACAAAGGAGATGGACTTCGTCCCAGACAGGAAGTTGGCCACCATCTTTGGCACAATGTTACAAACCAGCATGAGGTCCATGAGGGAGAGCTGGCTGAGGAAGAAGTACATGGGGGTGTGAAGGCGAGGGTCTGTGTAGATGAGGACGATGAGGAGCACATTCCCACAGAGGGCCGCTGTGGAGACCAGCATAACCACAGAGCAGAGGACAAGGTCAGCTGGACTGTGAGAAAAGATGCCCAACAGGATGAAGCCGTCTGTGGATGATTGGTTCAACCATATACCCATGGCTCAGTTGTTCACGATCACCTGAGAACATGGACAGAGAAATTCTGGGATTGAGTGACATGTCTTTATCACTGAATTATTCTTCTTCAGTCAGCTATAGCTTTTGTAATTCATAAAAGCTCAACAATATATGCTTAGGGATATGATGATGCTCTTCATATTCTCATGACACAGATGGTTGGATTTTTTCCAACTCATACAATTGGACCACATATATATATATCTGTATGTATCCAATTATTTTATGTGTCATGGACTATTGGACAATCCTTTGTCAGGTAAAATATTGGCTTTTCCATATGACACTGGCTGTTTTTCACTGGGATTACAGGGACTCAGTAAATGATCTCTAACAGGACTTGGACCATTTCACGCCCACAAGATAATTTCTATGTGTTACAATAAGGGCAGTCAATAGAGACTTGAGATATTCTTTATTTTGCTCAGGCCAAATATCTTGAAATCATTTCCGTCTTTCAGTTAATGTCTTTCATTCTCCAGATCTATATCTTAGATTAGAAAAGCCTCTTGATTCTACGTTCAGAGCATTTCAGAATCCAGGGAACTCTTATCACCTTCCTGCAGCTGCCCTGGTCCAAGCTGCCATCCTCTCAGATGGATTATTACAGGCCCCCACCCAGTATTTGGGGTCTCTCCTTGACTCTATTCTCATAAGAGTTCAAATGATTCTGCTAAAATATGAGCCATATGATGTAACTATGCTGAAAGTATGTCAATGATTTCACAAATTACTCCAAATAAGGCCTAAACCCTTTTAGTGGCAGACAAAGTCTTACACAACACACACACAACACACACACACACATACACACACACACACAAATGCCAGTATCTCTGACATTGCTTCCTGCCATGCTCCCCTGGCTCACTCTGCTTCTTTGAATTTTCATGAACAAACAGACACACTTCCACCTTTAGATCTTTGCATTTTCTTCTCTTTGGAATGCTCTTTCCCCAAATTTCCATCTCTTACCTGCTTCATTTCTTTACTCAAATGCCAACCTCTTTAGAGTTGCGTTCTGTGAAAGTCATTAAAACCACAAATGTCTTGCCCTCTCAGCCCCATCTCTGATTTTTTTTCCACACAATACTTATACTGATTAACAAACACATGATTACATTTGTTTATTTTTATTGTCTGTCTCATACCACTAGGACATAAGTACGATTTATTGTTCTCCTTTCATTGGCAGACCTTAGAATGGCTGCCTGACATTGTATAACCTTAATATACAAGTGTTACTGAATAAAATAATACACAGTAAAGTGGTATGGTGCAACTTCAATTTCTGAAAGCAGAAAGGCTGCCCCTTTGATTGCAGAAAACCCTGTTCCGAACCTGAATAAACTAATCCACTGTTGAATGTTTCCTCTGAGAGACAATGAGTGATATACTAAGAAATATCCTCAGGTATTTACAAATGACAAGAATGTTCTCCACAAATGGAAGATAGTGATATATATGAGGCATTTTTGTGGAGTATATTCATGTCTACCTTATCTCCCTGCAAAGAGAAAATGAGGTGACCTCAGAGGACATGCTCTCTATGTGAAGACACAGGGTGATTTCCTGAACTAGGACGGGCCAGATCCAACATCAGGGAGGTGGACCATGCAAGCTTGATCCTTACAGGAGGGAGGATATCTCGACTTGTGCCCAAGAATATGTGCCCAAGTGACCTGATACCAACACCAGGTGTGACGTGGGACAGGGTGTGTCTTGCAGGAGTAAATCACTATTCCTACAGCCTTCAAATACCATCTTGGCCATATTAGCTCCAGACTGAACCAACCAGCTGATCAAGCCAGGTAACAGACCTCATTACATGTCCCCCTGTGCTGAGGACGCCCAGCCTCCCAACTGTGTGCAGAGGCCCTTGGCCACATGCATGTTCAAGGAGATACACTCCACACCCTCCCTTTTCCCCCAACCCCTTACACTACAATACTATATGGTACGATAATGACATTTCTCTCCTGATCCTGGACAGCCCTGAACTCTGATTCTTATAGCCCCTGTGTACTCAACACCTCCTCTTGGATGTCCAGTGGATTTGTCCTTCTTAAAGAGGCCAGACAGAGCCCTTGGTATCACTGAAGGAACACCCTTTCTCCCCTCTTCCCAGCTTGGTTAATGGCGGGTCTGTCCAGCTGCCCTGGACAGAACACATGCTATATTCTTGACTCCTCGTCTCACACACATCCCATCAGATACTCCTGCTCCCTCTTCCTCCAAAAAGCATCTGCCCCTGACCACTTCTCACCCCTGCCCATACCACGGTTGTACTGTCATCACTGCTCCCCTGGATGATGACAGTGGCCCCTAAGTGGACTGGCCTCCCCGTCCGACCTTACTCCAACCCCAGTCTATTTGCACATAGCACTGGATCTCCATAAAAATAAAAGACAAATGCTTCAAGAATAAATGAAGACTTTCATCTGGCTGGCCCTCTATCACCACCCAATACCCCTTTTCTTCCACTTTCCTCAGAATTCCTTTGACTCTGGTCTCAGTTACCTTCCTGTGCTTCCTCTCACACAGCAGGCAGATGTCAGCCTTGTTGTTTGCTTTTACCTCTTCGCAGAAGGCTCTACCCAGCTGTGCCCCACATTGTTCCCTCACCAGGAAATATTCTTGAATGATTAATCATAACATGCAAACAACTCAAGAAATGATCCTAGCATCTCATATGCTCCTTTCCTGCTCTCTAAATTCATTCCCTTCTTTGGGTGTTTAGTTCATGTCTTCATTTCCTTCCTAAGTACAACTGTAAAAGAAGCCACCTTGTCTCTACAACATTCTTTTGGGGACAGGGTGACTCCATGCCCCAAATCAGCCCTCTCCTTCCTGCCCTGCACCTGCACTTTCCCCACTTCATCTTCCTGCATAGACCTCCCTTCAACCCCAGAACCCTTCATTGATCCCCCAATCCAGACAGGGCAAAGGCAAGGGAAGGTTTCTTTTAAGACATGAAGGAAAAAAAAAGTAGTAGACAGAAGGCAGAGGACAAGAAGAAAGAGTGAGGAGAGACATGACACTGAAGGTATATGCCCACCCCACCCCACCCCCAAAAAAGGAAAAATCTGAGAAAGGAAAACAATAGGAGGAAGAGGAAATGCTGATAAACATTAGAATGGAGAGATGAATCAGCACTGTAACAGGACTACAAGGAAGAGAGAAGATGTCAGGACAAAGGCCCTCACTCACCTTTGTATGGATTCCCTGGAGGTAAACAGATTCAGCATGTACCCTGTGTAGGAGTTTCTAGCCTCAGAATCATTTCATTGTCCTTACTGGGTTGCACTTAGTGGCCTACGGGGTTGGGGAGGAGCCCCCAGATCCGATCTCCTTCCTCAGCCCCCAACAACTTCTCAGCCAGGCTGTGGGTGTCCAAGTGACTCTCTAGCTCAGACAGACAAGAGCTTCTGCTGAGGAACAGGGGAGGGGGAGAAAGGGGACTTAGTCAAGGGGATGGTGGTGGGCAGATGGGGTCAGAACCAGGCCCCATGTGTCCACACCACCCACTGAAACCCGTCCACCTTCCATGAGCTGCCTGTCATCCCAGGTTGCAGAATTGTGTCCCACTGTCCACACTGGTACTTAACACTGAGCTTGAGTGAGGAAGGTGAAGTTGTTTAATCCTAGGGGAGTCCACAGCCTCCAGCCCTGGAGCAGGAGCTCCCCAGCTGACAATTAAAGATGCTCAAACTGGGAGCTTGGGGAAAGAACTAGAAGAAAGGCCAGTGGGGACAGTGTGCGGAAAGCTGGTAGAGCAGGGTTACAGGGCAGCCAGGGCACAGGAAGGGGGCAAGTTTCTTAGTGTGACACATAGGATCTCCACCTGTGTCTGCCCCAGTGTGGTCACCCTGCACCCTGCCATCCACACCTTTCCTCTACCTGCCCCGTGAAATCAGCCTTCATCTCCTGAGGGCCAGTGATGTGCAGAGTTCTGGGTGACATGTACTTAAGTCAAAGGTGAGGACTGAACACAACCCTGGCTCTGAGTAGTTTATAATCCAGTGAGAGGGAAAGAAGACCACCCACAACCAGGGAGTCAGGTGGTGGCACAGGAACCGCGTGTCATTCTAAACATGCTCAGATGATCCTGCAGGCTCAGTGCCTGCTTGCTGTGGAGAGTCCTCTAGTCTAATTATTATGCCTGTCCTCCCATCTAACTGGTAGAATTTGCTTTCACTCTTAAGAGCATCCCAGTTTGGGTGATAAATTTTATAGTTATTCAATTTTTGCCTTTATGCCTATAGAAGCTAGTTAGTTTTTTCACTGGCTAATACAATTACAATTCACTTGCCAAATGGTTAAGTCACAGATTTATTTGAGAACTATCATCCTTATATCATTGAACATTTAAATCCATGAATATGGTATATCCATTTAGCTTCTTTAATTTTTCTTAGCATACACTCTTTACATCTCTTATATCAGGCTTATCCCTCAATATATGATGAATTTTAAACATTCATTAAGGATAATTTCAAATGTATTGAAATGTAAAAACAATGGTAGATAGAAATATTTTACTATCTCTAGCTTGCTATGAGTGATCATAAATAGTTGAATTTCACTGAAATTTCTGTGGCCCTTGAAATGATCATATTTTCCCCTTTTATATTAGTTATGCTGTTTAGTGTCTTAATAATGCCTCTTTATTTTTCATATTTTTGATGCTTTGTTATCCTGGGGCCTTGCTGATCTTGGAGGGACTATCCCTGCTAGAGCTGGCTAACTCCTAGAGATAATGAAGGACTCTCCTGAAAGCAGAGAAAACACTGCCTACTGTTCATACGCAGACCAACCAATCCAGAGTTCATCTCCAAGTGCCTCCTCTCATAGGTCTGTCATACTTGGGGGCTATCCACTTACTCTAATCACCAGAGCCAGTTACCAAATGACTAAGGACAGCCTCTAAACACCAGATCCCACTGAAATTATTCACACTAGCCAATCCAAACCTACTTACGTGGATTTGCCAACTCCTTCCTGCAGAAAACACAATTAAAACTCTTGTCCATATTTTTCCCTTGCTCCCTCTGACTCTTCTATATTTTCAAATACATTTGTACTGCTTTTCAGAGTATCTCTATTATATTTTAATGTCCTTAGTATCCATTGTGTTGTCTCATTTTCTTTCCAGATATTTCTTAATTTTGCCCTCTTCTTTGTTTCTTGATTTATTCTTTCCAAGCATTACTTAATTTTATTAATATTCCCAAAGAACCAAGTTTTGGTTTACTGATTTTCTCTCTCATATGTTTGTTTTTTACTTCACAAATCTCTGTTCTCCCCACTCCAATTTTATTAAGATATATTGACATATAACACTGTGTAAGTTTAAGGTGTACAGCATGATGATTTGGTATATGTATATGTTGCTAAATGATTGCAGTAGGGTTAGTAAATACCTCCATCACCTCACAGAATCACAATTTTTTTTGTGTGTGGTGAGAACACTAAAGATTTGCTTTTTAAGCAACTTTCAAGTATATAATACGGAATTGTTTTGTTATTTTTATGTTTTTATTGAAGTATAGTTTATGCACAATAATGTATTGGTTTCAGGTGTACAGCACAGTGATTTGACAATTTTTTCTCTGTGTTTATGAGTATATTTCTATTTTTTATTGTTTTATTTATTAAGTTCCACATGTAAGTGAAATCCAGTGGTATTTGTCTTTCTCTGTCTGACTTACTTCACTTAGCATAATACCCTCTATGTCTATTATGTTGCAAATAGCAATATTTCATTCTTTTTTATGGCTGAGTAATATTCCATTGCATATATGTACCACTTCTTTTTTATCCCTTCATTTATTCATTGACACTTAGGTTGCTGCCATACCTTGGCTATTGTAAATAATGTGACAATAAACATAGGGGTGCATATATCTTTTTGAATTAGGGATTTTGTCTCCTTCAGGTAAATTCTTAGAAGTAGAATTACTGAATCAATGATATTTCTGTTTTTAAATTTTTGAGGAACCTCCATACTGCTTTCCACAGTTGGCTACACCAACTGACATTCCCACCAACATTATAGGAAGATTCTCATTTCTCCACATCCTTGCCGACACTTTCTATAACTCCTCTGCAGAGGTAACCACTGTTATCATGTTCTGTGTCCCTCAGCACAGTGTACTTCTTCACATCCTTTCCTGGCCACACTTAATATTGCCACATTTTATGCCATATTGGTAATTTTTTACCTGTTTTTATTTGAATTTCTCTAGTTACTGGTGAAATAAGGCAGTCTTTTAAAATGTCTATTTGCATTTTCTTTCACAGAAGGGAATGGCATGAAATATTTATTATATTGAAAGGGAAAAACCTACAACCAAGAATCCTCTCCCCAGCAAGGTTATCTATTCAGAATTGAAGGGGTGATTCAAAGTTTTCCAGATAAATGAAGGTTAAAAGAATTCACCACCATTAAACTGGCATACCAGAAAATGTTAAAGGGGATACTGTAGACGGTAGGCTTAATGTTAAGCCTACATATTTTCATCAGTGAAAATAAACCTACAGTTAAGGCATTAGGCCAATTTCTCATTAAGAAAGTATGAAGTTAAAAAAAAGTAGTAAAATTAACTATAGACAGAATCAGTCAAGGGGTAAGCAAAACATATAGATTATGACATACATAAAGTGTGGAGGAGGAAGAATAAAACAGCAGTGCTTTTTTGTATATGAAATAGAGCAACCATCAAATTAGTACAGATTGTTGCGTATTTAAGAAACTATCTATGAGCCTTATGGTAACCACAAAACTAAAGCCCATAACAGATACACAAAAAATTTTGAATAAAGAAATCCAAGCATAACACTAAAGAAAACCAATGGGAGAAAAACTTGAGCAACAGTGTGGAGGTGGGAAAACTTCGGGCGCCTGTGGGGAGCCAGTGACCAGTGACTGTGGAGGGTGAGCAGAGGGCCAGGTTGGAACCGGGGTGTGCAGGGGCTGCAGGGCGTTTCTCCACGAGCCAGCTGCTGCGCCTGGAACCAGTGTGGTGGCAGGAGTGCCCTCCTGCGTCCCTCCACTGCCACCTCCCTGCATCTTCCCACTTCTCCCTTCAAGCCCCATCTCTCAACCTGTGATATAACATCTCTCCTCCGTCTGTCAGCCTCCAACTATGCCCTCTAGGGCAGGTTTCTTGATACTCTACCACCACACGCACATAGACCTCCCTTTCTTTGAGTGGCAGGTAAAACATATTTCATTGCTGTTGCAAAAATAAAATGATTACCGATCAAATAATCTAAAGAGTTAAGAGTAAAAGGGAAATTGGTGACTTGGCCATTTGCTTTCCAATGAATTGGCCATTTTGAAAGCTAACCTGCTTTCTCATGGGACCTAAAGCCAAAAGTAGAGTGCCATAAAATTCATGATGCAGCCTGGGACATGCATGAGAGTGAAAGGGAGTGCTGCCCATGCTCACACAGGGAAGATGGGCAGGATCACTAGACCACAGGACTGTCCACGGCAAACCGTGAGGTGTGCCGCACTTACAGGAACGTCTGACAGTGCTCGGGGTGACCTGCAGCTCCCATGCCACCATCGGACTCTCCTGGGTGTGGGTGCCCTTCTTTCCCTCCCACTGGCTTATGGTCAGTCCCCGCCTTGGATTCAAGCACGTCACCCAGAGCTCTTCATACCGTGGGCCCTCAGGAGCTGTAGGCTGATTTCACAGGCAGGTAGGGGACAGGCGCGGACGGCAGGGTGCAGGGAAAACCCACCAGGGCTGATATGGGTGGAGAGCCCCTGAGGGGTTGGGGGTCACTGGGGGTGTGTGAAATGTGTGTGGTGGGGGGCAGAGCACCAAGAAACTGCCCCCCTTCCTGTGCCCTGGCTGCCCTGTAACCCTCCCCTACCAGGTTTCCTCACACTGTCCCCACTGGCTCTGCTTCTGGTTACGTCTCAGGCTCCCTCCTCAGGTCTCTTTAATTGTGAACTTGGGAGCTCCTGTCTAAGTCTTGAGTTTGTGGGCTCCCCTAGGGTTCTGCCTTCACCTTCTGACCTTAAGCTCAGTGTTAAGTACCTGCATGGACATGGGGACACAATTCTGCAACCTGGGCTGACAGGCAGCCCATGGAAGGTGGACGGGCATCAGTGGGTGGTGTGGACACATGGGGCCTGGTTCTGACCCCATCTGCCCACCACCATCCCCTTGACTAAGTCCCCATTCATCCTGCCGCCTTTCACTGAGAGGGGGGTGTTGTCTGTCTGAGCCCCACTGTCTGAACCACAGTCCACAGCCTGCCTGTGAGCTTGGTGGGGGCTGAGGAAGGAGGCCAGGGTGGGGGTTTCCTCCTCTTCCCTCTGAGCCAGGAAATGCAAACTCAGGAGAGAGAAGATGAAATGGTTTTGACAATAGAAACTTATCCACAGGGTACCTGCCCAATCTGCTTACCTGCAGGGAGCCCATGCAAAGGTGAGTGAGGACCTTTTTCCTGTCACCTCTCTTCCTTGTAGCCCTGTTACATAGCTGGTTCATCTCTCCATTTCTAGGGTTTATCTACCAGCATTTCCTCTTGCTCCTATTGTTTCCCTTTCTCAGTTTTTTTTTTTTTTTGCTTTTCTTGAGGGGTGGGCATATACCTTCTGTGTCATGCGTCTCCTCACTCTTTCTTCTTGTTTTCTGCCTTTCATTGACTCCTCCCTTCTTTCCTTAATGTCTTAAAAGAAACCTTCCCTTGCCTTTGCCCTGTCTGGATTGGGGGATCAATGAAGGGTTCTGGGGTTGAAGGGAGGTCCAAAGCAGGAAGATGAAGGATGAGTGGAGAGAGGCACAGGTGCAGGGCAGGAAGGAGAGGGCTGATTTGGGACATGGAATCACCCTGTCCCCGAAAGAATGTTGTAGAGACAAGGTGACTTCTTGTACAGGGTTGTTTTAGGAAGAAAATGAAGCCATTAACTAAACACTTAGAGAAAGCAATGAATTTAGAGAGCAGGAAAGGAGCATGTGAGATGCTAGAATCATTTCTTGAGTTTGCATATTGTGATTAATCATTCAACAGTATTTACTAAGAATATGATATATGCCAGGCATTGTCCTAGGAGCCAGAGATCCTGCCATGAGCAGAAATGGCATCAGGGAACTCAGGTTCTAGTTGGGAAAGAGGAAAAATAAAATAAATCCATATCTATAAAATGTCGCGGGCCCACTGGGGTTGGGGCAAGGGTGGGATGAGGACGTAAAGTAGTTGGAGGCTGGTGCCACCATCCAGGGGAGCAGTGATGATGGGGCAGGTGGGATGAGCAGGAGGAGAAGTGTTAGGGTGGATATATGTGGGATGAAGCATGTGCAGGAGTTTCAGTGGGAGGATATGTAATAGAGGAGAAGACCAAGGACACACCATGCACTGTTTCCTGGGCAACCTGATATACCTGCCATCGATGATCAGAAGGGGGTGAGGAGAGCATTTATCCATTGAGATCAAAGCTGCATTTGGCCACATTAAGTGGAACAAGTCTGTTGGAATCCAAGTTGATATGCTGAACACATAGTGGGTACAGGAATCATGGTTCCATTGATGGATGAATGGATAGAGTCGTGGTGTATACATTTACAATGGCATATTTTTCAGCCATGAAAAAAATGAGGAAATCCTACTATTTGCAACAACATAGACCTTGAAGGCATCTTGTAAAGTGAAATATGTTAAAGACAAATATTATATGATATCACTTATATGTAGAATATTTTTTTAGTGTAGAATATGTAGAATATTTTTCACATGGAAAAAAGATCAGACTGGTGGTCACAGAGGCAAAGAATGAGGGAAGGGGAATCGGAGGTAGGTGGGCAAAATACAAACTTCCAGTTAAAATACTAGGGATGTAATTAATGTACATCATGGTGACTATAGCTAACACTGCTGTGCGATATATAGGGAAGTTGTTAGAGTAAATCCTGAGCTCCCATCACAAGAAGAAGGCTTTTTATTCATTTTTTTCTTTCTTTTCTTTTTATTGTACTATATGAGGTGATGGATGTTAGCTGAACCTTGTAGTAATCATTTCACATCTATGTAAGTCTAACCATCATGCTGTGCACCTTAAACTTATGCAATTATTTCTAACAACTGTTCTTAGTGAAACCAGGGGGCAAAGAGAATCAGAGTTCAAGGCAGCTGTCCAGGATGGGGAGAGAAATGTCATTAGTGATCCACATTAGTGCATTTGCAAAATTCTTTCCTGGAAAGCCCCATATAAACTCTCTCACTGAGGCTCACAGGGAAGCTGTGATGAATGAGGCATGATTACCCCCTCTACAAAATGCCCCAGGGCTAGACCAGGTCCTGAGTGAGCTGTGAGAGAGCTGGATCTTGGACTCAGGGTTCCAATGTTCTTTCTGGTTTTCTGCTGTCATAGTGGCTGTTTGTCAGGGACGGGGTGGCTCTTCTAAGAAGATGCACTTCTGGCAAAAAAGTGCAATGAGTGTTTCTGATGAGATAAAGAAGTGTGAAAATTGTCAGAGGAAATGAGAGAGTGAGAGAGCGAGAGAGCGAGAGCCTAAGAGAGCGAGATGCACGTGGCCAAGGGCGTCTGCACGTGGCTGGGAGGCTGGGCGTCCTCAGCACAAGAGAAGGAAGTTTTGTTATGGGGTCTGGGACCTGGTTTCTTCAGTTTTTTGGTTCCATCTGTGGCTGAGATGGCCATGGTGATATTGGAAGTCTGTAGCAACAGTGATTTGCTCCTGTAGGACCTCCACTCTGGTCCCCACCACATCACACCTTGGTACAGTTGGTATCAAGACACCTGAGTCATCTTCCTGGACATGAGTCAGGATGCTGCCTCCCACAGGGACTCGGCCCACCTCCCTGGTCATCGATCTGGGCAGGACCGTCCCAGTTTAGCAGATCACCCTGAGTCTTTGCACAGAGAGTGAGTGCTCTGGAGTCCCCTCCTTTCGTCTGTGCAGGGAGGTAAGGTAGATCTAGATGTGACCATCAATTTGTGGAGAACATCCACACCATTTTTAAATACCTGGGGATATTTCTCTGGTTATCACTCATTATCCTTCATAGGAAGGAATCCAGCAGGGAACTCCTAGTACTTTTGGGCAGGAGCAAGGGCTCCTGCAATGAAAGGTCCAGCATCTCTGCTCTCAGAAATTGGAGGTTGCAGTTCTATTGTTGACAGATAATAACCACACTAGTTTGGGTGAGCATTTAATAATGTCGATAACTGTCAAATCACTTTGTCATACACTTGAAACTAACACAATGTTGTATATCAACTATACTTCAATTTAAAAAAAAGAGTAAGAGAAGAAAAAAGAAAAAAGAAGCTGGAGGTTGCATCTGCAGGTCACTTACTCACATCATGTCCATTCAGTCAGTACAACACATACAGGAGCGTGGGGTGCTTTGCACAGTTCTCGATGACATCTGTTGAAGTGAGGGTGAGCCAGAAGAATAACTGGGGATGCTACACAGAGGGGGAAGGGGAGAGGTCCTAAGCTAGGAGAGTGTCTGGGTTGCTCCAGGAAAAAATCAAGAGGTTCCTGTAAAGAAGCACCCTGAGTAAGGGGAGAGGGTTAAGCCCAGGATGGAGCACTGAGTGTGGGAAGGGAGCCACAAGGATGGGCTTTGCAGGCTTAGGGGCCTGGCGAGTGTTGGCCTTCTCTGACTGCACTGGGAGCCAATGGCACATCTTGAGCACAAGACTGACATCCTCTGACTTGAGTTTTAGTTGATGGCTTAACCCTCCACCTGCTGGGTGGAGATGCAGAGACGCCAGTCGGGAGGCTGCTGTGAACCACAACTGCAGCCCAAGGAAGACATTCTAGACATAAACAAACATGATGTGGGAGACCACAGGTGAAAGTATCACCAGGGGTGGGGTCAGGTGGGGCCCCTTCAGCAGCAGAAGCATATCTGAGCTGAGCTCTGGAAGACAACAGCATTTGACAACAGGAGCTCAGAGGCAGACAAGTCACAGGAAAGAAAAACACGGGCAAAACTAAAAGAGGTAAAGCAGAAGTCATCCATGGCAAGCTGCCAGTGTCAGTTCAGATGGAATAAAGGGCTCAAAAGAGGGAGCTAGGGACAAAAGCTGCAAAGGGAGAGCAGAGCTGCATGGAGAATTCAGTTGGTGGGCGTGTAGCCTGCTCACAGCCTAGAGCGTGAAAGGGCCCCCACAGAGCTGCTCTGGCAGGTGCCTGCACACGGAGGGGCTCAGGCCAGGGCTCTGCATGATTGCAGGCAAAATGGCGATGCTCTGAATACAGTGGTGACATGCGGGACAAAACAGAGGGCCAGTTGTATTAAGGGCAAATCAACAGGGTCCAGAGAGTGATTCAACACGGAGCCCATGAGGCACCGGATGGGTCATTTTCAGCTTCAATAATTGGACAGTGGGTATCATTTTAAATAAATGGGATAAGAAGAGGAGCTATTGATTTTCTGGGGCATGCATGTGAGAATTAATGCTTCATTGTTTTCTGTTTGAGGTGTGAACAAGAAATTCAGGGAATTGGAAGTTTGCACCTCCGACTAGGGCTGGACTTGGGACGGGTGTCTGGGGCATGTGTGCAGAGATAGGCGGCAGTGGGTTCTCTGGCTCCTACCCCTCAGCCTCACAGTCATCACCCCAGGTCCTTTCTTGAGTTTTGCAGGGTCACAAAAGCAACTGTAATTTTCATGTGGGTTTAGGGAATCCCATTCATAGTAAACAACACATAACACAGGAACTTAGCTGTAAGAGATCAGACATTCATCTTTGGTAAGAGCCATATCTGTCAGGAAACCAGAGCTTCTCTTTAGCAAAAGGATCTCCAAATTTTAAGAGTCCAGATTATGGGTCAGAAGGCTGCTGGGTGAGCCAAAAATTACAGAGATGGCGTTGGATGTTCCTAACTGAGAATCTCTCCAGGGTAATTTAGCTTGCCCTCCTAAAGATATTTCTGCCCAGACACAGCCTGATAGGATGTAAAGTACCCTGATTTGGGGGTCTCAGGTCCCCTTCTTAAGCCTTGGTCCTACATCATTTACTCATCATGTAACCATGGGCAATCCAGCCAAACTCTTCAGAACCTCCTCATTTGTAAAAGAGGGTTAATTTTAACAATCTCACTGTGCCTTCACCAAGAATGACTATGAGTTCAAAAAAATGCTGTAGGATTCAAGAGATGAATCTTCCTGACTGTGTACTGACTGGCACTAGAACCAGGCAGAGTTCAGCCTCATCCTAGCAGGTGAGACAGACACTGACAAACTCAGTATCTTTCGTTCATCGTTCCTAAGCAACTTGCAAATCACTGTCCTTGTTATCTGACAAGATGATGTGTTAAAATCATGAGTCCAGTTTAGCTATATCAGTAGCAGGATTTGAGATAGAACGTGAAAGCTCTGGCAAACAGCTCCTATGATGGTCCCCGATTCCTGGTGCTCACGCCCTCGTGTGCTCCCCTCTTAGTGAGCATGGGCTGGGTCTGCCGACTCACTTCTAAAGGACAGAATTCAGAGGAGCTCATGGTGTCACTTAGGCTGGAGGGCTGCAGCTCCTGGTGCTCTACCTCCCTCTAGCCCCACATGCTCCGGGAGACGCTTGTGGCTGTGCAGCGAGGCAGCCCCGTGAAGAAGGAGCAAGGCCCACAAACAGCCACATGAGTGATCTTGAGATGGGCTCTCCTCCAGACAAGCCTTGAGAGGACTGCAGCCGGGCCGGCAGCTTCACGGTGACCTCCAGGGAGACCCTGTGCCCCAGGTACCTAGCTACACCACACCCCCATCCCTGGCCCACAGAAACTGCGAGGTGACTGATGTTTCCTATTTAATCTCAAGGTGCTAAATTTGGGGGCTATTTGTTTCATGGCACCAGATAGCTCGTAAGAATTTAAGGAAAAAAGACTGCACTGCTGGGCTCCTTAGAGAACCATGCACGTGCCGGGTGCTGCAGCCCTGGGAGGATAAAGAGAAGATGACATAGGAAGGAGGCTGTTGAGAGAAGGAAGAGTGAGAAGCTTACAAATTGGGAAAGCCTTTGAAAGTGAGGGCAAGGCTCAGCTGGGTGACAGTGTGAGGACAAAAATAAAGACTTGTGGTCAGATAATGGGAATGTTTTCCACTGTGTTGTTTATAATTATTTATTCTTTCATTTTTCTTGGGTTCAGATATGTGATGATCATCAGGGGAGTGTTGTCATTTTGAATATGCATGATGTTAATTCATGGATATTTATGTGTCCTATGGCCTTTCTGTAAGTGATGTTTTGGCCTTATCACATGATGCTGAGTCTTTTCTGATATCACACAGACTTGGTAAACTATTTCCAATAGAGACAGACCATTTAAATCCATGGTCCATTGAGTATACATGGAAAATCAGGCCATGTTTCTAGTTCCCTTCCATACACCATATTTAGAAAGAAGACTTAACCAAAGATCTTGAGAAATTCCTTTCCACTGACATTCTCCAAGTAACCTAATTGGAACATTTATAAGACAGTGAGCAAATGGATCAGAAAGCTAGGTGTAAGAGATTAGCTAGAAAGATTTAATATAGAAGGCTCTTTAATTTCCACTAAAGATACTGTTTATCAGTCAGTTTCTACTGAGGACCTGATCCTGTGTCAGCGCAACTGAAGATGTCATTGTACTTAAGAGGTTTGGGCACCAAATCTCTACAGTGGCCATGTGACTTTCCTGTCAACCCCAATATAATTGACAGCAGTGGCACTCAATTGTACTCTTCCTTCTCATGTGAGGTGCTAGCAAGCACTTCCGTTAACTATAGCATAGGTATACCAGGGTGGCTAGCATGATAACACTCCCAGAACATAAAGATACACAGACTAAAAAGCAATTCATACTTCCTACCCTCCCCTTTTGACTGCACATATAAATGGGCTCTTGAATGGAAATGGTCCAGCCCTGTTAGAAATAGTTTACAAAGTCTCTGTGATATGACCAAAGACTCAATATCATATGATAAAGCCAAGACTTCACTTACAGAGAGGCCCTGTGACATATAGAATAACTCAGTTTCTACACATTTTGATTACTATATACACCAATACAGAAACATGGTCCTATTCTATGAGCTCAGAGGGCTCCTCTTGCTGTGTTTGGCACATGAAGTAGTGCCCCTTTCTATGTCCCAAAGCTTTTCTGTGCAGGTCTTGTGAGTTAGAGACCAGCTGGCTGAAGATGTGTGCTGCAGAAGTCTATAAAGAAATGCCTGTCAATACAATACTTTTGTCCATGTTCTCAGGTGACCAAGGACATTGCTGAGCCATGGAGATACAGTGGAACCAATCATCCACATACAACTTTGTCCTCCTGGGCATCTTTTCTCACAGTCCAGCTGACCTTGTCCTCTGCTCTGTGGTTATGCTGGTCTCCACAGCGGCCCTCTGTGGGAATGTGCTCCTCATCGTCCTCATCTACACAGACCCTCGCCTTCACACCCCCATGTACTTCTTCCTCAGCCAGCTCTCCCTCATGGACCTCATGCTGGTTTGTAACATTGTGCCAAAGATGGTGGCCAACTTCCTGTCTGGGACGAAGTCCATCTCCTTTGTGGGCTGTGGCATACAAATTGGATTTTTTGTCTCTCTTGTGGGATCTGAGGGGCTCCTGCTGGGACTCATGGCTTATGACCGCTATGTGGCCATCAGCCGCCCACTTCACTATCCCATCCTCATGAGCCCGAGGGTCTGTCTCCAGATTGCTGGTAGTTCCTGGTCATTTGGTATCCTAGATGGGATGATCCAGATGGTGGCGGCCATGAGCTTGCCCTACTGTGGCTCAAGGAGTGTGGACCACTTCTTCTGTGAGGTGTCAGCTTTACTGAAACTAGCGTGTGCAGACACATCCCTTTTTGACAGCCTGCTTTTTGCTTGCTGTGTCTTCATGCTGCTTCTCCCCTTCTCCATCATCGTGTCCTCGTACGCTCGCATCCTGGGAGCTGTGCTTCGTATGCGTTTTGTTCAGGCCCGTAAAAAGGCTCTGGCCACCTGTTCCTCCCACCTGACAGCCGTCTCTCTCTTCTACGGGGCAGCCATGTTCATCTACCTGAGGCCCAGGCGCTACCGGGCCCCAGGCCATGACAAAGTGGTCTCTATCTTCTACACGGTCCTTACCCCTATGCTCAACCCCCTCATTTACAGCTTGAGGAACCGGGAGGTGATGGGAGCCCTGAGGAGGGGGCTGGACCTCTGCAGGATTGGCAGCCAGCACTGAATCCCAGGGCCTCTGGTTCCTGGTGATGGCCCCTGCTTACTTTTGATGTCAGGCAAATTATCCACTGAGTCTCTGTATCATTGATAATAATGAGGTTCTGTGGTATGAGGAATGGATGAAATAGATGAAGGAGATAAACAGGCACAAAATTGCAATTATAAGTAGTCATGGGGATGAACATACAGCATTGGGAATATAGTCAATAATATTGTAATATCTTTGTATATTGACAGATAATAACTCACTTATTGTGAGCAATTAATAATGTAGATGACTATCAAATCACTTTGTTGGACACCTGAAACCAATATAAAATTGTATATTCTCTATAATTCAACTTAAATAAGTGAATTTTTTAGCATTAAATAAATAATAGTAAATAAGTAAATAATAAATAAATAATTATTTATTAAATAAATAAATAAAGATCATGAGACCAGGAGACTCAGGGATGTCTTTTCAAACCCTGAATCAATATTCTTCATACCTGATGAAAACCAGCATCCCCCACCCCAATATTCTGTGGACTAATTCATTTGTAAAATATACTAAAATGGAGTATAGGACTTGGAAACTCAAGAACTGAGCAGAAGTAACTACTTGGATATTATCACTTATCAATAAAAATGGGAATTACTTGTACTATCACAGGATGCTCTGAGCTTCATTTACTAAGTCCTATTGCTGACATCAACCATTAATTCAGAGCCTGCTATGTGCCAGGCACCAGGCTGTATTCCTTATGTGTACATAGGATATCACTTGTCTCCTATTGATATAAGGTTTCACACTATTGTCTTAGATAAAAAGCTTCCAGTTGCCAAAACAAGGTAAAAAAATTCTCTTTAGAGAGTGTTCACTCTTTGCCCTGTGTAACTGGGAAGGTTATAAGGACTTCTGGAAGTTTTATATTCTTCTAAGAGTCAAGTGCAAAGTCTTTGAGATTCACAAGGGGAGGGGTAAAGACTTGTTTAGTGGTACATTAACAGTGTCTGGTAAATAAGAAATATACATTAAAGTGTTGTATATATACAATTCTCAACAAAATTGGCCACTTTTTATCACTTTGGTTTCTGTAATAGGAAAATTGACTATACTGTTTCCTCTTGGGGGACCAAGTTTGGAACACAAATGGAAGAATATGATCTGTTATTTGAAAACTTATTTTCAAATATTTGTATTTAAACTATTGGTATTATTTGTATCCATCCATCCAAGCTCTGTACCACCTTATGTACACATGTGCAATAAAAGTATCATTTCTTGGGAGAAAATAATCTTGGTTGCATGCTGAAAGAACAGAGAGAATAGCACCAGATTCTGGGAGCTGGACTGAACTATGGAAGGCATTTGCTCCATTCTGAGGCTTGGGGAGAGTCAGGGCAGTGGCACAAACAGTAACCAGGATAACCAGGATCCTTAGGGCCTACCATGGGGAGATGACTTCAGGTCGTCCATTAAAATTTAATTTCACTGCCGACATTCTGTGCTGAATGTCATTATTTCCCTCATTGGAGGAGAACTGTCCTGCCTGAGGGTTTCAAACCCAGGCAAGTTTGCTCTTGATTTGGTGAGACCATAAAATCACATTGGAACATTCTTGGGGTGAAAGATTTTACACCCAATTTTATCCCCACGGTGGTGTTGGGGGGAGAGGTCAGTTTGGAGATGCAGGGAAGTCAGAGTAGAGTACCAGGTGAGGAAGGAATTCATTAAAGCAAGAGTGACAGGGAATGACAGATTAGAACAGTAAAGGAAGGTCATTGAACTGCAACTCAGCATGGGACATATCCCCTGCCAACTCCTTAAGCCAGGGTCACATGGCATCCAGTGTCTGCTTGGATCTGCATGGTATGGTAACTGAGTCCCTACCACCCCAGGATTTGGGGGAGCCACAGATCACTGGATGGAGTGAGATTATGTTCTGAGAACTTCCCAAAGGCAAAGAAAAGTGATTTTCAGACAGGTTACCAAAGAGCATGATTGTACAGCTGCAGTCCTGTCTGGGCCACCCAGGCGACAGGAACTTTCAAGCCCAAGTCAGAGCTCTCAGTAGCCCCTCCTGCCTTAGCTGGAGTAGAACAGAGACAGCAAAGACTTGTGCTTAAGTCTAGGAAATAGAATGATATAGCAAGGAGACAAAGACAGCACTGGAAGAGCACAGGGACAAAGTGCAGTAAGCTGAGCAGCGGGAAGGCTTTCTTTAAAAAGCACACACTTGAAGGAAGGGGAGTGTGTGCAACCTCAGAGAGGAGGCACATATAAGGGCTTAGGATTCTGTTTTTTAAGGCTTTCAAGAATGGGGCAAAGGGTGGGGATGGGAGTTGTTGGGTGTAGGCTTAATTTGTGGTGTCATGATGTCTCTCTCTGGTGACACAGTCAGTCCTCTGGATAATTCTGTAGGATATACTTCCTGTTCTTCTCCAAGATAGTGGTTTCCCTCAAGCACTGGGAATGTATATCAGTTAGGACTGCTTGTCCTGACTTAAGATAGCGTGGGTTATTGTCTGATTACCAAAGAATATGTTAAGAATCTTACATCCTAACTCCCTAGTTTTTAAAATGGAATCCTAGCCTTAAGATGGAGTCCTTCCTGTTCTTATCATACTGTTTACATCTTGACATTTTTCATCACAGGCAGGAAAAGTTCATTACCATGCTTATCCCATGTCCCTGCCCTACTTCACTACAGGGTAATTAATTAAATCCCCAGGGTTATTTTTCCCATCAGGCAGAAATATACAAGTTAATGGAATAACTTCACAGTGTGTGAGCTCTAATCAAATAGTAAATAACAAAGCCAAACATTGGTGTACTCTCCTAAAGTATTTATAATCCTTAGATTATCATGTGAAATAATGACACTGAGAAGGTGTACATTCATCCCCCAGCTTTATTTACAAATTTGGGGTACTTTTTCTTAACTCAGAGTATAGGTGATATTTAATGCACAAGACTGGATGAGATAGCTCCTGAGACTTGCATTGCCTGAAAACAGGAAAAGTTAGAAATACTCCCACCCTTTTGTGTTCCTAGAAATGGCAAAGGGGCTAACCACAGAAGATCACACTGTTCTGGAACAGTCTAAGATTAAGACCTGCTCCGCCCTTCCTCAATGACTCCTTTGTTTATAACACCCCAAGACTCCCTTCTCTTCTTTGAGATTCTTATTACAATAATGTCTCCTTACTACAATAGCCTGAATAAAATGATCTCTTCAACTGTCTGGTGCATTTTATCTTTGACAATCATGTAGGAAATAGTTGTAGGGAAATAAAAGTATTTGCTTTGTCTATGAAACACTCCATTCTTTGCCTTCATTGCTCCAAAATAATTACTAATATAAGTCAATGTACATATCTTTAATGTAGAAAAGGATATTTAGTGAAAAGTATACCTCCTTTTCAACTGCTCCACCTCCTGCCACCTAGTCCACCTCTGAAAGCAACCACTATCACAAGTTTCCCTCATTCTTTTCAAGAACTGCAGTGTTTTCCATTGTGTGGATGGACCATAATTTATTTTACTGATCCCTTACGGACAGCCACTTAGTGCCCAATCTATCAAATTAATTTTAAGCTGTATAATATTAAATCTCTTTCTAGATATCCTCCTCATTCTCATCCCCTCTTTTGGCCTTGCCCAAATTTCACTTTGGTCCAAAGTCACCTCTTCCAGGAAGCATTCCCTAATTAAACCCATGTCTGTTTAGATGTCTTCAGGATTTTGCACCCCTTCAATCCACAAGTATCTTGATGTGTCAACCAGAACTGTTCATCTATAACCACTGAACCAGTGAACTGGAAGAAAATTCACAGGAAATGTAATCCAGCCAAATTCCAGGGGGAGGCATAAATTTGCATAACAATCGCTCAAACACAGGTTTTACCAGTCTTTGCCTTAACTAACCCAGTGATGGGGGGAAATTCCTGTTTCATTTTATCTGCATAGACTTTGTATTATTAGTTGGTTTCCTTGGACAAGGACCAGGTTCTCAATAGACAAATATCTACTGATCACCTCCCAGTACCCAGAAATGTAGTAAGTGCTAAGTCAAAAAGACTCCCACAAACTTGCCATAATGCCCACGCACACAATTCAGTTAACTAATGGACACTCCTTTATGAAATAAGAGAGTTGTAATAATCTTATAACTTGTCTAATCATGCACAACTCCGAACTTAGAAATTTGCTAAAATAAGGAAATGAGACAGAGAGGGAAGATATGCATGAGAGAGTAAGAAAATAGAGAAAATAAGAATCTGGCTAAGGAGGGCAGACATGGGAGTTTCAAATACTTGCCTAAGTTTCTCCTTTTCCACCAAATTTCCAGTTCAGCTCATTGAAGGATTTCTGTGTATACCCATAGCAATTCTCCATTGTAATCAGGAAGGTCGATTTTTTTTAATATAAAAAATTGCTTTAAGCTTGCAGTTGCAAAGACTATTCGTGTTTGTGTGGTTTCTTAGCGTGGTTTATTAAAGAACAAGGATTGTATGTGCATATTCACACTGTATTCCACCGCACTCTGAAAGCCAGTGTCTGCCCTTTTCAATGATCGCAGTTGGATTACCCTCCCCCACCAGGAAAACATACCGCCTCGGGAGGGCAGCAGGGAGCCAAAAGTCCTTGCTGGTCCGCAGGGCTGGGTTCAAGTTTGTGTCTATTTTTTTCTTGAAGAAACTCAACGCATGGCCCATTTCCTCAAAAAGTGAGGGTAAGATTAGACACAGGAAATAGGTAGTGGGGTTTAAGCTGTTATTATTAAAATACAACATTATGTTTAACTAGCCATTCATCACATTGGTCTGAACTATCCGGGGAAGATTTCATAATGATTTGAGCTGGGCCTGGAAAAACAGATCTAATGTTTGGTGGAACAGAGAGGAGAAGGGAGTCCAGACCTTCCCAGCCCTCCTATCTGCTGCCCTTGGCAAGTGCCCTGGGCTCCGTGCCTCGGAGTCCCTCATCTATGAAATGGGGACAGTGGTACCTTCAGAGGTTCACTGCAGCAGTGAAATGAGTAATGTCTGTGGAGGCAAGCACAGGCCTGACTTGTAGGAAGTCTTGGTACACGTTCTTATTATTAATCTTATGTGCTGGCGAGCATGGGTGTGGTGGGACTGGTGGAGCTACTTTGGACGGTAGGCACATGAGGCAGAGAGGAAGGCTATGACTGTGGGCATCTCGGGAGCCAGTCTGAGAAGCCCGGCCAGGGGAAGCTGCAACGGGGAAGCTGCCAAAGGCTGCTGAGGATTCCCAATGGACTGAGGCTCTCCTTTCCCCACCCAACCACCACCAGCATTCCCGAGGTTCCTGGGACTGTGGGATGGCCACTACCTCCTGAGACCCACCGTGGCAGCTGTCAGAGGTCTGCAGGACTGGGACCTACCCCCAGGCCCACTTGGCAGGACATTTTTGGGCCCCTCCATGGAGTAGGCAGAGTCACCACCAGCAGCCCCCACCTCCAGGACCATCTAGAAAAATCCCATTTATTTAGTTCTTTCTGTGGTGGTCCTGAGCTAGCCCATGAGGGTTGCACACAATCCCTCATATACATAAAACAGGATGAAATATGTATCCCCTTTGCCATTGTTGGGAGGTTGGGTTTGTTCTCCTGCATTCTTGTCCAACCGCAGCAAACAACTGAAGAGTAGAGATAAAGCAGTGAAGCAAATAGAAGTTTTATTTTAATACACTCCAAGGGAGGAGCAGGCCAGAGTCAAGGTAGACAAAGGCAGGTTTATCTGAATAAAGTAGAGAGGAAGGAAAAAGAGAGGGAGGGAAGGGAAGCTCATTGAACTCCTGCTTCACATGGGTCAAATCCCTTACCAGCTCCTAAAGCCAGTGTCAGATGGCATCCAGTATCTGCTTGAATCTGCACCATGTGGGAACTGAGTCCCTCCCACTCCAGGGATGTGGGTGAGCTGCAGAGCACTGGATGGAGTGAGATTATGTTCTGAGAACTTCCCAAAGGCAAAGAAAGGCGATTTTCGGACAGATGAGTAAAGAGCTGCAGTCCTATTGGAATCACCCAAGTGATAGGAACTTGCAAGCCCAAATCAGCGCTCCCAGCAGCCCCTCCCTGCATATCTGAAATAGGACAGAGAGAGTGAAACACTTAAAGAAAGGTGAGTGTGGGAAACCTCAGAGAGGAGGAGGCACATCAGAAAGCTGGAATTCTGTCTTCTAAGGAGTTTCAAGAATGGGATAAAGATTAAGGGTCGGGGGTGTAGGCTTGTCAGGTGGTCTCAGATGTCTATCTCTGGTGAGAGATAATATGTCATTGTTTAAAGCCAGTCCTCTAGGTAATTCCATAGGACAAACTTTTTGTTCCTCTCCAGGATAGTGGCCACTCCCAAGTATTGGGAACACATCAGTTAAGACTGCTTGCCCTGCCTTAGGACAAGCGTTGGCAATTACCAAAGCATATGTTAGGGAATCTAACCCTCTCGACTATGCTCTTAAAATGGAATCTTATCCTCAAGATAAGTCCCTCCTATTCCCGCTATGCTAGTCACATCTCAGCATTTTTCATCATAGGCGGGAAAAGTTCATCATGATGCTTGTCCCAGGTCTCTGCTCTCTCTCACCTGCATCAGCTGGAGCAGGTCTCAAAGTCAGTGCAGACTCAGAGCCTGTGGATTGAACTCACACTGTGAGTCCTTTCTGGCTCTCTGGCTTTAGCTGATTAACAGCCTGAGTGCTTGCTTGGTGGGCCTCCCCCTCTTTTCATCCTGCTCATATCTGTCTTTCTCCCTAGCACCATGACAGCTCGTACCTGCCACTCTGAAGACAGATCTGCAGTGGGGAGATGTGTGAGGGAGCCCACAAAGGCTTGGCTTTTGAGTCCCTGGACTCAGAAGGGTGTAGCATCTTTGTCCAAACCCACATGGGGGATGGAGGGGCAAGCCATTCTACAAGGTAGGGGATGTGGTCAGAGGATGGTGAGGCCAGCAGCCTGTTGGCTGAGGTTCCACATGTATAGGGACGCCCAGCCAGCTCAGGTCTGTGGTCTGGAACCAGGTGCCATGAAGTCAGATGTAGAGAAATGAGCCCCAGCTAGGACTTCCTAGTAAGCAGTGAAGAGGGCACCAAGACCCTGCAAGTGCTGCCCTGGATACATGTCCCCAAGAAATCCTCCAGGGTGGGAAGGGGTCCAGGATGTTCAGTGTCATTGGGGGTGGACAGCCCAGACCCGTGGATGGGCTAACACAGACAAGGGAAAAGGGAAGCCTCCCTGGAGCTGTCGCCAAGGACACCGGGCTGTGGGCCAGCCGGCGCGCGGGGCTCCCCACCGGGGGCGGCCGGCGAGCCCAGCGGTGACAGCGGGGCTCCCTCTGGCGGACCTGCAGGCTTGGACCCGGGGACCTGCTAGAGCTCCCGAGGGTTGCGGCCTCCCGGGCAGCTCGCTCGTTAGAAACTTTCACACTAACGAGCCCTAGAGGGACCCTCGCTCGGGCGCGAGCCTCTGGGCCCCAAGCAGGTGCGCCTAAGGCCTGAGGAGCAGGTTCCAGGGAACCCGGGTGTCCTCCTCTCCCTGCCGCGTCCCACTGGGGAGCCCCTAAAAGAACTTCTCGGGGGCCAGGTCCGCCTCCTGCTTCCCACATGCTCTATCAGTGACCGCGAAAACAGCTGCGGGAGACGGGCCGCCTCCCAACACTTTGTTTTCTCCTTACTATCGTTGTTACTGATAAAACACCACACCTCAGCCCAGCCTCCCCGCTGGGCGCGCCCCCCAGCACACCCGCCCGCTGCTCCGCCCACACCCACCTGTCCTCCCGCCCCGCTGGCGCTGCGCTCCCCCCGGTTGGTGGGTCTGCAACCGCGTCTCCCCTGGTTGCTCCGCGCCCACCACGCCCGGACTGGGAGCGCTGGGGGCGTGGTCCTTGCGCCTCCTTTCCTTCCTGCTGGACCCTCTGGGCCCAAAGCAGCGGCAAGGCAGCCCGCCGACCGAGCACTGCCACAGCCCTAACCTGTGCTGTGCACACCGATCCCTTTGACCCGCCTCGCCACCGCATGAGGAAGGCGCAGGCACTGCCAGACGAGGCCTGACTTGCCCTGAGAGTGAGGGGTCACACACACTCTTAATACAACTGTTCTGCAACCCTGAATGCTCATTTTTTTTTTTTTGAGAGGGCATCTCTTGAATGCTCATTTTAAACAAGCTTTTTTAGAAAATGTATTAAAAAGACAGATATAAGAAAAAAAGCCGAAAGCCCACCCCACATCCCATGCAGACACATCAGAGGATGGACATGTGTATTGTCACGGTAAAATTGGATCATTTTATGCATCATTTCATTTCTGTGACATACACTTTTCATTTTTTAAACTTATGGCAAATTCTCCATTTTGGCAGTTTTGGATGGGATGACTTCCATTACTCCCATTCAACTACTCCTGTCTTGAAATAGCCACTTACCTCCTTCATTTAATTGGCATTTCTTTAAATTTACTTTATTGCATCTTTATTATTTATATAACTCCTTTAGCTTCTTCACAGGCAATACTATCAAGTTCAGTTTCCAAGGTGCAAGTTACTTGTCTTCTAAGCTACATTAAAGCTTTTGGTTTTTTGTTTTAGCATTTTATAGCAGGTTTATTGAGGTGTAATTTACATGCAATAAAATTCACTCATTGTAAGTGTATAGTTCAATGATTTAGTTAATGTACAAAATTCTGCAGCCATCACCTACTCCACTTTAAGAACAGTTCCATTCCTATAAAAATTTCTTCATGTCTATTTGCAGTCAATCCTGGCTTCCTCACTTAGCTCAAGCAACTACTGATCAGCTTTTTGTCTCTATGGATATGCCTTTTCTAGCAATTTCACATAAATAAATGGCAGGAGTGGAATTGCCAGGTTGTAAGTTTAACTTTGCTATACCAAAAAGTCAAACATAGAGTTGCTGCACTATACCATACTATATCCAGCAACTCCACTCTTAGGTATATATCCAAAAGAATAGAAAACATACATATTCAAAAACTTGTATACACAATATTCATAGTAGTATTTTTCAATGGAAACAACCCAAATGTCCATCAACTGGTGAGTGGATAAACAGAATGTAGTGTATCCATACAATGTAATATTATTCAGTCATGGAAAGGAATGAAGTGGATGTCTGCCTCCTCCCCGTCTCTAACCCGCAGGTAAAGGAGGCGATGCGATGAGTTATCGAAGACCTGAGTAGGCCAGCCAGGGGACTCAAGGCGTACCAGCTCAAGAGTGGTGCTGGAAAGGCACCTCTCATATTTATTGATCAGGTATCACATTCTTGAGTGGGTTAACAAGTTTCTAGACACAAAGATTAATATGCTTTACTCCAGGAATATAATTGCCCCCAGGTCACTGGGGCAAGTCGTCCCTGTTGCCAGGCAATGAGGGGGTACAAATAACAAGGAACAGATCTCGGTTTGGATTTAGTGAGCTGCAACATGCACCACAGATAACAAGGAAGGCAAACTCCCATAGAAACAGAATGATCTATGGATGGCAACCTACATTTCCCGTTTTTAAATTAAAAAGGAAGAGAAGTCTGTTATTCCACGGCAGCTTGGTGTAAAGAAAAGGGGAGACAAGAAATGCCTCGTCAGGGGGGGCGAGGTGCTAAGCCACGCCTCAGTTGACCCCCTCATCTCTCGACCTGTTGGGCCCCGCGACTGTGCCTGTCTTAGGTTGTTCCTCCCATGAGGAATCTTACGCGTCTCTGGCTAGCCAGCCATTTCTTGGGGCCGTACAGGGAGTAAATGTGATAGAGCAAAGAGGCATACAAAAGATTTATGCAAACACTTCGTCATCCCCTTAATTGCTGCGGAATTTAAAAACATATGTGATCTGTCACACGGACTCTCAAGAAGATAACATGCAATTATTAATTTTTTGCCATGACTTCTTGAAATACAGCATATGCATGAATGGGCTTTATTAAGCCAGCAATCAGATGGCGCACCCATGTTACTAAAAACAGGAAGGCAAATGCATAAAAGAAGGAAGCCTACAAGTATTGGCCATAGCCAGTGAAACCAAGAGAACCGATCAGGTAATCCAGGTAATTGTGAAAACTTATCAATAATATGGTGACTATCATCCAACTGATTTTGAATTGTCTGTGAAAAATCAGATATATTAAAACAACACATTCCAGGAAATTGTTCCTAGCCCAAATGTTCTTTCAGCAACAAATAGTCCATGGTAGCACGATTCTGAAGCACTGCCACTCGAACTTCTCCAGGTTCCTGATTAACTTCTGACAGTATGGAAGCAGTCAGATCTGCAGTCTTGCTGTAGGCACAGGCCAGCTTAGATATTTCCTTCTGCATTCCTACAACGAGTTCTGGTACAGGCAATACAAACGCAGCTGCGACTGCAACAGCAACCGGGTCCAACAATTTCAAGTTGTCACAATCTGGAGGCAGGGCTCGGGTCACTCTTCGGTGTTTAAATCCAGGATAATCTATAAGGGCTGAGAGAATACATCCTACACCACGGACGTCTTGATAATGTAAGGAAAAGGCTTGATAGGTTTTGTTATCACACAGAAACACCCAGCCATTTGGGAGTCTATATCCATATGGCCATTTTACATGAATAGTAGAATTACAGTAAGAAGGCATATTAGTAAAATTGATACATATACAACTAGAAACTATAGTGGTGCTAACTGGAAAATTCAATTGAATTTCTCGAGTAATAACCTTAGGGGCTAAAGTAATATTTATTCCAGAAATATTAGTAAACACTGAAAAAGGGAGTCCTATGCCTATCAAATTCTTCCTTAAGATCTCACTAATAGAGGAATCACTTGCTATACAAAAAGATGTCTTATTAAGCCCTTGATTAGCCAATTGCAACCACCTATTGGGTGAAGAATACTCATTCCTTGGGGTTAGTGAAATATACAAATAAACATAACTACTTTTATATATTTGATCAGGGCTTCCCTTCTGGAATTTTTCACAAGAATAATTGCCAATATTTTTCCAGGTTAAAACTGTTTTATAAATATCATAGCGGGTATTGTCTCTTTTAGACTGATCAGTAGCATTATCTCTACTAAGTTTTCCTCCATCTTTCTGTCTATATATTTCATTACCATCCTTTTTCCAAATCCGGGCCTACAGGAGTTGAACAAATGGAGATACAGTGAAGTACTACTCCACAGCCAAAGTACGGAGTACTGCTAATACAGGCCTGGGCTTTGTGTATGTGTATAGAGATTAGAATCAAAAACTTCATTATCATGTAGGGATCCTCACTCCAGTGACGGAACCGGTTGAGGGACATCGCCTGGGACAGCCATCTCAGATGGCCATGTTGCTAGGAGTTCCTCTTTATAGCGTATCTTGATCCACTTTCTAGGCAGCCAGATCAAGCGTTGGTCCTCTGTAATGACACAAACAAACCCTTTACCCCACACCTTAATATGACCTTTATGCCATTGTGAAGAACCTATTGGAGACCACCATACAGGAACTGGTGTTGTTTTAGAAAAAGAAATATGGTCAGAAAAATGCACTTCCATAGCTGATTGTCTGTCACCCTTTAAAAGACCAAAATTAAGGATATGTAAAGCATGTATTAATCATTGATTTGCAGTTAATTTTATCATATAGGGCAGTAATCCCCCTTTTTGTTTTAGTAAATATTGCTTAAGAGTAAGATGGCAATGTTCAATTAGAGCTTGGCCTGTAGAATTATATGAAATACCTGTTTTATGAGTGATATTATATAGCTGAAAAAAAATTTTTAGCATAGAGGAGAGGTAAACTGGAGCATTGTCAGTCAGCTTAAGAGAAAAAGCTTAAAATATTTTGTCAGCAACATTTGAAACAAAAAGCTACAAAATCATCTTCTCTAGTTTACTTAATCCTATGTAACCAATACCTGTTCTGCTGAAATCTAGTTCTTTACTAGTTTAGGAGTAATAAAACAGTGACTTTAAAGGACAAAAGACTTACAAATGACAATGGTTAAAGACTTGATGAGAGCTTACATAAGATAGTTGACATAAGAAAATTTGGATATTTCTGTAACACAAAACATTCAGTAACAAAGTTTAGCATCATTCCTTTTGACAGTGCTTTCTAGGTAAATATATATCAGATAAACAAGCCAAATTAGCCAATTTTTCCCGATAAGGAGAAAAAATTCTTTTGACATGTTCCAGGGGCCCTCTGGAAAATATCAGAGTTAATTAGAAGTAAAAGCACCTTTTTGAATTTGGTTTTGGAAAGTTGTCAAAAGAAAGTTTCTTTGGCATTTGCTTAAATAAGATTATAGGTTGCCATGAAGCAATACTTATCTATTTAACTAGAATGACAACAAAATACTTCAAAGGCAGATACAGAAGTTTACACAGTTGTTAGCAAAGGTTAACATTTAGTCTTTTAATATTAAGGTGTCATTTTCTTAAATACTCAAATAATTCATTGAGACTTTAAGCATGAGAGACTGTTTTGATAAAACACTTAGAAAACCTTTTGCAATCTTTCAACATTAAGAGCAGACTAACAGTTAAAGAAAACTTTGTCTTTTTAACTGAAAACAAAATTCTAATTTTGTTGTGTACTTGATATCAAGACTCACTTGCTTTAATTTCACATAGCATGACTGTCATTTTTTCCACAAGCTTTCTACAACTTTCTTTTTACATTCAGTGTTCTCCCCCTTTAAATAAATAGCTGTACTTTAGAACAATTACCTTCTTTTACCCTCAACAAAACGAATTTCCATTCTTTATACTTTCTCTTATTAAAACACACATCTTTAGCCTACTGAAATATTTTCCTTATTATATTAAGTAGTTTTCATTAGAACTTAAAACCATTGGATACTTTAACTTTCCAGTGAACACTGAAAAATAGGCCACTGTGAACTGTTACACTAGCATTCTTCAGATTGATACATCTATGAACATATATTACCATTTTTGGAAATGTGCTTTACAGCACAATTTCTCATTAGGCACAAAATATGTCTATATAACTTAGCAAACTTTAAGAATTTTGGTTACCACAAAAATTCTCAGGCTGTTTGCATATATATATACACTGTTATACATTATTACAGTATTATTATTAAGATGTTTATTTGCTAGATTTGTTTACTTATTTTTAGCAACCATGCTAGATTACTTATAAAACTTTTACCAAACATTAGACAAAGTCAAGCTTTTCTTTAAGCATCTTCTTGAAATGTTTAACAGGTAACATAAACTTAAATGACTAAGTAAACTTTGGCAGCTGATAACTATAAGGACATGTCTATTTCAGTTAAACTTAAATTAGCATTAATGCTTAATATTTTTTATTAGATTTCTGGATGCTTTAGAATGCCCAATTTTCAAAGCACTTGTTTTTAAATCAATTTTTATTAATACCATCTGGAGGTAGGAAAATATTTTTCATTTACACACTTAGACACACAAACATACAAATTGAGACGTAATGACTATAGTTAGCAGCACTTTTCATATAAAAACATATACACAGACAGACAAAATGATATAAAGATTTGAGTTACTGATATTTAATTGCTTGCTTTCTTCTTAGCTTACTTGATTAAAAGTACTTCAGTTTTCAAGAATACACTCTAAGGGTGAGCAGTTTACATAACTGGGTTGAAAGGAAAGGAGCGACACACAGCAGCAATTCACCGGAGAGTTCCGCTTTATTAGGGAAAGGTGCTGGGTTATATAGGAAGGGGCATGAATTGATTGAGGTGTCACTTCTACGGGGCTGGTGGCTGTTGGCTAGGTGCTGGGATTGGGAGGGGAGCGAGAGGTGATTGGGCTTCAGGTGGCGCCGGGGGGAACCGAGGACCCCTGAAGAGAAGCCGGAAGTTTGCCATCTTACTGGTGGGGACCCTTCATTCCCCCCTTTCTCCTCTATGGGTTTGTGGACATTGCTTTCTCTCTGGCTGCTTCCTGCTGAACAGGGGCGGAGAAGGGAGTGAGGGCTTGAGGATTGGGAGGAAAGGGTTGATAGGACTCCCCACAGTAAGGACGAGTAGATGAGGACTTCTTCAGGTTTGGAAATCAATGAAGGTTCCCTGTAACCATAGGTTGAGGACCTGTTGATTCCAATGGTGCCAAGAGGATATGGGTGTCAGGAGCCAGGTGTCTGCGGCCATTGTTTCCAGGAACAGTTTCCAGTGGAGAGAGGGGTCCATCTCAGCGTGTGGTGAGGAGGTCACCTGAGGGTGAGGGATCTTCTGTGGCCAGAAGCTGGTAGTTCCTGAGTAAAAGCTGGTTGAAAGCTTGATTAGAGATTTTTCCGACTTGGGATTTGATGAACTTTATTATACAGGGTAAGAAGAGACAAGCGAGAAGAATGATTATTATGGGGCCCGCAATGGGCCAGAGCTAGGTGAGGAGGGGGTTTGTTAGTATTGAAGAGAATGGGTTGGAATTGGAAGCAGGGTGGAGGCTGGAGGCAAGGTCGGTGAGTTTGGTAATGTTAGTTTCTACAATGCCGGAATAGCAGCACTCTTCCCAGAGGAAGACGCAGGTGCCGCCCTTCTCGGCTGTAAGCAGATCTAGGGCCCGCCGGTTTTGAAGGGTGACTTTAGCTAGTGAAGTGACCTGTCTTTGGAGAGAGGCTAGAGAATCGGCAGTGGATGTCAGGGCTCCCTCAAATTTGGCGTTGAGATCTCTAACTGCCTATAGAGAGTGACCCAAGGCTTCTCCTGAAAACCCTGCCCCAATGGCTGAGGTGATCAAAGAGCTACTGACCATGATGGGAAGGAAAGCAGCTCTTTTTGTGCGCGAGGGCAAGGGAGGTTGGAGCTCAAGGAATTCTGCCATGCTGTAAAGTGTTAACTGTGGGATTAGGGTGACGAGAATGCAGGGTGTATCGGAGTTGAGAGGCAGTGAGTTGAAAAGACTGCCATTACACCAAAAGAAGTGTCCCGGTTGCGTAAAAGTCTTAGAGCCGGAGGTAGGGGTGTAGATAGAGAGGCAGTGAAGTGCACTGGAGGGGGGGTGGAGTTGTGCCTACGCAGTGGTGGATGGTGAGATTATCTGCGTATTCTGGTTCTCATAGGGGTATGTCTGCCAGGGGGCAGAGGGGTTGTCTTTCTGCATGGAAGGAGTAGTTGGAAATATTAAGGGGCACGGAGGCCAGCAGTGGGTGCTGTAGTGATGCACACAAGAAACAATTGGCTGTGTTAAGGGTGTGGTTGAGAAAGATGGTGGTGTCCTGAATGAGCTGTAATGAAGAGTAGGAGAAATGGGAAGAGGGGTGGGGATAAGAAGATGAAGAGGCGCCGTCAAGAGTTTGGATAATGACTTTTTCGGAATGTCTGATATCTGATGCAACTTGAGAGATCTGGGAATGAGAGGGAACATACTTTTGAGAGATATGAAGGATACCGTGGGGGGTCGAGGATCCCCCCCCATAGTAAACTGAGGCTGTGACTCTGGCAGCTCATCAAGAGTCCCAGGGATCTGGGATTGATAAGGAGAAGGAGCCGTTGGGATATTTCATGAAACGGTTGGAGGAGTAATACTGTGGGTACTGGAAGTTACTCATGTAGTGAATTGCACAAGACCAGTAGGGACATCTCTTGTAGGTGTCTGGCTATCGCCTGCAATAGGCTTGTTTTTGGTCATAGAGGAAGCAGAAGTAGGGAGAATAAGGGTAGCTGCTAGTGAACACTTTGGTGGAGGGAGGAAAGTGGAGGTATAAAGGCTCAGAGCAGCTTTTCAGAGGGCAGTATGGTGTGGCAATGAGGGCAGTAACTTTTGCTTGATGCTGTGTGTAAGTCTGTCTGACTTTGAATCGCCATACAAAGGAGGCTGGGGTAGCGGGGAAGATAATAGGAATGAGGGAAAAAAGCGAGACAGCAGTAAAGGAGGAAAAAGTCATGATTCGGGTATGGATGGCAAAGGGGGTGAACGAGATTTTGGAGGAAAGAGGACAGTAAGGTTAGGAGTCTGGAGGGAGGGAGAGTCTGTAAACTTTTGTAGGTTAAGAGATCTTTTAGGTGATGTGGGGACAGAATGGTAAGGGGCGCCCTGAATGTCAGTTTATGAGCTTCTTTCTGCAAGAGCTGTCTAGCGGCTAATGCTCGTAGGCAGGGTCCCATCTCCAAACTGTGGGGTCTAATTGCTTGGAGAGATAAGCTACTGGGGCAAAGGATGGGCCATAATATTGGCTTAGGACTCCTAGAGCTTGACTGGACCTCTCATGAATGTATAATGAGAAGGGCTTCAACAAATCAGGAAGATGGAGAGCTGGGGCTTCTACAAGGGCTTGACGGAGCTTAATGAAGGAGTGTCGGGGTGAGGAGGATAATGGTTTTTTAGGGGGGCTCTTGCTGAGGTCGTATAGGGGTCTTGCCAACAGGGAGCAGGGAGAAGTTAGGGATCTATGCTCTAAAATATCTAGCTAGGCTTAGAAAGGAAAGGATTTCTGTCTTGGTTTTGGGAATGGGCAGGTCAGAGAGGAGCTATTTTCTGTCTAAGGTAATGGACTTTCTTTGTTGAGATAGAAGGAATCTGAGGTAAGTGACAGGAGGGGAAGAGATTTGAGCTTTGACGGGGGATACTCGGTAACTTCTGGAAGCTAGAAGGTTAAGTAGGGAGGCAGTGTCAAGTTGAGACTGTTCCCACGAGAGACTGCAGAGTAGAAGATTGTCTATGTATTATAAGGTGGACTTGGAGTGATCATTATGAAACTGTTTGAGGTCCTGAGCTAGGACCTGTCTAAAAATATGGGGACTATCTCGGAAGCTTTGTGGCAAAACTGTCCAAGTGAGTTGTTTAGAATGTCTTGTGTATGGGTCCGTCCAGGTGAAGATGAAAAAATCATGGGAGCAGGGGTCTAGAGGGATAGAAAAATGGGTCTTTGAGATCTAGGACTGAGAAGTGGGATGCTGAGGCAGGGATCTGCGATAAAAGGCTGTATGGATTTGGAACTAAGGGATGGCTAGGGACAACGGCCATGTTGATGAGGTGAAGGTCTTGGACAAGGTGGAAAGATCCGTTGGATTTTTTAACAGCTAATATGGGGGTATTAAATGCGGAGTGAGTGGGTCTGAGGTAATTTATGTTTAAGAGATCTTGAATGATGGGTTGGAGGCCTATGAGGGCTGAAGTGGTTAGGGGGTATTGGGTCTGACAGATATACTGAGAGGGGTCACGTAATTTGATAGAGGCAGGGGGACATAGGGCCACGGAGGGGCTTGTAATGTCCCAAACTTTGGGATTTACAGGGTGTATGAGGGCGGAACTGGAGCTTTCATTGGATAGAGGGGGGGTCGTCAGCTATGAGGGCCATCAGAAAGGGAGTACTGGGGGCTGTGGGAGTGGATATAGTTATGGAAATGTGGAGGAGAGAAAGGATGTCCCGTCCTAGTAAAGGGATGGGACACTGGGGCATAACTAGGAAGGAGTGGGAGAAAGGTATGGGATTGTCTTGGATTGTGCATAAAAGGGGGGGGGTTAATGGGAAAATCTGTTTACCTCTTACCCTGACTATAGGAGTAATGGCTGGCGTGGTAGGGCCCCGGTATTCTTGCAAGACTGAGAAGGTGGCTCCTGTATCTAGGAGGAAGGAGATGGGGCGACCGTCTACTGTTAAAGTAACCCTGGGCTCCTGTTTGGTGATGGAAATGGTCAGGCAAGAAGCCCCCGGGCCCTGTCAATCTTCTTCTGCCAGCCCCACTACGGCGGGCTTAGGATGGGGTTGTTCGTCCAGCCTCCCCTTCGGGTGGTTGGGCAATCAGACCCCCAGTGGCCTTTTTTGTGGCATCTGGGGCATGGGGTGGTAGGAGATCTGGGGGAGGGGCACGCCCTTGACCAATGTCCCTCTTTTCTGCACTTGAAACAAGCTCCTGGGGGGGCTTGTTTGTAGAGGGGCGCCCAGGTGTGGTTTTATCAGCTGGGCCAACATCTGGAAATTGGCCTGATCAGCCTTTTGTTTACGGTGTTCTTTCTCCTCCTCCCGGTTATGGAAGACTTTAAAGGCCACTGTTAGGATCTCAGTCTGTGGGGTAGTGGGGCCCTGTTCTAATTTTTTGAGTTTAGCTTTAATGTCAGGGTAGCTTTGAGCTAGGAAGTATGTCATAAGGACATGTTTTCCTTCAGGTGTTTCTGGGTCTAGGCTGGTGTACTGTAATAGGGCTGGAGTGAGTCTGTCTAAGACTTCAGAGGGCGTTTCATCTCTCTTTTGAATTATGTCTTGGAGCTTTTGAAAATTGACTACTTTACAAGCTGCCTTTTTCAGACCTGCTATTAAGCAGGAGGCAAAAATATCTTGAGAGCAGAGACTCATGGTGGTGTTATATTCTCAGTGTGGGTCTTGTTCGGGGACAGCAGTGGGGCCAGGGGGATAGGTGGGGTCAGTCCTGTGGGTTTCGGTAGCCTGCGTTTGGGCGAAGTCTCAAACTTGTCTACGCTCTTCAGGGAGGAGAGTATTGGCCAGGAGCATGAAAATGTCATGATGCGTGAGGCTGTAAGACTGGAGGGTCCATTGAAACTCCCTGATGTATGTCGTGGATTCAGTGGAAAAGGAACTTAGGCATTTCTCTAGTTGGGCTAAATCTCTTAAATGCCTTTGGATCCTGCTACCTCCAGGAGGGGGGAGATAATTTTGGGAGGTTCTCGGGACTAAGTCTGAGGGGGACTGAAGGGTTCTGGCTCAGTGTGTGGGGGAGTGACCTGGTCTAGCTGCGCCTATTCAAGCAGGTCCTGAAGTGCGGAAGGGGGGCAAAGAAAATAAAGAAAGAATCAGACCCACATGTTGCCAGCCTGCAGCCCAGCTGCTTGCCTCTGCTGCTTTAGTTAGGCTTGAACTCATGACTCTGAGGTTAAGAGTCCCATGCTCTACTAACTGAGCTACAGCAGGGCTCCAATTAACTGTTTATGAAATGCATAAACAGAATGTTCTTTGTTCTCCATTCCTGCCACATTGGCAAGTGGGGGAAGGGCATAGCTAGAAGCAGGGGCGGTGTTTCTACACATCTTCAAGGTCTCCCTATTTTCAGAGTGAAGAGTCTTGGCTCATCTTCGAGGACAAGATATGTTTTTGTGGACAGATAACTTCCAAGGACTTCCAAGGTTGTTCTCTAGCTTGTGCTTTCCCACGCTGCATTCAGACATGGAGGAAGGTGCTTTCTCATTCTCCCTACAAACATGTGAGAAGACAAAGGCGGTCCCTAACAGGGGAGAAATAGGTGATGAGGGCAAAGATGGAGGAGGCCCCCGGGACCTAGTTAAAGGGGGGCTGAAAGGCTCAGGCTTAATCTGCGGGGACGAAGGCAGAGGAGGTGAGATGGGGGAGGAGATGGTGGGGGAGGAAGGGAGAAGGGCTGTTGTAGGAGAAGAAGGGAAAGGGAGTGAACGGGAGGCTTCTGCGGGGGCGGCGGCTTGCAAGCTAGGAGAACTTGGGAGGGGGCGGGGAGAGGAGGAGGCGGAAAGCTTTGATATAGGGAATCTTCCATTTTTTCAGGCTCTGGCAGTAATTAAAAAGATCGCGAGTGATGTTAGGATCAAGAGTTCCCCCTGTGGGCCATTGGTTGTTATTGTCTAGGGGGTATGTCGGCCAATCTTGGGAGCAATATTTACGGAGTTTTGGTTTTATATCAGGCGTCAGGGAGAGGGTAGCCAGATGCTTAAGCAGGCATTCAAGAGGTGAACCTTCAGGGAGGGATGAGGAGGCTCCCATGGCTAAAGGACAGAGAAGGAGACAAACAGGGGAAGACGAACAGAGATCCTCGGACTGGAAGCAGACCACAAGGAGACAAAGGGCGTCCCCGATGATCCTTGGTGGTCTGCGGAAACTCGTATACGAGTCGGAATTTCTTAGCAAGTGTGGGTCGTCACCCAGACTTCCCTAAGAAGGCAGAGTGCCGGAGTCACGAGGTACCTAGCACTAGGCGTTTTTGGCGGACGGAGCAGAAGGAGGAGGGTGGGAAAAGGGAGCGTTCTCATCTACAAAGGAGTTACCTCGTTTATGGCTGTTGGAGGGGGGGGCCTGAGAGTCGGCCGCAGCCGTGAAGGCCTGAGGCGGGGAGAGTTCCCTCCTCATCCCCGAGCGTCAGGGCCTTGCCGGACGATCACGGTCAATGGCACTGCGATAGCTCGGGGAAGAGTGGCCCACCCCGGGGAAATTTTGCTTAAAAAGTTTCAGCACTGATGGAAGGGATGGTGAATGCGTTTATGGCTGTCGGAGGAGGGGCGTGAGGGTCCGCCGCAGCCGTGAAGGCCTGAGGCGGGGAGAGTTCCCTCCTCATCCCCGAGCGTCAGGGCCTTGCCGGACGATCACGGTCAATGGCACTGCGATAGCTCTGGGAAGAGTGGCCCACTCCAGGGGGAAAACTTACCTAAAGGCCAGAGAGGAGTGGTGAGTGTGATGAGCCAGCGCCGGAAAAAGAGGACGAGGGCAAGCTGCTGCTGGTGTCGGGGGGAAGACGGGGCCCAGTTGGGGTGTCCCGTCTCCCGGGTTTCGGCACCAATGAAAGGAAAGGAACGACACATAGCAGCAATTCACCGGAGAGTTCCGCTTTATTAGGGAAAGGTGCTGGGTTATATAGGAAGGGGCATGAATTGATTGAGGTGTCACTTCTACGGGGCTGGTGGCTGTTGGCTAGGTGCTGGGATTGGGAGGGGAGCGAGAGGTGATTGGGCTTCAGGTGGCGCCGGCGGGAACTGAGGACCCCCCCCCCCAAGAGAAGCTGGAAGTTTGCCATGTTATTGGTGGGGACCCTTCATGGGTTAAGGTTTAGATGGCCCCAGACTAGCAGGGCCGATGAAGGCTCTGAACTGATGATAGGGACTGTGTGTGTCCAGGGGGCTGGAAATGAAATGCAAGTACAATTCTAGCTCCAGTCATTTAAATCCAGGCTGTATTGCAGAAGATAAATTTCTTCTAGGTCAGGGAGTTTAGTTTAAGACTTCTCAATTTTCAAAGATAATGATGAACCCAATAAGTAAAATAAATGTTCACTAAGAGAATTTAGAAAACCAGCTCCATATTGCAGTAGTTCATGGAACTTTTGACTATTTTTTTCCCTTGTGGCAAAATATATTCAGCTGCATAACTTTATATTGCATATTTTTTTCAGGGGCCAAGCCTCTCTAATCAGAGAGTTTGTACTGGGGACAGGTTTGTGTGCAGAAGATACTTCTTTTTTAGAGTTTAGGGATTAAATTGCTCCCAGTTAGGTTTCCTAGTTTTTTCTGCCCGAGCTTTAGTCATTCCTCGAGAGGCCCCTGCCTGTCTGATAAATGCAGGGACAGTGTGACTGACTTTTTGCTACTAGAGCCTTGATCTGAATCACAAGCTTGTTTGGCTTCCCTGGGGCTGCAGACAAGGAAATGCTTGGCTCCAGGACAACTGCCTCTAAGGAAAGCAGTTAATAGAATAGAGCTATTTACATGTTGATCTGAGAGTTCAGCTTGATTACTTTACACGCTCTATTTACATTACACAGGAGAAAGTAACGCAGGCCTAAGAGGACTGCTTTGAATGGGGAGCAAGGTTAAAAAGCAATCTTTAAGGTCAATGATTGCCATATTCCAGTCTTTTGGAATCATAGCGGGGAAAAGGGAGGCCTTGATGTAAAGGTCCCATAGGTTTAAGAACCGCATTAATTTGCCTTAAGTCATGTAAGAGTCTCTAATTTCCTGACTTCTTTTTTATAACAAATACAGGGGAATTCCACGGGCTTGAAAATTCTAATCTATCTAGCTGAAGCTGTTCTTTAACTTGTGTAAGAATACCACTTTTTCTTTATTAAGGGGCTATTCATCCACCCAAACAGGCACAGGGATAGTGTTTCCCTGTCTGTGAGCCTCTTTGAAATCTCTTAATGCATTACTCCCATCAGCTTGTCTGAGGGTTCCTTGTGGAGGAAACTAATAACAATACTTTTTAATATATTTATCAGGTTGAGCAAAGTTCTTTTTAGAAGTTTTCACTCCTGGTGTTTTCAGGAGGGCACGGAGTAATTTTAAGTAATCCCCCAGTTTATCTGCTTTAGTTTCATGTTGGCCCATTACAGTGTCCCTGATGTCTCAATCCTGTTCCCTACGTACGCTTTCCCGGGAATCTTACCGGATTGACGATCTTCGGAGCTTTTTCCCGCCCTTGAATTGCAAGTGCCTCTGAGCAGAGGTTCTCCGCCCCGAGTTTCTACCGTCTTTCAGGTCCCTGTTCGGGCGCCAATTGTCGGCCTCCTCCCCGTCTCCGGCCTGCAGATACAGGAGGCGACGCGATGAGATATCGAAGTCCTGAGTAGGCGAGCCAGGGCACTCAAGGCATACCAACTCAAGAGTGGTGCTGGTGAAAGGAAAGGAGCGACACACAGCAGCAATTCACCGGAGAGTTCCGCTTTATTAGGGAAAGGTGCTGGGTTATATAGGAAGGGGCATGAATTGATTGAGGTGTCACTTCTACGGGGCTGGTGGCTGTTGGCTAGGTGCTGGGATTGGGAGGGGAGCGAGAGGTGATTGGGCTTCAGGTGGCGCGGGGGGGGGGGGAACCGAGGACCCCCCCCCCCCCGAAGAGAAGCCGGAAGTTTGCCATCTTACTGGTGGGGGCCCTTCACCTGGGAAGGCACCTCTCATATTTATTGATCAGGTATCACATTCTTGAGTGGGTTAACAAATTTCTAGACACAATGATTAACATGCTTTACTCCAGGAATGTAATTGCCCCCAGGTTGCTGGGGCAAATTGTCCCTGTCGCCAGGCAATGAGGGGGTACAGATAACAAGAAACAGATCTTGGTTTAGATTTAGTGAGCTGCGGCATGCACCACAGATAACAAGGAAGGCAAACAACTCCCATAGAAACAGAATGAACTATGGATGGCAACCTACAGTGGAGACATATAGTACAATACAACTGAACCTCAAAAACATTAAGCTAAATAAAAGAAGCTAGACACAAAGGCCACATATTGTATGAATCTGCTTATGTGAAATATCCAGAATAGGCAAATCCACAGAAACAGAAAGCATGCCAGGGACTGCGGGTGTGCAGGGAATGCAAAGTGCTAAGGGCAGGGCATCTTTTTGGTGTTGAGTGTTCTGGAATTTGATTGTAGTGATGGTTGCTCAACATTATGAGTGTACCCAAAACAACTGAATTAATCACTTGTAAAGGGTGAAATTTATGATGCATGAATTTTATCTTAATAAAAAAATAATATTCGGCAAAGACATAGTACTGTGTGTAACAACATGAATAAGTCTCAGGAATATACTATTAAGGGAAATGATCCAAACACCAAAGTATACATACTAGATGACTCTGTTTATGTAAAGCTCAGCAACTAATCTAGGTGTTAGAAGTCAAGATTGTGACAACATTAGAGGAGAGGGGTACTGACAGTGGGAAATAGGGAGATTCCGGAGGACTGGTGATGCTCTATTTGTTGATCTAGGTGGTGGTTACATGGCTGTGGTCATGGTATGTTATACTTCAATAAAAAGCATATTGAAGATAGCAAGAAAAAGTCAATTGACCATACATGTAAGGTCTGTTTCTGCCCTTTCAATGATGTCCCATTGATTTATATGTCTATCTTCATGCCAGTACCACCCATCTTCATTTCTGTGGCTTTATGAAAAATGTTGATATCAGGTAGCCCTCAAATTTTGTCCTTTTTCAAAATTGTCTTGACTAATCTAGGTCCATGGCATTTCTACATCAATTTTCAAATGAGCTGGTCAATTTCTTTCTTTTTTTTTTGGTCAGTTTCTACTGGGATTGTGTTAGGGGTTGTGATGAATCTCTAGGACAGTTCAGGCAGAACTGCCATCGTAAAAATATGGACTCTTCCGTTCCATGAACACAGACTGTCTCTCCGTCACATAGATCTTCATCTCAACAGTGTCTTATAGTTTTCAGAGCACATGGCTTACACTTCTTTTTTTATATTTACTAAGTATTCCTTTCTTTTGATGCTGAGACAGGGACCGTAGATGTAGTCAGAGTAAGGTGAGGGCCTCCGGAGGGGGCAGGGCAGGATATTTGCAGTCAGAGCAATGTAACTACATGCAAGGAAACCCCCCTACCAAAACTCTATGTTAAACATTGAGCTCTAGAATCTTTCTTCAGTGACATTTGTTAATGTTCCCCAGATAAAGAAGAGTAGCACATGTTTTACTATGCCAATCATTTGTGACCATGTGTAAGATTCACTTCAGCATGCTAAAAGGCCCAGGCCTATGTGCTGTCTTTCCTCCTTCAGATCTGACAAGGTGATTTTGCAAACTGAGCAACTAACTTAGCATGTAGACCCAGCTGTAGACAGCATGGTTAAAGGCAGGAAGAATTCCACCTTAAATATAAGATTATATTTTAACACCCAGGAAGTTCAAGAGGCAAGATTCTTTAGCAAGTAGACAATACCTCAGCCCACCTTGGGGGCTGGGCAGGCAGCCTTTTGATATGCTCCCAGACCAAGGTGCTGGTGTCCCAGAGAGAAATCAAGGCAGGAAAATCCTTACAGTTGTTAATTTTTAATATACAGGAACCACTTAACAAGTCCCCACGCCTAAGTTTTTTCATGTTCTCGAAAAATCCTCAACTGCCTATAAACCCCCCTAGACAACGCACCAACGACGGACACTCTTGTCCTCTCCTGGCGTGAGCCGGGAGCTGTGTCCCTTCACTTTATCTCTAAATAAAAGCCTGTACCTTGCACCTTGCTCTCCTATCTTGACTGTTTGTGAAGCTCATTCTTCGGCTCTGCAAACAAGAACCCGGCATCAATGCTATTGTGAAATTGTTTCCCTAAGTTAATTCTTAAATTGTTTATTGCTAATATGGAGAAATACAATATAGTTTGTATATTGATCTTATATCCTGCATCCCTGCTAAACTCATTTATTATTTCAAGTACAGGGGTGTTTTGTGTTGTTTCTTTTTTTTTTAGTTTTTATTTTGGTATCATTAATCTACAATTACATGAAGGACATTATGTTTACTAGGCTCCCCCCTTCACCAAGTCTCCCTCACATACCCGTTCACAGTCACTGTCCATCAACATAGTATGAGATGCTGTAAAATCACTACTTGTCTTCTCTGTGTTGCACAGCCCTCCCCGTGCCCCCCCAACACTATATATGCTAATCCTAATGCCTCCTTTCTTTTTTCCCTGCTCTTATCCCTCCCTTCCCACCCATCCTCCCCAGTCCCTTTCCCTTTGGTAACTGTTAGTCCATTCTTGGGTTCTGTGCTTCTGCTGTTGTTTTGTTCCTTCAGTTTTCTTTTGTTCTTATACTCCACATATGAGTGAAATCATTTGGTACTTGTCTTTCTCCGCCTGGCTTATTTCACTGAGCATAATACACTCTAGCTCCATCCATGTTGTTGCAAATGATAGGATATGTTTTTTTCTTATAGCTGAGTAATATTCCATTGTGTATATGTACCACATCTTCTTTATCCATTCATCTACTGATGGACATTTAGGTTGCTTCCAATTCTTGGCTATTGTAAATAGTGCAGCGATAAACATAGGGGTGCATCTGTCTTTTTCAAACTGGGGTGCTGCATTCTTGGGGTAAAGTCCTAGAAGTGGAATTCCTGGGTCAAATGGTATTTCTACTTTTTTTGTGTGTGTGTGTGTTATACTTTTTTTTTTTTTGAGAGGGCATCTCTCATATTTATTGATCAAATGGTTAACAACAATAAAATTCTGTATAGGGGACTCAATGCACAGTCATTAATCAACCCCAAGCCTATATCTCAACAGTCTCCAATCTTCTGAAGCATAACAAACAAGTTCTTACATGGTGAACAAGGTCTTACATAGTGAATAAGTTCTTACATGGTGAACAGTGCAAGGGCAGTCATATCACAGAAACTTTTGGTTTTGATCACGCATCATGAACTATAAACAATCAAGTCAGATATGATTATTCATTTGATTTTTATACTTGATTTATATGTGAATCCCACATTTCTCCCTTATTATTATTATTATTATTATTTTTAAATAAAATGCTGAAGTGGTAGGTAGATGCAAGATAAAGGTAGAAAACATAGTTTAGTGCTGTAAGAGGGCAAATGTAGATGATCAGGTGTGTGCCTATAGACTAAGTATTAATCCAAGCTAGACAAAGGCAACAAAACATCCATGGATGCAGAAGATTTCTCTCAAAACAGGGGGTTGAGGTTCTAAGCCTCCCCTCTGTTGCTCCCCAATTTCTCTCCTGATGGCCCCCCTGCGACTGTGCCTGTCTTAGGTTGTTCCTCCCTTGAGGAATCTTACCCGTCTCTGGCTAACCAGTCATCTTCCGGGGCCATACAGGGAAATGTAAAGTTGGTAAGTGGGAGAGAAGCAATATTCTTTGAAAAGGTTAGCTTTTTACTTCTTTGCAGATTTATGCCCTGTGGCTTTTATGCCAAGCATTTGTCTTGAGGTATCTTTACCACTTGGAAGAATTATGAAATTCAATAATTTTCGATATGAGGCACTAGTTCTACTAAAGGGTTGTAATTAGGAAGGAAGAAGAAAAGCTATAGAAGAAGCAGACGGAAGAAAACATGGGAAGATTGATTATTTCTTTGACATATCTTCTTGTAGAGTAACATAAGCATGTATAGGTTTTAAACTACTAATTAAATTGCACACATACATTAACATAATAGGAATACAGCTACATAACAAAAGCAGACCTACAATTACCAGCCATATCCAGTGAAACCAAGAAAACCAGTTAGGTACCCTAGGCATTTGTGAAAACTTATCAATGATATGATGGATATTGTCTAACTGAATTTGAATAGTTTGAGAAAAATCAGACAAATTAAAACAACACATTCCTGGGAACTGTTCACATCCCATGTGTTGTTTTAACAGTAGATAGTCTATAGTCACACGATTTTGGAGCACTGCAACTTGCACTTCTCCTAATTCTTGGTTGAGTTCCGACAGTATAGATTCAGCCAAATTTGTTGTTTTACTGTATGCACAGGCCAGCTTAGATAGCTCCTTCTTCATTCCATGGCAAATCAAGGAACCTGTGGGATGACTGCAGCTACAACTGCAGTAGTGCCAGGATCTTTGTTGAAGTTTTCTGATGTTCATCTTCTGGAATGACTCTTCCAGAGGATGTTTTGTGTTTTAAAAGAAAGATTCCTTAGGATTTTCTACCTACAGGATCATGCTGTCTGGTAATAAAGACTATTTTACTTCTTCCTTCCCAGGCTGAGGCTCTCAACTGCTTTTTCTCACTTCCAGTACTATGCTGAAGGGACATGGCAAGAGTGAATATCCCCATCTTGTTCCAAAACTTGAGGGACCATTCAGTCATTACCACAAGCATGATGTTTGCTGTAGGTATTTCATAGGTGTGCTTTGTCATACTGAGGAATTTCCCTTGTTTCCTAGTGTGTTGAGTGTGCCTGTTTCCTCTCACAGGCAGGAGCAGATGTGGCTAAACAGAACTGGGTCTTGGGGTGGAGGGTGGTGAGATGAGCAGGTGGCACAATAGGACAACTGACAAGGGGATGTCCTGCTGCTCAGTTAGTTCTGGGGAAGGGCCACTAAGGGACACTGTCCTCAGTCCCAGAGTATTCTCAAGCCTGGCCATGGTCCTGTGGCAAGGGGAGAAACCTGACTGAAGTTGGGTCAGCTCGAGTCAACAGGCATTTGTCCGGCTCAGTCAGTGTGGACACCCGGGGGAGCTAGTCATTTAGGAGTCACTGACTGGGACTCAAGAGGGTCCGGGTCTAGCCTGTCACAGGTAAACAAAGAGGTCACCTTCAAGTCACAGGGAAGGCTGGTTCTTTGCAGTGAGTTGCTTTCTGTAACACAGAGGAGCAGGAGGATTTCTTAACCACTGCTGTTTTCCATGAACCCTGGGTCAGGTAAAATTCCGTGTCAGGAGACAGCAGAAACCCTCCCTTCTCAGTGTCCTGCCACCAGCCAGGCCTGCAGCACTAGGCACCCTCCCTTCAACCTAAAATACATCCAAGGACTCTTTCCCTATCTCCCTGAGCCACCATTCTGTTTACCCCTACTTTCTCCTAGAAATGCTTCCCAATGTCCAGCCCTCTGGTCTCACCTCAATTGACAGCTCAATTCCTTGCTGTGGGAGGGTCACCCAGATCACCAGTTTTTGTGCCCTCCTTCCTGAGGTATAAGTTCAAGTCCCTGCAGGGCATTCAGAACCGTGCAGCAACAAGGTGAAAATCCAGCCACTGTGTTGGCACATCTCACCCTGCCCCATCCTGCTCAGGCAATGCTGTTCTCCTATTAGACATAGACAATTATACAAAATACCAAGACAAAGTTACCCACAAAAGACAAAATATCCCCTCCCTTGGCCAAAGTGAGTGACTGCCACTTCTTTGCCAGTGTACAGCTGTGCCTTCACTCTAGTCTGTCCTCTCTCTAGATAAGATTTACTGGGATATTGTAGGGAAAGTATAAGTCCCATGGCCAGGATCCTCACTGGATCCTAATCTAATCTACCCATTACTGCCAATAGTGATATAAGAAGAGTCTGCCCCATGGTAGGGGCAGAGGGAAGCAAGAAAGACGGGAGCAGAGGCTGAGCCAGGGTCAGAGACAAGGCAGATGGGATTCCAGCACTTAATCTACCACCATGAAAATAAAGCTTGGTATGAGCCCCCTTTTACCCTCAATGTTCTGTTGTCATTATTTGGTCTCAGCGAATCCATAGAGAACTTGCCCAGAGCTGAGAACTCCCTCTGCCCAAAGCTACATTTTTGTGTAGTTGGTAGGATTTGTTGAGACTGGAAACAATAAATCTGTACTCATGGGAGGGATACTTCAGCGGGCTGCACCTATGAATGGGGAGACACCCAGGTATCCCCAAATGGGCATATGGTTCAAGGTAGCTTGCCTCCTAGAGGAGTGGGACTGTCCCCCATGACTGGGGGAAGGTGCAGGTGACACCTGAGGCAGTAGAGGAGGCCCTCTGCACAATTCCTTAAAGAAACAGAGTGCCCGTGAGGTGGAAGAAACCATGGGTTGGCTGTTTCTCACAGTATTGAAAAAGGCCACAGATGAGAGGGACGTACTCTTGTGAGAGGCACGAGAGGTAGAAGCATGGGAACATGAGCTTCCCATGTGCTGTAGGGGCAGAAAGAGAGTTGTGGAAGATTGAGACGGCATTGCTATGAGTGGCAGCTGAGCTGGCTCAGTGCATGGGTCCACAGCGGCTCTGGGTCTGTCCACGGCGAACCAGCCCCTCTCCTCCTCCACCTGCTGTGGCAACTGTAATTGGACAGAAGCTGGCATTGGGCAGATGGAAATCCTAACAACAGTCTCCAAATACACCTCCATATGTACCATGGGCATATGACTTGGCATTAGAGAAAGAGATTGGTCCAGAACAGTTTCCAGTCAATGAGCATTATTTTGGATTAGTCAATTTTGGGAATACCTGCTACTGAAATTCAGTTCTTAAAGCACTTTATTTTTGTCATCCATTGCAGGAAAAAGTTCTAGCATACAAGAGTCAGCCTAGGAAGAAGGAGAACCCTCTCACATGCCTAGTAGATCTCCTCCATACACAGCCTCTAGAAGAAAAAGTTTGGGGTAATACCCCCTAAGAAGTTCATAACAAGACTACAGAAAGAAAATGAGCTTTTTGACAACTACATGCAGCAAGATGCCTATAAATTCTTAAATTATCTCCCAAATACAACTGCTGATATTTTACAAGAAGAGAGAAAGCAGGAAAAGCAAAGTGGCCACCTGCGCAATGGTAACACTGACAGTGAAAATAACAACAGTGCTCCAGACCCAACATGAGTTGTGAGATTTTTCAGGGAACATTAACTAATGAAACCAGACGTCTTCCTGTGCAACGATAAGCAGCAAAGATGAAGATTTTTTAGACCTTTTACTTGACGTGGCACAAAACATCAATCACTGCTTAAGGGGTTTCAGTGACACAGAAACGCTGGGCAGTGAGTACAAACATTACTGTGAAGAATGTCGCAGCGTACAGGAAGTGCACAAGCCGATGAAAAGTTAAAAACTGCCCACGATTCTAGCTCTACATCTGAAGAGATTTAAATATATGGATCAACTTCACTGATACATAAAACTTTCTCACCACGTAGTTTTTCCTTTAGAACTTCATCTGTTCAACACTTCAGGCGATGTAACCCAACCTCACAGCATGGGCGACCCTGATGCCACTGTGGTTCACATGGACCTGGTCCCGGTCGAGGCCGTTACGTTGCAGCAGTTAAGAATCATGATTTTGGGTGGTTGTTTGATGACGACACTGTAGAAAAAATAGAAGCACAAGCTATTGAAGAATTCTTCGGGCTGACGTCCTGTATCTCAAATAACTCTGAGTCTGCTTACATCCTTTCCTATTAATTTCGGGACTGAGGGGAACTGTGATGAAGAAATACTTTCTGCCTAATTTCTTCTTTGGTTATTATGGAAAGGATTGAGCACTGATTTCCCCAAGAAAAGAGAAATACAGGAAGCTCAGGGGTCAGTAGCGTGCTTTGTACACAATACACCAAAGACTGTGAATTAACAAGCTCCTCCTACCATGGTAGTTGATTTATTTGCTCAGGTATTATGCTGTTGTTCACTTCCATAAAAGGAAGTGAAATCAGGGATACCAGTTTCTCTTGTAAAACAGTCTTCCAGTAACTGACATGCATTTTCTTTTTATTAATTGCACCAATCATGATCTGAACTCCTCGGGTGCAGTAGCAAGAATAGGAGTCTCTGCTAGGTTGTATTGATATTTTAAGGAGATAATATCAAACACACTGTGTAAGTCTGCCTGTGTTGAATATGTATAGAAAGAATATCTGGTGGTCTTTTCAAGCATAAACCAGAAGTACATTTGGGCCCAACACTTGCAGTTGCCTTCATGATGTAAAAAAAAAACCCTAACATATAACTAGTATCCAGTGTCAGGAAGGCAAATAGGTTTTGCTTCTCTGAAAAAGCTAATAATAATGTACAGTATATGTATACGTAGGGAACAACTGGTCAAAAGTGGCTTTTTGTTTCCCCAAAAGGAATGACAGCTTTTATAATTATAATTTTTTTCCTTATTTATTTTACTTAAAATTGGTAGAGTCTAAGTATTGTAAGAAGTACCCATGATTCTGTCAGTAAATTTGAGCATATTTTTATTAGTTTTTGTCTGTTTAACTAGTCCTTTTGTTCATTTCCATTTTTAAGGTTATTTTTAACTCTGTTTTAAATAAGATATTTTAAGAAAAATTGCAATGAGAGGAGGTATTCTTTTTCAGAAGCAACTGATATCTCTGGCTAAATATTTGTCCTTTGTTATAGTTTATAAGTCAGTTATTCAGCTTTAATTTCAATAAAGTAAAATACCATAAAAAAAGTTCACTATCATTATTGGAATGGTGAAAGGTTTCAGTGCAGTGGTGGTATACCAGTTTGTAGAATTCTTAAAGACTCTAGTGTTTCAAGTTGAGACCACGTTTGGGAAATTCATGTCATAGCAGTTAAGTTATTTTCAAATGTCATTCTTTACCCTGGAAAGAAGTATTCCATTATAACCCCAGCAGTATGTGTAGCCAGCTATAAAAAACAAAAAAAAAAGAAACTTTGAAGATTAAATTTTAATGAAGTAGACCAGGAATACACGAAGCAGGTCCTTGCATTTTCCCTTTACAAATCTTACTGGAAGTGTGTTCAGAAATTAAACTCTGGGTTCGGTCAGACTTCCTTCTCTTGGGAGTTTTCAGAAGTAATATATGTAGTGGAAAAAGTCTGTAAACCATTGCAACTGACACTTTTCCATGCATCAGTAAGTTGTCTGACAGTGGCTGAATGTAAACTTGCAGAAAAGAATTGAATATGTGTTCAAAATAATAGCAAAAAAAAAAAAAAAAAGCATTGCTGTGAGCCACCGAAGAGAAGGTGATGTAATGGCAGCACGGGGAGAAGCAGTATGAGAAAGCAGGCTGCAAGGTGATGTGGGGGAGGTGAAGGGTGCAGTGGGGCCGACAGCTCCGTTAATGGTGAAAGATAATCAGATGAAGACAAGGGAATGGAGGCGATGCTGGAGGAATCAACCCTTCCATTATTGAGATCCTGCCTAGTTGTAGTTAAGAAAATAAAGATGTAGCAACCACGGGTTCCTCAGGGAGAGGTGCAGCCACCTCCCCAGCTCGTGGAGCCCACATGCTCTGCCCCGATAACCCAGGCTGAGCTGGTGGATTTGGCCTCCTGGATTTGGCACGAGCCCTGAGTCCATGACAGCCTGGCTCCTGTGCCTTTGGGATGTAGGGTTGGATGGGATTATTCTGTCCTGGTTAGAAACAGGGAAGCTGGCTTACGTGACAACTCATCTTGCCATGAGGCAGCGACTACAAAATGCATACCAGATCCCTGGCAACCAGTTCCTTCCCGAGGGGCTTTTGGCCGCAATTTGCACTGGATGGCCTAATCGGGATGTCTTCCCATCTTTCCCCACTAATGGCAGACGTAGGCGGAGCTCCGACAGGCGCGCCGGGAGTTGGGCATCGAAGATGCCATTTCTAACCCAGGACATCATGGCCTGGATGACAAGTTGTTCGCCATGAGGATGAGGGGAACGGTGCTTCAAACGGCTCCCCTGTCCCTCTTTGGGTCCTTAATGGCCATTCTTGCCCTTCACTTAGGGCAGCCCGAAAATGAGTTACCTGTACTGTGGCAGATCCGAGGAGGCTGAAGCCCTGTGGGCACAGAAGCGAGTGCCGTCCGCTGCTGAGAGGAAGGGCTTAAAGGGCCGCGTGGAGGTCAGAGGACCCTCTGTGGGTTGATTTGATAAAGGCAGGAGCAGATAAACAGAAATTGGATGGTAGATCAAATAAAATCTCACTGGAGGTGTGGCAACAACTGAAGCTGGAGCAGCGGTTTTAGCCACTGGCCAAGGCGAGGACCAAGAAGTGGAAGCTGGAGACCAAGCTACAAGTCCAGCCCGTGTGCCTGCGGGGCTTTCTCCTGGAGAGTGAGCCGATCCCACCTGGACCCTCACAGGAAGATGGCTGGGCATTGCAGTTTGACTGCGGGTGTGTGTGTGTGTGTGTCAAGGCCTTGGGGGACTGGGTGGGGACCAGAGGCCACATGTTGAAATATCAATTCATTGGTCCCTAGTGAATGTGCAATGTGTCCTGGTGCTGGTGGACCCAGGAGCTGAGTGCTCAATGATTTATAGCAACCCTGAGCGGTTTCCTGGGGCCCCTGCTATTACAGATGGATACAGGGGTAAGGCTACCAGAGTGAAACAAGCCCCAATCCCATTGGGAATAGGGCATCTACCCCTAAAGGAGTATACCGTGTATCTCTCTCCCATCCCCAAATATATTTTGGGGATAGAATCCTTCAGGGCCTATGGTTACAGATCACTACAGGTGAGTTCAGACTTAGGGTACATGTGGTAAAGGCAGTTCTGAGGGGACATGTAAGCACCCATCTGTAGCTCTGCCTGTACCTCGGTGGGGTGACAAATACAAAGCAATACAAATTGTCTGGGGGGCAGAAAGAAATTGGAGAAACCCTCCAGGAACCAGAAAAGTTAGGTATTATAAAGTCCACCTATAGTCCTTTCAATTCCCCAGTGTGGCCAGTAAAAAAGCCAGACAGCTCCTGGCGTATGACTATGGATTACAGAGAATTGAATAAAGTCACACCCCCTTTGCATGCTGCTGTCCCCTCTAAAGCAGACATTCTGGACACCCTCAGCCATGAACTGGGAACGTATCCTTATGTAGAAGACCTTGTTAATGCTTTCTTCTCTATTGATATAGCACAGGAAAGTCAGGAGCAGTTTGCCTTCACATGGAAAGGCCGGTAGTGGACATTCACTGTCCTTCCACAGGGATACCTCCACAGTCCCACCATGTCATGGACTTGTAGCCCAGGACTTGGCCACATGGAAGAAACTGTAAACAGTGAGGCTGTATCACTACATTGATGATATCATGCTCATGTCGGATTCTCTTTCAGATTTACAAGGGGCAGCTACTAGACTGCTGCAACATCTACAGGAGAAAGGATAGGCTGTGAACTGCACCAAGGTTCAGAGATCTGGTTTGTCTGTAAAGTTCTTGTGGGTTGTCTGGCAAGGTAAGACTAAAGTCCCAGAAACAGTCATAGAAAAAGTTCAGGCCTTTCCTATCTTTACAACTGTGGCATTATTACAAAAGTTTTTGGATCTTCTAGGTTACTGGAGAGTGTTTATCCCCGACTTGGCACAAACTCCAAAGCTCTTATACTATTTGGTATGAAAGGGCATCAGGTGGGACTGAAATGAGACACATGCATCTGCCTTTACTACAGCAAAATGGGCAAAGTCGTGTGGGCCTTGAGTGTAATGGACTCGTCAAGGCCCTGTGAGCTAGATGTCCATGTAACCGTAGATGGTTATTGGCTGTGCTCTCTGTCAATGGCTTGAACCAACACGCCCACCTATTGAATTCTGGTCACAACTAGGGGAAGGAGCAGAGTTCCAGTACACCTTATAGAGAAGCAACTGGCTGGTATGTACCACTCCTTGCTGGCTACGGAGCCCATTGCCAGAACAGCTCTGACCCAGGTAATAACCACTTATCCCATCGTGGGTGGATGTGAGGTTGGACCCAAAGGCCATGGAGTGGCATGGCACAGACGCCTATCCTGGCCAAATGGGGGCACATATTTACAGCAGTGTAGCACATCAAGTCTCCTAAGTGGAGAACTCTAGTGCTTATTGGAGCCAGTGACATACACCAGTGAAAGGCAGGAAGAACTTGCTTTGGAGCCACTAGTAACAGAAAGCCCTCATTGGGAGGGAACAGCCCCTATTCCTGAAGGTGCTTGGTATACAGATGGCTTCAGTCATGGGCAGCCCCTGAAGTGCAGGGCTGTGGCTTTCCATCCTAAGACTGAGGCCATATGGATGGAGGATGGAGAGGGGAAGAGCAGCCAATGGGCTGAGCTGCGGGCAGTGTGGCTCGTGATCACCCAGGAGTCTTTCCCAATAGTTGTCTGCACTGACAGCTGGGCCGTCTATCGGGGCTTGACCCTGTGGCTACCGATATGGTACCATGCCAACTGGATGGTTGGTCACCAGCCCCTTTGGGGGCAAGAGCTGTAGCAAGACCTACGGGCCTCTCTACCCATGGGCCTCTGGTCAGACTAAGGCAGTTACCGTATATCATGTGACTGGCCATTTGCCTTTGGCATCTCCAGGGAATGATGAAGCAGATACATTGGCCCAGGTGCACTGGCTACAAGGAAAGCCTGCCTCTGATGTACCCCAATGGTTACATCAGCATCTGTTGCACCTGGGGCAAAAGATGATGTGGGATATAGCCCTTCAGTGGAGCTTGTCTTTGACCTTTGAAGAAGTCAGCAGAGCCCGGAGGGAGTGCCTTGTGTGTGCTCTAAGAGGGACTTACACTGAGTCCCGCAGCAACATGGGACAATAGTAAAGGGGTCAATACCGCTTGTTGGTGGCAGACAGACTCTACTGGGCCTCTGCCCATATCAGAAGGATATCAGTATGTCATGACTTGTGAGGACACAGCTACTGGACTGTTGGTTAATTTTCCTGGACATCATGCAGATCAGCAAAACACCAAAAGGGGCCTAGAGCATCCCTGCATGTGCAAAGATCTTACGTGCACAACAAAGTGAATGCACACACACGTGCACACATGTGAGTCTGTCACCCAGATCAAAACAGAACATTCCAGCACACAAAAAAGTGTCCTCCTGTCCCCTTGTAGTCAGTACCTGCACTTCATTCCTCCAGAAAACAGGACTTTCAACTCCTATCCCCATATATTACTTCACTCATATTTGAATGTCATATGTATGGAATCAACAAAATATAGACTCTTTTGTGTCTGACTCCTTCTGCTTAGTATTCATAACAGTGAAATCCATCTGTGCTGTTCACAGAAGTAAGTTTGTCAGTCTATTCTGGCTGCTGTAACAAAATACTATGCACTGGGGAGCTTACAAACAACAGAAATTTCTCTCTCATAGCTCTGGAGGCTGCAAGTTCAAGACCGGAGGGCCAGCATAGTCAGGTCCTGGTGGGAGCCTCTTTCAGGCTGCAGACTGCCTACTTCTCTCCATGTCCTCACATGGCAGAAGGGGCACAGGAGCTTCCTTGGGCCTCTTGCATATAGGTATTAATCTCATTTATGACATCACACTGGGAGTTAGGATACCAACAAGTGAATTTGGGAGAGACACAAATATTCAGACCATTGTGTTGTCATTGTTACATTTATTCCACATATGACTATATAAGATTTTATTTGCCCAGTGTAAAGATGGTGGACATTTGGACTTTTTCCAGCTCTGATGATAAGTAAAGCTGCCCGGAACATTTCTGCACATACCCTATTTTACTCTTGTCATTTCTGCTCTCCTGTCTGTGGAACTGCTGTCACAGGGCAGGATATAACTTTCAGTAAGTCTAAGATTTGGCACACCAACCCTCTGTTTTTCCCTTATATTAACCTGAGGGTGGAAACTGGGGAGGGAGGAAGTTAGAGCCTCTTCAATAGGTTTCAAAGCTCTGACACGCAAGTAGACAGGAGGCTCTTTCAGGCATCTGGAAGGCCAGGTTGAAGACTGCTGGTTTTGCAAAACTATCCATGATTATCTAGGCTTTTTGCCTTTATTTTAAAATCTTTTTATCCTCTTAACAGAGTCTTTCACAGAGAAATTTTAAATGGTGTTGTGGTCTAATTTACCAATTTTTCCTCTTTGGTATCAAGTCCAAGAACTCTTCCCCCATCTCTAGGTCCCAAAGATTTCTATTTTTATTCTGAAAGTTTTATAGTTTCACATTTTACATTTAAGCCTGTGATCTCTTTTAAGTAATTTTTGTATAAACGGGGAGGTTTGTGTTGAAGTTCATCCTTTTGCCTGTGCTCCAGC